>NW_025727624.1:0-1361236 GCF_021461385.2 Schistocerca piceifrons
AAGAGTCAGTCTTCTTGTACTTAAGTCTGCATTGTGCCTTTGTATTAGACTTCCGATGCAATTTCTGTGTTTCATCGTCAATGAGAAGGTCCAAGGGATACAGTAAGCCCGGAGTGTCGCATCGGAATCTATAACTAGTGTCACAGGAATGGTTCAAAACAAAAACATAGTCAGTATGAAGAGTCAGTCTTCTTGTACTTAAGTCGGCATTGTGCCTTTTGTATTTCATTCCGCTGCAATTTCTGTGTTTCATCGTCCTTAAGAAGGTCCAAGGGATACAGTAAACCTGAGGTGAAGCATCGGAATCTATAACTAGTGTCACAGGAATGGTTCAAACATAGTCAGTATGAAGAGTCAGTCTTCTTGTACTTAAGTCGGCATTGTGCCCTTTGTATTTAATTCCGCTGCAATTTCTGTGTTTCATCGTCAATAAGAGGGTCCAAGGTAAACAGTAAACCTAAGGTGAAGCATCGGAATCTATAACTAGTGTCACAGGAATGGTTCAAAACATAGTAAGTAAGAAGAGTCAGTCTTCTTGTACTTAAGTCGGCATTGTGCCTTTTCTATTTAATTCCGATGCAATTTCTGTGTTTCATCGTTAATAAGAAAATCCAAGGGATACAGTAAACCTGGAGTGAAGCATCGGAATCTATGACTAGTGTCGCAAAAATGGTTCAAAGCATAGACAGTAAGAAGAGTCAGTCTTCTTGTACTTAAGTCGACATTGTGCCTTTTCTATTTAATTCCGATGCAATTTCTGTGTTTCATCGTCAATAAGAAGGTCAGAGAGATACAATAAACCTGAAGTGAAGCATCGGAATCTCTAATTAGTGTCACAGGAATGGTTCAAAACAAAGTCAGTAAGAAGAGCCAGTCTTCTTGTCCTTATGTCGGCATTGTGCCTTTAGCATTTAATTCCGACGCAATTTCTGTGTTTCATCGTCAATACGAAGGTCCAAAGGATACATTAAACCTGGAGTGTAGCATCGGAATCTATAACTAGTGTCACAGGAATGGTTCAAAACATAGACAGTAAGAAGATTCACTCTTCGTGTACTTAAGTCGGCATTTTGACATTTGTATTTAATTCCGATGCAATTTCTGTGTTTCATCGTCAATGAGAAGGTCCAAGTGATACAGTAATCCTGAAGTGAAGCATCGGAATCTATAACTAGTGTCACAGAATTGGTTCAAACATAGTCAGTAAGAAGAGTCAGTCTTCTTGTACTTAAGTCGGCATTGTGCCTTTTCTACTTAATTCCGATGCAATTTCTGTGTTTCATCGTCAATGAGAAGGTCCAAGTGATACAGTAAACCTGAAGTGAAGCATCGGAATCTATAACTAGTGTCACAGGAATGGTTCAAACATAGTCAGCAAGGAGAGTCAGTCATCTTGTACTTAAGTCGGCATTGTGCCTTATCTATTTAAAGCCGATGTAATTTCTGTGTTTCATCGTCAATGAGAAGGTCAGAGGGATATAGTAAACCTGAAGTGAAGCATCGGAATCTATAACTAGTGTCACAGGAATGGTTCAATACATAGTCAGTAAGAAGAGTCAGTCTTCTTGTACATAAGTCGGCATTGTGGCTTTTGTATTTAATTCCGATGCCATTTCTGTGTTTCATCGTCAATAAGAAGGTCAGAGGTATACAGTAAACCTGAAGTGAAGCATCGGAATCTATAACTAGTGTCACAGGAGTGGTGCAAAACATAGTCAGTAAGAAGAGTCAGTCTTCTTGTCCTTGAGTCGGCATTGTGTCTTTTGTATTTAATTCCGAAGCAATTTCTGTGTTTCATCGTCAATACGAAGGTCACAGGGACACAGTAAACCTGAAGTGAAGCATCGGAATCTATAACTAGTGTCGCTGGAATGTTTCAAATTTTAGACAGTAAAAAGAGTCCGTCTTCTTGTGCTTAAGTCGGCATTGTGCCTTTTGTATTTAATTCCGATGCAATTTCTGTGTTTCATCGTCAATAAGAAGGTCACAGGGATACAGTTAACCTGAAGTGAAGCATCGGAATCTATAACTAGTGTCACAGGAATGGTTCAAAGCATAGTCAGTATGAAGAGTCAGTCTTTTTGTCCTTAAGTCGACATTGTGCATTTTGTATTTAATTCCGATGCAATTTCTGTGTTTCATCGGCAATAAGGTCAGAGGGATACAGTAAACCTGAAGTGAAGCATCGGAATCGAATACTAGTGTCACAGGAATGGTTCAAAACATAGACAGTAAGAAGAGTCAGTCTTCTTGTACTTATGTCGGCATTGTGCCTTTTGTATTAACTTCCGATGCAATTTCTGTGTTTCATCGTCAATGAGAATGTCCAAGGGATACAGTAAGCCCGGAGTGTCGCATCGGAATCTATAAGTAGTGTCACAGGAATGGTTCAAAACATAGACAGTAAGAAGATTCACTCTTCGTGTACTTAAGTCGGCATTTTGCCATTTGTATTTAATTCCGATGCAATTTCTGTGTTTCATCGCCAATGAGAAGGTCCAAGGGATACAGTAAACCTGAAGTGAAGCATCGGAATCTATAACTAGTGTCACAGGAATGGTTCAAACATAGTCAGTATGAAGAGTCAGTCTTCTTGTACTTAAGTCGGCATTGTGCCTTTTGTATTTAATTCCGCTGCCATTTCTGTGTTTCATCGTCAACAAGAGGGTCCAAGGTAAACAGTAAACCTGAAGTGAAGCATCGGAATCTATAACTAGTGTCACAGGAATGGTTAAAAGCATGGTAAGTAAGAAGAGTCAGTCTTCTTGTACTTAAGTCGGCATTGTGCCTTTTCTATTTAATTCCGACGCAATTTCTGTGTTTCATCGTCAATACGAAGGTCCAAAGTATACATTAAACCTGGAGTGTAGCATCGGAATCTATAACTAGTGTCACAGGAATGGTTCAAAACATAGACAGTAAGAAGATTCACTCTTCGTGTACTTAAGTCGGCATTTTAGACATTTGTATTTAATTCCGATGCAATTTCTGTGTTTCATCGTCAATGAGAAGGTCCAAGTGATACAGTAAACCTGAAGTGAAGCATCGGAATCTATAAGTAGTGTCACAGGAATGGTTCAAACATAGTCAGTAAGAAGAGTCAGTCTTCTTGTACTTAAGTCGGCATTGTGCCTTTTCTACTTAATTCCGATGCAATTTCTGTGTTTCATCGTCAATGAGAAGGTCCAAGTGATACAGTAAACCTGAAGTGAAGCATCGGAATCTATAACTAGTGTCACAGGAATGGTTCAAACATAGTCAGTAAGAAGAGTCAGTCTTCTTGTACTTAAGTCGGCATTGTGCCTTTTCTATTTAAAGCCGATACAATTTCTGTGTTTCATCGTCAATGAGAAGGTCAGAGGGATACAGTAAACCTGAAGTGAAGCATCGGAATCTATAACTAGTGTCACAGGAATGGTTCAAGACATAGTCATTAAGAAGAGTCAGTCTTCTTGTACTTAAGTCGGCATTGTGGCTTTTGTATTTAATTCCGAAGCCATTTCTGTGTTTCATCGTCAATAAGAAGGTCAGAGGTATACAGTAAACCTGAAGTGAAGCATCGGAATCTATAACTAGTGTCACAGGAGTGGTGCAAAACATAGTCAGTAAGAAGAGTCAGTCTTCTTGTACTTAAGTCGGCATTGTGCCATTTGTATCTAATTCCGATGCACTTTCTGTGTTTCATCGTCAATACGAAGGTCACAGGGGACACAGTTAACCTGAAGTGAAGCATCGGAATCCATAACTAGTGTCATAGGAATGGTTCAAAGCATAGTCCGTATGAAGAGTCAGTCTCCTTGTCCTTAAGTCGGCATTGTGCATTTTGTATTTAATTCCGATGCAATTTCTGTGTTTCATCGTCAGTAAGAAGGTCAGAGGGATACAATAAACCTGAAGTGAAGCGTCGGAATCTCTAATTAGTGTCACAGGATTGGTTCAAAACAAAGTCAGTAAGAAGAGTCAGTCTTCTTGTCCTTAAGTCGGCATTGTGCTTTTAGCATTTAATTCCGACACAATTTCTGTGTATCATCGTCAATACGAAGGTCCAAAGGATACATTAAACCTGGAGTGTAGCATCGGAATCTATAACTAGTGTCACAGGAATGGTTCAAAACATAGACAGTAAGAAGAGTCATTCTTCGTGTACTTAAGTCGGCATTTTGCCTTTTGTATTTAATTCCGATGCAATTTCTGTGTTTCATCGTCAATAAGAAGGTCCAAGGGATACGGTAAACCTGAAGTGAAGCATCGGAATCTATAACCAGTGTCACAGGAATGGCTCAAAACATAGTCAGTGAGAACAGTCAGTCTTCTTGTACTTAAGTCGGCATTGTGCCTTTTCTATTTAATTTCGATGCAATTTCTGTGTTTCATCGTCAATAACAGGTTCTAAGGGATACAGTAAACCTGGAGTGAAGCATCGGAATCTATAACTAGTGTCACAGGAATGGCTCAAAACATAGTCAGTAAGGAGGGTCAGTCATCTTGTCCTTAAGTTGGCATTGTGCCTTTTGTATTTAATTCCGATGCAATTTCTGTGTTTCATCGTCAATAAGAAGGTCAGAGGGATACAGTAAACCTGAAGTGAAGCATCGGAACCATGAACTAGTGTCACAGGAATGGTTCAAAATATAGACAGTAGGAAGAGTCAGTTTTCTTGTACTTAAGTCGGCATTGTGCCTTTTGTATTTAATTCCGATGCAATTTCTGTGTTTCATCGTCAATAAGAAGGTCAGAGGGATACAGTAAACCTGAGGTGAAGCATCGGAATCTATAACTAGTGTCACAGGAATGGTTGAAACATAGTCAGTAAGAAGAGTCAGTCTTCTTGTCCTTAAGTTGGCATTGTGTATTTGTATTTAATTCCGATGCAATTTCTGTGTTACATCGACAATAAGAAGGTCCAAGGGATACAGTAAACCTGAAGTGAAGCATCGGAATCTATAACTAGTGTCACAGGAATGGTTCAAAACATAGTCAGTAAGAAGAGTCAGTCTTCTTGTACTTAAGTCGGCATTGTGCCTCTTCTATTTAATTCCGATGCAATTTCTGTGTTTCATCGCCAATAAGAAGGTCCAAGGGATACAGTAAACCTGGAGTGAAGCATCGGAATCTATAACTAGAGTCAATGGAATGGTTCAAAACATAGGCAGTAAGAAGCGTCAGTCTTCTTGTACTTAAGATGGCATTGTGCCTTTTGTATTTAATTCCGATGCAATTTCTGAGTTTCATCGTCAATACGAAGGTCAGAGGGATACAGTGAACCTGTAGTGAAGCATCGGAATCTTTAATTAGTGTAACAGGAATGGTTCAAAACATAGTCATTAAGAATAGTCAGTCTTCTTGTCCTTAAGTCGGCATTGTGCTTTTTGTATTTAATTCCGATGCAATTTCTGTGTTTCATCGTCAATAAGAAGGTCAGAGAGATACAATAAACCCGAAGTGAAGAATCGGAATCTCTAATTAGTGTCACAGGAATGGTTCAAAACAAAGTCAGTAAGAAGAGTCAGTCTTCTTGTCCTTAAGTCTTCATTGTGCCTTTAGCATTTAATTCCGACGCAATTTCTGTGTTTCATCGTCAATACGAAGGTCCAAAGTATACATTAAACCTGGAGTGTAGCATCGGAATCTATAACTAGTGTCACAGGAATGGTTCAAAACATAGACAGTAAGAAGATTCACTCTTCGTGTACTTAAGTCGGCATTTTAGACATTTGTATTTAATTCCGATGCAATTTCTGTGTTTCATCGTCAATGAGAAGGTCCAAGTGATACAGTAAACCTGAAGTGAAGCATCGGAATCTATAAGTAGTGTCACAGGAATGGTTCAAACATAGTCAGTAAGAAGAGTCAGTCTTCTTGTACTTAAGTCGGCATTGTGCCTTTTCTACTTAATTCCGATGCAATTTCTGTGTTTCATCGTCAATGAGAAGGTCCAAGTGATACAGTAAACCTGAAGTGAAGCATCGGAATCTATAACTAGTGTCACAGGAATGGTTCAAACATAGTCAGTAAGAAGAGTCAGTCTTCTTGTACTTAAGTCGGCATTGTGCCTTTTCTATTTAAAGCCGATACAATTTCTGTGTTTCATCGTCAATGAGAAGGTCAGAGGGATACTGTAAACCTGAAGTGAAGCATCGGAATCTATAACTAGTGTCACAGGAATGGTTCAAGACATAGTCATTAAGAAGAGTCAGTCTTCTTGTACTTAAGTCGGCATTGTGGCTTTTGTATTTAATTCCGAAGCCATTTCTGTGTTTCATCGTCAATAAGAAGGTCAGAGGTATACAGTAAACCTGAAGTGAAGCATCGGAATCTATAACTAGTGTCACAGGAGTGGTGCAAAACATAGTCAGTAAGAAGAGTCAGTCTTCTTGTACTTAAGTCGGCATTGTGCCATTTGTATCTAATTCCGATGCACTTTCTGTGTTTCATCGTCAATACGAAGGTCACAGGGACACAGTTAACCTGAAGTGAAGCATCGGAATCCATAACTAGTGTCATAGGAATGGTTCAAAGCATAGTCCGTATGAAGAGTCAGTCTTCTTGTCCTTAAGTCGGCATTGTGCATTTTGTATTTAATTCCGATGCAATTTCTGTGTTTCATCGTCAGTAAGAAGGTCAGAGGGATACAATAAACCTGAAGTGAAGCGTCGGAATCTCTAATTAGTGTCACAGGATTGGTTCAAAACAAAGTCAGTAAGAAGAGTCAGTCTTCTTGTCCTTAAGTCGGCATTGTGCTTTTAGCATTTAATTCCGACACAATTTCTGTGTATCATCGTCAATACGAAGGTCCAAAGGATACATTAAACCTGGAGTGTAGCATCGGAATCTATAACTAGTGTCACAGGAATGGTTCAAAACATAGACAGTAAGAAGAGTCATTCTTCGTGTACTTAAGTCGGCATTTTGCCTTTTGTATTTAATTCCGATGCAATTTCTGTGTTTCATCGTCAATAAGAAGGTCCAAGGGATACGGTAAACCTGAAGTGAAGCATCGGAATCTATAACCAGTGTCACAGGAATGGCTCAAAACATAGTCAGTGAGAACAGTCAGTCTTCTTGTACTTAAGTCGGCATTGTGCCTTTTCTATTTAATTTCGATGCAATTTCTGTGTTTCATCGTCAATAACAGGTTCTAAGGGATACAGTAAACCTGGAGTGAAGCATCGGAATCTATAACTAGTGTCACAGGAATGGCTCAAAACATAGTCAGTAAGGAGGGTCAGTCATCTTGTCCTTAAGTTGGCATTGTGCCTTTTGTATTTAATTCCGATGCAATTTCTGTGTTTCATCGTCAATAAGAAGGTCAGAGGGATACAGTAAACCTGAAGTGAAGCATCGGAACCATGAACTAGTGTCACAGGAATGGTTCAAAATATAGACAGTAGGAAGAGTCAGTTTTCTTGTACTTAAGTCGGCATTGTGCCTTTTGTATTTAATTCCGATGCAATTTCTGTGTTTCATCGTCAATAAGAAGGTCAGAGGGATACAGTAAACCTGAGGTGAAGCATCGGAATCTATAACTAGTGTCACAGGAATGGTTGAAACATAGTCAGTAAGAAGAGTCAGTCTTCTTGTCCTTAAGTTGGCATTGTGTATTTGTATTTAATTCCGATGCAATTTCTGTGTTACATCGACAATAAGAAGGTCCAAGGGATACAGTAAACCTGAAGTGAAGCATCGGAATCTATAACTAGTGTCACAGGAATGGTTCAAAACATAGTCAGTAAGAAGAGTCAGTCTTCTTGTACTTAAGTCGGCATTGTGCCTCTTCTATTTAATTCCGATGCAATTTCTGTGTTTCATCGCCAATAAGAAGGTCCAAGGGATACAGTAAACCTGGAGTGAAGCATCGGAATCTATAACTAGAGTCAATGGAATGGTTCAGAACATAGGCAGTAAGAAGCGTCAGTCTTCTTGTACTTAAGTTGGCATTGTGCCTTTTGTATTTAATTCCGATGCAATTTCTGAGTTTCATCGTCAATACGAAGGTCAGAGGGATACAGTGAACCTGTAGTGAAGCATCGGAATCTTTAATTAGTGTAACAGGAATGGTTCAAAACATAGTCATTAAGAATAGTCAGTCTTCTTGTCCTTAAGTCGGCATTGTGCTTTTTGTATTTAATTCCGATGCAATTTCTGTGTTTCATCGTCAATAAGAAGGTCAGAGAGATACAATAAACCCGAAGTGAAGAATCGGAATCTATAACTAGTGTCACAGGAATGGTTCAAGACATAGTCATTAAGAAGAGTCAGTCTTCTTGTACATAAGTCGGCATTGTGCCATTTGTATCTAATTCCGATGCACTTTCTGTGTTTCATCGTCAATACGAAGGTCACAGGGACACAGTTAACCTGAAGTGAAGCATCGGATCCATAACTAGTGTCATAGGAATGGTTCAAAGCATAGTCCGTATGAAGAGTCAGTCTTCTTGTCCTTAAGTCGGCATTGTGCATTTTGTATTTAATTCCGATGCAATTTCTGTGTTTCATCGTCAGTAAGAAGGTCAGAGGGATACAATAAACCTGAAGTGAAGCGTCGGAATCTCTAATTAGTGTCACAGGATTGGTTCAAAACAAAGTCAGTAAGAAGAGTCAGTCTTCTTGTCCTTAAGTCGGCATTGTGCTTTTAGCATTTAATTCCGACACAATTTCTGTGTATCATCGTCAATACGAAGGTCCAAAGGATACATTAAACCTGGAGTGTAGCATCGGAATCTATAACTAGTGTCACAGGAATGGTTCAAAACATAGACAGTAAGAAGAGTCATTCTTCGTGTACTTAAGTCGGCATTTTGCCTTTTGTATTTAATTCCGATGCAATTTCTGTGTTTCATCGTCAATAAGAAGGTCCAAGGGATACGGTAAACCTGAAGTGAAGCATCGGAATCTATAACCAGTGTCACAGGAATGGCTCAAAACATAGTCAGTAAGAACAGTCAGTCTTCTTGTACTTAAGTCGGCATTGTGCCTTTTCTATTTAATTTCGATGCAATTTCTGTGTTTCATCGTCAATAACAGGTTCTAAGGGATACAGTAAACCTGGAGTGAAGCATCGGAATCTATAACTAGTGTCACGGGAATGGCTCAAAACATAGTCAGTAAGGAGGGTCAGTCATCTTGTCCTTAAGTTGGCATTGTGCCTTTTGTATTTAATTCCGATGCAATTTCTGTGTTTCATCGTCAATAAGAAGGTCAGAGGGATACAGTAAACCTGAAGTGAAGCATCGGAACCATGAACTAGTGTCACAGGAATGGTTCAAAATATAGACAGTAGGAAGAGTCAGTTTTCTTGTACTTAAGTCGGCATTGTGCCTTTTGTATTTAATTCCGATGCAATTTCTGTGTTTCATCGTCAATAAGAAGGTCCAAGGTATACAGTAAACCTGAAGTAAAGCATCGGAATCTATAACTAGTGTCACAGGAATGGTTCAAACTATAATCAGTAAGAAGAGTCAGTCCGCCTGTACATAAGTCGACATTGTGCCTTTTCTATTTAATTCCGATTCAATTTCTGTGTTTCTTCGTCAATAAGAAGGTCCAAGGGATACGGTAAACCTGGAGTGAAGCATCGGAATCTATAACTAGTGTCACACGAATGGTTCAAAGCATAAACAGTAAGAAGAGTCAGTGTTCTTGTACTTAAGTCGGCATTGTGCCTTTTGTATTTAATTCCGATGCAATTTCTGTGTTTCATCGTCAATAAGAAGGTCAGAGGGATACAGTAAACCTGAGGTGAAGCATCGGAATCTATAACTAGTGTCACAGGAATGGTTGAAACATAGTCAGTAAGAAGAGTCAGTCTTCTTGTCCTTAAGTTGGCATTGTGTTTTTGTATTTAATTCCGATGCAATTTCTGTGTTACATCGACAATAAGAAGGTCCAAGGGATACAGTAAACCTGAAGTGAAGCATCGGAATCTATAACTAGTGTCACAGGAATGGTTCAAAACATAGTCAGTAAGAAGAGTCAGTCTTCTTGTACTTAAGTCGGCATTGTGCCTCTTCTATTTAATTCCGATGCAATTTCTGTGTTTCATCGCCAATAAGAAGGTCCAAGGGATACAGTAAACCTGGAGTGAAGCATCGGAATCTATAACTAGAGTCAATGGAATGGTTCAAAACATAGGCAGTAAGAAGCGTCAGTCTTCTTGTACTTAAGTTGGCATTGTGCCTTTTGTATTTAATTCCGATGCAATTTCTGAGTTTCATCGTCAATACGAAGGTCAGAGGGATACAGTGAACCTGTAGTGAAGCATCGGAATCTTTAATTAGTGTAACAGGAATGGTTCAAAACATAGTCATTAAGAATAGTCAGTCTTCTTGTCCTTAAGTCGGCATTGTGCTTTTTGTATTTAATTCCGATGCAATTTCTGTGTTACAACGACAATAAGAAGGTCCAAGGGATATAGTAAACCCTGAGTGAAGCATCGGAATCTATAACTAGTGTCACAGGAAAGGTTCAAAACATAGACAGTAAGAAGAGTCAGTCTTCTTGTACTTAAGTCGGCATTGTGCCATTTGTATTTCATTCCGATGCAATTTCTGTGTTTCATCGTCAATAAGGATGTCCAATTGATACAGTAAACCTGAAGTGAAGCGTCGATATCTATAACTAGTGTCATTGGAATGGTTCAAAACATAGTCAGTAAGAAGAGTCAGTCTTCTTGTCCTTAAGTCGGCATTGTGCTTTTAGCATTTAATTCCGACACAATTTCTGTGTATCATCGTCAATACGAAGGTCCAAAGGATACATTAAACCTGGAGTGTAGCATCGGAATCTATAACTAGTGTCACAGGAATGGTTCTAAACATAGACAGTAAGAAGAGTCATTCTTCGTGTACTTAAGTCGGCATTTTGCCTTTTGTATTTAATTCCGATGCAATTTCTGTGTTTCATCGTCAATAAGAAGGTCCAAGGGATACGGTAAACCTGAAGTGAAGCATCGGAATCTATAACCAGTGTCACAGGAATGGCTCAAAACATAGTCAGTAAGAACAGTCAGTCTTCTTGTACTTAAGTCGGCATTGTGCCTTTTCTATTTAATTTCGATGCAATTTCTGTGTTTCATCGTCAATAACAGGTTCTAAGGGATACAGTAAACCTGGAGTGAAGCATCGGAATCTATAACTAGTGTCACAGGAATGGTTCAAAACATAGTCAGTAAGAAGGGTCAGTCATCTTGTCCTTAAGTTGGCATTGTGCCTTTTGTATTTAATTCCGATGCAATTTCTGTGTTTCATCGTCAATAAGAAGGTCAGAGGGATACAGTAAACCTGAAGTGAAGCATCGGAACCATGAACTAGTGTCACAGGAATGGTTCAAAATATAGACAGTAGGAAGAGTTAGTTTTCTTGTACTTAAGTCGGCATTGTGCCTTTTGTATTTAATTCCGATGCAATTTCTGTGTTTCATCGTCAATAAGAAGGTCCAAGGTATACAGTAAACCTGAAGTAAAGCATCGGAATCTATAACTAGTGTCACAGGAATGGTTCAAACTATAATCAGTAAGAAGAGTCAGTCTTCCTGTACATAAGTCGACAATGTGCCTTTTCTATTTAATTCCGATTCAATTTCTGTGTTTCTTCGTCAATAAGAAGGTCCAAGGGATACGGTAAACCTGGAGTGAAGCATCGGAATCTATAACTAGTGTCACACGAATGGTTCAAAGCATAAACAGTAAGAAGAGTCAGTGTTCTTGTACTTAAGTCGGCATTGTGCCTTTTGTATTTAATTCCGATGCAATTTCTGTGTTTCATCGTCAATAAGAAGGTCCAAGGTATACAGTAAACCTGAAGTAAAGCATCGGAATCTATAACTAGTGTCACAGGAATGGTTCAAACATAGTCAGTAAGAAAAGTCAGTCTTCTTGTCCTTAAGTTGGCATTGTGTTTTTGTATTTAATTCCGATGCAATTTCTGTGTTACATCGACAATAAGAAGGTCCAAGGGATACAGTAAACCTGAAGTGAAGCATCGGAATCTATAACTAGTGTCACAGGAATGGTTCAAAACATAGTCAGTAAGAAGAGTCAGTCTTCTTGTACTTAGGTCGGCATTGTGCCTCTTCTATTTAATTCCGATGCAATTTCTGTGTTTCATCGCCAATAAGAAGGTCCAAGGGATACAGTAAACCTGGAGTGAAGCATCGGAATCTATAACTAGAGTCAATGGAATGGTTCAAAACATAGGCAGTAAGAAGCGTCAGTCTTCTTGTACTTAAGTTGGCATTGTGCCTTTTGTATTTAATTCCGATGCTATTTGTGAGTTTCATCGTCAATACGAAGGTCAGAGGGATACAGGGAACCTGTAGTGAAGCATCGGAATCTTTAATTAGTGTAACAGGAATGGTTCAAAACATAGTCATTAAGAATAGTCAGTCTTCTTGTCCTTAAGTCGTCATTGTGCTTTTTGTATTTAATTCCGATGCAATTTCTGTGTTACATCGACAATAAGAAGGTCCAAGGGATATAGTAAACCCTGAGTGAAGCATCGGAATCTATAACTAGTGTCACAGGAAAGGTTCAAAACATAGACAGTAAGAAGAGTCAGTCTTCTTGTACTTAAGTCGGCATTGTGCCATTTGTATTTAATTCCGATGCAATTTCTGTGTTTCATCGTCAATAAGGATGTCCAATTGATACAGTAAACCTGAAGTGAAGCGTCGAAATCTATAACTAGTGTCACTGGAATGGTTCAAAACATAGTCAGTAAGAAGAGTCAGTCTTCTTGTCCTTAAGTCGGCATTGTGCCTTTCGTATCTAATTCCGATGCAATTTCTGTGTTTCATCGTCAATAAGAAGGTACTAGGGGTACAGTAAACCTGAAGTGAAGCGTCGGAATTTGTAACTAGTGTCACAGGAATGGTTCAAAGCATAGACAGTAGGAAGAGTCAGTGTTCTTATACTTAAGTCGGCATTGTGGCTTTTGTATTTAATTCCGATGCTATTTCTGTGTTTCATCGTCAGTGAGAATGTCAAAGGGAAACAGTAAACCTGAAGTGAAGCATCGGAAACTACAACTAGTGTCACAGGATTGGTTCCAAACATAGACAGTAAAATGAGTCAGTTTTCTTGTACTTAAGTCGGCATTGTGCCTATTCTATTTAATTCCGATGTAATTTCTGTGTTTCATCGTCAATAAGAAGGTCAGAGGGATACCGTAAACGTGAAGTGAAGCATCGGAATCTATAACTAGTGTCACAGGAATGGTTCAAAACATAGTCAGTAAGAAGTGTCAGTCATCTTGTACTTAAGTCGGCATTGTGCCTTTTGTATTTAATTCCGATACAATTTCTGTATTTCATCGTCAATAAGAAGGTCAGAGGGATACAGTAAACCTTGAAGTGAAGCATCGGAATCTATAACTAGTGTCACAGGAATGGTTCAAAACATAGTCAGTAAGAAGAGTCAGTCTTCTTGTCCTTAAGTCGGCATTGTGCCTCTTGTATTTAATTACGATGCAATTTCTGTGTTTCATTGTCAATAAGAAGGTCCAAGGGATGCAGTAAACCTGGAATGAAGCATCGAGATCTATAACTAGAGTCACAGTAATGGTTCAAAACATAGACTGTAAGAAGAGTCAGTCTTCTTGTACTTAAGTCGGCATTGTGCCTTTTGTATTTAATTCCGATGCAATTTCTGTGTTTCATCGTCAATAAGAAGGTCCAAGGGAAACAGTAAACCTGAAGTGAAGCATCGGAATCTATAAATAGTGGTACAGGAATGGTTCAAAACATAGACCGTATGAAGAGTCAGTCTTCTTGTACTTAAGTCGGCATTGTGGCTTTTGTAGTTAAGTCCGATGCAATTTCTGTGTTTCATCGTCAATAAGAAGGTCAGAGGGATACAGTAAACCTGAAGTGAAGCATCGGAATCTATAATTAGTGTCACAGGAATGGTTCAAAACAAAGTCAGTAAGAAGAATCAGTCTTCTTGTCCTTAAGTCGGCATCGTGCCTTTTGTATTTGATTCCAATGCAATTTCTGTGTTTCATCGTCAATAAGAAGGTTCAAGGAATACAATAAACCTTTAGTGTAGCATCGGAATCTATGACTAGTGTCACAGGAATGGTTCAAGACATAGACAGTAAGAAGAGTCAGTCTTCGTGTACTTAAGTTTGCATTTTGCCTTTTGTATTTAATTCCGATGTAATCTCTGTATTTCATCGTCAATAAGAAGGTCCAAGGGATACAGTAAACCTGAAGTGAAGGTGCGGAATCTATAACTAGTGTCACAGGAATGGTTCAAAACATAGTCAGTAAGAAGAGTCAGTCTTCTTGTCCTTAAGTTGGCATTGTGCCTTTTGTATTTAATTCCGATGCAATTTCTGTGTTACATCGTCAATAAGAAGGACAGCGGGATACAGTAAACCTGAAGTGAAGCATCGGAATACACAACTAGTGTCACAAGAATGGTTCCAAACATAGACAGTAGGAAGAGTCAGTCTTCTTGTACTTAAGTCGGCATTGTGCCTTTTGAATTTAATTCCGATGCAATTTCTGTGTTTCATCGTCAATAAGAAGGTCCATGGTATACAGTAAACCTGGAGTGAGGCATCGGAATCTATAACTAGCGTCACAGGAATGGTTCACAACATAGTACGCCTTAGGTAAGTTCGTACCGACTAAGGTCCAAAGCGAGGGGAAAGATCCACCGTGGTATAACAATCATGTACGAAAGGTACTACGGAAACAAAGAAAGCTCCATCATAGGTTTAAGAGTAGTCGAATCATAGCTGATAAGGAAAAGCTGAACGAAGCGAAAAAGAGCGTAAAGAGAGCAATGAGAGAAGCATTCAACGAATTCGAACATAAAACATTGGCAAACAATCGAAATAGTAACCCTAAAAAGTTTTGGTCATATGTAAAATCGGTAAGCGGATCTAAATCCCCTATTCAGTCACTCGTTGACCACGATGGCCCCGAAACAGAGGACGACCGAAGAAAGGCAGAAATACTGAATTCAGTGTTCCGAAAATGTTTCCCTGCGGAAAATCGTAACACGGTCCCTGACTTCAGCCGTCGCACGGTCGCCAAAATGGAAAATATTGAAATAAACGATATCGGAATTGAAAAACAACTGCTATCACTTAGTAGCGGAAAAGCATCCGGACCAGACGAGATACCCTTAAGATTCTACAGTGATTATGCTAAAGAACTTGCCCCCTTTCTATCAGCAATTTATCGTAGATCCCTGGAAGAACGTAAAGTTCCTAGCGACTGGAAGAAAGCACAGGTCATTCCCATTTTCAAGAAGGGTCATAAATCAGATGCGAATAATTATAGGCCTATTTCGCTTACGTCAATCTGTTGTAGAATAATGGAACATGTTTTGTGTTCTCGTATTATGACGTTCTTAGATAATACAAATCTCCTTCATCATAACCAACATGGATTCCGCAAACAGAGATCATATGAAACTCAGCTCGCCCTATTTGCCCAAGAAATTCACAGTCCCGTTGACACTGGCGAGCAGATTGATGCCGTATTCCTGGACTTCAGGAAGGCATTTGATACGGTTCCGCACTTACGTTTAGTAAAAAAAAATACGAGCTTACGGAATATCGGACCAGGTTTGTGATTGGATTCAGGATTTCCTAGAAGAAAGAACACAACGTGTCATTCTTAACGGTTCAAAATCTGCAGATGTAGAGGTAATTTCGGGAGTACCGCAGGGAAGCGTGATACGACCTTTATTGTTTACAATATACATAAATGACTTAGTTGACAACATCGGTAGCTCCGTGAGGCTATTTGCAGATGACACGGTTGTCTACAAGAAAGTAGCAACATCAGAAGACTCGTACGTACTCCAGGAGGACCTGCAGAGGATTAATGCATGGTGCGACAGCTGGCAGCTTTCCCTAAACGTAGATAAATGTAATATAATGCGCATACATAGGGGCAGAAATCCATTCCAGTACGATTATGCCATAGGTGGTAAATCATTGGAAGCGGTAACGACCGTAAAATACTTAGGAGTTACTATCCGGAGCGATCTGAAGTGGAATGATCACATAAAACAAATAGTGGGAAAAGCAGGCGCCAGGATGAGATTCATAGGAGGAATTCTAAGAAAATGTGACTCATCGACGAAAGAAGTAGCTTACAAAACGCTTGTTCGTCCGATTCTTGAATACTGCTCATCAGTATGGGACCCTTACCAGGTTGGATTAATAGAAGAGATAGACATGATCCAGCGAAAAGCAGCGCGATTCGTCATGGGGATATTTAGTCAGCGTGAGAGCGTTACGGAGATGCTGAACAAGCTCCAGTGGCGGACACTTCAAGAAAGGCGTTACGCAATACGGAGAGGTTTATTATCGAAATTACGAGAGAGCACATTCCGGGAAGAGATGGGCAACATATTACTACCGCCCACATAAATCTCGCGTAATGATCACAACGAAAAGATCCCAGAAATTAGAGCAAATACGGAGACTTACAAGCAGTCGTTCATCCCACGCACAATTCGTGAATGGAACAGGGAAGGGGGGATCAGATAGTGGTACAATAAGTACCCTCCGCCACACACCGTAAGGTGGCTCGCGGAGTATAGATGTAGATGTAGACAGTAAGAAGAGTCAGTCTTCTTGTACTTAAGTCGGCATTGTGCCTTTACAATTTAATTCCGATGCAATTTCTGTGTTTCATCGTCAATAAGATGGTCAGAGGGATACAGGAAACCTGAAGTGAAGCATCGGAATCTATAACTAGTGTCACTGGAATGGTTCAAAACATAGTCAGTAAGAAGAGTCAGTCTACTTCTACTTAAGTCGGCATTGTGCATTTTCTATTTAATTCCGATGCAATTTCTGTGTTTCATCGTCAATAAGATGGTCAGAGGGATACAGGAAACCTGAAGTGAAGCATCGGAATCTATAACTAGTGTCACTGGAATGGTTCAAAACATAGTCAGTAAGAAGAGTCAGTCTACTTCTACTTAAGTCGGCATTGTGCCTTTCGTATTTAATTCCGATGCAATTTCTGTGTTTCACTGTCAATAAGAATGTCAGAGGGATACAGTAAACCTGAAGTGAAGCATCGGAATCTATAACTAGTGTCACAGGAATTGTTCAAACATAGACAGTAAGAAGAGTCAGTCTTCTAGTACTTAAGTCGGCATTGTGCCTTTTGTATTTAATTCCGATGCAATTTCTGTGTTTCATCGTCAATAAGAAGGTCAGAGGGATACAGTAAACCTGAAGTGAAGCATCGGAGTCTATAACTAGTGTCACAGGAATGGTTCAAAACACAGTCAGTAAGAAGAGTCAGTTTTCTTGTCCTTAAGTCGGCATTGGGCATCTTGTATTTAATTCCGATGCAATTTCTGTGTTTCATCGTCAATAAGAAGGTCCAAGGGATACAGTAAACCTGGAGGGAAGCACCGAATTCTATAACTAGAGCAACAGTAATGGTTCAATACATAGACTGTAAAAAGAGTCAGTCTTCTTGTACTTAAGTCGGCATTGTGCCTTTTGTATTTAATTCCGATGCAATTTCTGTGATTCGTCGTCAATAAGAAGGTCCAAGGGATACAGTAAACCTGAAGTGACACATCGGACTCTATAACTAGAGTCACAGAAATGGTTCAAAACATAGACAGTAGGAAGAGTCAGTCTTCTTGTACTTAAGTCGGCATTGTGGCTTTTGAATTTAATTCCGATGCAATTTCTGTGTTTCATCGCCAATAAGAAGGTCAGAGGGATACAGTAAACCTGAAGTGAAGCATCGGAATCTATAATTAGAGTCACAGGAATGGTTCAAAACAAAGTCAGTAAGAAGAGTCAGTCTTCTTGTCCTTAATTCGGCATTGTGCCTTTTGTATTTAATTCCGATGCAATTTTTGTGTTTCATCGTCAATAAGAAGGTTCATGAGATACAATAAACCTGTAGTGTAGCATCGGAATCTATAACGAGTGTCACAGGAAAGGTTCAAAACATAGACAGTAAGAAGAGTCAGTCTTCGTGTACTTAAGTCGGCATTTTGCCTTTTGTATTTAAATCCGATGTAATTTCTGTGTTTCATCGTCAATAAGAAGGTCCAAGGGATACAGTAAACCTGAAGTGAAGATTCGGAATCTATAACTAGTGTCACAGGAATGGTTCAAAACATAGTCAGTAAGAAGAGTCAGTCTTCTTGTACTTAAGTCGGCATTGTGCCTTTTCTATTTAAATCAGATGCAATTTCTGTGTTTCATCGTCAATAATGAGGTCCAAGGGATACAGTAAACCTGGATCGAAGCATCGGAATATATAATTAGTGTCACAGGAATGGTTCAAAACATAGTCAGTAAGAAGAGTCAGTCTTGTTGTCCTTAAGTTGGCATTGTGCCTATTGTATTTAATTCCGATGCAATTTCTGTGTTACATCGTCAATAAGAAGGTCAGCGGGATACAGTAAACCTGAAGTGAAGCATCGGAATCCACAACTAGTGTCACAGGAATGGTTCAAAAGATAGACAGTAGGAAGAGTCAGTCTTCTTGTACTTAAGTCGGCATTGTGCCTTTTGTATTTAATTCCCATGCAATTTCTGTGTTACATCTACAATAAAAAGGTACAAGGGATATAGTAAACCCTGAGTGAAGCATCGGAATCTATAACTAGTGTCACAGGAATGGTTCAAAACATACTCAGTAAGAAGAGTCAGTCTTCTTGCCCTTAAGTCGGCAATGTGCCTAATGTATTTAATTCCAATGCAATTTCTGTGGTTCATCGTCAATAAGAAGGTACTAGGGGTTCAGTAAACCTGAAGTGAAGCGTCGGAATTTATAACTAGTGTCACAGGAATGGTTCAAAGCATAGACAGTAGGAAGAGTCAGTGTTCTTATACTTAAGTCGGCATTGTGGCTTTTGTATTTAATTCCGATGCAATTTCTGTGTTTCATCGTCAATGAGAAGGTCAAAGGGAAACAGTAAATTTGAAGTGTAGCATCGGAATCTATAACTAGTGTCACAGGAATGGTTCAAAACATAGACAGTAAGAAGAGTCAGTTTTCGTGTACTTAAGTCGGCATTTTGCCTTTTGTATTTAATTCCGATGGAATTTCTGTGTTTCATCGTCAATAAGTATGTCCAAGGGATACAGTAAACCTGAAGTGAAGCATCGAAATCTATAACTAGTGTCACAGGAATGGTTCAAAACATACTCAGTAAGAAGAGTCAGTCTTCTTGTCCTTAAGTCGGCATTGTGCCTTTTGTATTTAATTCCGATGCAATTTCTGTGTTACATCTACAATAAGAAGGTCCAAGGGATATAGTAAACCCTGAGTGAAGCATCGGAATCTATAACTAGTGTCACAGGAAAGGTTCAAAACATAGACAGTAAGAAGAGTCAGTCTTCTTGTACCTAAGTCGGCATTGTGCCATTTGTATTTAATTCCGATGCAATTTCTGTGTTTCATCGTCAATAAGGATGTCCAAGGGATACAGTAAACTTGAAGTGAAGCATCGAAATCTATAACTAGTGTCACAGGAATGGTTCAAAACATAGACAGTAAGAAGAGTCAGTCTTCTTGTACTTAAGTCGGCATTGTGCCTTTTGTATTTAATTCCGATGCAATTTCTGTGTTTCATCGTCAATAAGAATGTCCAAGGTATACAGTAAACCTGAAGTGAAGCATCGGAATCTATAACTAGTGTCACAGGAAAGGTTCAAATCATTGTCAATAAGATGAGTCGGTCCTTCATGTGCTTAAGTCGGCATTGTGCCTTTTGTATCTAATTCCGATGCATTTTCTGTGTTTCATCGTCAATAAGATGGTCAAAGGGAAACAGTAAACGTTAAGTGAAGCATCGGAATCTACAACTAGTGTCACAGGATTGGTTCCAATCATAGACAGTAAAATGAGTCAGTCTTCTTGTACTTAAGTCGGCATTGTACCTTTTCTATTTAATTCCGATGTAATTTCTGTGTTTCATCGTCAATAAGAAGGTCATAGGGATACCGTAAACCTGAAGTGAAGCATCGGAATCTATAACTAGTGTCACAGGAATGGTTCAAAACATGGTCAGTAAGAAGAGTCAGTCATCTTGTACTTAAGTCGGCATTGTGCCTTTTGTATTTAATTCCGATACAATTTCTGTATTTCATCGTCAATAAGAAGGTCAGAGGGATACAGTAAACCTTGAAGTGAAGCATCGGAATCTATAACTAGTGTCACAGGAATGGTTCAAAGCATAGTCAGTAAGAAGAGTCAGTCTTCTTGTCCTTAAGTCGGCATTGTGCCTCTTGTATTTAATTCCGATGCAATTTCTGTGTTTCATCGTCAATAAGAAGGTCCTAGGGATACAGTAATCCTGGAGTGAAGCATCGAAATCTATAACTAGAATCACAGTAATGGTTCAAAACATAGACTGTAAGAAGAGTCAGTCTTCTTATACTTAAGTCGGCATTGTGCCTTTTGTATTTAATTCCGATGCAATTTCTGTCACTCATCGTCAATAAGAAGGTCCAAGGGATACAGTGAACCTGAAGTGAAGCATCGGAATCAATAACTAGTGTCACAGAAATGGTCCAAAACATAGACAGTAGGAAGAGTCAGTCTTCTTATACTTAAGTCGGCATTGTGTCTTATGTATTTAATTCCGATGCAATTTCTGTGTTTCATCGTCAAAAAGAAGGTCCAAGGGAAACAGTAAACCTGAAGTGAAGCATCGGAATCTATAACTAGTGGTACAGGAATGGTTCAAATCATAGACCGTATGAAATGTCAGTCTTCTTGTACTTAAGTCGGCATTGTGGCTTTTGTATTTAAGTCCGATGCAATTTCTGTGTTTCATCGTCAATAAGAAGGTCAGAGGGATACAGTAAACCTGAAGTGAAGCTTCGAAATCTATAACTAGTGTCACAGGAATGGTTCAAAGCATAGACAGTAAGAAGAGTCAGTCTTCTTGTACCAAAGTCGGCATTGTGCCTTTTGTATTTAATTCCGATGCAATTTCTGTGTTTCTTCGTCAATTAGAAGGTCCAAGGGATACAGTAAACCTGGAGTGAAGCACCGAATTCTATAACTAGAGCAACAGTAATGGTTCAATACATAGACAGTAAGAAGAGTCAGTCTTGTTGTACTTAAGTCGGCATTGTGCCTTTTGTATTTAATTCCGATGCAATTTCTGTGATTTGTCGTCAATAAGAAGGTCCAAGGGATACAGTAAACCTGAAGTGAAGCATCGGACTCTATAACTAGAGTCACAGAAATGGTTCAAAACATAGACAGCAGGAAGAGTCAGTCTTCTTGTACTTAAGTCGGCATTGTGGCTTTTGTATTTAATTCCGATGCAATTTCTGTGTTTCATCGTCAATAAGAAGGTCAGAGGGATACAGTAAACCTGAAGTATAGCATCGGAATGTATAACTAGTGTCACAGGAATCGTTCAAAACATAGACAGTAGGAAGAGTCAGTCTTCTTCTACTTGAGTCGGCATTGAGACTTTTGTATTTAATTCCGATGCAATTTCTGTGTTTCATCGTCAATAAGAAGGTCCAAGGTATACAGTAAACCTGAAGTGAAGCATCGCAATCTATAACTAGTGTCACAGGAATAGTTCAAAACATAGTCAGTAAGAAGAGTCAGTCTTCTTGTACTTAAGTCAGCATTGTGCTTTTTCTATTTAATTCCTATGCAATTTCTGTGTTTCATCGTCAATAAGAAAGGCCAAGGGATACAATAAACCTGGAGTGAAGCATCGGAATCTATAACTAGTGTCACAGAAATGGTTCATAACATAGAGAGTAAGAAGAGTCAGTCTTCTGGTACTTAAGTCGGCATTGTGCCTTTTCTATTTAATTCCGATGCAATTTCTGTGTTTCATCGGCAATAAGGAGGTCAGAGGGATACAATAAACCTGAAGTGAAGCATCGGAATCTATAACTAGTGTCACAGTAAGAACAGTCTTCTTGTACTTAAGTCGGCATTGTGCCTTTTGTATTTAATTCCGATGCAATTTCTGTGTTTCATCGTCAATAAGAAGGTCCAAGGGATACAGTAAACCTGAAGTGAAGATTCGGAATCTATAACTAGTGTCACAGGAATGGTTCAAAACATAGTCAGTAAGAAGAGTCAGTCTTCTTGTACTTAAGTCGGCATTGTGCCTTTTCTATTTAAATCAGATGCAATTTCTGTCTTTCATCGTCAATAACGAGGTCCAAGGGATACAGTAAACCTGGAGTGAAGCATCGGAATCTATAACTAGTGTCACAGGAATGGTTCAAAGCATAGACAGTAAGAAGAGTCATTCTTCGTGTACTTAAGGCGGCATTTTGCCTTTTGTATTTAATTCCGATGTACTTTCTGTGTTTCAACGTCAATAAGAAGGTCCAAGGGATACAGTAAACCTGAAGTGAAGATTCGGAATCTATAACTAGTGTCACAGGAATGGCTCAAAACATAGCAAGTAAGAAGAGTCAGTCTTCTTGCACTTAAGTCGGCATTGTGCCTTTTCTATTTCATTCCGATGCAATTTCTGTGTTTCATCGTCAATAACAAGGTCCAAGGGATACAGTACACCTGGAGTGAAGCATCGGAATCTATAACTAGTGTCACCGAATTGGTTCAAAACATTGACAGTAAGAAGAGTCAGTCTTCTTGAACTTAAGTCGGCATTGTGCCTTTTCTATTTAATACCGATGCAATTTCTGTGTTTCATCGTCAATAAGAAGGTCAGAGGGATACAGTAAACCTGAAGTGAAGCATCGGAATCTATAACTAGAGTCACAGGAATGGTTCAAAAATAGTCAGTAAGAAAAGTCAGTCCTCTTGTACTTAAGTCGGCATTGTGCATTTAGTATTTAATTCCGATGCAATTTCGTTGTCTCATCGTCAATAAAAAGGTCCAAGGGATACAGTAAACCTGGAGTGTAGCATCGGAATCTATAACTAGTGTCACAGGAATTGTTCAAAACATAGACAGTAAGAAGAGTCAGTTTTCGTGTACTTAAGACGGAATTTTGCCTTTTGTATTTAATTCCGATGGAAGTTCTGTGTTTCATCGTCAATAAGTATGTCCAAGGGATACAGTAAACCTGAAGTGAAGCATCGGAATCTATAACTAGTGTCACAGCAATGGTTCAAATCATTGTCAATAAGAAGAGTCGGTCTTCATGTACTTATGTCGGCATTGTACCTTTTGTATTTAATTACGATGCAATTTCTGTGTTTCATCTTCAATAAGAAGGTCCAAGGGAAACAGTAAACCTGAAGTGAAGCATCGGAATCTATAACTAGTGTCACAGGAATGGTTCAAAACATAGACCGTACGAAGAGTCAAGCTTCTTGTACTTAAGTTTTGTGGCTTTTGTATATAATTTCGATGCAATTTCTGTGTTTCATCGTCAATAAGAAGGTCACAGGGGTAAAGTAAACCTGAAGTGAAGCATCGGAATCTATATTTAGTGTCACAGGAATGGTTGAAAACAAAGTCAGTAAGAAGAGTCAGTCTTCTTGTCTTAAATTGGAATTGTGCCCTTTGTATTTAATTCCGATGCAATTTCTGTGTTTCATTGTCAATAAGAAGGTTCAAGGGATACAATAAACCTGAAGTGAAGATTCGGAATCTATAACTATTGTCACAGGAATGGTTCAAAACATAGTCAGTAAGAAGAGTCAGTCTTCTTGTACTTAAGTCGGCATTGTGCCATTTCTATTTAATTCCGTTGCAATTTCTGTGTTTCATCGTCAATAACAAAGTCCAAGGGATATAGTAAACCTGGAGTGAAGCATCGGAATTTATAACTAGTACACAGGAATAGTTCAAAAAATAGTCAGTAAAGAGAGTCAGTCTTCTTGTCCTTAAGTTGGCATTGTGCCTTTTGTATTTAATTCCGATGCAGATTCTGTGTTACATTGTCAATAAGAAAGTCAGCGGGATACAGTAAACCTGAAGTGACGCATCGGAATCCACAACTAGTGTCACAGGAATGGTTCAAAACATAGACAGTAGGAAGAGTCAGTCTGCTTGTACTTAAGTCGGCATTGTGCCTTTTGTATTTAATTCCGATGCAATATCTGTGTTTCACCGTCAATAAGAAGGTCCAAGGCATACAGTAAACCTGAAGTAAAGCATCGGAATCTATAACTAGTGTCACAGGAATGTTTCAAACTATAATCAGTAAGAAGAGTCAGTTTTCTTATACTTATGTCGGCATTGTGCCTTTTCTATTTAATTCCGATGCAATTTCTGTGTTTCATCGTCAATAAGAAGGTCCAAGGGATTCAGCTAACCTGATGTGAAGCATCGGAATCTATAACTAGTGTCACAGGAATGGTTCAAAACATAGACAGTAAGAAGGGTCAGTCTTCTTGTACGTAAGGCGGCATAGTGCCTATTCTATTTAATTCCGATGCAATTCTGTGTTTCATCGTCAATAAGAAGGTCAGAGGGATACAGTAAACCTGAAGTGAAGCATCGGAATCTATAACTAGTGTCACAGGAATGGTTCAGAACATAGTCAGTAAGAAGATTCAGTCTTCTTTTACTTAAGTCGGCATTGTGCCTTTCGTATTTAATTCCGATGCAATTTCTGTGTTTCATTGTCAATAAGAAGGTCAGAGGGATGCAGTGAACCTGAAGTGAAGCATCGGAATCTATAACTAGTGTCACAGGAATGGTTCGAAACATAGTCAGTAATAAGAGTCAGTCTTCTTGTCCTTAAGTCGGCATTGTGCCTTTTGTATTTAATTCCGATGCAATTTCTGTGTTTCATCGTCAATAAGAAGGTACAAGGGATACAGTAAACCTGAAGTGAAGCGTCGGAATAAATAACTAGTGTCACAGGAATGGTTCAAAACTTAGTCAGTAGGAAGAGCCACTGTTCTTGTACTTAAGTCGGCATTGTGCCTTTTGTATTTAATTCCGATGCAATTTCTGTGTTTCATCGTCAATACGAAGGTCCAAGGGATACAGTAAACCTGAAGTGAAGCATCGGAATCTACAACTAGTGTCACAGGATTGGTTCAAACATAGACAGTAAGAAGAGTCAGTCTTCTTGTACTTAAGTCGGTATTGTGCCTTTCGTATTTAATTCCGATGCAATTTCTGTGTTTCACCGTCAATAAGAAGGTCAGAGGGATACAGTAAACCTGAAGTGAAGCATCGGAATCTGTAACTAGTGACACAGGAATGGTTCAAACGTAGACAGTAAGAAGAGTCAGTCATCTTGTACTTAAGTCGGCATTGTGCCTTTTCTATTTAATTCCGATGCAATTTCTGTGTTTCGTCGTCAATAAGGAGGTCCAAGGGATACAGTAAACCCGGAGTGAAGCATCGGAATCTATAACTAGTGTCAATGGAATGGTTCATAACATAGACAGTAAGAGGAGTCAGTCTTCTTGTAGTTAAGTCGGCATTGTGCCTTTCGTATTTCATTCCGATGCAATTTCTGTGTTTCATCGTCAATAACAAGGTCCAAGGGATATAATAAACCTGGAGTGAAGCATCGGAATTTATAACTAGTACACAAGAATGGTTCAAAACATAATCAGTAAAGAGAGTCAGTTTTCTTGTCCTTAAGTTGGCATTGTGCCCTTTGTATTTAATTCCGATGCAGATTCTGTGTTACATCGTCAATAAGAAGGTCAGCGGGATACAGTAAACCTGAAGTGACGCATCGGAATCCACAACTAGTGTCACAGGAATGGTTCAAAACATAGACAGTTGGAAGAGTCAGTCTTCTTGTACCTAAGTCGGCATTGTGCCTTTTGTATTTAATTCCGATTCAATATCTGTGTTGCATCGTCAATAAGAAGGTCCAAGGTATACAGTAGACCTGAAGTAAAGCATCGAAATCTATAACTAGTGTCACAGGAATGTTTCAAACTATAATCAGTAAGAAGAGTCAGTTTTCTTATACTTATGTCGGCATTGTGCCTCTTCTATTTAATTCCGATGCAATTTCTGTGTTTCATCGTCAATAAGAAGGTCCAAGGGATACAGCTAACCTGACGTGAAGCATCGGAATCTATAACTAGTGACACAGGAATGGTTCAAAACATAGACAGTAAGAAGGGTCAGTCTTCTTGTACGTAAGGCGGCATAGTGCCAATTCTATTTAATTCCGATGCAATTTCTGTGTTTCATCGTCAATAAGAAGGTCAGAGGGATACAGTAAACCTGAAGTGAAGCATCGGAATCTATTACTAGTGTCACAGGAATGGTTCAAACATGGACAGAAAGACAAGTCAGTCTTCCAGTACTTAAGTCGGCATTGTGCCTTTTGAATTTAATTCCGATGCAATTTCTGTGTTTCATTGTCAATAAGAAGGTCAGAGGGATGCAGTGAACCTAAAGTGAAGCATCGGAATCTATAACTAGTGTCACAGGAATGGTTCAAAACATAGTCAGTAAGAAGAGTCAGTCTTCTTGTCTATAAGTCGGCATTGTGCCTTTTGTATTTAATTCCGATGCAATTTCTGTGTTTCATCGTCAACAAGAAGGTACAAGGGATACAGTAAACCTGAAGTGAAGAGTCGGAATCTATAACTAGTGTCACAGGAATGGTTCAAATCTTAGACAGTAGGAAGAGTAACTGTTCTTGTACTTAAGTCGGCATTGTGCCTTTTGTATTTAATTCCGATGCAATTTCTGTGTTTCATCGTCAATAAGAAGGTACAAGGGATACAGTAAACATGACGTGAAGCGTCGGAATCCTTAACTAGTGTCACAGGAATGGTTCAAAACTTAGACAGTAGGAAGAGTCACTGTTCTTGTACTTAAGTCGGCATTGTGCCTTTTGTATTTAATTCCGATGCAATTTCTGTGTTTCATCGTCAATAAGAAGGTCCATGGGATACAGTAAACCTGAAGTGAAGCATCGGAATCTACAACTAGTGTCACAGGATTGGCTCAAACATAGTCAGTAAGAAGAGTCAGTCTTCTTGTACTTAAGTCGGTATTGTGCCTGTCGTATTTAATTCCGATGCAATTTCTGTGTTTCACCGTCAATAAGAAGGTCAGAGGGATACAGTAAACCTGAAGTGAAGCATCGGAATCTGTAACTAGTGTCACAGGAATGGTTCAAACGTAGACAGTAAGAAGAGTCAGTCTTCCTGTACTTAAGTCGGCATTGTGCCTTTTCTATTTAATTCCGATGCAATTTCTGTGTTTCGTCGTCAATAAGAAGGTCGAAGGGATACAGTAAACCTGGAGTGAAGCATCGGAATCTATAACTAGTGTCAATGGAATGGTTCATAACATAGACAGTAAGACGAGTCAGTCATCTTGTAGTTAAGTCGGCATTGTGCCTTTCGTATTTCATTCCAATGCATTTTCTGTGTTTCATTGTCAATAAGAAGGTTCAAGGGATACAATAAACCTGAAGTGAAGATTCGGAATCTATAACTAGTGTCACAGGAATGGTTCAAAACATAGTCAGTAAGAAGAGTCAGTCTTCTTGTACTTCAGTCGGCATTGTGCCATTACTACTTAATTCCGATGCAATTTCTGTGTTTCATCGTCAATAACAAGGTCCAAGGGATATAGTAAACCTGGAGTGAAGCATCGGAATTTATAACTAGTACACAGGAATGGTTCAAAACATAGTCAGTAAGAAGAGTCAGTCTTCTTGTCCTTAAGTCGGCATTGTGCCTTTTGTATTTAATTCCGATGCAATTTCTGTGTTTCATCGTCAATAAGAAGGTACAAGGGATACAGTAAACCTGAAGTGAAGCGTCGGAATCTATAAGTAGTGTCACAGGAATGGTTCAAAACTTACACTGTAGGAAGAGTCACTGTTCTTGTACTTAAGTCGGCATTGTGCCTTTTGTATTTAATTCCGATGCAATTTCTGTGTTTCATCGTGAATAAGAAGGTCCAAGGAATACAGTAAACCTGAAGTGAAGCATCGGAATCTACAACTAGTGTCACAGGATTGGTTCAAACATAGTCAGTAAGAAGAGTTAGTCTTCTTGTACTTAAGTCGGTATTGTGCCTTTCGTATTTAATTCCGATGCAATTTCTGTGTTTCACCGTCAATAAGAAGGTCAGAGGGATACAGTAAACCTGAAGTGAAGCATCGGAATCTGTAACTAGTGTCAGAGGAATGGTTCACACGTAGACAGTAAGAAGAGTCAGTCTTCTTGTACTTAGGTCGGCATTGTGCCTTTTCTATTTAATTCCGATGCAATTTCTGTGTTTCGTCGTCATTAAGAAGGTCCAAGGGATACAGTAAACCTGGAGTGAAGCATTGGAATCTATAACTAGTGTCAATGGAATGGTTCATAACATAGACAGTAAGATGGGTCAGTCTTCTTGTAGTTAAGTCGGCATTGTGCCTTTCGTATTTCATTCCGATGCAATTTCTGTGTTTCATTGTCAATAAGAAGGTTCAAGGGATACAATAAACCTGAAGTGAAGATTCGGAATCTATAACTAGTGTCACAGGAATGGTTCAAAACATAGTCAGTAAGAAGAGTCAGTCTTCTTGTACTTAAGTCGGCATTGTGCCATTTCTATTTAATTCCGATGCAATTTCTCTGTTTCATCGTCAATAACAAGGTCCAAGGGATATAGAAAACCTGGAGTGAAGCATCGGAATTTATAACTAGTACACAGGAATGGTTCAAAACATAGTCAGTAAAGAGAGTCAGTTTTCTTGTCCTTAAGTTGGCATTGTGCCTTTTGTATTTAATTCCGATGCAGATTCTGTGTTACATCGTCAATAAGAAGGTCAGCGGGATACAGTAAACCTGAAAAGACGCATCGGAATCCACAACTAGTGTCACAGGAATGGTTCAAAACATAGACAGTAGGAAGAGTCAGTCTTCTTGTACTTAAGTCGGCATTGTGCCTTTTGTATTTAATTCCGATGCAATATCTGTGTTTCATCGTCAATAAGAAGGTCTAAGGTATACAGTAAACCTGAAGTAAAGCATCGAAATCTATAACTAGTGTCACAGGATTGGTTCAAACATAGTCAGTAAGAAGAGTCAGTCTTCTTGTACTTAAGTCGGTATTGTGCCTTTCGTATTTAATTCCGATGCAATTTCTGTGTTTCACCGTCAATAAGAAGGTCCGAGGGATACAGTAAACCTGAAGTGAAGCATCGGAATCTGTAACTAGTGTCACAGGAATGGTTCAAACGTAGACAGTAAGAAGAGTCAGTCTTCTTGTACTTAAGTCGGCATTGTGCCTTTTCTATTTAATTCCGATGCAATTTCTGTGTTTCTTCGTCAATAAGAAGGTCCAAGGGATACAGTAAACCTCTAGTGAAGCATCGGAATCTATAACTAGTGTCACTGGAATGGTTCATAACATAGACAGTAAGAAGCGTCAGTCTTCTTGTAGTTAAGTCGGCATTGTGCCTTTCGTATTTAATTCCGGTGCAATTTCTGTGTTTCACCGTCAATAAGAAGGTCAGAGGGATACAGTAAACCTGAAGTGAAGCATCGGAATCTGTAACTAGTGTCACAGGAATGGTTCAAACGTAGACAGTAAGAAGAGTCAGTCTTGTTGTACTTAAGTCGGCATTGTGCCTTTTCTATTTAATTCCGATGCAATTTCTGTGTTTCGTCGTCAATAACAAGGTCCAAGGGATACAGTAAACCTGGAGTGAAGCATCGGAATCTATAACTAGTGTCAATGGAATGGTTCATAACATAGACATTAAGACGAGTCAGTCTTCTTGTAGTTAAGTCGGCATTGTGTCTTTCGTATTTCATTCCGATGCAATTTCTGTGTTTCATTGTCAATAAGAAGGTTCAAGGGATACAATAAACCTGAAGTGAAGATTCGGAATCTATAACTAGTGTCACAGGAATGGTTCAAAACATAGTCAGTAAGAAGAGTCAGTCTTCTTGTACTTAAGTCGGCATTGTGCCATTTCTATTTAATTCCGATGCAATTTCTGTGTTTCATCGTCAATAACAATGTCCAAGGGATATAGTAAACCTGGAGTGAAGCATCGGAATTTATAACTAGTACACAGGAATGGTTCAAAACATAGTCAGTAAGAAGAGTCAGTCTTCTTGTCCTTAAGTCGGCATTGTGCCTTTTGTATTTAATTCCGATTCAATTTCTGTGTTTCATCGTCAATAAGAAGGTACAAGGGATACAGTAAACCTGAAGTGAAGCGTCGGAATCTATAACTTGTGTCACAGGAATGTTTCAAAACTTAGACAGTAGGAAGAGTCACTGTTCTTGTACTTAAGTCGGCATTGTGCCTTTTGTATTTAATTCCGATGCAATTTCTGTGATTCATCGTCAATAAGAAGGTCCAAGGGATACAGTAAACCTGAAGTGAAGCATCGGAATCTACAACTTGCGTCACAGGATTGGTTCAAACATAGTCAGTTAGAAGAGTCAGTCTTCTTGTACTTAAGTCGGTATTGTGCCTTTCGTATTTAATTCCGATGCAATTTCTGTGTTTCACCGTCAATAAGAAGGTCCGAGGGATACAGTAAACCTGAAGTGAAGCATCGGAATCTGTAACTAGTGTCACAGGAATGGTTCAAACGTAGACAGTAAGAAGAGTCAGTCTTCTTGTACTTAAGTCGGCATTGTGCCTTTTCTATTTAATTCCGATGCAATTTCTGTGTTTCTTCGTCAATAAGAAGGTCCAAGGGATACAGTAAACCTCTAGTGAAGCATCGGAATCTATAACTAGTGTCACTGGAATGGTTCATAACATAGACAGTAAGAAGCGTCAGTCTTCTTGTAGTTAAGTCGGCATTGTGCCTTTCGTATTTAATTCCGGTGCAATTTCTGTGTTTCACCGTCAATAAGAAGGTCAGAGGGATACAGTAAACCTGAAGTGAAGCATCGGAATCTGTAACTAGTGTCACAGGAATGGTTCAAACGTAGACAGTAAGAAGAGTCAGTCTTGTTGTACTTAAGTCGGCATTGTGCCTTTTCTATTTAATTCCGATGCAATTTCTGTGTTTCGTCGTCAATAACAAGGTCCAAGGGATACAGTAAACCTGGAGTGAAGCATCGGAATCTATAACTAGTGTCAATGGAATGGTTCATAACATAGACATTAAGACGAGTCAGTCTTCTTGTAGTTAAGTCGGCATTGTGTCTTTCGTATTTCATTCCGATGCAATTTCTGTGTTTCATTGTCAATAAGAAGGTTCAAGGGATACAATAAACCTGAAGTGAAGATTCGGAATCTATAACTAGTGTCACAGGAATGGTTCAAAACATAGTCAGTAAGAAGAGTCAGTCTTCTTGTACTTAAGTCGGCATTGTGCCATTTCTATTTAATTCCGATGCAATTTCTGTGTTTCATCGTCAATAACAATGTCCAAGGGATATAGTAAACCTGGAGTGAAGCATCGGAATTTATAAGTAGTACACAGGAATGGTTCAAAACATAGTCAGTAAGAAGAGTCAGTCTTCTTGTCCTTAAGTCGGCATTGTGCCTTTTGTATTTAATTCCGATGCAATTTCTGTGTTTCATCGCCAATAACAAGGTACAAGTGATACAGTAAACCTGAAGTGAAGCGTCGGAATCTATAACTAGTGTCACAGGAATGGTTCAAAACTTACACAGTAGGAAGAGACTATGTTCTTGTACTTAAGTCGGCATTGTGCCTTTTGTATTTAATTCCGATGCAATTTCTGTCTTTCATCGTCAATAAGAAGGTCCAAGGGATACAGTAAACCTGAAGTGAAGCATCGGAATCTACAACTAGTGTTACAGGATTGGTTCAAAGATAGTCAGTAAGAAGAGTCACTCTTCTTGTACTTAAGTCGGTATTTCTGCCTTTCGTTTTTATTCCGATGCAATTTCTGTGTTTCACCGTCAATAAGAAGGTCAGAGGGATACAGTAAACCTGAAGTGAAGCATCGGAATCTGTAACTAGTGTCACAGGAATGGTTCAAACGTAGACAGTAAGAAGAGTCAGTCTTCTTGTACTTAAGTCGGCATTGTGCCTTTTCTATTTAATTCCGATGCAATTTCTGTGTTTCGTCGTCAATAAGAAGGTCCAAGGGATACAGTAAACCTTGAGTGAAGCATCGGAATCTATAACTAGTGTCAATGGAATGGTTCATAACATATACAGTAAGAAGAGTCAGTCTTCTTGTAGTTAAGTCGGCATTGTGCCTTTCGTATTTCATTCCGATGCAATTTCTGTGTTTCATTGTGAATAAGAAGGTTCAAGGGATACAATAAACCTGAAGTGAATATTCGGAATCTATAACTAGTGTCACAGGTATGGTTCAAAAAATAGTCAGTAAGAAGAGTCAGTCTTCTTGTACTTAAGTCGGCATTGTGCCATTTCTATTTAATTCCGATGCAATTTCTGTGTATCATCGTCAATAACAAGGTCCAAGGGATATAGTAAACCTGGAGTGAAGCATCGGAATTTATAACTAGTACACAGGAATGGTTCAAAACATATTCAGTAAAGAGAGTCAGTTTTCTTGTCCTTAAGTTGGCATTGTGCCTTTTGTATTTAATTCCGATGCAGATTCTGTGTTACATCGTCAATAAGAAGGTCGGCGGGATACAGTAAACCTGAAATGACGCATCGGAATCCACAACTAGTGTCACAGGAATGGTTCAAAACATAGACAGTAGGAAGAGTCAGTCTTCTTGTACTTAAGTCGGCATTGTGCCTTTTGTATTTAATTCCGATGCAATATCTGTGTTTCATCGTCAATAAGAAGGTCCAAGGTATACAGTAAACCTGAAGTAAAGCATCGAAATCTATAACTAGTGTCACAGGAATGTTTCAAACTATAATCAGTAAGAAGAGTCAGTTTTCTTATACTTATGTCGGCATTGTGCATTTTCTATTTAATTCCGATGCAATTTCTGTGTTTCATCGTCAATAAGAAGGTCCAAGGGATACAGCTAACCTGAAGTGAAGCATCGGAATCTATAACTAGTGTCACAGGAATGGTTCAAAACATAGACAGTAAGAAGGGTACGTAAGGCGGCATAGTGCCTATTCTATTTAATTCCGATGCAATTTCTGTGTTTCATCGTCAATAAGAAGGTCAGAGGGATACAGTAAACCTGAAGTGAAGCATCGGAATCTATAACTTGTGTCACAGGAATGGTTCAAAACATAGTCAGTAAGAAGAGTCAGTCTTCTTGTACTTAAGTCGGCATTGTGCCTTTTGTATTTAATTCCGATGCAATATCTGTGTTTCATCGTCAATAACAAGGTCCAAGGGATACAGTAAACGTGGAGTGAAGCATCGGAATCTATAACTAGTGTCACAGGAATGGTTCAAAACATAGACAGTAAGAAGATTCAAATTCGTGTACTTAAGTCGGCATTGTGCCTTTTCAATTTAATTCCGATGCAATTTCTGTGTTTCATCGTCAATAAGAAGGTCACATGGATACAGTAAACCTGAGTGAAGCATCGGAATCTATAACTAGTGTCACAGGAATGGTTCAAAACAAAGTCAGTAAGAAGAGTCAGTCTTCTTGTAGTTAAGTCGGCATTATGCCTTTCGTATTTAATTCCGATGCAATTTCTGTGTGTCACCGTCAATAAGAAGGTCAGAGTGATACAGTAAACCTGCAGTGAAGCATCGGAATCTATAACTAGTGTCACAGGAATGGTTCAATCATAGACAGTAAGAAGGGTCAGTTTTCCTGTACTTAAGTCGGCATTGTGCCTTTTGAATTTAATTCCGATGCAATTTCTGTGTTTCATTGTTAATAAGAAGGTAAGAGGGATACAGTGAACCTGAAGTGAAGCATCATAATCTATAACTAGTGTCACAGGAATGGTTCAAAACATAGTCAGTAAGAAGAGTCGGTCTTCTTGTCCTTAAGTCGGCATTGCGCCTTTTGTATTTAATTCCGATTCAATTTCTGTGGTTCATCGTCAATAAGAAGGTACAAGGGATACATTAAACCTGAAGTGAAGCGTCGGAATCTATTACTAGTGTCACAGGAATGTTTCAAAACTTAGACAGTAAGAAGAGTCACTGTTCTTGTACTTAAGTGGGCATTGTGCCTTTTGTATTTAATTCCGATGCAATTTCTGTGATTCATCGTCAATAAGAAGGTCCAAGTGATACAGTAAACCTGAAGTGAAGCATCGGAATCTACAACTTGCGTCACAGGATTGGTTCAAACATAGTCAGTAAGAAGAGTCAGTCTTCTTGTACTTAAGTCGGTATTGTGCCTTTCGTATTTAATTCCGATGCAATTTCTGTGTTTCACCTTCAATAAGAAGGTCAGAGGGATACAGTAAACCTGAAGTGAAGCATCGGAATCTGTAACTAGTGTCACAGGAATGGTTCAAACGTAGACAGTAAGAAGAGTCAGTCTTCTTGTACTTAAGTCGGCATTGTGCCTTTTCTATTTAATTCCAATGCAATTTCTATGTTTCGTCGTCAAAAAGAAGGTCCAAGGGATACAGTAAACCTGGAGTGAAGCATCGGAATCTATAACTAGTGTCACTGGAATGGTTCATAACATAGACAGTAAGAAGAGTCAGTCTTCTTGTAGTTAAGTCGGCATTGTGCTTTCGTATTTAATTCCGATGCAATTTCTGTGTTTCACCGTCAATAAGAAGGTCAGAGGGATACAGTAAACCTGCAGTGAAGCATCGGAATCTATAACTAGTGTCACAGGAATGGTTCAAAACATAGTCAGTAAGAAGAGTCAGCCTTCTTGTCCTTAAGTCGGCATTGTGCCTTTTGTATTTAATTCCGATGCAATTTCTGTGTTTCATCGTCAATAAGAAGGTCCAAGGGATACAGTAAACGTGGAGTGAAGCATCGGAATCTATAACTAGTGTCACAGAAATGGTTCAAATCATAGACAGTAAGAAGATTCAAATTCGTGTACTTAAGTCGGCATTGTGCCTTTTGTATTTAATTCCGATTCAATTTCTGTGTTTCATCGTCAATAAGAAGGTACAAGGGATACAGTAAACCTGAAGTGAAGCGTCGGAATCTATAACTTGTGTCACAGGAATGTTTAAAACTTAGACAGTAGGAAGAGTCACTGTTCTTGTACTTAAGTCGGCATTGTGCCTTTTGTATTTAATTCCGATGCAATTTCTGTGATTCATCGTCAATAAGAAGGTCCAAGGGATACAGTAAACCTGAAGTGAAGCATCGGAATCTACAACTTGCGTCACAGGATTGGTTCAAACATAGTCAGTAAGAAGAGTCAGTCTTCTTGTACTTAAGTCGGTATTGTGCCTTTCGTATTTAATTCCGATGCAATTTCTGTGTTTCACCGTCAATAAGAAGGTCCGAGGGATACAGTAAACCTGAAGTGAAGCATCGGAATCTGTAACTAGTGTCACAGGAATGGTTCAAACGTAGACAGTAAGAAGAGTCAGTCTTCTTGTACTTAAGTCGGCATTGTGCCTTTTCTATTTAATTCCGATGCAATTTCTGTGTTTCTTCGTCAATAAGAAGGTCCAAAGGGATACAGTAAACCTCTAGTGAAGCATCGGAATCTATAACTAGTGTCACTGGAATGGTTCATAACATAGACAGTAAGAAGCGTCAGTCTTCTTGTAGTTAAGTCGGCATTGTGCCTTTCGTATTTAATTCCGGTGCAATTTCTGTGTTTCACCGTCAGTAAGAAGGTCAGAGGGATACAGTAAACCTGAAGTGAAGCATCGGAATCTGTAACTAGTGTCACAGGAATGGTTCAAACGTAGAAAGTAAGAAAAGTCAGTCTTGTTGTACTTAAGTCGGCATTGTGCCTTTTCTATTTAATTCCGATGCAATTTCTGTGTTTCGTCGTCAATAACAAGGTCCAAGGGATACAGTAAACCTGGAGTGAAGCATCGGAATCTATAACTAGTGTCAATGGAATGGTTCATAACATAGACATTAAGACGAGTCAGTCTTCTTGTAGTTAAGTTGGCATTGTGTCTTTCGTATTTCATTCCGATGCAATTTCTGTGTTTCATTGTCAATAAGAAGGTTCAAGGGATACAATAAACCTGAAGTGAAGATTCGGAATCTATAATTAGTGTCACAGGAATGGTTCAAAACATAGTCAGTAAGAAGAGTCAGTCTTCTTGTACTTAAGTCGGCATTGTGCCATTTCTATTTAATTCCGATGCAATTTCTGTGTTTCATCGTCAATAACAATGTCCAAGGGATATAGTAAACCTGGAGTGAAGCATCGGAATTTATAACTAGTACACAGGAATGGTTCAAAACATAGTCAGTAAGAAGAGTCAGTCTTCTTGTCATTAAGTCGGCATTGTGCCTTTTGTATTTAATTCCGATGCAATTTCTGTGTTTCATCGCCAATAAGAAGGTACAAGTGATACAGTAAACCTGAAGTGAAGCGTCGGAATCTATAACTAGTGTCACAGGAATGGTTCAAAACTTACACAGTAGGAAGAGTCTATGTTCTTGTACTTAAGTCGGCATTGTGCCTTTTGTATTTAATTCCGATGCAATTTCTGTGTTTCATCGTCAATAAGAAGGTCCAAGGGATACAGTAAACCTGAAGTGAAGCATCGGAATCTACAACTAGTGTTACAGGATTGGTTCAAAGATAGTCAGTAAGAAGAGTCAGTCTTCTTGTACTTAAGTCGGTATTTCTGCCTTTCGTTTTTATTCCGATGCAATTTCTGTGTTTCACCGTCAATAAGAAGGTCAGAGGGATACAGTAAACCTGAAGTGAAGCATCGGAATCTGTAACTAGTGTCACAGGAATGGTCCAAACGTAGACAGTAAGAAGAGTCAGTCTTCTTGTACTTAAGTCGGCATTGTGACTTTTCTATTTAATTCCGATGCAATTTCTATGTTTCGTCGTCAATAAGAAGGTCCAAGGGATACAGTAAACCTTGAGTGAAGCATCGGAATCTATAACTAGTGTCAATGGAATGGTTCATAACATATACAGTAAGAAGAGTCAGTCTTCTTGTAGTTAAGTCGGCATTGTGCCTTTCGTATTTCATTCCTATGCAATTTCTGTGTTTCATTGTGAATAAGAAGGTTCAAGGGATACAATAAACCTGAAGTGAATATTCGGAATCTATAACTAGTGTCACAGGTATGGTTCAAAAAATAGTCAGTAAGAAGAGTCAGTCTTCTTGTACTTAAGTCGGCATTGTGCCATTTCTATTTAATTCCGATGCAATTTCTGTGTTTCATCGTCAATAACAAGGTCCAAGGGATATAGTAAACCTGGAGTGAAGCATCGGAATTCATAACTAGTACACAGGAATGGTTCAAAACATAGTCAGTAAAGAGAGTCAGTTTTCTTGTCCTTAAGTTGGCATTGTGCCTTTTGTATTTAATTCCGATGCAGATTCTGTGTTACGTCGTCAATAAGAAGGTCGGCGGGATACAGTAAACCTGAAATGACGCATCGGAATTTACAACTAGTGTCACAGAAATGGTTCAAAACATAGACAGTAGGAAGAGTCAGTCTTCTTGTACTTAAGTCGGCATTGTGCCTTTTGTATTTAATTCCGATGCAATATCTGTGTTTCATCGTCAATAAGAAGGTCCCAGGTATACAGTAAACCTGAAGTAAAGCATCGAAATTAATAACTAGTGTCACAGGAATGTTTCAAACTATAATCAGTAAGAAGAGTCAGTTTTCTTATACTTATGTCGGCATTGTGCATTTTCTATTTAATTCCGATGCAAATTCTGTGTTTCATCGTCAATAAGAAGGTCCAAGGGATACAGCTAACCTGAAGTGAAGCATCGGAATCTATAACTAGTGTCACAGGAATGGTTCAAAACATAGACAGTAAGAAGGGTACGTAAGGCGGCATAGTGCCTATTCTATTTAATTCCGATGCAATTTCTGTGTTTCATCGTCAATAAGAAGGTCAGAGGGATACAGTAAACCTGAAGTGAAGCATCGGAATCTATAACTAGTGTCACAGGAATGGTTCAAAACATAGTCAGTAAGAAGAGTCAGTCTTCTTGTACTTAAGTCGGCATTGTGCCTTTTGTATTTAATTCCGATGCAATATCTGTGTTTCATCGTCAATAACAAGGTCCAAGGGATACAGTAAACGTGGAGTGAAGCATCGGAATCTATAACTAGTGTCACAGGAATGGTTCAAAACATAGACAGTAAGAAGATTCAAATTCGTGTACTTAAGTCGGCATTGTGCCTTTTCAATTTAATTCCGATGCAATTTCTGTGTTTCATCGTCAATAAGAAGGTCACATGGATACAGTAAACCTGAAGTGAAGCATCGGAATCTATAACTAGTGTCACAGGAATGGTTCAAAACAAAGTCAGTAAGAAGAGTCAGTCTTCTTGTAGTTAAGTCGGCATTATGCCTTTCGTATTTAATTCCGATGCAATTTCTGTGTGTCACCGTCAATAAGAAGGTCAGAGTGATACAGTAAACCTGCAGTGAAGCATCGGAATCTATAACTAGTGTCACAGGAATGGTTCAATCATAGACAGTAAGAAGGGTCAGTTTTCCTGTACTTAAGTCGGCATTGTGCCTTTTGAATTTAATTCCGATGCAATTTCTGTGTTTCATTGTTAATAAGAAGGTAAGAGGGATACAGTGAACCTGAAGTGAAGCATCGTAATCTATAACTAGTGTCACAGGAATGGTTCAAAACATAGTCAGTAAGAAGAGTCGGTCTTCTTGTCCTTAAGTCGGCATTGTGCCTTTTGTATTTAATTCCGATTCAATTTCTGTGTTTCATCGTCAATAAGAAGGTACAAGGGATACATTAAACCTGAAGTGAAGCGTCGGAATCTATAACTAGTGTCACAGGAATGTTTCAAAACTTAGACAGTAGGAAGAGTCACTGTTCTTGTACTTAAGTGGGCATTGTGCCTTTTGTATTTAATTCCGATGCAATTTCTGTGATTCGTCGTCAATAAGAAGGTCCAAGTGATACAGTAAACCTGAAGTGAAGCATCGGAATCTAAAACTTGCGTCACAGGATTGGTTCAAACATAGTCAGTAAGAAGAGTCAGTCTTCTTGTACTTAAGTCGGTATTGTGCATTTCGTATTTAATTCCGATGCAATTTCTGTGTTTCACCTTCAATAAGAAGGTCAGAGGGATACAGTAAACCTGAAGTGAAGCATCGGAATCTGTAACTAGTGTCACAGGAATGGTTCAAACGTAGACAGTAAGAAGAGTCAGTCTTCTTGTACTTAAGTCGGGATTGTGCCTTTTCTATTTAATTCCAATGCAATTTCTATGTTTCGTCGTCAAAAAGAAGGTCCAAGGGATGCAGTAAACCTGGAGTGAAGCATCGGAATCTATAACTAGTGTCACTGGAATGGTTCGTACATAGACAGTAAGAAGAGTCAGTCTTCTTGTAGTTAAGTCGGCATTGTGCTTTCGTATTTAATTCCGATGCAATTTCTGTGTTTCACCGTCAATAAGAAGGTCAGAGGGATACAATAAACCTGCAGTGAAGCATCGGAATCTATAACTAGTGTCACAGGAATGGTTCAAACATAGACATTAAGAAGAGTCAGTCTTCCTGTACTGAAGTCGGCATTGTGCATTTTGTATTTAATTCCGATGGAATTTCTGTGTTTCATCGTCAATAAGAAGGTCAGAAGGATACAGTAAACCTGAAGTGAAGCATCGGAATCTATAACTAGTGTCACAGGAATGGTTCAAAACATAGTCAGTAAGAAGAGTCAGCCTTCTTGTCCTTAAGTCGGCATTGTGCCTTTTGTATTTAATTCCGATGCAATTTCTGTGTTTCATCGTCAATTAGAGTGTCCAAGGGATACAGTAAACCTGGAGTGAAGCACCGGAATCTATAACTAGAATCACAGTAATGATTCAATACATAGACAGTAAGAAGAGTCAGTCTCCTTGTACTTAAGTCGGCATTGTGCCATTTGCATTTAATTCCGATGCAATTTCTGTGTTTCATCGTCAACAAGAATGTCCAAGGGATACAGTAAACCTGAAGTGAAGCATCGGAATCTATTACTAGTGTCACAGGAATGGTTTAAATCATAGTCAGTAAGAAGAGTCAGTCTTCTTGTACTTATGTCGGCATTGTGCTTTCGTATTTAATTCCGATGCAATTTCTGTGTTTCACCGTCAATAAGAAGGTCAGAGGGATACAGTAAACCTGAAGTGCAGCATCGGAATCTGTAACTAGTGTCACAGGAATGGTTCAAACGTAGACAGTAAGAAGAGTCAGTCTTCTTGTACTTAAGTCGGCATTGTGACTTTTCTATTTAATTCCGATGCAATTTCTGTGTTTCATCGTCAATAAGAAGGTCCAAGGGATACAGTAAACCTGGAGTAAATCATCGGAATCTATAACTAGTGTCAATGGAATGGTTCATAACATAGACAGTAAGAAGAATCAGTCTTCTTGTGGTTAAGTCGGCATTGTGCCTTTCGTATTTCATTCCGATGCAATTTCTGTGTTTCATTGTCAATAAGAAGGTTCAAGGGATACAATAAACCTGAAGTGAAGATTCGGAATCTATAACTAGTGTCACAGTAATGGTTCAAAACATAGTCAGTAAGAAGAGTCAGTCTTCTTGTACTTAAGTCCGCATTGTGCCATTTCTATTTAATTCCGATGCAATTTCTGTGTTTCATCGTCAATAACAAGGTCCAAGGGATATAGTAAACCTGGAGTGAAACATCGGAATTTATAACTAGTACACAGGAATGGTTCAAAACATAGTCAGTAAAGAGAGTCAGTTTTCTTGTCCTTAAGTTGGCATTGTGCCTTTTGTATTTAATTCCGACGCAGATTCTGTGTTACATCGTCAATAAGAACATCAGCGGGATACAGTAAACCTGAAGTGACGCATCGGAATCCACAACTAGTGTCACAGGAATGGTTCAAAACATAGACAGTAGGAAGAGTCAGTCTTCTTGTACTTAAGTCGGCATTGTGCCTTTTGTATTAAATTCCGATGCAATATCTGTGTTTCATCGTCAATAAGAAGGTCCAAGGTATACAGTAAACCTGAAGTAAAGCATCGAAATCTATAACTAGTGTCACAGGAATGTTTCAAACTACAATCAGTAAGAAGAGTCAGTTTTCTCATACTTATGTCGGCATTGTGCCTCTTCTATTTTATTCCGATGCAATTTCTGTGTTTCATCTTCAATAAGAAGGTCCAAGGGATACAGCTAACCTGAAGTGAAGCATCGGAATCTATAACTAGTGTCACAGTAATGGTTCAAAACATAGACAGTAAGAAGGGTCAGTCTTCTTGTACGTAAGGCGGCATAGTGCCTATTCTATTTAATTCCGATGCAATTTCTGTGTTTCATCGTCAATAAGAAGGTCAGAGGGATACAGTAAACCTGAAGTGAAGCATCGGAATCTATAACTAGTGTCACAGGAATGGTTCAAAACATAGTCAGTAAGAAGAGTCAGTCTTCTTGTACTTAAGTCGGCATTGTGCCTTTTGTATTTAATTCCGATGCAATTTCTGTGTTTCATCGTCAATAAGAAGGTCCAAGGGATACAGTAAACGTGGAGTGAAGCATCGGAATCTATAACTAGTGTCACAGGAATGGTTCAAAGCATAGACAGTAAGAAGATTCAAATTCGTGTACTTAAGTCGGCATTGTGCATTTTCCATTTAATTCCGATGCAATTTCTGTGTTTCATCGTCAATAAGAAGGTCACATGGATACAGTTAACCTGAAGTGAAGCATCGGAATCTATAACTAGTGTCACAGGAATGGTTCAAAACATAGTCAGTAAGCAGAGTCAGTCTTCTTGTAGTTAAGTCGGCATTGTGCCTTTCGTATTTAATTCCGATGCAATTTCTGTGTGTCACCGTCAATAAGAAGGTCAGAGTGATACAGTAAACCTGCAGTGAAGCATCGGAATCTATAACTAGTGTCACAGGAATGGATCAAACATAGACAGTAAGAAGAGTCAGTCTTCCTGTACTTAAGTCAGCATTGTGCCTTTTGAATTTAATTCCGATGCAATTTCTGTGTTTCATTGTCAATAAGAAGGTCAGAGGGATACGGTGAACCTGAAGTGAAGCATCGTAATCTATAACTAGTGTCACAGGAGTAGTTCAAAACATAGTCAGTAAGAAGAGTCAGTCTTCTTGTCCTTAAGTCGGCATTGTGCCTTTTGTATTTAATTCCGATGCAATTTCTGTGTTTCATCGTCAATAAGAAGGTACAAGGGATACAGTAAACCTGAAGTGAAGCGCCGGAATCTATAACTAGTGTCACAGGAAATTTTCAAACTTAGACAGTAGGAAGAGTCACTGTTCTTGTACTTAAGTCGGCATTGTGCCTTTTGTATTTAATTCCGATGCAATTTCTGTGTTTCATCGTCAATAAGAAGTTCCAAGGGATACAGTAAACCTGAAGTAAAGGATCGGAATCTACAACTTGTGTCACAGGATTGGTTCAAACATAGTCAGTAAGAAGAGTCGGTCTTCTTGTACTTAAGTCGGTATTGTGCCTTTCGTATTTAATTCCGATGCGATTTCTGTGTTTCACGGTCAATAAGAAGGTCAGAGGGATACAGTAAACCTGAAGTGAAGCATCGGAATCTGTAACTAGTGTCACAGGAATGGTTCAAACGTAGACAGTAAGAAGAGTCAGTCTTCTTGTACTTAAGTCGGCATTGTGCCTTTTCTATTTAATTCCGATGCAATTTCTGTGTTTCGTCGTCAATAAGAAGGTCCAAGGGATACAGTAAACCTGGAGTGAAGCATCGGAATCTATAACTAGTGTCACTGGAATGGTTCATAACATAGACAGTAAGAAGAGTCAGTCTTCTTGTAGTTAAGTCGGCATTGTGCCTTTCGTATTTAATACCGATGCAATTTCTGTGTTTCACCGTCAATAAGAAGGTCAGAGGGATACAGTAAACCTGCAGTGAAGCATCGGAATCGATAACTAGTGTCACAGGAATGGTTCAAACATAGACAGTAAGAAGAGTCAGTCTTCCTGTACTTAAGTCGGCATTGTGCCTTTTGTATTTAATTCCGGTGCAATTTCTGTGTTTCATCGTCAATAAGAAGGTCAGAGGGATACAGTAAACCTGAAGTGAAGCATCGGAATCTATAACTAGTGTCACAGGAATGGTTCAAAGCATAGTCAGTAAGAAGAGTCAGCCTTCTTGTCCTTAAGTCGGCATTGTGCCTTTTGTATTTAATTCCGATGCAATTTCTGTGTTTCATCGTCAATAAGAAGGTCCAAGGGATACAGTAAACCTGGAGTGAAGCACCGGAATCTATAACTAGAATCACAGTAATGATTCAAAGCATAGACAGTAAGAAGAGTCAGTCTCCTTGTACTTAAGTCGGCATTGTGCCATTTGCATTTAATTCCGATGCAATTTCTGTGTTTCATCGTCAATAAGAATGTCCAAGGGATACAGTAAACCTGAAGTGAAGCATCGGAAACCATAACTAGTGTCACAGGAATGGTTTAAATCATAGTCAGTAAGAAGAGTCAGCCTTCTTGTACTTATGTCGGCATTGTGCTTTCGAATTTAATTCCGATGCAATTTCTGTGTTTCACCGTCAATACGAAGGTCAGAGGGATACAGTGAACCTGAAGTGAAGCATCGTAATCTATAACTAGTGTCACAGGAATGGTTCAAAACATAGTCAGTAAGATGAGTCAGTCTTCTTGTCCTTAAGTCGGCATTGTGCCTTTTGTATTTAATTCCGATGCAATTTCTGTGTTTCATCGTCAATAAGAATGTACAAGGGATACAGTAAACCTGAGGTGAAGCGTCGGAATCTATAACTAGTGTCACAGGAATAATTCAAAACTTAGACAGTAGGAAGAGTCACTGTTCTTGTACTTAAGTCGGCATTGTGCCTTTGGATTTAATTCCGATGCAATTTCTGTGTTTCATCGTCAATAAGAAGGTCCAAGGGATACAGTAAACCTGAAGTGAAGCATCTGAATCTACAACTAGTGTCACAGGATTGGTTCAAACATAGTCAGTAAGAAGAGTCAGTCTTCTTGTACTTGAGTCGGTATTGTGCCTTTCGTATTTTATTCCGATGCAATTTCTGTGTTTCACCGTCAATAAGAAGGTCGGAGGGATACAGTAAACCTGAAGTGAAGCATCGGAATCTGTAACTAGTGTCAAAGGAATGGTTCAAACGTAGGCAGTAAGAAGAGTCAGTCTTCTTGTACTTAAGTCGGCATTGTGCCTTTTCTATTTAATTCCGATGCAATTTCTGTGTTTCGTCGTCAATAAGAAGGTCCAAGGGATACAGTAAACCTGGAGTGAAGCATCGGAATCTATAACTAGTGTCACTGGAATGGTTCATAACATAGACAGTAGGAAGAATCAGTCTTCTTGTAGTTAAGTCGGCATTGTGCCTTTCGTATTTAATTCCGATGCAATTTCTGTGTTTCACCGTCAATAAGAAGGTCCAAGGGATACAGTAAACCTGGAGTGAAGCACCGGAATCGATAACTAGAATCACAGTAATGATTCAAATCATACACAGTAAGAAGAGTCAGTCTCCTTGTACTTAAGTCGGCATTGTGCCATTTGCATTTAATTCCGATGCAATTTCTGTGTTTCATCGTCAATAAGAATGTCCAAGGGATACAGTAAACCTGAATTGAAGCATCGGAATCTATAACTAGTGTCACAGGAATGGTCAAAACATAGACAGTACGAAGAGATAGTCTTCTTGTACTTATGTCGGCATTGTGGCTTTTGTATTTAATTCCGATGCAATGTCTGTGTTTCATCGTCAAAAAGAAGGTCAGAGGGATATAGTAAACCTGAAGTGATGCATCGGAATCTATAACTAGTGTCACAGGAATGGTTCAAAACATAGACAGTAAGAAGAGTCAGTCTTCTTGTCCTTAAGTCGGCATTGTGCCTTTTGTATTTAATTCCGATGCAATTTCTGTGTTTCATCGTCAATAAGAAGGTACAGGGGATACAGTAAACCTGAAGTGAAGCGTCGGAATCTATAACTAGTGTCACAGGAATGTTTCAAAACTTAGACAGTAGGAAGAGTCACTGTTCTTGTACTTAAGTCGGCATTGTGCCTTTTGTATTTAATTCCGATGCAATTTCTGTGTTTCATCGTCAATAAGAAGGCCAGAGGGATACAGTAAACCTGCAGTGAAGCATCGGAATCTATAACTAGTGTCACAGGAATGATTCAAACATAGACAGTAAGAAGAGTCAGTCTTCCTGTACTTAAGTCGGCATTGTGCCTTTTGTATTTAATTCCGATGGAATTTCTGTGTTTCATCGTCAATAAGAAGGTCAGAGGGATACAGTAAACCTGAAGTGAAGCATCGGAATCTATAACTAGTGTCACATGAATGGTTCAAAACATAGTCAGTAAGAAGAGTCAGCCTTCTTGTCCTTAAGTCGGCATTGTGCCTTTTGTATTTAATTCCGATGCAATTTCTGTGTTTCATCGTCAATAACAAGGTCCAAGGGATACAGTAAACCTGGAGTGAAGCACCGGAATCTATAACTAGAATCACAGTAATGATTCAAAGCATAGACAGTAAGAAGAGTCAGTCTCCTTGTACTTAAGTCGGCATTGTGCCATTTGCATTTAGTTCCGATGCAATTTCTGTGTTTCATCGTCAATAAGAATGTCCAAGGGATACAGTAAACCTGAAGTGAAGCATCGGAATCCATAACTAGTGTCACAGGAATGGTTTAAATCATTGTCAGCAAGAAGAGTCAGCCTTCTTGTACTTATGTCGGCATTGTGCTTTCGTATTTAATTCCGATGCAATTTCTGTGTTTCACCGTCAATTAGAAGGTCAGAGGGATACAGTGAACCTGAAGTGAAGCATCGTAATCTATAACTAGTGTCACAGGAATGGTTCAAAACATAGTCAGTAAGAAGAGTCAGTCTTCTTGTCCTTAAGTCGGCATTGTGCCTTTTGTATTTAATTCTGATGCAATTTCTGTGTTTCATCGTCAATAAGAAGGTACAAGGGATACAGTAAACCTGAAGTGAAGCGTCGGAATCTATAACTAGTGTCACAGGAATAATTCAAAACTTAGACAGTAGAAAGAGTCACTGTTCTTGTACTTAAGTCGGCATTGTGCCTTTTGTATTTAATTCCGATGCAATTTCTGTGTTTCATCGTCAATAAGAAGGTCCAAGGGATACAGTAAACCTGAAGTGAAGCATCGGAATCTACAACTAGTGTCACAGGATTGGTTCAAACATAGTCAGTAAGAAGAGTCAGGCTTCTTGTACTTGAGTCGGTATTGTGCCTTTCGTATTTAATTCCGATGCAATTTCTGTGTTTCACCGTCAATAAGAAGGTCCAAGGGATACAGTAAACCTGGAGTGAAGCACCGGAATCTATAACTAGAATCACAGTAATGATTCAAATCATACACAGTAAGAAGAGTCAGTCTCCTTGTACTTAAGTCGGCATTGTGCCATTTGCATTTAATTCCGATGCAATTTCTGTGTTTCATCGTCAATAAGAATGTCCAAGGGATACAGTAAACCTGAATTGAAGCATCGGAATCTATAACTAGTGTCACAGGAATGGTCAAAACATAGACAGTACGAAGAGATAGTCTTCTTGTACTTATGTCGGCATTGTGGCTTTTGTATTTAATTCCGATGCAATGTCTGTGTTTCATCGTCAAAAAGAAGGTCAGAGGGATATAGTAAACCTGAAGTGATGCATCGGAATCTATAACTAGTGTCACAGGAATGGTTCAAAACATAGACAGTAAGAAGAGTCAGTCTTCTTGTCCTTAAGTCGGCATTGTGCCTTTTGTATTTAATTCCGATGCAATTTCTGTGTTTCATCGTCAATAAGAAGGTACAGGGGATACAGTAAACCTGAAGTGAAGCGTCGGAATCTATAACTAGTGTCACAGGAATGTTTCAAAACTTAGACAGTAGGAAGAGTCACTGTTCTTGTACTTAAGTCGGCATTGTGCCTTTTGTATTTAATTCCGATGCAATTTCTGTGTTTCATCGTCAATAAGAAGGCCAGAGGGATACAGTAAACCTGCAGTGAAGCATCGGAATCTATAACTAGTGTCACAGGAATGATTCAAACATAGACAGTAAGAAGAGTCAGTCTTCCTGTACTTAAGTCGGCATTGTGCCTTTTGTATTTAATTCCGATGGAATTTCTGTGTTTCATCGTCAATAAGAAGGTCAGAGGGATACAGTAAACCTGAAGTGAAGCATCGGAATCTATAACTAGTGTCACATGAATGGTTCAAAACATAGTCAGTAAGAAGAGTCAGCCTTCTTGTCCTTAAGTCGGCATTGTGCCTTTTGTATTTAATTCCGATGCAATTTCTGTGTTTCATCGTCAATAAGAAGGTCCAAGGGATACAGTAAACCTGGAGTGAAGCACCGGAATCTATAACTAGAATCACAGTAATGATTCAAACATAGACAGTAAGAAGAGTCAGTCTCCTTGTACTTAAGTCGGCATTGTGCCATTTGCATTTAGTTCCGATGCAATTTCTGTGTTTCATCGTCAATAAGAATGTCCAAGGGATACAGTAAACCTGAAATGAAGCATCGGAATCCATAACTAGTGTCACAGGAATGGTTTAAATCATTGTCAGCAAGAAGAGTCAGCCTTCTTGTACTTATGTCGGCATTGTGCTTTCGTATTTAATTCCGATGCAATTTCTGTGTTTCACCGTCAATTAGAAGGTCAGAGGGATACAGTGAACCTGAAGTGAAGCATCGTAATCTATAACTAGTGTCACAGGAATGGTTCAAAACATAGTCAGTAAGAAGAGTCAGTCTTCTTGTCCTTAAGTCGGCATTGTGCCTTTTGTATTTAATTCTGATACAATTTCTGTGTTTCATCGTCAATAAGAAGGTACAAGGGATACAGTAAACCTGAAGTGAAGCGTCGGAATCTATAACTAGTGTCACAGGAATAATTCAAAACTTAGACAGTAGAAAGAGTCACTGTTCTTGCACTTAAGTCGGCATTGTGCCTTTTGTATTTAATTCCGATGCAATTTCTGTGTTTCATCGTCAATAAGAAGGTCCAAGGGATACAGTAAACCTGAAGTGAAGCATCGGAATCTACAACTAGTGTCACAGGATTGGTTCAAACATAGTCAGTAAGAAGAGTCAGGCTTCTTGTACTTGAGTCGGTATTGTGCCTTTCGTATTTAATTCCGATGCAATTTCTGTGTTTCACCGTCAATAAGAAGGTCAGAGGGATACAGTAAGCCTGAAGTGAATCATCGGAATCTGTAACTAGTGTCACAGGAATGGTTCAAACGTAGGAAGTAAGAAGAGTCAGTCTTCTTGTACTTAAGTCGGCATTGTGCTTTTTCTATTTAATTCCGATGCTATTTCTGTTTTTCGTCGTCAATAAGAAGGTCCAAGGGATACAGTATACCTGGAGTGAAGCATCGGAATCTATAACTAGTGTCACTGGAATGGTTCATAACATAGCCAGTAGAAAGAGTCAGTCTTCTTGTAGTTAAGTCGGCATTGTGCCTTTCGTATTTAATTTCGATGCAATTTCTGTGTTTCACCGTCAATAAGAAGGTCCAAGGGATACAGTAAACCTGGAGTGAAGTACCGGAATCTATAACTAGAATCACAGTAATGATTCAATTCATAGACAGTAAGAAGAGTCAGTCTCCTTGTACTTAAGTCGGCATTGTGCCATTTGCATTTAATTCCGATGCAATTTCTGTGTTTCATCGTCAATAAGAATGTCCAAGGGATACAGTAAACCTGAAGTGAAGCATCGGAATCTATAACTAGTGTCACAGGAATGGTTTAAATCATAGTCAGTAAGAAGAGTCAGTCTTCCTGTACTTAAGTCGGCATTGTGCATTTTGTATTTAATTCCGTTGCAATTTCTGTGTATCATCGTCAATAAGAAGGTCAGAGGTATACAGTAAACCTGAAGTGAAGCATCGGAATCTATAACTAGTGTCACAGGAATGGTCAAAACATAGACAGTACGAAGAGATAGTATTCTTGTACTTATGTCGGCATTGCGGCTTTTGTATTTAATTCCGAAGCAATGTCTGTGTTTCATCGTCAAAAAGAAGGTCAGAGGGGTATAGTAAACCTGAAGTGATGCATCGGAATCTGTAACTAGTGTCACAGGAATGGTTCAAAACATAGTCAGTAAGAAGAGTCAGTCTTCTTGTACTTAAGTCGGCTTTGTGCCTTTTCTATTTCATTCCGATGCAATTTCTGTGTTTCATCGTCAATAAGAATGTCCAAGGGATATAGTAACCCTGGACTGAAGCATCGGAATCTATAACTAGTGTCACAGGAATGGTTCAAAACATAGACAGTAAGAAGAGTCAGTCTTCTTGTACTTAAGTCGAAATTGTGCCTTTTCTATTTAATTCCGATGCAATTTCTGTGATTCATCGTCAATAAGAAGGTCAGAGGGATACAATAAACCTGAAGTGAGGCATCGGAATATATCACTAGTAACACAGGAATGGTTCAAATCAAAGTCAGCAAGAAGAGTCAGTCTTCTTGTCCTTAAGTCGGCATTGTGCCTTTTGTATTTAATCCCGGTGCAATTTCTGTGTTTCATTGTCAATAAGAAGGTCAGAGGGATACACTGAACCTGAAGTGAAGCATCGTAATCTATAACTAGTTTCACAGGAATGGTTCAAAACATAGTCAGTAAGAAGAGTCAGTCTTCTTGTCCTTAAGTCGGCATTGTGCCTTTTGTATTTAATTCCGATGCAATTTCTGTGTTTCATCGTCAATAAGAAGGTACAAGGGATACAGTAAACCTGAAGTGAAGCGTCGGAATCTATAACTAGTGTCACAGGAATGTTTCAAATCTTAGACAGTAGGAAGAGTCACTGCTCTTGTACTTAAGTCGGCATTGTGCCTTTTGTATTTAATTCCGATGCAATTTCTGTGTTTCATCGTCAATAAGAAGGTCCAAGGGATACAGTAAACCTGAAGTGAAGCATCGGAATCTACAACTAGTGTCACAGGATTGGTTCAAACATAGTCAGTAAGAAGAGTCAGTCTTCTTGTACTTAAGTCGGTATTGTGCCTTTCGTATTTAATTCCGATGCAATTTCTGTGTTTCACCGTCAATTAGAAGGTCAGAGGGATACAGTAAACCTGAAGTGAAGCATCGGAATCTGTAACTAGCGTCACAGGAATGGTTCAAACATAGACAGTAAGAAGAGTCAGTCTTCTTGTACTTAAGTCGGCATTGTGCCTTTTCTATTGAATTCCGATGCAATTTCTGTGTTTCGTCGTCAATAAGAAGGTCCAAGGGATACAGTAAACCTGGAGTGAAGCATCGGAATCTATAACTAGTGTCACTGGAATGGGTCATAACATAGACCGAAAGAAGAGTCGGTCTTCTTGTAGTTAAGTCGGCATTGTGCCTTTCGTATTTAATTCCGATGCAATTTCTGTGTTTCACCGTCAATAAGAAGGCCAGGGGGATACAGTAAACCTGCAGTGAAGCATCGGAATCTATAACTAGTGTCACAGGAATGGTTCAAACATAGACAGTAAGAAGAGTCAGTCTTCCTGTACTTAAGTCGGCATTGTGCCTTTTGTATTTAATTCCGATGGAATTTCTGTGTTCCATCGTGAATAAGAAGGTCAGAGGGATACAGTAAACCTGAAGTGAAGCATCGGAATCTATTACTAGTGTCACAGGAATGGTTCAAAACATAGTCAGTAAGAAGAGTCAGACTTCTTGTCCTTAAGTCGCCATTGTGCCTTTTGTATTTAATTCCGATGCAATTTCTGTGTTTCATCGTCAATAAGAAGGTCCAAGGGATACAGTAAACCTGGAGTGAAGCACCGGAATCTATAACTAGAATCACAGTAAAGATTCAAAACATAGACAGTAAGAAGAGTCAGTCTCCTTGTACTTAAGTCGGCATTGTGCCATTTGCATTTAATTCCGATGCAATTTCTGTGTTTCATCGTCAATAAGAATGTGCAAGGGATACAGTAAACCTGAAGTGAACCATCGGAATCTATAACTAGTGTCACAGGAATGGTTTAAATCATAGTCAGTAAGAAGAGTCAGTCTTCTTGTACTTATGTCGGCATTGTGCTTTCGTATTTAATTCCGATGCAATTTCTGTGTTTCACCGTCAATAAGAAGGTCAGAGGGATTCAGTAAACCTGAAGTGAAGCATCGGAATCTATAACTAGTCTCACAGGAATGGTTCAAACGTAGACAGTAAGAAGAGTCAGTCTTTTTGTACTTAAGTCGGCATTGTGCATTTTGTATTTATTTCCGTGGCTATTTCTGTGTTTCATCGTCAATAAGAAGGTCAGAGGTATACAGTAAACCTGAAATGAAGCATCGGACTCTATAACTAGTGTCACAGAAATGGTTCAAAACGTAGACAGTAGGAAGAGTCAGTCTTCTTATACTAAAGTCGGCATTGTGCCTTTTGAATTTAATTCCGATGCAATATCTGTGTTTCATCGTCAATAAGAAGGTCCAAGGGACACAGTAAACCTGAAGTGAAGCATCGGAATCTATAACTAGTGTCACAGGAATGGTCAAAACATAGACAGTACGAAGAGATAGTCTTCTTGTAGTTATGTCGGCATAGTGGCTTTTGTATTTAATTCCAATGCAATGTCTGTGTTTCATCGTCAAAAAGAAGGTCAGAGGGATATAGTAAACCTGAAGTGATGCATCGGAATCTATAACTAGTGTCACAGGAATGTTACAAAACATAGTCAGTAAGAAGAGTCAGTCTTCTTGTCCTTAAGTCGGCATTGTGCCTTTTGTATTTAATTCCGATGTAATTTCTGTGTTTCATCGGCAATAAGGTCAGAGGGATACAGTAAACCTGAAGTAAAGCATCGGAATCCAAAAGTAGTGTCACAGGAATGGTTCAAAACATAGACAGTAGGAAGAGCTAGTCCTCTTGTACGTATGTCGCCATTTTGCCATTTGTATTTAATTCCGATGCAATTTCTGTGTTTCATCGTCAATAAGAAGGTCCAAGGTATACAGTAAACCTGATGTGAAGCATCGGAATCTATAACTAGTGTCACAGGAATGGTTCAAAACATAGTCAGTAAGAAGAGTCAGTCTCCTTGTACTTAGGTCGGCTTTGTGCATTTTCTATTTAATTCCGATGCAATTTCTGTGTTTCATTGTCAATAAGAATGTCCAAGGGATATAGTAACCCTGGACTGAAGCATCGGAATCTATAACTAGTGTCGCAGGAATGGTTCAAAACATAGACAGTAAGAAGAGTCAGTCTTCTTGTACTGAAGTCGAAATTGTGGCTTTTCTAGTTAATTCGGATGCAATTTCTGTGATTCATCGTCAATAAGAAGGTCAGAGGGATACAATAAACCTGAAGGGAGGCATCGGAATATATCACTAGTAACACAGGAATGGTTCAAATCAAAGTCAGCAAGAAGAGTCAGTCTTCTTGTCCTTAAGTCGGCATTGTGCCTTTTGTATTTAATTCCGGTGCAATTTCTGTGCTTCATCGTCAATAAGAAGGTCCAAGGGATACAGTAAACCTCGAATGAAGAATCGGAATCTATAATTAGTGTCACAGGAATGTTTCAAAACATAGACAGTAAGAAGAGACAGTCTTCGTGTACTTAAGCCGGCATTTTGCATTTTGTATTTACTTCCGATGCAATTTCTGTGTTTCATGGTCAATAAGATGGTCCAAGGGATACAGCAAACCTGAAGTGAAGCATCGGAATCTATAGCTAGTGTCGCAGGAATGATTCAAAACATAGACAGTCGGAACAGTCAATGTTCTGGTGCTTAAGTCGGCATTGTGCCTTTTGTATTTAATTCCGATGCAGTTTCTATGCTTCATCGTCAATAAGAAGGTACAAGGGATACAGTAAACCTGAAGTGAAGCGTCGGAATCTAAAACTAGTGTCACAGGAATGTTTCAAATCATAGGCAGTAGGAAGAGTCACTGTTCTTGTACTTAAGTCGGCATTGTGCCTTTTGTATTTAATTCCGATGCAATTTCTGTGTTTCATCGTCAATAAGAAGGTCCTAGGGATGCAGTAAACCTCAAGTGAAGCATCGGAATCAATAACTAGAGTCACAGGAATGGTTCAAAACATAGTCAGTATTAAGAGTCGGTCTTCATGTACTTAAGACGGCATTGTGCCTTTTGTATTTAATTCCGATTCAATTTCTGTGTTTCATCGTCAATAAGAAGGTACAAGGGATACGGTAAACCTGAAGTGAAGCGTTGGAATCTAAAACTAGTGTCACAGGAATGTTTCAAATCATAGACAGTAGGAAGAGTCACGGTTCTTGTACTTAAGTCGGCATTGTGCCTTTTGTATTTAATTCCGATGCAATTCAGTGTTTCATCGTCAATAAGAAGGTCAGAGGGATACAGTAAACCTGAACTGAAGCATCGGAATCTATAACTAGTGTCACAGGAATGGTCAAAACATAGACAGTACGAAGAGATAGTCTTGTTGTACTTATGTCTGCATTGTGGCTTTTGTATTTAATTCCGATGCAATGTCTGTGTTTCATCGTCAAAAAGAAGGTCAGAGGGATATTGTAAACCTGAAGTGATGCATCGGAATCTAAAACTAGTGTCACATTAATGTTTCAAAACATAGTCAATAAGAAGAGTCAGTCTTCTTGTCCTTAAGTCGGCATTGTGCCTTTTGTATTTAATTCCGATGCAATTTCTGTGTTTCATCGGCAATAAAGTCAGAGGGATACACTAAACCTGAAGTGATGCTTCGGAATCTATAACTAGTGTCACAGGAATGGTACAAAACATAGACTGTAGGAAGAGTCAGTCTTCTTGTTCTTAAGTCGGCATTGTGCCTTTTGTATTAAATTCCGATGCAATTTCTGTGTTTCATCGTCAATAAGAAGGTCAGAGGGATACAGTAAACCTCAAGTGAAGCATCGGAATCCAAAAGTAGTGTCACAGGAATGGTTCAAAAAATAGACAGTAGGAAGAGCTAGTCTTCTTGTACGTAAGTCGGCATTTTGCCGTTTGTATTTAATTCCGATGCAATTTCTGTGTTTCATCGTCAATAAGAAGGTCCAAGGTATACAGTAAACCTGAAGTGAAGCATCGAAATCTATAACTAGTGTCACAGGAATGGTTCAAAACATAGTCAGTAAGAAGAGTCAGTCTTCTTGTACTTAAGCCGGCTTTGTGCATTTTCTATTTCATTCCGATGCAATTTCTGTGTTTCATCGTCAATAAGAATGTCCAAGGGATATAGTAACCCTGGACTGAAGCATCGGAATCTATAACTAGTGTCACAGGAATGGTTCAAAACATAGACAGTAAGAAGAGTCAGTCTTCTTGTACTTAAGTCGAAATTGTGCCTTTTCTATTTAAGTCCGATGCAATTTCTGTGATTCATCGTCAATAAGAAGGTCAGAGGGATACAATAAACCTGAAGTGAGGCATCGGAATATATCACTAGTAACACAGGAATGGTTCTAATCAAAGTCAGCAAGAAGAGTCAGTCTTCTTGTCCTTAAGTCGGCATTGTGCATTTTGTATTTAATTCCGGTGCAATTTCTGTGTTTCATTGTCAATAAGAGGGTCAGAGGGATACACTGAACCTGAAGTGAAGCATCGTAATCTATAACTAGTGTCACAGGAATGGTTCAAATCATACTCAGTAAGAAGAGTCAGTCTTCTTGTCCTTAAGTCGGCATTGTGCCTTTTGTATTTAATTCCGATGCAATTTCTGTGTTTCATCGTCAATAAGAAGGTACAAGGGATACAGTAAACCTGAAGTGAAGCGTCGGAATCTATAACTAGTGTCACAGGAATGTTTCAAAACTTAGACAGTAGGAAGAGTCACTGTTCTTGTACTTAAGTCGGCATTGTGCCTTTTGTATTTAATTCCGATGCAATATCTGTGTTTCATCGTCAATAAGAAGGTCCAAGGGATACAGTAAACCTGAAGTGAAGCATCGGATCTACAACTAGTGTCACAGGATTGGTTCAAACATAGTCAGTAAGAAGAGTCAGTCTTCTTGTACTTATGTCGGTATTGTGCCTTTCATATTTAATTCCGATGCAATTTCTGTGTTTCACCGTCAATTAGAAGGTCAGAGGGATACAGTAAACCTGAAGTGAAGCATCGGAATCTGTAACTAGCGTAACAGGAATGGTTCAAACGTAGACAGTAAGAAGAGACAGTCTTCTTGAACTTAAGACGGCATTGTGCCTTTTCTATTTAATTCCGATGCAATTTCTGTGTTTCGTCGTCAATAAGAAGGTCCAAGGGATACAGTAAACCTGGAGAGAAGCATCGGAATCTATAACTAGTGTCACTGGAATGGTTCATGACATAGACAGAAAGAAGACTCAGTCTTCTTGTAGTTAAGTCGGCATTGTGCCTTTCGTATTTAATTCCAATGCAATTTCTGTGTTTCACCGTCAATAAGAAGGCCAGAGGGATACAGTAAACCTGCAGTGAAGCATCGGAATCTATAACTAGTGTCACAGGATTGGATCAAACATAGACAGTAAGCAGAGTCAGTCTTCCTGTACTTAAGTCGGCATTGTGCCTTTTGTATTTAATTCCGATGGAATTTCTGTGTCTCATCGTCAATAAGAAGGTCAGAGGGATACAGTAAACCTCAAGTGAAGCATCGGAATCTATAACTAGTGTCACAGGAATGGTTCATAACATAGTCAGTAAGGAGAGTCAGACTTCTTGTCCCTAAGTCGGCATTGTGCCTTTTGTATTTAATTCCGATGCAATTTCTGTGTTTCATCGTCAATAAGGAGGTCCAAGGGATACAGTAAACCTGGAGTGAAGCACCAGAATCTATAACTAGAATCACAGTGAAGATTCAAAACATAGACAGTAAGAAGAGTCAGTCTCCTTGTACTTAAGTCGGCATTGTGCCATTTGCATTTAATTGCGATGCAATTTCTGTGTTTCATTGTCAATAAGAATGTCCAAGGGATACAGTAAACCTGAAGTGAAGCATCGGAATCTATAACTAGTGTCACAGAAATGGTTTAAATCATAGTCAGTAAGAAGAGTCAGTCTTCTTGTACTTATGTCGGCATTGTGCTTTCGTATTTAATTCCGATGCAATTTCTGTGTTTCACCGTCAATAAGAAGCCTGAAGTGAAGCATCGGAATCTATAACTAGTCTCACAGAAATGGTTCAAACGTAGACAATAACAAGAGTCAGTCTTTTTGTACTTAAGTCGGCATTGTGCATTTTGTATTTATTTCCGTTGCTATTTCTGTGTTTAATCGTCAATAAGAAGGTCAGAGGTATACAGTAAACCTGAAATGAAGCATCGGACTCTATAACTAGTGTCACAGAAATGGTTCAAAACGTAGACAGTAGGAAGAGTCAGTCTTCTTATACTAAAGTCGGCATTGTGCCTTTTGAATTTAATTCCGATGCAATTTCTGTGTTTCATCGTCAATAAGAAGGTCCAAGGGAAACAGTAAACCTGAAGTGAAGCATCGGAATCTATAACTAGTGTCACAGGAATGGTCAAAACATAGACAGTACGAAGAGATAGATTTCTTGTACTTATGTCGGCATTGTGGCTTTTGTATTTAATTCCGATGCAATGTCTGTGTTTCATCGTCAAAAAGAAGGTCAGAGGGATATAGTAAACCTGAAGTGATGCATCGGAGTCTATAACTAGTGTAACAGGAATGTTTCAAAACATAGTCAGTAAGAAGAATCAGTCTTCTTGTCCTTAAGTCGGCATTGTGCCTTTTGTATTTAATTCCGGTGCAATTTCTGTGTTTCATCGGCAATAAGGTCAGAGGGATACACTAAACCTGAAGTGATGCATCGGAATCTATAACTAGTGTCACAGGAATGGTACAAAACATAGACTGTAGGAAGAGTCAGTCTTCTTGTACTTAAGTCGGCATTGTGCCTTTTGTATTAAATTCCGATGCAATTTCTGTGTTTCATCGTCAATAAGAAGGTCAGAGGGATACAGTAAACCTGAAGTAAAGCATCGGAATCCAAAAGTAGTGTCACAGGAATGGTTCAAACATAGACAGTAGGAAGAGCTAGTCTTCTTGTACGTAAGTCGGCATTTTGCCTTTTGTATTTAATTCCGATGCAATTTCTGTGTTTCATCGACAACAAGAAGGTCCAAGGTATACAGTAAACCTGAAGTGAAGCATCGGAATCAATAACTAGTGTCACAGGAATGGTTCAAAACATAGTCAGTAAGAAGAGTCAGTCTTCTTGTACTTAAGTCGGCTTTGTGCATTTTCTATTTAATTCCGATGCAATTTCTGTGTTTCATTGTCAATAAGAATGTCCAAGGGATATAGTAACCCTGGACTGAAGCATCGTAATCTATAACTAGAGTCACAGGAATGGTTCAAAAATAGACAGTAAGAAGAGGCAGTCTTCTTGTACTTAAGACGAAATTGTGGCTTTTCTATTTAATTCGGATGCAATTTCTGTGATTCATCGTCAATAAGAAGGTCCAAGGGATACAGTAAACCTGGAGGGAAGAATCGGAATATATAACTAGTGTCACAGGAATGGTTCAAAACATAGACAGTAAGAAGAGTCAGTCTTCGTGTACTTAAGCCGGGATTTTGCATTTTGTATTTACTTCCGATGCAATTTCTGTGTTTCATGGTCAATAAGAAGGTCCAAGGGATACAGCACACCTGAAGTGAAGCATCGGAATCTATAGCTAGTGTCACAGGAATGATTCAAAACATAGACAGTAGGAAGAGTCAATGTTCTATTACTTAAGCCGGCATTGTGCCTTTTGTATTTAATTCCGATGCAGTTTCTGTGCTTCATCCTCAATAAGAAGGTACAAGGGATACAGTAAACCTGGAGTGTAGCATCGGAATCTATAACTAGTGGCCCAGGAATGGTTCAAATCATTGACAGTAAGAAGAGTCAGTCTTCGTGTACTTAAGTCGGCATTGTGCATTTCGTATTTAATTCCGATTCAATTTCTGTGCTTCATCGTCAATAAGAATGTCCAAGTGATACAGTAAACCTGAAATGAAGCATCGAAATCTATAACTAGTGTCACAGGAATGGTTCAAATAATTGTCAATAAGAAGAGTCGGTCTTCATATACTTAAGACGGCATTGTGCCTTTTGTATATAATTCCGATGCAATTTCAGTGTTTCATCGTCAATAAGAAGGTACAAGGGATACAATAAACCTGAAGTGAAGCATTGGAAACTAAAACTAGTGTCACAGGAATGTTTAAGATCATAGACAGTAGGAAGAGTCACTGTTCTTGTACTTAAGTCGGCATTGTGCTTTTTGTATTTAATTCCGATGCAATTCAGTGTTTCATCGTCAATAAGAAGGTCAGAGGGATACAGTAAACCTGAACTGAAGCATCGGAATCTATAACTAGTGTCACAGGAATGGTCAAAACATAGACAGTACGAAGAGATACTCTTCTTGTACTTATGTCGGCATTGTGGCTTTTGTATTTATACCCGATGCAATGTCTGTGTTTCATCGTCAAAAAGAAGGTCAGAGGGATATTGTAAACCTGAAGTGATGCATCGGAATCTAAAACTAGTGTCACATTAATGTTTCAAAACATAGTCAATAAGAAGAGTCAGTCTTCTTGTCCTTAAGTCGGCATTGTGCCTTTTGTATTTAATTCCGATGCAATTTCTGTGTTTCATCGGCAATAAAGTCAGAGGGATACACTAAACCTGAAGTGATGCTTCGGAATCTATAACTAGTGTCACAGGAATGGTACAAAACATAGACTGTAGGAAGAGTCAGTCTTCTTGTTCTTAAGTCGGCATTGTGCCTTTTGTATTAAATTCCGATGCAATTTCTGTGTTTCATCGTCAATAAGAAGGTCAGAGGGATACAGTAAACCTCAAGTGAAGCATCGGAATCCAAAAGTAGTGTCACAGGAATGGTTCAAAAAATAGACAGTAGGAAGAGCTAGTCTTCTTGTACGTAAGTCGGCATTTTGCCGTTTGTATTTAATTCCGATGCAATTTCTGTGTTTCATCGTCAATAAGAAGGTCCAAGGTATACAGTAAACCTGAAGTGAAGCATCGAAATCTATAACTAGTGTCACAGGAATGGTTCAAAACATAGTCAGTAAGAAGAGTCAGTCTTCTTGTACTTAAGCCGGCTTTGTGCATTTTCTATTTCATTCCGATGCAATTTCTGTGTTTCATCGTCAATAAGAATGTCCAAGGGATATAGTAACCCTGGACTGAAGCATCGGAATCTATAACTAGTGTCACAGGAATGGTTCAAAACATAGACAGTAAGAAGAGTCAGTCTTCTTGTACTTAAGTCGAAATTGTGCCTTTTCTATTTAAGTCCGATGCAATTTCTGTGATTCATCGTCAATAAGAAGGTCAGAGGGATACAATAAACCTGAAGTGAGGCATCGGAATATATCACTAGTAACACAGGAATGGTTCAAATCAAAGTCAGCAAGAAGAGTCAGTCTTCTTGTCCTTAAGTCGGCATTGTGCATTTTGTATTTAATTCCGGTGCAATTTCTGTGTTTCATTGTCAATAAGAGGGTCAGAGGGATACACTGAACCTGAAGTGAAGCATCGTAATCTATAACTAGTGTCACAGGAATGGTTCAAATCATACTCAGTAAGAAGAGTCAGTCTTCTTGTCCTTAAGTCGGCATTGTGCCTTTTGTATTTAATTCCGATGCAATTTCTGTGTTTCATCGTCAATAAGAAGGTACAAGGGATACAGTAAACCTGAAGTGAAGCGTCGGAATCTATAACTAGTGTCACAGGAATGTTTCAAAACTTAGACAGTAGGAAGAGTCACTGTTCTTGTACTTAAGTCGGCATTGTGCCTTTTGTATTTAATTCCGATGCAATATCTGTGTTTCATCGTCAATAAGAAGGTCCAAGGGATACAGTAAACCTGAAGTGAAGCATCGGAATCTACAACTAGTGTCACAGGATTGGTTCAAACATAGTCAGTAAGAAGAGTCAGTCTTCTTGTACTTATGTCGGTATTGTGCCTTTCATATTTAATTCCGATGCAATTTCTGTGTTTCACCGTCAATTAGAAGGTCAGAGGGATACAGTAAACCTGAAGTGAAGCATCGGAATCTGTAACTAGCGTAACAGGAATGGTTCAAACGTAGACAGTAAGAAGAGCCAGTCTTCTTGAACTTAAGACGGCATTGTGCCTTTTCTATTTAATTCCGATGCAATTTCTGTGTTTCGTCGTCAATAAGAAGGTCCAAGGGATACAGTAAACCTGGAGAGAAGCATCGGAATCTATAACTAGTGTCACTGGAATGGTTCATGACATAGACAGAAAGAAGACTCAGTCTTCTTGTAGTTAAGTCGGCATTGTGCCTTTCGTATTTAATTCCAATGCAATTTCTGTGTTTCACCGTCAATAAGAAGGCCAGAGGGATACAGTAAACCTGCAGTGAAGCATCGGAATCTATAACTAGTGTCACAGGATTGGATCAAACATAGACAGTAAGCAGAGTCAGTCTTCCTGTACTTAAGTCGGCATTGTGCCTTTTGTATTTAATTCCGATGGAATTTCTGTGTCTCATCGTCAATAAGAAGGTCAGAGGGATACAGTAAACCTCAAGTGAAGCATCGGAATCTATAACTAGTGTCACAGGAATGGTTCATAACATAGTCAGTAAGAAGAGTCAGACTTCTTGTCCCTAAGTCGGCATTGTGCCTTTTGTATTTAATTCCGATGCAATTTCTGTGTTTCATCGTCAATAAGGAGGTCCAATTGATACAGTAAACCTGGAGTGAAGCACCAGAATCTATAACTAGAATCACAGTGAAGATTCAAAACATAGACAGTAAGAAGAGTCAGTCTCCTTGTACTTAAGTCGGCATTGTGCCATTTGCATTTAATTGCGATGCAATTTCTGTGTTTCATTGTCAATAAGAATGTCCAAGGTATACAGTAAACCTGAAGTGAAGCATCGGAATCTATAACTAGTGTCACAGAAATGGTTTAAATCATAGTCAGTAAGAAGAGTCAGTCTTCTTGTACTTATGTCGGCATTGTGCTTTCGTATTTAATTCCGATGCAATTTCTGTGTTTCACCGTCAATAAGAAGCCTGAAGTGAAGCATCGGAATCTATAACTAGTCTCACAGAAATGGTTCAAACGTAGACAATAACAAGAGTCAGTCTTTTTGTACTTAAGTCGGCATTGTGCATTTTGTATTTATTTCCGTTGCTATTTCTGTGTTTAATCGTCAATAAGAAGGTCAGAGGTATACAGTAAACCTGAAATGAAGCATCGGACTCTATAACTAGTGTCACAGAAATGGTTCAAAACGTAGACAGTAGGAAGAGTCAGTCTTCTTATACTAAAGTCGGCATTGTGCCTTTTGAATTTAATTCCGATGCAATTTCTGTGTTTCATCGTCAATAAGAAGGTCCAAGGGAAACAGTAAACCTGAAGTGAAGCATCGGAATCTATAACTAGTGTCACAGGAATGGTACAAAACATAGACTGTAGGAAGAGTCAGTCTTCTTGTACTTAAGTCGGCATTGTGCCTTTTGTATTAAATTCCGATGCAATTTCTGTGTTTCATCGTCAATAAGAAGGTCAGAGGGATACAGTAAACCTGAAGTAAAGCATCGGAATCCAAAAGTAGTGTCACAGGAATGGTTCAAACATAGACAGTAGGAAGAGCTAGTCTTCTTGTACGTAAGTCGGCATTTTGCCTTTTGTATTTAATTCCGATGCAATTTCTGTGTTTCATCGACAACAAGAAGGTCCAAGGTATACAGTAAACCTGAAGTGAAGCATCGGAATCAATAACTAGTGTCACAGGAATGGTTCAAAACATAGTCAGTAAGAAGAGTCAGTCTTCTTGTACTTAAGTCGGCTTTGTGCATTTTCTATTTAATTCCGATGCAATTTCTGTGTTTCATTGTCAATAAGAATGTCCAAGGGATATAGTAACCCTGGACTGAAGCATCGTAATCTATAACTAGAGTCACAGGAATGGTTCAAAAATAGACAGTAAGAAGAGGCAGTCTTCTTGTACTTAAGACGAAATTGTGGCTTTTCTATTTAATTCGGATGCAATTTCTGTGATTCATCGTCAATAAGAAGGTCCAAGGGATACAGTAAACCTGGAGGGAAGAATCGGAATATATAACTAGTGTCACAGGAATGGTTCAAAACATAGACAGTAAGAAGAGTCAGTCTTCGTGTACTTAAGCCGGGATTTTGCATTTTGTATTTACTTCCGATGCAATTTCTGTGTTTCATGGTCAATAAGAAGGTCCAAGGGATACAGCACACCTGAAGTGAAGCATCGGAATCTATAGCTAGTGTCACAGGAATGATTCAAAACATAGACAGTAGGAAGAGTCAATGTTCTATTACTTAAGCCGGCATTGTGCCTTTTGTATTTAATTCCGATGCAGTTTCTGTGCTTCATCCTCAATAAGAAGGTACAAGGGATACAGTAAACCTGGAGTGTAGCATCGGAATCTATAACTAGTGGCCCAGGAATGGTTCAAATCATTGACAGTAAGAAGAGTCAGTCTTCGTGTACTTAAGTCGGCATTGTGCATTTCGTATTTAATTCCGATTCAATTTCTGTGCTTCATCGTCAATAAGAATGTCCAAGTGATACAGTAAACCTGAAATGAAGCATCGAAATCTATAACTAGTGTCACAGGAATGGTTCAAATAATTGTCAATAAGAAGAGTCGGTCTTCATATACTTAAGACGGCATTGTGCCTTTTGTATATAATTCCGATGCAATTTCAGTGTTTCATCGTCAATAAGAAGGTACAAGGGATACAATAAACCTGAAGTGAAGCGTTGGAAACTAAAACTAGTGTCACAGGAATGTTTAAGATCATAGACAGTAGGAAGAGTCACTGTTCTTGTACTTAAGTCGGCATTGTGCTTTTTGTATTTAATTCCGATGCAATTCAGTGTTTCATCGTCAATAAGAAGGTCAGAGGGATACAGTAAACCTGAACTGAAGCATCGGAATCTATAACTAGTGTCACAGGAATGGTCAAAACATAGACAGTACGAAGAGATACTCTTCTTGTACTTATGTCGGCATTGTGGCTTTTGTATTTATACCCGATGCAATGTCTGTGTTTCATCGTCAAAAAGAAGGTCAGAGGGATATAGTGAACCTGAAGTGATGCAGCGGAATCTATAACTAGTGTCACAGGAATGTTTCAAAACATAGTCAATAAGAAGAGTCAGTCTTCTTGTCCTTAAGTCGGCATTGTGCCTTTTGTATTTAATTCCGATGCAATTTCTGTGTTTCATCGGCAATAAGGTCAGAGGGATACACTAAACCTGAAGTGATGCTTCGGAATCTATAACTAGTGTCACAGGAATGGTACAAAACATAGACTGTAGGAAGAGTCAGTCTTCTTGTACTTAAGTCGGCATTGTGCCTTTTGTATTAAATTCCGATGCAATATCTGTGTTTCATCGTCAATAAGAAGGTCAGAGGGATACAGTAAACCTCAAGTGAAGCATCGGAATCCAAAAGTAGTGTGACAGGATTGGTTCAAAACATAGACAGTAGGAAGAGCTAGTCTCCTTGTACGTAAGTCGGCATTTTGCCGTTTGTATTTAATTCCCATGCAATTTCTGTGTTCCATCGTCAATAAGAAGGTCCAAGGTATACAGTAAACCTGAAGTGAAGCATCGGAATCTATAACTAGTGTCACAGGAATGGTTCAAAACATAGTCAGTAAGAAGAGTCAGTCCTCTTGTACTTAAGTCGGCATTGTGCCTTTTCTATTTCATTCCGATGCAATTTCTGTGTTTCATCGTCAATAAGAATGTCCAAGGGATATAGTAACCCTGGACTGAAGCATCGGAATCTATAACTAGTGTCACAGGAATGGTTCAAAACATAGACAGTAAGAAGAGTCAGTCTTCTTGTACTTAAGTCGAAATTGTGCCTTTTCTATCTAAGTCCGATGCAATTTCTGTGATTCATCGTCAATAAGAAGGTCAGAGGGATACAAAAAACCTGAAGTGAGGCATCGGAATATATCACTAGTAACACAGGAATGGTTCAAATCAAAGTCAGCAAGAAGAGTCAGTCTTCTTGTCCTTAAGTCGGCATTGTGCCTTTTGTATTTAATTCCGGTGCAATTTCTGTGTTTCATTGTCAATAAGAGGGTCAGAGGGATACACTGAACCTGAAGTGAAGCATCGTAATCCATAACTAGTGTCACTGGAATGGTTCAAAACATAGTCAGTAAGAAGAGTCAGTCTTCTTGTCCTTAAGTCGGCATTGTGCCTTTTGTATTTAATTCCGATGCAATATCTGTGTTTCATCGTCAATAAGAAGGTCCAAGGGATACAGTAAACCTGAAGTGAAGCATCGGAATCTACAACTAGTGTCACAGGATTGGTTCAAACATAGTCAGTAAGAAGAGTCAGTCTTCTTGTACTTATGTCGGTATTGTGCCTTTCGTATTTAATTCCGATGCAATTTCTGTGTTTCACCGTCAATTAGAAGGTCAGAGGGATACAGTAAACCTGAAGTGAAGCATCGTAATCTGTAACTAGCGTCACAGGAATGGTTCAAACGTAGACAGTAAGAAGAGTCAGTCTTCTTGTACTTAAGTCGGCATTGTGCCTTGTCTATTTAATTCCGATGCAATTTCTGTGTTTCGTCGTCAATGAGAAGGTCCAAGGGATACAGAAAACCTGGAGAGAAGCATCGGAATCTATAACTAGTGTCACTGGAATGGTTCATAAAATAGACAGAAAGAAGAGTCAGTCTTCTTGTAGTTAAGCCGGCATTGTGCCTTTCGTATTTAATTCCGATGCAATTTCTGTGTTTCACCGTCAATAAGAAGGCCAGAGGTATACAGTTAACCTGCAGTGAAGCATCGGAATCTATAACTAGTGTCACAGGAATGGTTCAAACATAGACAGTAAGAAGAGTCAGTATTCCTGTACTTAAGTCGGCATTGTGCCTTTTGTATTTAATTCCGATGGAATTTCTGTGTTTCATCGTCAATAAGAAGGTCAGAGGGATACAGTAAACCTGAAGTGAAGCATCGGAATCTATAACTAGTGTCACAGGAATGGTTCAAAGCATAGTCAGTAAGAAGAGTCAGACTTCTTGTCCCTAAGTCGGCATTGTGCCTTTTGTATTTAATTCCGATGCAATTTCTGTGTTTCATCGTCAATAAGAAGGTCCAAGGGATACGGTAAACCTGGAGTGAAGCACCAGAATCTATAACTAGTGTCACAGGAATGGTCAAAACATAGACAGTACGAAGAGATAGTCTTCTTGTACTTATGTCGGCATTGTGGCTTTTGTATTTAATTCCGATGCAATGTCTGCGTTTCATCGTCAAAAAGAAGGTCAGAGGGATATAGTAAACCTGAAGTGATGCATCGGAATCTATAACTAGTGTCACAGGAATGTTTCAAAACATAGTCAGTAGGAAGAATCAGTCTTCTTGTCCTTAAGTCGGCATTGTGCCTTTTGTATTTAATTCCGGTGCAATTTCTGTGTTTCATCGGCAATAAGGTCAGAGGGATACACTAAACCTGAAGTGATGCATCGGAATCTATAACTAGTGTCACAGGAATGGTACAAAACATAGACTGTAGGAAGAGTCAGTCTTCTTGTACTTAAGTCGGCATAGTGCCTTTTGTATTAAATTCCGATGCAATTTCTGTGTTTCATCGTCAATAAGAAGGTCAGAGGGATACAGTAAACCTGAAGTAAAGCATCGGAATCCAAAAGTAGTGTCACAGGAATGGTTCAAAACATAGACAGTAGGAAGAGCTAGTCTTCTTGTACGTAAGACGGCATTTTGCCTTTTGTATTTAATTCCGATGCAATTTCTGTGTTTCATTGTCAATAAGAATGTCCAAGGGATATAGTAACCCTGGACTGAAGCATCGTAATCTATAACTAGAGTCACAGGAATGGTTCAAACATAGACAGTAAGAAGAGGCAGTCTTCTTGTACTTAAGTCGAAATTGTGGCTTTTCTATTTAATTCGGATGCAATTTCTGTGATTCATCGTCAACAAGAAGGTCAGAGGGATACAATATACCTGAAGGGAGGCATCTGAATATATCACTAGTAACACAGGAATGGTTCATATCAAAGTCAGCAAGAAGAGTCAGTCTTCTTGTCCTTAAGTCGGCATTGTGCCTTTTGTATTTAATTCCGGTGCAATTTCTGTGCTTCATCGTCAATAAGAAGGTCCAAGGGATACAGTAAACCTGGAGGGAAGAATCGGAATCTATAACTAGTGTCACAGGAATGGTTCAAAACATAGACAGTAAGAAGAGTCAGTCTTCGTGTACTTAAGCCGGGATTTTGCATTTTGTATTTACTTCCGATGCAATTTCTGTGTTTCATGGTCAATAAGAAGGTCCAAGGGATACAGCAATCCTGAAGTGAAGCATCGGAATATATAGCTAGTGTCACAGGAATGATTCAAAGCATAGACAGTAGGAAGAGTCAATGTTCTGGTACTTAAGTCGGCATTGTGCCTTTTGTATTTCATTCCGATGAAGTTTCTGTGCTTCATCGTCAATAAGAAGGTACAAGGGATACAGTAAACCTGGAGTGTAGCATCGGAATCTATAACTAGTGGCCCAGGAATGGTTCAAAACATTGACAGTAAGAAGAGTCAGTCTTCGTGTACTTAAGTCGGCATTGTGCATTTCGTATTTAATTCCGATTCAATTTCTGTGCTTCATCGTCAATAAGAATGTCCAAGTGATACAGTAAACCTGAAATAAAGCATCGTAATCTATAACTAGTGTCACAGGAATGGTTCAAATAATTGTCAATAAGAAGAGTCGGACTTCATGTACTTCAGACGGCATTGTGCCTTTTGTATATAATTCCGATGCAATTTCAGTGTTTCATCGTCAATAAGAAGGTACAAGGGATACAGTAAACCTGAAGTGAAGCGTCGGAATCTAAAACTAGTGTCACAGTAATGTTTCAAATCATAGACAGTGGGAAGAGTCACTGTTCTTGTACTTAAGTCGGCATTGTGCCTTTTGTATTTAATTCCGATGCAATTTCTGTGTTTCATCGTCAATAAGAAGGTCCAAGGGATAAAGTAAACCTGAAGTGAGGCATCGGAATCTACAACTAGTGTCACAGGATTGGTTCAAAACATAGACAGTAAGAAGAGTCAGTCTTCTTGTACTTAAGTCGGCATTGTGCCTTTTCTATTTAATTCCGATGCAATCTCTGTGTTTCATCGTCAATACGAAGGTCAGAGGGATACAGTAAACCTGAAGTGAAGCATCGGAATCTATAACTAGTGTCACAGGAATAGTTAAAACTTAGTCAGTAAGAAGAGTCAGTCTTCTTGTACTTAAGTCGGCATTGTGCCCTTCATATATAATTCTGATGCAATTTCTGTGTTTCACCATCAATAAGAAGGTCAGGGGGATACAGTTAACCTGAAGTGAAGCATCGGAATCTATAACTAGTGTCACAGGAATGGTTCAAACGTAGACAGTAAGAAGAGTGAGTCTTCTTGTACATAAGTCGGCATTGTGCCTTTTGTATTTAATTCCGATGCAATTTCTGTGTTTCACCGTCATTAAGAAGGTCAGAGGGATACAGTAAACCTGAAGTGAAGCATCGGAATCTATAACTAGTGTCACAGGAATGGTTCAAACGTAGACAGTAAGAAGAGTGAGTCTTCTTGTACATAAGTCGGCATTGTGCCTTTTGTATTTAATTCCGATGCAATTTCTGTGTTTCATCGTCAATAAGAACGTCCAAGGGATACAGTAAACCTGAAGTGAAGCATCGGAATCTATAACTAGTGTCACACTAATGGTTCAAAACAAAGTCAGTGAGAAGAGTCAGTCTTCTTGCCCTTAAGTCGGCATTGTGCCTTTCGTATTTAATTCCGATGCAATTTCTGTGTTTCATCGTCAATAAGAAGGACAGAGGGATACAGTAAACCTGAAGTAAAGCATCGGAATCCAAAAGTAGTGTCACAGGAATGGTTCAAAACATAGACAGTAGGAAGAGCTAGTCTTCTTGTACGTAAGTCGGCATTTTGCCTTTTGTATTTAATTCCGATGCAATTTCTGTGTTTCATCGACAATAAGAAGGTCCAAGGTATACAGTAAACCTGAAGTGAAGCATCGGAATCTATAACTAGTGTCACAGGACTGGTTCAACACATAGTCAGTAAGAAGAGTCAGTCTTCTTGTACTTAAGTCGGCTTTGTGCATTTTCTAATTAATTCCGATGCAATTTCTGTGTTTCATTGTCAATAAGAATGTCCAAGGGATATAGTAACCCTGGACTGAAGCATCGTAATCTATAACAAGAGTCACAGGAATGGTTCAAAACATAGACAGTAAGAAGAGGTAGTCTTCTTGTACTTAAGTCGAAATTGTGGCTTTTCTAATTAATTCGGATGCAATTTCTGTGATTCATCGTCAACAAGAAGGTCAGAGGGATACAATAAACCTGAAGGGAGGCATCTGAATATATCACTAGTAACACAGGAATGGTTCACATCAAAGTCAGCAAGAAGAGTCAGTCTTCTTGTCCTTAAGTCGGCATTGTGCCTTTTGTATTTAATTCCGGTGCAATTTCTGTGCTTCATCGTCAATAAGAAGGTCCAAGGGATACAGTAAACCTGGAGGGAAGAATCGGAATCTATAACTAGTGTCACAGGAATGGTTTAAAACATAGACAGTAAGAAGAGTCAGTCTTCGTGTACTTAAGCCGGGATTTTGCATTTTGTATTTACTTCCGATGCAATTTCTGTGTTTCATGGTCAATAAGAAGGTCCAAGGGATACAGCACACCTGAAGTGAAGCATCGGAATCTATAGCTAGTGTCACAGGAATGATTCAAAACATAGACAGCAGGAAGAGTCAATGTTCAGGTACTTAAGTCGGCATTGTGCCTTTTGTATTTAATTCCGATGCAGTTTCTGTGCTTCATCGTCAATAAGAAGGTACAAGGGATACAGTAAACCTGGAGTGTAGCATCGGAATCTATAACTAGTGGCCCAGGAATGGTTCAAAGCATTGACAGTAAGAAGAGTCAGTCTTCGTGTACTTAAGTCGGCATTGTGCATTTCGTATTTAATTCCGATTCAATTTCTGTGCTTCATCGTCAATAAGAAGGTACAAGGGATACAGTAAACCTGAAGTGAAGCGTCGGAATCTAAAACTAGTGTCACAGTAATGTTTCAAATCATAGACAGTGGGAAGAGTCACTGTTCTTGTACTTAAGTCGGCATTGTGCCTTTTGTATTTAATTCCGATGCAATTTCTGTGTTTCATCGTCAATAAGAAGGTCAAAGGGATACAGTAAACCTCAAGTGAAGCATCGGAATCAATAACTAGAGTCACAGGAATGGTTCAAAACATAGTCAGTATTAAGAGTCGGTCTTCATGTACTTAAGACGGCATTGTGCCTTTTGTATTTAATTCCGATTCAATTTCTGTGTTTCATCGTCAATAAGAAGGTACAAGGGATACAGTAAACCTGAAGTGAAGCGTTGGAATCTAAAACTAGTGTCACAGGAATGTTTCAAATCATAGACAGTAGGAAGAGTCACTGTTCTTGTACTTAAGTCGGCATTGTGCCTTTTGTATTTAATTCCGATGCAATTCAGTGTTTCATCGTCAATAAGAAGGTCAGAGGGATACAGTAAACCTGAACTGAAGCATCGGAATCTATAACTAGTGTCACAGGAATGGTCAAAACATAGACAGTACGAAGAGATAGTCTTCTTGTACTTATGTCGGCATTGTGGCTTTTGTATTTAATTCCGATGCAATGTCTGTGTTTCATCGTCAAAAAGAAGGTCAGAGGGATATAGTAAACCTGAAGTGATGCATCGGAATCTATAACTAGTGTCACAGGAATGTTTCAAAACAAAGTCAATAAGAAGAGTCAGTCTTCTTGTCCTTAAGTCGGCATTGTTCCTTTTGTATTTAATTCCGATGCAATTTCTGTGTTTCATCGGCAATAGGGTCAGAGGGATACACTAAACCTGAAGTGATGCTTCGGAATCTATAACTAGTGTCACAGGAATGGTACAAAACATAGACTGTAGGAAGAGTCAGTCTTCTTGTACTTAAGTCGGCATTGTGCCTTTTTTATTAAATTCCGATGCAATATCTGTGTTTCATCGTCAATAAGAAGGTCAGAGGGATACAGTAAACCTCAAGTGAAGCATCGGAATCCAAAAGTAGTGTCACAGGAATGGTTCAAAACATAGACAGTAGGAAGAGCTAGTCTTCTTGTACGTAAGTCGGCATTTTGCCGTTTGTATTTAATTCCCATGCAATTTCTGTGTTTCATCGTCAATAAGAAGGTCCAAGGTATACAGTAAACCTGAAGTGAAGCATCGGAATCTATAACTAGTGTCACAGGAATGGTTCAAAACATAGTCAGTAAGATGAGTCAGTCCTCTTGTACTTAAGTCGGCTTTGTGCCTTTTCTATTTCATTCCGATGCAATTTCTGTGTTTCATCGTCAATAAGAATGTCCAAGGGATATAGTAATCCTGGACTGAAGCATCGGAATCTATAACTAGTGTCACAGGAATGGTTCAAAACATAGACAGTAAGAAGAGTCAGTCTTCTTGTACTTAAGTTGAAATTGTGCCTTTTCTATTTAAGTCCGATGCAATTTCTGTGATTCATCGTCAATAAGAAGGTCAGAGGGATACAATAAACCTGAAGTGAGGCATCGGAATATATCACTAGTAACACAGGAATGGTTCAAATCAAAGTCAGCAAGAAGAGTCAGTCTTCTTGTCCTTAAGTCGGCATTGTGCCTTTTGCATTTAATTCTGGTGCAATTTCTGTGTTTCATTGTCAATAAGAGGGTCAGAGGGATACACTGAACCTGAAGTGAAGCATCGTAATCCATAACTAGTGTCACAGGAATGGTTTAAAACATAGTCAGTAAGAAGAGTCAGTCTTCTTGTCCTTAAGTCGGCATTGTGCCTTTTGTATTTAATTCCGATGCAATTTCTGTGTTTCATCGTCAATAAGAAGGTACAAGGGATACAGTAAACCAGAAGTGAAGCGTCGGAATCTATTACTAGTGTCACAGGAATGTTTCAAAACTTAGACAGTAGGAAGAGTCACTGTTCTTGTACTTAAGTCGGCATTGTGCCTTTTGTATTTAATTCCGATGCAATATCTGTGTTTCATCGTCAATAAGAAGGTCCAAGGGATACAGTAAACCTGGAGAGAAGCATCGGAATCTATAACTAGTGTCACTGGAATGGTTCATAACATAGACAGAAAGAAGAGTCAGTCTTCTTGTAGTTAAGTCGGCATTGTGCCTTTCGTATTTAGTTCCGATGCAATTTCTGTGTTTCACCGTCAATAAGAAGGCCAGAGGGATACAGTAAACCTGAAGTGAAGCATCGGAATCTACAACTAGTGTCACAGGATTGGTTCAAACATAGTCCGTAAGAAGAGTCAGTCTTCTTGTACTTATGTCGGTATTGTGCCTTTCGTATTTAATTCCGATGCAATTTCTGTGTTTCACCGTCAATTAGAAGGTCAGAGGGATACAGTAAACCTGAAGTGAAGCATCGGAATCTGTAACTAGCGTCACAGGAATGGTTCAAACGTAGACAGTAAGAAGAGTCAGTCTTCTTGTACTTAAGTCGGCATTGTGCCTTTTCTATTTCATTCCGATGCAATTTCTGTGTTTCTTCGTCAATGAGAAGGTCCAAGGGACACAGTAAACCTGGAGAGAAGCATCGGAATCTATAACTAGTGTCACTGGAATGGTTCATAACATAGACAGAAAGAAGAGTCAGTCTTCTTGTAGTTAAGTCGGCATTGTGCCTTTCGTATTTAGTTCCGATGCAATTTCTGTGTTTCACCGTCAATAAGAAGGCCAGAGGGATACAGTAAACCTGCAGTGAAGCATCGGAATCTATAACTAGTGTCACAGGAATGGTTCAAACATAGACAGTAAGAAGAGTCAGTATTCCTGTACTTAAGTCGGCATTGTGCCTTTTGTATTTAATTCCGATGGAATTTCTGTGTTTCATCGTCAATAAGAAGGTCAGAGGGATACAGTAAACCTGACGTGAAGCATCGGAATCTATAACTAGTGTCACAGGAATGGTTCAAAACATAGTCAGTAAGAAGAGTCAGACTTCTTGTCCCTAACTCGGGATTGTGCCTTTTGTATTTAATTCCGATGCAATTTCTGTGTTTCATCGTCAATAAGAAGGTCCAAGGGATACAGTAAACCTGGAGTGAATCACCAGAATCTATAACTAGAATCACAGTAAAGATTCAAAACATAGACAGTAAGAGGAGTCAGTCTCCTTGTACTTAAGTCGGCATTGTGCCATTTGCATTTAATTCCGATGCAATTTCTGTGTTTCATTGTCAATAAGAATGTCCAAGGGATACAGTAAACCTGAAGTGAAGCATCGGAATCTATAACTAGTGTCACAGAAATGGTTTAAATCATAGTCAGTAAGAAGAGTCAGTCTTCTTGTACTTATGTCGGCATTGTGCTTTCGTATTTAATTCCGATGCAATTTCTGTGTTTCACCGTCAATAAGAAGGTCAGAGGGATACAGCAAACCTGAAGTGAAGCATCGGAATCTATAACTAGTCTCACAGGAATGGTTCAAACGTAGACAATAAGAAGAGTCAGTCTTTTTGTACTTAAGTCGGCATTGTGCATTTTGTATTTATTTCCGTTGCTATTTCTGTGTTTCATCGTCAATAAGAAGGTCACAGGTATACAGTAAACCTGAAATGAAGCATCGGACTCTATAACTAGTGTCACAGAAATGGTTCAAAACGTAGACTGTAGGAAGAGTCAGTCTTCTTATACTAAAGTCGGCATTGTGCCTTTTGAATTTAATTCCGATGCAATTTCTGTGTTTCATCGTCAATAAGAAGGTCCAAGGGAAACAGTAAACCTGAAGTGAAGCATCGGAATCTATAACTAGTGTCACAGGAATGGTCAAAACATAGACAGTACGAAGAGATAGTCTTCTTGTACTTATGTCGGCATTGTGGCTTTTGTATTTAATTCCGATGCAATGTCTGTGTTTCATCGTCAAAAAGAAGGTCAGAGGGATATAGTAAACCTGAAGTGATGCATCGGAATCTATAACTAGTGTCACAGGAATGTTTCAAAACATAGTCAGTAAGAAGAGTCAGTCTTCTTGTCTTTAAGTCGGCGTTGTGCCTTTTGTATTTAATTGCGGTGCAATTTCTGTGTTTCATCGGCAATAAGGTCAGAGGGATACACTAAACCTGAAGTGATGCATCGGAATCTATAACTAGTGTCACAGGAATGGTACAAAACATAGACTGTAGGAAGAGTCAGTCTTCTTGTACTTAAGTCGGCATTGTGCCTTTTGTATTAAATTCCGATGCAATTTCTGTGATATATCGTCAATAAGAAGGTCAGAGGGATACAGTAAACCTGAAGTAAAGCATCGGAATCCAAAAGTAGTGTCACAGGAATGGTTCAAAACATAGACAGTAGGAAGAGCTAGTCTTCTTTACGTATGTCGGCATTTAGCCTTTTGTATTTAATTCCGATGCAATTTCTGTGTTTCATCGACAATAAGAAGGTCCAAGGTATACAGGAAACCTGAAGTGAAGCATCGGAATCTATAACTAGTGTCACAGGAATGGTTCAAAACATAGCCAGTAAGAAGAGTCAGTCTTCTTGTACTAAAGTCGGCTGTGTGTATTTTCTATTTAATTCCGATGCAATTTCTGTGTTTCATTGTCAATAAGAATGTCCAAGGGATATAGTAACCCTTGACTGAAGCATCGTAATCTATAACTAGAGTCACAGGAATGGTTCAAAACATAGACAGTAAGAAGAGGCAGTCCTCTTGTACTTAAGTCGAAATTGTGGCTTTTCTATTTAATTCGGATGCAATTTCTGTGATTCATCGTCAACAAGAAGGTCAGAGGGATACAATAAACCTGAAGGGAGGCATCTCAATATATCACTAGTAACACAGGAATGGTTCAAATCAAAGTCAGCAAGAAGAGTCAGTCTTCTTGTCCTTAAGTCGGCATTGTGCCTTTTGTATTTAATTCCGGTGCAATTTCTGTGCTTCATCGTCAATAAGAAGGTCCAAGGGATACAGTAAACCTGGAGGGAAGAATCGGAATCTATAACTAGTGTCACAGGAATGGTTCAAAACATAGACAGTAAGAAGAGTCAGTCTTCGTGTACTTAAGCCGGGATTTTGCATTTTGTATTTACTTCCGATGCAATTTCTGTGTTTCATGGTCAATAAGAAGGTCCAAGGGATACAGCAAACCTGAAGTGAAGCATCGAAATCTATAGCTAGTGTCACAGGAATGATTCAAAACATAGACAGTAGGAAGAGTCAATGTTCTGGTACTTAAGTCGGCATTGTGCCTTTTGTATATAATTCCGATGCAGTTTCTGTGCTTCATCGTGAATAAGAAGGTACAAGGGATACAGTAAACCTGGAGTGTAGCATCGGAATCTATAACTAGTGGCCCAGGAATGGTTCATAACATTGACAGTAAGAAGAGTCAGTCTTCGTGTACTTAAGTCGGCATTGTGCATTTCGTATTTAATTCCGATTCAATTTCTGTGCTTCATCGTCAATAAGAATGTCCAAGTGATACAGTAAACCTGAAATGAAGCATCGGAATCTATAACTAGTGTCACAGGAATGGTTCAAATAATTGTCAATAAGAAGAGTCGGTCTTCGTGTACTTAAGACGGCATTGTGCCTTTTGTATATAATTCCGATGCAATTTCAGTGTTTCATCGTCAATAAGAAGGTACAAGGGATACAGTAAACCTGAAGTGAAGCGTCGGAATCTAAAACTAGTGTCACAGTAATGTTTCAAATCATAGACAGTGGGAAGAGTCACGGTTCTTGTACTTAAGTCGGCATTGTGCCTTTTGTATTTAATTCCGATGCAATTTCTGTGTTTCATCGTCAATACGAAGGTCAGAGGAATACAGTAAACCTGAAGTGAAGCATCGGAATCTATAACTAGTGTCACAGGAATGGTTAAAATTTAGTCAGTAAGAAGAGTCAGTCTTCTTGTACTTAAGTCGGCATTGTGCCCTTCATATTTAATTCTGATGCAATTTCTGTGTTTCACCGTCAATAAGAAGGTCAGGGGGATACAGGTAACCTGAAGTGAAGCATCGGAATCTATAACTAGTGTCACAGGAATGGTTCAAACGTAGACAGTAAGAAGAGTGAGTCTTCTTGTACATAAGTCGGCATTGTGCCTTTTGTATTTAATTCCGATGCCAATTCTGTGTTTCACCGTCAATAAGAAGGTCAGAGGGATACAGTAAACCTGAAGTGAAGCATCGGAATCTATAACTAGTGTCACAGGAATGGTTCAAACGTAGACAGTAAGAAGAGTGAGTCTTCTTGTACATAAGTCGGCATTGTGCCTTTTGTATTTAATTCCGATGCAATTTCTGTGTTTCATCGTCAATAAGAACGTCCAAGGGATACAGTAAACCTGAAGTGAAGCATCGGAATCTATAACTAGTGTCACACTAATGGTTCAAAACAAAGTCAGTGAGAAGAGTCAGTCTTCTTGCCCTTAAGTCGGCATTGTGCCATTCGTATTTAATTGCGATGCAATTTCTGTGTTTCATCGTCATTAAGAAGGTCCAAATGATACAGTAAACCTGGAGTGTAGCATCGGAATCTGTAACTAGTGTCCCAGGAATGGTTCAAAGCATAGACAGTAAGAAGAGTCAGTCTTCTTGTACTTAAGTCGGCAATGTGCCTTTCGTATCTAATTCGGATTCAATTTCTGTGCTTCACCGTCAATAAGAAGGTCAGAGGGATACAGTAAACCTGAAGTGAAACATCGGAATCTATAACTAGTGACACAGGAATGGTTCAAACAAGACTGTAAGAAGAGTAAGTCTTCTTGTACTTAAGTCGGCATTGTGCCTTTTGTATTTAATTCCGATGCAATTTCTGTGTTTCATCGTCAATAAGAATGTCCAAGGGATACAGTAAACCTGAAGTGAAGCATCGGAATCTATAACTAGTGTCACAGGATTGGCTCAAATAATTGTCAATAAGAAGAGTCGGTCTTCATGTACTTAAGACGGCATTGTGCCTTTTGTATTTAATTCCGATGCAATTTCTGTGTTTCATCGTCAATAAGAAGGTACAAGTGATACAGCAAAACCTGAAGTGAAGCGTCGGGATCTAAAGCTAGTGTCACAGGAATGTTTCAAATCATAGACAGTAGGAAGAGTCACTGTTCTTGTACATAAATCGGCCTTGTGTCTTTTGTATTTGATTCCGATGCAATTTGTGTGTTTCATCGTCAATAAGAAGGTAGAAGGGATACAGTAAACCTGGAGTGAAACATCGGCATCTATACCTAGTGTCACAGGAAGGGTTCAAAACATAGACAGTAAGAAGAGTTAGTCTTCTTGTACTTAAGTCGGCACTATGCCTTTTGTATTTAATTCCGATGCAATTTCTGTGTTTCATCGTCAATAAGAAGGTCCAAGGGATACAGTAAACCTCAAGTGAAGCATCGGAATCTATAAGTAGTGTCACAGGAATGGTTCAAAACATAGTCAGTAGGAAGAGTCGGTCTTCATGTACTTAAGTCGGCATTGTGCCTCTTCTATTTATTTCCGATGCAATTTCTGTGTTTCATCGTCAATAAGAAGGTCAAAGGGATACAGTAAACCTGAAGTGAAGCATCGGAATCTATAACTAGTGTCACAGGAATGGTTCAAATCATAGACAGTAGGAAGAGTCAATGTTCTTGTACTTAAGTCGGCATTGTGCCTTTTGTATTTAATTCCGATGCAGTTTCTGTGCTTCATCGTCAATAAGAAGGTCCAAGGGATACAGTAAACCTGAAGTGAAGCATCGGAATCTATAACTAGTGTCACACTAATGGTTCAAAACAAAGTCAGTATATAGAGTCAGTCTTCTTGTCCTTAAGTCGGCATTGTGCCTTTTGTATTTAATTCCGATGCAATTTCTGTGTTTCATCGTCAATAAGAAGGTCCAAATGATACAGTAAACCTGGAGTGTAGCATCGGAATCTATAACTAGTGTCCCAGGAATGGTTCAAAACATAGACAGTAAGAAGAGTCAGTCTTCGTGTACTTATGTCGGCATTGTGCCTTTCGTATTTAATTCCGATTCAATTTCTGTGCTTCATCGTCAATAAGAATGTCCAAGGGATACAGTAAACCTAAAGTGAAGCATCGGAATCTATAACTAGTGTCACAGGAATGGTTCAAATAATTGTCAATAAGAAGAGTCGGTCTTCATGTACTTAAGACGGCATTGTGCCTTTTGTATTTAATTCCGATGCAATTTCAGTGTTTCATCGTCAATAAGACGGTACAAGGGATACAGTAAACCTGAAGTGAAGCGTCGGAATCTAAAACTAGTGTCACAGGAATGTTTCAAATCATAGACAGTAGGAAGAGTCACTGCTCTTGTACTTAAGTCGGCATTGTGCCTTTTCTATTTAATTCCCATGCAATTTCTGTGTTCCATCGCAATTAAGAAGGTCAGAGGGATACAGTAAACCTGAAGTGAAGCATCGGAATCTATAACTAGTGTCACAAGAATGGTTTAAAACTTAGTCAGTAAGAAGAGTCAGTCTTCTTGTACTTAAGTCGGCATTGTGCCCTTCATATTTAATTCCGATGCAATTTGTGTGTTTCACCGTCAATAAGAAGGTCAGAGGGATACAGTAAACCTGAAGTGAAGCATCGGAATCTATAACTAGTGTCACAGGAATGTTTCAAAACATAGTCAGTAAGAAGAGTCAGTCTTCTTCTCCTTAAGTCGGCATTGTGCCTTTTGTATTTAATTCCTATGCAATTTCTGTGTTTCATCGGCAATAAGGTCAGAGTGATAGAGTAAACCTCAAGTGAAGCATCGGAATCCAAAACTAGTGTCACAGGAATGGTTCAAAGCATAGACAGTGGGAAGAGTCAGTCTTCTTGTACGTAAGTCGGCATTGTGCCTTTTGGATTTTATTCCGATGCAATTTCTGTGTTTGATCGTCAATAAGAAGGTCCAAGGTATACTGTAATTCTGAAGTGAAGCATCGGAATCTATGACTAGTGTCAGAGGAATGGTTCAAACACAGTCAGTAAGAGGAGTCAGTCTACTTGTACTTAAGTCGGCATTGTGCCTTTTCAATTTAATTCCGATGAAATTTCTGTGTTTCATCGTCAATAAGAAGGTCCAAGGGATACAGTAAACCTGGAGTGAAGCATCGGTATCTATAACTAGTGTCACAGGAATGGTTCAAAACATAGGCAGTAAGAAGAGTCAGTCTTCTTGTTACATAAGTCGAAATTGTGCCTTTTCTATTTAATTCCGGTGCAATTTCTGTGATTCATCGTCAATAAGAAGGTCAGAGGGATACAATATACCTGAAGTGAAGCATCGGAATCTATAACTAGTGTCACAGGAATGGTTCAAAACAAAGTCAGTAAGAAGAGTCAGTCTTCTTGTCCTTAAGTCGGCATTGTGCCTTTTGTATTTAATTCCGATGCAATATCTGTGTTTCATCGTCAATAAGAAGGTCCAAGGGATACAGTAAACCTGGAGTGAAGCATCGGAATCTATAACTAGTGTCACAGGAATGGTTCAAAACATAGACAGTAAGCAGAGTCAGTCTTCGTGTACTTAAGCCGGCATTTTGCCTTTTGTATTTAATTCCGATGCAATTTCTGTGTTTCATCGTCAATAAGAAGGTCCAAGGGATACAGCAAACCTGAAGTGAAGCATCGGAATATATAACTAGTGTCACAGGAATGGTTCAAAACATAGTCAGTAAGAAGAGTCAGTCTTCTTGTACTTAAGTCGGCATTGTGCCTTTTCAATTTCATTCCGATGCAATTTCTGTGTTTCATTGTCAATAACAAGGTCCAAGGGATACAGTAAACCTTTAGTGAAGCATCGGAAACTATAACTAGTGTCAATGGAATGGTTCAAATCATAGACAGTAAGAAGAGTCAGTCTTCTTGTATTTAAGTCGGCATTGTGCCTTTTGTATTTAACTCCGATGCCATTTCAGTGTTTCATCGTCAATAAGAAACTCAGAGGGATACAGTAAACCTGAAGTGAAGCATCGGAATCTATAGCTAGTGTCACAGGCATGGTTCAAAACATAGTCAGTAAGACGAGTGAGTCTTCTTGTCCTTAAGTAGGCATTGTGCCTTTTGTATTTAATTCCGATGCAATTTCTGTGTTTCATCGTCAATTAGAAGGTCCAAGGGATACAGTAAGCCAGGAGTGAAGCATCGGAATCTATAATTAGTGTCACAGGAATGGTTCAAAACATAGACAGTAAGAAGAGTCAGTCTTCTGGTACTTAAGTCGGCATTATGCCTTTTGTATTTAATTCCGATGCAATTTATGTGTTTCATCGTCAATAAGAAGGTCCAAATGATATGGTAAACCTGGAGTGTAGCATCGGAATCTATAACTAGTGTCCCAGGAATGGTTCAAAGCATAGACAGTAAGAAGAGTCAGTCTTCGTGTACTTCAGTCGGCATTGTGCCCTTCGAATTTAATTCCGATGCATTTCCTGTGCTTCACCGTCAATAAGAAGGTCAGAGGGATACAGTTAACCTGAAGTGAAGCATCGGAATCTATAACTAGTGTCACAGGAATGGTTCAAACATAGACAGAAAGAAGAGTCAGTCTTCTTGTACTTAAGTCGGCATTGAGCTTTTGTATTTACTTCCGATGCAATATCTGTGTTTCATCGTCAATAAGAAGGTCAGAGGGATACAGTAAACCGGAAGTGAAGCATCGGAATCTGTAACTAGTGTCACAGGAATGGTGCAAATATTTGTCAATAAGAAGAGTCGGTCTTCATGTACTGAAGTCGGCATTGTGCCTTTTGTATTTAATTCCGATGCAATATCTGTGTTTCATCGTCAATAAGAACGTACAAGGGATACGGTAAACCTGATGTGAAGCATCGGAATCTATAACTAGTGTCACAGGAATGGTTCAAAACATAGACTGTAGGAAGAGTCAGTGTTCTTGTACTTAAGTCGGCAATGTGCCTTTTGTATTTAATTCCGATTCAATTTCTGTGTTTCATCGTCAATAAGAAGGTCCAAGGGATACAGTAAACCTGAAGCGAAGCATCGGAATCTATAACTAATGTCACAGGAATGGTTCAAACAGAGTCAGTAAGAAGAGTCAGTCTACTTGTACTTAATTCGCAATGTGCCTTTTGTATTTAATTCCGATGCAATTTCTGTGTTTCATCGACAATAAGAAGGTCCAAGGGGTACAGTAAACCTGGAGTGAAGCTTCGGAATCTATAACTAGAGTCACAGTAATGGTTCGAAACATAGGCAGTAAGAAAAGTCAGTCTTCTTGTACTTAAGTCGGCATTGTGCCTTTTGTATTTAATTCCGATGCAATTTCTGTGTTTCATCGACAATAAGAAGGTCCATGGGGTTCAGTAAACCTGAAGTGAAACATCGGAATCTGTAACTAGTGTCACTGGATTGGTTCAAAAGATAGTCAGTAAGAAGAGTCAGTCTTCTTGTCCTTGAGTCGGCATTCTGACTGTTGTATTTAATTCCGATGCAATTTCTGTGTTTCATCGGCAATAAGGTCAGAGGGATAGAGTACACCTGAAGTGAAGCATCGGAATCTATAACTAGTGTCACACTAATGGTTCAAAACAAAGTCAGTGAGAAGAGTCAGTCTTCTTGCTCTTAAGTCGGCATTGTGCCTTTCGTATTTAATTCCGATGCAATTTCTGTGTTTCATCGTCAATAAGAATGTCCAAGGGATACAGTAAACCTGAAGTGAAGCATCGGAATCTATAACTAGTGTCACAGGAAAGGCTCAAATAATTGTCAATAAGAAGAGTCGGTCTTCATGTACTTAAGACGGCATTGTGCCTTATGTATTTAATTCCGATGCAATTTCTGTGTTTCATCGTCAATAAGAAGGAACAAGTGATACAGCAAAACCTGAAGTGAAGCGTCGGAATCTAAAACTAGTGTCACAGGATAGTTTCAAATCATAGACAGTAGGAAGAGTCACTGTTCTTGTACTTAAGTCGGCCTTGTGCCTTTTGTATTTGATTCCGATGCAATTTGTGTGTTTCATCGTCAATAAGAAGGTAGAAGGGATACAGTAAACCTGGAGTGAAACATCGGAATCTATACCTAGTGTCACAGGAAGGGTTCAAAACATAGACAGTAAGAAGAGTCAGTCTTCTTGTACTTAAGTCGGCACTATGCCTTTTGTATTTAATTCCGAAGCAATTTCTGTGTTTCATCGTCAACAAGAAGGTCCAAGGGATACAGTAAACCTCAAGTGAAGCATCGGAATCTATAAGTAGTGTCACAGGAATGGTTCAAATCATAGTCAGTAGGAAGAGTCGGTCTTCATGTACTTAAGTCGGCATTGTGCCTTTTCTATTTATTTCCGATGCAATTTCTGTGTTTCATCGTCAATAAGAGGGTCAAAGGGATACAGTAAACCTGAAGTGAAGCATCGGAATCTATAACTAGTGTCACAGGAATGGTTCAAAACATAGACAGTAGGAAGAGTCAATGTTCTGGTACTTAAGTCGGCATTGTGCCTTTTGTATTTATTTCCGATGCAGTCTCTGTGCTTCATCGTCAATAAGAAGGTCCAAGGGATACAGTAGACCTGAAGTGAAGCATCGGAATCTATTACTTGTGTCACACTAATGGTTCAAAACAAAGTCAGTATATAGAGTCTGTCTTCTTGTCCTTAAGTCGGCATTGTGCCTTTTGTATTTAATTCCGATGCAATTTCTGTGTTTCATCGTCAATAAGAAGGTCCAAATGATACAGTAAACCTGGAGTGTAGCATCGGAATCTATAACTAGTGTCCCAGGAATGGTTCATAACATAGACAGTAAGAAGAGTCAGTCATCGTGTACTTATGTCGGCATTGTGCCTTTCGTATTTAATTCCGATTCAATTTCTGTGCTTCATCGTCAATAAGAAGGTCCAAGGGTACAGTAAACCTGAAGTGAAGCATCGGAATCTATAACTAGTGTCACAGGAATGGTTCAAATAATTGTCAATAAGAAGAGTCGGTCTTCATGTAATTAAGACGGCATTGTGCCTTTTGTATTTAATTCCGATGCAATTTCAGTGTTTCATCGTCAATAAGACGGTACAAGGGATACAGTAAACCTGAAGTGAAACGTCGGAATCTAAAACTAGTGTCACAGGAATGTTTCAAATCATAGACAGTAGGAAGAGTCACTGTTCTTGTACTTAAGTCGGCATTGTGCCTTTTCTATTTAATTCCGATGCAATTTCTGTCTTTCATCGTAATTAAGAAGGTCAGAGGGATACAGTAAACCTGAAGTGAAGCATCGGAATCTATAACTAGTGTCACAAGAATGGTTTAAAACTTAGTCAGTAAGAAGAGTCAGTCTTCTTGTACTTAAGTCGGCATTGTGCCCTTCATATTTAATTCCGATGCAATTTGTGTGTTTCACCGTCAATAAGAAGGTCAGAGGGATACAGTAAACCTGAAGTGAAGCATCGGAATCTATAACTAGTGTCACAGGAATGTTTCAAAACATAGTCAGTAAGAAGAGTCAGTCTTCTTGTCCTTAAGTCGGCATTGTGCCTTTTCAATTTCATTCCGATGCAATTTCTGTGTTTCATCGTCAATAACAAGGTCCAAGGGATACAGTAAACCTTTAGTGAAGCATCGGAATCTATAACTAGTGTCAATGGAATGGTTCAAATCATAGACAGTAAGAAGAGTCAGTCTTCTTGTATTTAAGTCGGCATTGTGCCTTTTGTATTTAACTCCGATGCCATTTCAGTGTTTCATCGTCAATAAGAAACTCAGAGGGATACAGTAAACCTGAAGTGAAGCATCGGAATCTATAGCTAGTGTCACAGGCATGGTTCAAAACATAGTCAGTAAGAAGAGTGAGTCTTCTTGTCCTTAAGTAGGCATTGTGCCTTTTGTATTTAATTCCGATGCAATTTCTGTGTTTCATCGTCAATTAGAAGGTCCAAGGGATACAGTAAGCCAGGAGTGAAGCATCGGAATCTATAATTAGTGTCACAGGAATGGTTCAAAACATAGACAGTAAGAAGAGTCAGTCTTCTTGTACTTAAGTCGGCATTATGCCTTTTGTATTTAATTCCGATGCAATTTATGTGTTTCATCGTCAATAAGAAGGTCCAAATGATATTGTAAACCTGGAGTGAGGCATCGGAATCTATAACTAGTGTCCCAGGAATGGTTCAAAGCATAGACAGTAAGAAGAGTCAGTCTTCGTGTACTTAAGTCGGCATTGTGCCCTTCGAATTTAATTCCGATGCATTTTCTGTGCTTCACCGTCAATAAGAAGGTCAGAGGGATACAGTTAACCTGAAGTGAAGCATCGGAATCTATAACTAGTGTCACAGGAATGGTTCAAACATAGACAGTAAGAAGAATCAGTCTTCTTGTACTTAAGTCTGCATTGTGCCTTTTGTATTTAATTCCGATGCAATATCTGTGTTTCATCGTCAATAAGAAGGTCAGAGGGATACAGCAAACCGGAAGTGAAGCATCGGAATCTGTAACTAGTGTCACAGGAATGGTGCAAGTCATTGTCAATAAGAAGAGTCGAACTTGATGTACTTAAGTCGGCATTGTGCCTTTTGTATTTAATTCCGATGCAATTTCTGTGTTTCATCGTTAATAAGAACGTACAAGGGATACAGTAAACCGAAGTGAAGCATCGGAATCCATAACTAGTGTCACAGGAATGGTTCAAAACATGGACAGTAGGAAGAATCAGTGTTCTTGTACTTATGTCGGCATTGTGCCTTTTGTATTTAATTCCGATTCAATTTCTGTGTTTCATCGTCAATAAGATTGTCCAAGGGATACAGTAAACCTGAAGTGAAGCATCGGAATCTACAAGTAGTGTCACAGGATTGGTTCAAAACATAGACAGTAAGAAGAGTCAACCTGCTTGCACTTAAGTTGGCATTGTGCCTTTTCTATTGAAATCCGATACAATTTCTGTGTTTCATCGTCAATAAGAAGGTCAGAGGGATACAGTAAAACTGAAGTGAAGCATCGGAATCTATAACTAGTGTCACAGGAGTGGTTCAAACATAGTCAGTAAGAAGAGTCAGTCTACTTGTACTTAATTCGGCATTGTGCCTTTTGTATTTAATTCCGATGCAATTTCTGTGTTTCATCGTCAATAAGAAGGTCCAAGGGATATAGTAAACCTGGAGTGAAGCATCGTAATCTATAACTAGAGTCACAGTAATGGTTCAAAACATAGGCAGTAAGAAAAGTCAGTCTTCTTGTACTTAAGTCGGCATTGTGCCTTTTGTATTTAATTCCGATGCAATTTCTGTGTTTCATCGTCAATAAGAAGGTCCATGGGGTTCAGTAAACCTGAAGTGATGCATCGGAATCTATAACTGGTGCCACTGGATTGGTTCAAAATATAGACAGTAAGAAGAGTCAGTCTTCTTGTACTTAAGTCGGCATTGTGCCATATGTATTTAATCCTGATGCAATTTCTGTGATTCATCGTCAATAAGAAGGCCCCAGGGATACAGTAAACCCGAAGTGAAGCATCGGAATCGATAACTAGTGTCACAGGAATGGTTCAAAACATAGTCAGTAAGAAGAGTCAGTCTTCTTCTCCTTATGTCGGCATTGTGACTGTTGTATTTAATTCCGGTGCAATATCTGTGTTTCATTGTCAATAAGAAGGTCCAAGGGATACAGTAAACCTGGAGTGAAGCATCGGAATCTATAACTAGTGTCACAGGAATGGTTCAAATTATAGTCAGTAAGAAGAGTCAGTCTTCTTGTACTTAAGTCGGCATTGTGCCTTTTCTATTTAATTCCAATGGAATATCTGTGTTTTATCGTCAATAACAAGGTCCAATTGATAGAGTAAACCTGGAGTGAAGCTCCGGAATCTATAACTAGTGTCAATGGAATGGTTCAAATCATAGACAGTAACAAGAGTCAGTCTTCTTGAACTTAAGTCGGCATTGTGCCTTTTGTATTTTATTCCGATGCCATTTCTGTGTTTCATCGTCAATAGGAAAGTCAGAGGGATACAGTAAACCTGAAGTGAAGCATCGGAATCCATAGCTAGTGTCAGAGGACTGGTTCAAAACATAGTCAGTAAGGAGAGTCAGCCTTCTTGTCCTTTAGTCGGCATTGTGCCTTTTGTATTTAATTCCGATGCAATTTCTGTGTTTCATCGTCAATAAGTGGGTCCAAGGGATACAGTAAACCTGGAGTGAAGCATCGGAATCTATAACTAGTGTCACAGGAATGGTTCAAAACATAGACAGTAAGAAGAGTCAGTGTTCTTGTACTTAAGTCGGCATTGTGCCTATTGTATTTAATTCCGATGTAATTTCTGTGTTTCATCGTCAATAAGAAGGTCCAACGGATACAGTAAACCTGGAGTGGAGCATCGGAATCTATAGCTAGTGTCACAGGAATGGTTCGAAACATAGAAAGTAAGAAGAGTCAGTGTTCGTGTACATAAGACGGCATTTTGGCTTTTGTATTTAATTTCGATGCAATTTCTGTGTTTCATCGTCAATAAGAAGGTCCAAGGGATACAGTAAACCTGAAGTGAAGCATCGGAGTCCTTAACTAGTGTCACAGGAATGGTTCAAAACATAGTCAGTAAGAAGAGTCAGTCTTCTTGTACTTAAGTCGGCATTGTGCATTTGTATTTAATTCCGATGCAATTTCTTTGTTTCATCGTCAATAAGAATGTCCAAGGGATACAGTAAACCTGAAGTGAAGCATCGGAATCTATAACTAGTGTCACAGGAATGGTTGAAATCATTGTCAATAAGAAGAGTCGGTCTTCATGTACTTGAGTCGGCTTCGTGCCATTTGTATTTAATTCGGATACAATTTCTGTGTTTCATCGTCAATAAGAAGGTACAAGGGATACAGTAAACATGAAGTGAAGCATCGGAACCTATAACTAATGTCACAGGAATGGTTCAAACCATAGACAGTAAGAAGAGTCAGTGTTCTTGTACTTAACTCGGCATTCTGCATTTTGTATTTAATTCCGATGCAATTTCTGTGTTTCATCGTCAATAAGAAGGTCCAAGGGATACAGTAAACCTGAAGTGAAGCATCGGAATCTACAACTAGTGTCTCAGGATTGGTTCAAATCATAGACAGTAAGAAGAGTCAGTCTTCTTGTACATAAGTCGGCATTGTGCCGTTTCTATTTAATTCCGATGCAATTTCTGTGTTTCATCGTCAATAAGAAGGTCAGAGGGATACAGTAAACCTGAAGTGAAGCATCGGAATCTATAACTAGTGTCACTGGAATGGTTCAAAATATAGACAGTTAGAAGTGTGAGTCTTCTTGTACTTAAGTCGGCATTGTGCCTTTTGTATTTAATTCCGATGCAATTTCTGTGATTCATCATCAATAAGAATGTCCAAGGGATACAGTAAACCTGAAGTGAAGCATCGGACTCTATAACTAGAGTCACAGAAATGGTTCAAAACATAGACAGTCGGAAGAGTGAGTCTTCTTTTCCTTAAGTCGGCATTGTGCCCTTTGTATTTAAATACGATGCAATTTCTGTGTCTCATCGTCAATAAGAAGGTCCAAGGGAAACAGTAAACCTGAAGTGAAGCATCGGAATCTATAACTAGTGTCGCCGGAATGTTTCAAAACATAGACAGTACGAAGAGACAGTCTTCTTGTACTTAAGTCGGCATTGTGCCATTTGTATTTAATTCCGATGCAATTTCTGTGTTTCATCGTCAATGAGAAGGTCCAAGAAACACAGTAAACCTGGAGTGTAGCATCGGAATCTATAACTAGTGTCACAGTAATGGTTCAATTCATAGACAGTAAGATGAGTCAGTCTTCGTGTACTTAAGTCGGCATTTTGCCTTTAGTATTTAATGCAGATGCAATTTCTCTGTTTCATCGTCAACAAGAAGGTCCAAGGGATACAGGAAACCTGAAGTGAAGCATCGCAATCTATAACTAGTGTCACAGGAATGGTTCAAAACATAGTCAGTAAGAAGAGACAGTCTTCTTGAACTTAAGTCGGCATTGTGCCTTTTCTATTTAATTCCGATGCAATTTCTGTGTTTCATCGTGAATAACAAGGTCCAAGGGATACAGTAAACCTGGAGTGGTGCATCGGAATCTATAACTAGTGTCCATGGAATGGTTCAAAACATAGACAGTAAGAGGAGTCAGTCTTCTTGTACTTAAGTCGGCATTGTGCCTTTTGTATTTAACTCCGATGCCTTATCTGTGTTTCATCGTCTATAAGAAAGTCAGAGGGATACAGTAAAACTGAAGTGAAGCATCGAAATTTATACCTAGTGTCACAGGAATGGTTCAAAACATAGTCAGTAAGAAGAGTCAGTCTTCTTGTCCTTAAGTCGGCATTGTGCCTTTTATATTTAATTTCGATGCAATTTCTGTGTTTCATCGTCAATAAGATGGTCCAAGGGATACAGTAAACCTGGAGTAAAGCATCGGAATCTATAACTAGTGTCACAGGAATGGTTCAAAACATAGACAGTAAGAAGAGTCAGTCTTCTTGTACGTAAGTCGGCATTGTGCCTTTTGTATTTAATTCCGATGCAATTTCTGTGTTTCATCGTCAATAAGAAGGTCCAAGCGATACTGTAAACCTGAAGTGAAGCATCGGAATCTATAACTAGTGTCACACTAATGGTTCAAAACAAAGTCAGTAAGAAGAGTCAGTCTTCTTGTACATAAGTCGGCATTGTGCCTTTTCTATTTAATTCCGATGCAATTTCTGTGCTTCATCGACAATAAGAAGGTCAGAGGGATACAGTAAACCTGAAGTGAAGCATCGGAATCTATAACTAGTGTCACTGGAATGGTTCAAAATATAGACAGTTAGAAGTGTGAATCTTCTTGAACTTAAGTCGGCATTGTGCCTTTTGTATTTAATTCCGATGCAATTTCTGTGATTCATCGTCAATAAGAATGTCCAAGGGATACAGTAAACCTGAAGTGAAGCATCGGACTCTATAACTAGTGTCACAGAAATGGTTCAAAACATAGACAGTCGGAAGAGTGAGTCTTCTTTTCCTTAAGTCGGCATTGTGCCCTTTGTATTTAAATACGATGCAATTTCTGTGTCTCAACGTCAATAAGAAGGTCCAAGGGATACAGTAAACCTGAAGTGAAGCATCAGACTCTATAACTTGTGTCACAGAAATGGTTCAAAACATAGACAGTCGGAAGAGTGAGTCTTCTTTTCCTTAAGTCGGCATTGTGCCATTTGTATTTAATTCCGATGCAATTTCTGTGTTTCATCGTCAATAAGAAGGTCCAAGGGATACAGTAAACCTGGAGTGAAGCATCGGAATCTATAACTAGTGTCACAGGAATGGTTCAAAACATAGACAGTAAGCAGAGTCAGTCTTCGTGTACTTAAGCCGGCATTTTGCCTTTTGTATTTAATTCCGATGCAATTTCTGTGTTTCATCGTCAATAAGAAGGTCCAAGAGACACAGTAAACCTGGAGTGATGTATCGGAATCTATAACTAGTGTCACAGGAATGGTTCAATTCATACACAGTAAGATGAGTCAGTCTTCGTGTACTTAAGTCGGCATTTTGCCTATAGTATTTAATGCCGATGCAATTTCTCTGTTTCATCGTCAATAAGAAGGTCCAAGGGATACAGGAAACCTGAAGTGAAGCATCGGAATCTATAACTAGTGTCACAGGAATGGTTCAAAACATAGTCAGTAAGAAGAGTCAGTCTTCTTGAACTTAAGTCGGCATTGTGCCTTTTCTATTCACTTCCGATGCAATTTCTGTGTTTCATCGTGAATAACAAGGTCCAAGGGATACAGTAAACCTGGAGTGGTGCATCGGAATCTATAACTAGTGTCCATGGAATGGTTCAAAACATAGACAGTAAGAGGAGTCAGTCTTCTTGTACTTAAGACGGCATTGTGCCTTTTGTATTTAACTCCGATGCCTTTTCTGTGTTTCATCGTCTATAAGAAAGTCAGAGGGATACAGTAAACCTGAAGTGAAGCATCGAAATTTATACCTAGTGTCACAGGAATGGTTCAAAACATAGTCAGTAAGAAGAGTCAGTCTTCTTGTCCTTAAGTCGGCATTGTGCCTTTTATATTTAATCTCGATGCAATTTCTGTGTTTCATCGTCAATAAGATGGTCCAAGGGATACAGTAAACCTGGAGTAAAGCATCGGAATCTATAACTAGTGTCACAGGAATGGTTCAAAACATAGACAGTAAGAAGAGTCAGTCTTCTTGTACGTAAGTCGGCATTGTGCCTTTTGTATTTAATTCCGATGCAATTTCTGTGTTTCATCGTCAATAAGAAGGTCCAAGCGATACAGTAAACCTGAAGTGAAGCATCGGAATCTATAACTAGTGTCACACTAATGGTTCAAAACAAAGTCAGTAAGAAGAGTCAGTCTTCTTGTACATAAGTCGGCATTGTGCCTTTACTATTTAATTCCGATGCAATTTCTGTGTTTCATCGACAATAACAAGGTCAGAGGGATACAGTAAACCTGAAGTGAAGCATCGGAATCTATAACTAGTGTCACTGGAATGGTTCAAAATATAGACAGTTAGAAGTGTGAGTCTTCTTGTACTTAAGTCGCCATTGTGCCTTTTGTATTTAATTCCGATGCAATTTCTGTGATTCATCGTCAATAAGAATGTCCAAGGGATACAGTAAACCTGAAGTGATGCATCGGACTCTATAACTAGTGTCACAGAAATGGTTCAAATCATAGACAGTCGGAAGAGTGAGTCTTCTTTTCCTTAAGTCGGCATTGTGCCCTTTGTATTTATATACGATGCAATTTCTGTGTTTCATCGTCAATAATAAGGTCCAACGGATACAGTAAACCTGGAGTGGAGCATCGGGATCTATAGCTAGTGTCACAGGAATGGTTGGAAACATAGAAAGTAAGAAGAGTTAGTGTTCGTGTACATAAGTCGGCATTGTGCCTTTTCTATTTATTTCCGATGCAATTTCTGTGTTTCATCGTGAATAACAAGGTCCAAGGGATACAGTAAACCTGGAGTGGTGCATCGGAATCTATAACTAGTGTCCATGGAATGGTTCAAAACATAGACAGTAAGAAGAGTCAGTCTTCTTGTACTTAAGTCGGCATTGTGCCTTTTGTATTTAACTCCGATGCATTTTCTGTGTTTCATGGTCTATAAGAAAGTCAGAGGGATACAGTAAACCTGAAGTGAAGGACCGAAATTTATACCTAGTGTCACAAGAATGGTTCAAAACATAGTCAGTAAGAAGAGTCAGTCTTCTTGTCCTTAAGTAGGCATTGTGCCGTTTGTATTTAATTTCCATGCAATTTCTGTGTTTCATCGTCAATAAGATGGTCCAAGGGATACAGTAAACCTGGAGTAAAGCATCGGAATCTATAACTAGTGTCACAGGAATGGTTCAAAACATAGACAGTAAGAAGAGTCAGTCTTCTTGTACGTAAGTCGGCATTGTGCCTTTTCTATTTCATTCCGATGCAATTTCTGTGCTTCACCGTCAATTAGAAGGTCAGAGGGATACAGTAAACTTGAAGTGAAGCATCGGAATCTATAACTAGTGTCACAGGAATGGTTCAAACATAGACAGTAAGAAGAGTCAGTCTTCTTGTACATAAGTCGGCATCGTGCCTTTTGTATTTAATTGCGATGCAATTTCTGTGTTTCATCGTCAATAAGAAGGTCAGAGGGATACAGTAAACCTTAGGTGAAGCATCGGAATCTATAACTAGTGTCACATGAAAGGTTCAAAGCACAGTCAGTAAGAAGAGTCAGTCTTCTTGTACATAAGTCGGCATTGTGCCGTTTCTATTTAATTCCGATGCAATTTCTGTGTTTCATCGTCAATAAGAAGGTCAGAGGGATACAGTAAACCTGAAGTGAAGCATCGGAATCTATAACTAGTGTCACTGGAATGGTTCAAAATATAGACAGTTAGAAGTGTGAGTCTTCTTGTACTTAAGTCGGCATTGTGCCTTTTGTATTTAATTCCGATGCAATTTCTGTGATTCATCGTCAATAAGAACGTCCAAGGGATACAGTAAACCTGAAGTGAAGCATCGGACTCTATAACTAGTGTCACAGAAATGGTTCAAAACATAGACAGTCGGAAGAGTGAGTCTTCTTTTCCTTAAGTCGGCATTGTGCCCTTTGTATTTAAATACGATGCAATTTCTGTGTCTCATCGTCAATAAGAAGGTCCAAGGGAAACAGTAAACCTGAAGTGAAGCATCGGAATCTATAACTAGTGTCGCCGGAATGTTTCAAAACATAGACAGTACGAAGAGACAGTCTTCTTGTACTTAAGTCGGCATTGTGCCATTTGTATTTAATTCCGATGCAATTTCTGTGTTTCATCGTCAATAAGAAGGTCCAAGAGACACAGTAAACCTGGAGTGATGCATCGGAATTTGTAACTAGTGTCACAGGAATGGTTCAATTCATAGACAGTAAGATGAGTCAGTCTTCGAGTACTTAAGTCGGCATTTTGCCTTTAGTATTTAATGCCGATGCAATTTCTCTGTTTCATCGTCAGTAAGAAGGTCCAAGGGATACAGGAAACCTGAAGTGAAGCATCGGAATCTATAACTAGTGTCACAGGAATGGTTCAAAACATAGTCAGTAAGAAGAGTCAGTCTTCTTGAACTTAAGTCGGCATTGTGCCTTTTCTATTTAATTCCGATGCAATTTCTGTGTTTCATCGTGAATAACAAGGTCCAAGGGATACAGTAAACCTGGAGTAAAGCATCGGAATCTATAACTAGTGTCCATGGAATGGTTCAAAACATAGACAGTAAGAAGAGTCAGTCTTCTTGTACTTAAGTCGGCATTGTGCCTTTAGTATTTAATTCCGATGCAATTTCTGTGTTTCATCGTCAATAAGATGGTCCAAGCGATACAGTAAACCTGAAGTGAAGCATCGGAATCTATAACTAGTGTCACACTAATGGTTCAAAACAAAGTCAGTAAGAAGAGTCAGTCTTCTTGTCCTTAAGTCGGCATTGTGCCTTTTGTATTTAATTCCGATACAATTTTGCGTTTCATCGTCAATAAGAATGTCCAAGGGATACAGTAAACCTGAAGTGAAGCATCGGAATCTACAACTAGTGTCACAGGATTGGTTCAAAATATAGACAGTAAGAAGAGTCTGTCTTCTTGTACTTAAGTCGGCATTGTGCCTTTTCTATTTTATACCGATGCAATCTCTGTGTATCATCGTCAATAAGAAGGTCAGAGGGATACAGTAAACCTGAAGTGAAGTATCGGAATCTGTAACTAGTGTCACAGTAATGGTTCAAAACATAGTCAGTAAGAAGAGTCAGTCTTCTTGATCTTAATTGGGCATTGTGCCTTTCGTATTTAATTCCGATGCAATTTCTATGCTTCACCGTCAATTAGAAGGTCAGAGTTATACAGTAAACTTGAAATAAAGCATCGGAATCTATAACTAGCGTCACAGGAATGGTTCAAACATAGACAGTAAGAAGAGTCAGTCTTCTTGTACATAAGTCGGCATCGTGCCTTTTGTATTTAATTGCGATGCAATTTCTGTGTTTCATCGTCAATAAGAAGGTCAGAGGGATACAGTAAACCGGAAGTGAAGCATCGGAATCTATAACTAGTGTCACAGGAATGGTTCAAAGCATAGTCAGTAAGAAGAGTCAGTCTTCTTGTCCTTAAGTCGGCATTGAGCATTTTGTATTTAATTCCGACGCAATTTCTGTGTTTCATCGTCAATAAGAAGGTCCAAGAGATACAGTAAACCTGACGTGAAGCATCGGAGTCAATAACTAGTGTCACAGGAATGGTTCAAAACATAGTCAGTAAGAAGAGTCAGTCGTCTTGTACTTAATTCGGCATTGTGCCTTTCGTATTAAATTCCGATGCAATTTCTGTGCTTCACCGTCAATAAGATGGTCAGAGGGATACGGTAAACCTGAAGTGAAGCATCGGAATCTATAACTAGTGTCACAGGAATGGTTCAAACATAGACAGTAAGAAGAGTCAGTCTTCTTGTACTTAAGTCGGCATTGTGCCTTTTGTATTTAATTCCGATGCAATTTCTGTGTTTCATCGTTCATAAGAAGGTCAAAGTGATACAGTAAACCAGAAGTGAAGCATCGGAATCTATAACTAGTGTCACAGGAATGGTTCAAAACATAGTCACTAAGAAGAGTCAGTCTTCTTGTACTTAAGTCGGCATTGTGCCTTTTGTATGTAGTTCCGATGCAATTTCTGTGTTTCATCGTCAATAGGAAGGTCGAAGGTATACAGTAAACCTGAAGTGAAGCATCGGAATCTATAACTAGTGTCACTGGGATGGTTCAAAATATAGACAGTAAGAAGAGTGAGTCTTCTTGTACTTGAGTCGGCATTGTGCCTTTTGTATTTAATTCCGATGCAATTTCTGTGATTCATCATCAATAAGAAGGTCCAAGGGATACAGTAAACATGAAGTGAAGCATCGGACTCTATAACTAGTGCCACAGAAATGGTTCAAATCATAGACAGTAGGAAGAGTCAGTCTTCTTATTCTTATGTCGGCATTGTGCTCTTTGTATTTAAATGGGATGCAATTTCTGTGTTTCATCGTCAATAAGAAGGTCCAAGGGAAACAGTAAACCTGAAGTGAAGCATCGGAATCAATAACTAGTGTCACATGAATGGTTCAAAACACAGAAAGTACGAAGAGACACTCTCCTTGTACTTAAGTAGGCTTTGTGCCATTTGTATTTAATTCCGATGCAATTTCTGTGTCTCATCGTCAATAAGAAGTTCCAAGGGATACAGTAAACCTGGAGTGAAGCATCGGAATCTATGACTAGTGTCACAGGAATGGTTCATAACATAGTCAGTAAGAAGAGTCAGTCTTTTTGTACTTAGGTCGTCATTGTGCCTTTTCTATTTAATTCCGATGCGATTTCTGTGTTTCATCGTGAATAACAAGGTCCAAGGGATACAGTAAACCTCAAGTGAAGCATCGAAATCTGTAACTAGTGTCACAGGAATGGTTCAAAAGCATAGACAGTAAGAAGAGTCAGTCTTTTTGCACTTAAGTCGGCATTGTGCATTTTGTATTTAATTCCTTTGCCATTTCTGTGTTTCATCGTCTATAAGAAAGTCAGAGGGATACAGTAAACCTGAAGTGATGCAGCGGAATGTATAGCTACTGTCACAGGAATGGTTAAAAACATAGTCAGTAAGAAGAGTCAGTCTTCTTGTCCTTAAGTCGGCATTGTGCCTTTTGTATTTAATTCCGATGCAATTTCTGTGCTTCATCGTCAATAAGATGGTCCAAGGGATACAGTAAACCTGGAGTAAAGCATCGGAATCTATAACTAGTGTCACAGGAATGGTTCAAAACATAGACAGTAAGAAGAGTCAGTCTTCTTGTACTTAAGTCGGCATTGTGCCTTTTGTATTTAATTCCGATGCAATTTCTGTGTTTCATCGTCAATAAGAAGGTCCAAGGGATACAGTAAACCTCAAGTGAAGAATCGGAATCTATAACTAGTGTGACAGGAATGGTTCAAATCTTAGTCAGTAGGAAGAGTCGGTCTTCATGTACTTAAGTCGGCATTGTGCCTTTTGTATTTAATTCCGATGCAGTTTCTGTGTTTCATCGTCAATAAGAAGGTCCAAGCGATACAGTAAACCAGAAGTGAAGCCTCGGAATCTATAATTTGTGTCACACTAATGGTTCAAAGCAAAGTCAGTAAGAAAAGTCAGTCTTCTTGTCCTGAAGTCGGCAATGTGCTTTTTGTATTTAGTTCCGATACAATTTTGTGTTTCATCGTCAATAAGAATGTCCAAGCGATACAGTAAACCTGAAGTGAAGAATCGGAATCAATAACTAGTGACACAGGAATGGTTCAAATCATTGTCAATAAGAAGAGTCGGTCTTCATGTACTTAAGTCTGCATTGTGCCTTTTGTATTTAATTCCGATGAAATTTCTGTGTTTCATCGTCTATAAGAAAGTACAAGGGATACAGTAAACCTGAAGTGAAGCATCGGAATCTATAACTGGTGTCACAGGAATGGTTCAAAGCATAGACAGTAGGAAGAGTCAGTGTTCTTGTACTTAAGTCGGCATTGTGCCTTTTGTATTTAATTCCGATGCAATTTCTGTGTTTCATCGTCAATAAGAAGGTAGAAGGGATACAGTAAACCTGAAGTGAAGCATCGGAATCTACAACTAGTGTCACAGGATTGGTTCAAACATAGACAGTAAGAAGAGTCAGTCTTCTTGTACTTAAGTCGGCATTGTGCCTTTTGTATTTAATTCCGATGCAATTTCTGTGTTTCATCGTTCATAAGAAGGTCAAAGTGATACAGTAAACCAGAAGTGAAGCATCGGAATCTATAACTAGTGTCACAGGAATGGTTCAAAACATAGTCACTAAGAAGAGTCAGTCTTCTTGTACTTAAGTCGGCATTGTGCCTTTTGTATGTAGTTCCGATGCAGTTTCTGTGTTTCATCGTCAATAGGAATGTCCAAGGTATACAGTAAACCTGAAGTGAAGCATCGGAATCTATAGCTAGTGTCACTGGAATGGTTCAAAATATAGACAGTAAGAAGAGTGAGTCTTCTTGTACTTGAGTCGGCATTGTGCCTTTTGTATTTAATTCCGATGCAATTGCTGTGATTCATCATCAATAAGAAGGTCCAAGGGATACAGTAATCCTGAAGTGAAGCATCGGACTCTATAACTAGTGCCACAGGATTGGTTCAAAGCATAGACAGTAAGAAGAGTCTGTCTTCTTGTACTTAAGTCGGCTTGTGCCTTTTCTATTTTATACCGATGCAATCTCTGTGTATCATCGTCAATAAGAAGGTCAGAGGGATACAGTAAACCTGAAGTGAAGTATCGGAATCTATAACTAGTGTCACAGAAATGGTTCAAAACATAGTCAGTAAGAAGAGTCAGTCGTCTTGTACTTAATTCGGCATTGTGCCTTTCGTATTAAATTCCGATGCAATTTCTGTGCTTCACCGTCAATAAGATGGTCAGAGGGATACGGTACACCTGAAGTGAAGCATCGGAATCTATAACTAGTGTCACAGGAATGGTTCAAACATAGACAATAAGAAGAGTCAGTCTTCTTGTACTTAAGTCGGCATTGTGCCTTTTGTATTTAATTCCGATGCAATTTCTGTGTTTCATCGTTCATAAGAAGGTCAAAGTGATACAGTAAACCAGAAGTGAAGCATCGGAATCTATAACTAGTGTCACAGGAATCGTTCAAAACATAGTCACTAAGAAGAGTCAGTCTTCTTGTACTTAAGTCGGCATTGTGCTTTTGTATGTAGTTCCGATGCAATTTCTGTGTTTCATCGACAATAGGAATGTCCAAGGTATACAGTAAACCTGAAGTGAAGCATCGGAATCTATAACTAGTGTCACTGGAATGGTTCAAAATATAGACAATAAGAAGAGTGAGTCTTCTTGTACTTGAGTCGGCATTGTGCCTTTTGTATTTAATTCCGATGCAATTTCTGTGATTCATCATCAATAAGAAGGTCCAAGGGATACAGTAAACCTGAAGTGAAGCATCGGACTCTATAACTAGTGCCACAGAAATGGTTCAAATCATAGACAGTAGGAAGAGTCAGTCTTGTTATTCTTAAGTCGGCATTGTGCTCTTTGTATTTAAATCCGATGCAATTTCTGTTTTTCATCGTCAATAAGAAGGTCCAAGGAAAACAGTAAACCTGAAGTGAAGCATCGGAATCAATAACTAGTGTCACATGAATGGTTCAAAACACAGAAAGTACGAAGAGACACTCTCCTTGTACTTAGGTAGGCTTTATGCCATTTGTATTTAATTCTGATGGAATTTCTGTGTTTCCTCGTCAATACGAAGTTCCAAGGGATACAGGAAACCTGGAGTGAAGCATCGGAATCTATAACTAGTGTCACAGGAATGATTCATAACATAAACAGTAAGAAGAGTCAGTCTTCTTGTACTTATGTCGGCATTGTGCCTTTTCTATTTAATTCCGATGCCATTTCTGTGTTTCATCGTGAATAACAAGGTCCAAGGGATACAGTAAACCTCAAGTGAAGCATCGGAATCTATAACTAGTGTCACAGGAGTAATTCAAAAGCATAGACAGTAAGAAGAGTCAGTCTTTTTGCACTTAAGTCGGCATTGTGCATTTTGTATTTCATTCCTTTGCCATTTCTGTGTTTCATCGTCTATAAGAAAGTCAGAGGGATACAGTAAACCTGAAGTAAAGCATCGGAATCTATAGCTAGTGTCACAGGAATGGTTAAATACATAGTCAGTAAGAAGAGTCAGTCTTCTTGTCCTTAAGTTGGCATTGTGCCTTTTGTATTTAATTCCGATGCAATTTCTGTGCTTCATTGTCAATAAGATGGTCCAAGGGATACAGTAAACCTGGAGTAAGGCATCGGAATCTATAACTAGTGTCACAGGAATGGTTCAAAACATAGACAGTAAGAAGAGTCAGTCTTCTTGTACTAAAGTCGGCATTGTGCCTTTTCTATTTAATTCCGATGCAATTTCTGTGTTTCATCGTCAATAAGAAGGTCCAAGGGATACAGTAAACCTCAAGTGAAGCATCGGAATCTATAACTAGTGTGACAGGAATGGTTCAAATCTTAATCAGTAGGAAGAGTCGGTCTTCATGTACTTAAGTCGGCATTGTGCCTTTTGTATTTAATTCCGATGCAATTTCTGTGGTTCATCGTCAATAAGAAGGTCCAAGCGATACAGTAAACCAGAAGTGAAGTATCGGAATCTATAACTTGTGTCACACTAATGGTTCAAAGCAAAGTCAGTAAGAAGAGTCAGTCATCTTGAACTTAATTGGGCATTGTGCCTTTTGTATTTAATTCCGATGCAATTTCTGTGTTCCATCGTCAATAAGAAGGTCCAAGGGATACAGTAAACCTGGAGTGAAGCATCGGAATCTATAACTAGTGTCACAGGAATGGTTCAAAACATAGTCAGTAAGAAGAGTCAGTCTTCTTGTCCTTAAGTCGGCATTGTGCCTTTTCTATTTAATACCGATGCAATTTCTGTGTATCATCGTCAATAAGAAGATCAGAGGGATTCAGTAAACCTGAAGTGAAGTATCGGAATCTATAACTAGTGTCACAGAAATGGTTCAAAACATAGTCAGTAAGAAGAGTCAGTCATCTTGAACTTAATTGGGCATTGTGCCTTTTGTATTTAATTCCGATGCAATTTCTGTGTTCCATCGTCAATAAGAAGGTCCAAGGGATACAGTAAACCTGGAGTGAAGCATCGGAATCTATAACTAGTGTCACAGGAATGGTTCAAAGCATAGACAGTACGAAGAGTCAGTCTTCATGTACATAAGTCGCCATTGTGGCTTTTGTATTTGTTTCCGATGCAATTTCTGTGTTTCATCGTCAATAAGAAGGTCAGAGGGTGACAGTAAACCTGAAGTGAAGCATCGGAATCTATAACTAGTGTCACGTGAATGGTTCAAACCATAGTCAGTAAGAAGAGTGAGTCCTCTTGTCCTTAAGTCGGCATTGTGCCTTTTGTATTTATTTCCAAATCAATTTCTGTGTTTCATCGGCAATATGGTGAGAGGGATACAGTAAACCTGAAGTGAAGCATCGGAATCTATAACTAGTGTCACAGCAATGGTTCAAAACAGAGACATTAGGAAGAGACAGTCTTCTTGTACTTAAGTCGGCATTGTGCCTTTTGTATTAAATTCCGATGCAATTTCTGTGTTTCATCGTCAATAAGAAGGTCAGAGGGATACAGTAAACCTGAAGTGAAGCATCGGAATCTATAACTAGTGTCACAGAAATGGTTCAAAACATAGTCAGTAAGAAGAGTCAGTCTTCTTGAACTTAATTGGGCATTGTGCCTTTCGTATTTAATTCCGATGCAATTTCTGTGCATCACCGTCAATTAGAAGGTCAGAGGGATACAGTAAACTTGAAGTGAAGCATCGGAATCTATAATTAGTGCCACAGGAATGGTTCAAACATAGACAGTAAGAAGAGTCTGTCTTCTTGTACTTAAGTCGGCATTGTGCCTTTTCTACTTTATACCGATGCAATCTCTGTGTATCATCAACAATAAGAAGGTCAGAGGGATACAGAAAACCTGAAGTGAAGTATCGGAATCTATAACTAGTGTCACAGAAATGGTTCAAAACATAGTCAGTAAGAAGAGTAAGTCTTCTTGAACTTAATTGGGCATTGTGCCTTTCGTATTTAATTCCGATGCAATTTCTGTGCTTCACCGTCAATTAGAAGGTCAGAGGGATACAGTAAACTTGAAGTGAAGCATCGGAATCTATAACTAGTGCCACAGGAATGGTTCAAACATACACAGTAAGATGAGTCAGTCTTCTTGTACTTAAGTCGTCATCGTGCCTTTTGTATTTAATTCCGATGCAATATCTGTGTTTCATCGTGAATAACAAGGTCCAAGGGATACAGTAAACCTCAAGTGAAGCATCGGAATCTATAACTAGTGTCACAGGAGTGGTTCAAAATCATAGACAGTAAGAAGAGTCAGTCTTCTTGCACTTAAGTCGGCATTGTGCATTTTGTATTTAATTCCTTTGCCATTTCTGTGTTTCATCGTCTATAAGAAAGTCAGAGGGATACAGTAAACCTGAAGTGAAGCATCGGAATCTATAGCTAGTGTCACAGGAATGGTTAAAAACATAGTCAGTAAGAAGAGTCAGTCTTCTTGTCCTTAAGTCGGCATTGTGCCTTTTGCATTTAATTCCGATGCAATTTCTGTGCTTCATCGTCAATAAGATGGTCCAAGGGATACAGTAAACCTGGAGTAAAGCATCGGAATCTATAACTAGTGCCACACGAATGGTTCAAAATATAGACAGTAAGAAGAGTCAGTCTTCTTGTACTTAAGTCGGTATTGTGCCCTTTGTATTTAATTCCGATGCAATTTCTGTGTTTCATCGTCAATAAAGAGGTCCAAGCGATACAGTAACCCAGAAGTGAAGCAATGGAATCTATAATTTGTGTCACACTAATGGTTCAAAGCAAAGTCAGTAAGAAGAGTCAGTCTTCTTGTCCTGAAGTCGGCAATGTGCTTTTTGTATTTAGTTCCGATACAATTTTGTGTTTCATCGTCAATAAGAATGTCCAAGCGATACAGTAAACCTGAAGTGAAGCATCGGAATCAATAACTAGTGACACAGGAATGGATCAAATCATTGTCAATAAGAAGAGTCGGTCTTCATGTACTTAAGTCGTCATTGTGCCTTTTGTATTTAATTCCGATGAAATTTCTGTGTTTCATCGTCAATAAGAAAGTACAAGGGATACAGAAAACCTGAAGTCAAGCATCGGAATCTATAACTGGTGTCACAGGAATGGTTCAAATCATAGACAGTAGGAAGAGTCAGTGTTCTTGTACTTAAGTCGGCATTGTGCCTTTTGTATTTAATTCCAAAGCAATTTCTGTGTTTCATCGTCAATTAGAAGGTCCAAGGGATACAGTAAACCTGAAGTGAAGCATCGGAATCTATAACTAGTGTCACTGGAATGGTTCAAAATATAGACAGTAAGAAAAATCAGTCTTCTTGTACTTAAGTTGGCATTGTGCTTTTTGTATTTAATTCCGATGCAATTTGTGTGTTTCATCGTCAATAAGAAGTTCCAAGGGATACAGTATACGTGGAGTGAAGCATCGGAATCTATAACTAGTGTCACAGGAATGGTTCAAAACTTAGACAGTACGAAGAGTCAGAGTTCATGTACATAAGTCGCCATTGAGGCTTTTGTATTTGTTTCCGATGCAATTTCTGTGTTTCATCGTCAATAAGAAGGTCAGAGGGAGACAGTAAACCTGAAGTGAAGCATCGGAATCTATAACTACTGTCACGTGAATGGTTCAAACCATAGTCAGTAAGAAGAGTGAGTCCTCTTGTCCTTAAGTCGGCATTGTGCCTTTTGTATTTAATTCCAAAGCAATTTCTGTGTTTCATCGGCAATATGGTCAGAGGGATACGGTAAACCTGAAGTGAAGAATCGGAATCTATAACTAGTGTCACAGCAATGGTTCAAAACAGAGACAGTAGGAAGAGACAGTCTTCTTGTACTTAAGTCGGCATTGTACCTTTTGTATTAAATTCCGATGCAATTTCTGTGTTTCATCGTCAATAAGAAGGTCAGAGGGATACAGTAAACCTGAAGTGAAGTATCGGAATCTATAACTAGTGTCACAGAAATGGTTCAAAACATAGTCAGTAAGAAGAGTCGGTCTTCTTGAACTTAATTTGTCATTGTGCCTTTCATATTTAATTCCGATGCAATTTCTGTGCTTCACCGTCAATTAGAAGGTCAGAGGGATACAGTAAACTTGAAGTGAAGCATCGGAATCTATAACTAGTGCCACAGGAATGGTTCAAACATAGACAGTAAGAAGAGTCAGTCTTCTTGTACTTAAGTCGTCATCGTGCCTTTTGTATTTAATTGCGACACAATTTCTGTGTTTCATCGTCAATAAGAAGGTCAGAGGGATACAGTAAACCGGAAGTGAAGCATCGGAATCTATAACTAGTGTCACAGGAATGGTTCAAATCATAGTCAGTAAGAGGAGTCACTCTTCTTGTCCTTAAGTCGGCATTGTGCCTTTTGCATTTAATTCCGATGCAATTTCTGTGTTTCATCGTCAATAAGAAGGTCCAAGAGATACAGTAAACCTGAAGTGAAGGATCGGAGTCAATAACTAGTGTCACAGGAATGGCTCAAAGCATAGACAGTAGGAAGAGTCAGTCTTCTTATCCTTAAGTCGGCATTGTGCCCTTTGTATTTAAATCCGATGCAATTTCTGTGTTTCATCGTCAATAAGAAGGTCCAAGGGAAACAGTAAACCTGAAGTGAAGTATCGGAATCTTTAACTAGTATCACATGAATGGTTCAAAACATAGACATTACGAAGAGACACTCTCCTTGTTCTTAAGTAGGCTTTGTGCCTTTTGTATTTAATTCCGATGCAATTTCTGTGTTTCATCGTCAATAAGAAGGTCCAAGGGATACAGTAAACCTGGAGTGAAGCATCGGAATCTATAACTAGTGTCACAGGAATGGTTCAAAACATAGACAGTAAGAAGAGTCAGTCTTTTTGTACTTAAGTCGGCATTGTGCCTTTTCTATTTAATTCCGATGCCATTTCTGTGTCTCATCGTGAATAACAAGGTCCAAGGGATACAGTAAACCTCAAGTGAAGCATCGGAATCTATAACTAGTGTGACAGGAATGGTTCAAAACTTAGTCAGTAGGAAGAGTCGGTCTTCATGTACTTAAGTCGGCATTGTGCCTTTTGTATTTAATTCCGATGCAATTTCTGTGTTTCATCGTCAATAAGAAGGTCGAAGCGATACAGTAAACCAGAAGTGAAGCATCGGAATCTATAACTTGTGTCACACTAATGGTTCAAAGCAAAGTCAGTAAGAAGAGTCAGTCTTCTTGTCCTGAAGTCGGCATTGTGCCTTTTGTATTTAGTTCCGATACAATTTTGTGTTTCATCGTCAATAAGAATGTCCAAGCGATACAGTAAACCTGAAGTGAAGCATCGGAATCAATAACTAGTGTCACGGGAATGGTTCAAGTCATTGTCAATAAGAAGAGTCGGTCTTCATGTACTTAAGTCGGCATTGTGCCTTTTGTATTTAATTCCGATGAAATTTCTGTGTTTCATCGTCAATAAGAAAGTACAAGGGATACAGTAAACCTGAAGTGAAGCATCGGAATCTATAACCGGTGTCACAGGAATGGTTCAAAACATAGACTGTAGGAAGAGTCAGTGTTCTTGTGGTTAAGTCGGCATTGTGCATTTTGTATTTAATTACGATGCAATTTCTGTGTTTCATCGTCAATAAGAAGGTCCAAGGAATACAGTAAACCTGGAGTGAAGCATCGGAATCTATAACTAGTGTCACAGGAATGGTTCAAAATATAGACAGTAAGAAGAGTCAGTCTTTTTGTACTTAAGTCGGCATTGTGCCTTTTCTATTTAATTCCGATGCCATTTCTGTGTCTCATCGTGAATAACAAGGTCCAAGGGATACAGTAAACCTCAAGTGAAGCATCGGAATCTATAACTAGTGTGACAGGAGTGGTTCAAAACTTAGTCAGTAGGAAGAGTCGGTCTTCATGTACTTACGTTGGCATTGTGCCTTTTGTATTTAATTCCGATGCAATTTCTGTGTTTCATCGTCAATAAGAAGGTCAGAGGGATACAGTAAACCTGAAGTGAAGCATCGGAATCTAAAAGTAGTGTCACGTGAATGGATCAAACCATAGTCAGTAAGAAGAGTCAGTCCTCTTGTCCTTAAGTCGGCATTGTGCCTTTTGTATTTAATTCTGATGCAATTTCTGTGTTTCGTCGGCAATATGGACAGAGGGATACAGTAAACCGGAAGTGAAGCATCGGAATCTATAACTAGTGTCACAGCAATGGTTCAAAACATAGAGAGTATGAAGAGACAGTCTTCTTGTACTTAAGTCGGCATTGTGCCTTTTGTATTTAATTCCGATGCAATTTCTGTGTTCCATCGTCAATAAGAAGGTCAGAGGGATACAGTAAACCTGAAGTGAAGCATCGGAATCCAAAACTAGTGTCACAGGAATGGTTCAAAAAACGTTAGTCGGCATTGTGCCTTTTGTATTTAATTCCAATGCAATTTCTGTGTTTCATCGTCAATAAGAAGGTCCAAGGTATACAGTAAACCTGAAGTGAAGCATCGGAATCTATAACTAGTTTGACAGGAATGGTTCAAAACATAGTCAGTAACAAGAGCCAGTCTTCTTGTACTTAAGTCGGCATTGTGCCTTTTCTATTTAATTCCGATGCAATTTCTGTGTTTCATCGTCAATAAGAAGGTCAGAGGGATACAGTAAACCGGATGTGAAGCATCGGAATCTATAACTAGTGTCACAGGAATGGTTCAAAACATAGTCAGTAAGATGAGTCAGTCTTATTGTCCTTAAGTCGGCATTGTGCCTTTTGTATTTAATTCCGATGCAATTTCTGTGTTTCATCGTCAATTAGAAGGTCCAAGGGATACAGTAAACCTGAAGTGAAGCATCGGAATCTATAACTAGTGTCACTGGAATGGTTCAAAATATAGACAGTAAGAAGAATCAGTCTTCTTTTACTTAAGTTGGCATTGTGCCTTTTGTTTTTAATTCCGATGCAATTTCTGTGATTCATCGTCAATAAGAAGGTCCAAAGGATACAGTAAACCTGAAGTGAAGCATCGGACCCTATAACTAGTGTCACAGAAGTGGATTAAACCATAGACAGTAGGAAGAGTCAGTCTTCTTATACTTAAGTCGGCTTTGTGCCTTTTGTATTTAATTCCGATGCAATTTCTGTGTTTCATCGTCAATACGAAGGTCCAAGGGAAACAGTAAACCTGAAGTGAAGCATCGGAATCTATAACTAGTGTCACAGGAATGGTTCAAAACTTAGACAGTACAAAGAGTCAGTCTTCATGTACATAAGTCGGCATTGTGGCTTTTGTATTTAATTCTGATGCAATTTCTGTGTTTCTTCGTCAATCTGAAAGTCGGAGGGATACAGTAAACCGAAAGTGAAGCATCGGGATCTAAAACAAGTGTCACAGGAATGGTTCAAAACATAGTCAGTAAGAAGAGTCAGTCTTCTTGTCCTTAAGTCGGCATTGTGCCTTTTGTATTTAATTCCGATGCAATTTCTGTGTTTCATCGGCAATAAGGTCAGAGGAATACAGTAAACCTGAAGTGAAGCATCGGAATCTATAACTCGTGTGACAGCAATGGTTCAAAACAAAGACAGTATGAAGCGTCAGTCTTCTTGTACTTAAGTCGGCATTGTGGATTTTGCATTTAATTCCGATGCAATTTCTGTGTTTCATCGTCAATAAGAAGGTCACAAGGATACAGTAAACCTGAAGTGAAGCATCGGACTTCAAAATTAGTGTCACAGGAATGGTTCAAAACATAGACAGTAGGACGAACCAGTCCTCTTGTTCGTAAGTCGGCATTGTGCCTTTTGTATTTAATTCTGATGCAATTTCTGTGTTTCATCGTCAATAAGAAGGTCCAAGGTATACAGTAAACCTGAAGTGAAGCATCGGAATCTATAAATAGATTCACAGGAATGGTTTACAACATAGTCAGTAAGAAGATTCGGTCTTCTTGTACTTAAGTCGGCATTGTGCCTTTTGTATTTAATTCCGATGCAATCTCTGTGTTTCATCGTCAATAAGAAGGTTCAAGTGGATACAGTAAACCTGGAGTGAAGCATCGGAATCTATAACTAGTGTCACAGGAATGGTTCAAAACATAGACAGTAAGAAGAGTAAGTCTTCTTGTACTTAAGTCGACATTGTGCCTTTTCTATTTAATTCCGATGCCATTTATGTGTTTCATCATGAATAACAAGGTCCAAGGGATACAGTAAACCTCAAGTGAAGCATCGGCATCCATAACTAGTGTCACAGGAATGGTTCAAAACACAGACAGTAAGAAGAGTCAGTCTTCTTGTCCTTAAGTTGGCATTGTGCCTTTTGTATTTAATTCCGATGCAATTTCTGTGTTTCATCGTCAATAAGATGGTCCAAGGGATACAGTAAACCTGGAGTAAAGCATCGGAATCTATAACTAGTGTCACAGGAATGGTTCAAAACATAGACAGAAAGAAGAGTCAGTCTTCTTGTCCTTAAGTCGGCATTGTGCCTTTTGTATTTAGTTCCGATACAATAATGTGTTTCATCGTCAATAAGAGTGTCCAAGGGATACACTAAACCAGAAGTGAAGCAACGGAATCAATAACTAGTGTCACAGGAATGGTTCAAATCATTGTCAATAAGAAGAGTCGGTCTTCTTGTACTTAAGTTGGCATTGTGCCATTTGTACTTAATTCCGATGCAATTTCTGTGTTTCATCGTCAATAAGAAAGTACGAGCAACACAGTAAACCAGAAGTGAATCATCGGAATCTATAACTTGTGTCACACTAATGGTTCAAAACAAAGTCAGTAAGAAGAGTCAGTCTTCTTGTCCTTAAGTCGGCATTGTGCCTTTTGTATTTAGTTCCGATACAATTTTGTGTTTCATCGTCAGTAAGAATGTCCAAGGGATACAGTAAACCTGAAGTGAACCATCGGAATCAAGAACTAGTGTCACAGGAATGGTTCAAAACATAGACAGAAAGAAGAGTCAGTCTCCTTGTACTTAAGTCGGCATTGTGCATTTTGTATTTAATTCGTTTGCCATTTCTGTGTTTCATCGTCTATAAGAAAGTTCGAGGGATACAGTAAACCTGAAGTGAAGCATCGGAATCTATAGCTAGTGTCACAGGAATGGTTCAAAACATAGTCAGTAAGAAGAGTCAGCCTTCTTGTCCTTAAGTCGGCATTGTGCCTTTTGTATTTAATTCCGATGCAATTTCTGTGTTTCATCGTCAATAAGATGGTCCAAGGGATACAGTAAACCTAAAGTAAAGCATCGGAATTTATAACTAGTGTCACAGGAATGGTTCAAAACATAGACAGTAAGATGAGTCAGTCTTCTTGTACTTAAGTCGGCATTGTGCATTTTGTATTTAATTCCGATGCAATTTCTGTGTTTCATCGTCAATAAGAAGGTCAGAGGGATACAGTAAACCTGAAGTGAAGCATCGGAATCCAAAACTAGTGTCAAAGGAATGGTTCGAAACATAGACAGTATGAAGAACCAGTCTTCTTCTACGTTCGTCGGCATTGTGCCTTTTGTATTTAATTCCGATGCAATTTCGGTGTTTCATCGTCAATAAGAAGGTCCAAGGTATACAGTAAACCTGAAGTAAAGCATCGGAATCTATAACTAGTGTCACAGGAATGGTTCAAAACATAGTCAGTAAGAAGAGTCAGTATTCTTGTACTTAAGTCGGCATTGTGCCTTTTGTATTAAATTCCGATGTAATTTCTGTGTTTCATCGTCAATAAGATGGTCCAAGGGATACAGTAAACCTGGAGTAAAGCATCGGAATCTATAACTAGTGTCACAGGAATGGTTCAAAAGCATACACAGTAAGAAGAGTCAGTATTCTTGTACTTAAGTCGGCATTGTGAATTTTGTATTTAATTCCTTTGCCATTTCTGTGTTTCATCGTCTACAAGAAAGTTAGAGGGATACAGTTAACCTGAAGTGAAGCATCGGAATCTATAGCTAGTGTCACAGGAATGGTTCAAAACATAATCAGTAAGAAGAGTCAGTCTTCTTGTCCTTAAGTCGGCATTGTGCTTTTTGTATTTAATTCCGATGCAATTTCTGTGTTTCATCGTCAATAAGATGGTCCAAGGGATACAGTAAACCTGGAGTAAAGCATCGGAATCTATCACTAGTGTCACAGGAATGGTTCAAATCATAGACAGTAAGAAGAGTTAGTCTTCTTGTACTTAAGTCGGCATTGTGACTTTTGTATTAAATTCCGATGTAATTTCTGTGTTTCATCGTCAATAAGAAAGTCCAAGGGATACAGTAAACCTCAAGTGAAGCATCGGAATCTATAACTAGTGTCACAGGAATTTTTCAAAACTTAGTCAGTAGGAAGAGTCGGTCTTCATGTACTTAAGTAGGCATTGTGCCTTTTGTATTTAGTTCCGATCCAATTTCTGTGTTTCATCGTCAATAAGAAGGTCCAAGCGATACAGTAAACCAGAAGTGAAGCATCGGATTCTATAACTTGTGTCACACTAATGGTTCAAAACAAAGTCAGTAAGAAGAGTCATTCTTCTTGTCCTTAAGTCGGCATTGTGCCTTTTGTATTTAGTTCCGATACAATTTTGTGTTTCATCGTCAATAAGAATGTTCAAGGGATACAGTAAACCTGAAGTGAAGCAACGGAATCAATAACTAGTGTCACAGGATTGGTTCAAATCATTGTCAATTAGAAGAGTCGGTCTTCATGTACTTAAGTCGGCATTGTGCCTTTCGTATTTAATTCCGATGCAGTTTCTGTGTTTCTTCGTCAATAAAAAAGTACAAGGGATACAGTAAACCTGAAGTGAACCATCGGAATCTATGACTGGAGTCACAGGAATGGTTCAAAACATAGACAGTAGGAAGAGTCAGTGTTCTTGTACTTAAGTCGGCATTGTGCCTTTTGTATTTAATTCCGATGCAATTTCTGTGTTTCATCGTCAATAAGAAGGTCCAAGGGATACAGTAAACCTGAACTGAAGCATCGGAATCTACAACTAGTGTCACAGGATTGATTCAAATCGTAGACAGTAAGAAGAGTCAGTCTTCTAGTACTTAAGTCGGCATTGTGCCTTTTCTATTTAATACCGATGCAATTTCTGTGTATCATCGTCAATAAGAAGGTCAGAGGGATTCAGTGAACCTGAAGTGAAGTATCGCAATCTATAACTAGTGTCACAGAAATGGTTCAAAGCATAGTCAGTAAGAAGAGTCAGTCATCTTGAACTTAATTGGGCATTGTGCCTTTCGTATTTAATTCCGATGCAATTTCTGTGCTTCACCGTCAATTAGAAGGTCAGAGGGATACAATAAACCTGAAGTGAAGCATCGGAATCTATAACTAGTGTCACAGGAATGGTTCAAACATAGACAGTAAGAAGAGTCAGTCTTCTTGTACTCAAGTCGCCATTGTGCCTTTTATATTTAATTGCGATGCAATTTCTGTGTTTCATAGTCAATAGGAAGGTCAGAGGGATACAGTAAACCGGATGTGAAGCTTCGGAATCTATAACTAGTGTCACAGGAATGGTTCAAAACATAGTCAGTAAGAAGAGTCAGTCTTCTTGTCCTTAAGTCGGCATTGTGCCTTTTGTATTTAATTCCGATGCAATTTCTGTGTTTCATCGTCAATAGGAAGGTCCAAGGGAAACAGTAAACCTGAAATGAAGCATCGGAATCTATAACTAGTGTCACAGGAATGGTTCAAAACATACACAGTACGAAGTGTCAGTATTCATGTACATAAGTCGGCATTGTGGCTTTTGTATTTAATTCTGATGCAATTTCTGTGTTTCATCGTCAATCAGAAGGTCAGAGGGATACAGTAAACCTGAAGTGAAGCATCGGAATCTATAACTAGTGTCACAGGAATGGTTCAAACATAGTCAGTAAGAAGAGTCAGTCTTCTTGTCCTTAAGTCGGCATTGTGCCTTTTGTATTTAATTCCGATGCAGTTTCTGTGTTTCATCGGCAATAAGGTCAGTGGGATACAGTAAACCTGAAGTGAAGCATCGGAATCTATAAATAGTGTCACAGCAATGGTTCAAAACATAGACAGTATGAAGAGTCAGTCTTCTTGTACTTAAGTCGGCATTGTGCCTTTTGTATTTAATTCCGATGCAATTTCTGTGTTTCAACGTCAATAAGAAGGTCAGAGGGATACAGTAAACCTGAAGTGAAGCATCGGACTCCAAAACTAGTGTCACAGGAATGGTTCAAAGCATAGACAGTAGGATGAACCAGTCTTCTTGTACGTAAGTCGCCATTGTGCATTTTTTATTTAATTCCGATGCAATTTCTGTGTTTCATCGTCAATAAGAAGGTCCAAGGGATACAGTAAACCTGGAGTGAAGCATTGGAAACTATAACTAGTGTCACAGGAATGGTTCAAACATAGACGGTAAGAAGAGTCAGACTTCTTGTACTTAAGTCGACATTGTGCCTTTTGTATTTAATTCCAATGCAATTTCTGTGTTTCATCGTCAATAAGAAGGTCAGTGGGATACAATAAACCTGAAGTGAAGCATCGGAATCTATAACTAGTGTCACAGGAATATTTCAAAACAAAGTCAGTAAGAAGAGTCAGTCTTCTTGTCCTTAAGTCGGCATTGTGCCTTGTGTATTTAATTCCGATGCAATTTCTGTGTTTCATCGTCAATCAGTAGGTCAGAGGGATACAGTAAACCTGGAGTGAAGCATCGGAATCTATAACTAGTGTCACGTGAATGGTGCAAACCATAGTAAGAAGAGTCAGTCCTCTTGTCCTTAAGTCGGCATTGTGCCTTTTGTATTTAATTCCGATGCAATTTCTGTGTTTCGTCGGCAATATGGTCAGAGGGATACAGTAAACCTCTAGTGAAGCATCGGAATCTATAACTAGTGTCACAGGAAAGGTTCAAAACATACACAGTACGAAGAGTCAGTATTCATGTACATAAGTCGGCATTGTGGATATTGTATTTAATTCCGATGCAATTTCTGTGTTTCATCGTCAATCAGTAGGTCAGAGGGATACAGTAAACCTGGAGTGAAGCATCGGAATCTATAACTAGTGTCACAGGAATGGTTCAAAACATAGACGGTAAGAAGAGTCAGACTTATTGTACTTAAGTCGACATTGTGCCTTTTGAATTTAATTCCAATGCAACTTCTGTGTTTCATCGTCAATAAGAGTGTCAGAGGGATACAGTGAACCTGAAGTGAAGCATCGGAATCTATAACTAGTGTCACGTGAATTATTCAAACCATAGTCAGTTAGAAGAGTCAGTCCTCTTGTCCTTAAGTCGGCATTGTGCCTTTTGTATTTAATTCCGATGCAAATTCTGTGTTTCACCGTCAATTAGAAGGTCCAAGGGATACAGTAAACCTCAAGTGAAGCATCGGAATCTATAACTAGTGTCACAGCAATGGTTCAAAACATAGACAGTAAGAAGAGTCAGTATTCATGTACTTAAGTCGGCATTGTGCCTTTTGTATTTAATTCCGATGCAATTTCTGTGTTTCATCGTCAATACGAAGGTCCAAGGGATACAGTAAACCTCAGGTGAAGCATCGGAATCTATAACTAGTGTCACAGCAATGGTTCAAAACATAGACAGTAGGAAGAGTCAGTCTTTTTTACTTAAGTCGGCATTGTGCCTTTTGTATTTAATTCCGATGCAATTTCTGTGTTTCATCGTCAATAAGAAGGTCAGAGGGATACAGTAAACCTGAAGTGAAGCATCGGAATCCAAAACTAGTGTCAAAGGAATGGTTCAAAACATAGACAGTAGGAAGAACCAGTCTTCTTGTACGTTAGTCGGCATTGTGCCTGTTGTATTTAATTCCGAAGCAATTTCTGTGTTTCATCATCAATAACAAGGTCCAAGGTATACAGTAAACCTGAAGTAAAGCATCGGAATCGATAACTAGTGTCACAGGAATGGTTCAAATCATAGTCAGTAAGAAGAGTCAGTCTTCTTGTCCTTAAGTCGGCATTGTGCCTTTTGTATTTAATTTCGATGCAATTTCTGTGTTTCACCGTCAATTAGAAGGTCCAAGGGATACAGTAAACTTCAAGTGAAGCATCGGGCTCTATAACTAGTGTCACAGAAATGGATCAAACCATAGATAGTAGGAAGAGGCAGTCTTCTTATACTTAAGTCGGCATTGTGCCTTTTGTATTTAATTCCGATGCAATTTCTGTGTTCCATCGTCAATAAGAAGGTAAAAGGGAAACAGTAAACCTGAAGTGAAGCATCGGAATCTATAACTAGTGTCACAGGAATGGTTCAAAACATAGACAGTACGAAGAGTCAGTCTTCATGTACATAAGTCGGCATTGTGGCTTTTGTATTTAATTCTGATGCAATTTCTGTGTTTCATCGTCAATCAGATGGTCAGAGGGATACAGTAAACCTGAAGTGAAGCATCGGAATCTATAACTAGTGTCACAGGACTGGTTCAAAACATAGTCAGTAAGAAGAGCCAGTCTTCTTGTCCTTAAGTCGGCATTGTGCCTTTTGTATTTAATTCCGATGCAATTTCTGTGTTTCATCGGCAATAAGGTCAGAGGGATACAGTAAACCTGAAGTGAAGCATCGGAATCTATAACTAGTGTCACAGCAATGGTTCAAAGCATAGACAGTATGAGGAGTCAGTCTTCTTGTACTTAAGTCGGCATTGTGCCTTTTGTATTTAATTCCGATGCAATTTCTGTGTTTCATCGTCGATAAGAAGGTCAGAGGGATACAGTAAAGCTGAAGGGAAGCATCGAACTCCAAAACTAGTGTCACAGGAATGGTTCAAAACATAGGCAGTAGGAAGAACCAGTCTTCTTGTACGTAAGTCGGCATTGTGCATTTTTTTATTTAATTCCGATGCAATTTCTGTGTTTCATCGTCAATAAGAAGGTCCAAGGGATACAGTAAACCTGGAGTGAAGCATCGGAATCTGTAACTAGTGTCACAGGAATGGTTCAAATCATAGACGGCAAGAAGAGTCAGACTTCTTGTACTTAAGTCGACATTGTGACTTTTGTATTTAATTCCGATGCAATTTCTGTGTTTCATCGTCAATAAGAAGGTCCAAGGGAATCAGTAAACCTGAAATGAAGCATCGGAATCTATAACTAGTGTCACAGGAATGGTTCAAAACATACACAGTACGAAGAGTCGGTATTCATGTACATAAGTCGGCATTGTGGCTTTTGTATTTAATTCTGATGGAATTTCTGTATTTCATTGTCAATCAGAAGGTCAGAGGGATACAGTAAACCTGAAGTGAAGCATCAGAATCTATAACTAGTGTCACAGGAATGGTTCAAAGCATAGACAGTAAGAAGAGTCAGTCTTCTTGTCCTTGAGTCGGCATTGTGCCTTTTGTATTTAATTCCGATGCAATTTCTGTGTTTCATCGTCAATAAGAAGTTGCAAGGGATACAGTAAACCTGGAGTGAAGCATCGGAATCTATAACTAGTGTCACAGGGATGGTTCAAAACATAGACGGTAAGAAGAGTTATGCTTATTGTACTTAAGTCGACATTGTGCTTTTTGTATTTAATTCCAATGCAATTTATGTGTTTCATCGTCAATACGAAGGTCAGATAGATACAGAAAACCTGAAGTGAAGCATTGGAATCTATAACTAGTGTCACGTGAATGGTTCAAACCATAGTCAGTAAGAAGATTCAGTCCTCTTGTCCTTAAGTCGGCATTGTGCCTTTTGTACTTTATTCCAATGCAATATCTGGGTTTCGTGTGCAATTTGGTCAGTGGGATACAGTAAACCTGAAGTGAAGCATCGGAATCTATAACTAGTGTCACAGCAATGGTTCAAAACATAGACAGTAGGAAGAGTCAGTCTTCTTGTACTTAAGTCGGCATTGTGCCTTTTGTATTTAATTCCGATGCAATTTCTGTGTTTCATCGTCAATAAGAAGGTCAGAGGGATACAGTAAACCTGAAGTGAAGCATCGGAATCCAAAACTAGTGTCAAAGGAATGGTTCTAAACATAGACAGTAAGAAGAGTCAGTCTTCTTGTACTTAAGTCGGCATTGTGCCTTTTCTATTTAATTCCGATGCAATTTCTGTGTTTCATCGTCAATAAGAAGGTCAGAGGGATACAGTAAACCGGATGTGAAGCATCGGAATCTATAACAAGTGTCACAGGACTGGTTCAAATCATAGTCAGTAAGAAGAGTCAGTCTTCTTGTCCTTAAGTCGGCATTGTGCCTTTTGTATTTAATTCCGATGCAATTTCTGTGTTTCATCGGCAATAAGGTCAGAGGGATACAGTAAACCTGAAGTGAAGCATCGGAATCTATAACTAGTGTCACAGCAATGGTTCAAAGCATAGACAGTATGAGGAGTCAGTCTTCTTGTACTTAAGTCGGCATTGTGCATTTTTTTATTTAATTCCGATGCAATTTCTGTGTTTCATCGTCAATAAGAAGGTCCAAGGGATACAGTAAACCTGGAGTGAAGCATCGGAATCTGTAACTAGTGTCACAGGAATGGTTCAAATCATAGACGGCAAGAAGAGTCAGACTTCTTGTACTTAAGTCGACATTGTGACTTTTGTATTTAATTCCGATGCAATTTCTGTGTTTCATCGTCAATAAGAAGGTCCAAGGGAATCAGTAAACCTGAAATGAAGCATCGGAATCTATAACTAGTGTCACAGGAATGGTTCAAAACATACACAGTACGAAGAGTCGGTATTCATGTACATAAGTCGGCATTGTGGCTTTTGTATTTAATTCTGATGGAATTTCTGTATTTCATTGTCAATCAGAAGGTCAGAGGGATACAGTAAACCTGAAGTGAAGCATCAGAATCTATAACTAGTGTCACAGGAATGGTTCAAAGCATAGACAGTAAGAAGAGTCAGTCTTCTTGTCCTTGAGTCGGCATTGTGCCTTTTGTATTTAATTCCGATGCAATTTCTGTGTTTCATCGTCAATAAGAAGTTGCAAGGGATACAGTAAACCTGGAGTGAAGCATCGGAATCTATAACTAGTGTCACAGGGATGGTTCAAAACATAGACGGTAAGAAGAGTTATGCTTATTGTACTTAAGTCGACATTGTGCTTTTTGTATTTAATTCCAATGCAATTTATGTGTTTCATCGTCAATACGAAGGTCAGATAGATACAGAAAACCTGAAGTGAAGCATTGGAATCTATAACTAGTGTCATGTGAATGGTTCAAACCATAGTCAGTAAGAAGATTCAGTCCTCTTGTCCTTAAGTCGGCATTGTGCCTTTTGTACTTTATTCCAATGCAATTTCTGGGTTTCGTGTGCAATTTGGTCAGTGGGATACAGTAAACCTGAAGTGAAGCATCGGAATCTATAACTAGTGTCACAGCAATGGTTCAAAACATAGACAGTAGGAAGAGTCAGTCTTCTTGTACTTAAGTCGGCATTGTGCCTTTTGTATTTAATTCCGATGCAATTTCTGTGTTTCATCGTCAATAAGAAGGTCAGAGGGATACAGTAAACCTGAAGTGAAGCATCGGAATCCAAAACTAGTGTCAAAGGAATGGTTCTAAACATAGACAGTAAGAAGAGTCAGTCTTCTTGTACTTAAGTCGGCATTGTGCCTTTTCTATTTAATTCCGATGCAATTTCTGTGTTTCATCGTCAATAAGAAGGTCAGAGGGATACAGTAAACCGGATGTGAAGCATCGGAATCTATAACAAGTGTCACAGGACTGGTTCAAATCATAGTCAGTAAGAAGAGTCAGTCTTCTTGTCCTTAAGTCGGCATTGTGCCTTTTGTATTTAATTCCGATGCAATTTCTGTGTTTCATCGTCGATAAGAAGGTCAGAGGGATACAGTAAACCTGAAGGGAAGCATCGAACTCCAAAACTAGTGTCACAGGAATGGTTCAAAACATAGACAGTAGGATGAACCAGTCTTCTTGTACGTAAGTCGGCATTGTGCATTTTTTTATTTAATTCCGATGCAATTTCTGTGTTTCATCGTCAATAAGAAGGTCCAAGGGATACAGTAAACCTGGAGTGAAGCATCGGAATCTGTAACTAGTGTCACAGGAATGGTTCAAAACATAGACGGCAAGAAGAGTCAGACTTCTTGTACTTAAGTCGACATTGTGCAATTTGTATTTAATTCCAATGCAATTTCTGTGTTTCATCGTCAATAAGAAGGTCGGTGGGATACAATAAACCTGAAGTGAAGCATCGGAATCTATAACTAGTGTCACAGGAATATTTCAAACAAAGTCAGTAAGAAGAGTCAGTCTTCTTGTCGTTAAGCCGGCATTGTGCATTTTGTATTTAATTCCGATGCAATTTCTGTGTTTCATCGTCAATAAGAAGCTCCAAGGGATACAGTATACGTGGTGTGAAGCATCGGAATCTATAACTAGTGTCACGTGAATGGTTCAAACCATTGTCAGTAAGAAGAGACAGTCCTCTTGTACTTAAGTCGGCATTGTGCCTTTTGTATTTAATTGCGATGCAATTTCTGTGTTTCGTCGGCAATATGGTCAGAGGGATACAGTAAACCTGAAGTGAAGCATTGGAATCTATAACTAGTGTCACAGCAATGGTTCAAAACATAGACAGTAGGAAGAGTCAGTCTTCTTGTACTTAAGTCGGCATTGTACGTTTTGTATTTAATTCCGATGCAATTTCTGTGTTTCATCGTCAATAAGAAGGTCAGACGGATACAGTAAACCTGAAGTGAAGCTTCGTAATCCAAAACTAGTGTCACAGGAATGGTTCAAAACATAGACAGTAGGAAGAACCAGTCTTTTTGTACCTTAGTCGGCATTGTGCCTTTTGTATTTAATTCCGATGCAATTTCTGTGTTTCATCATCAATAAGAAGGTCAGAGGGATACAGTAAACCTGAAGTGAAGCATCGGAATCCAAAACTAGTGTCAAAGGAATGGTTCAAAACATAGACAGTAGGAAGAACCAGTCTTCTTGTCCTTAAGTCGGCATTGTGCCTTTTGTATTTAATTCCGTTGCAATTTCTGTGTTTCATCGTCAATTAGAAGGTCCAAGGGAGACAGTAAACCTGAAGTGAAGCATCGGAATCTTTAACTAGTGTCACTGGAATAATTCAAAATATAGACAGTAAGAAGAGTCGGTCTTCTTGTACTTAAGTCGGCATTGTGCATTTTGTATTGAATTCCGATGCAATTTCTGTGATTCATCGTCAATAAGAAGGTCCAAAAGATACAGTAAACCTGAAGTGAAGCATCGGACTCTATAACTAGTGTCACAGATATGGATCATACCACAGACAGTAGGAAGAGTCAGACTTCTTGTACTTAAGTCGACATTGTGCCTTTTGTATTTAATTCCAACGCAATTTCTGTGTTTCATTGTCAATCAGAAGGTCAGAGGGATACAATAAACCTAAAGTGAAGCATCGGAATCTATAACTAGTGTCACTGGAATGGTTCAAAATATAGACAGTAAGAAGAGTCAGTCTTCTTGTACTTAAGTCGGCATTGTGCCTTTTGTATTTAATTCCGATGCAATTTCTGTGATTCATCGTCAATAAGAAGGTCCAAAGGATACAGTATACCTGAAGTGAAGGATCGGACTCTATAACTAGTGTCACAGAAATGGATCAAACCATAGATAGTAGGAAGAGTCAGTCTTCTTATACTTATGTCGGCATTGTGCCTTTTGTATTTAATTCCGATGCAATTTCTGTGTTTCATCGTCAATAAGAAGGTCAAAGGGATACAGTAAACCTGAAGTGAAGCATCGGAATCTGTAACTAGTGTCACTGGAATGGTTCAAAACATACACAGTACGAAGAGTCAGTATTCATGTACATAAGTCGGCATTGTGGAATTTGTATTTACTTCCGATGCAATTTCTGTGTTTCATCGTCAATCAGTAGGTCAGAGGGATACAGTAAACCTGGAGTGAAGCATCGGAATCTATAACTAGTGTCACAGGAATGGTTCAAAACATAGACGGTAAGAAGAGTCAGTCTTCTTGTCCTTAAGTCGGCATTGTGCCTTTTGTATTTAATTCCGATGCACTTTCCGTGTTTCATCGTCAATAAGAAGCTCCAAGGGATACAGTATACGTGGAGTGAAGCATCGGAATCTATAACTAGTGTCACGTGAATGGTGCAAACCATAGTCAGTAAGAAGAGTCAGTCCTCATGTCCTTAAGTCGGCATTGTGCCTTTTGTATTTATTTCCGATGCAATTTCTGTGTTTCGTCGGCAATATGGTCAGAGGGATACAGTGAACCTGAAGTGAAGCATTGGAATCTATAACTAGTGTCACAGCAATGATTCAAAACATAGACAGTAGGAAGAGTCAGTCTTCTTGTACTTATGTCGGCATTGTGATTTTTTTTTTCAATTCCGATGCAATTTCTGTGATTCATCGTCAATAAGAAGGTCAGAGGGATACAGTAAACCTGAAGTGAAGCTTCGGAATCCAAAACTAGTGTCACAGGAATGGTTCAAAACATAGACAGTAGGAAGAACCAGTCTTCTTGTACGTTAGTCGGCATTGTGCCTTTTGTATTTAATTCCGATGCAATTTCTCTGTTTCATCGTCAATAAGATGGTCCAAGGGATACAGTAAACTTGGAGTAAAGCATCGGAATCTATAATTAGTGTCACAGGAATGGTTCAAAACATAGACAGTAAGAAGAGTCAGTCTTCATGTACTTAAGTCGGCATTGTGCCTTTTGTGTTTAATTCCGATGCAATTTCTGTGTTTCATCGTCAATACGAAGGTCCAAGGGATACAGTAAACCTCTAGTGAAGCATCGGAATCTATAACTAGTGTCACAGGAAAGGTTCAAAACATACACAGTACGAAGAGTCAGTATTCATGTACATAAGTCGGCATTGTGGATATTGTATTTAATTCCGATGCAATTTCTGTGTTTCATCGTCAATCAGTAGGTCAGAGGGATACAGTAAACCTGGAGTGAAGCATCGGAATCTATAACTAGTGTCACAGGAATGGTTCAAAACATAGACGGTAAGAAGAGTCAGACTTATTGTACTTAAGTCGACATTGTGCCTTTTGTATTTAATTCCAATGCAATTTCTGTGTTTCATCGTCAATAAGAGTGTCAGAGGGATACAGTGAACCTGAAGTGAAGCATCGGAATCTATAACTAGTGTCACGTGAATTATTCAAACCATAGTCAGTTAGAAGAGTCAGTCCTCTTGTCCTTAAGTCGGCATTGTGCCTTTTGTATTTAATTCCGATGCAAATTCTGTGTTTCACCGTCAATTAGAAGGTCCAAGGGATACAGTAAACCTCAAGTGAAGCATCGGAATCTATAACTAGTGTCACAGCAATGGTTCAAAGCATAGACAGTAAGAAGAGTCAGTATTCATGTACTTAAGTCGGCATTGTGCCTTTTGTATTTAATTCCGATGCAATTTCTGTGTTTCATCGTCAATACGAAGGTCCAAGGGATGCTGTAAACCTCAAGTGAAGCATCGGAATCTATAACTAGTGTCACAGCAATGGTACAAAACATAGACAGTAGGAAGAGTCAGTCTTATTTACTTAAGTCGGCATTGTGCCTTTTGTATTTAATTCCGATGCAATTTCTGTGTTTCATCGTCAATAAGAAGGTCAGAGGGATACAGTAAACCTGAAGTGAAGCATCGGAATCAAAAACTAGTGTCAAAGGAATGGTTCAAAACATAGACAGTAGGAAGAACCAGTCTTCTTGTACGTTAGTCGGCATTGTGCCTGTTGTATTTAATTCCGAAGCAATTTCTGTGTTTCATCATCAATAACAAGGTCCAAGGTATACAGTAAACCTGAAGTAAAGCATCGGAATCTATAACTAGTGTCACAGGAATGGTTCAAATCATAGTCAGTAAGAAGAGCCAGTCTTCTTGTCCTTAAGTCGGCATTGTGCCTTTTGTATTTAATTCCGATGCAATTTCTGTGTTTCATCGGCAATAAGGTCAGAGGGATACAGTAAACCTGAAGTGAAGCATCGGAATCTATAACTAGTGTCACAGCAATGGTTCAAAGCATAGACAGTATGAGGAGTCAGTCTTCTTGTACTTAAGTCGGCATTGTGCCTTTTGTATTTAATTCCGATGCAATTTCTGTGTTCCATCGTCAATAAGAAGGTAAAAGGGAAACAGTAAACCTGAAGTGAAGCATCGGAATCTATAACTAGTGTCAGAGGTATGGTTCAAAACATAGACAGTACGAAGAGTCAGTCTTCATGTACATAAGTCGGCATTGTGGCTTTTGTATTTAATTCTGATGCAATTTCTGTGTTTCATCGTCAATCAGATGGTCAGAGGGATACAGTAAACCTGAAGTGAAGCATCGGAATCTATAACTAGTGTCACAGGACTGGTTCAAAACATAGTCAGTAAGAAGAGCCAGTCTTCTTGTCCTTAAGTCGGCATTGTGCCTTTTGTATTTAATTCCGATGCAATTACTGTGTTTCATCGGCAATAAGGTCAGAGGGATACAGTAAACCTGAAGTGAAGCATCGGAATCTATAACTAGTGTCACAGCAATGGTTCAAAGCATAGACTGTATGAGGAGTCAGTCTTCTTGTACTTAAGTCGGCATTGTGCCTTTTGTATTTAATTCCGATGCAATTTCTGTGTTTCATCGTCGATAAGAAGGTCAGAGGGATACAGTAAAGCTGAAGGGAAGCATCGAACTCCAAAACTAGTGTCACAGGAATGGTTCAAAACATAGACAGTAGGAAGAACCAGTCTTCTTGTACGTAAGTCGGCATTGTGCATTTTTTTATTTAATTCCGATGCAATTTCTGTGTTTCATCGTCAATAAGAAGGTCCAAGGGATACAGTAAACCTGGAGTGAAGCATCGGAATCTGTAACTAGTGTCACAGGAATGGTTCAAAACATAGACGGCAAGAAGAGTCAGACTTCTTGTACTTAAGTCGACATTGTGACTTTTGTATTTAATTCCAATGCAATTTCTGTGTTTCATCGTCAATAAGAAGGTCAGTGGGATACAATAAACCTGAAGTGAAGCATCGGAATCTATAACTAGTGTCACAGGAATATTTCAAACAAAGTAAGTAAGAAGAGTCAGTCTTCTTGTCCTTAAGTCGGCATTGTGCATTTTGTATTTAATTCCGATGCAATTTCTGTGTTTCATCGTCAATAAGAAGCTCCAAGGGATACAGTATACGTGGTGTGAAGCATCGGAATCTATAACTAGTGTCACGTGAATGGTTCAAACCATAGTCAGTAAGAAGAGACAGTCCTCTTGTACTTAAGTCGGCATTGTGCCTTTTGTATTTAATTCCGATGCAATTTCTGTGTTTCGTCGGCAATATGGTCAGAGGGATACAGTAAACCTGAAGTGAAGCATTGGAATCTATAACTAGTGTCACAGCAATGGTTCAAAACATAGACAGTAGGAAGAGTCAGTCTTCTTGTACTTAAGTCGGCATTGTGCGTTTTGTATTTAATTCCGATGCAATTTCTGTGTTTCATCGTCAATAAGAAGGTCAGAGCGATACAGTAAACCTGATGTGAAGCTTCGGAATCCAAAACTAGTGTCACAGGAATGGTTCAAAACATAGACAGTAGGAAGACACAGTCTTTTTGTACGTTAGTCGGCATTGTGCCTTTTGTATTTAATTCCGATGCAATTTCTGTGTTTCATCGTCAATAAGAAGGTCCAAGGTATACAGTAAACATGAAGTAAAGCATCGGAATCTATAACTAGTTTCACAGGAATGGTTCAAAACATAGTCAGTAAGAAGAGTCAGTCTTCTTGTACTTAAGTCGGCATTGTGCTTTTCTATTTAATTTCGATGCAATTTCTGTGTTTCATCGTCAATAAGAAGGTCGGAGGGATACAGTAAACCGGATGTGAAGCATCGGAATCTATAACTATTGTCACAGGAATGGTTCAAATCATAGTCAGAAGGAAGAGTCAGTCTTCTTGTCCTTATGTCGGCATTGTGCCTTTTGAATTTAATTCCGATGCAATTTCTGTGTTTCATCGTCAATTAGATGGTCCAAGGGATACAGTAAACCTGAAGTGAAGCATCGGAATCTTTATCTAGTGTCACTGGAATGGTTCAAAGTATAGACTGTAGGAAGAGTCAGTCTTCTTGTACTTAAGTCTGCATTGTGCCTTTTGTATTTAATTCCGATGCAATTTCTGTGATTCATCGTCAATAAAAAGGTCCAAAGGATACAGTAAACCCGAAGTGAAGCATCGGACTCTATAACTAGTGTCACAGAAATGGATCAAACCATAGACAGTAGGAAGAGTCAGACTTCTTGTACTTAAGTCGACAATGTGCCTTTTGTATTTAATTCCAAAGCAATTTCTGTGTTTCATCGTCAATCAGAAGGTCAGAGGGATACAATAAAATTGAAGTGAAGCATCGGAATCTATAACTAGTGTCACAGGAATATTTCAAAACAAAGTCAGTAAGAAGAGTCAGTCTTCTTGTCCTTAAGTCGGCATTGTGCCTTTTGTATCTAATACCGATGTAATTTCTGTTTCATCGTCAATAAGAAGTTCCAAGGGATACAGTATACCTGGAGTGAAACATCAGAATCTATAACTAGTGTCACAGGAATGGTTCAAAGCATAGACAGTACGAAGAGTCAGTCTTCATGTACATAAGTCGGCATTGTGGCTTTTGTATTTAATTCCGATGCAATTTCTGTTTTTCTTCGTCAATATGAAGGTCAGAGGGATGCAGTAAACCTGAAGTGAAGCATCGGAATCTATAACTAGTGTCACAGGAATGCTTCAAAACTTAGTCAGTAGGAAAAGTCGGTCTTCATGTACTTAAGTCGGCATTGTGCCTTTTGTATTTAGTTCCGATGCAATTTCTGTGTTTCATCGTCAATAAGAAGGTCCAAGCGATACAGTAAACCAGAAGTGAAGCATCGGAATCTATAACTTGTGTCACACTAATGGTTCAAAACAAAGTCAGTAAGAAGAGTCAGTCTTCTTGTCCTTAATTCGGCATTGTGCCTTTTGTATTTAGTTCCGATACAATTTTGTGTTTCATCGTCAATAAGAATGTTCAAGGGATACAGTAAACCTGAAGTGAAGCAACGGAATCAATAACTAGTGTCACAGGAATGGTTCATATCATTGTCAATAAGAAGAGTCGGTCTTCATGTACTTAAGTCGGCATTGTGCCTTTTGTATTTAATTCCGATGCAATTTCTGTGTTTCATCGTCAATAAGAAAGTACAAGCGACACAGTAAACCAGAAGTGAAGCATCGGAATCTATAACTTGTGTCACACTAATGGTTCAAAACAAAGTCAGTAAGAAGAGTCAGTCTTCTTGTCCTTAAGTCGGCATTGTGCCTTTTGTATTTAGTTCCGATACAATTTTGTGTTTCATCGTCAATAAGATGGTCCAAGGGATTCAGTAAACCTGAAGCGAAGCATCGGAATCAATAACTAGTGTCACAGGAACGGTTCAAATCATTGTCAATAAAAAGAGTCGGTCTTCATGTACATAAGTCGGCGTTGTGCATTTGTATTTAATTCCGATGCAATTTCTGTGTTTCATCGTCAATAAAAAAGTACAAGGGATACAGTAAACCTGAAGTGAAGCATCGGAATCTATGACTGGTGTCACAGGAATGGTTCAAAACATGGACAGTAGGAAGAGTCAGTGTTCTTGTACTTAAGTCGGCAGTGTGCATTTATTATTTAATTCCGATGCAATTTCTGTGTCTCATCGTCAATAAGAAGGTCAGAGGGATACAGTAAACCTGAAGTGAAGCAACGGAATCAATAACTAGTGTCACAGGAATGGTTCATATCATTGTCAATAAGAAGAGTCGGTCTTCATGTACTTAAGTCGGCATTGTGCCTTTTGTATTTAATTCCGATGCAATTTCTGTGTTTCATCGTCAATAAGAAAGTACAAGCGACACAGTAAACCAGAAGTGAAGCATCGAAATCTATAACTTGTGTCACACTAATGGTTCAAAAGAAAGTCAGTAAGAAGAGTCAGTCTTCTTGTCCTAAAGTCGGCATTGTGCCTTTTGTCTTTAGTTACGATACAATTTTGTGTTTCATCGTCAATAAGATGGTCCAAAGGATACAGTAAACCTGGAGTAAAGCATCGGAATCTATAACTAGTGTCACAGGAATGGTTCAAAACATAGTCAGTAAGAAGAGTCAGTCTTCATGTACATAAGTCGGCATTGTGGCTTTTGTATTTAATTCCGATGCAATTTCTGTTTTTCTTCGTCAATATGAAGGTCAGAGGGATGCAGTAAACCTCAAGTGAAGCATCGGAATCTATAACTATTATCACAGGAATGCTTCAAAACTTAGTCAGTAGGAAAAGTCGGTCTTCATGTACTTAAGTCGGCATTGTGCCTTTTGTATTTAGTTCCGATGCAATTTCTGTGTTTCATCGTCAATACGAAGGTCCAAGCGATACAGTAAACCGGAAGTGAAGCATCGGAATCTATAACTTGTGTCACACTAATGGTTCAAAACAAAGTCAGTAAGAAGAGTCAGTCTTCTTGTCCTTAATTCGGCATTGTGCCTTTTGTATTTAGTTCCGATACAATTTTGTGTTTCATCGTCAATAAGAATGTTCAAGGGATACAGTAAACCTGAAGTGAAGCAACGGAATCAATAACTAGTGTCACAGGAATGGTTCATATCATTGTCAATAAGAAGAGTCGGTCTTCATGTACTTAAGTCGGCATTGTGCCTTTTGTATTTAATTCCGATGCAATTTCTGTGTTTCATCGTCAATAAGAAAGTACAAGCGACACAGTAAACCAGAAGTGAAGCATCGGAATCTATAACTTGTGTCACACTAATGGTTCAAAGCAAAGTCAGTAAGAAGAGTCAGTCTTCTTGTCCTTAAGTCGGCATTGTGCCTTTTGTATTTAGTTCCGATACAATTTTGTGTTTCATCGTCAATAAGATGGTCCAAGGGATTCAGTAAACCTGAAGTGAAGCATCGGAATCAATAACTAGTGTCACAGGAATGGTTCAAATCATTGTCAATAAGAAGAGTCGGTCTTCATGTACATAAGTCGGCGTTGTGCCTTTTGTATTTAATTCCGATGCAATTTCTGTGTTTCATCGTCAATAAAAAAGTACAAGGCATACAGTAAACCTGAAGTGAAGCATCGGAATCTATGACTGGTGTCACAGGAATGGTTCAAAACATGGACAGTAGGAAGAGTCAGTGTTCTTGTACTTAAGTCGGCATTGTGCCTTTTGTATTTAATTCCGATGCAATTTCTGTGTCTCATCGTCAATAAGAAGGTCAGAGGGATACAGTAAACCTGAAGTGAAGCAACGGAATCAATAACTAGTGTCACAGGAATGGTTCATATCATTGTCAATAAGAAGAGTCGGTCTTCATGTACTTAAGTCGGCATTGTGCCTTTTGTATTTAATTCCGATGCAATTTCTGTGTTTCATCGTCAATAGGAAAGTACAAGCGACACAGTAAACCAGAAGTGAAGCATCGGAATCTATAACTTGTGTCACACTAATGGTTCAAAACAAAGTCACTAAGAAGAGTCAGTCTTCTTGTCCTTAAGTCGGCATTGTGCCCTTTGTCTTTAGTTCCGATACAATTTTGTGTTTCATCGTCAATAAGATGGTCCAAGGGATACAGTAAACCTGGAGTAAAGCATCGGAATCTATAACTAGTGTCACAGGAATGGTTCAAAACATAGACAGTAAGAAGAGTCAGTCTTCATGTACTTAAGTCGGCATTGTGCCTTTTGTATTTAATTCCGATGCAATTTCTGTGTTTCATCGTCAATACGAAGGTCCAAGGGATACAGTAAACCTCAAGTGAAGCATCGGTATCTATAACTAGTGTCACAGGAATGGTTCAAACATAGACTGCAAGAAGAGTCAGTCTTCTTGTACTCAAGTCGGCATTGTGCCTTTTGTATTTAATTGCGATGCAATTTCTGTGTTTCATAGTCAATAAGAAGGTCAGAGGGATACAGTAAACCGGATGTGAAGCATCGGAATCTATAACTAGTGTCACAGGAATGGTTCAAAACATAGTCAGTAAGAAGAGTCAGTCTTCTTGTCCTTAAGTCGGCATTGTGCCTTTTGTATTTAATTCCGATGCAATTTCTGTGTTTCATCGTCAATAAGAAGGTCCAAGGGAATCAGTAAACCTGAAATGAAGCATCGGAATCTATAACTAGTGTCACAGGAATGGTTCAAAACATACACAGTACGAAGAGTCAGTATTCATGTACATAAGTCGGCATTGTGGCTTTTGTATTTAATTCTGATGCAATTTCTGTATTTCAATGTCAATCAGAAGGTCAGAGGGATACAGTAAACCTGAAGTGAAGCATCGGAATCTATAACTAGTGTCACAGGAATGGTTCAAAGCATAGACAGTAAGAAGAGTCAGTCTTCTTGTCCTTAAGTCGGCATTGTGCCTTTTGTATTTAATTCCGATGCAATTTCTGTGTTTCATCGTCAATAAGAAGTTCCAAGGGTTACAGTAAACCTGGAGTGAAGCATCGGAATCTATAACTAGTGTCACAGGGATGGTTCAAAACATAGACGGTAAGAAGAGTTAGGCTTATTGTACTTAAGTCGACATTGTGCTTTTTGTATTTAATTCCAATGCAATTTCTGTGTTTCATCGTCAATACGAAGGTCAGAGGGATACAGTAAACCGGATGTGAAGCATCGGAATCTATAACAAGTGTCACAGCAATGGTTCAAAACATAGACAGTAGGAAGAGTCAGTCTTCTTGTACTTAAGTCGGCATTGTGCCTTTTGTATTTAATTCCGATGCAATTTCTGTGTTTCATCGTCAATAAGAAGGTCAGAGGGATACAGTAAACCTGAAGTGAAGCATCGGAATCCAAAACTAGTGTCAAAGGAATGGTTCAAAGCATAGACAGTAAGAAGAGTCAGTCTTCTTGTACTTAAGTCGGCATTGTGCCTTTTCTATTTAATTCCGATGCAATTTCTGTGTTTCATCGTCAATAAGAAGGTCAGAGGGATACAGTAAACCGGATGTGAAGCATCGGAATCTATAACAAGTGTCACAGGACTGGTTCAAATCATAGTCAGTAAGAAGAGTCAGTCTTCTTGTCCTTAAGTCGGCATTGTGCCTTTTGTATTTAATTCCGATGCAATTTCTGTGTTTCATCGTCAATTAGAAGGTCCAAGGAATACAGTAAACCTGAAGTGGAGCATCGGAATCTTTAACTAGTGTCACTGGAATAATTCAAAATATAGACAGTAAGAATAGTCGGTCTTCTTGTACTTAAGTCGGCATTGTGCCTTTTGTATTTAATTCCGCTGCAATTTCTGTGATTCATCGTCAATAAGAAGGTCCAAAGGATACAGAAAACCTGATGTTAAGCATCGGACTCTATAACTAGTGTCACAGAAATGGATCAATTCATAGACAGTAGGAAGAGTCAGAATTCTTGTACTTAAGTCGACATTGTGCCTTTTGTATTTAATTCCAATGCAATTTCTGTGTTTCATCGTCAATAAGAAGGTCAGTGGGATACAACAAACCTGAAGTCAAGCATCGGAATCTATAACTAGTGTCACAGGAGTATTTCAAACAAAGTCAATAAGAAGAGTCAGTCTTCTTGTCCTTAAGTCGGCATTGTGCCTTTTGTATTTAATTCCGATGCAATTTCTGTGTTTCATCGTCAATAAGAAGCTCCAAGGGATACAGTATACGTGGAGCGAAGCATCGGAATCTATAACTAGTGTCACAGGAATGGTCCAAATCATAGACAGTACGAAGAGTCAGTCTTCATGTACATAAGCCGGCATTGTGGCTTTTGTATTTAATTCCAATGCAATTTCTGTGTTTCATCGTCAATATGAAAGTCAGAGGGATGCAGTAAACCTGAAGTGAAGCATCGGAATCTATAACTAGTGTCACGTGAACGGTTCAAACCATAGTCAGTAAGAAGAGTCAGTTCTCTTGTCCTTAAGTCGGCATTTTGCCTTTTGTATTTAATTCCGATGCAATTTCTGTGTTTCATCGTCCATAAGAGGGTCAGAGGGATACAGTAAACCTGAAGTGAAGCATCGGAATTCAAAACTAGTGTCACAGGAATGGTTCAAAACATAGACAGTAGTAAGAACCAGGCTTCTTGTACGTAAGCTGGCATTGTGAATTTTGTTTTTAATTCCGATGCCATTTCTGTGTTTCATCGTCAATAAGAAGGTCCAAGGTATACAGTAAACCTGAAGTGTAGCATCGGAATCTATAACTAGTGTCACAGGAATGGTTCAAAGCAAACTCAGTAAGAAGAGTCATTCTTCTTGTCCTTAAATCGGCATTGTGCTTTTGTATTTAATTCCCATGCAATTTCTGTGTTTCATCGTCAATTAGGAGGTCCAAGGGATACAGTAAACCTGAAGTGAAGCATCGGAATCTATAACTAGTGTCACTGGAATGGTTCAAAATATAGACAGTAAGAAGAGTCAGTCTTCTTGTACTTAACTCGGCATTGTGCCTTTTGTATTTAATTCCGATGCAATTTCTGTGATTCATCGTCAATAAGAAGGTCAGTGGGATACAATAAACCTGAAGTGAAGCATCGGAATCTATAACTTGTGTCACAGGAATATTTCAAAACAAAGTCAGTAAGAAGAGTCAGTCTTATTGTACTTAAGTCGGCATTGTGCCTTTTGTATTTAATTCCGATGCAATTTCTGTGATTCATCGTCAATAAGAAGCTCCAAGGGATACAGTATACGTGGAGTGAAGCATCGGAATCTATAACTAGTGTCACAGGAATGGTCCAAAGCATAGACAGTACGAAGAGTCAGTCTACATGTACATAAGTCGGCATTGTGGCTTTTGTATTTAATTCCGATGCAATTTCTGTGTTATATCGTCAATAAGAAGGTCAGAGGGATACAATAAACCTGAAGTGAAGCATCGGAATCTGTAACTAGTGTCACAGGAATATTTCTAACCAAAGTCAGTAAGAAGAGTCAGTCTACTTCTCCTTAAGTCGGCATTGTGCCTTTTGTATTTAATTCCGATGTAATTTCTGTGTTTCATCGTCAATAAGAAGTTCCAAGGGATACAGGATACCTGGAGTGAAACATCGGAATCTATAACTAGTGTCACGTGAATGGTTCAAACCATCATCAGTAAGAAGAGTCAGTCCTCTTGTCCTTAAGTCGGCATTGTGCCTTTTGTATTTAATTCCGATGCAATTTCTGTGTTTCGTCGGCAATATGGTCAGAGGGATACAGTAAACCTGAAGTGAAGCATCGGAATCTATAACTAGTGTCACAACAATTGTTCAAAACATAGACAGTAGGAGGAGTCAGTCTTCTTGTACTTAAGTCATCATTGTGCCTTTTGTATTTAATTCCGATGCTATTTCTGTGTTTCATCGTCAATAAGAAGGTCCACGGTATACAGTAAACCTGAAGTGAAGCATCGGAATCTATAACTAGTTTCACAGGAATGGTTCAAAACATAGTCAGTAAGAAGAGTCAGTGTTCTTGTACTTAAGTTGGCATTGTGCCTTTTCTATTTAATTCCGATGCAATTTCTGTGTTTCATCGTCAATAAGAAGGTCCAAGGGATACAGTAAACCTGGAGTGTAGCATCGGAATCTATAACTAGTGCCACAGGAATAGTTCAAAACAAAGTCAGTAAGAAGATTCATTCTTCTTGTCCTTAAATCGGCATTGTGCCTTTTGTATTTAATTCACATGCAATTTCTGTGTTTCATCGTCAATAAGAAGCTCCAAGAGATACAGTATACCTGGAGTGAAGCATCGGAATCTATAACTAGTGTCACAGGAATGGTTCAAAGCATAGACAGTAAAAAGAGTCAGTCTTCGTGTACTTAAGTCGGCACTTTGCTTTTTGTATTCAATTCCGATGCAATTGCTGTGTTTCATCGTCAATAAGTATGTCCAACGGATACAGTAAACCTGAAGTGAGGCATCTGAATCTATAACTAGTGTCACAGGAATGGTTCTACACATAGTAAGAAGAGTCAGTCTTCTTGTACTTAAGTCGGCATTGTGCCTTTTCTATTTAATTCCGATGCAATTTCTGTGTTTCATCGTGAATAACAAGGTCCAAGGGATTCAGTAAACCTGGAGTGAAGCATCGGAATCTATAACTAGTGTCAATGGAATGGTTCAAATCATAGACAGTAAGAAGAGTCAGTCTTCTTGTACTTAAGTCGGCATTGTGCCGTTTGTTTTTAACTCCTATGCAATTTCTGTGTTTCATCGTCTATAAGAAAGTCACAGGGATACAGTAAACCTGAAGTGAAGCATCGGAATCTATAGCTAGTGTCACAGGAATGGTTCAAATCATAGTCAGTAAGAAGAGTCAGTCTTCTTGTCCTTAAGTCGGCATTGTGCTTTTTGTATTTAATTCCGATGCAATTTCTGTGTTTCATCGTCAATAAGAATGTACAAGGGATACAGTAAACCTGGAGTAAAGCATCGGAATATATAACTAGTGTCACAGGAATGGTTCAAAACATAGAAAGTTAGAAGAGTCAGTCTCCTTGCCCTTAAGTCATCATTGTGCCTTTTGAATTTAATTCCGATGCATTTTCTGTGTTTCATCGTCAACAAGAAGGTCCAAGGGATACAGTAAACCTCAAGTGAAGCACCGGAATCAATAACTAGTGTCACAGGAATGGTTCAAATCATTGTCAATAAGTAGAGTCGGTCTTCATGTACTTAAGTCGGCATTGTGCCTTTTGTATTTAATTCCGATGCAATTTCTGTGTTTCATCGTCAATAAGAAAGTAGAAGGGATACAGTAAACCTGAAGTGAAGCATCGGAATCTATAACTGGTGTCACAGGAATGGTTCAAAACATAGACAATAGGAAGTGTGTGTTCTTGTTACTTAAGTCGGCATTGTGCCTTTTGTATTTAATTGCGATGCAATTTCTGTGTTTCATCGTCAACAAGAAGGTCAGAGGGATACAGTAAACATGAAGTGAAGTATAGGAATCTATAACTAGTGTCACTGAAATGGTTCAAAACATAGTCAGTAAGAAGAGATAGTCTTCTTGAACTTAATTGGGCATTGTGCCTTTCGTATTTAATTCCGATGCAATTTCTGTGCTTCACCGTCAATTAGAAGGTCAGAGGGATACAGTATACCTGAAGTGAGGCATCGGAATCTATAACTAGTGTCACAGGAATGTTTCAAACATAGACAGTAGGAAGAGTCAGTCTTCTTGTACTTAAGTCGGCACTGTGCCCTTTGTATTTAATTGCTATGCAATTTCTGTGTTTCATCGTCAATAAGAAGGTCAGACGCATACAGAAAACCGGAAGTGAAGCATCGGAATCTATAACTAGTGTCACAGGAATGGTTTAAAACATAGTCAGTAAGAAGAGTCAGTCTTCTTGCCCTTAAGTCGGCATTGTGCCTTTTGAATTTAATTCCGATGCATTTCCTGTGTTTCTTCGTAAATAAGAAGGTCCAAGGGATACAGTAAACCTGAAGTGAAGCATCGGAATCTATAACTAGTGTCACTGGAATGGTACAAAATATAGACAGTAAGAAGAGTCAGTCTTCTTGTACTTAAGTCGGCGTTGTGCCTTTTGTATTTAATTCCGATGCAATTTCTGTGATTCATCGTCAATAAGAAGGTACAAATGATACAGTAAACCTGAAGTGAAGCATCGGACTCTATAACTAGTGTCACAGAAATGGATCAAAACATAGACAGTAGGAAGAGTCAGTCTTCTTATACTTAAGTCGGCATTGTGCCTTTTGTATTTAATTCCGATGCTATTTCTGTGTTTCATCGTCAATAAGAAGGTCAGAGGGATACAATAAACCTGAAGTGAAGCATCGGAATCTATAACTAGTGTCACAGGAATGGTTCAAAGCAAAGTCAGTAAGAAGAGTCAGTCTTCTTGTCCTTAAGTCGGCATTGTGCATTTTGTATTTAATTCCGATGCAATTTCTGTGTTTCATCGTCAATAAGAAGTTCCAAGGGATACGGTATACATGGACTGAAGCATCGGAATCTATAACTAGTGTCAGAATAATGGTTCTAAGCATAGACAGTACGAAGAGTCTGTCTTCATGTACATAAGTCGGCATTGTGGATATTGTATTTATTTCCGATGCAATTGCTGTCTATCATCGTCAATAAGAAGGTCACAGGGGTACTGTAAACCTGAAGTGAAGCATCGCAATCTATAACTAGTGTCACAGGAAAGGTTTAAATCATAGTCAGTAAGAAGAGTAAGTCTTCTTGTACTTAAGTAGGCATTGTGCTGTTTGTATTTAATTCCGATGCAATTTCTGTGTTTCATCGTCAGTAAGAAGGTCACAGGGATACAGTAAACCTGAAGTGAAGGATCGGAATCTATAACTAGTGTCACAGCAATTGTGCAAAACATAGACAGTAGGAAGAGTCAGTCTTCTTGTACTTAAGTCGGCATTGTGCCTTTTGTATTTAATTCCGATGCAATTTCTGTGTTTCATCGTCAATAAGAAGGTCAGAGGGATACAGTAAACCTAAAGTGTAGCATCGGAATCCAAAACTAGTGTCACAGGAATGGTTCAAAACATAGACAGTAGGAAGAACCAGTCCTCTTGTACTTAAGTCGGCATTGTGCCTTTTGTATTTAATTCCGATGCAATTTCTGTGTTTCATCGTCAGTAAGAAGGTCCAAGTTACACAGTAAATCTGAAGTGAAGCATCGGAATCTATAACTAGTTTCACAGGAATGGTTCAAAACATAGTCAGTAAGAAGAGTCAGTCTTCTTGTACTTAAGTCGGCATTTTGCCTTTTCTATTTAATTCCGATGCAATTTCTGTGTTTCATCGTCAATAACAAGGTCCAAGGGATACAATAAACCTGGAGTGAAGCATCGGAATCTATAACTAGTGTCACAGAAATGGTTCAAAACATAGACAGTAGGAAGAGTCAGTCTTCTTGTACTTAAGTAGGCATTGTGCTTTTGTATTTAATTCCGATGCAATTTCTTTGTTTCATCGGCAATAAGGTCAGAGGGATACAGTAAACCTGAAGTGAAGCATCGGAATCTATAACTAGTGTCACAGAAAGGGTTCAAAACATAGACAGTAGGAAGAGGAAGTCTTCATGTACTTAAGTAGGCATTGTGCCTTTTGTATTTAATTCCGATGCAATTTCTGTGTTTCATCGTCAATAAGAAGGTCACAGGGATACAGTAAACATGAAGTGAAGTATAGGAATCTATAACTAGTGTCACTGAAATGGTTCAAAACATAGTCAGTAAGAAGTGATAGTCTTCTTGAACTTAATTGGGCATTGTGCCTTTCGTATTTAATTCCGATGCAATTTCTGTGCTTCACCGTCAATTAGAAGGTCAGAGGGATACAGTATACCTGAAGTGAAGCATCGGAATCTATAACTAGTGTCACAGGAATGGTTCAAACATAGACAGTAGGAAGAGTCAGTCTTCTTGTACTTATGTCGGCACTGTGCCCTTTGTATTTAATTGCGATGCAATTTCTGTGTTTCATCGTCAATAAGATGGTCAGACGCATACAGTAAACCGGAAGTGAAGCATCGGAATCTATAACTAGTGTCACAGGAATGGTTTAAAACATAGTCAGTAAGAAAGGTCAGTCTTCTTGCCCTTAAGTCGGCATTGTGCCTTTTGAATTTAATTCCGATGCATTTTCTGTGTTTCTTCGTAAATAAGAAGGTCCAAGGGATACAGTAAACCTGAAGTGAAGCATCGGAATCTATAACTAGTGTCACTGGAATGGTACAAAATATAGACAGTAAGAAGAGTCATTCTTCTTGTACTTAAGTCGGCATTGTGCCTTTTGTATTTAATTCCGATGCAATTTCTGTGATTCATCGTCAATAAGAAGGTACAAATGATACAGTAAACCTGAAGTGAAGCATCGGACTCTATAACTAGTGTCACAGAAATGGATCAAAACATAGACAGTAGGAAGAGTCAGTCTTCTTATACTTAAGTCGGCATTGTGCCTTTTGTATTTAATTCCGATGCAATTTCTGTGTTTCATCGTCAATAAGAAGGTCCAAGGGGAGCAGTAAACCTGAAGTAAAGCTTCGGAATCTATAACTAGTGTCACAGGAATGGTTCAAAACATAGACAGTACGAAGAGTCAGTCTTCATGTACATAAGTCGGCATTGTGGCTTTTGTATTTAATTCCGATGCAATTTCTGTGTTTCATCGCAATAAGAAGGTCAGAGGGGTACAGTAAACCTGAAGTGAAGCATCGGAATCTATAACTAGTGTCACAGGAATGGTTCAAAACATAGTCAGTAAGAGGAGTCAATCTTCTTGTCCTTAAGTCGGCATTGTGCCTTTTGTATTTAATTCCGATGCAATTTCTGTGATTCATCGGCAATAAGGTCAGAGGGATACAGTAAACCTGAAGTGAAGCATCGGAATCTATAACTAGTGTCACAGCAATGGTTCAAAACATAGACAGTAGGAAGAGTCTGTCTTCTTGTACTTAAGTCGGCATTGTGCCTTTTGTATTTAATTCCGATGCAATTTCTGTGTTTCATCGTCAATAAGAAGGTCAGATGGATACAGTAAACCTGAAGTGAAGCATCGGAATCCCAAACTAGTGTCACAGGAATGGTTCAAAACATAGACAGTAGGAAAAACCAGTCTTCTTGTACGTAATTCGGCATTGTGCCTTTTGTAATTATTTCCGATGCAATTTCTGTGTTTCATCGTCAATAATAAGCTCAAGGGATACAGTAAACCTGGAGTGAAGCATCGGAATCTATTACTAGTGTCACAGGAATAGTTTAAAACATAGACGGTAAGAAGAGTCAGACTTCATGTACTTAAGTCGACATTGTGCCTTTTGTATTTAATTCCAATGCATTTTCTGTGTTTCATCGTCAATAAGAAGGTCAGAGGGAAACAATAAACCTGAAGTGAAGCATCGGAATCTATAACTAGTGTCACAGGAATGGTTCAAAGCAAAGTCAGTAAGAAGAGTCAGTCTTCTTGTCCTTAAGTCGGCATTGTGCATTTTGTATTTAATTCCGATGCAATTTCTGTGTTTCATCGTCAATAAGAAGTTCCAAGGGATACAGTATACATGGACTGAAGCATCGGAATCTATAACTAGTGTCAGAATAATGGTTCTAAGCATAGACAGTACGAAGAGTCTGTCTTCATGTACATAAGTCGGCATTGTGGATATTGTATTTATTTCCGATGCAATTTCTGTCTATCATCGTCAATAAGAAGGTCAGAGGGATACTGTAAACCTGAAGTGAAGCATCGCAATCTATAACTAGTGTCACAGGAATGGTTTAAATCATAGTCAGTAAGAAGAGTAAGTCTTCTTGTACTTAAGTAGGCATTGTGCTGTTTGTATTTAATTCCGATGCAATTTCTGTGTTTCATCGTCAATAAGAAGGTCACAGGGATACAGTAAACCTGAAGTGAAGGATCGGAATCTATAACTAGTGTCACAGCAATTGTGCAAAACATAGACAGTAGGAAGAGTCAGTCTTCTTGTACTTAAGTCGGCATTGTGCCTTTTGTATTTAATTCCGATGCAATTTCTGTGTTTCATCGTCAATAAGAAGGTCAGAGGGATACAGTAAACCTAAAGTGTAGCATCGGAATCCAAAACTAGTGTCACAGGAATGGTTCAAAACATAGACAGTAGGAAGAACCAGTCCTCTTGTACTTAAGTCGGCATTGTGCCTTTTGTATTTAATTCCGATGCAATTTCTGTGTTTCATCGTCAGTAAGAAGGTCCAAGTTACACAGTAAATCTGAAGTGAAGCATCGGAATCTATAACTAGTTTCACAGGAATGGTTCAAAACATAGTCAGTAAGAAGAGTCAGTCTTCTTGTACTTAAGTCGGCATTTTGCCTTTTCTATTTAATTCCGATGCAATTTCTGTGTTTCATCGTCAATAACAAGGTCCAAGGGATACAATAAACCTGGAGTGAAGCATCGGAATCTATAACTAGTGTCACAGAAATGGTTCAAATCATAGACAGTAGGAAGAGTCAGTCTTCTTGTACTTAAGTAGGCATTGTGCTTTTGTATTTAATTATGATGCAATTTCTTTGTTTCATCGGCAATAAGGTCAGAGGGATACAGTAAACCTGAAGTGAAGCATCGGAATCTATAACTAGTGTCACAGAAAGGGTTCAAAACATAGACAGTAGGCAGAGTAAGTCTTCATGTACTTAAGTAGGCATTGTGCCTTTTGTATTTAATTCCGATGCAATTTCTGTGTTTCATCGTCAATAAGAAGGTCACAGGGATATAGTAAGCCTGAAGTGAAGCATCGGAATCCATAACTAGTTTCACAGGAATGGTTCAAAACATAGTCAGTAAGAAGAGACAGTCTTCTTGTACTTAAGTCGGCATTGTGCCTTTTGTATTTAATTCCGATGCAATTTCTGTGTTTCATCGTCAGTAAGAAGGTCCAAGTTATACAGCAAATCTGAAGTGAAGCATCGGAATCTATAACTAGTTTCACAGGAATGGTTCAAAACATAGTCAGTAAGAAGAGTCAGTCTTCTTGTACTAAGGTCGGCATTGTGCCTTTTCAATTTAATTCCGATGGAATTTCTGTGTTTCATCGTCAATAAGAAGGGCCAAGGGATACAGTAAACCTGGAGTGAAGCATCGGAATCTATAACTAGTGTCACAGGAATGGTTCAAAACAACGTCAGTAAGAAGAGTCAGTCTTCTTGTCCTTAAGTCGGCATTTTGCCTTTTGTATTTAATTCCGATGCAATTGCTGTGCTTCATCGTCAATAAGAATGTCCAACGGATACACTAAACCTGAACTAAAGCATCGGAATATACAACTAGTGTCACAGGAATTGTTCAATTCATAGTCAGTAAGATGAGTCAGTCTTCTTGTCCTTAAGTTAGCATTTTGCCTTTCGTATTTAATTCCGATGCAATTGCTGTGTTTCATCGTCAATAAGAATGTCCAACGGATACAGTAAACCTCAACTGAAGCATCGGAATCTATAACTAGTGTCACTGGAATGGTTCAAAATATAGACAGTAAGAAGAGTGAGTCTTCTTGTACTTAAGTCGGCATTGTGCCTTTTGTATTTAATTCCGATGCAATTTCTGTGATTCATCGTCAATAAGAAGGCCCAAGGGATACAGTAAACCTGAAGTGAAGCATCGGACTCTATAACTAGTGTCACAGAAGTGGTTCAAAACATAGACAGTAGAAGAGTCAGTCTTTGTGTACTTAAGTCGGCATTGCGCCTTTTGTATTTAATTCCGATGCAATTTCTGTGTTTCATCGTCAGTAAGATGGTCCAAGGGATACAGTAAACCTGGAGTGAAGCCTCGGAATCTATAACTAGTGTCACAGGGCGGTTCAAAACATAGACAGTAAGATGTGTCAGTATTCTTGTACTTCAGTCGGCATTGTGCTTTTAGTATTTATTTCCGATGCCATTTCTGTGTTTCATCGTCAATAAGAAGGTCAGAGGGATACAGTAAACCTAAAGTGCAGCATCGGAATCCAAAACTAGAGTCACAGGAATGGTTCAAAACATAGACAGTAGGAAGAACCAGTCCTCTTGTACTTAAGTCGGCATTGTGCCTTTTGTATTTAATTCCGAAGCAATTTCTGTGTTTCATCGTCAATAAGAAGTTCCAAGGGATACAGTATACATGGACTGAAGCATCGGAATCTATAACTAGTGTCCGAATAATGGTTCTAAGCATAGACAGTACGAAGAGTCTGTCTTCATGTACATAAGTCGGCATTGTGGGTATTGTATTTATTTCCGATGCAATTTCTGTGTATCTTCGTCAATAAGAAGGTCAGAGGGATACTGTAAACCTGAAGTGAAGCATCGCAATCTATAACTAGTGTCACAGGAATGGTTTAAATCATAGTCAGTAAGAAGAGTAAGTCTTCTTGTACTTAAGTAGGCATTGTGCTGTTTGTATTTGATTCCGATGCAATTTCTGTGTTTCATCGTCAATAAGAAGGTCACAGGGATACAGTAAACCTGAAGTGAAGGATCGGAATCTATAACTAGTGTCACAGCAATTGTGCAAAACATAGACAGTAGGAAGAGTCAGTCTTTTTGTACTTAAGTCGGCATTGTGCCTTTTGTATTTAATTCCGATGCAATTTCTGTGTTTCATCGTCAATAAGAAGGTCAGAGGGATACAGTAAACCTAAAGTGTAGCATCGGAATCCAAAACTAGTGTCACAGGAATGGTTCAAAACATAGACAGTAGGAAGAACCAGTCCTCTTGTACTTAAGTCGGCATTGTGCCTTTTGTATTTCATTCCGATGCAATTTCTGTGTTTCATCGTCAATAAGAAAGTACAAGGGATACAGTAAACCTGAAGTGAAACATCGGAATCTATAACTAGTGTTCATAGTATGAAGGCTTTCACAACCGGATGACATATCTTCTGGTAAACCTTGCGGGATGTAAGGTCGTGGTCCATGAATCTCTTCATCTCCTAACGTTTCGTCCAGTGCTTCGCTTGACATCTTCAGAGGGGTGTTTCTCCTCCGGTGAGTCTTGTCGACTGACGGGTCGGTCGTCTGAGTGCGACTTATGTATCGTAGAAAGTGGGCGTGACCAGAGTTACACGTGATATGCAGAGAGAACCTTTGTCAGAGATAAAACTTAACTATCGATCGTAATCTTGTCATGGATAAAACTGTCTAGCCATTCTGTAGTGCTACTGTCCAAATATCACTAAGTATCATGGTCTCTTCTTTCCGATTAAAATTATCCCTATGTTTATATATTTCAATTGCTTCTCTACAAAGCCGTGGGTAATAGTTCGTCGTCGTAGATAAAATTTTTGTTTCGGAAAACTTCACTTGATGATTTCCTGGCTGAAAAGCGTGTTCTGCTACAGCCGATTTATCTGTTTTTCCTAATCGGCAAAGACTTCTGTGTTCTTTTAGCCGTGTATTTACGCCTCTTTTTGTTGTTCCAACATAAACTTTTCCACATGTACACGGAATTTTATATACGCCACTGGCTGATAGAGGAGCGCGTTTATCTTTTACAGACCGAAGAACATGACAAATTTTCTTCGTTGGTCTAAAAACAGGTCTAATATCATGTTTACTTAAAATCTTTCCAATCTGATCCGTTACTTTCTTTATAAAAGGGAGAGAGACTGTATTCTTCCATCGTTTTTCGGAATTGTCCTTAAGCTTTTTGTTGTTTGGGTGCAGAATTCTGCTTACTTCTTTCTTTGAGTAGCCATTTTCCTCAAAAGCGTGCTTCAGATGTTTTAATTCGTCGTCTAGATACTCCGGCGTGCAAATCCGTCTGGCTCTGTCAACGAGACTTGTAATCACACCTCTTTTTTGTTTTGGATGGTGGTTAGAGTTTTTATGTAAGTATCTGTCTGTGTGCGTTATTTTTCTAAAAATCTGTTGTTTCAAGCTTCCATCCGTCTGTCTCATAACTAAAACATCCAAAAACGGTATTTTGTTATCATTTTCTCTCTCCATGGTAAACTGGATTCTTGGATTTATATTATTAAGGTACTCAAAAAATTCGCCTAAGGCTTCTCTACCATGTGGCCAGACCACAAATGTATCGTCTACATACCGACACCAGCGAGATGGTTTCTTATCTGCTTTTTCCAAGGCTGACTGTTCGAATTTCTCCATGTAGAAATTAGCTACTGCAGGACCCAATGGGTTACCCATTGCTACGCCATTAAGTTGTTCGTAAAATTCATTATTCCACTGGAAATGACTGGAAGTGAGACAGTGTCTGAAAAGAGCAGTCAGATCTTCTGGAAAAATATCCGTTATAAAATCCATAACTTCATTAACTGGAATCATAGTAAATAAAGATACTACATCGAAACTTACTAAAATATCTTCAGGAGTCCGAATTAAACCTTCAATTTTCTCTATAAAATGACGTGAGTCCTTTATATATGAGTCCGTTTTTCCTAAATATGGTTGTAAGCGAGTTGTTAGATATCTTGCTATTTCGTACGTAGGAGAATTGATAGCACTAACAATCGGTCTCAGAGGAAGGTCCTTCTTATGTACCTTGGGTGGGCCATAGAGTCTAGGACACATAGCTTCAGTCTTCAATAAAGCTCTTTTTTCTTCTTTTTGAATACAAAAAACTTAAGAAAGATCCTACAGCCAGCGTACTACAGAAAACAAATAATTTGATAAAATCGGCCACTTCTATTCAAAAAGAAGAAAAAAGAGCTTTATTGAAGACTGAAGCTATGTGTCCTAGACTCTATGGCCTACACAAGGTACATAAGAAGGACCTTCCTCTGAGACCGATTGTTAGTGCTATCAATTCTCCTACGTACGAAATAGCAAGATATCTAACAACTCGCTTACAACCATATTTAGGAAAAACGGACTCATATATAAAGGACTCACGTCATATTATAGAGAAAATTGAAGGTTTAATTCGGACTCCTGAAGATATTTTAGTAAGTTTCGATGTAGTATCTTTATTTACTATGATTCCAGTTAATGAAGTTATGGATTTTATAACGGATATTTTTCCAGAAGATCTGACTGCTCTTTTCAGACACTGTCTCACTTCCAGTCATTTCCAGTGGAATAATGAATTTTACGAACAACTTAATGGCGTAGCAATGGGTAACCCATTGGGTCCTGCAGTAGCTAATTTCTACATGGAGAAATTCGAACAGTCAGCCTTGGAAAAAGCAGATAAGAAACCATCTCGCTGGTATCGGTATGTAGACGATACATTTGTGGTCTGGCCACATGGTAGAGAAGCCTTAGGCGAATTTTTTGAGTACCTTAATAATATAAATCCAAGAATCCAGTTTACCATCGAGAGAGAAAATGATAACAAAATACCGTTTTTGGATGTTTTAGTTATGAGACAGACGGATGGAAGCTTGAAACAACAGATTTTTAGAAAAATAACGCACACAGACAGATACTTACATAAAAACTCTAACCACCATCCAAAACAAAAAAGAGGTGTGATTACAAGTCTCGTTGACAGAGCCAGACGGATTTGCACGCCGGAGTATCTAGACGACGAATTAAAACATCTGAAGCACGCTTTTGAGAAAAATGGCTACTCAAAGAAAGAAGTAAGCAGAATTCTGCACCCAAACAACAAAAAGCTTAAGGACAAGTCCGAAAAACGATGGAAGAATACAGTCTCTCTCCCTTTTATAAAGAAAGTAACGGATCAGATTGGAAAGATTTTGAGTAAACATGATATTAGAACTGTTTTTAGACCAACGAAGAAAATTTGTCATGTTCTTCGGTCTGTAAAAGATAAACGCGCTCCTCTATCAGCCAGTGGCGTATATAAAATTCCGTGTACATGTGGAAAAGTTTATGTTGGAACAACAAAAAGAGGCGTAAATACGCGGTTAAAAGAACACAGAAGTCTTTGCCGATTAGGGAAAACAGATAAATCGGCTGTAGCAGAACACGCTTTTCAACCAGGAAATCATCAAGTGAAGTTTTCCGAAACAAAAATGTTATCTACGACGACGAACTATTACCCACGGCTTTGTAGAGAAGCAATGGAAATATATAAACATAGTGATAATTTTAATCGGAAAGAAGAGAACATGAAACTTAGTGATATTTGGACAGTAGCACTACAGGATTGCTAGACAGTTTTATCCGTGGCAAGATTACGATCGATAGTTAAGTTTTATCCCTGACAAAGTTTATCTCTGCATATCACGTGTAACTCTGGTCACGCCCACTTTCTACGATACATAAGTCGCTCTCAGACGTCCAACCCGTCAGTCGGAAAGACTCACCGGAGGAGAAACACCCCTCTGAAGATGTCAAGCGAAGCACTGGACGAAACGTTAGGAGCTGAAGAGTGTCATGGACCACGACCTTACATCCCGCAAGGTTTACCAGAAGATATAACTAGTGTCACAGGAATGGTTCAAAACACAGACAGTAGGAAGAGTCAGTGTTCTTGTACTTAAGTCGGCATTGTGCCTTTTGTTTTTAATTATGATGCAATTTCTGTGTTTCATCGTCAATAAGAAGTTCCAAGGGATACACTAAACCTCAAGTTAAGCATCGGAATCTACAACTAGTGTCACAGGATTGGTTCAAAACATAGACAGTAAGAAGAGTCAGTCTTCTTGTACTTAAGTCGGCATTGTGCCTTTTCTATTTAATACCGATGCAATTTCTGTGATTCATCGTCAATAAGAAGGCCCAAGGGATACAGTAAACCTGAAGTGAAGCATCGGACTCTATAACTAGTGTCACAGAAGTGGTTCAAAACATAGACAGTAGAAGAGTCAGTCTTTGTGTACTTAAGTCGGCATTGCGCCTTTTGTATTTAATTCCGATGCAATTTCTGTGTTTCATCGTCAGTAAGATGGTCCAAGGGATACAGTAAACCTGGAGTGAAGCCTCGGAATCTATAACTAGTGTCACAGGGCGGTTCAAAACATAGACAGTAAGATGTGTCAGTATTCTTGTACTTCAGTCGGCATTGTGCTTTTAGTATTTATTTCCGATGCAATTTCTGTGTTTCATCGTCAATAAGAAAGTCAGAGGGATACAGTAAACCTAAAGTGTAGCATCGGAATCCAAAACTAGTGTCACAGGAATGGTTCAAAACATAGACAGTAGGAAGAACCAGTCCTCTTGTACTTAAGTCGGCATTGTGCCTTATGTATTTAATTTCGATGCAATTTCTGTGTTTCATCGTCAATAAGAAGTTCCAAGGGATACAGTATACATGGACTGAAGCATCGGAATCTATAACTAGTGTCAGAATAATGGTTCTAAGCATAGACAGTACGAAGAGTCTGTCTTCATGTACATAAGTCGGCATTGTGGATATTGTATTTATTTCCGATGCAATTTCTGTGTATCATCGTCAATAAGAAGGTCAGAGGGATACTGTAAACCTGAAGTGAAGCATCGCAATCTATAACTAGTGTCACAGGAATGGTTTAAATCATAGTCAGTAAGAAGAGTAAGTCTTCTTGTACTTAAGTAGGCATTGTGCTGTTTGTATTTAATTCCGATGCAATTTCTGTGTTTCATCGTCAATAAGAAGGTCACAGGGATACAGTAAACCTGAAGCGAAGGATCGGAATCTATAACTAGTGTCACAGCAATTGTGCAAACATAGACAGTAGGAAGAGTCAGTCTTCTTGTACTTAAGTCGGCATTGTGCCTTTTGTATTTAATTCCGATGCAATTTCTGTGTTTCATCGTCAATAAGAAGGTCAGAGGGATACAGTAAACCTAAAGTGTAGCATCGGAATCCAAAACTAGTGTCACAGGAATGGTTCAAAACATAGACAGTAGGAAGAACCAGTCCTCTTGTACTTAAGTCGGCATTGTGCCTTTTGTATTTAATTCCGATGCAATTTCTGTGTTTCATCGTCAATAAGAAGGTCCAAGGGATACTGTAAACCTCAAGTGAAGCATCGGAATCTATAACTAGTGTCACAGGAATGGTTCAAATCATTGTCAATAAGAGGAGTCGGTCTTCATTTACTTAAGTCGGCATTGTGCCTTTTGTATTTCATTCCGATGCAATTTCTGTGTTTCATCGTCAATAAGAAAGTACAAGGGATACAGTAAACCTGAAGTGAAACATCGGAATCTATAACTAGTGTTCATAGTATGAAGGCTTTCACGACCGGATGACATATCTTCTGGTAAACCTTGCGGGATGTAAGGTCGTGGTCCATGAATCTCTTCATCTCCTAACGTTTCGTCCAGTGCTTCGCTTGACATCTTCAGAGGGGTGTTTCTCCTCCAGTGAGTCTTGTCGACTGACGGGTCGGACGTCTGAGTGCGACTTATGTATCGTAGAAAGTGGGCGTGACCAGAGTTACACGTGATATGCAGAGAGAACCTTTGTCAGAGATAAAACTTAACTATCGATCGTAATCTTGTCATGGATAAAACTGTCTAGCCATTCTGTAGTGCTACTGTCCAAATATCACTAAGTATCATGGTCTCTTCTTTCCGATTAAAATTATCCCTATGTTTATATATTTCAATTGCTTCTCTACAAAGCCGTGGGTAATAGTTCGTCGTCGTAGATAAAATTTTTGTTTCGGAAAACTTCACTTGATGATTTCCTGGCTGAAAAGCGTGTTCTGCTACAGCCGATTTATCTGTTTTTCCTAATCGGCAAAGACTTCTGTGTTCTTTTAACCGTGTATTTACGCTTCTTTTTGTTGTTCCAACATAAACTTTTCCACATGTACACGGAATTTTATATACGCCACTGGCTGATAGAGGAGCGCGTTTATCTTTTACAGACCGAAGAACATGACAAATTTTCTTCGTTGGTCTAAAAACAGGTCTAATATCATGTTTACTTAAAATCTTTCTAATCTGATCCGTTACTTTCTTTATAAAAGGGAGAGAGACTGTATTCTTCCATCGTTTTTCGGACTTGTCCTTAAGCTTTTTGTTGTTTGGGTGCAGAATTCTGCTTACTTCTTTCTTTGAGTAGCCATTTTTCTCAAAAGCGTGCTTCAGATGTTTTAATTCGTCGTCTAGATACTCCGGCGTGCAAATCCGTCTGGCTCTGTCAACGAGACTTGTAATCACACCTCTTTTTTGTTTTGGATGGTGGTTAGAGTTTTTATGTAAGTATCTGTCTGTGTGCGTTATTTTTCTAAAAATCTGTTGTTTCAAGCTTCCATCCGTCTGTCTCATAACTAAAATATCCAAAAACGGTATTTTGTTATCATTTTCTCTCTCCATGGTAAACTGGATTCTTGGATTTATATTATTAAGGTACTCAAAAAATTCGCCTAAGGCTTCTCTACCATGTGGCCAGACCACAAATGTATCGTCTACATACCGATACCAGCGAGATGGTTTCTTATCTGCTTTTTCCAAGGCTGACTGTTCGAATTTCTCCATGTAGAAATTAGCTACTGCAGGACCCAATGGGTTACTCATTGCTACGCCATTAAGTTGTTCGTAAAATTCATTATTCCACTGGAAATGACTGGAAGTGAGACAGTGTCTGAAAAGAGCAGTCAGATCTTCTGGAAAAATATCCGTTATAAAATCCATAACTTCATTAACTGGAATCATAGTAAATAAAGATACTACATCGAAACTTACTAAAATATCTTCAGGAGTCCGAATTAAACCTTCAATTTTCTCTATAAAATGACGTGAGTCCTTTATATATGAGTCCGTTTTTCCTAAATATGGTTGTAAGCGAGTTGTTAGATATCTTGCTATTTCGTACGTAGGAGAATTGATAGCACTAACAATCGGTCTCAGAGGAAGGTCCTTCTTATGTACCTTGGGTGGGCCATAGAGTCTAGGACACATAGCTTCAGTCTTCAATAAAGCTCTTTTTTCTTCTTTTTGAATACAAAAAACTTAAGAAAGTTCCTACAGCCAGCGTACTACGGAAAACAAATAATTTGATAAAATCGGCCACTTCTATTCAAAAAGAAGAAAAAAGAGCTTTATTGAAGACTGAAGCTATGTGTCCTAGACTCTATGGCCTACACAAGGTACATAAGAAGGACCTTCCTCTGAGACCGATTGTTAGTGCTATCAATTCTCCTACGTACGAAATAGCAAGATATCTAACAACTCGCTTACAACCATATTTAGGAAAAACGGACTCATATATAAAGGACTCACGTCATTTTATAGAGAAAATTGAAGGTTTAATTCGGACTCCTGAAGATATTTTAGTAAGTTTCGATGTAGTATCTTTATTTACTATGATTCCAGTTAATGAAGTTATGGATTTTATAACGGATATTTTTCCAGAAGATCTGACTGCTCTTTTCAGACACTGTCTCACTTCCAGTCATTTCCAGTGGAATAATGAATTTTACGAACAACTTAATGGCGTAGCAATGGGTAACCCATTGGGTCCTGCAGTAGCTAATTTCTACATGGAGAAATTCGAACAGTCAGCCTTGGAAAAAGCAGATAAGAAACCATCTCGCTGGTATCGGTATGTAGACGATACATTTGTGGTCTGGCCACATGGTAGAGAAGCCTTAGGCGAATTTTTTGAGTACCTTAATAATATAAATCCAAGAATCCAGTTTACCATGGAGAGAGAAAATGATAACAAAATACCGTTTTTGGATATTTTAGTTATGAGACAGACGGATGGAAGCTTGAAACAACAGATTTTTAGAAAAATAACGCACACAGACAGATACTTACATAAAAACTCTAACCACCATCCAAAACAAAAAAGAGGTGTGATTACAAGTCTCGTTGACAGAGCCAGACGGATTTGCACGCCGGAGTATCTAGACGACGAATTAAAACATCTGAAGCACGCTTTTGAGAAAAATGGCTACTCAAAGAAAGAAGTAAGCAGAATTCTGCACCCAAACAACAAAAAGCTTAAGGACAAGTCCGAAAAACGATGGAAGAATACAGTCTCTCTCCCTTTTATAAAGAAAGTAACGGATCAGATTGGAAAGATTTTGAGTAAACATGATATTAGAACTGTTTTTAGACCAACGAAGAAAATTTGTCATGTTCTTCGGTCTGTAAAAGATAAACGCGCTCCTCTACCAGCCAGTGGCGTATATAAAATTCCGTGTACATGTGGAAAAGTTTATGTTGGAACAACAAAGAGAGGCGTAAATACGCGGTTAAAAGAACACAGAAGTCTTTGCCGATTATGGAAAACAGATAAATCGGCTGTAGCAGAACACGCTTTTCAACCAGGAAATCATCAAGTGAAGTTTTCCGAAACAAAAATGTTATCTACGACGACGAACTATTACCCACGGCTTTGTAGAGAAGCAATTGAAATATATAAACATAGTGATAATTTTAATCGGAAAGAAGAGAACATGAAACTTAGTGATATTTGGACAGTAGCACTACAGGATTGCTAGACAGTTTTATCCGTGGCAAGATTACGATCGATAGTTAAGTTTTATCCCTGACAAAGGTTATCTCTGCATATCACGTGTAACTCTGGTCACGCCCACTTTCTATGATACATAAGTCGCTCTCAGACGTCCAACCCGTCAGTCGGCAAGACTCACCGGAGGAGAAACACCCCTCTGATGATGTCAAGCGAAGCACTGGACGAAACGTTAGGAGATGAAGAGTTTCATGGACCACGACCTTACATCCCGCAAGGTTTACCAGAAGATATAACTAGTGTCACAGGAATGGTTCAAAACATAGACAGTAGGAGGAGTCAGTGTTCTTGTACTTAAGTCGGCATTGTGCCTTTTGTTTTTAATTATGATGCAATTTCTGTGTTTCATCGTCAATAAGAAGTTCCAAGGGATACAGTAAACCTCAAGTTAAGCATCGGAATCTACAACTAGTGTCACAGGATTGGTTCAAAACATAGACAGTAAGAAGAGTCAGTCTTCTTGTACTTAAGTCGGCATTGTGCCTTTTCTATTTAATACCGATGCAATTTCTGTGTTTCATCTTCGATAAGAAGGTCAGAGGGATACAGTAAACCTGAAGTGAAGCATCGGAATCTATAACTAGTGTCACAGGAATGGTTCAAACATAGACAGAAAGAAGAGTCAGTCTTCATGTACTTAAGTCGGCATTGTGTCTTTTGTATTTAATCCCGATGCAATTTCTGTGTTTCATCGTCAATAAGAAGGTCAGAGGGATACAGTAAACCGGAAGTGAAGCATCGGAATCTATAACTAGTGTCACAGGAATGGTTCAAAACATAGTCAGTAAGAAGAGTCAGTCTTCTTGTCCTTAAGTCGGCATTGTGCCTTTTGCATTTAAACCCGATGCAATTTTGTGTTTCATCGTCAATAAGAATGTCCAAGGGATACAGTAAACCTGTAGTGAAGCATCGGAATCTATACCTAGTGACACAGGAATGGTTCAAATCATTGTCAATAAGAAGAGTCGGTCTTCATGTACTTAAGTCGGCATTGTGCCTTTTGTATTTAATTCCGATGCAATTTCTGTGTTTCATCGTCAATACGAAAGTACAAGGGATACAGTAAACCTGAAGTGAAGCATCGGAATCTATAACTAGCGTCACAGGAATGGTTCAAAACATAGACAGTAGGAAGAGTCAGTGTTCTTGTACTTAAGTCGGCATTATGCCTTTTGTATTTAATTCCGATGCAATTTCTGTGTTTCATCGTCAATAAGAAGGTCCAAGGGATACAGTAAAACTGAAGTGAAGCATCTGAATCTACAACTAGTGTCACAGGATTGGTTCAAAACATAAACAGTCAGAAGAGTCAGTCTTCTTGTACTTAAGTCGGCATTGTGCCTTTTCTATTTAATACCGATGCAATTTCTGTGTTTCATCGTCAATAAGAAGGTCAGAGGGGTACAATAAACCTGAAGTGAAGCATCGGAATCTATAACTAGTGTCACTGTAATGGTTCAAAATATAGACAGTAAGAAGAGTCAGTCTTCTTGTACTTAAGTCGGCATTGTGCATTTTGTATTTAATTCCGATGCAATATCTGTGATTCATCGTCAACAAGAAGGTCCAAGGGATACAGTAAACCTGAAGTGAAGCATCGGACTCTACAACTAGTGTCACAGAAATGGATCAAACATAGACAGTAGGAAGAGTCAGTCTTCTTATACTTAAGTCGGCATTGTGACTTTTGTATTTAATTCCGATGCAATTTATGTGTTTCATCGTCAATAAGATGGTCCAAGGGATACAGTAATCCTTAAGTGAAGCATCGGAATCTATAACTAGTGTCACAGGAATGGTTCAAATCTTAGTCAGTAGGAAGAGTCGGTCTTCATGTACTTGTGTCGGCATTGTGCCTTTTGTATATAATTGCGATGCAATTTCTGTGTTTCATCGTCAATTAGAAGGTCCAAGGGATACAGTAAACCTTAAGTGAAGCATCGGAATCTATAACTAGTGTCACAGGAATGGTTCAAATCATAGACAGCAGGAAGAGTCAGTTTTCTTGTACTTAAGTCGGCATTGTGCCTTTTGTATTTAATTCCGATGCAATTTCTGTGTTTCATCGTCAATAAGATAGTCCAAGGTATACAGTAAACCTGAAGTGAAGCATCGGAATCTCTAACTAGTGTCACAGGAATGGTTCAAAACATAGTCAGTAAGAAGAGTCAGTCTTCTTGTACTTAAGTCGTCATTGTGCATTTTGTATTTAATTCCGATGAAATTTCTGTGTTTCATCGTCAATAAGAAGGTCCAAGGGATACAATAAACCTGAAGTGAAGCATCGGAATCTATAACTAGTGTCACAGGAATGGTTTAAATCATTGTCAATAAGAAGAGTCGGTCTTCATGTACTTAAATCGGCATTGTGCCTTTTGTATTTAACTCCGATGCAATTTCTGTGTTTCATCATCAACAAGAAGGTCCAAGCGATACAGTATACCGGAAGTGAAGCATCGGAATCTATAACTAGTGTCACACTAATGGTTCAAAACAAAGTCAGTAAGAAGAGTTAGTCTTCTTATCCTTAAGTCGGCATTGTGCCTTTTATATTTAATTCCGATGCAATTTCTGTGTTTCATTGTCAATAAGAATGTCCAAGGGATACAGTATACCTGAAGTGAAGCATCGGAATCTATAACTAGTGTCACAGGAATATTTCAAATCATTGTCAATAAGAGGAGTCGGTCTTTATGTACTTAAGTCGGCATTGTGCCTTTTGTATTTAATTCCGATGCAATTTCTGTGTTTCATCGTCAATAAGAAAGTACAAGGGAAACAGTAAACCTGAAGTGAAGCTTCGGAATCTATAACTAGTGTCACAGGAATGGTTCAAAACATAGTCAGAAAGAAGAGTCAGTCTTCTTGTACTTAATTGGGCATTGTGCCTTTCGTATTTAATTCCGATGCAATTTCTGTGCTTCACCGTCAATAAGAAGGTCAGAGGGATACAGTAAACCTGAAGTGAAGCATTGGAATCTATAACTAGTGTCACAGGAATGGTTCAAACTTAGACAGTAAGAAGAGTCAGTCTTCTTGTCCTTAAGTCGGCATTGTGCCTTTTGTATTTAATTCCGATGCAATTTCTGTGTTTCATCGTCAATAAGAAGGTCCAAGGGATACAGTAAACCTGGAGTGAAGCATCGGAATATATAACTAGTGTCACAGTAATGGTTCAAAACATACACAGTAAGAAGAGTCAATTCTCTTGTACATAAGTCGGCATTGTGCCTTTTGTATTTAATTCCGATGCAATTTCTGTGTTTCATCGTCTATAAGAAGGTCCAAGGGATACATTAAACCTGAAGTGAAGCATCGGAATCTATAACTAGTGTCACTGGAATGGTTCAAAGTATAGACAGTAAGAAGAGTCAGTCTTCTTGTACTTAAGTCGGCATTGTGCCTCTTGTATTTAATTCCGATGCAATTTCTGTGATTCATCGTCAATGAGAAGGTCCAAGGGATACGGTAAACCTGAAGTGAAGCATCTGACTCTATAACTAGTGTCACAGAAATGGATCAAAACATAGACAGTAGGAAGAGTCAGTCTTCTTATACTTAAGTTGGCATTGTGCCTTTTGTATTTAATTCCGATGCAATTTCTGTGTTTCATCGTCAATAAGAAGGTCCAAGGGATACAGTGAACCTGAAGTGAGGCATTGGAATCTATAACTAGTGCCACAGGAATGGTTCTAATCATAGACAGTAGGAAGAGTCGGTCTTCATGTACTTAAGTCGGCATTGTGCCTTTTGTATTTAATTCCGATGCAATTTCTGTGTTTCATCGTCAATAAGAAGGTCCAAGCGATACAGTAAACCTGAAATGAAGCATCAGAATCTATAACTAGTGTCACAGGAATTGTTCAAAACATAGTCAGGAAGAAGAGTCAGTCTTCTTGTACTTAATTCGGCATTGTGCCTTTCGTATTAAATTCCGATTCAATTTCTGTGTTTCACCGTCAATAAGAATGTCAGAGGGATACAGTAAACCTGAAGTGAAGCATCGGAATCTCTAACTAGTGTCACAGGATTGGTTCAAGCATAGACAGTAAGAAGAGTCAGTCTTCATGTACTTAAGTCAGCATTGTGCCTTTTGTATTTAATCCCGAAGCAATTTCTGTGTGACATCGTCAATAAAATGGTCAGAGGGATACAGTAAACCGGAAGTGAAGCATCGGAATCTATAACTAGTGTCACAGGAATGGTTCAAATCATTGTCAATAAGAAGAGTCGGTCTTCATGTACATAAGTCGGCATTGTGCCTATCGTATTTAATTCCGATGCAATTTCTGTGTTTCATCGTCAATAAGAAAGTAGAAGGGATACAGTAAACCTGAAGTGAAGCATCGGAATCTATAATTAGTGTCACAGGAATGGTTCGAAACTTAGACTGTAGGAAGACTCAGTGTTTTTGTACTTAAGTCGGCATTGTGCCTTTTGTGTTTAATTCCGATGCAATATCTGTGTTTCATCGTCAATAAGTAGGTCCAAGGGATGCAGTAAACCTGAAGTGAGGCATCGCAACCTACAACTAGTGTCACAGGATTGGTTCAAAGCATAGACAGTAAGAAGAGTCAGTCTTCTTGTCCTTAAGTCGGCATTGTGTCTTTTGCATTTAATTCCGATGCAATTTTGTGTTTCATCGTCAATAAGAATGTCCAAGGGATACAGTAAACCTGTAGTGAAGCATCGGAATCTGTAACTTGTGTCACAGGAATGGTTCAAATCATTGTCAATAAGAAGAGTTGGTCCTCATGTACTTAAGTCGTCATTGTGCCTTTTGTATTTAATTCCGATGAAATTTCAGTGTTTCATCGTCAATTAGGAGGTGCAAGCGATACAGTAAACCGGAAGTGAAGCATCGGAATCTATAAATAGTGTCACACTAATGGTTCAAATCAAATTCAGTAAGAAGAGTCAATCTTCTTGTCCTTAAGTCGGCATTGTGCCTTTTGTATTTAATTCCGATGCAATTTCTGTGTTTCATCGTGAATAAGAATGTCCAAGAGATACTGTAAACCTGAAGTGAAGCATCGGAATCTGTAACTAGTGTCACAGGAATGGTTCAAATCATTGTCAATAAGAAGAGTCGGTCTTCATGTACTTAAGTCGGCATTGTGCCTTTTGTATTTAAATCCGACGCAATTTCTGTGTTTCATCGTCAATAAGAAGGTCCAAGGGATATAGTAAACCTGAAGTGAAGCATCGAAATCTACAACTAGTGTCACAGGATAGGTTCAAAACATAGACAGTAAGAAGAGTCAGTCTTCTTGAACTTAAGTCGTTATTATGCCTTTTCTATTTAATACCGATGCAATTTCTGTGTTTCGTCGTCAATAAGAAGGTCAGAGGGATACAGTAAACCTGAAGTGAAGCATCGGAATCTATAACTAGTGTCACAGGAATGGTTCAAAACATAGTCAGGAAGAAGAGTCAATCTTCTTGTACTTAATTCGGCATTGTGCCTTTCGTATTGAATTCCGATGCAGTTTCTGTGATTCACCGCCAATAACAATGTCAGTGGGATACAGTAAACCTGAAGTGAAGCATCGGAATCTATAACTAGTGTCACAGGAATGGTTTAAACATAGACAGTGGGAAGAATCGGTCTTCATGTACTTAAATCGGCATTGTGCCTTTTGTATTTAATTCCGATTCAATTTCTGTGTTTCATCGTAAACAAGAAGGTCCAAGCGATACAGTAAAGCGGAAGTAAAGCATCGGAATCTATAACTAGTGTCACACTAATGGTTCAAAACAAAGTCAGTAAGAAGAGTTAGTCTTCTTATCCTTAAGTCGGCATTGTGCCTTTTATATTTAATTCCGATGCAATTTCTGTGTTTCATCGTCAATAAGAATGTCCAAGGGATACAGTATACCTGAAGTGAAGCATCGGAATCTATAACTAGTGTCACAGGAATGGTTCAAATCTTGTCAATAAGAAGAGTCGGTCTTCATGTACTTAAGTCGGCATTGTGCCTTTTGTATTTAATTCCGATGCAATTTCTGTGTTTCATCGTCAATAAGAAAGTACAAGGGAAACAGTAAACCTGAAGTGAAGCTTCGGAATCTATAACTAGTGTCACAGGAATGGTTCAAAACATAGACAGTAAGAAGAGTCAGTCTTCTTGTACTTAAGGCGGCATTGTGCCTTTTGTATTTAATTCCGATGCAGTTTCTGTGTTTCATCGTCAATAAGAAGGTCCAAGCGAAACAGTAAACCTGAAGTGAAGCATCAGAATCTATAACTAGTGTCACAGAAATTGTTCAAAACATAGTCAGGAAGAAGAGTCAGTCTTCTTGTACTTAATTCGTCATTGTGCCTTTCGTATTGAATTACGATTCAATTTCTGTGTTTCACCGTCAATAAGATGGTCAGAGGGATACAGTAAACCGGAAGTGAAGCATCGGAATCTATAACTAGTGTCACAGGAATGGTTCAAATCATTGTCAATAAGAAAAGTCGGTCTTCATGTACTTAAGTCGGCATTGTGCCTTTTGTATTTAATTCCGATGCAATTTCTGTGTTTCTTCGTCAATACGATGGTCCAAGCGATACAGTAAACCGGAAGTGAAGCATCGGAATCTATAACTCGTATCACACTAATGGTTCAAAACAAAGTCAGTAAGAGAAGTCAGTCTTCTTATCCTTAAGTCGGCATTGTGCCTTTTATATTTAATTCCGATGCCATTTCTGTGTTTCATCGTCAATAAGAATGTCCAAGGGATACAGTAAACCTGAAGTGAAGCATCGGAATCTATAACTAGTGTCACAGGAATGGTTAAAATCACTGTCAATAACAAGAGTCGGTCTTCATGTACTTAAGTCGACTTTGTGCATTTTGTATTTAATTCCGATGCAATTTCTGTGTTTCATCGTCAATAAGAAAGTAGAAGGGATACAGTAAACCTGAATTGAAGCATCGGAATCTATAACTAGTGTCACAGGAATGGTTCAAAACATAGACAGTAGGAAGAGTCAGTGTTTTTGTACTTAAGTCGGCATTGTGCCATTTGTGTTTAATTCCGATGCAATATCTGTGTTTCATCGTCAATAAGAAGGTCCAAGGGATACAGTTAACCTGAAGTGAGGCATCGGAATCTACAACTAGTGTCACAGGATTGGTTCAAAACATAGACAGTAAGAAGAGTCAGTCTTCTTGTACTTAAGTCGGCAATGTTCCTTTGCTATTTAAAACCGATGCAATTTCTGTGTTTCATCGTCAATAAGAAGGTCAGAGGGATACAGTAAACCGGAAGTGAAGCATCGGAATCTATAACTAGTGTCACAGGAATGGTTCAAGACATCGTCAGTAAGAAGAGTCAGTCTTCTTGTCCTTAAGTCGGCATTGTGCCTTTTGCACTTAATTCCGATGCAATTTTGTGTTTCATCGTCAATAAGAATGTCCAAGGGATACAGTAAACCTGTAGTGAAGCATCGGAATCTATAACTAGTGTCACAGGAATGGTTCAAATCATTGTCAATAAGAAGAGTTGGTCCTCATGTACTTAAGTCGGCATTGTGCCTTTTGTATTTAATTCCGATGCAATTTCTGTGTTTCATCGTCAATACGAAAGTACAAGGGATATAGTAAACCTGAAGTGAAGCATCGGAATCTGTAACTAGTGTCACAGGAATGGTTCAAACATAGACAGTAGGGAGAGTCATTCTTCTTGTCCTTAAGACGGCATTGTGCATTTTGTATTTAATTCCGAAGCAATTTCTGTGTTTGATCGTCAATAAGAAGGTCCAAGGGATACAGTAAACCTGGAGTGAAGCATCGGAATCTATAACTAGTGTCACGGGAATGGTTCAAATCATAGTCAGTAGGAAGAGTCGGTCTTCATGTACTTAAGTCGGCATTGTGCCTTTTGTATTTAATTCCGATGCAATTTCTGTGTTTCATCGTCAATAAGATAGTCCAAGGTATACAGTAAACCTGAAGTGAAGCATCGGTATCTATAACTAGTGTCACAGGAATGGTTCAAAACATAGTCAGTAAGAAGAGTCAGTCTTCTTGTACTTAAGTCGTCATTGTGCCTTTTATATTTAATTCCGATGAAATTTCTGTGTTTCATCGTCAATTAGAAGGTGCAAGCGATACAGTAAACCGGAAGTTAAGCATCGGAATCTATAAATAGTGTCACACTAATGGTTCAAATCAAATTCAGTGAGAAGAGTCAGTCTTTTTGTCCTTAAGTCGGCATTGCGCCATTTGTATTTAATTCCGATGCAATTTCTGTGTTTCATCGTCAATAAGAATGTCCAAGAGATACTGTAAACCTGAAGTGAGGCATCGGAATCTATAACTAGTGTCACAGGAATGGTTCAAATCATTGTCAATAAGAAGAGTCGGTCTTCATGTACTTACGTCGGCATTGTGCCTTTTGTATTTAATTCCGACGCAATTTCTGTGTTTCATCGTCAATAAGAAGGTCCAAGGGATACAGTAAACCTGAAGTGAAGCATCGGAATCTACAACTAGTATCACAGGACAGGTTTAAAACATAGACAGTAAGAAGAGTCAGTCCTCTTCAACTTAAGTCGTAATTATGCCTTTTCTATTTAATACCGATGCAATTTCTGTGTTTCGTCGTCAATAAGAGGGTCAGAGGGATACAGTAAACCTGAAGTGAAGCATCGGAATCTATAACTAGTGTCACAGGAATGGTTCAAAACATAGACAGGAAGAAGAGTCAATCTTCTTGTACTTAATTCGGCATTGTGAATTTCGTATTGAATTCCGATGCAATTTCTGTGATTCACCGCCAATAACAATGTCAGAGGGATACAGTAAACCTGAAGTGAAGCATCGGAATCTATAACTAGTGTCACAGGAATGGTATAAACATAGACAGTGAGAAGAGTCGGTCTTCATGTACTTAAGTCGGCATTGTGCATTTTGTATTTAATCCCGATGCAATTACTGTGTGACTTCGTCAATAAGATGGTCAGAGGGATACAGTAAACCGGAAGTGAAGCATCGGAATCTATAACTAGTGTCACAGGAATGGTTCAAAACATAATCAGTAAGAAGAGTCAGTCTTCTTATCCATAAGTCGGCATTGTGCCATTTGTATTTAATTCCGATGCAATTTTGTGTTTCATCGTCAATAAGAATGTCCAAGGGATACAGTAAACCTGAAGTGAAGCATCGGAATCTATAACTAGTGTCACAGGAATGGTTCAAATCATTGTCAATAAGAAGAGTCGGTCTTCATGAACTTAAATCGGCATTGTGCCTTTTGTATTTAATTCCGATGCAATTTCTGTGTTTCATCGTCAACAAGAAGGTCCAGGCGATACAGTAAACCGGAAGTGAAGCATCGGAATCTATAACTAGTGTCACACTAATGGTTCAAAACAAAGTCAGTAAGAAGAGTTAGTCTTCTTATCCTTAAGTCGGCATTGTGCCTTTTATATTTAATTCCGATGCAATTTCTGTGTTTCATCGTCAATAAGAATTTCCAAGGGATACAGTATACCTGAAGTGAAGCATCGGAATCTATAACTAGTGTCACAGGAATGGTTCAAATCATTTTCAATAAGAAGAGTCGGTCTTCATGTACTTAAGTCGGCATTGTGCCTTTTGTATTTAATTCCGACGCAATTTCTGTGTTTCATCGTCAATGAGAAGGTCCAAGCGATACAGTGAACCGGAAGTGAAGCATCGGAATCTATAACTAGTGTCACACTAATGGGTCAAAACAAAGTCAGTAAGAAGAGTCAGTCTTCTTATCCTTAAGTCGGCTTGTGCCTTTTATATTTAATTCCGATGCAATTTCTGTGTTTCATCGTCAATAAGAAGGTCCAAGGGATACATTAAACCTGAAGTGAAGCATCGGAATCTATAACTAGTATCACTGGAATGGTTCAAATTATAGACAGTAAGAAGAGTCAGTCTTCTTGTACTTAAGTCGGCATTGTGCCTCTTGTATTTAATTCCGATGCAATTTCTGTGTTTCATCGTCAATAAGAAGGTCCAAGGGATACAGTAAACCTGAAGTGAAGCATCGGAATCTATAGCTAGTATCACAGGAATGATTCAAAACATAGACAGTAGGAAGAGTCAATGTTCTGGTACTTAAGTCGGCATTGTGCCTTTTGTATTTAATTCCGATGCAGTTTCTGTGCTTCAGCGTCAATAGGAAGGTACAAGGGATACAGTAAACCTAAAGTGAGGCATCGGAATCTATAACTAGTGCCACAGGAATGGTTCAAATCATAGTCAGTAAGAAGAGTCGGTCTTCATGTACTTAAGTCGGCATTGTGCCTTTTGTATTTAATTCCGATGCAATTTCTGTGTTTCATCGTCAATAAGAAGGTCCAAGCGATACAGTAAACCTGAAGTGAAGCATCAGAATCTGTAACTAGTGTCACAGGAATGGTTCAAAACATAGACAGTTGGAAGAGTCACTCTTCTTGTACTTAAGTCGGCATTGTGCCTTTTGTATTTAATTCCGATGCAATTTCTGTGCTTCATCGTCAATAAGAAGGTCCAAGGGATACAGTAAAACTGAAGTGAAGCATCTGAATCTACATCTAGTGTCTCAGGATTGGTTCAAAACATAGACAGTAAGAAGAGTCAGTCTTCTTGTCCTTAAGTCGGCATTGTGCATTTTGTATTTAATTCCGATGCAATTTCTGTGATTGATCGTCAATAAGAAGGTCCAAGGGATACAGTAAACATGGAGTGAAGCATCGGAATCTATAACTAGAGTCACAGTAATGGTTCAAAATATAGACAGTAAGAAGAGTCAGTCTTCTTGTACTTAAGTCGGCATTGTGCATTTTGTATTTAATTCCGATGCAATTTCTGTGATTCATCGTCAATAAGAAGGTCCAAGGGATACAGAAAACCTGAAGTGAAGCATCGGACGCTATAACTAGTGTCACAGAAACGGATCAAAACATAGACAGTAGGAAGAGTCAGTCTTCTTATACTTAAGTCGGCATTGTGCCTTTTGTATTTAATTCCGATGCAATTTCTGTGTTTCATCGTCAATAAGAAGTTCCAAGGGATACAGTAAACCTAAAGTGAAGCATCGGAATCTATAACTAGTGTCACAGGAATGGTTCAAATCATAGTCAGTAGAAAGAGTCGGTCTTCATGTACTTGAGTCGGCATTGTGCCTTTTGTATTTAATTGCGATATAATTTCTGTGTTTCACCGTCAATTAGAAGGTCCAAGGGATACAGTAAACCTTAAGTGAAGCATCGGAATCTATAACTAGTGTCACAGGAATGGTTCAAATCATAGACAGCAGGAAGAGTCAGTTTTCTTGTACTTAAGTCGGCATTGTGCATTTTGTATTTAATTCCGATGCAATTTCTGTGTTTCAGCGTCAATAAGATAGTCCAAGGTATACAGTAAACCTGAAGTGAAGCATCGGAATCTATAACTAGTGTCACAGGAATGGTTCAAAACATAGTCAGTAAGAAGAGTCAGTCTTCTTGTACTTAAGTCGCCATTGTGCCTTTTGTATTTAATTCCGATGAAATTTCTGTGTTTCATCGTCTATTAGAAGGTGCAAGCGATACAGTAAACCGGAAGTGAAGCATCGGAATCTATAAATAGTGTCACACTAATGGTTCAAATCAAATTCAGTAAGAAGAGTCCGTCTGCTTGTCCTTAAGTCGGCATTGTGCCTTTTGTATTTAATTCCGATGCAATTTCTGTGTTTCATCGTCAACAAGAATGTCCAAGAGATACTGTAAACCTGTAGTGAAGCATCGGAATCTATAACTGGTGTCACAGGAATGGTTCAAATAATTGTCAATAAGAAGAGTCGGTCTTCATGTACTTAAGTCGGCTATGTCCCTTTTGTATTTAATTCCGACGCAATTTCTGTGTTTCATCGTCAATAAGCAGGTATAAGGGATACAGTAAACCTGAAGTGAAGCATCGGAATCTACAACTAGTGTCACAGGATAGGTTCAAAACATAGACAGTAAGAAGAGTCAGTCTTCTTGAACTTAAGTCGTTATTATGCCTTTTTTATTTATTACCGATGCAATTTCTGTGTTTCGTCGTCAATAAGAAGGTCAGAGGGATACAGTAAAATTGAAGTGAAGCATCGGAATCTATAACTAGTGTCACAGGAATGGTTCAAATCATTGTCAATAAGAAGAGTCGGTCCTCATGTACTTAAGTCGGCATTGTGCCTTTTGTATTTAATTCCGATGCAATTTCTGTGTTTCATCGTCAATACGAAAGTACAAGGGATACAGTAAACCTGAAGTGAAGCATCGGAATCTATAACTAGTGTCACAGGAATGGTTCAAACATAGACAGTAAGAAGAGTCAGTCTCCTTGTCCTTAAGTCGGCATTGTGCATTTTGTATTTAATTCCGATGCAATTTCTGTGTTTGATCGTCAATAAGAAGGTCCAAGTGATACAGTAAACCTGGAGTGAAGCATCGGAATCTATAACTAGAGTCACTGTAATGGTTCAAAGTATAGACAATAAGAAGAGTCAGTCTTCTTGTACTAAAGTCGGCATTGTGCATTTTGTATTTAATTCCGATGCAATTTCTGTGATTCATCGTCAATAAGAAGGTCCAAGGGATACAGTAAACCTGAAGTGAAGCATCGGAATCGATAACTAGTGTCACAGAAATGGATCAAAACATAGACAGTAGGAAGAGTCAGTCTTCTTATACTTAAGTCGGCATTGTGCCTTTTGTATTTAATTCCGATGTAATTTCTGTGTTTCATCGTCAATAAGAAGGTCCAAGGGATACAGTAAACCTAAAGTGAAGCATCGGAATCTATAACTAGTGTCACGGGAATGGTTCAAATCATAGTCAGTAGGAAGAGTCGGTCTTCATGTACTTGAGTCGGCATTGTGCTTTTTGTATTTAATTGCGATGCAATTTCTGTGTTTCATCGTCAATTTCAAGGTCCAAGGGATACAGTAAACCTTAAGTGAAGCATCGGAATCTATAACTAGTGTCACAGGAATGGTTCAAATCATAGACAGCAGGAAGAGTCAGTTTTCTTGTACTTAGGTCAGCATTGTGCCTTTTGTATTTAATTCCGATGCAATTTCTGTGTTTCATCGTCAATTAGAAGGTGCAAGCGATACAGTAAACCGGAAGTGAAGCATCGGAATCTATAAATAGTGTCACAGTAATGGTTCAAATCAAATTCAGTAAGAAGAGTCAGTCTTCTTGTCCATAAGTCGGCATTGTGCCTTTTGTATTTGATTCCGATGCAATTTCTGTGTTTCATCGTCAATAAGAATGTCCACGATATACTGTAAACCTGAAGTGAAGCATCGGAATCTATAACTAGTGTCACAGGAATGGTTCAAATCATTGTCAATAAGAAGAGTCGGTCTTCATGTACTTAAGTCGGCATTGTGCCAATTGTATTTAATTCCGACGCAATTTCTGTGTTTCATCGTCAATAAGAAGGTCCAAGGGATACAGTAAACCAGAAGTGAAGCATCGGAATCTACAACTAGTGTCACAGGATAGGTTCAAAACATAGACAGTAAGAAGAGTCAGTCTTCTTGAACTTAAGTCGTTATTATGCCTTTTCTATTTAATACCGATGCAATTTCTCTGTTTCGTCGTCAATAAGGTCAGAGGGATACAGTAAACCTGAAGTGAAGCATCGGAATCTATAACTAGTGTCACAGGAATGGTTCAAAACATAGTCAGGAAGAAGAGTCAATCTTCTTGTACTTAATTCGGCATTGTGCCTTTCGTATTGAATTCCGATGCAATTTCTGTGATTCACCGCCAATAACAATGTCAGAGGGATACTGTAAACCTGAAGTGAAGCATCGGAATCTATAACTAGTGTCACAGGAATGGTTTAAACATAGACAGTGAGAAGAGTCGGTCTTCATGTACTTAAGTCGGCATTGTGCCTTTTGTATTTAATCCAGATGCAATTTCTGTGTGACATCGTCAATAAGATGGTCAGAGGGGTACAGTAAACCGGAAGTGAAGCATCGGAATCTATAACTAGTGTCACAGGAATGGTTCAAATCATAATCAGTAAGAAGAGTCAGTCTTCTTTTCCATAAGTCGGCATTGTGCCTTTTGTATTTAATTCCGATGCAATTTTGTGTTTCATCGTCAATAAGAATGTCCAAGATATACAGTAAACCTGAAGTGAAGCATCGGAATCTATAACTAGTGTCACAGGAATGGTTCAAATCATTGTCAATAAGAAGAGTCGGCCTTCATGTACTTAAATCGGCATTGTGCCTCTTGCATTTAATTCCGATGCAATTTCTGTGTTTCATCGTCAACAAGAAGGTCCAAGCGATACAGTAAACCGGAAGAGAAGCATCGGAATCTATAACTAGTGTCACACTAATGGTTCAAAACAAAGTCAGTAAGAAGAGTTAGTCTTCTTATCCTTAAGTCGGCATTGTGCCTTTTATATTTAATTCCGACGCAATTTCTGTGTTTCATCGTCAATAAGAATGTCCAAGGGATACAGTATACCTGAAGTGAAGCATCGGAATCTAGAACTAGTGTCACAGGAATGGTTCAAATCATTGTCAATAAGAAGAGTCGGTCTTCATGTACTTAAGTCGGCATTGTGCCTTTTATATTTAATTCCGATGCAATTTCTGTGTTTCATCGTCTATAAGAAGGTCCAAGCGATACAGTAAACCGGAAGTGAAGCATCGGAATCTATAACTAGTGTCACACTAATGGGTCAAAACAAAGTCAGTAAGAAGAGTCAGTCTTCTTATCCTTAAGTCGGCATTGTGCCTTTTATATTTAATTCCGATGCAATTTGTGTGTATCATCGTCAATCAGAAGGTCAGAGGGATACAGTAAACCTGAAGTGAAGTATCGGAATCTATAACTAGTGTCACAGAAATGATTCAAAGCATAGTCAGTAAGAAGAGTAAGTCATCTTGAACTTAATTGGGCATTGTGCCTGTCGTATTTAATTCCGATGCAATTTCTGTGTTTCATCGTCAATAAGAAGGTCAGAGGGATACAGCAAACCCGAAGTGAAGCATCGGAATCTAAAACTAGTGTCACAGGAATGGTTCAAAACATAGACAGTAGGAAGAGTCAGTCTTCTTGTACTGAAGTCGCCATTGTGCCTTTTGTATTTAATTCCGATGCAATTTCTGTGTTTCTTCGTCAATGAGAAGGTCACAGGGATACAGTAAACATGATGTGAAGCATCGAAATCCAAAACTAGTGTCACAGGAATGGTTCAAAGCATAGTCAGTAAGAAGAGACAGTCTTCTTGTACTTAAGTCGGCATTGTGCCTTTTGTATTTAATTCCGATGCAATTTCTGTGTTTCATCGTCAATAAGAAAGTACAAGGGAAACAGTAAACCTGAAGTGAAGCTTCGGAATCTATAACTAGTGTCACAGGAATGGTTCTAAACATAGACAGTAAGAAGAGTCAGTCTTCTTGTACTTAAGTCGGCATTGTGCCTTTTGTATTTAATTCCGATGCAGTTTCTGTGTTTCATCGTCAATAAGAAGGTCCATGGGATACAGTAAACCTGAAGTGAAGCATCTGAATCTACAACTAGTGTCACAGGATTGGTTCAAAGCATAGACAGTAAGAAGAGTCAGTCTTCTTGTACTTCAGTCGGCATTGTGCCTTTTCTATTTAATAGTGATGCAATTTCTGTGTTTCATCGTCAATAAGAAGGTCAGAGGGATACAGTAAACCTGAAGTGAAGCATTGGAATTTATAACTAGTGTCACAGGAATGGTTCAAATCATAGTCAGAAAGAAGAGTCAGTCTTCTTGTACTTAATTGGGCATTGTGCCTTTCGTATTTAATTCCGATGCAATTTCTGTGCTTCACCGTCAATAAGAAAGTCAGAGGGATACAGTAAACCTGAAGTGAAGCATTGGAATCTATAACTAGTGTCACAGGAATGGTTCAAACATAGACAGTAGGAAGGTTCAGTTTTCTTGTCCTTAAATCGGCATTGTGCCTTTTGTATTTAATTCCGATGCAATTTCTGTGTTTCATCGTCAATAAGAAGGTCCAAGGGATACAGTACACCTTGAGTGAAGCATCGGAATATATAACTAGAGTCACAGTATTGGTTCAAAACATACACAGTAAGAAGAGTCAATTCTCTTGTACATAAGTCGGCATTGTGCCTTTTGTGTTTAACTCCGATGCAATTTCTGTGTTTCATCGTCAATAAGAAGGTCCAAGGGATACATTAATCCTGAAGTGAAGCATCGGAATCTATAACTAGTGTCACTGGAATGGTTCAAAGTATAGAAAGCAAGAAGAGTCAGTCTTCTTGTACTTAAGTCGGCATTGTGCCTCTTGTATTTAATTCCGATGCAATTTCTGTGATTCATCGTCAATAAGAAGGTCCAAGGGATACAGTAAACCTGAAGTGAAGCATCGGACTCTATAACTAGTGTCACAGAAATGGATCAAAACATAGACAGTAGGAAGAGTCAGTCTTCTTATACTTAAGTCGGCATTGTGCCTTTTGTATTTAATTCCTTAGCAATTTCTGTGTTTCATCGTCAATAAGAAGGTCCAAGGGATACAGTAAACCTAAAGTGAGGCATCGGAATCTATAACTAGTGCCACAGGAATGGTTCAAATCATAGTCAGTATGAAGAGTCGGTCTTCATGTACTTAAGTCAGCATTGTGCCTTTTGTATTCAATCCCGGTGCAATTTCTGTGTGACATCGTCAATAAGATGGTCAGAGGGATACAGTAAACCGGAAGTGAAGCATCGGAATCTATAACTAGTGTCACAGGAATGGTTAAAATCATTGTCAATAACAAGAGTCGGTCTTCATGTACTTAAGTCGGCTTTGTGCCTTTTGTATTTAATTCCGATGCAATTTCTGTGTTTCATCGTCAATAAGAATGTCCACGTTATACTGTAAACCTGAAGTGAAGCATCGGAATCTATAACAAGTGTCACAGGAATGGTTCAAAACATAGACAGTAGGAAGAGTCAGTGTTTTTGTACTTAAGACGGCATTGTGCCTTTTGTGCTTAATTCCGATGCAATATCTGTGTTTCATCGTCAATATGAAGGTCCAAGGGATACAGTAAACATGAAGTGAGGCATCGGAATCTACAACTAGTGTCACAGGATTGGTTCAAAACATAGACAGTAAGAAGGGTCAGTCTTCTTGTACTTAAGTCGGCATTGTGCCTATTCTATTTAAAACCGATGCAATTTCTGTGTTTCATTGTCAATAAGAAGGTCAGAGGGATACAGTAAACCGGAAGTGAAGCATCGGAATCTATAACTAGTGTCACAGGCATGGTTCAAATCATAGTCAGTAAGAAGAGTCAGTCTTCTTGTCCTTAAGTCGGCATTGTGCCTGTTGCATTTAATTCCGATGCAATTTTGTGTTTAATCGTCAATAAGAATGTCCAAGGGATACAGTGAACCTGTAGTGAAGCATCGGAATCTATAACTAGTGTCACAGGAATGGTTCAAATCATTGTCAATAAGAAGAGTCGGTCCTCATGTACTTAAGTCGGCATTGGGCCTTTTGTATTTAATTCCGATGCAATTTCTGTGTTTCATCGTCAATACGAAAGTACAAGGGATACAGTAAACCTGAAGTGAAGCATCGGAATCTATAACTAGTGTCACAGGAATGGTTCAAAACATAGACAGTAGGAATAGTCAGTGTTCTTGTACTTAATCGGCATTGTGCCTTTTGTATTTAATTCCGATGCAATTTCTGTGTTTCATCGTCAATAAGAAGGTCCAAGGGATACTGTAAAACTGAAGTGAAGCATCGCAATCTATAACTAGTGTCACAGGAATGGTTCAAAGCATAGTCAGAAAGAAGAGTCAGTCTTCTTATACTTAATTGGGCATTGTGGTTTTCGTATTTAATTCCGATGCAATTTCTGTGCTTCACCGTCAATAAGAAGGTCAGAGGGATACATTAAACCTGAAGTGAAGCATCGGAATCTATAACTAGTGTCACAGGAATGGTTCAAACATAGACAGTAAGAAGAGTCAGTCTCCTTGTCCTTAAGTCGGCATTGTGCATTTTGTATTTAATTCCGATGCAATTTCTGTGTTTGATCGTCAATAAGACGGTCCAAGTGATACAGTAAACCTGGAGTGAAGCATCGGAATCTATAACTAGAGTCACAGTAATGGTTCAAAATATAGACAGTAAGAAGAGTCAGTCTTCTTGTACTAAAGTCGGCATTGTGCATTTTGTATTTAATTCCGATGCAATTTCTGTGATTCATCGTCAATAAGAAGGTCCAAGGGAAACAGTAAACCTGAAGTGAAGCATCGGAATCTATAACTAGTGTCACAGAAATGGATCAAAACATAGGCAGTAGGTAGAGTCAGTCTTCTTATACTTAATTCGGCATTGTGCATTTTGTATTTAATTCCGATGTAATTTCTGTGTTTCATCGTCAATAAGAAGGTCCAAGGGATACAGTAAACCTAAAGTGAAGCATCGGAATCTATAACTAGTGTCACAGGAATGGTTCAAATCATAGTCAGTAGGAAGAGTCGGTCTTCATGTACTTGAGTCGGCATTGTGCCTTTTGTATTTAATTGCGATGCAATTTCTGTGTTTCATCGTCAATTTGAAGGTCCAAGGGATACAGTAAACCTTAAGTGAAGCATCGGAATCTATAACTAGTGTCACAGGAATGGTTCAAATCATAGACAGCAGGATGAGTCAGTTTTCTTGTACTTAGGTCAGCATTGTGCCTTTTGTATATAATTCCGATGCAGTTTCTGTGTTTCATCGTCAATAAGAATGTCCACGTTATACTGTAAACCTGAAGTGAAGCATCGGAATCTATAACTAGTGTCACAGGAATGGTTCAAATCATTGTCAATAAGAAGAGTCGGTCTTCATGTACTTAAGTCGGCATTGTGCCTTTTGTATTTAATTCCGACGCAATTTCTGTGTTTCATCGTCAATAAGAAGGTCCAAGGGATACAGTAAACCTGAAGTGAAGCATCGGAATCTACAACTAGTGTCACAGGATAGGTTCAAAACATAGACAGTAAGAAGAGTCAGTCTTCTTGAACTTAAGTCGTTATTATGCCTTTTCTATTTAATACCGATGCAATTTCTCTGTTTCGTCGTCAATAAGGTCAGAGGGATACAGTAAACCTGAAGTGAAGCATCGGAATCTATAACTAGTGTCACAGGAATGGTTTAAACATAGACAGTGAGAAGAGTCGGTCTTCATGTACTTAAGTCGGCATTGTGCCTTTTGTATTTAATCCAGATGCAATTTCTGTGTGACATCGTCAATAAGATGGTCAGAGGGGTACAGTAAACCGGAAGTGAAGCATCGGAATCTATAACTAGTGTCACAGGAAGGGTTCAAATCATAATCAGTAAGAAGAGTCAGTCTTCTTTTCCATAAGTTGGCATTGTGCCTTTTGTATTTAATTCCGATGCAATTTTGTGTTTCATCGTCAATAAGAATGTCCAAGGGATACAGTAAACCTGAAGTGAAGCATCGGAATCTATAACTAGTGTCACAGGAATGGTTCAAATCATAGTCAATAAGAAGAGTCGGCCTTCATGTACTTAAATCGGCATTGTGCCTTTTGTATTTAATTCCGATGCAATTCCTGTGTTTCATCGTCAACAAGAAGGTCCTAGCGATACAGTAAACCGGAAGTGAAGCATCGGAATCTATAACAAGTGTCACACTAATGGTTCAAAGCAAACTCAGTAAGAAGAGTTAGTCTTCTTATCCTTAAGTCGGCATTGTGCCTTTTATATTTAATTCCGATGCAATTTCTGTGTTTCATCGTCAATAAGAATGTCCAAGGGATACAGTATACCTGAAGTGAAGCATCGGAATCTAGAACTAGTGTCACAGGAATGGTTCAAATCTTTGTCAATAAGAAGAGTCGGTCTTCATGTACTTAAGTCGGCATTGTGCCTTTTATATTTAATTCCGATGCAATTTCTGTGTTTCATCGTCAATAAGAAGGTCCAAGCGATACAGTAAACCGGAAGTGAAGCATCGGAATCTATAACTAGTGTCACACTAATGGGTCAAAGCAAAGTCAGTAAGGAGAGTCAGTCTTCTTATCCTTAAGTCGGCATTGTGCCTTTTATATTTAATTCCGATGCAATTTGTGTGTTTCATCGTCAATAAGAAGGTCAGAGGGATACAGTAAACCTGAAGTGAAGTATCGGAATCTATAACTAGTGTCACAGAAATGATTCAAAGCATAGTCAGTAAGAAGAGTAAGTCATCTTGAACTTAATTGGGCATTGTGCCTGTCGTATTTAATTCCGATGCAATTTCTGTGTTTCATCGTCAATAAGAAGGTCAGAGGGATACAGTAAACCCGAAGAGAAGCATCGGAATCTAAAACTAGTGTCACAGGAATGGTTCAAAACATAGACAGTAGGAAGAGTCAGTCTTCTTGTACTTAAGTCGCCATTGTGCCTTTTGTATTTAATTCCGATGCTATTTTTGTGTTTCTTCGTCAATAAGAAGGTCACAGGGATACAGTAAACATGATGTGAAGCATCGAAATCCATAACTAGTGTCTCAGGAATGGTTCAAAGCATAGTCAGGAAGAAGAGACAGTCTTCTTGTACTTAAGTCGGCATTGTGCCTTTTGTATTTAATTCCGATGCAATTTCTGTGTTTCATCGTCAATAAGAAAGTACAAGGGAAACAGTAAACCTGAAGTGAAGCTTCGGAATCTATAAGTAGTGTCACAGGAACGGTTCAAAACATAGACAGTAAGAAGAGTCAGTCTTCTTGTACTTAAGTCTGCATTGTGCCTTTTGTATTTAATTCCGATGCAGTTTCTGTGTTTCATCGTCAATAGGAAGGTCCATGGGATACAGTAAACCTGAAGTGAAGCATCTGAATCTACAACTAGTGTCACAGGATTGGTTCATAGCATAGACAGTAAGAAGAGTCAGTCTTCTTGTACTTCAGTCGGCATTGTGCCTTTTCTATTTAATACTGATGCAATTTCTGTGTTTCGTCGTCAATAAGAAGGTCAGAGGGATACAGTAAACCTGAAGTGAAGCATTGGAATTTATAACTAGTGTCACAGGAATGGTTCAAAACATAGTCAGAAAGAAGAGTCAGTCTTCTTGTACTTAATTGGGCATTGTGCCTTTCGTATTTAATTCCGATGCAATTTCTGTGCTTCACCGTCAATAAGAAGGTCAGAGGGATACAGTAAACCTGAAGTGAAGCATTGGAATCTATCACTAGTGTCACAGGAATGGTTCAAACATAGACAGTAAGAAGGTTCAGTCTTCTTGTCCTTATGTCGGCATTGTGCCTTTTGTATTTAATTCCGATGCAATTTCTGTGTTTCATCGTCAATAAGAAGGTCCAAGGGATGCAGTACACCTGGAGTGAAGCATGGGAATATATAACTAGAGTCACAGTATTGGTTCAAAACATACACAGTAAGAAGAGTCAATTCTCTTGTACATAAGCCGGCATTGTGCCTTTTGTGTTTAACTCCGATGCAATTTCTGTGTTTCATCGTCAATAAGAAGGTCCAAGGGATACATTAATCCTGAAGTGAAGCATCGGAATCTATAACTAGTGTCACTGCAATGGTTCAAAGTATAGACAGTAAGAAGAGTCAGTCTTCTTGTACTTAAGTCGGCATTGTGCATCTTGTATTTAATTCCGATGCAATTTCTGTGATTCATCGTCAATAAGAAGGTCCAAGGGATACAGTAAACCTGAAGTGAAGCATCGGACTCTATAACTAGTGTCACAGAAATGGATCAAAACATAGACAGTAGGAAGAGTCAGTCTTCTTATACTTAAGTCGGCATTGTGCCTTTTGTATTTAATTCCTTAGCAATTTCTGTGTTTCATCGTCAATAAGAAGGTCCAAGGGATACAGTAAACCTAAAGTGAGGCATCGGAATCTATAACTAGTGCCACAGGAATGATTCAAATCATAGTCAGTAGGAAGAGTCGGTCTTCATGTACTTAAGTCGGCATTGTGCCTTTTGTATTTAATTCCGATGCAATTTCTGTGTTTCATCGGCAATAAGAAGGTCCAAGCGATACAGTAAACCTGAAGTGAAGCATCAGAATCTATAACTAGTGTCACAGGAATGGTTCAAAACATAGACAGTAGGAAGAGTCAGCCTTCTTATACTTAAGTCGGCATTGTGCCTTTTGTATTTAATTCCGATGCAATTTCTGTGATTCATCGTCAATAAGAAGGTCCAACTGATACAGTAAACCTAAAGTGAGGCATCAGAATCTATAACTAGTGCCACAGGAATGGTTCAAATCATAGTCAGTAGGAAGAGTCGGTTTTCATGTACTTAAGCCGGCATTGTGCCTTTTGTATTTAATTCCGATGCAATTTCTGTGTTTCATCGTCAATAAGAAGGTCCAAGGGATACAGTAAACCTGAAGTGAAGCATTGGAATTTATAACTAGTGTCACAGGAATGGTTCAAATCATAGTCAGAAAGAAGAGTCAGTCTTCTTGTACTTAATTGGGCATTGTGCCTTTCGTATTTAATTCCGATGCAATTTCTGTGCTTCACCGTCAATAAGAAAGTCAGAGGGATACAGTAAACCTAAAGTGAAGCATTGGAATCTATAACTAGTGTCACAGGAATGGTTCAAACATAGACAGTAGGAAGGTTCAGTCTTCTTGTCCTTAAATCGGCATTGTGCCTTTTGTATTTAATTCCGATGCAATTTCTGTGTTTCATCGTCAATAAGAAGGTCCAAGGGATACAGTACACCTTGAGTGAAGCATCGGAATATATAACTAGAGTCACAGTATTGGTTCAAAACATACACAGTAAGAAGAGTCAATTCTCTTGTACATAAGTCGGCATTGTGCCTTTTGTGTTTAACTCCGATGCAATTTCTGTGTTTCATCGTCAATAAGAAGGTCCAAGGGATACATTAATCCTGAAGTGAAGCATCGGAATCTATAACTAGTGTCACTGGAATGGTTCAAAGTATAGAAAGCAAGAAGAGTCAGTCTTCTTGTACTTAAGTCGGCATTGTGCCTTTTGTATTTAATTCCTTAGCAATTTCTGTGTTTCATCGTCAATAAGAAGGTCCAAGGGATACAGTAAACCTAAAGTGAGGCATCGGAATCTATAACTAGTGCCACAGGAATGGTTCAAATCATAGTCAGTATGAAGAGTCGGTCTTCATGTACTTAAGTCAGCATTGTGCCTTTTGTATTCAATCCCAATGCAATTTCTGTGTGACATCGTCAATAAGATGGTCAGAGGGATACAGTAAACCGGAAGTGAAGCATCGGAATCTATAACTAGTGTCACAGGAATGGTTAAAATCATTGTCAATAACAAGAGTCGGTCTTCATGTACTTAAGTCGGCTTTGTGCCTTTTGTATTTAATTCCGATGCAATTTCTGTGTTTCATCGTCAATAAGAATGTCCACGTTATACTGTAAACCTGAAGTGAAGCATCGGAATCTATAACTAGTGTCACAGGAATGGTTCAAAACATAGACAGTAGGAAGAGTCAGTGTTTTTGTACTTAAGACGGCATTGTGCCTTTTGTGCTTAATTCCGATGCAATATCTGTGTTACATCGTCAATATGAAGGTCCAAGGGATACAGTAAACATGAAGTGAGGCATCGGAATCTACAACTAGTGTCACAGGATTGGTTCAAAACATAGACAGTAAGAAGGGTCAGTCTTCTTGTACTTAAGTCGGCATTGTGCCTATTCTATTTAAAACCGATGCAATTTCTGTGTTTCATTGTCAATAAGAAGGTCAGAGGGATACAGTAAACCGGAAGTGAAGCATCGGAATCTATAACTAGTGTCACAGGCATGGTTCAAATCATAGTCAGTAAGAAGAGTCAGTCTTCTTGTCCTTAAGTCGGCATTGTGCCTGTTGCATTTAATTCCGATGCAATTTTGTGTTTAATCGTCAATAAGAATGTCCAAGGGATACAGTGAACCTGTAGTGAAGCATCGGAATCTATAACTAGTGTCACAGGAATGGTTCAAATCATTGTCAATAAGAAGAGTCGGTCCTCATGTACTTAAGTCGGCATTGTGCCTTTTGTATTTAATTCCGATGCAATTTCTGTGTTTCATCGTCAATACGAAAGTACAAGGGATACAGTAAACCTGAAGTGAAGCATCGGAATCTATAACTAGTGTCACAGGAATGGTTCAAAACATAGACAGTAGGAATAGTCAGTGTTCTTGTACTTAAGTCGGCATTGTGCCTTTTGTATTTAATTCCGATGCAATTTCTGTGTTTCATCGTCAATAAGAAGGTCCAAGGGATACTGTAAAACTGAAGTGAAGCATCGCAATCTATAACTAGTGTCACAGGAATGGTTCAAAACATAGTCAGAAAGAAGAGTCAGTCTTCTTATACTTAATTGGGCATTGTGGTTTTCGTATTTAATTCCGATGCAATTTCTGTGCTTCACCGTCAATAAGAAGGTCAGAGGGATACATTAAACCTGAAGTGAAGCATCGGAATCTATAACTAGTGTCACAGGAATGGTTCAAACATAGACAGTAAGAAGAGTCAGTCTCCTTGTCCTTAAGTCGGCATTGTGCATTTTGTATTTAATTCCGATGCAATTTCTGAGTTTGATCGTCAATAAGACGGTCCAAGTGATACAGTAAACCTGGAGTGAAGCATCGGAATCTATAACTAGAGTCACAGTAATGGTTCAAAATATAGACAGTAAGAAGAGTCAGTCTTCTTGTACTAAAGTCGGCATTGTGCATTTTGTATTTAATTCCGATGCAATTTCTGTGATTCATCGTCAATAAGAAGGTCCAAGGGAAACAGTAAACCTGATGTGAAGCATCGGAATCTATAACTAGTGTCACAGAAATGGATCAAAACATAGGCAGTAGGTAGAGTCAGTCTTCTTATACTTAATTCGGCATTGTGCCTTTTGTATTTAATTCCGATGTAATTTCTGTGTTTCATCGTCAATAAGAAGGTCCAAGGGATACAGTAAACCTAAAGTGAAGCATCGGAATCTATAACTAGTGTCACAGGAATGGTTCAAATCATAGTCAGTAGGAAGAGTCGGTCTTCATGTACTTAAGTCGGCATTGTGCCTTTTGTATTTAATTGCGATGCAATTTCTGTGTTTCATCGTCAATTTGAAGGTCCAAGGGATACAGTAAACCTTAAGTGAAGCATCGGAATCTATAACTAGTGTCACAGGAATGGTTCAAATCATAGACAGCAGGATGAGTCAGTTTTCTTGTACTTAGGTCAGCATTGTGCCTTTTGTATATAATTCCGATGCAATTTCTGTGTTTCATCGTCAATAAGAATGTCCACGTTATACTGTAAACCTGAAGTGAAGCATCGGAATCTATAACTAGTGTCACAGGAATGGTTCAAATCATTGTCAATAAGAAGAGTCGGTCTTCATGTACTTAAGTCGGCATTGTGCCTTTTGTATTTAATTCCGACGCAATTTCTGTGTTTCATCGTCAATAAGAAGGTCCAAGGGATACAGTAAACCTGAAGTGAAGCATCGGAATCTACAACTAGTGTCACAGGATAGGTTCAAAACATAGACAGTAAGAAGAGTCAGTCTTCTTGAACTTAAGTCTTTATTATGCCTTTTCTATTTAATACCGATGCAATTTCTCTGTTTCGTCGTCAATAAGGTCAGAGGGATACAGTAAACCTGAAGTGAAGCATCGGAATCTATAACTAGTGTCACAGGAATGGTTTAAACATAGACAGTGAGAAGAGTCGGTCTTCATGTACTTAAGTCGGCATTGTGCCTTTTGTATTTAATCCAGATGCAATTTCTGTGTGACATCGTCAATAAGATGGTCAGAGGGGTACAGTAAACCGGAAGTGAAGCATCGGAATCTATAACTAGTGTCACAGGAATGGTTCAAATCATAATCAGTAAGAAGAGTCAGTCTTCTTTTCCATAAGTTGGCATTGTGCCTTTTGTATTTAATTCCGACGCAATTTTGTGTTTCATCGTCAATAAGAATGTCCAAGGGATACAGTAAACCTGAAGTGAAGCATCGGAATCTATAACTAGTGTCACAGGAATGGTTCAAATCATTGTCAATAAGAAGAGTCGGCCTTCATGTACTTAAATCGGCATTGTGCCTTTTGTATTTAATTCCGATGCAATTCCTGTGTTTCATCGTCAACAAGAAGGTCCTAGCGATACAGTAAACCGGAAGTGAAGCATCGGAATCTATAACTAGTGTCACACTAATGGTTCAAAGCAAAGTCAGTAAGAAGAGTTAGTCTTCTTATCCTTAAGTCGGCATTGTGCCTTTTATATTTAATTCCGATGCAATTTCTGTGTTTCATCGTCAATAAGAATGTCCAAGGGATACAGTATACCTGAAGTGAAGCATCGGAATCTAGAACTAGTGTCACAGGAATGGTTCAAATCATTGTCAATAAGAAGAGTCGGTCTTCATGTACTTAAGTCGGCATTGTGCCTTTTATATTTAATTCCGATGCAATTTCTGTGTTTCATCGTCAATAAGAAGGTCCAAGCGATACAGTAAACCGGAAGTGAAGCATCGGAATCTATAACTAGTGTCACACTAATGGGTCAAACAAAGTCAGTAAGGAGAGTCAGTCTTCTTATCCTTAAGTCGGCATTGTGCCTTTTATATTTAATTCCGATGCAATTTGTGTGTTTCATCGTCAATAAGAAGGTCAGAGGGATACAGTAAACCTGAAGTGAAGTATCGGAATCTATAACTAGTGTCACAGAAATGATTCAAAGCATAGTCAGTAAGAAGAGTAAGTCATCTTGAACTTAATTGGGCATTGTGCCTGTCGTATTTAATTCCGATGCAATTTCTGTGTTTCATCGTCAATAAGAAGGTCAGAGGGATACAGTAAACCCGAAGAGAAGCATCGGAATCTAAAACTAGTGTCACAGGAATGGTTCAAAACATAGACAGTAGGAAGAGTCAGTCTTCTTGTACTTAAGTCGCCATTGTGCCTTTTGTATTTAATTCCGATGCTATTTTTGTGTTTCTTCGTCAATAAGAAGGTCACAGGGATACAGTAAACATGATGTGAAGCATCGAAATCCATAACTAGTGTCTCAGGAATGGTTCAAAGCATAGTCAGGAAGAAGAGACAGTCTTCTTGTACTTAAGTCGGCATTGTGCCTTTTGTATTTAATTCCGATGCAATTTCTGTGTTTCATCGTCAATAAGAAAGTACAAGGGAAACAGTAAACCTGAAGTGAAGCTTCGGAATCTATAAGTAGTGTCACAGGAACGGTTCAAAACATAGACAGTAAGAAGAGTCAGTCTTCTTGTACTTAAGTCTGCATTGTGCCTTTTGTATTTAATTCCGATGCAGTTTCTGTGTTTCATCGTCAATAGGAAGGTCCATGGGATACAGTAAACCTGAAGTGAAGCATGTGAATCTACAACTAGTGTCACAGGATTGGTTCATAGCATAGACAGTAAGAAGAGCCAGTCTTCTTGTACTTCAGTCGGCATTGTGCCTTTTCTATTTAATACTGATGCAATTTCTGTGTTTCGTCGTCAATAAGAAGGTCAGAGGGATACAGTAAACCTGAAGTGAAGCATTGGAATTTATAACTAGTGTCACAGGAATGGTTCAAAACATAGTCAGAAAGAAGAGTCAGTCTTCTAGTACTTAATTGGGCATTGTGCCTTTCGTATTTAATTCCGATGCAATTTCTGTGCTTCACCGTCAATAAGAAGGTCAGAGGGATACAGTAAACCTGAAGTGAAGCATTGGAATCTATCACTAGTGTCACAGGAATGGTTCAAACATAGACAGTAAGATGGTTCAGTCTTCTTGTCCTTATGTCGGCATTGTGCCTTTTGTATTTAATTCCGATGCAATTTCTTTGTTTCATCGTCAATAAGAAGGTCCAAGGGATGCAGTACACCTGGAGTGAAGCATGGGAATATATAACTAGAGTCACAGTATTGGTTCAAAACATACACAGTAAGAAGAGTCAATTCTCTTGTACATAAGCCGGCATTGTGCCTTTTGTGTTTAACTCCGATGCAATTTCTGTGTTTCATCGTCAATAAGAAGGTCCAAGGGATATATTAATCCTGAAGTGAAGCATCGGAATCTATAACTAGTGTCACTGCAATGGTTCAAAGTATAGACAGTAAGAAGAGTCAGTCTTCTTGTACTTAAGTCGGCATTGTGCATCTTGTATTTAATTCCGATGCAATTTCTGTGATTCATCGTCAATAAGAAGGTCCAAGGGATACAGTAAACCTGAAGTGAAGCATCGGACTCTATAACTAGTGTCACAGAAATGGATCAAAACATAGACAGTAGGAAGAGTCAGTCTTCTTATACTTAAGTCGGCATTGTGCCTTTTGTATTTAATTCCTTAGCAATTTCTGTGTTTCATCGTCAATAAGAAGGTCCAAGGGATACAGTAAACCTAAAGTGAGGCATCGGAATCTATAACTAGTGCCACAGGAATGATTCAAATCATAGTCAGTAGGAAGAGTCGGTCTTCATGTACTTAAGTCGGCATTGTGCCTTTTGTATTTAATTCCGATGCAATTTCTGTGTTTCATCGGCAATAAGAAGGTCCAAGCGATACAGTAAACCTGAAGTGAAGCATCAGAATCTATAACTAGTGTCACAGGAATGGTTCAAAACATAGACAGTAGGAAGAGTCAGCCTTCTTATACTTAAGTCGGCATTGTGCCTTTTGTATTTAATTCCGATGCAATTTCTGTGATTCATCGTCAATAAGAAGGTCCAACTGATACAGTAAACCTAAAGTGAGGCATCGGAATCTATAACTGGTGCCACAGGAATGGTTCAAATCATAGTCAGTAGGAAGAGTCGGTTTTCATGTACTTAAGCCGGCATTGTGCCTTTTGTATTTAATTTCGATGCAATTTCTGTGTTTCTTCGTCAATAAGAAGGTCCAAGCGATACAGTAAACCTGATGGTAAGCATCAGAATCTATAACTAGTGTCACAGGAATGGTTCAAACATAGTCAGGAATAAGAGTCAGTCTTCTTGTACTTAATTCGGCATTGTGCCTTTTGTATTTAATCCCTATGCAATTTCTGTGTGACATCATCAATAAGATGGTCAGAGGGATACAGTAAACCGGAAGTGAAGCATCGGAATCTATAACTAGTGTCACAGGAATGGTTCAAATCATTGTCAATAAGAAGAGTCGGTCTTTAGGTACTTAAGTCGGCATTGTGCCTTTTGTATTTAATTCCTTAGCAACTTCTGTGTTTCATCGTCAATAAGAAGGTCCAAGGGATACAGTAAACCTGAAGTGAAGCATTGGAATTTATAACTAGTGTCACAGGAATGGTTCAAATCATAGTCAGAAAGAAGAGTCAGTCTTCTTGTACTTAATTGGGCATTGTGCCTTTCGTATTTAATTCCGATGCAATTTCTGTGCTTCACCGTCAATAAGAAAGTCAGAGGGATACAGTAAACCTAAAGTGAAGCATTGGAATCTATAACTAGTGTCACAGGAATGGTTCAAACATAGACAGTAGGAAGGTTCAGTCTTCTTGTCCTTAAATCGGCATTGTGCCTTTTGTATTTAATTCCGATGCAATTTCTGTGTTTCATCGTCAATAAGAAGGTCCAAGGGATACAGTACACCTTGAGTGAAGCATCGGAATATATAACTAGAGTCACAGTATTGGTTCAAAACATACACAGTAAGAAGAGTCAATTCTCTTGTACATAAGTCGGCATTGTGCCTTTTGTGTTTAACTCCGATGCAATTTCTGTGTTTCATCGTCAATAAGAAGGTCCAAGGGATACATTAATCCTGAAGTGAAGCATCGGAATCTATAACTAGTGTCACTGGAATGGTTCAAAGTATAGAAAGCAAGAAGAGTCAGTCTTCTTGTACTTAATTCGGCATTGTGCCTTTTGTATTTAATCCCTATGCAATTTCTGTGTGACATCATCAATAAGATGGTCAGAGGGATACAGTAAACCGGAAGAGAAGCATCGGAATCTATAACTAGTGTCACAGGAATGGTTAAAATCATTGTCAATTACAAGAGTCGGTCTTCATGTACTTAAGTCGGCTTTGTGCCTTTTGTATTTAATTCCGATGCAGTTTCTGTGTTTCATCGTCAATAAGAATGTCCACGTTATACTGTAAACCTGAAGTGAAGCATCGGAATCTATAACTAGTGTCACAGGAATGGTTCAAAACATAGACAGTAGGAAGAGTCAGTGTTTTTGTACTTAAGACGGCATTGTGCCTTTTGTGCTTAATTCCGATGCAATATCTGTGTTACATCGTCAATATGAAGGTCCAAGGGATACAGTAAACATGAAGTGAGGCATCGGAATCTACAACTAGTGTCACAGGATTGGTTCAAAACATAGACAGTAAGAAGGGTCAGTCTTCTTGTACTTAAGTCGGCATTGTGCCTATTCTATTTAAAACCGATGCAATTTCTGTGTTTCATTGTCAATAAGAAGGTCAGAGGGATACAGTAAACCGGAAGTGAAGCATCGGAATCTATAACTAGTGTCACAGGCATGGTTCAAATCATAGTCAGTAAGAAGAGTCAGTCTTCTTGTCCTTAAGTCGGCATTGTGCCTGTTGCATTTAATTCCGATGCAATTTTGTGTTTAATCGTCAATAAGAATGTCCAAGGGATACAGTGAACCTGTAGTGAAGCATCGGAATCTATAACTAGTGTCACAGGAATGGTTCAAATCATTGTCAATAAGAAGAGTCGGTCCTCATGTACTTAAGTCGGCATTGTGCCTTTTGTATTTAATTCCGATGCAATTTCTGTGTTTCATCGTCAATACGAAAGTACAAGGGATACAGTAAACCTGAAGTGAAGCATCGGAATCTATAACTAGTGTCACAGGAATGGTTCAAAACATAGACAGTAGGAATAGTCAGTGTTCTTGTACTTAAGTCGGCATTGTGCCTTTTGTATTTAATTCCGATGCAATTTCTGTGTTTCATCGTCAATAAGAAGGTCCAAGGGATACTGTAAAACTGAAGTGAAGCATCGCAATCTATAACTAGTGTCACAGGAATGGTTCAAAACATAGTCAGAAAGAAGAGTCAGTCTTCTTATACTTAATTGGGCATTGTGGTTTTCGTATTTAATTCCGATGCAATTTCTGTGCTTCACCGTCAATAAGAAGGTCAGAGGGATACATTAAACCTGAAGTGAAGCATCGGAATCTATAACTAGTGTCACAGGAATGGTTCAAACATAGACAGTAAGAAGAGTCAGTCTCCTTGTCCTTAAGTCGGCATTGTGCATTTTGTATTTAATTCCGATGCAATTTCTGAGTTTGATCGTCAATAAGACGGTCCAAGTGATACAGTAAACCTGGAGTGAAGCATCGGAATCTATAACTAGAGTCACAGTAATGGTTCAAAATATAGACAGTAAGAAGAGTCAGTCTTCTTGTACTAAAGTCGGCATTGTGCATTTTGTATTTAATTCCGATGCAATTTCTGTGATTCATCGTCAATAAGAAGGTCCAAGGGAAACAGTAAACCTGAAGTGAAGCATCGGAATCTATAACTAGTGTCACAGAAATGGATCAAAACATAGGCAGTAGGTAGAGTCAGTCTTCTTATACTTAATTCGGCATTGTGCCTTTTGTATTTAATTCCGATGTAATTTCTGTGTTTCATCGTCAATAAGAAGGTCCAAGGGATACAGTAAACCTAAAGTGAAGCATCGGAATCTATAACTAGTGTCACAGGAATGGTTCAAATCATAGTCAGTAGGAAGAGTCGGTCTTCATGTACTTAAGTCGGCATTGTGCCTTTTGTATTTAATTGCGATGCAATTTCTGTGTTTCATCGTCAATTTGAAGGTCCAAGGGATACAGTAAACCTTAAGTGAAGCATCGGAATCTATAACTAGTGTCACAGGAATGGTTCAAATCATAGACAGCAGGATGAGTCAGTTTTCTTGTACTTAGGTCAGCATTGTGCCTTTTGTATATAATTCCGATGCAATTTCTGTGTTTCATCGTCAATAAGAATGTCCACGTTATACTGTAAACCTGAAGTGAAGCATCGGAATCTATAACTAGTGTCACAGGAATGGTTCAAATCATTGTCAATAAGAAGAGTCGGTCTTCATGTACTTAAGTCGGCATTGTGCCTTTTGTATTTAATTCCGACGCAATTTCTGTGTTTCATCGTCAATAAGAAGGTCCAAGGGATACAGTAAACCTGAAGTGAAGCATCGGAATCTACAACTAGTGTCACAGGATAGGTTCAAAACATAGACAGTAAGAAGAGTCAGTCTTCTTGAACTTAAGTCTTTATTATGCCTTTTCTATTTAATACCGATGCAATTTCTCTGTTTCGTCGTCAATAAGGTCAGAGGGATACAGTAAACCTGAAGTGAAGCATCGGAATCTATAACTAGTGTCACAGGAATGGTTTAAACATAGACAGTGAGAAGAGTCGGTCTTCATGTACTTAAGTCGGCATTGTGCCTTTTGTATTTAATCCAGATGCAATTTCTGTGTGACATCGTCAATAAGATGGTCAGAGGGGTACAGTAAACCGGAAGTGAAGCATCGGAATCTATAACTAGTGTCACAGGAATGGTTCAAATCATAATCAGTAAGAAGAGTCAGTCTTCTTTTCCATAAGTTGGCATTGTGCCTTTTGTATTTAATTCCGATGCAATTTTGTGTTTCATCGTCAATAAGAATGTCCAAGGGATACAGTAAACCTGAAGTGAAGCATCGGAATCTATAACTAGTGTCACAGGAATGGTTCAAATCATTGTCAATAAGAAGAGTCGGCCTTCATGTACTTAAATCGGCATTGTGCCTTTTGTATTTAATTCCGATGCAATTCCTGTGTTTCATCGTCAACAAGAAGGTCCTAGCGATACAGTAAACCGGAAGTGAAGCATCGGAATCTATAACTAGTGTCACACTAATGGTTCAAAGCAAAGTCAGTAAGAAGAGTTAGTCTTCTTATCCTTAAGTCGGCATTGTGCCTTTTATATTTAATTCCGATGCAATTTCTGTGTTTCATCGTCAATAAGAATGTCCAAGGGATACAGTATACCTGAAGTGAAGCATCGGAATCTAGAACTAGTGTCACAGGAATGGTTCAAATCATTGTCAATAAGAAGAGTCGGTCTTCATGTACTTAAGTCGGCATTGTGCCTTTTATATTTAATTCCGATGCAATTTCTGTGTTTCATCGTCAATAAGAAGGTCCAAGCGATACAGTAAACCGGAAGTGAAGCATCGGAATCTATAACTAGTGTCACACTAATGGGTCAAACAAAGTCAGTAAGGAGAGTCAGTCTTCTTATCCTTAAGTCGGCATTGTGCCTTTTATATTTAATTCCGATGCAATTTGTGTGTTTCATCGTCAATAAGAAGGTCAGAGGGATACAGTAAACCTGAAGTGAAGTATCGGAATCTATAACTAGTGTCACAGAAATGATTCAAAGCATAGTCAGTAAGAAGAGTAAGTCATCTTGAACTTAATTGGGCATTGTGCCTGTCGTACTTAATTCCGATGCAATTTCTGTGTTTCATCGTCAATAAGAAGGTCAGAGGGATACAGTAAACCCGAAGAGAAGCATCGGAATCTAAAACTAGTGTCACAGGAATGGTTCAAAACATAGACAGTAGGAAGAGTCAGTCTTCTTGTACTTAAGTCGCCATTGTGCCTTTTGTATTTAATTCCGATGCTATTTTGGTGTTTCTTCGTCAATAAGAAGGTCACAGGGATACAGTAAACATGATGTGAAGCATCGAAATCCATAACTAGTGTCTCAGGAATGGTTCAAAGCATAGTCAGGAAGAAGAGACAGTCTTCTTGTACTTAAGTCGGCATTGTGCCTTTTGTATTTAATTCCGATGCAATTTCTGTGTTTCATCGTCAATAAGAAAGTACAAGGGAAACAGTAAACCTGAAGTGAAGCTTCGGAATCTATAAGTAGTGTCACAGGAACGGTTCAAAACATAGACAGTAAGAAGAGTCAGTCTTCTTGTACTTAAGTCTGCATTGTGCCTTTTGTATTTAATTCCGATGCAGTTTCTGTGTTTCATCGTCAATAGGAAGGTCCATGGGATACAGTAAACCTGAAGTGAAGCATCTGAATCTACAACTAGTGTCACAGGATTGGTTCATAGCATAGACAGTAAGAAGAGTCAGTCTTCTTGTACTTCAGTCGGCATTGTGCCTTTTCTATTTAATACTGATGCAATTTCTGTGTTTCGTCGTCAATAAGAAGGTCAGAGGGATACAGTAAACCTGAAGTGAAGCATTGGAATTTATAACTAGTGTCACAGGAATGGTTCAAAACATAGTCAGAAAGAAGAGTCAGTCTTCTTGTACTTAATTGGGCATTGTGCCTTTCGTATTTAATTCCGATGCAATTTCTGTGCTTCACCGTCAATAAGAAGGTCAGAGGGATACAGTAAACCTGAAGTGAAGCACTGGAATCTATCACTAGTGTCACAGGAATGGTTCAAACATAGACAGTAAGAAGGTTCAGTCTTCTTGTCCTTATGTCGGCATTGTGCCTTTTGTATTTAATTCCGATGCAATTTCTGTGTTTCATCGTCAATAAGAAGGTCCAAGGGATGCAGTACACCTGGAGTGAAGCATGGGAATATATAACTAGAGTCACAGTATTGGTTCAAAACATACACAGTAAGAAGAGTCAATTCTCTTGTACATAAGCCGGCATTGTGCCTTTTGTGTTTAACTCCGATGCAATTTCTGTGTTTCATCGTCAATAAGAAGGTCCAAGGGATATATTAATCCTGAAGTGAAGCATCGGAATCTATAACTAGTGTCACTGCAATGGTTCAAAGTATAGACAGTAAGAAGAGTCAGTCTTCTTGTACTTAAGTCGGCATTGTGCATCTTGTATTTAATTCCGATGCAATTTCTGTGATTCATCGTCAATAAGAAGGTCCAAGGGATACAGTAAACCTGAAGTGAAGCATCGGACTCTATAACTAGTGCCACAGAAATGGATCAAAACATAGACAGTAGGAAGAGTCAGTCTTCTTATACTTAAGTCGGCATTGTGCCTTTTGTATTTAATTCCTTAGCAATTTCTGTGTTTCATCGTCAATAAGAAGGTCCAAGGGATACAGTAAACCTAAAGTGAGGCATCGGAATCTATAACTAGTGCCACAGGAATGATTCAAATCATAGTCAGTAGGAAGAGTCGGTCTTCATGTACTTAAGTCGGCATTGTGCCTTTTGTATTTAATTCCGACGCAATTTCTGTGTTTCATCGGCAATAAGAAGGTCCAAGCGATACAGTAAACCTGAAGTGAAGCATCAGAATCTATAACTAGTGTCACAGGAATGGTTCAAAACATAGACAGTAGGAAGAGTCAGCCTTCTTATACTTAAGTCGGCATTGTGCCTTTTGTATTTAATTCCGATGCAATTTCTGTGATTCATCGTCAATAAGAAGGTCCAACTGATACAGTAAACCTAAAGTGAGGCATCGGAATCTATAACTAGTGCCACAGGAATGGTTCAAATCATAGTCAGTAGGAAGAGTCGGTTTTCATGTACTTAAGCCGGCATTGTGCCTTTTGTATTTAATTTCGATGCAATTTCTGTGTTTCATCGTCAATAAGAAGGTCCAAGCGATACAGTAAACCTGAAGGTAAGCATCAGAATCTATAACTAGTGTCACAGGAATGGTTCAAACATAGTCAGGAATAAGAGTCAGTCTTCTTGTACTTAATTCGGCATTGTGCCTTTTGTATTTAATCCCTATGCAATTTCTGTGTGACATCATCAATAAGATGGTCAGAGGGATACAGTAAACCGGAAGTGAAGCATCGGAATCTATAACTAGTGTCACAGGAATGGTTCAAATCATTGTCAATAAGAAGAGTCGGTCTTTAGGTACTTAAGTCGGCATTGTGCCTTTTGTATTTAATTCCGATGCAATTTCTGTGTTTCATCGTCAATAAGAAAGTAGAAGCAATACAGTAAACCTGAAGTGAAGCATCGGAATCTATAACTAGTGTCACAGGAATGGTTCAAAACATAGACAGTAGGAAGAGTCAGTGTTTTTGTACTTAAGTCGGCATTGTGCCTTTTGTATTTAATTCCGATGCAATTTCTGTGTTTCATCGTCAATAAGAAAGTAGAAGGGAAACAGTAAACCTGAAGTGAAGCATCGGAATCTATAACTAGTGTCACAGGAATGTTTAAAAACATAGTCAGTAAGAAGTGTCAGTCTTCTTGTACTTAATTGGGCATTGTGCGTTTCGTATGTAATTCCGATGCAATTTCTGTGCTTCACCGTCAATAAGAAGGTCAGAGGGATACAGTAATCCTGAAGTGAAGCATCGGAATCTATAACTAGTGTCACAGGAATGGTTCATACATAGACAGTAAGAAGAGTCTGTCTTCTTGTACTTAAGTCGGCATTGTGCCTTTTGTATTTAATTCCGATACAATTTCTGTGTATCATCGTCAATAAGAAGGTCAGATGGATACAGTAAACCGGAAGTGAAGCATCGGAACCTATAAATAGTGTCACAGGAATGGTTGAAACATAGTCAGTAAGAAGAGTAAGTCTGCTTGTCCTTAAGTCGGCATTGTGCCTTTTGTATATAATTCCGATGCAATTTTGTGTTTCATCGTCAATAAGAATGTCCAAGGGATACAGTAAACCTGAAGTGAAGCATCGGAATCTATAACTAGTGTCACAGGAATGGTTCAAAACATAGTCAGGAAGAAGAGTCAATCTTCTTGTACTTAATTCGGCATTGTGCTTTTCGTATTGAATTCCGATGCAATTTCTGTGATTCACCGCCAATAACAATGTCAGAGGGATATTGTAAACCTGAAGTGAAGCATCGGAATCTATAACTAGTGTCACAGTAATGGTTTAAACATAGACAGTGAGAAGAGTCGGTCTTCATGTACTTAAGCCGGCATTGTGCCTTTTGTATTTAATCCAGATGCAATTTCTGTGTGACATCGTCAATAAGATGGTCAGAGGGGTACAGTAAACCGGAAGTGAAGCATCGGAATCTATAACTAGTGTCACAGGAATGGTTCAAATCATAATCAGTAAGAAGAGTCAGTCTTCTTTTCCATAAGTCGGCATTGTGCCTTTTGTATTTAATTCCGATGCAATTTTGTGTTTCATCGTCAATAAGAATGTCCAAGGGATACAGTAAACCTGAAGTGAAGCATCGTAATCTATAACTAGTGTCACAGGAATGGTTCAAATCATTGTCAGTAAGAAGTGTCGGCCTTCATGTACTTAAATCGGCATTGTGCCTTTTGTATTTACTTCCGATGCAATTCCTGTGTTTCATCGTCAACAAGAAGGTCCAAGCGATACAGTAAACCGGAAGTGAAGCATCGGAATCTATAACTAGTGTCACACTAATGGTTCAAAACAAAGTCAGTAAGAAGAGTTAGTCTTCTTATCCTTAAGTCGGCATTGTGCCTTTTATATTTAATTCCGATGCAATTTCTGTGTTTCATCGTCAATAAGAATGTCCAAGGGATACAGTATACCTGAAGTGAAGCATCGGAATCTAGAACTAGTGTCATAGGAATGGTTCAAATCATTGTCAATAAGAAGAGTCGGTCTTCATGTACTTAAGTCGGCATTGTGCCTTTTATATTTAATTCCGATGCAATTTCTGTGTTTCATCGTCAATAAGAAGGTCCAAGCGATACAGTAAACCGGAAGTGAAGCATCGGAATCTATAACTAGTGTCACACTAATGGGTCAAAACAAAGTCAGTAAGAAGAGTCAGTCTTCTTATCCTTAAGTCGGCATTGTGCCTGTTATATTTAATTCCGATGCAATTTGTGTGTTTCATCGTCAATAAGAAGGTCAGAGGGATACAGTAAACCTGAAGTGAAGTATCGGAATCTATAACTAGTGTCACAGAAATGATTCAAAGCATAGTCAGTAAGAAGAGTAAGTCATCTTGAACTTAATGGGCATTGTGCCTGTCGTATTTAATTCCGATGCAATTTCTGTGTTTCATCATCAATAAGAAGGTCAGAGGGATACAGTAAACCCGAAGAGAAGCATCGGAATCTAAAACTAGTGTCACAGGAAGGGTTCAAAACATAGACAGTAGGAAGAGTCAGTCTTCTTGTACTTAAGTCGCCATTGTGCCTTTTGTATTTAATTCCGATTCTATTTCTGTGTTTCTTCGTCAATAAGAAGGTCACAGGGATACAGTAAACATGATGTGAAGCATCGAAATCCATAACTAGTGTCTCAGGAATGGTTCAAAGCATAGTCAGGAAGAAGAGACAGTCTTCTTGTACTTAAGTCGGCATTGTGCCTTTTGTATTTAATTCCGATGCAATTTCTGTGTTTCATCGTCAATAAGAAAGTACAAGGGAAACAGTAAACCTGAAGTGAAGCTTCGGAATCTATAACTAGTGTCACAGGAACGGTTCAAAACATAGACAGTAAGAAGAGTCAGTCTTCTTGTACTTAAGTCTGCATTGTGCATTTTGTATTTAATTCCGATGCAGTTTCTGTGTTTCATCGTCAATAAGAAGGTCCATGGGATACAGTAAACCTGAAGTGAAGCATCTGAATCTACAACTAGTGTCACAGGATTGGTTCATAGCATAGACAGTAAGAAGAGTCAGTCTTCTTGTACTTCAGTCGGCATTGTGCCTTTTCTATTTAATACTGATGCAATTTCTGTGTTTCGTCGTCAATAAGAAGGTCAGAGGGATACAGTAAACCTGAAGTGAAGCATTGGAATTTATAACTAGTGTCACAGGAATGGTTCAAAACATAGTCAGAAAGAAGAGTCAGTCTTCTTGTACTTAATTGGGCATTGTGCCTTTCGTATTTAATTCCGATGCAATTTCTGTGCTTCACCGTCAATAAGAAGGTCAGAGGGATACAGTAAACCTGAAGTGAAGCATTGGAATCTATCACTAGTGTCACAGGAATGGTTCAAACATAGACAGTAAGAAGGTTCAGTCTTCTTGTCCTTATGTCGGCATTGTGCCTTTTGTATTTAATTCCTTAGCAATTTCTGTGTTTCATCGTCAATAAGAAAGTCCAAGGGATACAGTAAACCTAAAGTGAGGCATCGGAATCTATAACTAGTGCCACAGGAATGATTCAAATCATAGTCAGTAGGAAGAGTCGGTCTTCATGTACTTAAGTCGGCATTGTGCCTTTTGTATTTAATTCCGATGCAATTTCTGTGTTTCATCGGCATTAAGAAGGTCCAAGCGATACAGTAAACCTGAAGTGAAGCATCAGAATCTATAACTAGTGTCACAGGAATGGTTCAAAACATAGACAGTAGGAAGAGTCAGCCTTCTTATACTGAAGTCGGCATTGTGCCTTTTGTATTTAATTCCGATGCAATTTCTGTTCTTCATCGTCAATAAGAAGGTCCAACTGATACAGTAAACCTAGAGTGAGGCATCGGAATCTATAACTAGTGCCACAGGAATGGTTCAAATCATAGTCAGTAGGAAGAGTCGGTTTTCATGTACTTAAGCCGGCATTGTGCCTTTCGTATGTAATTCCGATGCAATTTCTGTGCTTCACCGTCAATAAGAAGGTCAGAGGGATACAGTAATCCTGAAGTGAAGCATCGGAATCTATAACTAGTGTCACAGGAATGGTTCATACATAGACAGTAAGAAGAGTCTGTCTTCTTGTACTTAAGTCGGCATTGTGCCTTTTGTATTTAATTCCGATACAATTTCTGTGTCTCATCGTCAATAAGAAGGTCAGAGGGATACAGTAAACCGGAAGTGAAGCATCGGAACCTATAACTAGTGTCACAGGAATGGTTGAAACATAGTCAGTAAGAAGAGTAAGTCTGCTTGTCCTTAAGTCGGCATTGTGCCTTTTGTATATAATTCCGATGCAATTTCTGTGTTTCATCGTCAATAAGAAGGTCCAAGGGATACAGTAAACCTGGAGTGAAGCATCGGAATCTATAACTAGAGTCACAGTAATGGTTCAAACATTGGCAGTAAGAAGTCTCTGTCTTCTTGTACTTAAGTCGGCATTGTCCCTTTTGTATTTAATTCCGATGCAATTTCTGTGTGACATCGTCAATAAGATGGTCAGAGGGATACAGTAAACCGGAAGTGAAGCATCGGAATCTATAACTAGTGTCACAGGAATGGTTCAAATCATTGTCAATAAGAAGAGTCGGTCTTCATGTACATAAGTCGGCATTGTGAGTATTGTATTTAATTCCGATGCAATTTCTGTGTTTCATCGTCAATAAGAAAGTAGAAGGGATACAGTAAACCTGAAGTGAAGCATCGGAATCTATAACTAGTGTCACAGGAATGGTTCAAAACTTAGACTGTAGGAAGAGTCAGTGTTTTTGTACTTAAGTCGGCATAGTGCCTTTTGTGTTTAATTCCGATGCAATATCTGTGTTTCATCGTCAATAAGAAGGTCCAAGGGATACAGTAAACCTGAAGTGAGGCATCGCAAACTACAACTAGTGTCACAGGATTGGTTCAAAACATAGACAGTAAGAAGAGTCAGTCTTCTTGTACTTAAGTCGGCATTGTTCCTTTCCTATTTAAAACCGATGCAATTTCTGTGTTTCATCGTCAATAAGAAGGTCAGAGGGATACAGTAAACCGGAAGTGAAGCACCGGAATGTACAACTAGTGTCACAGGATAGGTTCAAAACATAGACAGTAAGAAGAGTCAGTCTTCTTGAACTTAAGTCGTTATTATGCCTTTTCTGTTTAATACCGATGCAATTTCTGTGTTTCGTCGTCAATAAGAAGGTCAGAGGGATACAGTAAACCTGAAGTGAAGAATCGGAATCTATAACTAGTGTCACAGGAATGGTTCAAAACATAGTCAGGAAGAAGAGTCAATCTTCTTGTACTTAATTCGGCGTTGTGCCTTTCGTATTGAATTCCGATGCAATTTCTGTGATTCACCGCCAATAACAATGTCAGTGGGATACAGTAAACCTGAAGTGAAGCATCGGAATCTATAACTAGTGTCACAGGAATGGTTTAAACATAGACAGTGGGAAGAGTCGGTCTTCATGTACTTAAGTCGGCAATGTGCCTTTTGCATTTAATCCCGATGCAATTTCTGTGTGACATCGTCAATAAGATGGTCAGAGGGATACAGTAAACCGGAAGTGAAGCACCGGAATCTATAACTAATGTCACAGGAATGGTTCAAAACATAATCAGTAAGAAGAGTCAGTCTTCTTATCCATAAGTCGGCATTGTGCCTTTTGTATTTAATTCCGATGCAATTTTGTGTTTCATCGTCAATAAGAATGTCCAAGGGATTCAGTAAACCTGAAGTGAAGCATCGGAATCTATAACTAGTGTCACAGGAATGGTTCAAATCATTGTCAGTAAGAAGAGTCGGTCTTCATGTACTTAAATCGGCATTGTGCCTTTTGTATTTAATTCCGATTCAATTTCTGTGTTTCATCGTAAACAAGAAGGTCCAAGCGATACAGTAAGGCGGAAGTGAAGCATCGGAATCTATAACTAATGTCACACTAATGGTTCAAAACAAAGTCAGTAAGAAGAGTTAGTCTTCTTATCCTTAAGTCGGCATTGTGCCTTTTATATTTAATTCCGATGCAATTTCTGTGTTTCATCGTCAATAAGAATGTCCAAGGGATACAGTATACCTGAAGTGAAGCATCGGAATCTATAACTAGTGTCACAGGAATGGTTCAAATCTTGACAATAAGAAGAGTCGGTCTTCATGTACTTAAGTCGGCATTGTGCCTTTTGTATTTAATTCCGATGCAATTTCTGTGTTTCATCGTCAATAAGAAAGTACAAGGGAAACAGTAAACCTGAAGTGAAGCTTCGGAATCTATAACTAGTGTCACAGAAATGGTTCAAACATAGACAGTAAGAAGAGTCAGTCTTCATGTACTTAAGTCGGCATTGTGCCTTTTGTATTTAATCCCGATGAAATTTCTATGTGACATCGTCAATAAGATGGTCAGAGGGATACAGTAAACCGGAAGTGAAGCATCGGAATCTATAACTAGTGTCACAGGAATGGTTCAAATCATTGTCAATAAGAAGAGTCGGTCTTCATGTACTTAAGTCGGCATTGTGCCTTTTGTATTTAATTCCGATGCAATTTCTGTGTTTCTTCGTCAATAAGATGGTCCAAGCGATACAGTAAACCGGAAGTGAAGCATCGGAATCTATAACTAGTATCACACTAATGGTTCAAAACAAAGTCAGTAAGAGAAGTCAGTCTTCTTATCCTTAAGTCGACATTGTGCCTTTTATATTTAATTCCGATGCAATTTCTGTGTTTCATCGTCAATAAGAATGTCCAAGGGATACAGTAAACCTGACGTGAAGCATCAGAATCTATAACTAGTGTCACAGGAATGGTTAAAATCATTGTCAATAACAAGAGTCGGTCTTCATGTACTTAAGTCGGCTTTGTGCCTTTTGTATTTAATTCCGATGCAATTTCTGTGTTTCATCGTCAATAAGAAAGTAGAAGGGATACAGTAAAACTGAAGTGAAGCATCGGAATCTATAACTAGTGTCACAGGAATGGTTCAAAACATAGACTGTAGGAAGAGTCAGTGTTTTTGTACTTAAGTCGGCATTGTGCCATTTGTGTTTAATTCCGATGCAATATCTGTGTTTCATCGTCAATAAGAAGGTCCAAGGGATACAGTTAACCTGAAGTGAGGCATCGGAATCTACAACTAGTGTCACAGGATTGGTTCAAAACATAGACAGTAAGAAGAGTCAGTCTTCTTGTACTTAAGTCGGCAATGTTCCTTTGCTATTTAAAACCGATGCAATTTCTGTGTTTCATCGTCAATAAGAAGGTCAGAGGGATACAGTAAACCGGAAGTGAAGCATCGGAATCTATAACTAGTGTCACAGGAATGGTTGAAGACATCGTCAGTAAGAAGAGTCAGTCTTCTTGTCCTTAAGTCGGCATTGTGCCTTTTGCACTTAATTCCGATGCAATTTTGTGTTTCATCGTCAATAAGAATGTCCAAGGGATACAGTAAACCTGTAGTGAAGCATCGGAATCTATAACTAGTGTCACAGGAATGGTTCAAATCATCGTCAATAAGAAGAGTTGGTCCTCATGTACTTAAGTCGGCATTGTGCCTTTTGTATTTAATTCCGATGCAATTTCTATGTTTCATCGTCAATACGAAAGTACAAGGGATATAGTAAACATGAAGTGAAGCATCGGAATCTGTAACTAGTGTCACAGGAATGGTTCAAACATAGACAGTAAGAAGAGTCATTCTTCTTGTCCTTAAGTCGGCATTGTGCATTTTGTATTTAATTCCGATGCAATTTCTGTGTTTGATCGTCAATAAGAAGGTCCAAGGGATACAGTAAACCTGGAGTGAAGCTTTGGAATCTATAACTAGAGTCACAGTAATGGTTCAAAATATAGACAGTAAGAAGAGTCAGTCTTCTTGTACTTAAGTCGGCATTGTGCATTTTGTATTTAATTCCGATGCAATTTCTGTGATTCATCGTCAATAAGAAGGTCCAAGGGATACAGTAAACCTGAAGTGAAGCATCGGACTCTATAACTAGTGTCACAGAAATTGATCAAAACATAGACAGTAGGAAGAGTCAGTCTTCTTATACTTAAGTCGGCATTGTGCCTTTTGTATTTAATTCCGATGCAATTTCTGTGTTTCATCGTCAATAAGAAGGTCCAAGGGATACAGTAAACCTAAAGTGAAGCATCGGAATCTATAACTAGTGTCACAGGAATGGTTCAAATCATAGTCAGTAGGAAGAGTCGGTCTTCATGTACTTAAGTCGGCATTGTGCCTTTTGTATTTAATTCCGATGCAATTTCTGTGTTTCATCGTCAATAAGATAGTCCAAGGTATACAGTAAACCTGAAGTGAAGCATCGGTATCTATAACTAGTGTTACAGGAATGGTTCAAAACATAGTCAGTAAGAAGAGTCAGTCTTCTTGTACTTAAGTCGTCATTGTGCCTTTTGTATTTAATTCCGATGAAATTTCTATGTTTCATCGTCAATTAGAAGGTGCAAGCGATACAGTAAACCGGAAGTTAAGCATCGGAATCTATAAATAGTGTCACACTAATGGTTCAAATCAAATTCCGTAAGAAGAGTCAGTCTTCTTGTCCTTAAGTGGGCATTGCGCCTTTTGTATTTAATTCCGATGAAATTTCTGTGTTTCATCGTCAATAAGAATGTCCAAGAGATACTGTCAACCTGAAGTGAGGCATCGGAATCTATAACTAGTGTCACAGGAATGGTTCAAATCAATGTCAATAAGAAGAGTCGGTCTTCATGTACTTACGTCGGCATTGTGCCTTTTGTATTTAATTCCGACGCAATTTCTGTGTTTCATCGTCAATAAGAAGGTCCAAGGGATACAGTAAACCTGAAGTGAAGCATCGGAATCTACAACTAGTGTCACAGGATAGGTTTAAAACATAGACAGTAAGAAGAGTCAGTCTTCTTCAACTTAAGTCGTTATTATGCCTTTTCTATTTAATACCGATGCAATTTCTGTGTTTCGTCGTCAATAAGAAGGTCAGAGGGATACAGTAAACCTGAAGTGAAGCATCGGAATCTATAACTAGTGTCACAGGAATGGTTCAAAACATAGTCAGGAAGAAGAGTCAATCTTCTTGTACTCAATTCGGCATTGTGAATTTCATATTGATTTCCGATGCAATTTCTGTGATTCACCGCCAATAACAATGTCAGAGGGATACAGTAAACCTGAAGTGAAGCATCGGAATCTATAACTAGTGTCACAGGAATGGTTTAAACATAGACAGTGAGAAGAGTCGGTCTTCATGTACTTAAGTCGGCATTGTGCCTTTTGTATTTAATCCCGATGCAATTTCTGTGTGACATCGTTAATAAGATGGTCAGAGGGATACAGTAAACCGGAAGTGAAGCATCGGAATCTATAACTAGTCTCACACTAATGGTTCAAAGCGAAGTCAGTAAGAAGAGTTAGTCTTCTTATCCTTAAGTCGGCATTGTGACTTTTATATTTAATTCCGATGCAATTTCTGTGTTTCATCGTCAATAAGAATGTCCAAGGGATACAGTATACCTGAAGTGAAGCATCGGAATCTATAACTAGTGTCACAGGAATGGTTCAAATCATTTTCAATAAGAAGAGTCGGTCTTCATGTACTTAAGTCGGCATTGTGCCTTTTGTATTTAATTCCGATGCAATTTCTGTGTTTCATCGTCAATGCGAAGGTCCAAACGATACAGTATACCGGAAGTGAAGCATCGGAATCTATAACTAGTGTCACACTAATGGGTCAAAACAAAGTCAGTAAGAAGAGTCAGTCTTCTTATCCTTAAGTCGGCATTGTGCGTTTTATATTTAATTCCGATGCAATTTGTGTGTTTCATCGTCAATAAGAAGGTCAGAGGGATACAGTAAACCTGATGTGAAGTATCGGAATCTATAACTAGTGTCACAGAAATGATTCAAAGCATAGTCAGGAAGAAGAGTAAGTCATCTTGAACTTAATTGGGCATTGTGCCTGTCGTATTTAATTCCGATGCAATTTCTGTGTTTCATCGTCAATAAGAAGGTCAGAGGGATACAGTAAACCTAAAGTGAAGCATCGGAATCTAAAACTAGTGTCACAGGAATGGTTCAAATTATAGACAGTAGGAAGAGTCAGTCTTCTCGTACTTAAGTCGCCATTGTGCCTTTTGTATTTAATTCCGATGCAGTTTCTGTGCTTCATCGTCAATAAGAAGGTACAAGGGATACAGTAAACCTAAAGTGAGGCATCGGAATCTATAACTAGTGCCATAGGAATGGTTCAAATCATAGTCAGTAAGAAGAGTCGGTCTTCATGTACTTAAGTCGGCATTGTGCCTTTTGTATTTAATTCCGATGCAATTTCTGTGTTTCATCGTCAATAAGAAGGTCCAAGCGATACAGTAAACCTGAAGTGAAGCATCAGAATCTGTAACTAGTGTCACAGGAATGGTTCAAAACATAGACAGTTGGAAGAGTCACTGTTCTTGTACTTAAGTCGGCATTGTGCCTTTTGTATTTAATTCCGATGCAATTTCTGTGTTTCATCGTCAATAAGAAGGTCCAAGGGATACAGTAAAACTGAAGTGAAGCATCTGAATCTACAACTAGTGTCACAGGATTGGTTCAAAACATAGACAGTAAGAAGAGTCAGTCTTCTTGTACTTAATTGGGCATTGTGGTTTTCGTATTTAATTCCGATGCAATTTCTGTGTTTCATCGTCAATAAGAAGGTCAGAGGGATACAGTAAACCTGAAGTGAAGCATCGGAATATATAACTAGTGTCACAGGAATGGTTCAAAACATAGTCAGAAAGAAGAGTCAGTCTTCTTGTACTTAATTGGGCATTGTGGTTTTCGTATTTAATTCCGATGCAATTTCTGTGCTTCACCGTCAATAAGAAGGTCAGAGGGATACAGTAAACCTGAAGTGAAGCATCGGAATCTATAACTAGTGTCACAGGATGGTTCAAACATAGACAGTAGAAGAGTCAGTCTTCTTGTCCTTAAGTCGGCATTGTGCATTTTGTATTTAATTCCGATGCAATTTCTGTGATTGATCGTCAATAAGAAGGTCCAAGGGATACAATAAACCTGGAGTGAAGCATCGGAATCTATAACTAGAGTCACAGTAATGGTTCAAAATATAGACAGTAAGAAGAGTCAGTCTTCTTGTACTTAAGTCGGCATTGTGCATTTTGTATTTAATTCCGATGCAATTTCTGTGATTCATCGTCAATAAGAAGGTCCAAGGGATGCAGTAAACCTGAAGTGAAGCATCGGACTCTATAACTAGTGTCACAGAAACGGATCAAAACATAGACAGTAGGAAGAGTCAGTCTTCTTATACTTAAGTCGGCATTGTGCCTTTTGTATTTAATTCCAATGCAATTTCTGTGTTTCATCGTCAATAAGAAGGTCCAAGGGATACAGTAAACCTAAAGTGAAGCATCGGAATCTATAACTAGTGTCACAGGAATGGTTCAAATCATAGTCAGTAGGAAGAGTCGGTCTTCATGAACTTGAGTCGGCGTTGTGCCTTTTGTATTTAATTGCGATGTAATTTCTGTGTTTCATCGTCAATTAGAAGGTCCAAGGGATACAGTAAACCTTAAGTGAAGCATCTGAATCTATAACTAGTGTCACAGGAATGGTTTCAAATCATAGACAGCAGGAAGAGTCAGTTTTCTTGTACTTAAGTCGGCATTGTGCCTTTTGTATTTAATTCCGATGCAATTTCTGTGATTCATCGTCAATAAGAAGGTCCAAGAGATACTGTAAACCTGAAGTGAAGCATCGGAATCTATAACTAGTGTCACAGGAATGGTTCAAATCATTGTCAATAAGAGGAGTCGGTCTTCATGTACTTAAGTCGGCATTGTCCCTTTTGTATTTAATTCCGATGCAATTTCTGCGTTTCTTCGTCAATAAGATGGTCCAAGCGATACAGTAAACCGAAAGTGAAGCATCGGAATCTATAACTAGTATCACACTAATGGTTCAAAACAAAGTCAGTAAGAGAAGTCAGTCTTCTTATCCTTAAGTCGACATTGTGCCTTTTATATTTAATTCCGATTCAATTTCTGTGTTTCATCGTCAATAAGAATGTCCAAGGGATACAGTAAACCTGACGTGAAGCATCGGAATCTATAACTAGTGTCACAGGAATGGTTAAAATCATTGTCAATAACAAGAGTCGGTCTTCGTGTACTTAAGTCGGCTTTGTGCCTTTTGTATTTAATTCCGATGCAATTTCTGTGTTTCATCGTCAATAAGAAAGTAGAAGGGATACAGTAAAACTGAAGTGAAGCATCGGAATCTATAACTAGTGTCACAGGAATGGTTCAAAACATAGACTGTAGGAAGAGTCAGTGTTTTTGTACTTAAGTCGGCATTGTGCCATTTGTGTTTAATTCCGATGCAATATCTGTGTTTCATCGTCAATAAGAAGGTCCAAGGGATACAGTTAACCTGAAGTGAGGCATCGGAATCTACAACTAGTGTCACAGGATTGGTTCAAAACATAGACAGTAAGAAGAGTCAGTCTTCTTGTACTTAAGTCGGCAATGTTCCTTTGCTATTTAAAACCGATGCAATTTCTGTGTTTCATCGTCAATAAGAAGGTCAGAGGGATACAGTAAACCGGAAGTGAAGCATCGGAATCTATAACTAGTGTCACAGGAATGGTTGAAGACATCGTCAGTAAGAAGAGTCAGTCTTCTTGTCCTTAAGTCGGCATTGTGCCTTTTGCACTTAATTCCGATGCAATTTTGTGTTTCATCGTCAATAAGAATGTCCAAGGGATACAGTAAACCTGTAGTGAAGCATCGGAATCTATAACTAGTGTCACAGGAATGGTTCAAATCATTGTCAATAAGAAGAGTTGGTCCTCATGTACTTAAGTCGGCATTGTGCCTTTTGTATTTAATTCCGATGCAATTTCTGTGTTTCATCGTCAATACGAAAGTACAAGGGATATAGTAAACATGAAGTGAAGCATCGGAATCTGTAACTAGTGTCACAGGAATGGTTCAAACATAGACAGTAAGAAGAGTCATTCTTCTTGTCCTTAAGTCGGCATTGTGCATTTTGTATTTAATTCCGATGCAATTTCTGTGTTTGATCGTCAATAAGAAGGTCCAAGGGATACAGTAAACCTGGAGTGAAGCATCGGAATCTATAACTAGAGTCACAGTAATGGTTCAAAATATAGACAGTAAGAAGAGTCAGTCTTCTTGTACTTAAGTCGGCATTGTGCATTTTGTATTTAATTCCGATGCAATTTCTGTGATTCATCGTCAATAAGAAGGTCCAAGGGATACAGTAAACCTGAAGTGAAGCATCGGACTCTATAACTAGTGTCACAGAAATTGATCAAAACATAGACAGTAGGAAGAGTCAGTCTTCTTATACTTAAGTCGGCATTGTGCCTTTTGTATTTAATTCCGATGCAATTTCTGTGTTTCATCGTCAATAAGAAGGTCCAAGGGATACAGTAAACCTAAAGTGAAGCATCGGAATCTATAACTAGTGTCACAGGAATGGTTCAAATCATAGTCAGTAGGAAGAGTCGGTCTTCATGTACTTAAGTCGGCATTGTGCCTTTTGTATTTAATTCCGATGCAATTTCTGTGTTTCATCGTCAATAAGATAGTCCAAGGTATACAGTAAACCTGAAGTGAAGCATCGGTATCTATAACTAGTGTCACAGGAATGGTTCAAAACATAGTCAGTAAGAAGAGTCAGTCTTCTTGTACTTAAGTCGTCATTGTGCCTTTTGTATTTAATTCCGATGAAATTTCTATGTTTCATCGTCAATTAGAAGGTGCAAGCGATACAGTAAACCGGAAGTTAAGCATCGGAATCTATAAATAGTGTCACACTAATGGTTCAAATCAAATTCCGTAAGAAGAGGCAGTCTTCTTGTCCTTAAGTGGGCATTGCGCCTTTTGTATTTAATTCCGATGCAATTTCTGTGTTTCATCGTCAATAAGAATGTCCAAGAGATACTGTCAACCTGAAGTGAGGCATCGGAATCTATAACTAGTGTCACAGGAATGGTTCAAATCATTGTCAATAAGAAGAGTCGGTTTTCATGTACTTACGTCGGCATTGTGCCTTTTGTATTTAATCCCGATGCAATTTCTGTGTGACATCGTTAATAAGATGGTCAGAGGGATACAGTAAACCGGAAGTGAAGCATCGGAATCTATAACTAGTGTCACAGGAATGGCTCAAAACAATCAGTAAGAAGAGCCAGTCTTCTTATCCATAAGTCGGCATTGTGCCATTTGTATTTAATTCCGATGCAATTTTGTGTTTCATCGTCAATAAGAATGTCCAAGGGATACAGTAAACCTGAAGTGAAGCATCGGAATCTATAACTAGTGTCACAGGAATGGTTCAAAACATAGTCAGGAAGAAGAGTCAATCTTCTTGTACTCAATTCGGCATTGTGAATTTCATATTGAATTCCGATGCAATTTCTGTGATTCACCGCCAATAACAATGTCAGAGGGATACAGTAAACCTGAAGTGAAGCATCGGAATCTATAACTAGTGTCACAGGAATGGTTTAAACATAGACAGTGAGAAGAGTCGGTCTTCATGTACTTAAGTCGGCATTGTGCCTTTTGTATTTAATCCCGATGCAATTTCTGTGTGACATCGTTAATAAGATGGTCAGAGGGATACAGTAAACCGGAAGTGAAGCATCGGAATCTATAACTAGTGTCACAGGAATGGCTCAAAACAATCAGTAAGAAGAGCCAGTCTTCTTATCCATAAGTCGGCATTGTGCCATTTGTATTTAATTCCGATGCAATTTTGTGTTTCATCGTCAATAAGAATGTCCAAGGGATACAGTAAACCTGAAGTGAAGCATCGGAATCTATAACTAGTGTCACAGGAATGGTTCAAATCATTGTCAATAAGAAGAGTCGGTCTTCATGTACTTAAATCGGCATTGTGCCTTTTGTATTTAATTCCGATGCAATTTCTGTGTTTCATCGTCAACAAGAAGGTCCAGGCGATACAGTAAACCGGAAGTGAAGCATCGGAATCTATAACTAGTCTCACACTAATGGTTAAAAGCGAAGTCAGTAAGAAGAGTTAGTCTTCTTATCCTTAAGTCGGCATTGTGACTTTTATATTTAATTCCGATGCAATTTCTGTGTTTCATCGTCAATAAGAATGTCCAAGGGATACAGTATACCTGAAGTGAAGCATCGGAATCTATAACTAGTGTCACAGGAATGGTTCAAATCATTTTCAATAAGAAGAGTCGGTCTTCATGTACTTAAGTCGGCATTGTGCCTTTTGTATTTAATTCCGATGCAATTTCTGTGTTTCATCGTCAATAAGAAGGTCCAAGCGATACAGTAAACCTAAAGTGAGGCATCGGAATCTATAACTAGTGCCATAGGAATGGTTCAAATCATAGTCAGTAAGAAGAGTCGGTCTTCATGTACTTAAGTCGGCATTGTGCCTTTTGTATTTAATTCCGATGCAATTTCTGTGTTTCATCGTCAATGCGAAGGTCCAAACGATACAGTATACCGGAAGTGAAGCATCGGAATCTATAACTAGTGTCACACTAATGGGTCAAAACAAAGTCAGTAAGAAGAGTCAGTCTTCTTATCCTTAAGTCGGCATTGTGCGTTTTATATTTAATTCCGATGCAATTTGTGTGTTTCATCGTCAATAAGAAGGTCAGAGGGATACAGTAAACCTGATGTGAAGTATCGGAATCTATAACTAGTGTCACAGAAATGATTCAAAGCATAGTCAGGAAGAAGAGTAAGTCATCTTGAACTTAATTGGGCATTGTGCCTGTCGTATTTAATTCCGATGCAATTTCTGTGTTTCATCGTCAATAAGAAGGTCAGAGGGATACAGTAAACCTAAAGTGAAGCATCGGAATCTAAAACTAGTGTCACAGGAATGGTTCAAATTATAGACAGTAGGAAGAGTCAGTCTTCTCGTACTTAAGTCGCCATTGTGCCTTTTGTATTTAATTCCGATGCAGTTTCTGTGCTTCATCGTCAATAAGAAGGTACAAGGGATACAGTAAACCTAAAGTGAGGCATCGGAATCTATAACTAGTGCCATAGGAATGGTTCAAATCATAGTCAGTAAGAAGAGTCGGTCTTCATGTACTTAAGTCGGCATTGTGCCTTTTGTATTTAATTCCGATGCAATTTCTGTGTTTCATCGTCAATAAGAAGGTCCAAGCGATACAGTAAACCTGAAGTGAAGCATCAGAATCTGTAACTAGTGTCACAGGAATGGTTCAAAACATAGACAGTTGGAAGAGTCACTGTTCTTGTACTTAAGTCGGCATTGTGCCTTTTGTATTTAATTCCGATGCAATTTCTGTGTTTCATCGTCAATAAGAAGGTCCAAGGGATACAGTAAAACTGAAGTGAAGCATCTGAATCTACAACTAGTGTCACAGGATTGGTTCAAAACATAGACAGTAAGAAGAGTCAGTCTTCTTGTACTTAATTGGGCATTGTGGTTTTCGTATTTAATTCCGATGCAATTTCTGTGTTTCATCGTCAATAAGAAGGTCAGAGGGATACAGTAAACCTGAAGTGAAGCATCGGAATCTATAACTAGTGTCACAGGAATGGTTCAAAACATAGTCAGAAAGAAGAGTCAGTCTTCTTGTACTTAATTGGGCATTGTGGTTTTCGTATTTAATTCCGATGCAATTTCTGTGCTTCACCGTCAATAAGAAGGTCAGAGGGATACAGTAAACCTGAAGTGAAGCATCGGAATCTATAACTAGTGTCACAGGATGGTTCAAACATAGACAGTAGAAGAGTCAGTCTTCTTGTCCTTAAGTCGGCATTGTGCATTTTGTATTTAATTCCGATGCAATTTCTGTGATTGATCGTCAATAAGAAGGTCCAAGGGATACAATAAACCTGGAGTGAAGCATCGGAATCTATAACTAGAGTCACAGTAATGGTTCAAAATATAGACAGTAAGAAGAGTCAGTCTTCTTGTACTTAAGTCGGCATTGTGCATTTTGTATTTAATTCCGATGCAATTTCTGTGATTCATCGTCAATAAGAAGGTCCAAGGGATACAGTAAACCTGAAGTGAAGCATCGGACTCTATGACTAGTGTCACAGAAACGGATCAAAACATAGACAGTAGGAAGAGTCAGTCTTCTTATACTTAAGTCGGCATTGTGCCTTTTGTATTTAATTCCAATGCAATTTCTGTGTTTCATCGTCAATAAGAAGGTCCAAGGGATACAGTAAACCTAAAGTGAAGCATCGGAATCTATAACTAGTGTCACAGGAATGGTTCAAATCATAGTCAGTAGGAAGAGTCGGTCTTCATGAACTTGAGTCGGCGTTGTGCCTTTTGTATTTAATTGCGATGTAATTTCTGTGTTTCATCGTCAATTAGAAGGTCCAAGGGATACAGTAAACCTTAAGTGAAGCATCGGAATCTATAACTAGTGTCACAGGAATGGTTCAAATCATAGACAGCAGGAAGAGTCAGTTTTCTTGTACTTAAGTCGGCATTGTGCCTTTTGTATTTAATTCCGATGCAATTTCTGTGATTCATCGTCAATAAGAAGGTCCAAGAGATACTGTAAACCTGAAGTGAAGCATCGGAATCTATAACTAGTGTCACAGGAATGGTTCAAATCATTGTCAATAAGAGGAGTCGGTCTTCATGTACTTAAGTCGGCATTGTCCCTTTTGTATTTAATTCCGACGCAATATCTGTGTTTCATCGTCAATAAGAAGGTCCAAGGGATACAGTAAACCTGAAGTGTAGCATCGGAATCTACAACTAGTGTCACAGGATAGGTTCAAAACATAGACAGTAAGAAGAGTCAGTCTTCTTGAACTTAAGTCGTTATTATGCCTTTTTTATTTATTACCGATGCAATTTCTGTGTTTCGTCGTCAATAAGAAGGTCAGAGGGATACAGTAAACCTGAAGTGAAGCATCGGAATCTATAACTAGTGTCACAGGAATGGTTCAAATCATTGTCAATAAGAAGAGTCGGTCTTCAAGTACTTAAATCGGCATTGTGCCTTTTGTATTTAATTCCGATGCAATTTCTGTGTTTCATCGTCAACAAGAAGGTCCAAGCGATACAGTAAACCGGAAGTGAAGCATCGGAATCTATAACTAGTGTCACACTAATGGTTCAAAACAAAGTCAGTAAGAAGAGTTAGTCTTCTTATCCTTAAGTCGGCATTGTGCCTTTTATATAGTAAACCTGAAGTGAAGCATCGGAATCTATAACTAGTGTCACACTAATGGGTCAAAACAAAGTCAGTAAGAAGAGTCAGTCTTCTTATCCTTAAGTCGGCATTGTGCCTTTTATATTTAATTCCGATGCAATTTGTGTGTTTCATCGTCAATAAGAAGGTCCAAGGGATACATTAAACCTGAAGAGAAGCATCGGAATCTATTACTAGTGTCACAGGAATGGTTCAAAGTATAGACAGTAAGAAGTGTCAGTCTTCTTGTACCTAAGTCGGCATTGTGGCTCTTGTATTTAATTCCGATGCAATTTCTGTGATTCATCGTCAATAAGAAGGTCCAAGGGATACAGTAAACCTGAGGTGAAGCATCGGACTCTATAACTAGTGTCACAGAAATGGATCAAAACATAGACAGTAGGAAGAGTCAGTCTTCTTATACTTAAGTCGGCATTGTGCTTTTTGTATCTAATTCCGATGCAATTTCTGTGTTTCATCGTCAATAAGAAGGTCCAAGGGATACAGTAAACCTAAAGTGAGGCATCGGAATCTATAACTAATGCCACAGGAATGGTTCAAATCATAGTCAGTAAGAAGAGTCGGTCTTCATGTACTTAAGTCAGCATTGTGCCTTTTGTATTCAATCCCAGTGCAATTTCTGTGTTTCATCGTCAATACGAAAGTACAAGGGATACAGTAAACCTGAAGTGAAGCATCGGAATCTATAACTAGTGTCACAGGAATGGTTCAAAACATAAACAGTAGGAAGAGTCAGTGTTCTTGTACTTAAGTCGGCATTGTGCCTATTCTATTTAAAACCGATGCAATTTCTGTGTTTCATCGTCAATAAGAAGGTCAGAGGGATACAGTAAACCGGAAGTGAAGCATCGGAATCTATATCTAGTGTCACAGGAATGGTTCAAATCATAGTCAGTAAGAAGAGTCAGTCTTCTTGTCCTTAAGTCGGCATTGTGCCTGTTGCATTTAATTCTGATGCAATTTTGTGTTTCATCGTCAATAAGAATGTCCAAGGGATACAGTGAACCTGTAGTGAAGCATCGGAATCTATAACTATTGTCACAGGAATGGTTCAAATCATTGTCAATAAGAAGAGTCGGTCCTCATGTACTTAAGTCGGCATTGTGCCTTTTGTATTTAATTCCGATGCAATTTCTGTGTTTCATCGTCAATACGAAAGTACAAGGGATACAGTAAACCTGAAGTGAAGCATCGGAATCTATAACTAGTGTCACAGGAATGGTTCAAACCATAAACAGTAGGAAGAGTCAGTGTTCTTGTACTTAAGTCGGCATTGTGCCTTTTGTATTTAATTCCGATGCAATTTCTGTGTTTCATCGTCAATAAGAAGGTCCAAGGGATACAGTAAAACTGAAGTGAAGCATCGGAATCTATAACTAGTGTCACAGGAATGGTTCAAAGCATAGTCAGAAAGAAGAGTTAGTCTTCTTGTACTTAATTGGGCATTGAGGTTTTCGTATTTAATTCCGATGCAATTTCTGTGCTTCACCGTCAATAAGAAGGTCAGAGGGATACATTAAACCTGAAGTGAAGCATCGGAATCTAAAACTAGTGTCACAGGAATGGTTCAAACATAGACAGTAAGAAGAGTCAGTCTCCTTGTCCTTATGTCGGCATTGTGCATTTTGTATTTAATTCCGATGCAATTTCTGTGTTTGATCGTCAATAAGAAGGTCCAAGTGATACTGTAAACCTGGAGTGAAGCATCGGAATCTATAACTAGAGTCACAGTAACGGTTCAAAGTATAGACAGTAAGAAGAGTCAGTCTTCTTGTACTAAAGTCGGCATTGTGCATTTTGTATTTAATTCCGATGCAATTTCTGTGATTCATCGTCAATAAGAAGGTCCAAGGGATACAGTAAACCTGAAGTGAAGCATCGGAATCTATAACTAGTGTCACAGAAATGGATCAAAACATAGACAGTAGGAAGAGTCAGTCTTCTTATACTTAAGTCGGCATTGTGGCTTTTGTATTTAATTCCGATGTAATTTCTGTGTTTCATCGCCAATAAGAAGGTCCAAGGGATACAGTAAACCTAAAGTGAAGCATCGGAATCTATAACTAGTGTCACAGGAATGGTTCAAATCATAGTCAGTAAGAAGAGTCGGTCTTCATGTACTTGAGTCGGCATTGTGCCTTTTGTATTTAATTGCGATGGAATTTCTGTGTTTCATCGTCAATTTGAAGGTCCAGGGGATACAGTAAACCTTAAGTGAAGCATCGGAATCTATTACTAGTGTCACAGTAATGGTTCAAATCATAGACAGCAGGAAGAGTCAGTTTTCTTGTACTTAGGTTAGCATTGTGCCTTTTGTATTTAATTCCGATGCAATTTCTGTGTTTCATCGTCAATAAGAATGTCCACGATATATTGTAAACCTGAAGTGAAGCATCGGAATCTATAACTAGTGTCACAGGAATGGTTCAAATCATTGTCAATAAGAAGAGTCGGTCTTCATGTACTTAAGTCGGCATTGTGCCTTTTGTATTTAATCCAGATGCAATTTCTGTGTGACATCGTCAATAAGATGGTCAGAGGGGTACAGTAAACCGGAAGTGAAACATCGGAATCTATAACTAGTGTCACATGAATGGTTCAAATCATTATCAGTAAGAAGAGTCAGTCTTCTTTTCCATAAGTCGGCATTGTACCTTTTGTATTTAATTCCGATGCAATTTTGTGTTTCATCGTCAATAAGAATGTCCAAGGGATACAGTATACCTGAAGTGTAGCATCGGAATCTAGAACTAGTGTCACAGGAATGGTTCAAATCATTGTCAATAAGAAGAGTCGGTCTTCATGTACTTAAGTCGGCATTGTGCCTTTTATATTTTATTCCGATGCAATTTCTGTGTTTCATCGTCAATAAGAAGGTCCAAGCGATACAGTAAACCGGAAGTGAAGCATCGGAATCTATAACTAGTGTCACACTAATGGGTCAAAACAAAGTCAGTAAGAAGAGTCAGTCTTCTTATCCTTAAGTCGGCATTGTGCCTTTTATATTTAATTCCAATGCAATTTGTGTGTTTCATCGTCAATAAGAAGGTCAGAGGGATACAGTAAACCAGAAGTGAAGTATCGGAATCTATAACTAGTGTCACAGAAATGATTCAAAGCATAGTCAGTAAGAAGAGTAAGTCATCTTGAACTTAATTGGGCATTGTGCCTGTCGTATTTAATTCCGATGCAATTTCTGTGTTTCATCGTCAATAAGAAGGTCAGAGGGATACAGCAAACCCGAAGTGAAGCATCGGAATCTAAAACTAGTGTCACAGGAATGATTCAAAACATAGACAGTAGGAAGAGTCAGTCTTCTTGTACTTAAGTCGCCATTGTGCCTTTTGTATAATTCCGATGCAATTTCTGTGTTTCTTCATCAATAAGAAGGTCACAGGGATACAGTAAACATGATGTGAAGCATCGAAATCCATAACTAGTGTCACAAGAATGGTTCAAAGCATAGTCAGTAAGAAGAGACAGTCTTCTTGTACTTAAGTTGGCATTGTGCCTTTTGTATTTAATTCCGATGCAATTTCTGTGTTTCATCGTCAATAAGAAAGTACAAGGGAAACAGTAAACCTGAAGTGAAGCTTCGGAATCTATAACTAGTGTCACAGGAATGGTTCAAAACATAGACAGTAAGAAGAGTCAGTCTTCTTGTACTTAAGTCGGCATTGTGCCTTTTGTATTTAATTCCGATGCAGTTTCTGTGTTTCATCGTCAATTAGAAGGTCCATGGGATACAGTAAACCTGAAGTGAAGCATCTCAATCTACAACTAGTGTCACAGGATTGGTTCAAAGCATAGACAGTAAGAAGAGTCAGTCTTCTTGTACTTCAGTCGGCATTGTGCCTTTTCTAATTAATACTGATGCAATTTCTGTGTTTCATCGTCAATAAGAAGGTCAGAGGGATACAGTAAACCTGAAGTGAAGCATTGGAATTTATAACTAGTGTCACAGGAATGGTTCAAAACATAGTCAGAAAGAAGAGTCAGTCTTCTTGTACTTAATTGGGCATTGTGCCTTTCGTATTTAATTCCGATGCAATTTCTGCGCTTCACCGTCAATAAGAAGGTCAGAGGGATACAGTAAACCTGAAGTGAAGCATTGGAATCTATAACTAGTGTCACAGGAATGGTTCAAACATAGACAGTAAGATGGTTCAGTCTTCTTGTCCTTAAGTCGGCATTGTGCCTTTTGTATTTAATTCCGATGCAATTTCTGTGTTTCATCGTCAATAAGAAGGTCCAAGGGATACAGTACACCTGGAGTGAAGCATCGGAATATATAACTAGAGTCACAGTATTGGTTCAAAACATACACAGTAAGAAGAGTCAATTCTCTTGTACATAAGTCGGCATTGTGCCTTTTGTGTTTAACTCCGATGCAATTTCTGTGTTTCATCGTCAATAAGAAGGTCCAAGGGATACATTAATCCTGAAGTGAAGCATCGGAAACTATAACTAGTGTCACTGGAATGGTTCAAAGTATAGACAGTAAGAAGATTCAGTCTTCTTGTACTAGAGTCGGCATTGTGCCTCTTGTATTTAATTCCGATGCAATTTCTGTGATTCATCGTCAATAAGAAGGTCCAAGGGATACAGTAAACCTGAAGTGAAGCATCGGACTCTATAACTAGTGTCACAGAAATGGATCAAAACATAGACAGCAGGAAGAGTCAGTCTTCTTATACTTAAGTCGGCATTGTGCCTTTTGTATTTAATTCCTTAGCAATTTCTGTGTTTCATCGTCAATAAGAAGGTCCAAGGGATACAGTAAACCTAAAGTAAGGCATCGGAATCTATAACTAGTGTCACAGGAATGGTTCAAAACATAGACAGTAAGAAGAGTCAGTCTTCTTGTACTTAAGTCGGCATTGTGCCTTTTGTATTTAATTCCGATGCAGTTTCTGTGTTTCATCGTCAATTAGAAGGTCCATGGGATACAGTAAACCTGAAGTGAAGCATCTCAATCTACAACTAGTGTCACAGGATTGGTTCAAAACATAGACAGTAAGAAGAGTCAGTCTTCTTGTACTTAAGTCGGCATTGTGCCTATTCTATTTAAAACCGATGCAATTTCTGTGTTTCATCGTCAATAAGAAGGTCAGAGGGATACAGTAAACCGGAAGTGAAGCATCGGAATCTATAACTAGTGTCACAGGAATGGTTCAAATCATAGTCAGTAAGAAGAGTCAGTCTTCTTGTCCTTAAGTCGGCATTGAGCCTGTTGCATTTAATTCCGATGCAATTTTGTGTTTAATCGTCAATAAGAATGTCCAAGGGATACAGTGAACCTGTAGTGAAGCATCGGAATCTATAACTAGTGTCACAGGAATGGTTCAAATCATTGTCAATAAGAAGTGTCGGTCCTCATGTACTTAAGTCGGCAAACTTGCCTTTTGTATTTAATTCCGATGCAATTTCTGTGTTTCATCGTCAATACGAAAGTACAAGGGATACAGTAAACCTGAAGTGAAGCATCGGAATCTATAACTAGTGTCACAGGAATGGTTCAAAACATAGACAGTAGGAAGAGTCAGTGTTCTTGTACTTAAGTCGGCATTGTGCCTTTTGTATTTAATTCCGATGCAATTTCTGTGTTTCATCGTCAATAAGAAGGTCCAAGGGATACAGTAAAACTGAAGTGAAGCATCGCAATCTATAACTAGTGTCACAGGAATGGTTCAAAGCATAGTCAGAAAGAAGAGTCAGTCTTCTTGTACTTAATTGGGCATTGTGGTTTTCGTATTTAATTCCGATGCAATTTCTGTGCTTCACCGTCAATAAGAAGGTCAGAGGGATACATTAAACCTGAAGTGAAGCATCGGAATCTATAACTAGTGTCACAGGAATGGTTCAAACATAGACAGTAAGAAGAGTCAGTCTCCTTGTCCTTAAGTAGGCATTGTGCATTTTGTATTTAATTCCGATGCAATTTCTGTGTTTCATCTTCAATAAGAAGGTCCAAGGGATACAGTAAACCTAAAGTGAAGCATCGGAATCTATAACTAGTGTCACAGGAATGGTTCAAATCATAGTCAGTAGGAAGAGTCGGTCTTCATGTACTTGAGTCGGCATTGTGCCTTTTGTATTTAATTGCGATGCAATTTCTGTGTTTCATCGTCAATTTGAAGGTCCAAGGAATACAGTAAACCTTAAGTGAAGCATCGGAATCTATAACTAGTGTCACAGGAATGGTTCAGATCATAGACAGCAGGAAGAGTCAGTTTTCTTGTACTTAGGTCAGCATTGTGCCTTTTGTATATAATTCCGATGCAATTTCTGTGTTTCATCGTCAATTAGAAGGTGCAAGCGATACAGTAAACCGGAAGTGAAGCATCGGAATCTATAAATAGTGTCACAGTAATGGTTCAAATCAAATTCAGTAAGAAGAGTCAGTCTTCTTGTCCTTAAGTCGGCATTGTGCCTTTTGTATTTGATTCCGATGCAATTTCTGTGTTTCATCGTCAATAAGAATGTCCACGATATACTGTAAACCTGAAGTGAAGCATCGGAATCTATAACTAGTGTCACAGGAATGGTTCAAATCATTGTCAATAAGAAGAGTCGGTCTTCATGTACTTAAGTCGGCATTGTGCCTTTTGTATTTAATTCCGACGCAATTTCTGTGTTTCATCGTCAATAAGAAGGTCCAAGGGATACAGTAAACCTGAAGTGAAGCATCGGAATCTACAACTAGTGTCACAGGATAGGTTCAAAACATAGACAGTAAGAAGAGTCAGTCTTCTTGAACTTAAGTCGTTATTATGCCTTTTCTATTTAATACCGATGCAATTTCTCTGTTTCGTCGTCAATAAGGTCAGAGGGATACAGTAAACCTGAAGTGAAGCATCAGAATCTATAACTAGTGTCACAGGAATTGTTCAAAACATAGTCAGGAAGAAGAGTCAATCTTCTTGTACTTAATTCGGCATTGTGCTTTTCGTATTGAATTCCGATGGAATTTCTGTGATTCACCGCCAATAACAATGTCAGAGGGATACTGTAAACCTGAAGTGAAGCATTGGAAACTATAACTAGTGTCACAGGAATGGTTTAAACATAGACAGTGAGAAGAGTCGGTCTTCATGTACTTAAGTCGGCATTGTGCCTTTTGTATTTAATCCAGATGCAATTTCTGTGTGACATCGTCAATAAGATGGTCAGAGGGGTACAGTAAACCGGAAGTGAAGCATCGGAATCTATAACTAGTGCCACAGGAATGGTTCAAATCATAATCAGTAAGAAGAGTCAGTCTTCTTTTCCATAAGTCGCATTGTGCCTTTTGTATTTAATTCCGATGCAATTTTGTGTTTCATCGTCAATAAGAATGTCCAAGGGATACAGTAAACCTGAAGTGAAGCATCGGAATCTATAACTAGTGTCACAGGAATGGTTCAAATCATTGTCAATAAGAAGAGTCGGCCTTCATGTACTTAAATCGGCATTGTGCCTTTTGTATTTAATTCCGATGCAATTTCTGTGTTTCATCGTCAACAAGAAGGTCCAAGCGATACAGTAAACCGGAAGTGAAGCATCGGAATCTATAACTAGTGTCACACTAATGGTTCAAAACAAAGTCAGTAAGAAGAGTTAGTCTTCTTGTCCTTAAGTCGTCATTGTGCCTTTTATATTTAATTCCGATGCAATTTCTGTGTTTCATCGTCAATAAGAATGTCCAAGGGATACAGTATACCTGAAGTGAAGCATCGGAATCTAGAACTAGTGTCACAGGAATGGTTCAAATCATTGTCAATAAGAAGAGTAGGTCTTCATGTACTTAAGTCGGCATTGTGCCTTTTATATTTAATTCCGATGCAATTTCTGTGTTTCATCGTCAATAAGAAGGTCCAAGCGATACAGTAAACCGCAAGTGAAGCATCGGAATCTATAACTAGTGTCACACTAATGGGTCAAAACAAAGTCAGTAAGAAGAGTCAGTCTTCTTATCCTTAAGTCGGCATTGTGCCTTTTATATTTAATTCCGATGCAATTTGTGTGTTTCATCGTCAATAAGAACGTCAGAGGGATACAGTAAACCTGAAGTGAAGTATCGGAATCTATAACTAGTGTCACAGAAATGATTCAAAGCATAGTCAGTAAGAAGAGTGAGTCATCTTGAACTTAATTGGGCATTGTGCCTGTCGTATTTAATTCCGATGCAATTTCTGTGTTTCATCGTTAATAAGAAGGTCAGAGGGATACAGTAAACCCGAAGTGAAGCATCGGAATCTAAAGCTAGTGTCACAGGAATGGTTCAAAACATAGACAGTAGGAAGAGTCAGTCTTCTTGTACTTAAGTCGCCATTGTGCCTTTTGTATTTAAGGCCGATGCAATATCTGTGTTTCATCGTCAATATGAAGGTCCAAGAGATACAGTAATCCTGAAGTGAAGCATCAGAATCTATAACTAGAGTCACAGGAATGGTTCAAAACATAGACACTATGAAGAGTCAGTCTTCTTGTACTTAAGTCGGCATTGTGCCTTTTGTGTTTAATTCCGATGCAATTTCTGTGTCTCATCGTCATTAGGATAGTCCAAGGTATACAGTAAAACTGAAGTGAAGCATCGGAATCTATAACTAGTGTCACAGGAATGGTTCAGAACATAGTCAGTAAGAAGAGTCAGTCTTCTTGTACTTATGTCGCCATTGTGCCTTTTGTATTTAATTCCGATGCAATTTCTGTGTTTCATCGTCAATAAGAAGGTCCAAGCGATACAGTTAAACTGAAGTGAAGCATCGGTATCTATAACTAGCGTCACACTAATGGTTCAAAGCAAAGTCAGTAGGAAGAGTCAGTCTTCTTGTTCTTAAGTCGGCATTGTGCCTTTTGTATTTAATTCCGATGCAATATCTGTGTTTCATCGTCAATAAAAATTTCCAAGGGATACAGTAAACCTGAAATGAAGCATCGGAATCTATAACTAGTGTCACAGGAATGGTTCAAATCATTGTCAATAAGAAGAGTCTGTCTTCATGTACTTAAGTCGGCATTGTGCCTTTTGTATTTAATTCCGATGCAATTTCTGTGTTTCATCGTCACAAAGAAAGTACAAGGGATACAGTAAACCTGAAGTGAAGCATCGGAATCTATAACTAGTGTCACAGGAATGGTTCAAAACATTGACAGTAATAAGAGTCAGTGTTCTTGTACTTATGTCGGCATTGTGCCTTTTGTATTTAATTCCGATGCAATTTCAGTGTTTCATCGTCAATAAGAAGGTCCAAGGGATACAGTAAACCTGAAGTGAAGCATCGGAATCTACAACTAGTGTCACAGGATTTGCTCAAAACATAGTCAGTAAGAAGAGTCAGTCTTCTTGTACTTAAGTCGGCATAGTGCCTTTTCTATTTAATTCCGATGCAATTTGTGTGGTTTATCGTCAATAAGAAGGTCCAAGGGATACAGTAAACCTGAAATGAAGCATCGGAATATATAACTAGTGTCACAGGAATGGTTCAAATCATTGTCAATAAGAAGTGTCGGTCTTCATGTACTTAAGTCGGCATTATGCCTTTTGTATTTAATTCCGATGCAAATTTCTGTGTTTCACCGTCTATAAGATGGTCAGAGGGATACAGTGAACCTGAAGTGAAGCATCGGGATATATAACTAGTGTCACAGGAATCGTTCAAATCATAGTCAGTACGAAGAGTCAGTCTTCTTGTACTTAAGTCGGCATAGTGCCTTTTCTATTTAATTCCGATGCAATTTGTGTGGTTTATCGTCAATAAGAAGGTCCAAGGGATACAGTAAACCTGAAATGAAGCATCGGAATATATAACTAGTGTCACAGGAATGGTTCAAATCATTGTCAATAAGAAGTGTCGGTCTTCATGTACTTAAGTCGGCATTATGCCTTTTGTATTTAATTCCGGTGCAATTTCTTTGTTTCATCGTCACAAAGAAAGTACAAGGGATACAGTAAACCTGAAGTGAAACATCGGAATCTATAACTAGTGTCACAGGAATGGTTCGAAACATAGACAGTAAGAAGAGTCAGTCTTCTTGTACTTAAGCCGGCATTGTGCCTTTTCTATTTAATACCGATGCAATTTCTGTGTTTCATCGTCATTAAGAAGGTCAGAGGGATACAGAAAACCTGAAGTCAAGCATCGGAATCTACAACTAGTGTCACAGGATTGGTTCGAAACATAGACAGTAAGAAGAGTCTGTCTTCTTGTACTTAAGTCGGCATTGTGCCTTTTCTATTTAATACCAATGCAATTTCTGTGTTTCATCGTCATTAAGAAGGTCAGAGGGATACAGTAAACCTGAAGTGAAGCATCGGAAACTATAACTAGTGTCACAGGAGTGGTTCACACATAGACAGTAAGAAGAGTCAGTCTTCATGTACTTAAATCGGCATTGTGCCTTTTGTATTTAATTCCGATGCAATTTCCGTGTTTCATCGTCAATAAGATGGTCCATGCGATACAGTAAACCAGAAGTGAAGCATCGGAATCTATAACTAGTGTCACACTAATGGTTCAAAACAAAGTCAGTAAGAAGTGTCAGTCTTCTTATCCTTAAGTCGGCATTGTGCCTTTTATATTTAATTCCGATGCAATTTCTGTGTTTCATCGTCAATAAGAATGTCCAAGGGATACAGTAAACCTGAAGTGAAGCATCGGAATCTATAACTAGTGTCACAGGAATGGTTAAAATCATTGTCAATAAGAAGTGTCAGTCTTCTTGTACTTAATTGGGCATTGTGCGTTTGGTATGTAATTCCGATGCAATTTCTGTGCTTCACCGTCAATAAGAACGACAGAGGGATACAGTAAACCGGAAGTGAAGCATCGGAACCTATAAGTAGTGTCACAGGAATGGTTAAAACATAGTCAGTAAGAAGAGTCAGTCTTCTTGTCCTAAAGTCGGCATTGTGCCTTTTGTATTTAATTCCGATGCAATTTCTGTGTTTCATCGTCAATAAGAAGGTCCAAGGGATACAGTAAACCTGGAGTGAAGCATCGGAATCTATAACTAGAGTCACAGTAATGGTTCAAAGCATTGACAGTAAGAAGAGTCTGTCTTCTTGTACTTAAGTCGGCATTGTCCCTTTTGTATTTAATTCCGATGCAATTTCTGTGTTTCATCGTCAGTAAGTAGGTCCAAGGGATACAGTAAACCTGAAGTGAAGCATCGGACTCTATAAAAAGTGTCACAGAAATGGATGAAAACATAGGCAGTAGGAAGAGTCAGTCTTCTTATACTTAAGTCGGCATTGTGCCTTTTGTATTTAATTCTGAAGCAATTTCTGTGTTTCAACATCTATTATAAGGTCCAAGGGATACAGTAAACCTCAAGTGAAGCATCGGAATCTGTAACTACTGTCACAAGAATGGTTCAAATCATAGTCAGTACTAAGAGTCGGTCTTCATGTACTTAAGTCGGCATTGTGCCTTTTGTATTTAATTCCGATGCAATTTCTGTGTCTCATCGTCATTAAGATAGTCCAAGGTATACAGTAAACCTGAAGTGAAGCATCGGAATCTATAACTAGTGTCACAGGAATGGTTCAGAACATAGTCAGTAAGAAGAGTCAGTCTTCTTGTACTTATGTCGGCATTGTGCCTTTTGTATTTAATTCCGATGCAATTTCTGTGTTTCATCGTCAATAAGAAGGTCCAAGCGATACAGTTAAACTGAAGTGAAGCATCGGTATCTATAACTAGCGTCACACTAATGGTTCAAAGCAAAGTCAGTAGGAAGAGTCAGTCTTCTTGTTCTTAAGTCGGCATTGTGCCTTTTGTATTTAATTCCGATGCAATATCTGTGTTTCATCGTCAATAAAAATTTCCAAGGGATACAGTAAACCTGAAATGAAGCGTCGGAATCTATAACTAGTGTCACAGGAAAGGTTAAAATCATTGTCAATAAGAAGTGTCAGTCTTCTTCTACTTAATTGGGCATTGTGCGTTTGGTATGTAATTCCGATGCAATTTCTGTGCTTCACCGTCAATAAGAACGACAGAGGGATACAGTAAACCGGAAGTGAAGCATCGGAACCTATAAGTAGTGTCACAGGAATGGTTCAAAGCATAGTCAGTAAGACGAGTCTGTCTTCTTGTACTTAATTCGGCATTGTGCCGTTCGTATTGAATTCCGATGCAATTTCTGTGTTTCACCGTCTATAAGATGGTCAGAGGGATACACAAAACCTGAAGTGAAGCATCGGAATCTATAACTAGTGTCACAGGAATGGTTCAAACATTGACAGTAAGAAGAGCCAGTCTTCATTTACTTAAATCGGCATTGTGCCTTTTGTATTTAATCACGATGCAATTTCTGTGTTTCATCGTCAATAAGAAGGTCAGAGGGATACAGTAAACCGGAAGTGAAGCATCGGAATCTATAACTAGTGTCACAGGAATGGTTCAAATCATAGTCAGTAAGTAGAGTCAGTCTTCTTGTCCTTAAGTCGGCATTGTGCCTTTTGTATTTAATTCCGATGCAATTTCTGGGTTTCATCGCCAATAAGAAGGTCCAAGGGATACAGTAAACCTGAAGTGAATCATTGGGATCTACAACTAGTGTCACAGGATTGGTTCAAAACATAGACAGTAAGAAGAGTCAGCCTTCTTGTACTTAAGTCCCCATTGTGCCTTTTCTATTTAATACCGAAGCAATTTCTGTGTTTCATCGTCAATAAGAAGGTCAGAGGCATACTGTAAACCTAAAGAGAAGCATCGGAATCTATAACTATTGTCACAGGAATGGTTCAAACATAGACAGTAAGAAGAGTCAGTCTTCTTGTACTTAAGTCGGCATTGTGCCTTTTGTATTTAATTCCGATGCAATTTCTGTGTTTCATCGTCAATAAGAAGGTCCAAGGGACACAGTAAACCTGAAGTGAAGCATCGGAATCTATAACTAGTGTCACCGGAATGGTTCAAAACATATACAGTAAGAAGAGTCAGTCTTCTTGTACTTAAGTCGTCATTGTGCCTTTTGTATTTAATTCCGATGCAATTTCTGTGATTCATCGTCAATAAGAAGGTCCAAGGGATACAGTAAACCTGAAGTGAAGCATCGGACTCCATAACTAGTGTCACAGAAATGGATCAAAACATAGACAGTAGGAAGAGTCAGTCTTTTTATACTTTAGTCGGCATTGTGCCTTTTGTATTAAATTACGATGCAATTTCTGTGTTTCATCATCAATAAGAAGGTCCAAGGGAAACAGTAAACCTGAAGTGAAGCATCGGAATCTATAACTAGTGTCACAGGAATGGTTCAAAGCATAGACAGTACGAAGAGTCAGTCTTCATGTACATATGTCGGCATTGTAGCTTTTGTATTTAATTCCGATGCAATTTCTGTGTTACATCGTCAATAAGAAGGTCAGAGGGATACAGTAAACCTGAAGTGAAGCATCGGAATCTATAACTAGTGTCACAGCAATGGTTCAAAACATAGACAGTAGGAAGTGTCAGTCTTCTTGTACTTCAGTCGGCATTGTGCCTTTTGTATTTAATTCCGATGCAATTTCTGTGTTTCATCGTCAATAATAAGGTCAGAGGGATACAGTAAACCTGAAGTGAAGCATCGGAATCAAAACTAGTTTCACAGGAATGGTTCAAAGCATAGTCAGTAAGAAGAGTCAGTCTTCTTGTACTTAAGTCGGCATTGTGCCTTTTCTATCTAATTCCGATGCAATTTCTGTGTTTCATCGTCAATAAGAAGGTCCAAGTGATACAGTAAAATTGGAGTGAAGCATCGGAATCTATAACTAGTGTCACAGGATTGGTTCAAAACATAGACAGTAAGAAGAGTCAGTCTTCTTGTACTTAAGTCGACATTGTGCCTTTTCTATTTAATACCGATGCAATTTCTGTGTTTCATCGTTAATAAGAAGGTCAGAGGGATACAGTAAACCTGAAGTGAAGCATCGGAATCTATAACTAGTGTCACAGGAATGGTTCAAATCATAGTCAGTAAGTAGAGTCAGTCTTCTTGTCCTTAAGTCGGCATTGTGCCTTTTGTATTTAATTCCGATGCAATATCTGTGTTTCATCGTCAATAAAAATGTCCAAGATATACAGTAAACCTGAAATGAAGCATCGGAATCTATAACTAGTGTCACAGGAATGGTTCAAATCATTGTCAATAAGAAGAGTCGGTCTTCATGTACTTAAGTCGGCTTTGTGCCTTTTGTATTTAATTCCGATGCAATTTCTGTGTTTCATCGTCACAAAGGAAATACAAGGGATACAGTGAACCTGAAGTGAAGCATCGGAATCTATAACTAGTGTCACAGGAATGGTTCAAAGCATAGACAGTAGGAAGAGTCAGTGTTCTTGTACTTAAGTCGGCATTGTGCCTTTTGTATTTAATTCCGATGCAATTTCAGTGTTTCATCGTCAATAAGAAGGTCCAAGGGATACAGTAAGCCTGAAGTGAAGCATCGGAATCTACAACTAGTGTCACAGGATTGGTTCAAAACATAGACAGTAAGAAGAGTCAGTCTTCTTGTACTTAATTCGACATTGTGCCTTTTCTATTTAATACCGATGCAATTTCTGTGTTTCATCGTCAATAAGAAGGTCAGAGGGATACAGTAAACCTGAAGTGAAGCATCGGAATCTATAACTAGTGTCACAGGAATGGTTCAAAACATAGTCAGTAAGAAGAGTCTGTCTTCTTGTACTTAATTCGGCATTGTGCCTTTCGTATTGAATTCCGATGCAATTTCTGTGTTTCATCGTCTATAAGAAGGTCAGAGGGATACAGTAAACCTGAAGTGAAGCATCGGAAACTATAACTAGTGTCACAGGAGTGGTTCACACATAGACAGTAAGAAGAGTCAGTCTTCATGTACTTAAATCGGCATTGTGCCTTTTGTATTTAATTCCGATGCAATTTCCGTGTTTCATCGTCAATAAGATGGTCCATGCGATACAGTAAACCAGAAGTGAAGCATCGGAATCTATAACTAGTGTCACACTAATGGTTCAAAACAAAGTCAGTAAGAAGTGTCAGTCTTCTTATCCTTAAGTCGGCATTGTGCCTTTTATATTTAATTCCGATGCAATTTCTGTGTTTCATCGTCAATAAGAATGTCCAAGGGATACAGTAAACCTGAAGTGAAGCATCGGAATCTATAACTAGTGTCACAGGAATGGTTAAAATCATTGTCAATAAGAAGTGTCAGTCTTCTTGTACTTAATTGGGCATTGTGCGTTTGGTATGTAATTCCGATGCAATTTCTGTGCTTCACCGTCAATAAGAACGACAGAGGGATACAGTAATCCGGAAGTGAAGCATCGGAACCTATAAGTAGTGTCACAGGAATGGTTAAAACATAGTCAGTAAGAAGAGTCAGTCTTCTTGTCCTAAAGTCGGCATTGTGCCTTTTGTATTTAATTCCGATGCAGTTTCTGTGTTTCATCGTCAAAAAGAAGGTCCAAGGGATACAGTAAACCTGGAGTGAAGCATCGGAGTCTATAAAAAGTGTCACAGAAATGGATGAAAACATAGGCAGTAGGAAGAGTCAGTCTTCTTATACTTAAGTCGGCATTGTGCCTTTTGTATTTAATTCTGAAGCAATTTCTGTGTTTCAACGTCAATTATAAGGTCCAAGGGATACAGTAAACCTCAAGTGAAGCATCGGAATCTGTAACTAGTGTCACAAGAATGGTTCAAATCATAGTCAGTACTAAGAGTCGGTCTTCATGTACTTAAGTCGGCATTGTGCCTTTTGTATTTAATTCCGATGCAATTTCTGTCTCTCATCGTCATTAAGATAGTCCAAGGTATACAGTAAACCTGAAGTGAAGCATCGGAATCTATAACTAGTGTCACAGGAATGGTTCAGCACATAGTCAGTAAGAAGAGTCAGTCTTCTTGTACTTATGTCGGCATTGTGCCTTTTGTATTTAATTCCGATGCAATTTCTGTGTTTCATCGTCAGTAAGTAGGTCCAAGGGATACAGTAAACCTGAAGTGAAGCATCGGACTCTATAAAAAGTGTCACAGAAATGGATGAAAACATAGGCAGTAGGAAGAGTCAGTCTTCTTATACTTAAGTCGGCATTGTGCCTTTTGTATTTAATTCTGAAGCAATTTCTGTGTTTCATCGTCAATAAGAAGGTCCAAGGGATACAGTAAACCTGGAGTGAAGCATCGGAATCTATAACTAGAGTCACAGTAATGGTTCAAAGCATTGACAGTAAGAAGAGTCTGTCTTCTTGTACTTAAGTCGGCATTGTCCCTTTTGTATTTAATTCCGATGCTATTTCTGTGTTTCATCGTCAGTAAGTAGGTCCAAGGGATACAGTAAACCTGAAGTGAAGCATCGGACTCTATAAAAAGTGTCACAGAAATGGATGAAAACATAGGCAGTAGGAAGAGTCAGTCTTCTTATACTTAAGTCGGCATTGTGCCTTTTGTATTTAATTCTGAAGCAATTTCTGTGTTTCAACGTCAATTATAAGGTCCAAGGGATACAGTAAACCTCAAGTGAAGCATCGGAATCTGTAACTAGTGTCACAAGAATGGTTCAAATCATAGTCAGTACTAAGAGTCGGTCTTCATGTACTTAAGTCGGCATTGTGCCTTTTGTATTTAATTCCGATGCAATTTCTGTGTCTCATCGTCATTAAGATAGTCCAAGGTATACAGTAAACCTGAAGTGAAGCATCGGAATCTATAACTAGTGTCACAGGAATGGTTCAGAACATAGTCAGTAAGAAGAGTCAGTCTTCTTGTACTTATGTCGGCATTGTGCCTTTTGTATTTAATTCCGATGCAATTTCTGTGTTTCATCGTCAATAAGAAGGTCCAAGCGATACAGTTAAACTGAAGTGAAGCATCGGTATCTATAACTAGCGTCACACTAATGGTTCAAAGCAAAGTCAGTAGGAAGAGTCAGTCTTCTTGTTCTTAAGTCGGCATTGTGCCTTTTGTATTTAATTCCGATGCAATATCTGTGTTTCATCGTCAATAAAAATTTCCAAGGGATACAGTAAACCTGAAATGAAGCGTCGGAATCTATAACTAGTGTCACAGGAATGGTTAAAATCATTGTCAATAAGAAGTGTCAGTCTTCTTCTACTTAATTGGGCATTGTGCGTTTGGTATGTAATTCCGATGCAATTTCTGTGCTTCACCGTCAATAAGAACGACAGAGGAATACAGTAAACCGGAAGTGAAGCATCGGAACCTATAAGTAGTGTCACAGGAATGGTTCAAAGCATAGTCAGTAAGACGAGTCTGTCTTCTTGTACTTAATTCGGCATTGTGCCTTTCGTATTGAATTCCGATGCAATTTCTGTGTTTCACCGTCTATAAGATCGTCAGAGGGATACACAAAACCTGAAGTGAAGCATCGGAATCTATAACTAGTGTCACAGGAATGGTTCAAACATTGACAGTAAGAAGAGCCAGTCTTCATTTACTTAAATCGGCATTGTGCCTTTTGTATTTAATCACGATGCAATTTCTGTGTTTCATCGTCAATAAGAAGGTCAGAGGGATACAGTAAACCGGAAGTGAAGCATCGGAATCTATAACTAGTGTCACAGGAATGGTTCAAATCATAGTCAGTAAGTAGAGTCAGTCTTCTTGTCCTTAAGTCGGCATTGTGCCTTTTGTATTTAATTCCGATGCAATTTCTGGGTTTCATCGCCAATAAGAAGGTCCAAGGGATACAGTAAACCTGAAGTGAATCATTGGGATCTACAACTAGTGTCACAGGATTGGTTCAAAACATAGACAGTAAGAAGAGTCAGCCTTCTTGTACTTAAGTCCCCATTGTGCCTTTTCTATTTAATACCGAAGCAATTTCTGTGTTTCATCGTCAATAAGAAGGTCAGAGGCATACTGTAAACCTAAAGAGAAGCATCGGAATCTATAACTATTGTCACAGGAATGGTTCAAACATAGACAGTAAGAAGAGTCATTCTTCTTGTACTTAAGTCGGCATTGTGCCTTTTGTATTTAATTCCGATGCAATTTATGTGTTTCATCGTCAATAAGAAGGTCCAAGGGACACAGTAAACCTGAAGTGAAGCATCGGAATCTATAACTAGTGTCACCGGAATGGTTCAAAACATATACAGTAAGAAGAGTCAGTCTTCTTGTACTTAAGTCGTCATTGTGCCTTTTGTATTTCATTCCGATGCAATTTCTGTGATTCATCGTCAATAAGAAGGTCCAAGGGATACAGTAAACCTGAAGTGAAGCATCGGACTCCATAACTAGTGTCACAGAAATGGATCAGAACATAGACAGTAGGAAGAGTCAGTCTTTTTATACTTAAGTCGGCATTGTGCCTTTTGTATTAAATTACGATGCAATTTCTGTGTTTCATCATCAATAAGAAGGTCCAAGGGAAACAGTAAACCTGAAGTGAAGCATCGGAATCTATAACTAGTGTCACAGGAATGGTTCAAAGCATAGACAGTACGAAGAGTCAGTCTTCATGTACATATGTCGGCATTGTAGCTTTTGTATTTAATTCCGATGCAATTTCTGTGTTACATCGTCAATAAGAAGGTCAGAGGGATACAGTAAACCTGAAGTGAAGCATCGGAATCTATAACTAGTGTCACAGCAATGGTTCAAAACATAGACAGTAGGAAGTGTCAGTCTTCTTGTACTTCAGTCTGCATTGTGCCTTTTGTATTTAATTCCGATGCAATTTCTGTGTTTCATCGTCAATAATAAGGTCAGAGGGATACAGTAAACCTGAAGTGAAGCATCGGAATCAAAACTAGTTTCACAGGAATGGTTCAAAGCATAGTCAGTAAGAAGAGTCAGTCTTCTTGTACTTAAGTCGGCATTGTGCCTTTTCTATCTAATTCCGATGCAATTTCTGTGTTTCATCGTCAATAAGAAGGTCCAAGTGATACAGTAAAATTGGAGTGAAGCATCGGAATCCATAACTAGTGTCACAGGATTGGTTCAAAACATAGACAGTAAGTAGAGTCAGTCTTCTTGTACTTAAGTCGACATTGTGCCTTTTCTATTTAATACCGATGCAATTTCTGTGTTTCATCGTCAATAAGAAGGTCAGAGGGATACAGTAAACCTGAAGTGAAGCATCGGAATCTATAACTAGTGTCACAGGAATGGTTCAAATCATAGTCAGTAAGTAGAGTCAGTCTTCTTGTCCTTAAGTCGGCATTGTGCCTTTTGTATTTAATTCCGATGCAATATCTGTGTTTCATCGTCAATAAAAATGTCCAAGATATACAGTAAACCTGAAATGAAGCATCGGAATCTATAACTAGTGTCACAGGAATGGTTCAAATCATTGTCAATAAGAAGAGCCGGTCTTCATGTACTTAAGTCGGCTTTGTGCCTTTTGTATTTAATTCCGATGCAATTTCTGTGTTTCGTCGTCACAAAGGAAATACAAGGGATACAGTAAACCTGAAGTGAAGCATCGGAATCTATAACTAGTGTCACAGGAATGGTTCAAAGCATAGACAGTAGGAAGAGTCAGTGTTCTTGTACTTAAGTCGGCATTGTGCCTTATGTATTTAATTCCGATGCAATTTCAGTGTTTCATCGTCAATAAGAAGGTCCAAGGGATACAGTAAGCCTGAAGTGAAGCATCGGAATCTACAACTAGTGTCACAGGATTGGTTCAAAACATAGACAGTAAGAAGAGTCAGTCTTCTTGTACTTAAGTCGACATTGTGCCTTTTCTATTTAATACCGATGCAATTTCTGTGTTTCATCGTCAATAAGAAGGTCAGAGGGATACAGTAAACCTGAAGTGAAGCATCGGAATCTATAACTAGTGTCACAGGAATGGTTCAAAACATAGTCAGTAAGAAGAGTCTGTCTTCTTGTACTTAATTCGGCATTGTGCCTTTCGTATTGAATTCCGATGCAATTTCTGTGTTTCATCGTCTATAAGAAGGTCAGAGGGATACAGTAAACCTGAAGTGAAGCATCGGAAACTATAACTAGTGTCACAGGAGTGGTTCACACATAGACAGTAAGAAGCGTCAGTCTTCATGTACTTAAATCGGCATTGTGCCTTTTGTATTTAATTCCGATGCAATTTCCGTGTTTCATCGTCAATAAGATGGTCCATGCGATACAGTAAACCAGAAGTGAAGCATCGGAATCTATAACTAGTGTCACACTAATGGTTCAAAACAAAGTCAGTAAGAAGTGTCAGTCTTCTTATCCTTAAGTCGGCATTGTGCCTTTTATATTTAATTCCGTTGCAATTTCTGTGTTTCATCGTCAATAAGAATGTCCGAAGGATACAGTAAACCTGAAGTGAAGCATCGGAATCTATAACTAGTGTCACAGGAATGGTTAAAATCATTGTCAATAAGAAGTGTCAGTCTTCTTCTACTTAATTGGGCATTGTGCGTTTGGTATGTAATTCCGATGCAATTTCTGTGCTTCACCGTCAATAAGAACGACAGAGGAATACAGTAAACCGGAAGTGAAGCATCGGAACCTATAAGTAGTGTCACAGGAATGGTTCAAAGCATAGTCAGTAAGACGAGTCTGTCTTCTTGTACTTAATTCGGCATTGTGCCTTTCGTATTGAATTCCGATGCAATTTCTGTGTTTCACCGTCTATAAGATGGTCAGAGGGATACACAAAACCTGAAGTGAAGCATCGGAATCTATAACTAGTGTCACAGGAATGGTTCAAACATTGACAGTAAGAAGAGCCAGTCTTCATTTACTTAAATCGGCATTGTGCCTTTTGTATTTAAACACGATGCAATTTCTGTGTTTCATCGTCAATAAGAAGGTCAGAGGGATACAGTAAACCGGAAGTGAAGCATCGGAATCTATAACTAGTGTCACAGGAATGGTTCAAATCATAGTCAGTAAGTAGAGTCAGTCTTCTTGTCCTTAAGTCGGCATTGTGCCTTTTGTATTTAATTCCGATGCAATTTCTGGGTTTCATCGCCAATAAGAAGGTCCAAGGGATACAGTAAACCTGAAGTGAATCATTGGGATCTACAACTAGTGTCACAGGATTGGTTCAAAACATAGACAGTAAGAAGAGTCAGCCTTCTTGTACTTAAGTCCCCATTGTGCCTTTTCTATTTAATACCGAAGCAATTTCTGTGTTTCATCGTCAATAAGAAGGTCAGAGGCATACTGTAAACCTAAAGAGAAGCATCGGAATCTATAACTATTGTCACAGGAATGGTTCAAACATAGACAGTAAGAAGAGTCATTCTTCTTGTACTTAAGTCGGCATTGTGCCTTTTGTATTTAATTCCGATGCAATTTATGTGTTTCATCGTCAATAAGAAGGTCCAAGGGACACAGTAAACCTGAAGTGAAGCATCGGAATCTATAACTAGTGTCACCGGAATGGTTCAAAACATATACAGTAAGAAGAGTCAGTCTTCTTGTACTTAAGTCGTCATTGTGCCTTTTGTATTTCATTCCGATGCAATTTCTGTGATTCATCGTCAATAAGAAGGTCCAAGGGATACAGTAAACCTGAAGTGAAGCATCGGACTCCATAACTAGTGTCACAGAAATGGATCAAAACATAGACAGTAGGAAGAGTCAGTCTTTTTATACTTAAGTCGGCATTGTGCCTTTTGTATTAAATTACGATGCAATTTCTGTGTTTCATCATTAATAAGAAGGTCCAAGGGAAACAGTAAACCTGAAGTGAAGCATCGGAATCTATAACTAGTGTCACAGCAATGGTTCAAAACATAGACAGTAGGAAGTGTCAGTCTTCTTGTACTTCAGTCGGCATTGTGCCTTTTGTATTTAATTCCGATGCAATTTCTGTGTTTCATCGTCAATAATAAGGTCAGAGGGATACAGTAAACCTGAAGTGAAGCATCGGAATCAAAACTAGTTTCACAGGAATGGTTCAAAGCATAGTCAGTAAGAAGAGTCAGTCTTCTTGTACTTAAGTCGGCATTGTGCCTTTTCTATCTAATTCCGATGCAATTTCTGTGTTTCATCGTCAATAAGAAGGTCCAAGTGATACAGTAAAATTGGAGTGAAGCATCGGAATCTATAACTAGTGTCACAGGATTGGTTCAAAACATAGACAGTAAGAAGAGTCAGTCTTCTTGTACTTAAGTCGACATTGTGCCTTTTCTATTTAATACCGATGCAATTTCTGTGTTTCATCGTCAATAAGAAGGTCAGAGGGATACAGTAAACCTGAAGTGAAGCATCGGAATCTATAACTAGTGTCACAGGAATGGTTCAAATCATAGTCAGTAAGTAGAGTCAGTCTTCTTGTCCTTAAGTCGGCATTGTGCCTTTTGTATTTAATTCCGATGCAATATCTGTGTTTCATCGTCAATAAAAATGTCCAAGATATACAGTAAACCTGAAATGAAGCATCGGAATCTATAACTAGTGTCACAGGAATGGTTCAAATCATTGTCAATAAGAAGAGTCGGTTTTCATGTACTTAAGTCGGCTTTGTGCCTTTTGTATTTAATTCCGATGCAATTTCTGTGTTTCATCGTCACAAAGGAAATACAAGGGATACAGTAAACCTGAAGTGAAGCATCGGAATCTATAACTAGTGTCACAGGAATGGTTCAAAGCATAGACAGTAGGAAGAGTCAGTGTTCTTGTACTTAAGTCGGCATTGTGCCTTATGTATTTAATTCCGATGCAATTTCAGTGTTTCATCGTCAATAAGAAGGTCCAAGGGATACAGTAAGCCTGAAGTGAAGCATCGGAATCTACAACTAGTGTCACAGGATTGGTTCAAAACATAGACAGTAAGAAGAGTCAGTCTTCTTGTACTTAAGTCGACATTGTGCCTTTTCTATTTAATACCGATGCAATTTCTGTGTTTCATCGTCAATAAGAAGGTCAGAGGGATACAGTAAACCTGAAGTGAAGCATCGGAATCTATAACTAGTGTCACAGGAATGGTTCAAAACATAGTCAGTAAGAAGAGTCTGTCTTCTTGTACTTAATTCGGCATTGTGCCTTTCGTATTGAATTCCGATGCAATTTCTGTGTTTCATCGTCTATAAGAAGGTCAGAGGGATACAGTAAACCTGAAGTGAAGCATCGGAAACTATAACTAGTGTCACAGGAGTGGTTCACACATAGACAGTAAGAAGAGTCAGTCTTCATGTACTTAAATCGGCATTGTGCCTTTTGTATTTAATTCCGATGCAATTTCCGTGTTTCATCGTCAATAAGATGGTCCATGCGATACAGTAAACCAGAAGTGAAGCATCGGAATCTATAACTAGTGTCACACTAATGGTTCAAAACAAAGTCAGTAAGAAGTGTCAGTCTTCTTATCCTTAAGTCGGCATTGTGCCTTTTATATTTAATTCCGATGCAATTTCTGTGTTTCATCGTCAATAAGAATGTCCAAGGGATACAGTAAACCTGAAGTGAAGCATCGGAATCTATAACTAGAGTCACAGTAATGGTTCAAAGCATTGACAGTAAGAAGAGTCTGTCTTCTTGTACTTAAGTCGGCATTGTCCCTTTTGTATTTAATTCCGATGCAATTTCTGTGTTTCATCGTCAGTAAGTAGGTCCAAGGGATACAGTAAACCTGAAGTGAAGCATCGGACTCTATAAAAAGTGTCACAGAAATGGATGAAAACATAGGCAGTAGGAAGAGTCAGTCTTCTTATACTTAAGTCGGCATTGTGCATTTTGTATTTAATTCTGAAGCAATTTCTGTGTTTCAACGTCAATTATAAGGTCCAAGGGATACAGTAAACCTCAAGTGAAGCATCGGAATCTGTAACTAGTGTCACAAGAATGGTTCAAATCATAGTCAGTACTAAGAGTCGGTCTTCATGTACTTAAGTCGGCATTGTGCCTTTTGTATTTAATTCCGATGCAATTTCTGTGTCTCATCGTCATTAAGATAGTCCAAGGTATACAGTAAACCTGAAGTGAAGCATCGGAATCTATAACTAGTGTCACAGGAATGGTTCAGAACATAGTCAGTAAGAAGAGTCAGTCTTCTTTTACTTATGTCGGCATTGTGCCTTTTGTATTTAATTCCGATGCAATTTCTGTGTTTCATCGTCAATAAGAAGGTCCAAGCGATACAGTTAAACTGAAGTGAAGCATCGGTATCTATAACTAGCGTCACACTAATGGTTCAAAGCAAAGTCAGTAGGAAGAGTCAGTCTTCTTGTTCTTAAGTCGGCATTGTGCCTTTTGTATTTAATTCCGATGCAATATCTGTGTTTCATCGTCAATAAAAATTTCCAAGGGATACAGTAAACCTGAAATGAAGCGTCGGAATCTATAACTAGTGTCACAGGAATGGTTAAAATCATTGTCAATAAGAAGTGTCAGTCTTCTTCTACTTAATTGGGCATTGTGCGTTTGGTATGTAATTCCGATGCAATTTCTGTGCTTCACCGTCAATAAGAACGACAGAGGAATACAGTAAACCGGAAGTGAAGCATCGGAACCTATAAGTAGTGTCACAGGAATGGTTCAAAGCATAGTCAGTAAGACGAGTCTGTCTTCTTGTACTTAATTCGGCATTGTGCCTTTCGTATTGAATTCCGATGCAATTTCTGTGTTTCACCGTCTATAAGATGGTCAGAGGGATACACAAAACCTGAAGGGAAGCATCGGAATCTATAACTAGTGTCACAGGAATGGTTCAAACATTGACAGTAAGAAGAGCCAGTCTTCATTTACTTAAATCGGCATTGTGCCTTTTGTATTTAATCACGATGCAATTTCTGTGTTTCATCGTCAATAAGAAGGTCAGAGGGATACAGTAAACCGGAAGTGAAGCATCGGAATCTATAACTAGTGTCACAGGAATGGTTCAAATCATAGTCAGTAAGTAGAGTCAGTCTTCTTGTCCTTAAGTCGGCATTGTGCCTTTTGTATTTCATTCCGATGCAATTTCTGGGTTTCATCGCCAATAAGAAGGTCCAAGGGATACAGTAAACCTGAAGTGAATCATTGGGATCTACAACTAGTGTCACAGGATTGGTTCAAAACATAGACAGTAAGAAGAGTCAGCCTTCTTGTACTTAAGTCCCCATTGTGCCTTTTCTATTTAATACCGAAGCAATTTCTGTGTTTCATCGTCAATAAGAAGGTCAGAGGCATACTGTAAACCTAAAGAGAAGCATCGGAATCTATAACTATTGTCACAGGAATGGTTCAAACATAGACAGTAAGAAGAGTCAGTCTTCTTGTACTTAAGTCGGCATTGTGCCTTTTGTATTTAATTCCGATGCAATTTCTGTGTTTCATCGTCAATAAGAAGGTCCAAGGGACACAGTAAACCTGAAGTGAAGCATCGGAATCTATAACTAGTGTCACCGGAATGGTTCAAAACATATACAGTAAGAAGAGTCAGTCTTCTTGTACTTAAGTCGTCATTGTGCCTTTTGTATTTCATTCCGATGCAATTTCTGTGATTCATCGTCAATAAGAAGGTCCAAGGGATACAGTAAACCTGAAGTGAAGCATCGGACTCCATAACTAGTGTCACAGAAATGGATCAAAACATAGACAGTAGGAAGAGTCAGTCTTTATATACTTAAGTCGGCATTGTGCCTTTTGTATTAAATTACGATGCAATTTCTGTGTTTCATCATCAATAAGAAGGTCCAAGGGAAACAGTAAACCTGAAGTGAAGCATCGGAATCTATAACTAGTGTCACAGGAATGGTTCAAAGCATAGGCAGTACGAAGAGTCAGTCTTCATGTACATATGTCGGCATTGTAGCTTTTGTATTTAATTCCGATGCAATTTCTGTGTTACATCGTCAATAAGAAGGTCAAAGGGATACAGTAAACCTGAAGTGAAGCATCGGAATCTATAACTAGTGTCACAGCAATGGTTCAAAACATAGACAGTAGGAAGTGTCAGTCTTCTTGTACTTCAGTCGGCATTGTGCCTTTTGTATTTAATTCCGATGCAATTTCTGTGTTTCATCGTCAATAATAAGGTCAGAGGGATACAGTAAACCTGAAGTGAAGCATCGGAATCAAAACTAGTTTCACAGGAATGGTTCAAAGCATAGTCAGTAAGAAGAGTCAGTCTTCTTGTACTTAAGTCGGCATTGTGCCTTTTCTATCTAATTCCGATGCAATTTCTGTGTTTCATCGTCAATAAGAAGGTCCAAGTGACACAGTAAAATTGGAGTGAAGCATCGGAATCCATAACTAGTGTCACAGGATTGGTTCAAAACATAGACAGTAAGTAGAGTCAGTCTTCTTGTACTTAAGTCGACATTGTGCCTTTTCTATTTAATACCGATGCAATTTCTGTGTTTCATCGTCAATAAGAAGGTCAGAGGGATACAGTAAACCTGAAGTGAAGCATCGGAATCTATAACTAGTGTCACAGGAATGGTTCAAATCATAGTCAGTAAGTAGAGTCAGTCTTCTTGTCCTTAAGTCGGCATTGTGCCTTTTGTATTTAATTCCGATGCAATATCTGTGTTTCATCGTCAATAAAAATGTCCAAGATATACAGTAAACCTGAAATGAAGCATCGGAATCTATAACTAGTGTCACAGGAATGGTTCAAATCATTGTCAATAAGAAGAGCCGGTCTTCATGTACTTAAGTCGGCTTTGTGCCTTTTGTATTTAATTCCGATGCAATTTCTGTGTTTCGTCGTCACAAAGGAAATACAAGGGATACAGTAAACCTGAAGTGAAGCATCGGAATCTATAACTAGTGTCACAGGAATGGTTCAAAGCATAGACAGTAGGAAGAGTCAGTGTTCTTGTACTTAAGTCGGCATTGTGCCTTATGTATTTAATTCCGATGCAATTTCAGTGTTTCATCGTCAATAAGAAGGTCCAAGGGATACAGTAAGCCTGAAGTGAAGCATCGGAATCTACAACTAGTGTCACAGGATTGGTTCAAAACATAGACAGTAAGAAGAGTCAGTCTTCTTGTACTTAAGTCGACATTGTGCCTTTTCTATTTAATACCGATGCAATTTCTGTGTTTCATCGTCAATAAGAAGGTCAGAGGGATACAGTAAACCTGAAGTGAAGCATCGGAATCTATAACTAGTGTCACAGGAATGGTTCAAAACATAGTCAGTAAGAAGAGTCTGTCTTCTTGTACTTAATTCGGCATTGTGCCTTTCGTATTGAATTCCGATGCAATTTCTGTGTTTCATCGTCTATAAGAAGGTCAGAGGGATACAGTAAACCTGAAGTGAAGCATCGGAAACTATAACTAGTGTCACAGGAGTGGTTCACACATAGACAGTAAGAAGAGTCAGTCTTCATGTACTTAAATCGGCATTGTGCCTTTTGTATTTAATTCCGATGCAATTTCCGTGTTTCATCGTCAATAAGATGGTCCATGCGATACAGTAAACCAGAAGTGAAGCATCGGAATCTATAACTAGTGTCACACTAATGGTTCAAAACAAAGTCAGTAAGAAGTGTCAGTCTTCTTATCCTTAAGTCGGCATTGTGCCTTTTATATTTAATTCCGTTGCAATTTCTGTGTTTCATCGTCAATAAGAATGTCCGAAGGATACAGTAAACCTGAAGTGAAGCATCGGAATCTATAACTAGTGTCACAGGAATGGTTAAAATCATTGTCAATAAGAAGTGTCAGTCTTCTTCTACTTAATTGGGCATTGTGCGTTTGGTATGTAATTCCGATGCAATTTCTGTGCTTCACCGTCAATAAGAACGACAGAGGAATACAGTAAACCGGAAGTGAAGCATCGGAACCTATAAGTAGTGTCACAGGAATGGTTCAAAGCATAGTCAGTAAGACGAGTCTGTCTTCTTGTACTTAATTCGGCATTGTGCCTTTCGTATTGAATTCCGATGCAATTTCTGTGTTTCACCGTCTATAAGATGGTCAGAGGGATACACAAAACCTGAAGTGAAGCATCGGAATCTATAACTAGTGTCACAGGAATGGTTCAAACATTGACAGTAAGAAGAGCCAGTCTTCATTTACTTAAATCGGCATTGTGCCTTTTGTATTTAAACACGATGCAATTTCTGTGTTTCATCGTCAATAAGAAGGTCAGAGGGATACAGTAAACCGGAAGTGAAGCATCGGAATCTATAACTAGTGTCACAGGAATGGTTCAAATCATAGTCAGTAAGTAGAGTCAGTCTTCTTGTCCTTAAGTCGGCATTGTGCCTTTTGTATTTAATTCCGATGCAATTTCTGGGTTTCATCGCCAATAAGAAGGTCCAAGGGATACAGTAAACCTGAAGTGAATCATTGGGATCTACAACTAGTGTCACAGGATTGGTTCAAAACATAGACAGTAAGAAGAGTCAGCCTTCTTGTACTTAAGTCCCCATTGTGCCTTTTCTATTTAATACCGAAGCAATTTCTGTGTTTCATCGTCAATAAGAAGGTCAGAGGCATACTGTAAACCTAAAGAGAAGCATCGGAATCTATAACTATTGTCACAGGAATGGTTCAAACATAGACAGTAAGAAGAGTCATTCTTCTTGTACTTAAGTCGGCATTGTGCCTTTTGTATTTAATTCCGATGCAATTTATGTGTTTCATCATCAATAAGAAGGTCCAAGGGACACAGTAAACCTGAAGTGAAGCATCGGAATCTATAACTAGTGTCACCGGAATGGTTCAAAACATATACAGTAAGAAGAGTCAGTCTTCTTGTACTTAAGTCGTCATTGTGCCTTTTGTATTTCATTCCGATGCAATTTCTGTGATTCATCGTCAATAAGAAGGTCCAAGGGATACAGTAAACCTGAAGTGAAGCATCGGACTCCATAACTAGTGTCACAGAAATGGATCAAAACATAGACAGTAGGAAGAGTCAGTCTTTTTATACTTAAGTCGGCATTGTGCCTTTTGTATTAAATTACGATGCAATTTCTGTGTTTCATCATTAATAAGAAGGTCCAAGGGAAACAGTAAACCTGAAGTGAAGCATCGGAATCTATAACTAGTGTCACAGCAATGGTTCAAAACATAGACAGTAGGAAGTGTCAGTCTTCTTGTACTTCAGTCGGCATTGTGCCTTTTGTATTTAATTCCGATGCAATTTCTGTGTTTCATCGTCAATAATAAGGTCAGAGGGATACAGTAAACCTGAAGTGAAGCATCGGAATCAAAACTAGTTTCACAGGAATGGTTCAAAGCATAGTCAGTAAGAAGAGTCAGTCTTCTTGTACTAAAGTCGGCATTGTGCCTTTTCTATCTAATTCCGATGCAATTTCTGTGTTTCATCGTCAATAAGAAGGTCCAAGTGATACAGTAAAATTGGAGTGAAGCATCGGAATCTATAACTAGTGTCACAGGATTGGTTCAAAACATAGACAGTAAGAAGAGTCAGTCTTCTTGTACTTAAGTCGACATTGTGCCTTTTCTATTTAATACCGATGCAATTTCTGTGTTTCATCGTCAATAAGAAGGTCAGAGGGATACAGTAAACCTGAAGTGAAGCATCGGAATCTATAACTAGTGTCACAGGAATGGTTCAAATCATAGTCAGTAAGTAGAGTCAGTCTTCTTGTCCTTAAGTCGGCATTGTGCCTTTTGTATTTAATTCCGATGCAATATCTGTGTTTCATCGTCAATAAAAATGTCCAAGATATACAGTAAACCTGAAATGAAGCATCGGAATCTATAACTAGTGTCACAGGAATGGTTCAAATCATTGTCAATAAGAAGAGTCGGTCTTCATGTACTTAAGTCGGCTTTGTGCCTTTTGTATTTAATTCCGATGCAATTTCTGTGTTTCATCGTCACAAAGGAAATACAAGGGATACAGTAAACCTGAAGTGAAGCATCGGAATCTATAACTAGTGTCACAGGAATGGTTCAAAGCATAGACAGTAGGAAGAGTCAGTGTTCTTGTACTTAAGTCGGCATTGTGCCTTATGTATTTAATTCCGATGCAATTTCAGTGTTTCATCGTCAATAAGAAGGTCCAAGGGATACAGTAAGCCTGAAGTGAAGCATCGGAATCTACAACTAGTGTCACAGGATTGGTTCAAAACATAGACAATAAGAAGAGTCAGTCTTCTTGTACTTAAGTCGACATTGTGCCTTTTCTATTTAATACCGATGCAATTTCTGTGTTTCATCGTCAATAAGAAGGTCAGAGGGATACAGTAAACCTGAAGTGAAGCATCGGAATCTATAACTAGTGTCACAGGAATGGTTCAAAACATAGTCAGTAAGAAGAGTCTGTCTTCTTGTACTTAATTCGGCATTGTGCCTTTCGTATTGAATTCCGATGCAATTTCTGTGTTTCATCGTCTATAAGAAGGTCAGAGGGATACAGTAAACCTGAAGTGAAGCATCGGAAACTATAACTAGTGTCACAGGAGTGGTTCACACATAGACAGTAAGAAGAGTCAGTCTTCATGTACTTAAATCGGCATTGTGCCTTTTGTATTTAATTCCGATGCAATTTCCGTGTTTCATCGTCAATAAGATGGTCCATGCGATACAGTAAACCAGAAGTGAAGCATCGGAATCTATAACTAGTGTCACACTAATGGTTCAAAACAAAGTCAGTAAGAAGTGTCAGTCTTCTTATCCTTAAGTCGGCATTGTGCCTTTTATATTTAATTCCGATGCAATTTCTGTGTTTCATCGTCAATAAGAATGTCCAAGGGATACAGTAAACCTGAAGTGAAGCATCGGAATCTATAACTAGAGTCACAGTAATGGTTCAAAGCATTGACAGTAAGAAGAGTCTGTCTTCTTGTACTTAAGTCGGCATTGTCCCTTTTGTATTTAATTCCGATGCAATTTCTGTGTTTCATCGTCAGTAAGTAGGTCCAAGGGATACAGTAAACCTGAAGTGAAGCATCGGACTCTATAAAAAGTGTCACAGAAATGGATGAAAACATAGGCAGTAGGAAGAGTCAGTCTTCTTATACTTAAGTCGGCATTGTGCCTTTTGTATTTAATTCTGAAGCAATTTCTGTGTTTCAACGTCAATTATAAGGTCCAAGGGATACAGTAAACCTCAAGTGAAGCATCGGAATCTGTAACTAGTGTCACAAGAATGGTTCAAATCATAGTCAGTACTAAGAGTCGGTCTTCATGTACTTAAGTCGGCATTGTGCCTTTTGTATTTAATTCCGATGCAATTTCTGTGTCTCATCGTCATTAAGATAGTCCAAGGTATACAGTAAACCTGAAGTGAAGCATCGGAATCTATAACTAGTGTCACAGGAATGGTTCAGAACATAGTCAGTAAGAAGAGTCAGTCTTCTTGTACTTATGTCGGCATTGTGCCTTTTGTATTTAATTCCGATGCAATTTCTGTGTTTCATCGTCAATAAGAAGGTCCAAGCGATACAGTTAAACTGAAGTGAAGCATCGGTATCTATAACTAGCGTCACACTAATGGTTCAAAGCAAAGTCAGTAGGAAGAGTCAGTCTTCTTGTTCTTAAGTCGGCATTGTGCCTTTTGTATTTAATTCCGATGCAATATCTGTGTTTCATCGTCAATAAAAATTTCCAAGGGATACAGTAAACCTGAAATGAAGCGTCGGAATCTATAACTAGTGTCACAGGAATGGTTAAAATCATTGTCAATAAGAAGTGTCAGTCTTCTTCTACTTAATTGGGCATTGTGCGTTTGGTATGTAATTCCGATGCAATTTCTGTGCTTCACCGTCAATAAGAACGACAGAGGAATACAGTAAACCGGAAGTGAAGCATCGGAACCTATAAGTAGTGTCACAGGAATGGTTCAAAGCATAGTCAGTAAGACGAGTCTGTCTTCTTGTACTTAATTCGGCATTGTGCCTTTCGTATTGAATTCCGATGCAATTTCTGTGTTTCACCGTCTATAAGATGGTCAGAGGGATACACAAAACCTGAAGGGAAGCATCGGAATCTATAACTAGTGTCACAGGAATGGTTCAAACATTGACAGTAAGAAGAGCCAGTCTTCATTTACTTAAATCGGCATTGTGCCTTTTGTATTTAATCACGATGCAATTTCTGTGTTTCATCGTCAATAAGAAGGTCAGACGGATACAGTAAACCGGAAGTGAAGCATCGGAATCTATAACTAGTGTCACAGGAATGGTTCAAATCATAGTCAGTAAGTAGAGTCAGTCTTCTTGTCCTTAAGTCGGCATTGTGCCTTTTGTATTTAATTCCGATGCAATTTCTGGGTTTCATCGCCAATAAGAAGGTCCAAGGGATACAGTAAACCTGAAGTGAATCATTGGGATCTACAACTAGTGTCACAGGATTGGTTCAAAACATAGACAGTAAGAAGAGTCAGCCTTCTTGTACTTAAGTCCCCATTGTGCCTTTTCTATTTAATACCGAAGCAATTTCTGTGTTTCATCGTCAATAAGAAGGTCAGAGGCATACTGTAAACCTAAAGAGAAGCATCGGAATCTATAACTATTGTCACAGGAATGGTTCAAACATAGACAGTAAGAAGAGTCAGTCTTCTTGTACTTAAGTCGGCATTGTGCCTTTTGTATTTAATTCCGATGCAATTTCTGTGTTTCATCGTCAATAAGAAGGTCCAAGGGACACAGTAAACCTGAAGTGAAGCATCGGAATCTATAACTAGTGTCACCGGAATGGTTCAAAACATATACAGTAAGAAGAGTCAGTCTTCTTGTACTTAAGTCGTCATTGTGCCTTTTGTATTTCATTCCGATGCAATTTCTGTGATTCATCGTCAATAAGAAGGTCCAAGGGATACAGTAAACCTGAAGTGAAGCATCGGACTCCATAACTAGTGTCACAGAAATGGATCAAAACATAGACAGTAGGAAGAGTCAGTCTTTATATACTTAAGTCGGCATTGTGCCTTTTGTATTAAATTACGATGCAATTTCTGTGTTTCATCATCAATAAGAAGGTCCAAGGGAAACAGTAAACCTGAAGTGAAGCATCGGAATCTATAACTAGTGTCACAGGAATGGTTCAAAGCATAGACAGTACGAAGAGTCAGTCTTCATGTACATATGTCGGCATTGTAGCTTTTGTATTTAATTCCGATGCAATTTCTGTGTTACATCGTCAATAAGAAGGTCAAAGGGATACAGTAAACCTGAAGTGAAGCATCGGAATCTATAACTAGTGTCACAGCAATGGTTCAAAACATAGACAGTAGGAAGTGTCAGTCTTCTTGTACTTCAGTCGGCATTGTGCCTTTTGTATTTAATTCCGATGCAATTTCTGTGTTTCATCGTCAATAATAAGGTCAGAGGGATACAGTAAACCTGAAGTGAAGCATCGGAATCAAAACTAGTTTCACAGGAATGGTTCAAAGCATAGTCAGTAAGAAGAGTCAGTCTTCTTGTACTTAAGTCGGCATTGTGCCTTTTCTATCTAATTCCGATGCAATTTCTGTGTTTCATCGTCAATAAGAAGGTCCAAGTGATACAGTAAAATTGGAGTGAAGCATCGGAATCTATAACTAGTGTCACAGGATTGGTTCAAAACATAGACAGTAAGAAGAGTCAGTCTTCTTGTACTTAAGTCGACATTGTGCCTTTTCTATTTAATACCGATTCAATTTCTGTGTTTCATCGTCAATAAGAAGGTCAGAGGGATACAGTAAACCTGAAGTGAAGCATCGGAATCTATAACTAGTGTCACAGGAATGGTTCAAATCATAGTCAGTAAGTAGAGTCAGTCTTCTTGTCCTTAAGTCGGCATTGTGCCTTTTGTATTTAATTCCGATGCAATATCTGTGTTTCATCGTCAATAAAAATGTCCAAGATATACAGTAAACCTGAAATGAAGCATCGGAATCTATAACTAGTGTCACAGGAATGGTTCAAATCATTGTCAATAAGAAGAGTCGGTCTTCATGTACTTAAGTCGGCTTTGTGCCTTTTGTATTTAATTCCGATGCAGTTTCTGTGTTTCATCGTCACAAAGGAAATACAAGGGATACAGTAAACCTGAAGTGAAGCATCGGAATCTATAACTAGTGTCACAGGAATGGTTCAAAGCATAGACAGTAGGAAGAGTCAGTGTTCTTGTACTTAAGTCGGCATTGTGCCTTTTGTATTTAATTCCGATGCAATTTCAGTGTTTCATCGTCAATAAGAAGGTCCAAGGGATACAGTAAGCCTGATGTGAAGCATCGGAATCTACAACTAGTGTCACAGGATTGGTTCAAAACATAGACAGTAAGAAGAGTCAGTCTTCTTGTACTTAAGTCGACATTGTGCCTTTTCTATTTAATACCGATGCAATTTCTGTGTTTCATCGTCAATAAGAAGGTCAGAGGGATACAGTAAACCTGAAGTGAAGCATCGGAATCTATAACTAGTGTCACAGGAATGGTTCAAAACATAGTCAGTAAGAAGAGTCTGTCTTCTTGTACTTAATTCGGCATTGTGCCTTTCGTATTGAATTCCGATGCAATTTCTGTGTTTCATCGTCTATAAGAAGGTCAGAGGGATACACAAAACCTGAAGTGAAGCATCGGAATCTATAACTAGTGTCACAGGAATGGTTCAAACATTGACAGTACGAAGAGTCAGTCTTCATGTACATAAATCGGCATTGTGCCTTTTGTATTTAATCCCGATGCAATTTCTGTGTTTCATCATCAATAAGAAGGTCAGAGGTATATAGTAAACCGGAAGTGAAGCATCGGAATCTATAACTAGTGTCACAGGAATGGTTCAAAACCTAGTCAGTAAGTAGAGTCAGTTTTCTTGTCCTTAAGTCGGCATTGTGCCTTTTGTATTTAATTCCGATGCAATTTTGTGTTTCATCGTCAATAAGAATGTCCAAGGAATACAGTAAACCTGAAGTGAAGCATCGGAATCTATAACTAGTGTCACAGGAATGGTTCAAATCATTGTCAATAAGAAGAGCCCGTCCTCATGTAATTAAGTCGGCATTGTGCCATTTGTATTTAATTCCGATGCAATTTCTGTGTTTCATCGTCAATAAGAAAGTACAAGGGATACAGTAAACCTGTAGTGAAGCATCGGAATCTATAACTAGTGTCACAGGAATGATTCAAACATAGACTGAAAGGAAGAGTCAGTGTTCTTGTACTTAAGTCGGCATTGTGCCTTTTGTATTTAATTCCGATGCAATTTCTGGGTTTCATCGTCAATAAGAAGGTCCAAGGGATACAGTAAACCTGAAGTGAATCATTGGGATCTACAACTAGTGTCACAGGATTGATTCAAAACATAGACAGTAAGAAGAGTCAGTCTTCTTGTACTTAAGTCGGCATTGTGCCTTTCGTATTTAATTCCGATGCAATTTCTGTGTTTCGTCGTCAATAAGAAGGTCAGAGGCATACTGTAAACCTAAAGTGAAGCATCGGAATCTATAACTAGTGTCACAGGAATGGTTCAAACCATAGTCAGTAAGAAGAGTCAGTCCTCTTGTACTTAATTGGGCATTGTGCCTTTCGTATTGAATTCCGATGCAATTTCTGTGTTTCATCGTCATTAAGAAGGTCAGAGGGATACAGTAAACCTGAAGTGAAGCATCGGAATCTATAACTAGTGTCACAGGAATGGTTCAAACATAGACAGTAAGAAGAGTCAGTCTTCCTGTACTTAAGTCGGCATTGTGCCTTTTGTATTTAATTCCGATGCAATTTCTGTGTTTCATCGTCAATAAGAAGGTCAGAGGGATACAGTAAAAAGGAAGTGAAGCATCGGAACCTATAACTAGTGTCACAGGAATGGTTCAAAACGTAGACAGTAAAAAGAGTCAGTCTTCTTGTACTTAAGTCGGCATTGTGCTTTTGTATTTAATTGCGATGCAATTACTGTGTTTCATCATCAATAAGAAGGTCCAAGGGACACATTAAACCTGAAGTGAAGCATCGGAATCTATAACTAGTGTCACCGGAATGGTTCAAAACATAGACAGTAAGAAGAGTCAGTCTTCTTGTACTTAAGTCGGCATTGTGCCTTTTGTATTTCATTCCGATGCAATTTCTGTGATTCATCGTCAATAAGAAAGTCCAAGGGATACAGTAAACCTGAAGTGAAGCATCGGACTCCATAACTAGTGTCACAGAAATGGATCAAAACATAGACAATAGGAAGAGTCAGTCTTTTTATACTTAAATCGGCATTGTGCCTTTTGTATTAAATTCCGATGCAATTTCTGTGTTTCATCATCAATACGAAGGTCCAAAGGAAACAGTAAACCTGAAGTGAAGCATCGGAATCTATAACTAGAGTCACATTAATGGTTCAAAGCATAGACAGTGCGAAGAGTCAGTCTTCATGTACATATGTCGGCATTGTAGCTTTTGTATTTAATTCCGATGCAATTTCTGTGTTACATCGTCAATAAGAAGGTCAGAGGGATACAGTAAACCTGAAGTGAAGCATCGGAATCTATAACTGGTGTCACAGGAATGGTTCAAAACATAGTCAGTAAGAAGAGTCAGTCTTCCTGTCCTTAAGTCGGCATTGTGCCTTTTTTATTTAATTCCGATGCAATTTCTGTGTTTCATCGGCAATAAGGTCAGAGGGATACAGTAAACCTGAAGTGAAGCATCGGAATCTATAACTAGTGTCACAGCAATGGTTCAAAACATAGACAGTAGGAAGAGTCAGTCTTCTTGTACTTCAGTCGGCATTGTGCCTTTTGTATTTAATTCCGATGCAATTTCTGTGTTTCATCGTCAATAATAAGGTCAGAGGGATACAGTAAACCTGAAGTGAAGCATCGGAATCAAAACTAGTTTCACAGGAATGGTTCAAAACATAGTCAGTAAGAAGAGTCAGTCTTCTTGTACTTAAGTCGGCATTGTGCCTTTTCTATTTAATTCCGATGCAATTTCTGTGTTTCATCGTCAATAAGAAGGTCCAAGTGATACAGTAAAATTGGAGTGAAGCATCGGAATCTATAACTAGTGTCACAAGATTGGTTCAAAACATAGACAGTAAGAAGAGTCAGTCTTCTTGTACTTAAGTCGACGTTGTGCCTTTTCTATTTAATACCGATGCAATTTCTGTGTTTCATCGTCAATAAGAAGGTCCAAGTGATACAGTAAAATTGGAGTGAAGGATCGGAATCTATAACTAGTGTCACAGGAATGGTTCAAACATTGACAGTAAGAAGAGTCAGTCTTTATGTTCTTAAATCGGCATTGTGCCTTTTGTATTTAATCCCGATGCAATTTCTGTGTTTCATCGTCAATAAGAAGGTGAGAGGCATACTGTAAACCTAAAGTGAAGCATCGGAATCTATAACTAGTGTCACAGGAATGGTTAAAACATAGTCTGCAAGAAGAGTCAGTCCTCTTGTACTTAATTGGGCATTGTGCCTTTCGTATTGAATTCCGATGCAATTTCTGTGTTTCACCGTCATTAAGAAGGTCAGAGGGATACAGTAAACCTGAAGTGATGAATCGGAATCTATAACTAGTGTCACAGGAATGGTTCAAACATAGACAGTAAGAAGAGTCAGTCTTCTTGTACTTAAGTCGGCATTGTGCCTTTTGTATTTAATTCCGATGCAATTTCTGTGTTTCATCGTCAATAAGAAGGTCAGAGGGATACAGTAAAAAGGAAGTGAAGCATCGGAACCTATAACTAGTGTCACAGGAATGGTTCAAAACGTAGACAGTAAAAAGAGTCAGTCTTCTTGTACTTAAGTCGGCATTGTGCCTTTTGTATTTAATCCCGATGCAATTTCTGTGTTTCATCGTCAATAAGAAGGTCAGAGGGATACAGTAAACCTGAAGTGAAGCATAGGACTCCATAACTAGTGACACAGAAATGGATCAAAACATAGACAGTAGGAAGAGTCAGTCTTTTTATACTTGAGTCGGCATTGTGCCTTTTGTATTTAATTCCGATGCAATTTCTGTGTTTCATCATCAATAAGAAGGTCCAAGGAAAACAGTAAACCTGAAGTGAAGCATCGGAATCTATAACTAGTGCCACAGGAATGGTTCAACCATAGACAGTACGAAGAGTCAGTCTTCATGTACATAAGTCGGCATTGTAGCTTTTGTGTTTATTTCCAATGCAATTTCTGTGTTACATCGTCAATGAGAAGGTCAGAGGGATACAGTAAGCCTGAAGTGAAGCATCGGAATCTATAACTAGTGTCACAGGAATGGTTCAAACATAGACAGTAAGAAGAGTCAGTCCTCTTGTACGTAGGTCGGCATTGTGCCTTTTTTATTTAATTCCGATGCAATTTCTGTGTTTCATCGGCAATAAGGTCAGAGGGATACAGTAAACCTGAAGTGAAGCATCGGAATGTATAACTAGTGTCACAGGAATGGTTCAAAACGTAGACAGCAAAAAGAGTCAGTCTTCTTGTACTTAAGTCGGCATTGTGCCTTTTGTATTTAATCCCGATGCAATTTCTGTGTTTCATCGTCAATAAGAAGGTCAGAGGAATACAGTAAACCTGAAGTGAAGCATCGGACTCCATAACTAGTGTCAGAGAAATGGATCAAAACATAGACAGTAGGAAGAGTCAGTCTTTTTGTACTTAAGTCGGCATTGTGCCTTTTGTATTTAATTCCGATGCAATTTCTGTGTTACATCGTCAACAAGAAGGTCAGAGGGATACAGTAAACCTGAAGTGAAGCATCGGAATCTATAACTGGTGTCACAGGAATGGTTCAAATCATAGTCAGTAAGAAGAGTCAGTCTTCCTGTCCTTAAGTCGGCATTGTGCCTTTTTTATTTAATTCCGATGCAATTTCTGTGTTTCATCGGCAATAAGGTCAGAGGGATACAGTAAACCTGAAGTGAAGCATCGGAATCTATAACTAGTGTCACAGCAATGGTTCAAAACATAGACAGTAGGAAGAGTCAGTCTTCTTGTACTTCAGTCGGCATTGTGCCTTTTGTATTTAATTCCGATGCAATTTCTGTGTTTCATCGTCAATAATAAGGTCAGAGGGATACAGTAAACCTGAAGTGAAGCATCGGAATCAAAACTAGTTTCACAGGAATGGTTCAAAACATAGTCAGTAAGAAGAGTCAGTCTTCTTGTACTTAAGTCGGCATTGTGCCTTTTGTATATAATTCCGATGCAATTTCTGTGTTTCATCGTCAATAAGAAGGTCCAAGTGATACAGTAAAATTTCAGTGAAGCATCGGAATCTATAACTAGTGTCACAGGAATGGTTCAAAACATAGACGGTAAGAAGAGTCAGACTTCTTATACTTAAGTCGACATTGTACCTTTTCTATTTAATTCCGAAGCAATTTCTGTGTTTGATCGTCAATAAGAAGGTCTGAGGGATACAATAAACCTGAAGTGAAGCATCGGAATCTATAACTAGTGTCACAGGAATGGTTCAAAGCAAAGTCAGTAAGAAAAGTCAGTCATGTTGTCCTTAAGTCATCATTGTGCCTTTTGTATTTAATTCCGATGCAATTTCTGTGTTTCATCGTCAATAAGATGGTCCAAGGGATACAGTATACGTGGAGTGAAGCATCGGAATCTATAAATAATGTCACAGGAATGGTTCAAAGCATAGTCAGTAAGAAGAGTCAGTCTTCTTGTCCTTAAGGCGGCATTGTGCCTTTTGTACTTAATTACGATGCAATCGCTGTGTTTCATCGGCAATAAGGTCAGAGGGATACAGTAAACCTGAAGTGAAGCATCGGAATCTATAACTAGTGTCACAGGAATGGTTCAAAACATTGACAGTAGGAAGAGTCAGTCTTCTTGTACTTAAGACGGCATTTTGCCTTTTGTATTTAATTCCGATGCAATTTCTGTGTTTCATCGTCAATAAGAAGGTCAGAGGGATACAGTAAACCTGAAGTGATGCATCGGATTCTAAAACTAATGTCACAGGAATGGTTCAAAACATAGATAGTAGGAACAGTCAGTCTTCTTGTACATAAGTCGGCATTGTGCCTTTTGTAATTAATTCCGATGCAATTTCTGTGTTTCATCGTCTACAAGAAGGTCAGAGGGATTGAGTAAACCTGAAGTGAACCAACGGAATCCATAACTAGTGTCACGGGAATGTTTCAAATCATTGTCAATAAGAAGAGTCGGTCTTCATGTACTTAAGTCGGCATTGTGCCTTTTGTATTTAATTCCGATGAAATTTCTGTGTTTCATCGTCAATAAGATGGTTCAAGGCATACAGTAAACGTGAAGTGAAGCATCGGAATCCATAACTAGTGTCACAGGAATTTTTCGAAACATAGACAGTAGGAAGAGTCAGTGTTCTCGTACTTAAGTCGGCATTGTGCCTTTAGTATTTAATTCCGATTCAATTTCTGTGTTTCATCGTCAATAAGAAGGTCCAAGGGATACAGTAAACCGGAAGTGAAGCATCGGAATCTATAATTAGAGGCACAGTAGTGGTTCAAATCATAGACAGTAAGAAGAGTCAGTCATCTTGTACTTATTTCGGGATTGTGCCTTTTGCATTTAGTTCCAATGCAATTTCTGTGATTCATCGTCAATAAGAAGGTCCAAGGGATACAGTAAACCTGAAGTGAAGCATCGGACTCCATAACTAGTGTCACAGAAATGGATCAAAGCATAGACAGTAGGAAGAGTCAGTCTTTTTATACTTAAGTCGGCATTGTGCCTTTTTTATTTAATTCCGATGCAATTTCTGTGTTTCATCGGCAATATGGTCAGAGGGATACAGTAAACCTGAAGTGAAGCATCGGAATCTATAACTAGTGTCACAGCAATGGTTCAAAACATAGACAGTAGGAAGAGTCAGTCTTCTTGTACTTCAGTCGGCATTGTGTCTTTTGTATTTAATTCCGATGCAATTTGTGTGTTTCATCGTCAATAATAAGGTCAGAGGGATACAGTAAACCTGAAGTAAAGCATCGGAATCAAAACTAGTTTCACAGGAATGGTTCAAAGCATAGTCAATAAGAAGAGTCAGTCTTCTTGTACTTAAGTTGGCATTTTGCCTTTTGTATTTAATTCCGATGCAATTTCTGTGTTTCATCGTCAATTAGAAGGTCAGAGGGATACAGTAAACCTGAAGTGAAGCATCGGATTCTAAAACTAATGTCACAGGAATGGTTCAAACATAGACAGTAGGAACAGTCAGTCTTCTTGTACTTAAGTCGGCATTGTGCCTTTTGTAACTAATTCCGATGCAATTTCTGTGTTTCATCGTCTACAAGAAGGTCAGAGGGATTGAGTAAACCTGAAGTGAAGCAACGGAATCCATAACTAGTGTCACGGGAATGTTTCAAATCATTGTCAATAAGAAGAGTCTGTCTTCATGTACTTAAGTCGGCATTGTGCCTTTTGTATTTAATTCCGATGAAATTTCTGTGTTTCATCGTCAATAAGATGGTTCAAGGGATACAGTAAACCTGAAGTGAAGCATCGGAATCCATAACTAGTGTCACAGGAATTTTTCGAAACATAGACAGTAGGAAGAGTCAGGGTGCTTGTACTTAAGTCGGCATTGTGCCTTTTCTATTAAATTCCGATGCAATTTCTGTGTTTCATCGTCAATAAGAAGGTCAGAGGGATTCAGTAAACCTGAAGTGAAGCATCGGAATCTATAACTAGTGTCACAGGAATGGTTCAAAACATAGTCAGTAAGAAGAGTCAGTCTTCTTGTACTTAATTCGGCATTTAGCCTTTCGTATTGAATTCCGATGCAATTTATGTGCTTCACCGTCAATAAGAAGGTCAGAGGGATACAGTAAACCTGAAGTGAAGCATCGGAATCTATAACTAGTGTCACAGGAATGGTTCAAACGTAGACAGTAAGAAGAGTCAGTCTTCATGTACCTAAGTCGGCATTGTGCCTTTTGTATATAATTCCGATGCAATTTCTGTGTTTCATCGTCAATATGAAGGTCAGAGGTATACAGTAAACCGGAAGTGAAGCATCGGAATATATAACTAGTGTCACTGGAATGGTTCAAAACATAGTCAGTAAGAGGAGTCAGTCTTCATGTCCTTAAGTCGGCATTGTGCCTTTAGTATTTAATTCCGATTCAATTTCTGTGTTTCATCGTCAATAAGAAGGTCCAAGGGATACAGTAAACCTGGAGTGAAGCATCGGAATCTATAATTAGAGTCACAGTAGTGGTTCAAAACATAGACAGTAAGAAGAGTCAGTCATCTTGTACTTATTTCGGGATTGTGCCTTTTGTATTTAGTTCCGATGCAATTTCTGTTTTTCATCGTCAATAAGAAGGTCCAAGGGATACAGTAAACCTGGAGTGAAGCATCGGAATCTATAACTAGTGTCACAGGAATGGTTCAAAACGTAGACAGTAAGAAGAGTCAGTCTTCGTGTACTTATGTCGGCATTTTGCCTTTTGTATATAATTCCGATGCAATTGCTGTGTTTCATCGTCAATAACAAGGTCTATGGGATACAGTAAATCTGAAGTGAAGCATCGGAATCTATAACTAGTGTCACGGGAATGGTTCAAAACATAGTCAGTAAGAACAGTCAGTCTTCTTGTACTTTACTCGGCATTGTGCCTTTTATATTTAATTCCGATGCAATTTCTGTGATTCATCGTCAATAAGAAGGCCCAAGGGTTACAGAAAACTGGAGGAACCGTCGGACTCTATAACTAGTGTCACAGAAATGGTTCCAAACATAGACAGTAGAAGAGTCAGTCTTCTTGTACTTAAGTCGGCATTGTGCCTTTTGTATTTAATTCCGATGCAATTTCTGTGTTTCATCGTCAACAAGAAGGTCCAAGACAAACAGTATACCTGAAGTGAAGCATCGGAATCTATAACTAGTGTCACAGGAATGGTTCAAAACATAGTCAGTAAGAAGAGTCAGTCTTCTTGTCCTTAAGTCGGCATTGTGCCTTTTGTATTTAATTCCGATCCAATTTCTGTGTTTCATCGGCAATAAGGTCAGAGGGATACAGTAAACCTGAAGTGAAGCTTCAGAATCTATAACTAGTGTCACAGGAATGGTTCAAAACATAGACAGTAGGAAGAATCAGTCTTCTTGTACTTAAGTCGACATTGTGCCTTTTCTAATTAATTCCGATGCAATTTCTGTGTTTCATCGACAATAAGAAGGTCAGAGCGATACAGTAAACTTGAAGTGAAGCATCAGAATCCAAAACTAATGTCACAGGAATGGTTCAAAACATAGACAGTAGGAAGAGTCAGCCTTCTTGTACTTAAGTCGGCATTGTGCCTTTTGTATTTAATCCCGATGCAATTTCTGTATTTCATCGTCAATAAGAAAGTCAGAGGGATACAGTTAACCAGATGTGAAGCATCAGAATCAATAACTAGTGTCACAGGAATGGTTCAAAACATAGTCAGTAAGAAGATTCAGTCTTCTTGTACTTAAGTCGGCTTTGTGCCTTTTGTATTTAATTCTGATGCAATTTCTGTGTTTCATCGTCAATAAGATGGTAGAAGGGATACAGTAGACCTGAAGTGAAGCATCGGAATCCATAACTAGTGTCACAGGAATGGTTCAAACATAGACAGTAGGAAGAGTCAGTCTTCTTTTACTTAAGTCGGCATTGTGCCTTTTCTATTTAATTCCGATGCAATTTCTGTGTTTCATCGTCAATAAGAAGGTCCAAGGCATACAGTAAACCTGAAGTGATGCATCGGAATCTATAACTAGTGTCACAGGAATGGTTCAAAACATAGCCAGTAAGAAGAGTCAGTCTTCTTGTACTTAAGTCGGTATTGTGCCTTTTGTATTTAATTCCGATGCAATTTCTGTGATGCATCGTCAATAAGAAGGTCAGAGGGATACAATAAACCTGGAGTGAAGCATCGGAATCTATAACTAGTGTCACTGGAATGGTTCAAAATATACACAGTAAGAAGAGTCAGTCTTCTTGTACTTATGTCGGCATTGTGCCTTTTGTATTTAATTCCGATGAAATTTCTGTGTTTCATCGTCAATAAGAAGGTCCCAGGGATACAGTAAACCTTAAGTGAAGCATCAGAATCTATAACTAGTGTCACAAGAATGGTTAAAATCATAGACAGTAGGAAGGGTCAGTCTTCTTGTACTTAAGTCGGCATTGTGCCTTTCGTATTTAATTCCGATGCAATTTCTGTGTTTCATCGTCAATAATATGGTCCAAGGGATACGGCAAACCTGGAGTGAAGCATCGGAATCTATAACTAGTGTCACAGGAATGGTTTAAATCATAGACAGTACGAGGAGTCAGTCTTCTTGTGCTTAAGTCGTCTTTGTGCCATTTCTATTTAATTCCGATGCAATTTCTGTGTTTTATCGTCAATAAGAAGGTCAGAGGGATACAATAAACCTGAAGTGAAGCATCAGAATCTATAACTGGTGTCACAGGAATGGTTCAAAACAAAGTCAGTAAGAAGAGTCAGTCTTCTTGTCCTTAAGTCGGCGTTGTGCCTATTGTATTTAATTCCGATGAAATTTCTGTGTTTCGTCGTCAATAAGAAGGTCCAAGGGATACAGTAAACCTGCAGTGTATCATCGGAATCTATAACTAGTGCCACAGGAATGGTTCAAAACATAGACAGTAAGAAAAGTCAGTCTTCGTGTACTTAAGTCGGCATTTAGCTTTTTGTATTTACTTCTGATGCAATTTCTGTGTTTCATCGTCAATAAGAAATTCCAAGGTTTACAGTAAACCTGAGGTGAAGCATCGGAATCTATAACTAGTGTCACAGGAATGGTTCAAAACATAGACAGTAGGAAGAGTCAGTCTTCTTGTACGTAAGTCGGCATTGTGCCTTTTGTATTTAATTCCGATGCAATTTCTGTGTTTCATCGTCAAAAAGATGGTCCAAGGTAAACAGTAAAACTAAGGTGAAGCGTCGGAATCTATAACTAGTTTCTCAGGAATGGTTCAAAACATAGTCAGTAAGAGGAGTCAGTCTTCTTGTACTTAAGTCTTCATTGTGCCTTTTCCATTTAATTCCGATGCTAATTCTGTGTTTCATCGTCAATAAGAAGGTCCAAGGGATACAGTAAACCTGGAGAGAAGCATCGGATTCTATAGCTAGTGTCACAGGAATGGTTCAAAACGTAGACAGTAAGAAGAGTCAGACTTCTTGTACTTAAGTCGACATTGTGCCTTTTCTATTTAATTCCGATGCAATTTCTGTGTTTCATTGTCAATAAGATGGTCAGAGGGATACAATAAACCTAAAGTGAAGCATCCGAATCTATAACTAGTGTCACAGGAATGGTTCAAAACAAAGTCAGTAAGAAGAGTCAGTCTTCTTGTCCTTAAGTCGGCATTGTGCCATTTGCATTTAATTCCGATGCAATTTCTGTGTTTCATCGTCAGTAAGAAGGTCAGAGGGATACAGTAAACATGAAGTGAAGCATCGGATTCTAAAGCTAATGTCACAGGAATGGTTCAAAACATAGAGAGTAGGAACAGTCAGTCTTCTTGTACTTAAGTCGGCATTGTGCCTTTTGTAATTAATTCCGATGCAATTTCTGTGTTTCATCGTCTACAAGAAGGTCAGAGGGATTGAGTAAACCTGAAGTGAAGCAACGGAATCCATAACTAGTGTCACGGGAATGTTTCAAATCATTGTCAATAAGAAGAGTCGGTCTTCATGTACTTAAGTCGGCATTGTGCCTTTTGTATTTAATTCCGATGTAATTTCTGTGTTTCATCGTCAATAAGATGGTTCAAGGGATACAGTAATTCTGAAGTTAAGCATCGGAATCCATAACTAGTGTCACAGGAATTTTTCAAACATAGACAGTAGGAAGAGTCAGTGTTCTTGTACTTAAGTCGGCATTGTGCCTTTTGTATTTAATTCCGATGCAATTTCTGTGTTTCATCGTCAATAAGAAGGTCCGAGGGATACAGTAAACCAGAAGTGAAGCATCGGAATCTACAACTAGTGTCACAGGATTGGTTCAAGACATAGACAGTAAGAAGAGTCAGTCTTCTTGTACTTAAGTCGGCATTGTGCCTTTTCTATTTAATTCCGATGAAATTTCTGTGTTTCATCGTCAATAAGAAGGTCAGAGGGATACAGTAAACCTGAAGTGAAGCATCGGAATCTATAACTAGTGTCACAGGAATGGTTCAAAACATAGTCAGTAAGAAGAGCCAGTCTTCTTGTCCTTAAGTCGGCATTGTGCCTTTAGTATTTAATTCCGATTCAATTTCTGTGTTTCATCGTCAGTAAGAAGGTCCAAGGGATACAATAAACCTGGAGAGAAGCATCGAAACCTATAACTAGTGTCACAGGAATGGTTCAAAACGTAGACAGTAAGAAGAGTCAGACTTCTTGTACTTAAGTCGACATTGTGCATTTTCTATTTAATTCCGATGCAATTTCTGTGTTTCATTGTCAATAAGAAGGTCAGAGGGATACAATAAACCTGAAGTGAAGCATCGGAATCTATAACTAGTGTCACAGGAATGGTTCAAAACAAAGTCTGTAAGAAGAGTCAGTCTTCTTGTCCTTAAGTCGGCATTGTGCCATTTGAATTTAATTCCGATGCAATTTCTGTGTTTCATCGTCAGTACGAAGGTCCATGGGATGCAGTAAACCTGGAGTGAGGCATCGGAATCTATAACTAGTGTCACAGGATTGGTTCAAAACATAGACAGTAAGAAGAGTTAGTCTTCGTGTACTTAAGTCGGCATTTTGCCTTTTGTATTTAATTCCGATGCAATTGCTGTGTTTCATCGTCAATAACAAGGTCCAAGGGATACAGTAAACCTGAAGTGAAGCATCGGAATCTATAACTAGTGTCACAGGAATGGTTCAAAACATAGTCAGTAAGAAGAGTCAGTCTTCTTGTACTTTACTCGGCATTGTGCCTTTTATATTTAATTCCGATGCAATTTATGTGATTCATCGTCAATAAGTAGGCCGAAGGGTTACAGAAAACTGGAGTGAAGCATCGGACTCTATAACTAGTGTCACAGAAATGGTTCAAAACATAGACAGTAGAAGAGACAGTCTTCTTGTACTTAAGTCGGCATTGTGCCTGTTGTATTTAATTCCGATGCAAAACCTGTGTTTCATCGTCAATAAGAAGGTCCAAGAGAAACAGTATACCTGAAGTGAAGCATCGGAATCTATAACTAGTGTCACAGGAATGGTTCAAAACATAGTCAGTAAGAAGAGTCAGTCTTCTTGTCCTTAAGTCGGCATTGTGCCTTTTGTATTTAATTCCGATCCAATTTCTGTGTTTCATCGGCAATAAGATCAGAGGGATACAGTAAACCTGAAGTGAAGCTTCGGAATCTATAACTAGTGACTTAGGAATGGTTCAAAACATAGACAGTAGGAAGAATCAGTCTTCTTGTACTTAAGTCGGCATTGTGCCTTTTGTAATTAATTCCGATGAAATTTCTGTGTTTCATCGACAACAAGAAGGTCAGAGCGATACCGTAAACTTGAAGTGAAGCATCGGAATCCAAAACTAATGTCACAGGAATGGTTCAAAACATAGACAGTAGGAAGAGTCAGTCTTCTTGTACTTAAGTCGGCATTGTGCCTTTTGTATTTAATTCCGATGCAACATCTGTGTTTCATCGTCAATAAGAAAGTCAGAGGGATACAATAAACCAGATGTGAAGCATCAGAATCAATAACTAGTGTCACAGGAATGGTTCAAAACATAGTCAGTAAGAAGATTCAGTCTTCTTGTACCTAAGTCGGCATTGTGCCTTTTGTATTTAATTCTGATGCAATTTCTGTGTTTCATCGTCAACAAGAAGGTCCAAGGGATATAGTAAACCTCAAGTGAAGCATCGGAATCTATAACTAGTGTCACAGGAATGGTTCAAATCATAGTCAGTAGTAAGAGTCGGTCTTCATGTACTTAAGTTGGCATTGCGCCTTTTAATATGTAATTCCGATGCAATTTCAGTGTTTCATCGTCAATAAGAAAGTAGAAGTGATACAGTAGACCTGAAGTGAAGCATCGGAATCTATAACTAGTGTCACAGGAATGGTTCAAAACATAGACAGTAAGAAGAGTCAGTCTTCTTGTACTTAAGTCGACATTGTGCCATTTCTATATAATTCCGATGCAATTTCCGTGTTTCATCGTCAATAAGAAGGTCCAAGGGATACAGTAAACCTTAGGTGAAGCATCGGAATCTATAGCTAGTGTCACAGGAATGGTTCAAAACATAGGCAGTAAGAAGAGTCAGTCTTCTTGCCCTTAAGTAGGCATAGTGCCTTTTGTATTTAATTCCGATGCAATTTCTGTGTTTCTTCGTCAATAAGAAGGTCCAAGGGATACAGTAAACCTGGAGTGTAGCATCGGAATCTATAACTAGTGTCACAGGAATGGTTCAAAACATAGACAGTAAGAAGAGTCAATCTTCGTATACTTAAGTCGGCATTTTGCCTTTTGTATTTAATTCCGATGCAATTTCGGTGTTTCATCGTCAATAAGAAGTTCCAAGGGATACAGTAAACCTGAGGTGAAGCATCGGAATCTATAACTAGTGTCACAGGAATGGTTCAAAACATAGTCAGTAAGAAGAGTCAGTCTTCTTTTACTTAAGTCGGCATTGTACCTTTTCAAATTAATTCCGATGCAATTTCCGTGTTTAATCGTCAATAAGAAGGTCCAAGGGATACAGTAAACCTGAGGTGAAGCATCGGAATCTATAGCTAGTGTCACAGGAATGGTTCAAAACATAGACAGTAAGAAGAGGCAGACTTCTTGTACATAAGTCGACTTTGTGCCTTTTCTATTTAATTCCGATGCAATTTCTGTGATGCATCGTCAATAAGAAGGTCAGAGGGATACAATAAACCTGGAGTGAAGCATCGGAATCTATAACTAGTGTCACTGGAATGGTTCAAAATATAGACAGTAAGAAGAGTCAGTCTTCTTGTACTTAAGTCGGCATTGTGCCTTTTCTATTTAATTCCGATGCAATTTCTGTGTTTCATCGTCAATAAGAAGGTCCAAAGCATACAGTAAACCTGAAGTGAAGCATCGGAATCTATAACCAGTGTCACAGGAATGGTTCAAAACATAGCCAGTAAGAAGAGTCAGTCTTCTTGTACTTAAGTCGGCATTGTGCCTTTTCTATTTAATTCCGATGCAATTTGTGTGTTTCATCGTCAATACGAACGTCCAAGGCATACAGTAAACCTGGAGTGATGCATCGGAATCTATAACTAGTGTCACAGGAATGGTTCAAAAAATAGACAGTAAGAAGAGTCAGTCTTCTTGTACGTAAGTCGGCGTTGTGCCTTTTGTATTTAATTCCGATGCAATTTCTGTGTTTCATCGTCAAAACGATGGTCCAAGGTAAACAGTAAAACAAAGGTGAAGCGTCGGAATCTATAACTAGTTTCTCAGGAATGGTTCAAACCATAGTCAGTAAGAGGAGTCAGTCTTCTTGTACTTAAGTCTTCATTGTGCCTTTTCCATTTAATTCCGATGCTAATTCTGTGTTTCATCGTCAATAACAAGGTCCAAGGGATACAGTAAACCTGGAGAGATGCATCGGATTCTATAGCTAGTGTCACAGGAATGGTTCAAAACGTAGACAGTAAGAAGAGTCAGACTTCTTGTACTTAAGTCCACATTGTGCCTTTTCTATTTAATCCCGATGCAATTTCTGTGTTTCATTGTCAATAAGAAGGTCAGAGGGATACAATAAACCTAAAGTGAAGCATCCGAATCTATAACTAATGTCACAGGAATGGTTCAAAACAAAGTCAGTAAGAAGAGTCAGTGTTCTTGTCCTTAAGTCGGCATTGTGCCATTTGCATTTAATTCCGATGCAATTTCTGTGTTTGATCGTCAGTAAGAAGGTCAGAGGGATACAGTAAACCAGATGTGAAGCATCAGAATCAATAACTAGTGTCACAGGAATGGTTCAAAACACAGTCAGTAAGAAGATTCAGTCTTCTTGTACTTAAGTCGGCATTGTGCCTTTTGTATTTAATTCTGATGCAATTTCTGTGTTTCATCGTCAATAAGAAGGTCCAAGGGATATAGTAAACCTCAAGTGAAGCATCGGAATCTATAACTAGTGTCACAGGAATGGTTCAAATCATAGTCAGTAACAAGAGTCAGTCTTCTTGTACTTAAGTCGCCATTGTGCCTTTTCTATTTAATTCCGATGCAATTTGTGTGTTTCATCGTCAGTAAGAAGGTCCAAGGGATACAGTAAACCTGGAGTGATGCATCGGAATCTATAACTAGTGTCACAGGAATGGTTCAAAACATAGACAGTAAGAAGAGTCAGCCTTCTTGTACTTAAGTCGACATTGTGCCATTTCTATTTAATTCCGATGCAATTTCCGTGTTTCATCGTCAATAAGAAGGTCCAAGGGATACAGTAAACCTGGGGTGAAGCATAGGAATCTATAGCTAGTGTCACAGGAATGGTTCAAAACATAGGCAGTAAGAAGAGTCAGTCTTCTTGCCCTTAAGTCGGCATAGTGCCTTTTGTATTTAATTCCGATGCAATTTCTGTGTTTCATCGTCAATAAGAAGGTCCAAGGGATACAGTAAACCTGGAGTGCAGCATCGGAATCTATAACTAGTGTCACAGGAATGGTTCAAAACATAGACAATAAGAAGAGTCAATCTTCGTGTACTTAAGTCGGCATTTTGCCTTTTGTATTTAATTCCGATGCAATTTCGGTGTTTCATCGTCAATAAGAAGTCCCAAGGGATACAGTAAACCTGAGGAGAAGCATCGGAATCTATAACTAGTGTCACAGGAATGTGTTCAAAACATAGTCAGTAAGAAGAGTCAGTCTTCTTTTACTTAAGTCGGCATTGTACCTTTTCAAATTAATTCCGATGCAATTTCCGTGTTTCATCGTCAATAAGAAGGTCCAAGGGATACAGAAAACCTGAGGTGAAGCATCGGAATCAATAGCTAGTGTCACAGGAATGGTTCAAAACATAGGCAGTAAGAAGAGTCAGTCTTCTTGCCCTTAAGTCGGCATAGTGCCTTTTGTATTTAATTCCGATGCAATTTCTGTGTTTCATCGTCAATAACAAGGTCCAAGGGATACAGTAAACCTGGAGTGAAGCATCGGAATATATAACTAGTGTCACAGGAATGGTTCAAAACATAGAGAGTAAGAAGAGGCAGACTTCTTGTACATAAGTCGACTTTGTGCCTTTTCTATTTAATTCCGATGCAATTTCTGTGATGCATCGTCAATAAGAAGGTCAGAGGGATACAATAAACCTGGAGTGAAGCATCGGAATCTATAACTAGTGTCACTGGAATGGTTCAAAATATAGACAGTAAGAAGAGTCAGTCTTCTTGTACTTAAGTCGGCATTGTACGTTTTCTAATTAAATCCGATGCAATTTCCGTGTTTCATCGTCAATAAGAAGGTCCAAGGGATACAGTAAACCTGAGGTGAAGCATCGGAATCTATAGCTAGTGTCACAGGAATGGTTCAAAACATAGGCAGTAAGAAGAGTCAGTCTTTATGCCCTTAAGTCGGCATTGTGCCTTTTGTATTTAATTCCGATGCAATTTCTGTGTTTCATCGTCAATAATAAGGTCAGAGGGATACAGTAAACCTGAGGTAAAACATCGGAATCAAAACTAGTTTCACAGGAATGGTTCAAAGCATAGTCAGTAAGAAGAGTCAGTCTTCTTGTACTTAAGTCGGCATTGTGCCTTTTCAATATAATTCCGATGCAATTTCTGTGTTTCATCGTCAATAAGAAGGTCCAAGTGATACAGTAAAATTGGAGTGAAGCATCGGAATCTATAAATAGTGTCACAGGAATGGTTCAAAACATAGACAGTAAGAAGAGTCAGTCTTCGTATACTTAAGTCGGCATTTTGCCTTTTGTATTTAATTCCGATGCAATTTCTGTGTTTCATCGTCAATAAGAAGGTCCAAGGGATTGAGTAAACCTGAAGTGAAGCAACGGAATCTATAACTAGTGTCACGGGAATGTTTCAAATCATTGTCAATAAGAAGAGTCGGTCTTCATGTACTTAAGTCGGCATTGTGCCTTTTGTATTTAATTCCGATGAAATTTCTGTGTTTCATCGTCAATAAGATGGTTCAAGGGATACAGTAAACCTGAAGTGAAGCATCGGAATCCATAACTAGTGTCACAGGAATTTTTCGAATCGTAGACAGTAGGAAGAGTCAGTGTTCTTGTACTTAAGTCGGCATTGTGCCTTTTCTATTAAATTCCGATGCAATTTCTGTGTTTCATCGTCAATAAGAAGGTCAGAGGGATACAGTAAAACTGAAGTGAAGCATCTCAATCTATAACTAGTGTCACAGGAATGGTTAAAACATAGTCAGTAAGAAGAGTCAGTCTTCTTGTACTTAATTCGGCATTTAGCCTTTCGTATTGAATTCCGATGCAATTTATGTGCTTCACCGACAATAAGAAGGTCAGAGGGATACAGTAAACCTGAAGTGAAGCATCGGAATCTATAACTAGTGTCACAGGAATGGTTCAAACGTAGACAGTAAGAAGAGTCAGTCTTCATGTACCTAAGTCGGCATTGTGGCTTTTGTATATAATTCCGATGCAATTTCTGTGTTTCATCGTCAATATGAAGGTCAGAGGTATACAGTAAACCGGAAGTGAAGCATCGGAATCTATAACTAGTGTCACAGGAATGGTTCAAAACATAGCCAGGAAGAAGAGTCAGTCTTCTTGTACTTAAGTCGGCATTGTGCCTTTTCTACTTAATTCCGATGCAATTTGTGTGTTTCATCGTCAATAAGAACGTCCAAGGCATACAGTAAACCTGGAGTGATGCATCGGAATCTATAACTAGTGTCACAGGAATGGTTCAAAACATAGACAGTAAGAAGAGTCAGTCTTCTTGTACTTAAGTCGACATTGTGCCATTTCTATTTAATTCCGATACAATTTCCGTGTTTCATCGTCAATTAGATGGTCCAAGGGATACAGTAAACCTGAGGTGAAGCATCGGAATCTATAGCTAGTGTCACACGAATGGTTAAAACATAGGCAGTAAGAAGAGTCATTCTTCTTGCCCTTAAGTCGGCATAGTGCCTTTTGTATTTAATTCCGATGCAATTTCTGTGTTTCATCGTCAATAAGAAGGTCCAAGGGATACAGTAAACCTGGAGTGTAGCATCGGAATCTATAACTAGTGTCACAGGAATGGTTCAAAACATAGACAGTAAGAAGAGTCAGTCATCGTATACTTAAGTCGGCATTTTGCCTTTTGTATTTAATTCCGATGCAATTTCGGTGTTTCATCGTCAATAAGAAGTTCCAAGGGATACAGTAAACCTGAGGTGAAGCATCGGAATCTATAACTAGTGTCACAGGAATGCTTCAAAACATAGTCAGTAAGAAGAGTCAGTCTTCTTGTACTTAAGTCGGCATTGTACGTTTTCTAATTAAATCCGATGCAATTTCCGTGTTTCATCGTCAATAAGAAGGTCCAAGGGATACAGTAAACCTGAGGTGAAGCATCGGAATCTATAGCTAGTGTCACAGGAATGGTTCAAAACATAGGCAGTAAGAAGAGTCAGTCTTTACGCCCTTAAGTCGGCATAGTGCCTTTTGTATTTAATTCCGATGCAATTTCTGTGTTTCATCGTCAATAACAAGGTCCAAGGGATACAGTAAACCTGGAGTGAAGCATCGGAATCTATAACTAGTGTCACAGGAATCGTTCAAAACGTAGACAGTAAGAAGAGTCAGACTTCTTGTACTTAAGTCGACATTGTGCCGTTTCAATTTAATTCGGATACAATTTCTGTGTTTCATTGTCAATAAGAAGGTCAGAGGGATACAATAAACCTGAAGTGAAGCATCGGAATCTATAACTAGTGTCACAGGAATGGTTCAAACATAGACAGTAAGAAGAGTCAGTCTTCTTGTACTTAAGTCGGCATTGTGCCTTTTTTATTTAATTCCGATGCAATTTCTGCGTTTCATCGGCAATAAGGTCAGAGGGATACAGTAAACCTGAAGTGAAGCATCGGAATCTAAAACTAGTGTCATAGCAATGGTTCAAAACATAGACAGTAGGACGAGTCAGTCTTCTTGTACTTCAATCGGCATTGTGCCTTCTGTATTTAACTCCGATGCAATTTCTGTGTTTCATCGTCAATAATAAGGTCAGAGGGATACAATAAACCTGAGGTAAAGCATCGGAATCAAAACTAGTTTCACAGGAATGGTTCAAAGCATAGTCAGTAAGAAGAGTCAGTCTTCTTGTACTTAAGTCGGCATTGTGCCTTTTCAATATAATTCCGATGCAATTTCTGTGTTTCATCGTCAATAAGAAGGTCCAAGTGATACAGTAAAATTGGAGTGAAGCATCGGAATCTATAAATAGTGTCACAGGAATGGTTCAAAACATAGACAGTAAGAAGAGTCAGTCTTCGTATACTTAAGTCGGCATTTTGCCTTTTGTATTTAATTCCGATGCAATTTCTGTGTTTCATCGTCAATAAGAAGGTCCAAGGGATTGAGTAAACCTGAAGTGAAGCAATGGAATCTATAACTAGTGTCACGGGAATGTTTCAAATCATTGTCAATAAGAAGAGTCGGTCTTCATGTACTTAAGTCGGCATTGTGCCTTTTGTATTTAATTCCGATGAAATTTCTGTGTTTCATCGTCAATAAGATGGTTCAAGGGATACAGTAAACCTGAAGTGAAGCATCGGAATTCATAACTAGTGTCACAGGAATTTTTCGAATCGTAGACAGTAGGAAGAGTCAGTGTTCTTGTACTTAAGTCGGCATTGTGCCTTTTCTATTAAATTCCGATGCAATTTCTGTGTTTCATCGTCAATAAGAAGGTCAGAGGGATACAGTAAACCTGAAGTGAAGCATCTCAATCTATAACTAGTGTCACAGGAATGGTTCAAAACATAGTCAGTAAGAAGAGTCAGTCTTCTTGTACTTAATTCGGCATTTAGCCTTTCGTATTGAATTCCGATGCAATTTATGTGCTTCACCGACAATAAGAAGGTCAGAGGGATACAGTAAACCTGAAGTGAAGCATCGGAATCTATAACTAGTGTCACAGGAATGGTTCAAACGTAGACAGTAAGAAGAGTCAGTCTTCATGTACCTAAGTCGGCATTGTGGCTTTTGTATATAATTCCGATGCAATTTCTGTGTTTCATCGTCAATATGAAGGTCAGAGGTATACAGTAAACCGGAAGTGAAGCATCGGAATCTATAACTAGTGTCACAGGAATGGTTCAAAACATAGTCAGTAAGAAGTGTCAGTCTTCTTGTCCTTAAGTCGGCATTGTGCCTTTAGTATTTAATTCCGATTCAATTTCTGTGTTTCATCGTCAATAAGAAGGTCCAAGGGATACAGTAAACCTGGAGTGAAGCATCGGAATCTATAATTAGAGTCACAGTAGTGGTTCAAAACATAGCCAGTAAGAAGAGTCAGTCATCTTGTACTTATTTCGGGATTGTGCCTTTTGTATTTAGTTCCGATGCAATTTCTGTTTTTCAATGTCAATAAGAAGGTCCAAGGGATACAGTAAACCTGGAGTGAAGCATCGGAATCTATAACTAGTGTCACAGGAATGGTTCAAAACATAGACAGTAAGAAAAGTCAGTCTTCGTGTACTTAAGTCGGCATTTTGCCTTTTGTATTTACTTCCGATGCAATTTCTGTGTTTCATCGTCAATAAGAAATTCCAAGGTTTACAGTAAACCTGAGGTGAAGCATCGGAATCTATAACTAGTGTCACAGGAATGGTTCAAAACATAGTCAGTAAGAAGAGTCAGTCTTCTTGTATTTAAGTCGGCATTGTACCTTTTCTATTTAATTCTGATGCAATTTCTGTGTTTCATCGTCAATAAGAAGGTCTATGGGATACAATAAACCTGGAGAGAAGCATCGAAATCTATAACTAGTGTCACAGGAATGGTTAAAAGCGTAGACAGTAAGAAGAGTCAGACTTCTTGTACTGAAGTCGACATTGTGCCTTTTCTATTTAATTCCGATGCAATTTCTGTGTTTCATTGTCAATAAGAAGGACAGAGGGATACAATAAACCTGAAGCTAAGCATCGGAATCTATAACTAGTGTCACAGGAATGGTTCAAAACAAAGTCAGTTAGAAGAGTCAGTCTTCTTGTCCTTAAGTCGGCATTGTGCCATTTACATTTAATTCCGATGCAATTTCTGTGTTTCATCGACAGTAAGAAGGTCCAAGGGATACAGTAAACCTGGAGTGAAGCATCGGAATCTATAACTAGTGTCACAGGATTGGTTCAAAACATAGACAGTAAGAAGAGTCAGTCTTCGTGTACTTAAGTCGGCGTTTTGCCTTTTGTATATAATTCCGATGCAATTGCTGTGTTTCATCGTCATTAACAAGGTCCATGGGATACAGTAAATCTGAAGTGAAGCATCGGAATCTATAACTAGTGTCACGGGAGTGGTTCAAAACATAGTCAGTAAGAACAGTCAGTCTTCTCGTACTTTACTCGGCATTGTGCCTTTTATATTTAATTCCGATGCAATTTCTGTGATTCATCGTCAATAAGAAGGCCCAAGGGTTACAGAAAACTGGAGTGAACCGTCGGACTCTATAACTAGTGTCACAGAAATGGTTCAAAACATAGACAGTAGAAGAGTCAGTCTTCTTGTACTTAAGTCGGCATTGTGCCTTTTGTATTTAATTCCGATGCAATTTCTGTGTTTCATCGTCAACAAGAAGGTCCAAGAGAAACAGTATACCTGAAGTGAAGCATCGGAATCTATAACTAGTGTCACAGGAATGGTTCAAAACATAGTCAGTAAGAAGAGTCAGTCTTCTTGTCCTTAAGTCGGCATTGTGCCTTTTGTATTTAATTCCGATCCAATGTCTGTGTTTCATCGGCAATAAGGTCAGAGGGATACAGTAAACCTGAAGTGAAGCTTCGGAATCTATAACTAGTGTCACAGGAATGGTTCAAAACATACACAGTAGGAAGAATCAGTCTTCTTGTACTTAAGTCGGCATGTGCCTTTTGTAATTAATTCCGATGCAATTTCTGTGTTTCATCGACAATAAGAAGGTCAGAGCGATACAGTAAACTTGAAGTGAAGCATCAGAATCCAAAACTAATGTCACAGGAATGGTTCAAAACATAGACAGTAGGAAGAGTCAGCCTTCTTGTACTTAAGTCGGCATTGTGCCTTTTGTATTTAATTCCGATGCAATTTCTGTATTTCATCGTCAATAAGAAAGTCAGAGGGATACAGTGAACCAGGAAGTGAAGCATCAGAATCAATAACTAGTGTCACAGGAATGGTTCAAAACATAGTCAGTAAGAAGATTCAGTCTTCTTGTACTTAAGTCGGCTTTGTGCCTTTTGTATTTAATTCTGATGCAATTTCTGTGTTTCATCGTCAATAAGAAGGTCCAAGGGATACAGTAAACCTGCAGTGAAGCATCGGAATCTATAAGTAGTGTCACAGGGACGGTACAAAGCATAGACAGTAAGATGAGTCAGTATTCTTGTACTTTATTCGGCATTGTGCTTTTTGTATATATTTCCGATGCAATTTCTGTGTTTCATCGTCAATATGAAGCCCAAGGGATACAGTAAACCTCAAGTGAAGCATCGGAGTCTATAACTAGTGTCACAGGAATGGTTCAAATCATAGTCAGTAGTAAGAGTCGGTCTTCATGTACTTAAGTCGGCATTGTGCCTTTTAATATGTAATTCCGATGCAATTTCAGTGTTTCATCGTCAATAAGAAGGTAGAAGGGATACAGTAGACCTGAAGTGAAGCATGGGAATCCATAACTAGTGTCACAGGAATGGTTCAAACATAGACAGTAGGAAGAGTCAGTCTTCTTTTACTTAAGTCGGCATTGTGCCTTTTCTATTTAATTCCGATGCAATTTCTGTGTTTCATCGACAATAATAAGGTCCAAGGCATACAGTAAACCTGAAGTGAAGCATCGGAATCTATAACTAGTGTCACAGGAATGGTTCAAAACATACCCAGTAAGAAGAGTCAGTCTTCTTGTACTTAAGTCGGTATTGTGCCTTTTGTATTTAATTCCGATGCAATTTCTGTGATGCATCGTCAATAAGAAGGTCAGAGGGATACAATAAACCTGGAGTGAAGCATCGGAATCTATAACTAGTGTCACTGGAATGGTTCAAAGTATAGACAGTAAGAAGCGTCAGTCTTCTTGTACTTAAGTCGGCATTGTGCCTTTTGTATTTAATTCCGATGAAATTTCTGTGTTTCATCGTCAATAAGAAGGTCCCAGGGATACAGTAAACCTTAAGTGAAGCATCAGAATCTATAACTAGTGTCACAAGAATGGTTCAAATCATAGACAGTAGGAAGGGTCAGTCTTCTTGTACTTAAGTCGGCATTGTGCCTTTCGTATTTAATTCCGATGCAATTTCTGTGTTTCATCGTCAATAAGATGGTCCAAGGGATACGGCAAACCTGGAGTGAAGCATCGGAATCTATAACTAGTGTCACAGGAATAGTTCAAAACATAGACAGTAAGAGGAGTCAGTCTTCTTGTGCTTAAGTCGTCTTTGTGCCACTTCTTTTTAATTCCGATGCAATTTCTGTGTTTCATCGTCAATAAGAAGGACAGAGGGATACAATAAGCCTGAAGTGAAGCATCAGAATCTATAACTAGTGTCACAGGAATGGTTCAAAACAAAGTCAGTAAGAAGAGTCAGTCTTCTTGTCCTTAAGTCGGCATTGTGCCTTTTGCATATAATTCCGATGAAATTTCTGTGTTTCGTCGTCAATAAGAAGGTCCAAGGGATACAGTAAACCTCAAGTGAAGCATCGGAATCTATAACTAGTGTCACAGGAATGGTTCAAAACGTAGACAGTAAGAAGAGTCAGACTTCTTGTACTTAAGTCGACATTGTGCCTTTTCTATTTAATTCCGATGCAGTTTCTGTGTTTCATCGTCAATATGAAGATCAGAGGTGTACAGTAAACCGGAAGTGAAGCATCGGAATCTATAACTAGTGTCACAGGAATGGTTCAAAACATAGTCAGTAAGAAGAGTCAGTCTTCTTGTCCTTAAGTCGGCATTGTGACTTTAGTATTTAATTCCGATTCAATTTCTGTGTTTCATCGTCAATAAGAAGGTCCAAGGGATACAGTAAACCTGGCGTGAAGCATCGGAATCTATAATTAGAGTCACAGTAGTGGTCAAAACATTGACAGTAAGAAGAGTCAGTCATCTTGTACTTATTTCGGGATTGTGCCTTTTGTATTTAGTTCCGATGCAATTTCTGTTTTTCATCTTCAATAAGAAGGTCCAAGGGATACAGTAAACCTGGAGTGAAGCATCGGAATCTATACCTAGTGTCACAGGAATGGTTCAAAACATAGACAGTAAGAAAAGTCAGTTTTCGTGTACTTAAGTCGGCATTTAGCCTTTTGTATTTACTTCCGATGCAATTTCTGTGTTTCATCGTCAATTAGAAATTCCAAGGTTTACAGTAAACCTGAGGTGAAGCATCGGAATCTATAACTAGTGTCACAGGAATGGTTCAAAACATAGTCAGTACGAAGAGTCAGTCTTCTTGTACTTAAGTCGGCATTGTACATTTTCTATTTAATTCTGATGCAATTTCTGTGTTTCATCGTCAATAAGAAGGTCCAAGGGATACAATAAACCTGGAGAGAAGCATCGAAACCTATAACTAGTGTCACAGGAATGGTTCAAAACGTAGACAGTAAGAAGAGTCAGACTTCTTGTACTTAAGTCGACATTGTGCCTTTTCTATTTAATTCCGATGCAATTTCTGTGTTTCATTGTCAATAAGAAGGTCAGAGGGATACAATAAACCTGAAGTGAAGCATCGGAATCTATAACTAGTGTCACAGGAATGGTTCAAAGCAAAGTCAGTAAGAAGAGTCAGTCTTCTTGTCCTTAAGTCGGCATTGTGCCATTTGCATTTAATTCCGATGCAATTGCTGTGTTTCATCGTCAATAACAAGGTACATGGGATACAGTAAACCTGAAGTGAAGCATCGGAATCTATAACTAGTGTCACAGCAATGGTTCAAAACATAGTCAGTCAGAAGAGTCAGTCTTCTTGTACTTTACTCGGCATTGTGCCTTTTATATTTAATTCCGATGCAATTTCTGTGATTCATCGTCAATAAGTAGGCCGAAGGGTTACAGAAAACTGGAGTGAAGCATCGGACTCTATAACTAGTGTCACAGAAATGGTTCAAAACATAGACAGTAGAAGAGTCAGTCTTCTTGTACTTAAGTCGGCATTGTGCCTGTTGTATTTAATTCCGATGCAATTGCTGAGTTGCATCGTCATTAAGAAGGTCCAAGAGAAACAGTATACCTGAAGTGAAGCATCGGAATCTATAACTAGTGTCACAGGAATGGTTCAAAACATAGTCAGTAAGAAGAGTCAGTCTTCTTGTCCTTAAGTCGGCATTGTGCCTTTTGTATTTAATTCCGATCCAATTTCTGTGTTTCATCGGCAATAAGATCAGAGGGATACAGTAAACCTGAAGTGAGGCTTCGGAATCTATAACTAGTGTCACAGGAATGGTTCAAAACATAGACAGTAGGAAGAATCAGTCTTCTTGTACTCAAGTCGGCATTGTGCCTTCTGTAATTAATTCCGATGCAATTTCTGTGTTTCATCGACAACAAGAAGGTCAGAGCGATACAGTAAACTTGAAGTGAAGCATCGGAATCCAAAACTAATGTCACAGGAATGGTTCAAAACATAGACAGTAGGAAGAGTCAGTCTTCTTGTACTTAAGTCGGCATTGTGCCTTTTGTATTTAATTCCGATGCAATTTCTTTGTTTCATCGTCAATAAGAAAGACAGAGGGATACTGTAAACCAGATGTGAAGCATCAGAATCAATAACTAGTGTCACAGGAATGGTTCAAAACATAGTCAGTAAGAAGATTCAGTCTTCTTGTACTTAAGTCGGCATTGTGCCTTTTGTATTTAATTCTGATGCAATTTCTGTGTTTCATCGTCAATAAGAAGGTCCAAGGGATAAAGTAAACCTCAAGTGAAGCATCGGAATCTATAACTAGTGTCACAGGAATGGTTCAAATCATAGTCAGTAGTAAGAGTCGGTCTTCATGTATTAAGTCGGCATTGCGCCTTTTAATATGTAATTCCGATGCAATTTCAGTGTTTCATCGTCAATAAGAAGGTAGAAGTGATACAGTAGACCTGAAGTGAAGCATCGGAATCTATAACTAGTGTCACAGGAATGGTTCAAACATAAACAGTAGGAAGAGTCAGTCTTCTTGTACTTAAGTCGGCATTGTGCCTTTTCTATTTAATTCCGATGCAATTTCTGTGTTTCATCGTCAATAAAAAGGTCCAAAGCATACAGTAACCCTGAAGTGAAGCATCGGAATCTATAACCAGTGTCACAGGAATGGTTCAAAACATAGACAGTAAGAAGAGTCAGTCTTTTTGCCCTTAAGTCGGCATAGTGCCTTTTGTATTTAATTCCGATGCAATTTCTGTGTTTCATCGTCAATAACAAGGTCCAAGGGATACAGTAAACCTGGAGTGAAGCATCGGAATCTATAACTAGTGTCACAGGAATCGTTCAAAACGTAGACAGTAAGAAGAGTCAGACTTCTTGTACTTAAGTCGACATTGTGCCTTTTCTATTTAATCCCGATGCAATTTCTGTGTTTCATTGTCAATAAGAAGGTCAGAGGGATACAATAAACCTGAAGTGAAGCATCGGAATCTATAACTAGTGTCACAGGAATGGTTCAAAACAAAGTCAGTAAGAAGAGTCAGTCTTCTTGTCCTTAAGTCGGCATTGTGCCATTTGCATTTAATTCCGATGCAATTTCTGTGTTTCATCGTCAGTAAGAAGGTCCAAGGGATACAGTAAACCTGGAGTGAAGCATCGGAATCTATAACTAGTGTCACAGGATTGGTTCAAAACGTAGACAGTAAGAAGAGTCAGTCTTCGTGTACTTAAGTCGGCATTTTGCCTTTTGTATTTAATTCCGATGCAATTGCTTTGTTTCATCGTCAATAACAAGGTCCATGGGATACAGTAAACCTGAAGTGAAGCATCGGAAACTATAACTAGTGTCACAGGAATGGTTCAAAACATAGTCAGTAAGAAGAGTCAGTCTTCTTGTACTTTACTCGGCATTGTGCCTTTTATATTTAATTCCGATGCAATTTCTGTGATTCATCGTCAATAAGAAGGCCCAAGGGTTACAGAAAACTGGAGTGAAGCATCGGACTCTATAACTAGTATCACAGAAATGGTTCAATACATAGACAGTAGAAGAGTCAGTCTTCTTGTACTTAAGTCGGCATTGTGCCTTTTGTATTTAATTCCGATGCAATTTCTGTGTTTCATCGTCAATAAGAAGGTCCAAGAGAAACAGTATACCTGAAGTGAAGCATCGGAATCTATAACTATTGTCACAGGAATGGTTCAAACATAGTCAGTAAGAAGAGTCAGTCTTCTTGTCCTTAAGTCGGCATTTTGCCTTTTGTATTTAATTCCGATGCAATTTCGGTGTTTCATCGTCAATAAGAAGTTCCAAGGGATACAGTAAACCTGAGGTGAAGCATCGGAATCTATAACTAGTGACACAGGAATGGTTCAAAACATAGTCAGTAAGAAGAGTCAGTCTTCTTGTACTTAAGTCGGCATAGTACGTTTTCTAATTAATTCCGATGCAATTTCCGTGTTTCATCGTCAATAAGAAGGTCCAAGGGATACAGTAAACCTGAGGTGAAGCATCGGAATCTGTAGCTAGTGTCACAGGAATGGTTCAAAACATAGGCAGTAAGAAGAGTCAGTCTTTTTGCCCTTAAGTCGGCATAGTGCCTTTTGTATTTAATTCCGATGCAATTTCTGTGTTTCATCGTCAATAACAAGGTCCAAGGGATACAGTAATCCTGGAGTGAAGCATCGGAATCTATAACTAGTGTCACAGGAATCGTTCAAATCGTAGACAGTAAGAAGAGTCAGACTTCTTGTACTTAAGTCGACATTGTGCCTTTTCTATTTAATTCCGATGCAATTTCTGTGTTTCATCGGCAATAAGATCAGAGGGATACAGTAAACCTGAAGTGAAGCTTCGGAATCTATAACTAGTGTCACAGGAATGGTTCAAAACATAGACAGTAGGAAGAATCAGTCTTCTTGTACTTAAGGCGACATTGTGCCGTTTCTATTTAATTCGGATACAATTTCTGTGTTTCATTGTCAGTAAGAAGGTCAGAGGGATACAATAAACCTGAAGTGAAGCATCGGAATCTATAACTAGTGTCACAGGAATGGTTCAAACATAGACAGTAAGAAGAGTCAGTCTTCTTGTACTTAAGTCGGCATTGTGCCTTTTTTATTTAATTCCGATGCAATTTCTGTGTTTCATCGACAATAAGAAGGTCAGAGCGATACAGTAACCTTGAAGTGAAGCATGGGAATCCAAAACTAATGTCACAGGAATGGTTCAAAACATAGACAGTAGGAAGAGTCAGTCTTCTTGTACTTAAATCGGCATTGTGCCTTTTGTATTTAATTCCGATGCAATTTCTGTGTTTCATCGTCAATAAGAAAGTCAGAGGGATACAGTAAACCAGATGTGAAGCATCAGAATCATTAACTAGTATCACAGGAATGGTTCAAAACATAGTCAGTAAGAAGATTCAGTCTTCTTGTACTTAACTCGGCATTGTGCAGTTTGTATTTAATTCTGATGCAATTTCTGTGTTTCATCGTCAATAAGAAGGTCCAAGGGATACAGTAAACCTGCAGTGAAGCATCGTAATCTATAAGTAGTGTCACAGGGGCGGTACAAAACATAGACAGTAAGATGAGTCAGTATTCTTGTACTTAAATCGGCATTGTACGTTTTCTAATTAAATCCGATGCAATTTCCGTGTTTCTTCGTCAATAAGACGGTCCAAGGGATACAGTAAACCTGAGGTGAAGCATCGGAATCTATAGCTAGTGTCACAGGAATGGTTCAAAACATAGGCAGTAAGAAGAGTCAGTCTTTATGCCCTTAAGTCGGCATAGTGCCTTTTGTATTTAATTCCGATGCAATTTCTGTGTTTCATCGTCAATAACAAGGTCCAAGGGATACAGTAAACCTGGAGTGAAGCTTCGGAATCTATAACTAGTGTCACAGGAATCGTTCAAAACGTAGACAGTAAGAAGAGTCAGACTTCTTGTACTTAAGGCGACATTGTGCCGTTTCTATTTAATTCGGATACAATTTCTGTGTTTCATTGTCAGTAAGAAGGTCAGAGGGATACAATAAACCTGAAGTGAAGCATCGGAATCTATAACTAGTGTCACAGGAATGGTTCAAACATAGACAGTAAGAAGAGTCAGTCTTCTTGTACTTAAGTCGGCATTGTGCCTTTTTTATTTAATTCCGATGCAATTTCTGCGTTTCATCGGCAATAAGGTCAGAGGGATACAGTAAACCTGAAGTGAAGCATCGGAATCTAAAACTAGTGTCATAGCAATGGTTCAAAACATAGACAGTAGGACTAGTCAGTCTTCTTGTACTTCAGTCGGCATTGTGCCTTTTGTATTTAATTCCGATGCAATTTCTGTGTTTCATCGTCAATAATAAGGTCAGAGGGATACAGTAAACCTGAGGTAAAGCATCGGAATCAAAACTAGTTTCACAGGAATGGTTCAAAGCATAGTCAGTAAGAAGAGTCAGTCTTCTTGTACTTAAGTCGGCATTGTGCCTTTTCAATATAATTCCGATGCAATTTCTGTGTTTCATCGTCAATAAGAAGGTCCAAGTGATACAGTAAAATTGGAGTGAAGCATCGGAATCTATAAATAGTGTCACAGGAATGGTTCAAAACATAGACAGTAAGAAGAGTCAGTCTTCGTATACTTAAGTCGGCATTTTGCCTTTTGTATTTAATTCCGATGCAATTTCTGTGTTTCATCGTCAATAAGAAGGTCCAAGGGATTGAGTAAACCTGAAGTGAAGCAACGGAATCTGTAACTAGTGTCACGGGAATGTTTCAAATCATTGTCAATAAGAAGAGTCGGTCTTCATGTACTTAAGTCGGCATTGTGCCTTTTGTATTTAATTCCGATGAAACTTCTGTGTTTCATCGTCAATAAGATGGTTCAAGGGATACAGTAAACCTGAAGTGAAGCATCGGAATCCATAACTAGTGTCACAGGAATTTTTCGAATCGTAGACAGTAGGAAGAGTCAGTGTTCTTGTACTTAAGTCGGCATTGTGCCTTTTCTATTAAATTCCGATGCTATTTCTGTGTTTCATCGTCAATAAGAAGGTCAGAGGGATACAGTAAACCTGAAGTGAAGCATCTCAATCTATAACTAGTGTCACAGGAATGGTTCAAAACATAGTCAGTAAGAAGAGTCAGTCTTCTTGTACTTAATTCGGCATTTAGCCTTTCGTATTGAATTCCGATGCAATTTATGTGCTTCACCGACAATAAGAAGGTCAGAGGGATACAGTAAACCTGAAGTGAAGCATCGGAATCTATAACTAGTGTCACAGGAATGGTTCAAACGTAGACAGTAAGAAGAGTCAGTCTTCATGTACCTAAGTCGGCATTGTGGCTTTTGTATATAATTCCGATGCAATTTCTGTGTTTCATCGTCAATATGAAGGTCAGAGGTATACAGTAAACCGGAAGTGAAGCATCGGAATCTATAACTAGTGTCACAGGAATGGTTCAAAACATAGTCAGTAAGAAGTGTCAGTCTTCTTGTCCTTAAGTCGGCATTGTGCCTTTAGTATTTAATTCCGATTCAATTTCTGTGTTTCATCGTCAATAAGAAGGTCCAAGGGATACAGTAAACCTGGAGTGAAGCATCGGAATCTATAATTAGAGTCACAGTAGTGGTTCAAAACATAGCCAGTAAGAAGAGTCAGTCATCTTGTACTTATTTCGGGATTGTGCCTTTTGTATTTAGTTCCGATGCAATTTCTGTTTTTCAATGTCAATAAGAAGGTCCAAGGGATACAGTAAACCTGGAGTGAAGCATCGGAATCTATAACTAGAGTCACAGGAATGGTTCAAAACATAGACAGTAAGAAAAGTCAGTCTTCGTGTACTTAAGTCGGCATTTTGCCTTTTGTATTTACTTCCGATGCAGTTTCTGTCTTTCATCGTCAATAAGAAATTCCAAGGTTTACAGTAAACCTGAGGTGAAGCATCGGAATCTATAACTAGTGTCACAGGAATGGTTCAAAACATAGTCAGTAAGAAGAGTCAGTCTTCTTGTATTTAAGTCGGCATTGTACCTTTTCTATTTAATTCTGATGCAATTTCTGTGTTTCATCGTCAATAAGAAGGTCTAAGGGATACAATAAACCTGGAGAGAAGCATCGAAATCTATAACTAGTGTCACAGGAATGGTTAAAAGCGTAGACAGTAAGAAGAGTCAGACTTCTTGTACTGAAGTCGACATTGTGCCTTTTCTATTTAATTCCGATGCAATTTCTGTGTTTCATTGTCAATAAGAAGGACAGAGGGATACAATAAACCTGAAGCTAAGCATCGGAATCTTTAACTAGTGTCACAGGAATGGTTCAAAACAAAGTCAGTTAGAAGAGTCAGTCTTCTTGTCATTAAGTCGGCATTGTGCCATTTACATTTAATTCCGATGCAATTTCTGTGTTTCATCGACAGTAAGAAGGTCCAAGGGATACAGTAAACCTGGAGTGAAGCATCGGAATCTATAACTAGTGTCACAGGATTGGTGCAAAACATAGACAGTAAGAAGAGTCAGTCTTCGTGTACTTAAGTCGGCGTTTTGCCTTTTGTATATAATTCCGATGCAATTGCTGTGTTTCATCGTCATTAACAAGGTCCATGGGATACAGTAAATCTGAAGTGAAGCATCGGAATCTATAACTAGTGTCACGGGAGTGGTTCAAAACATAGTCAGTAAGAACAGTCAGTCTTCTCGTACTTTACTCGGCATTGTGCCTTTTATATTTAATTCCGATGCAATTTCTGTGATTCATCGTCAATAAGAAGGCCCAAGGGTTACAGAAAACTGGAGTGAACCGTCGGACTCTATAACTAGTGTCACAGAAATGGTTCAAAACATAGACAGTAGAAGAGTCAGTCTTCTTGTACTTAAGTCAGCATTGTGCCTTTTGTATTTAATTCCGATGCAATTTCTGTGTTTCATCGTCAACAAGAAGGTCCAAGAGAAACAGTATACCTGAAGTGAAGCATCGGAATCTATAACTAGTGTCACAGGAATGGTTCAAAACATACACAGTAGGAAGAATCAGTCTTCTTGTACTTAAGTCGGCATGTGCCTTTTGTAATTAATTCCGATGCAATTTCTGTGTTTCATCGACAATAAGAAGGTCAGAGCGATACAGTAAACTTGAAGTGAAGCATCAGAATCCAAAACTAATGTCACAGGAATGGTTCAAAACATAGACAGTAGGAAGAGTCAGCCTTCTTGTACTTAAGTCGGCATTGTGCCTTTTGTATTTAATTCCGATGCAATTTCTGTATTTCATCGTCAATAAGAAAGTCAGAGGGATACAGTGAACCAGAAGTGAAGCATCAGAATCAATAACTAGTGTCACAGGAATGGTTCAAAACATAGTCAGTAAGAGGATTCAGTCTTCTTGTACTTAAGTCGGCTTTGTGCCTTTTGTATTTAATTCTGATGCAATTTCTGTGTTTCATCGTCAATAAGAAGGTCCAAGGGATACAGTAAACCTGCAGTGAAGCATCGGAATCTATAAGTAGTGTCACAGGGACGGTACAAAGCATAGACAGTAAGATGAGTCAGTATTCTTTTACTTTATTCGGCATTGTGCTTTTTGTATATATTTCCGATGCAATTTCTGTGTTTCATCGTCAATATGAAGGTCCAAGGGATACAGTAAACCTCAAGTGAAGCATCGGAATCTATAACTAGTGTCACAGGAATGGTTCAAATCATAGTCAGTAGTAAGAGTCGGTCTTCATGTACTTAAGTCGGCATTGTGCCTTTTAATATGTAATTCCGATGCAATTTCAGTGTTTCATCGTCAATAAGAAGGTAGAAGGGATACAGTAGACCTGAAGTGAAGCATCGGAATCCATAACTAGTGTCACAGGAATGGTTTAAACATAGACAGTAGGAAGAGTCAGTCTTCTTTTACTTAAGTCGGCATTGTGCCTTTTCTATTTAATTCCGATGCAATTTCTGTGTTTCATCGACAATAATAACGTCCAAGGCATACAGTAAACCTGAAGTGAAGCATCGGAATCTATAACTAGTGTCACAGGAATGGTTCAAAACATACCCAGTAAGAAGAGTCAGTCTTCTTGTACTTAAGTCGGTATTGTGCCTTTTGTATTTAATTCCGATGCAATTTCTGTGATGCATGGTCAATAAGAAGGTCAGAGGGATACAATAAACCTGGAGTAAAGCATCGGAATCTATAACTAGTGTCACTGGAATGGTTCAAAGTATAGACAGTAAGAAGCGTCAGTCTTCTTGTACTTAAGTCGGCATTGTGCCTTTTGTATTTAATTCCGATGAAATTTCTGTGTTTCATCGTCAATAAGAAGGTCCCAGGGATACAGTAAACCTTAAGTGAAGCATCAGAATCTATAACTAGTGTCACAAGAATGGTTCAAATCATAGACAGTAGGAAGGGTCAGTCTTCTTGTACTTAAGTCGGCATTGTGCCTTTCGTATTTAATTCCGATGCAATTTCTGTGTTTCATCGTCAATAAGATGGTCCAAGGGATACGGCAAACCTGGAGTGAAGCATCGGAATCTATAACTAGTGTCACAGGAATAGTTCAAAACATAGACAGTAAGAGGAGTCAGTCTTCTTGTGCTTAAGTCGTCTTTGTGCCACTTCTTTTTAATTCCGATGCAATTTCTGTGTTTCATCGTCAATAAGAAGGACAGAGGGATACAATAAGCCTGAAGTGAAGCATCAGAATCTATAACTAGTGTCACAGGAATGGTTCAAAACAAAGTCAGTAAGAAGAGTCAGTCTTCTTGTCCTTAAGTCGGCATTGTGCCTTTTGCATTTAATTCCGATGAAATTTCTGTGTTTCGTCGTCAATAAGAAGGTCCAAGGGATACAGTAAACCTCAAGTGAAGCATCGGAATCTATAACTAGTGTCACAGGAATGGTTCAAATCATAGTCAGTAGTAAGAGTCGGTCTGCATGTACTTAAGTCGGCATTGTGCCTTTTAATATGTAATTCCGATGCAATTTCAGTGTTTCATCGTCAATAAAAAGGTAGAAGGGATACAGTAAACCTGAGGTGAAGCATCGGAATCTATAACTAGTGTCACAGGAATGGTTCAAAACGTAGTCAGTAAGAAGAGTCAGTCTTCTTGTACTTAAGTCGGCATTGTACCTTTTCTATTTAATTCTGATGCAATTTCTGTGTTTCATCGTCAATAACAAGGTCCAAGGGATACAGTAAACCTGGAGTGAAGCTTCGGAATCTGGAACTAGTGTCAATGGAATGGTTCAAAACATAGTCAGTAAGAAGAGTCAGTCTTCTTGTACTTAAGTCGGCATTGTGCCTTTTGTATTTAATTTCGATGCAATTTCTGTGTTTCATCGTCAATAAGAAGGTCGGAGGGATACAGTAAACCTGAAGTGAAGCATCGGAATCTATAGCTAGTGTCACAGGAATGGTTCAAATCATAGACAGTAGTAAGAGTCAGTCTTCTTGTACTTAAGTCGGCATTGTGTCTTTTGTATTTAATTCCGATGCAATTTCTGTGTTTCGTCATCAATAAAAAGGTCAGAGGGATACAGTAAACCTGAAGTGAGGCATCGGAATCCAAAACTAGTGTCACAGGAATGGTTCAAAACATAGACAGTAGGAAGAGTCAGTCTTCTTGTACATAAGTTAGCATTGTGCCTTTTGTATTTAATTCCGATGCAATTTCTGTGTTTCATCGTCAAAAAGATGGTCCAAGGGATACAGTAAACCTGGAGAGAAGCATCGGAATCTATAACTAGTGTCACAGGAATGGTTCAAAACGTAGACAGTAAGAAGAGTCAGACTTCTTGTACTTAAGTCGACATTGTGCCTTTTCTATTTAATTCCGATGCAGTTTCTGTGTTTCATCGTCAATATGAAGATCAGAGGTGTACAGTAAACCGGAAGTGAAGCATCGGAATCTATAACTAGTGTCACAGGAATGGTTCAAAACATAGTCAGTAAGAAGAGTCAGTCTTCTTGTCCTTAAGTCGGCATTGTGACTTTAGTATTTAATTCCGATTCAATTTCTGTGTTTCATCGTCAATAAGAAGGTCCAAGGGATACAGTAAACCTGGCGTGAAGCATCGGAATCTATAATTAGAGTCACAGTAGTGGTCAAAACATTGACAGTAAGAAGAGTCAGTCATCTTGTACTTATTTCGGGATTGTGCCTTTTGTATTTAGTTCCGATGCAATTTCTGTTTTTCATCTTCAATAAGAAGGTCCAAGGGAGACAGTAAACCTGGAGTGAAGCATCGGAATCTATACCTAGTGTCACAGGAATGGTTCAAAACATAGACAGTAAGAAAAGTCAGTCTTCGTGTACTTAATCGGCATTTAGCCTTTTGTATTTACTTCCGATGCAATTTCTGTGTTTCATCGTCAATAAGAAATTCCAAGGTTTACAGTAAACCTGAGGTGAAGCATCGGAATCTATAACTAGTGTCACAGGAATGGTTCAAAACATAGTCAGTACGAAGAGTCAGTCTTCTTGTACTTAAGTCGGCATTGTACCTTTTCTATTTAATTCTGATGCAATTTCTGTGTTTCATCGTCAATAAGAAGGTCCAAGGGATACAATAAACCTGGAGAGAAGCATCGAAACCTATAACTAGTGTCACAGGAATGGTTCAAAACGTAGACAGTAAGAAGAGTCAGACTTCTTGTACTTAAGTCGACATTGTGCCTTTTCTATTTAATTCCGATGCAATTTCTGTGTTTCATTGTCAATAAGAAGGTCAGAGGGATACAATAAACCTGAAGTGAAGCATCGGAATCTATAACTAGTGTCACAGGAATGGTTCAAAGCAAAGTCAGTAAGAAGAGTCAGTCTTCTTGTCCTTAAGTCGGCATTGTGCCATTTGCATTTAATTCCGATGCAATTGCTGTGTTTCATCGTCAATAACAAGGTACATGGGATACAGTAAACCTGAAGTGAAGCATCGGAATCTATAACTAGTGTCACAGCAATGGTTCAAAACATAGACAGTAGAAGAGTCAGTCTTCTTGTACTTAAGTCGGCATTGTGCCTGTTGTATTTAATTCCGATGCAATTGCTGTGTTGCATCGTCATTAAGAAGGTCCAAGAGAAACAGTATACCTGAAGTGAAGCATCGGAATCTATAACTAGTGTCACAGGAATGGTTCAAAACATAGTCAGTAAGAAGAGTCAGTCTTCTTGTCCTTAAGTCGGCATTGTGCCTTTTGTATTTAATTCCGATCCAATTTCTGTGTTTCATCGGCAATAAGATCAGAGGGATACAGTAAACCTGAAGTGAGGCTTCGGAATCTATAACTAGTGTCACAGGAATGGTTCAAAACATAGACAGTAGGAAGAATCAGTCTTCTTGTACTCAAGTCGGCATTGTGCCTTCTGTAATTAATTCCGATGCAATTTCTGTGTTTCATCGTCAGTAAGAAGGTCCAAGGGATACAGTAAACTTGAAGTGAAGCATCGGAATCCAAAACTAATGTCACAGGAATGGTTCAAAACATAGACAGTAGGAAGAGTCAGTCTTCTTGTACTTAAGTCGGCATTGTGCCTTTTGTATTTAATTCCGATGCAATTTCTTTGTTTCATCGTCAATAAGAAAGACAGAGGGATACTGTAAACCAGATGTGAAGCATCAGAATCAATAACTAGTGTCACAGGAATGGTTCAAAACATAGTCAGTAAGAAGATTCAGTCTTCTTGTACTTAAGTCGGCATTGTGCCTTTTGTATTTAATTCTGATGCAATTTCTGTGTTTCATCGTCAATAAGAAGGTCCAAGGGATATAGTAAACCTCAAGTGAAGCATCGGAATCTATAACTAGTGTCACAGGAATGGTTCAAATCATAGTCAGTAGTAAGAGTCGGTCTTCATGTATTAAGTCGGCATTGCGCCTTTTAATATGTAATTCCGATGCAATTTCAGTGTTTCATCGTCAATAAGAAGGTAGAAGTGATACAGAAGACCTGAAGTGAAGCATCGGAATCTATAACTAGTGTCACAGGAATGGTTCAAACATAAACAGTAGGAAGAGTCAGTCTTCTTGTACTTAAGTCGGCATTGTGCCTTTTCTATTTAATTCCGATGCAATTTCTGTGTTTCATCGTCAATAAAAAGGTCCAAAGCATACAGTAACCCTGAAGTGAAGCATCGGAATCTATAACCAGTGTCACAGGAATGGTTCAAAATATAGACAGTAAGAAGAGTCAGTCTTTTTGCCCTTAAGTCGGCATAGTGCCTTTTGTATTTAATTCCGTTGCAATTTCTGTGTTTCATCGTCAATAACAAGGTCCAAGGGATACAGTAAACCTGGAGTGAAGCATCGGAATCTATAACTAGTGTCACAGGAATCGTTCAAAACGTAGACAGTAAGAAGAGTCAGACTTCTTGTACTTAAGTCGACATTGTGCCTTTTCTATTTAATCCCGATGCAATTTCTGTGTTTCATTGTCAATAAGAAGGTCAGAGGGATACAATAAACCTGAAGTGAAGCATCGGAATCTATAACTAGTGTCACAGGAATGGTTCAAAACAAAGTCAGTAAGAAGAGTCAGTCTTCTTGTCCTTAAGTCGGCATTGTGCCATTTGCATTTAATTCCGATGCAATTTCTGTGTTTCATCGTCAGTAAGAAGGTCCAAGGGATACAGTAAACCTGGAGTGAAGCATCGGAATCTATAACTAGTGTCACAGGATTGGTTCAAAACGTAGACAGTAAGAAGAGTCAGTCTTCGTGTACTTAAGTCGGCATTTTGCCTTTTGTATTTAATTCCGATGCAATTGCTTTGTTTCATCGTCAATAACAAGGTCCATGGGATACAGTAAACCTGAAGTGAAGCATCGGAAACTATAACTAGTGTCACAGGAATGGTTCCAAACATAGTCAGTAAGAAGAGTCAGTCTTCTTGTACTTTACTCGGCATTGTGCCTTTTATATTTAATTCCGATGCAATTTCTGTGATTCATCGTCAATAAGAAGGCCCACGGGTTACAGAAAACTGGAGTGAAGCATCGGACTCTATAACTAGTATCACAGAAATGGTTCAAAACATAGACAGTAGAAGAGTCAGTCTTCTTGTACTTAAGTCGGCATTGTGCCTTTTGTATTTAATTCCGATGCAATTTCTGTGTTTCATCGTCAATAAGAAGGTCCAAGAGAAACAGTATACCTGAAGTGAAGCATCGGAATCTATAACTATTGTCACAGGAATGGTTCAAACATAGTCAGTAAGAAGAGTCAGTCTTCTTGTCCTTAAGTCGGCATTTTGCCTTTTGTATTTAATTCCGATGCAATTTCGGTGTTTCATCGTCAATAAGAAGTTCCAAGGGATACAGTAAACCTGAGGTGAAGCATCGGAATCTATAACTAGTGACACAGGAATGGTTCAAAACATAGTCAGTAAGAAGAGTCAGTCTTCTTGTACTTAAGTCGGCATAGTACGTTTTCTAATTAATTCCGATGCAATTTCCGTGTTTCATCGTCAATAAGAAGGTCCAAGGGATACAGTAAACCTGAGGTGAAGCATCGGAATCTGTAGCTAGTGTCACAGGAATGGTTCAAAACATAGGCAGTAAGAAGAGTCAGTCTTTTTGCCCTTAAGTCGGCATAGTGCCTTTTGTATTTAATTCCGATGCAATTTCTGTGTTTCATCGTCAATAACAAGGTCCAAGGGATACAGTAATCCTGGAGTGAAGCATCGGAATCTATAACTAGTGTCACAGGAATCGTTCAAATCGTAGACAGTAAGAAGAGTCAGACTTCTTGTACTTAAGTCGACATTGTGCCTTTTCTATTTAATTCCGATGCAATTTCTGTGTTTCATCGGCAATAAGATCAGAGGGATACAGTAAACCTGAAGTGAAGCTTCGGAATCTATAACTAGTGTCACAGGAATGGTTCAAAACATAGACAGTAGGAAGAATCAGTCTTCTTGTACTTAAGTCGGCATTGTGCCTTTTGTATTTAATTCCGATGCAATTTCTGTGTTTCATCGACAATAAGAAGGTCAGAGCGATACAGTAAACTTGAAGTGAAGCATGGGAATCCAAAACTAATGTCACAGGAATGGTTCAAAACATAGACAGTAGGAAGAGTCAGTCTTCTTGTACTTAAATCGGCATTGTGCCTTTTGTATTTAATTCCGATGCAATTTCTGTGTTTCATCGTCAATAAGAAAGTCAGAGGGATACAGTAAACCAGATGTGAAGCATCAGAATCATTAACTAGTATCACAGGAATGGTTCAAAACATAGTCAGTAAGAAGATTCAGTCTTCTTGTACTTAAGTCGGCATTGTGCAGTTTGTATTTAATTCTGATGCAATTTCTGTGTTTCATCGTCAATAAGAAGGTCCAAGGGATACAGTAAACCTGCAGTGAAGCATCGTAATCTATAAGTAGTGTCACAGGGACGGTACAAAACATAGACAGTAAGATGAGTCAGTATTCTTGTACTTAAATCGGCATTGTGCCTTTTGTATTTAATTCCGATGCAATTTCATGTGTTTCATCGTCAATAAGAAAGTCAGAGGGATACAGTAAACCAGATGTGAAGCATCAGAATCAATAACTAGTATCACAGGAATGGTTCAAAACATAGTCAGTAAGAAGATTCAGTCTTCTTGTACTTAAGTCGGCATTGTGCTGTTTGTATTTAATTCTGATGCAATTTCTGTGTTTCATCGTCAATAACAAGGTCCAAGGGATACAGTAAACCTCAAGTGAAGCGTCGGAATCTATAACAAGTGTAACAGGAATGGTTCAAATCATAGTCAGTAGTAAGAGTCGGTCTTCATGTACTTAAGTCGGCATGATGCCTTTTAATATGTAATTCCGATGCAATTTCAGTGTTTCATCGTCAATAAGAAGGTAGAAGTGATACAGTAGACCTGAAGTGAAGCATCGGAATCTATAACTAGTGTCACAGGAATGGTTCAAACATAGACAGTAGGAAGAGTCAGTCTTCTTGTACTTAAGTCGGCATTGTGCCTTTTCTATTTAATTCCGATGCAATTTCTGTGTTTCATCGTCAATAAGAAGGTCCAAGGCATACAGTAAATCTGAAGTGAAGCATCGGAATCTATAACCAGTGTCACAGGAATGGTTCAAAACATAGCCAGTAAGAGGAGTCAGTCTTCTTGTACTTAAGTCGGCATTGTGCCTTTTCTATTTAATTCCGATGCAATTTGTGTGTTTCATCGTCAATAAGAAGGTCCAAGGGATTCAGTAAACCTGGAGTGATGCATCGGAATCTTTAACTAGTGTCACAGGAATGGTTCAAAACATAGACAGTAAGAAGAGTCAGTCTTCTTGTACTTAAGTCGACATTGTGCCATTTCTATTTAATTCCGATGCAATATCCGTGTTTCTTCGTCAATAAGAAGGTCCAAGGGATACAGTAAACCTGAGGTGAAGCATCGGAATCTATAGCTAGTGTCACAGGAATGGTTCAAAACATAGGCAGTAAGAAGAGTCAGTCTTCTTGCCCTTAAAACGGCATAGTGCCTTTTGTATTTAATTCCGATGCAATTTCTGTGTTTCAATTTCAATAAGAAGGTCCAAGGGATACAGTAAATCTGGAGTGTAGCATCGGAATCTATAACTAGTGTCACAGGAATGGTTCAAAACATAGACAGTAAGAAGAGTCAATCTTTGTATACTTAAGTCGGCATTTTGCATTTTGTATTTAATTCCGATGCAATTTCGGTGTTTCATCGTCAATAAGAAGTTCCAAGGGATACAGTAAACCTGAGGAGAAGCATCAGAATCTATAACTAGTGTCACAGGAATGGTTCAAAACATAGTCAGTAAGAAGAGTCAGTCCTCTTGTACTTAAGTCGGCATTGTACCCTTTCTAATTCATTCCGATGCAATTTCCGTGTTTCATCGTGAATAAGAAGGTCCAAGGGATACAGTAAACCTGAGGTGAAGCATCGGAATCTATAGCTAGTGTCACAGGAATGGTTCAAAGTATAGGCAGTAAGAAGAGTCAGTCTTCTTTCCCTTAAGTCGGCATAGTTCCATTTGTATTTAATTCCAATGCAATTTCTGTGTTTCATCGTCAATAACAAGGTCCAAGGGATACAGTAAACCTGGAGTGAAGCATCGGAATCTATAACTAGTGTCACAGGAATGGTTCAAAACATAGACAGTAAGAAGAGTCAGACTTCTTGTACATAAGTCGAGTTTGTGCCTTTTCTATTTAATTCCGATGCAATTTCTGTGATGCACCGTCAATAAGAAGGTCAGAGGGATACAATAAACCTGGAGTGAAGCATCGGAATCTATAACTAGTGTCACTGGAATGGTTCAAAATATAGCCAGTAAGAAGAGTCAGTCTTCTTGTATTTAAGTCGGCATTGTGCCTTTTGCATTTAATTCCGATGAAATTTCTGTGTTTCATCGTCAATAAGAAGGTCCAAGGGATACAGTAAATCTGAAGTGAAGCATCGGAATCTATAACTAGTGTCACAGGAATGGTTCAAAACAAAGTCAGTAAGAAGAGTCAGTCTTCTTGTCCTTAAGTCGGCATTGTGCCATTTGCATTTAATTCCGATGCAATTTCTGTGTTTCATCGTCAGTAAGAAGGTCCAAGGGATACAGTAAACCTAGAGTGAAGCATCGGAATCTATAACTAGTGTCACAGGATTGGTTCAAAACGTAGACAGTTAGAAGAGTCAGTCTTCGTGTACTTAAGTCGGCATTTTGCCTTTTGTATTTAATTCCGATGCAATTGCTGTGTTTCATCGTCAATAACAAGGTCCATGGGATACAGTAAACCTGAAGTGAAGCATCGGAAACTATAACTAGTGTCACAGGAATGGTTCAAAACATAGTCAGTAAGAAGAGTCAGTCTTCTTGTACTTTACTCGGCATTGTGCCTTTTATACTTAATTCCGATGCAATTTCTGTGATTCATCGTCAATAAGAAGGCCCAAGGGTTACAGAAAACTGGAGTGAAGCATCGGACTCTATAACTAGTATCACAGAAATGGTTCAAAACATAGACAGTAGAAGAGTCAGTCTTCTTGTACTTAAGTCGGCATTGTGCCTTTTGTATGCAATTTCTGTGTTTCATCGTCAATAAGAAGGTCCAAGAGAAACAGTATACCTGAAGTGAAGCATCGGAATCTACAACTAGTGTCACAGGAATGGTTCAAACATAGTCAGTAAGAAGAGTCAGTCTTCTTGTCCTTAAGTCGGCATTTTGCCTTTTGTATTTAATTCCGATGCAATTTCGGTGTTTCATCGTCAATAAGAAGTTCCAAGGGATACAGTAAACCTGAGGTGAAGCATCGGAATCTATAACTAGTGACACAGGAATGGTTCAAAACATAGTCAGTAAGAAGAGTCAGTCTTCTTGTACTTAAGTCGGCATTGTACGTTTTCTAATTAATTCCGATGCAATTTCCGTGTTTCATCGTCAATTAGAAGGTCCAAGGGATACAGTAAACCTGAGGTGAAGCATCGGAATCTATAGCTAGTGTCACAGGAATGGTTCAAAACATAGGCAGTAAGAAGAGTCAGTCTTTTTGCCCTTAAGTCGGCATAGTGCCTTTTGTATTTAATTCCGATGCAATTTCTGTGTTTCATCGTCAATAACAAGGTCCAAGGGATACAGTAAACCTGGAGTGAAGCATGGGAATCTATAACTAGTGTCACAGGAATCGTTCAAAACGTAGACAGTAAGAAGAGTCAGACTTCTTGTACTTAAGTCGACATTGTGCCTTTTCTATTTAATTCCGATGCAATTTCTGTGTTTCATCGGCAATAAGATCAGAGGGATACAGTAAACCTGAAGTGAAGCTTCGGAATCTATAACTGGTGTCACAGGAATGGTTCAAAACATAGACAGTAGGAAGAATCAGTCTTCTTGTACTTAAGTCGGCATTGTGCCTTTTGTAATTAATTCCGATGCAATTTCTGTGTTTCATCGACAATAAGAAGGTCAGAGCGATACAGTAAACTTGAAGTGAAGCATCGGAATCCAAAACTAATGTCACAGGAATGGTTCAAAACATAGACAGTAGGAAGAGTCAGTCTTCTTGTACTTAAATCGGCATTGTGCCTTTTGTATTTAATTCCGATGCAATTTCTGTGTTTCATCGTCAATAAGAAAGTCAGAGGGATACAGTAAACCAGATGTGAAGCATCAGAATCAATAACTAGTATCACAGGAATGGTTCAAAACATAGTCAGTAAGAAGATTCAATCTTCTTGTACTTAAGTCGGCATTGTGCTGTTTGTATTTAATTCTGATGCAATTTCTGTGTTTCATCGTCAATAAGAAGGTCCAAGGGATACAGTAAACCTGCAGTGAAGCATCGTAATCTATGAGTAGTGTCACAGGGACGGTACAAAACATAGACAGTAAGATGAGTCAGTATTCTTGTACTTAAGTCGGCATTGTGCTTTTTGTATTTATTTCCGATGCAATTTCTGTGTTTCATCGTCAATAACAAGGTCCAAGGGATACAGTAAACCTCAAGTGAAGCGTCGGAATCTATAACAAGTGTAACAGGAATGGTTCAAATCATAGTCGGTAGTAAGAGTCGGTCTTCATGTACTTAAGTCGGCATGATGCCTTTTAATATGTAATTCCGATGCAATTTCAGTGTTTCATCGTCAATAAGAAGGTAGAAGTGATACAGTAGACCTGAAGTGAAGCATCGGAATCTATAACTAGTGTCACAGGAATGGTTCAAACATAGACAGTAGGAAGAGTCAGTCTTCTTGTACTTAAGTCGGCATTGTGCCTTTTCTATTTAATTCCGATGCAATTTCTGTGTTTCATCGTCAATAAGAAGGTCCAAGGCATACAGTAAATCTGAAATGAAGCATCGGAATCTATAACCAGTGTCACAGGAATGGTTCAAAACATAGCCAGTAAGAGGAGTCAGTCTTCTTGTACTTAAGTCGGCATTGTGCCTTTTCTATTTAATTCCGATGTAATTTGTGTGTTTCATCGTCAATAAGAAGGTCCAAGGGATTCAGTAAACCTGGAGTTATGCATCGGAATCTTTAACTAGTGTCACAGGAATGGTTCAAAACATAGACAGTAAGAAGAGTCAGTCTTCTTGTACTTAAGTCGACATTGTGCCATTTCTATTTAATTCCGATGCAATATCCGTGTTTCTTCGTCAATAAGAAGGTCCAAGGGATACAGTAAACCTGAGGTGAAGCATCGGAATCTATAGCTAGTGTCACAGGAATGGTTCAAAACATAGGCAGTAAGAAGAGTCAGTCTTCTTTCCCTTAGGTCGGCATAGTGCCACTTGTATTTAATTCCGATGCAATTTCTGTGTTTCATCGTCAATAACAAGGTCCAAGGGATACAGTAAACCTGGAGTGAAGCATCGGAATCTATAACTAGTGTCACAGGAATGGTTCAAAGCATAGACAGTAAGAAGAGTCAGTCTTCTTGTACATAAGTCGAGTTTGTGCCTTTTTTGTTTAATTCAGATGCAATTTCTGTGATGCACCGTCAATAAGAAGGTCAGAGGGATACAATAAACCTGGAGTGAAGCATCGGAATCTATAACTAGTGTCACTGGAATGGTTCAAAGTATAGACAGTAAGAAGAGTCAGTCTTCTTGTATTTAAGTCGGCATTGTGCCTTTTGTATTTAATTCCGATGAAATATCTGTGTTTCATCGTCAATAAGAAGGTCCAAGGGATACAGTAAACCTGAAGTGAAGCATCGGAATCTATAACTAGTGTCACAGGAATGGTTCAAATCATAGACAGTAGGAAGGGTCAGTCTTCTTGTACTTAAGTCGGCATTGTGCCTTTCGTATTTAATTCCGATGCAATTTCTGTGCTTCATCGTCAATAACAAGGTCCAAGGGATACAGTAAACCTGGAGTGAAGCATCGCAATCTGTAACTATTGTCAATGGAATGGTTCAAAACATAGACAGTAAGAAGAGTCAGTCTTCTTGTACTTGGGTCGGCATTGTGTCTTTTGTATTTAATTCCGATGCAATTTCTGTGTTTCGTCATCAATAAGAAGGTCAGAGGGATACAGTAAACCTGAAGTGAGGCATCGGAATCCAAAACTAGTGTCACAGGAATGGTTCAAAACATAGACAGTAGAAAATTCAGTCTTCTTGTACGTAAGTCGGCATTGTGCCTTTTGTATTTAATTCCGATGCAATTTCTGTGTTTCATCGTCAAAAAGATGGTCCAAGGTATACAGTAAAACTAAAGTGAAGCATCGGAATCTATAACTAGTTTCACAGGAATGGATCAAAACATAGTCAGTAAGAAGAGTCAGTCTTCTTGTACTTAAGTCTTCATTGTGCCTTTTCAATTTAATTCCGATGCTAATTCTGTGTTTCATCGTCAATAAGAAGGTCCAAGGGACACAGTATACCTGGAGAGAAGCATCGAAATCTATAACTAGTGTTACAGGAATGGTTCAAAACGTAGACAGTAAGAAGAGTCAGACTTCTTGTACTTAAGTCGACATTGTGCCTTTTCTATTTAATTCCGATGCAATTTCTGTGTTTCATTGTCAATAAGAAGGTCAGAGGGATACAATAAACCTAAAATGAAGCATCGGAATCTATTACTAGTGTCACAGGAATGGTTCAAAACAAAGTCAGTAAGAAGAGTCAGTCTTCTTGTCCTTAAGTCGGCATTGTGCCATTTGCATTTAATTCCGATGCAATTTCTGTGTTTCATCGTCAGTAAGGAGGTCCAAGGGATACAGTAAACCTGGAGTGAAGCATCGGAATCTATAACTAGTGTCACAGGAATGGTTCAAAACATAGACAGTAGGAAGAATCAGTCTTCTTGTACTTAAGTCGGCATTGTGCCTTTTGTAATTAATTCCGATGCAATTTCTGTGTTTCATCGACAATAAGAAGGTCAGAGCGATACAGTAATTTTGAAGTGAAGCATCGGAATCCAAAACTAATGTCACAGAAATGGTTCAAACATAGTCAGTAGGAAGAGTCAGTCTTCTTGTACTTAAGTCGGCATTGTGCCTATTATATTTAATTCCGATGCAATTTCTGTGATTTATCGTCAATAAGAAGGACCAAAGGTTACAGAAAACTGGAGTGAAGCATCGGACTCTATAACTAGTGTCACAGAAATGGTTCAAAACATAGACAGTAGACGAGGCAGTCTTCTTGTACTTAAGTCGGCATTGGCCTTTTGTATTTAATTCCGATGCAATTTCTGTGTTTCATCGTCAATAAGAAGGTCCAAGAGAAACAGTATACCTGAAGTGAAGCATCGGAATCGATAACTAGTGTCACAGGAATGGTTCAAAACATAGTCTGTAAGAAGAGTCAGTCTTCTTGTCCTTAAGTCGGCATTGTGCCTTTTGTATATAATTCCGATCCAATTTCTGTGTTTCATCGGCAATAAGGTCAGAGGGATACAGTAAACCTGAAGTGAAGCTTCGGAATCTATAACTAGTGTCACAGGAATGGTTCAAAACATAGACAGTAGGAAGAATCAGTCTTCTTGTACTTAAGTCGGCATTGTGCCTTTTGTAATTAATTCCGATGCAATTTCTGTGTTTCATCGACAATACGAAGGTCAGAGCGATACAGTAATTTTGAAGTGAAGCATCGGAATCCAAAACTAATGTCACAGAAATGGTTCAAACATAGACAGTAGGAAGAGTCAGTCTTCTTGTACTTAAGTCGGCATTGTGCCTTTTGTATTTAATTCCGATGCAATTTCTGTGTTTCATCGTCAATAAGAAAGTCAGAGGGATACAATAAGCCAGATGTGAAGCATCAGAAACAATAACTAGTGTCACAGGAATGATTCAAAACATAGTCAGTAAGAAGATTCAGTCTTCTTGTACTTAAGTCGGCATTGGGCCTTTTGTATTTAATTCTGATGCAATTTCTTTGTTTCATCGTCAATAAGAAGGTCCAAGGGATACAGTAAACCTGCAGTGAAGCATCGGAATCTATAAGTAGTGTCACAGGGACGGTACAAATCATAGACAGTAAGATGAGTCAGTATTCTTGTACTTAAGTCGGCATTGTGCTTTTTGTATTTATCTCCGATGCAATTTCTGTGTTTCATCGTCAATAAGAAGGTCCAAGGGATACAGTAAACCTCAAGTGAAGCATCAGAATCTATAATTAGTCTCACAGGAATGGTTCAAATCATAGTCAGTAGTAAGAGTCGGTCTTCATGTACTTAAGTCGGCATTGTGCCTTTTAATATGTAATTCCGATGCAATTTCAGTGTTTCATCGTCAATAAGAAGGTAGAAGGGATACAGTAGACCTGAAGTGAAGCATCGGAATCTATAACTAGTGTCACATGAATGGTTCAAACATAGACAGTAGGAAGAGTCAGTCTTCTTGTACTTAAGTCGGCATTGTGCTTTTTCTATTTAATTCCGATGCAATTTCTGTGTTTCATCGTCAATAAGAAGGTCCAAGGGATACAGTAAACCTGGAGTGAAGCATCGGAAACTATAGCTAGTGTCACAGGAATGGTTCAAAACATTGACAGCAAGAAGAGTCAGTCTTCTTGTACTTACGTCGCCATTGTGGCTTTTCTATTTAATTCCGATGCAATTTCTGTGTTTCATCGCCAATAAGAAGGTCCAAGGGATACAGTAAACCTGAGGTGAAGCATCGGAATCTATAGCTAGTGTCACAGGAATGGTTCAAAACATAGGCAGTAAGAAGAGTCAGTCTTCTTGCCCTTAAATCGGCATAGTGCCTTTTGTATTTAATTCCGATGCAATTTCTGTGTTTCATCGTCAATAAGAAGGTCCAAGGGATACAGTAAACCTGGAGTGTAGCATCGGAATCTATAACTAGTGTCACAGGAATGGTTCAAAACATAGACAGGAAGAAGAGTCAATCTTTGTATACTTAAGTCGGCATTTTGCCTTTTGTATTTAATTCCGATGCAATTTCGGTGTTTCATCGTCAATAAGAAGTTCCAAGGGAAACAGTAAACCTGAGGAGAAGCATCGGAATCTATAACTAGTGTCACAGGAATGGTTCAAAACATAGTCAGTAAGAAGAGTCAGTCCTCTTGTACTTAAGTCGGCATTGTACCCTTTCTAATTAATTCCGATGCAATTTCCGTGTTTCATCGTCAATAAGAAGGTCCAAGGGATACAGTAAACCTGAGGTGAAGCATCGGAATCTATAGCTAGTGTCACAGGAATGGTTCAAAGTATAGGCAGTAAGAAGAGTCAGTCTTCTTTCCCTTAGGTCGGCATAGTGCCACTTGTATTTAATTCCGATGCAATTTCTGTGTTTCATCGTCAATAACAAGGTCCAAGGGATACAGTAAACCTGGAGTGAAGCATCGGAATCTATAACTAGTGTCACAGGAATGGTTCAAAGCATAGACAGTAAGAAGAGTCAGACTTCTTGTACATAAGTCGAGTTTGTGCCTTTTCTGTTTAATTCAGATGCAATTTCTGTGATGCACCGTCAATAAGAAGGTCAGAGGGATACAATAAACCTGGAGTGAAGCATCGGAATCTATAACTAGTGACACCGGAATGGTTCAAAGCATAGACAGTAAGAAGAGTCAGTCTTCGTGTACTTAAGTCGGCATTTTGCCTTTTGTATTTAATTCCGATGCAATTTCTGTGTTTCATCGTCAATAACAAGTTCCAAGGGATACAGTAAACCTGGAGTGAAGCATCGGAATCTATAACTAGTGTCAATGGAATGGTTCAAAACATAGACAGTAAGAACAGTCAGTCTTCTTGTACTTAAGGCGGCATTGTGCCTTTTGTATTTTATTCCGATGCAGTTTCTGTATTTCATCGTCAATAAGAAGGTCAGAGGGGTACAGTAAACCTGAAGTGAAGCATCGGAATCTATAGCTAGTGTCACAGGAATGTTTCAAAACATAGTCAGTAAGAAGAGTCAGTCTTCTTGTCCTTAAGTCGTCATTGTGCCTTTTGTATGTAATTCCGATGCAATTTCTGTGTTTCATCATCAATAAGAAGGTCCAACGGATACAGTAAACCTGGAGTGAAGCATCGGAGTCTATAACTAGTGACAAAGGACTGGTTCAAATGTAGGCAGTAAGAAGAGTCAGTCTTCTTGAACTTAATTCGGCATTGTGCCTTCTGTATTTAATTCCGATGCAATTTCTGTGTTTCATCGTCAATAAGAAGGTCAGAGGGATACAGTAAACCTGACGTGGAGCATCGGAATCCATATCTAGTGTCACAGGAATGGTTCAAAGCATAGTCAGAAAGGAGAGTCAGTCTTCTTGTACTTAAGTCGGCATTCTGCCTTTTGTATTTAATTCCGATTCAATTTTCTGTGTTTCATCGTCAATAGGAAGGTCCAAGGGATACAGTAAACCTGAGGTGAAGCATCGGAATCTATAACTAGTTTCACAGGAATGGTTCAAAACATAGTCAGTAAGAAGAGTCAATCGTCTTGTACTTAAGTTGGCATTGTGCCTTTTCTATTTCATTCCGATGCAATTTCTGTGTTTCATCGTCAATAAGGTCAGAGGGATACAGTAATCCTAAACGGAAGCATCGGAATCTATAACTAGTGCCACAGGAATAGTTCAAAACATAGACAGTAAGAAGAGTCAGTCTCCTTGTACTTAATTCTGCACTGTGCCTTTTGTATTTAATTCCGATGCAATTTCTGTGTTTCATCCTCAATAAGAAGGTCCAAGGGATACAGTAAACCTGGAGTGAAGCATCGGAATCTATAACTAGTGTCACAGGAATGGTTCAAAACATAGACAGTAAGAAGAGTCAGTCTTCTTGTACTTAAGTCGGCATTTTGCCTTTTGTATTTAATTCCGATGCAATTTCTGTGTTTTATCGTCAATAAGAAGGTCCAAGGCATACAGTAAACCTGAGGTGAAGCATCGGAATCTATAACTAGTGTCACAGGAATGGTTCAAAACATAGTCAGTAAGAAGAGTCAGTCTTCTTGTACTTAAGTCGGCATTGTACCTTATCTAATTAATTCCGATGCAATTTCTGTGTTTCATCGTCAATAACAAGGTCCAAGGGATACAGTAAACCTGGAGTGAGGCATCGGAATCTATAACTAGTGTCAATGGAATATTTCAAAGCATAGACAGTAAGATGAGTCAGTCTTCTTGTACTTAAGTCGGCATTGTGCTTTTGTATTTAATTCCGATGCAGTTTCTGTGTTTCATCGTCAATAAGAAGGTCAGAGGGGTACAGTATACCTGAAGTGAAGCATAGAATCTATAGCTAGTGTCACAGGAATGGTTCAAAACATAGTCAGTAAGAAGATTCAGTCTTCTTGTACTTAAGTCGGCATTGTACCTTTTCTATTTAATTCCGATGCAATTTCTGTGTTTCATCGTCAGTAACAAGTTCCAAGGGATACAGTAAACCTGGACTGAAGCATCGGAATCTATAACTAGTGTCAATGGAATGGTTCAAAACATAGACATAAAGAAGAGTCAGTCTTCTTGTACTTAAGTCGGCATTGTGCATTTTGTATTTAATTCCGATGCAGTTTCTGTGTTTCATCGGCAATAAGAAGGTCAGAGGGGTACCGTAAACCTGAAGTGAAGCATCGGAATCTATAGCTAGTGTCACAGGAATGGTTCAATACATAGTCAGTAAGAAGAGTCAGCCTTCTTGTCCTTAAGTCGTCATTGTGCCTTTTGTATTTAATTCCGATGCAATTTCTGTGTTTCATCATCAATAAGAAGGTCCAAGGGATACAGTAAACCTGGAGTGAAGCATCGGGATCTGTAACTAGTGTCACAGGAATCGTTCAAATCATAGTCAGTAAGAAGAGTCAGTCTTCTTGTACTTAAGTCGGCATAGCGCCTTATCTATTTAATTCCGATGCAATTTGTGTGTTTCATCGTCAATAAGAAGGTCCAAGGGATACAGTAAACCTGGAGTCAACCATCGGAATCTATAACTAGTGTCAATGGTATGGTTCAAAACATAGACAGTAAGAAGAGTCAGTGTTCTTGTACTTAAGTCGGCATTGTGCCTTTTGTATTTAATTCCGATGCAATTTCTGTGTTTCATCTTCAATAAGAGGGTCAGAGGGATACACTAAACCTGAAGTGAAGCATCGGAATTCATAACTAGTGTCACAGGAATGGTTCAAAGCATAGTCAGAAAGGAGGGTCAGTCTTCTTGTACTTAAGTCGGCATTGTGCCTTTTGTATTTAATTCCGATGCAATTTCTGTGTTTCATCGTCAATAGGAAGGTCCAAGGATACAGTAAACCTGAGGTGAAGCATCGGAATCTATAACTAGTTTCACAATAATGGTTCAAAACATAGTCAGTAAGAAGAGTCAGTCTTCTTGTACTTAAGTTGGCATTGTGCCTTTTCTACTTAATTCCGATGCAATTTCTGTGTTTCATCGTCAATAAGAATGTCCAAGGGATACAGTAAACCTGAAGTGTAGCATCGGAATCTATAACTAGTGTCACAGGAATGGTTCAAAACATAGACAGTAAGAAGAGTCAGTCTTCTTGTACATACGTCGGCATAGTGCCTTTTCTATTTAATTCCGATGCAATTGGTGTGTTTCATCGTCAATAAGAAGGTCCAAGGGATACAGTAAACCTGGAGTGTAGCATCGGAATCTATAGCTAGTGTCACAGGAATGGATCAAAGCATAGACAGTAAGAAGAGTCAGTCTTCGTGTACTTAAGTCGGCACTGTGCCTTTTGTATTTAATTCCGATGCAATTTCTGTGTTTTATCGTCAATAAGAAGGTCCAAGGCATACAGTAAACCTGAGGTGAAGCATCGTAATCTATAACTAGTGTCACAGGAATGGTTCAAAACATAGACAGTAAGAAGAATCACTCTCCTTGTACTTAATTCTGCACTGTGCGTTTTGTATTTAATTCCGATGCAATTTCTGTGTTTCATCGTCAATAAGAATGTCCAAGGGATACAGTAAACCTGAAGTGTAGCATCGGAATTTATAACTAGTGTCACAGGAATGGTTCAAAACATAGTCAGTAAGAAGAGTCAGTCTTCTTGTACTTAAGTCGGCATTGTGCCATTTCTATTTAATTCCGATGCAATTTCTGTGTTTAATCGTCAATAAGAAGGACCAAGGGATACAGTAAACCTGGAGTGAAGCATCGGCGTCTATAACTAGTGTCACAGGACTGGTTCAAAAATAGACAGTAAGAAGAGTCAGTCTTCTTGAACTTAATTCGGCATTGTGCCTATTGTATTCAATTCCGATGCAATTTCTGTGTTTCATCGTCAATAAGAAGGTCCAAGGGATACAGTAAACCTGGAGCGTAGCATCGGAATCTATAACTAGTGTCACAGGAATAGTTCAAAACATAGACAGTAAGAAGAGTCAGTCTTCGTGTACTTAAGTCAGCTTTTTGCCTTTTGTATTTAATTCCGATGCAATTTCTGTGTTTCATCGTCAATAAGAAGGTCCAAGGGATACAGTAAACCTGAGGTGAAGCATTGGAATCTATAACTAGTGTCACAGGAATGGTTCAAAACATAGTCAGTAAGAAGATTCAGTCTTCCTGTACTTAAGTCGGCATTGTACCTTTTCTATTTAAGTCCGATGCAATTTCTGTGTTTCATCGTCAATAACAAGTTCCAAGGGATACAGTTAACCTGGAGTGAAGCATCGGAATCTATAACTAGTGTCAATGGAATGGTTCAAAACATAGACAGTAAGAAGAGTCAGTCTTCTTGTACTTAAGTCGGCATTGTGCCTTTTGTATTTAATTCCGATGCAGTTTCTGTGTTTCATCGTCAATAAGAAGGTCAGAGGGGTACAGTAAACCTGAAGTGAAGCATCGGAATCTATAGCTAGTGTCACAGGAATGGTTCAAAACATAGTCAGTAAGAAGAGTCAGTCTTCTTGTCCTTAAGTCGTCATTGTGCCTTTTGTATTTAATTCCGATGCAATTTCTGTGTTTCATCATCAATAAGAAGGTCCAAGGGATACAGTGAACTTGGAGTGAAGCATCGGAATCTATAACAAGTGTCAATGGAATATTTCAAAACATAGACAGTAAGAAGAGTCAGTCTCCTTGTACTTAATTCTGCACTGTGCTTTTGTATTTAATTCCGATGCAATTTCTGTGTTTCACCGTCAATAAGAATGTCCAAGGGATACGGTGAACCTGAAGTGTAGCATCGGAATTTATAACTAGTGTCACACGAATGGTTCATAACATAGTCAGTAAGAAGAGTCACTCTTCTTGTACTTAAGTCGGCATTGTGCCTTTTCTATTTAATTCCAATGCAATTTCTGTGTTTAATCGTCAATAAGAAGGACCAAGGGCTACAGTAAACCTGGAGTGAAACATCGGAGTCTATAACTAGTGTCACAGGACTGGTTCAAAAATAGACAGTAAGAAGAGTCAGTCTTCTTGATCTTAATTCGACATTGTGCCTTTTGTATACAATTCCGATGCAATTTCTGTGTTTCATCGCCAATACGAAGGTCAGAGGGATACAGTAAACCTGAAGTGAAGCATCGGAATCCATAACTAGTGTCACAGGAATGGTTCAAAACATAGTCAGTAAGAAGAGTCAGTCTTCTTGTACTTAAGTCGTCATTGTGCCTTTTGTATTTAATTCCGATGCAATTTCTGTGTTTCATCGTCAATAAGAAGGTCCAAGGGATACAGAAAACCTGGAGTGAAGCATCGGAATCTGTAACTAGTGTCACAGGAATGGTTCAAATCATAGACTGTAAGAAGAGTCAGTCTTCGTGCACTTCAGTCGGCATTTTGCATTTTGTATTTAATTCCGATGCAATTTTTGTGTTTCATAGTCAATAAGAAGGTCCAAGGGATACAGTGAACCTGAAGTGAAGCATCGGGATATATAACTAGTGTCACAGGAATCGTTCAAATCATAGTCAGTACGAAGAGTCAGTCATCTTGTACTTAAGTCGGCATAGTGCCTTTTCTATTTAATTCCGATGCAATTTGTGTGTTTCATCGTCAATAAGAAGGTCCAAGGGATACAGTAAACCTGGAGTGAAGCATCGGAATCTGTAACTAGTGTCAATGGTATGGTTCAAAACATGGACGGTAAGAAGAGTCAGTCTTCTTGTACTTAAGTCGGCATTGTGCCTTTTGGATTTAATTACGATGCAATGTCTGTGTTTCATCGTCAATAAGAAGGTCCAAGGGATACAGTAAACCTGGAGTGTAGCATCGGAATCTATAGCTAGTGTCACAAGAATGGTTCAAACATAGTCAGTAAGAAGAGTCAGTCTTCTTGTACTTAAGTCGGCATTGTGCCATTTCTATTTAATTCCGATGCAATTTCTGTGTTTAATCGTCAATAAGAAGGACCAAGGGATACAGTAAACCTGGAGTGAAGCATCGGAGTCTATAACTAGTGTCACAGGACTGGTTCAAAAATAGACAGTAAGAAGAGTCAGTCTTCTTGAACTTAATTCGGCATTGTGCCTTGTGTATTCAATTCCGATGCAATTTCTGTGTTTCATCGTCAATAAGAAGGTCCAAGGGATACAGTAAACCTGGAGCGTAGCATCGGAATCTATAACTAGTGTCACAGGAATAGTTCAAAACATAGACAGTAAGAAGAGTCAGTCTTCGTGTACTTAAGTCAGCTTTTTGCCTTATGTATTTAATTCCGATGCAATTTCTGTGTTTCATCGTCAATAAGAAGGTCCAAGGGATACAGTAAACCTGAGGTGAAGCATCGGAATCTATAACTAGTGTCACAGGAATGGATCAAAAATTAGTCAGTAAGAAGAGTCAGTCTTCTTGTACTTAAGTCGGCATTGTACCTTTTGTATTTAATTCCGATGCAATTTCTGTGTTTCATCATCAATAAGAAGGTCCAAGGGATACAGTGAACTTGGAGTGAAGCATCGGAATCTATAACTAGTGTCAATGGAATATTTCAAAGCATAGACAGTAAGAAGAGTCAGTCTCCTTGTACTTAATTCTGCACTGTGCCTTTTGAATTTAATTCCGATGCAATTTCTGTGTTTCATCGTCAATAAGAATGTCCAAGGGATACAGTGAACCTGAAGTGTAGCATCGGAATTTATAACTAGTGTCACACGAATGGTTCATAACATAGTCAGTAAGAAGACTCAATCTTCTTGTACTTAAGTCGGCATTGTGCCTTTTGTATTTAATTCCGATGCAATTTCTGTGTTTCATCGTCAATAAGAAGGTCAATACAGAAAACCTGGAGTGAAGCATCGGAATCTGTAACTAGTGTCACAGGAATGGTTCAAATCATAGACTGTAAGAAGAGTCAGTCTTCGTGCACTTCAGTCGGCATTTTGCCTTTTGTATTTAATTCCGATGCAATTTTTGTGTTTCATAGTCAATAAGAAGGTCCAAGGGATACAGTGAACCTGAAGTGAAGCATCGGGATATATAACTAGTGTCACAGGAATCGTTCAAATCATAGTCAGTACGAAGAGTCAGTCATCTTGTACTTAAGTCGGCATAGTGCCTTTTCTATTTAATTCCGATGCAATTTGTGTGTTTCATCGTCAATAGGAAGGTCCAAGGGATACAGTAAACCTGGAGTGAAGCATCGGAATCTGTAACTAGTGTCAATGGTATGGTTCAAAACATGGACGGTAAGAAGAGTCAGTCTTCTTGTACTTAAGTCGGCATTGTGCCTTTTGGATTTAATTACGATGCAATGTCTGTGTTTCATCGTCAATAAGAAGGTCCAAGGGATACAGTAAACCTGGAGTGTAGCATCGGAATCTATAGCTAGTGTCACAGGAATGGTTCAAACATAGTCAGTAAGAAGAGTCAGTCTTCTTGTACTTAAGTCGGCATTGTGCCATTTCTATTTAATTCCGATGCAATTTCTGTGTTTAATCGTCAATAAGAAGGACCAAGGGATACAGTAAACCTGGAGTGAAGCATCGGAGTCTATAACTAGTGTCACAGGACTGGTTCAAAAATAGTCAGTAAGAAGAGTCAGTCTTCTTGAACTTAATTCGGCATTGTGCCTTTTGTATTCAATTCCGATGCAATTTCTGTGTTTCATCGTCAATAAGAAGGTCCAAGGGATACAGTAAACCTGGAGCGTAGCATCGGAATCTATAACTAGTGTCACAGGAATAGTTCAAAACATAGACAGTAAGAAGAGTCAGTCTTCGTGTACTTAAGTCAGCTTTTTGCCTTTTGTATTTAATTCCGATGCAATTTTTGTGTTTCATAGTCAATAAGAACGTCCAAGGGATACAGTGAACCTGAAGTGAAGCATCGGGATATATAACTAGTGTCACAGGAATCGTTCAAATCATAGTCAGTACGAAGAGTCAGTCTTCTTGTACTTAAGTCGGCATAGTGCCTTCTCTATTTAATTCCGATGCAATTTGTGTGTTTCATCGTCAATAAGAAGGTCCAAGGGATACAGTAAACCTGGAGTGAAGCATCGGAATCTATAACTAGTGTCAATGGTATGGTTCAAAACATGGACGGTAAGAAGAGTCAGTCTTCTTGTACTTAAGTCGGCATTGTGCCTTTTGGATTTAATTACGATGCAATGTCTGTGTTTCATCGTCATTAAGAAGGTGAGAGGGATACAGTAAACCTGAAGTGAAGCATCGGAATCTATAGCTAGTGTCACAGGAATAGTTCAAAACATAGTCAGTAAGAAGAGTCAGTCTTCTTGTACTTAAGTTGGCATTGTGCCTTTTCTATTTAATTCCGATGCAATTTCTGTGTTTCATCGTCAATAAGAATGTCAGAGGGATACAGTAATCCTGAAGGGAAGCATCGGAATCTATAACTAGTGTCACAGGATTGGTTCAAAACATAGTCAGTAAGAAGAGTCAGTCTTCTTGTACTTAAGTCGGTATTGTGCCTTTTCTATTTAATTCCGATGCAATTTCTGTGTTTCATCGTCAATAAGAAGGTCCAAGGGATACAGTAAACCTGGAGTGAAGCATCGGAAACTATAGCTAGTGTCACAGGAATGGTTCAAAACATTGACAGTAAGAAGAGTCAGTCTTCTTGTACTTACGTCGCCATTGTGGCTTTTCTATTTAATTCCGATGCAATTTCTGTGTTTCATCGCCAATAAGAAGGTCCAAGGGATACAGTAAACCTGGAGTGTAGCATCGGAATCTATAACTAGTGTCACAGGAATAGTTCAAACATAGACAGTAAGAAGAGTCAGTCTTCGTGTACTTAAGTCGGCATTTTGCCTTTTGTATTTAATTCCGATGCAATTTCTGTGTTTCATCGTCAATAACAAGTTCCAAGGGATACAGTAAACCTGGAGTGAAGCATCGGAATCTATAACTAGTGTCATTGGAATGGTTCAAAACATAGACAGTAAGAACAGTCAGTCTTCTTGTACTTAAGTCGGCATTGTGCCTTTTGTATTAAATTCCGATGCAGTTTCTGTGTTTCATCGTCAATAAGAAGGTCAGAGGGGTACAGTAAACCTGAAGTGAAGCATCGGAATCTATAGCTAGTGTCACAGGAATGGTTCAAAACATAGTCAGTAAGAAGAGTCAGTCTTCTTGTCCTTAAGTCGTCATTGTGCCTTTTGTATTTAATTCCGATGCAATTTCTGTGTTTCATCATCAATAAGAAGGTCCAACGGATACAGTAAACCTGGAGTGAAGCATCGGAGTCTATAACTAGTGTCAAAGAACTGGTTCAAAAATAGGCAGTAAGAAGAGTCAGTCTTCATGAACTTAATTCGGCATTGTGCCTTCTGTATTTAATTCCGATGCAATTTCTGTGTTTCATCGTCAATAAGAAGGTCAGAGGGATACAGTAAACCTGACGTGAAGCATCGGAGTCCATAACTAGTGTCACAGGAATGGTTCAAAGCATAGTCAGAAAGGAGAGTCAGTCTTCTTGTACTTAAGTCGGCATTGTGCCTTTTGTATTTAATTCCGATTCAATTTTCTGTGTTTCATCGTCAATTGGAAGGTCCAAGGGATACAGTAAACGTGAGGTGAAGCATCGGAATCTATAACTAGTTTGACAGGGATGGTTCAAATATAATCAGTAAGAAGAGTCAGTCGTCTTGTACTTAAGTTGGCATTGTGCCTTTTCTATTTCATTCCGATGCAATTTCTGTGTTTCATCGTCAATAAGGTCAGAGGGATACAGTAATCCTGAAGGGAAGCATCGGAATCTATAACTAGTGCCACAGGAATGGTTCAAAACATAGACAGTAAGAAGAGTCAGTCTCGTTGTACTTAATTCTGCACTGTGGCTTTTGTATTTAATTTCGATGCAATTTCTGTGTTTCATCGTCAATAAGAAGGTCCAAGGGATACAGTAAACCTGGAGTGAATCATCGGAATCTATAACTAGTGTCACAGGAATGGTTCAAAACATAGACAGTAAGAAGAGTCAGTCTTCTTGTACTTACGTCGGCATAGTGCCTTTTCTATTTAATTCCGATGCAATTTGTGTGTTTCATCGTCATTAAGAAGGTCCAAGGGATACAGTAAACCTGGAGTGTAGCATCGGAATCTATAACTAGTGTCACAGGAATGGTTCAAAACATAGACAGTAAGAAGAGTCAGTCTTCGTGTACTTAAGTCGGCATTTTGCCTTTTGTGTTTAATTCCGATGCAATTTCTGTGTTTTATCGTCAATAAGAAGGTCCAAGGCATACAGTAAACCTGAGGTGAAGCATCGGAATCTATAACTAGTGTCACAGGAATGGTTCAAAACATAGTCAGTAAGAAGAGTCTGTCTTCTTGTACTTAAGTCGGCGCTGTACCTTATCTAATTAATTCCGATGCAATTTCTGTGTATCATCGTCAATAACAAGGTCCAAGGGATACAGTAAACCTGGAGTGAGGCATCGGAATCTATAACTAGTGTCAATGGAATATTTCAAAACATAGACAGTAAGATGAGTCAGTCTTCTTGTACTTAAGTCGGCATTGTGCCTTTTGTATTTAATTCCGATGCAGTTTCTGTGTTTCATCGTCAATAAGAAGGTCAGAGGGGTACAGTATACCTGAAGTGAAGCATAGAATCTATAGCTAGTGTCACAGGAATGTTTCAAAACATAGTCAGTAAGAAGATTCAGTCTTCTTGTACTTAAGTCGGCATTGTACCTTTTCTATTTAATTCCGATGCAATTTCTGCGTTTCTCGTCAGTAACAAGTTCCAAGGGATACAGTAAACCTGGACTGAAGCATCGGAATCTATAACTAGTGTCAATGGAATGGTTCAAAACATAGACATTAAGAAGAGTCAGTCTTCTTGTACTTAAGACGGCATTGTGCCTTTTGTATTTAATTCCGATGCAGTTTCTGTGTTTCATCGTCAATAAGAAGGTCAGAGGGGTACAGTAAACCTGAAGTGAAGCATCGGAATCCATAGCTAGTGTCACAGGAATGGTTCAATACATAGTCAGTAAGAAGAGTCAGCCTTCTTGTTCTTAAGTCATCATTGTGCCTTTTGTATTTAATTCCGATGCAATTTCTGTGTTTCATCATCAATAAGAAGGTCCAAGGGATACAGTAAACCTGGAGTGAAGCATCGGAATCTATAACTAGTGTCACAGGAATGGTTCAAAACATAGACAGTAAGAAGAGTCAGTCTCCTTGTACTTAATTCTGCACTGTGCCTTTTGTATTTAATTCCGATTCAATTTCTATGTTTCATCGTCAATAAGAAGGTCCAAGGGATACAGTAAACCTGAAGTGAAGCATCGGGATCTGTAACTAGTGTCACAGGAATCGTTCAAATCATAGTCAGTAAGAAGAGTCAGTCTTCTTGTACTTAAGTCGGCATAGCGCCTTATCTATTTAATTCCGATGCAATTTGTGTGTTTCATCGTCAATAAGAAGGTCCAAGGGATACAGTAAACCTGGATTCAACCATCGGAATCTATAACTAGTGTCAATGGTATGGTTCAAAACATAGACAGTAAGAAGAGTCAGTGTTCTTCTACTTAAGTCGGCATTGTGCCTTTTGTATTTAATTCCGATGCAATTTCTGTGTTTCATCGTCAATAAGAGGGTCAGAGGGATACACTAAACCTGAAGTGAAGCGTCGGAATTCATAACTAGTGTCACAGGAATGGTTCAAAGCATAGTCAGAAAGGAGAGTCAGTCTTCTTGTACTTAAGTCGGCATTGTGCCTTTTGTTTTTAATTCCGATGCAATTTCTGTGTTTCATCGTCAATAGGAAGGTCCAAGGGATACAGTAAACCTGAGGTGAAGCATCGGAATCTATAACTAGTTTCACAATAATGGTTCAAACATAGTCAGTAAGAAGAGTCAGTCTTCTTGTACTTAAGTTGGCATTGTGCCTTTTCTACTTAATTCCGATGCAATTTCTGTGTTTCATCGTCAATAAGAATGTCCAAGGGATACAGTAAACCTGAAGTGTAGCATCGGAATCTATAACTAGTGTCACAGGAATGGTTCAAAACATAGTCAGTAAGAAGAGTCAGTCTTCTTGTAGTTAAGACGGCATTGTGCCTTTTCTATTTAATTTCGATGCAATTTCTGTGTTTCATCGTCAATAAGAAGGTCCAAGGGATACAGTAAACCTGGAGTGAAGCATCGGAAACTATAACTAGTGTCACAGGAAAGTTTCAAAACATAGACAGTAAGAAGAGTCAGTCTTCTTGTACTTAAGTTGGCATTGTGCCTTTTCTACTTAATTCCGATGCAATTTCTGTGTTTCATCGTCAATAAGAATGTCCAAGGGATACAGTAAACCTGGAGTGTAGCATCGGAATCTATAGCTAGTGTCACAGGAATGGATCAAAGCATAGACAGTAAGAAGAGTCTGTCTTCGTGTAGTTAAGTCGGCACTGTGCCTTTTGTATTTAATTCCGATGCAATTTCTGTGTTTTATCGTAAATAAGAAGGTCCAAGGCATACAGTAAACCTGAGGTGAAGCATCGTAATCTATAACTAGTGTCACAGGAATGGTTCAAAACATAGACAGTAAGAAGAGTCAGTGTCCTTGTACTTAATTCTGCACTGTGCGTTTTGTATTTAATTCCGATGCAATTCCTGTGTTTCATCGTCAATAAGAAGGTCAGAGGGGTACAGTAAACCTGAAGTGAAGCATCGGAATCTATAGCTAGTGTCACATTAATGGTTGAAAACATAGACAGTTAGAAGAGTCAGTCTTCTTGACCTTAAGTCGTCATTGTGCCTTTTGTATTTAATTCCGGTGCAATTTCTGTGTTTCATCATCAATAAGAAGGTCCAAGGGATACAGTAAACCTGGATGGAAACATCGGAATCTGTAACTAGTGTCACAGGAATGGTTCAAATCATAGACAGCAAGAAGAGTCAGTCTTCTTGAACTTAATTCGGCATTGTGCCTTTTGTATTCAATTCCGATGCAATTTCTGTGTTTCATCGTCAATAAGAAGGTCCAAGGGATACAGTAAACCTGGAGCGTAGCATCGGAATCTATAACTAGTGTCACAGGAATAGTTCAAAACATAGACAGTAAGAAGAGTCAGTCTTCGTGTACTTAAGTCAGCTTTTTGCCTTTTGTATTTAATTCCGATGCAATTTCTGTGTTTCATCGCCAATAAGAAGGTCAGAGGGATACAGTAAACCTGAAGTGAAGCATCGGAATCCATAACTAGTGTCACAGGAATGGTTCAAAACATAGTCAGTAAGAAGAGTCAGTCTTCTTGTACTTAAGTCGGCATTGTGCCTTTTGTATTTAATTCCGATGCAATTTCTGTGTTTCATCGTCAATAAGAAGGTCCAAGGGATACAGAAAACCTGGAGTGAAGCATCGGAATCTGTAACTAGTGTCACAGGAATGGTTCAAATCATAGACTGTAAGAAGAGTCAGTCTTCGTGCACCTCAGTCGGCATTTTGCTTTTGTATTTAATTCCGATGCAATTTTTGTGATTCATAGTCAATAAGAAGGTCCAAGGGATACAGTGAACCTGAAGTGAAGCATCGGGATATATAACTAGTGTCAAAGGAATCGTTCAAATCATAGTCAGTACGAAGAGTCAGTCATCTTGTACTTAAGTCGGCATAGTGCCTTTTCTATTTAATTCCGATGCAATTTGTGTGTTTCATCGACAATAAGAAGGTCCAAGGGATACAGTAAACCTGGAGTGAAGCATCGGAATCTGTAACTAGTGTCAATGGTATGGTTCAAAACATGGACGGTAAGAAGAGTCAGTCTTCTTGTACTTAAGTCTTCATTGTGCCTTTTGGATTTAATTACGATGCAATGTCTGTGCTTCATCGTTAATAAGAAGGTCCAAGGGATACAGTAAACCTGGAGTGTAGCATCGGAATCTATAGCTAGTGTCACAGGAATGGTTCAAACATAGTCAGTAAGAAGAGTCAGTCTTCTTGTACTTAAGTCGGCATTGTGCCATTTCTATTTAATTCAGATGCAATTTCTGTGTTTCATCGTCAATAAGAAGGTCCAAGGGATACAGTAAACCTGGAGCGTAGCATCGGAATCTATAACTAGTGTCACAGGAATAGTTCAAAACATAGACAGTAAGAAGAGTCAGTCTTCGTGTACTTAAGTCAGCTTTTTGCCTTTTGTATTTAATTCCGATGCAATTTCTGTGTTTCATCGTCAATAAGAAGGTCCAAGGGATACAGTAAACCTGAGGTGAAGCATCGGAGTCTATAACTAGTGTCACAGGACTGGTTCAAAAATAGACAGTAAGAAGAGTCAGTCTTCTTGAACTTAATTCGGCATTGTGCCTTTTGTATTCAATTCCGATGCAATTTCTGTGTTTCATCGTCAATAAGAAGGTCCAAGGGATACAGTAAACCTGGAGCGTAGCATCGGAATCTATAACTAGTGTCACAGGAATAGTTCAAAACATAGACAGTAAGAAGAGTCAGTCTTCGTGTACTTAAGTCAGCTTTTTGCCTTTTGTATTTAATTCCGATGCAATTTCTGTGTTTCATCGTCAATAAGAAGGTCCAAGGGATACAGTAAACCTGAGGTGAAGCATCGGAATCTATAACTAGTGTCACAGGAATGGTTCAAAACATAGTCAGTAAGAAGATTCAGTCTTCTTGTACTTAAGTCGGCATTGTACCTTTTGTATTTAATTCCGATGCAATTTCTGTGTTTCATCATCAATAAGAAGGTCCAAGGGATACAGTGAACTTGGAGTGAAGCATCGGAATCTATAACTAGTGTCAATGGAATATTTCAAAGCATAGACAGTAAGAAGAGTCAGTCTTCTTGAACTTAATTCGGCATTGTGCCTTTTGTATTCAATTCCGATGCAATTTCTGTGTTTCATCGTCAATAAGGAGGTCCAAGGGATACAGTAAACCTGGAGTGAAGCATCGGAATCTGTAACTAGTGTCACAGGAATGGTTCAAATCATAGACTGTAAGAAGAGTCAGTCTTCGTGCACTTCAGTCGCCATTTTGCCTTTTGTATTTAATTCCGATGCAATTTTTGTGTTTCATAGTCAATAAGAACGTCCAAGGGATACAGTGAACCTGAAGTGAAGCATCGGGATATTCCTGTGTCACAGGAATCGTTCAAATCATAGTCAGTACGAAGAGTCAGTCTTCTTGTACTTAAGTCGGCATAGTGCCTCCTCTATTTAATTCCGATGCAATTTGTGTGTTTCATCGTCAATAAGAAGGTCCAAGGGATACAGTAAACCTGGAGTGAAGCATCAGAATCTATAACTAGTGTCAATGGTATGGTTCAAAACATGGACGGTAAGAAGAGTCAGTCTTCATGTACTTAAGTCGGCATTGTGCCTTTTGGATTTAATTACGATGCAATGTCTGTGTTTCATCGTCATTAAGAAGGTGAGAGGGATACAGTAAACCTGGAGTGAAGCATCGGAGTCTATAACTAGTGTCACTGGACTGGTTCAAAAATAGACAATAAGAAGAGTCAGTCTTCTAGAACTTAAGTCGGCATTGTGCCTATTGTATTCAATTCCGATGCAATTTCTGTGTTTCATCGTCAATAAGAAGGTCAGAGGGATACAGTAAACCTGAAGTGATGCATCGGAGTCCATAACTAGTGTCACAGGAATGGTTCAAAACATAGTCAGTAAGAAGAGTCAGTCTTCTTGTACTTAAGTCGGCATTGTGCCTTTTGTATTTAATTCCGATGCAATTTCTGTGTTTCATCGTCAATAAGAAGGTCCAAGGGATACAGTAAACCTGGAGTGAAGCATCGGGATCTGTAACTAGTGTCACAGGAATCGTTCAAAACATAGTCAGTAAGAAGAGTCAGTCTTCTTGTCCTTAAGTCGTCATTGTGCCTTTTGTATTCAATTCCGATGCAATTTCTGTCTTTCATCGTCAATAAGAAGTTCCAAGGGATACAGTAAACCTGGAGTGTAGCATCGGAATCTATAACTAGTGTCACAGGAATAGTTCAAAACATAGACAGTAAGAAGAGTCAGTCTTCATGTACTTAAGTCGGCATTTTGCCTTTTGTATTTAATTCCGATGCAATTTTTGTGTTTCATCGTCCATAAGAAGGTCCAAGGGATACAGTAAACCTGAGGTGAAGCATCGCAATCTATAACTAGTGTCACAGGAATGGTTAAAAACATAGTCAGTAAGAAGATTCAGTCTTCTTGTACTTAAGTCGGCATTGTACCTTTTCTATTTAATTCCGATGCAATTTCTGTGTTTCATCGTCAATAACAAGTTCCAAGGGATACAGTAAACCTGGAGTGAAGCATCGGAATCTATAACTAGTGTCAATGGAATGGTTCAAAACAGAGACATTAAGAAGAGTCAGTCTTCTTGTACTTAAATGGGCATTGTGCCTTTTGTATTTAATTCCGATGCAGTTTCTGTGTTTCATCGTCAATAAGAAGGTCAGAGGGGTACAGTAAACCTGAAGTGAAGCATCGGAATCTATAGCTAGTGTCACAGGAATGGTTCAAAACATAGTCAGTAAGAAGAGTCAGTCTTCTTGTACTTAAGTCGTCATTGAGCATTTGGATTTAATTCCGATGCAATTTCTGTGTTTCATCGTCAATAAGAAGGTCCAAGGGATACAGTAAACCTGGAGTGAAACTTTGGAATCTATAACTACTGTCACAGGAATGGTTCAAAAGATAGACAGTAAGAAGAGTCAGTCTCCTTGTACTTAATTCTGCACTGTGCCTTTTGTATTTAATTCCGATGCAATTTCTGTGTTTCATCGTCAATAAGGAGGTCAGAGGGATACAGTAAACCTGAAGTGAAGCATCGGGATCTGTAACTAGTGTCACAGGAATCGTTCAAAACATAGTCAGTAAGAAGAGTAAGTCTTCTTGTACTTAAGTCGGCATAGTGCCTTATCTATTTAATTCCGATGCAATTTGTGTGTTTCATCGTCAATAAGAATGTCCAAGGGATACAGTAAACCTGGAGTCAAGCATCGGAATCTATAACTAGTGTCAATGGTATGGTTCAAAACGTAGACAGTAAGAAGAGTCAGTGTTCTAGTACTTAAGTCGGCATTGTTCCTTTTGTATTTAATTCCGATGCAATTTCTGTGTTTCATCGTCAATAAGAAGGTCAGAGGGATACACTAAACCTGAAGTGAAGCATCGGAATTCATAACAAGTGTCACAGGAATGGTTCAAAGCATAGTCCGAAAGGAGTGTCAGTCTTCCTGTACTTAAGTCGGCATTGTGCCTTTTGTATTTAATTCCGATGCAATTTCTGTGTTTCATCGTCAATAAGAATGTCAGAGGGATACAGTAATCCTGAAGGGAAGCATCGGAATCTATAACTAGTGTCACAGGAATGGTTCTAAACATAGTCAGTAAGAAGAGTCAGTCTTCTTGTAGTTAAGACGGCATTGTGCCTTTTCTATTTAATTCCGATGCAATTTCTGTGTTTTATCGTCAATAAGAAGGTCCAAGGCATACAGTAAACCTGAGGTGAAGCATCGGAATCTATAAGTAGTGTCACAGGAATGATTCTAAACATTGTCAGTAAGAAGAGTCAGTCTTCTTGTACTTAAGTCGGCATTGTACCTTTTCTATTTAATTCCGATGCAATTTCTGTGTTTCATCGTCAATAACAAGGTCCAAGGGATACAGTAAACCTGGAGTGAAGCATCGGAATCTATAACTAGTGTCACTGGAATATTTCAAAACATAGACAGTAAGAAGAGTCAGTCTCCTTGTACTTAATTCTGCACTGTGCCTTTCGTATTTAATTCCGATGCAATATCTGTGTTTCATCGTCAATAAGAATGTCCAAGGGATACAGTAAACCTAAAGTGTAGCATCGGAATTTATAACTAGTATCGCAGGAGTGGTTCAAAACATAGTCAGTAAGAAGAGTCAGTCTTCTTGTACCTAAGTCGGCATTGTGCCTTTTCTATTTAATTCCGATGCAATTTCTGTGTTTAATCGTCAATAAGAAGGACCAAGGGATACAGTAAACCTGGAGTGAAGCATCGGAGTCTATAACTAGTGTCACTGGACTGGTTCAAAAATAGACAATAAGAAGAGTCAGTCTTCTAGAACTTAAGTCGGCATTGTGCCTATTGTATTCAATTCCGATGCAATTTCTGTGTTTCATCGTCAATAAGAAGGTCAGAGGGATACAGTAAACCTGAAGTGATGCATCGGAGTCCATAACTAGTGTCACAGGAATGGTTCAAAACATAGTCAGTAAGAAGAGTCAGTCTTCTTGTACTTAAGTCGGCATTGTGCCTTTTGTATTTAATTCCGATGCAATTTCTGTGTTTCATCGTCAATAAGAAGGTCCAAGGGATACAGTAAACCTGGAGTGAAGCATCGGGATCTGTAACTAGTCTCACAGGAATCGTTCAAAACATAGTCAGTAAGAAGAGTCAGTCTTCTTGTCCTTAAGTCGTCATTGTGCCTTTTGTATTCAATTCCGATGCAATTTCTGTCTTTCATCGTCAATAAGAAGTTCCAAGGGATACAGTAAACCTGGAGTGTAGCATCGGAATCTATAACTAGTGTCACAGGAATAGTTCAAAACATAGACAGTAAGAAGAGTCAGTCTTCATGTACTTAAGTCGGCATTTTGCCTTTTGTATTTAATTCCGATGCAATTTCTGTGTTTCATCGTCCATAAGAAGGTCCAAGGGATACAGTAAACCTGAGGTGAAGCATCGCAATCTATAACTAGTGTCACAGGAATGGTTAAAAACATAGTCAGTAAGAAGATTCAGTCTTCTTGTACTTAAGTCGGCATTGTACCTTTTCTATTTAATTCCGATGCAATTTCTGTGTTTCATCGTCAATAACAAGTTCCAAGGGATACAGTAAACCTGGAGTGAAGCATCGGAATCTATAACTAGTGTCAATGGAATGGTTCAAAACAGAGACATTAAGAAGAGTCAGTCTTCTTGTACTTAAATGGGCATTGTGCCTTTTGTATTTAATTCCGATGCAGTTTCTGTGTTTCATCGTCAATAAGAAGGTCAGAGGGGTACAGTAAACCTGAAGTGAAGCATCGGAATCTATAGCTAGTGTCACAGGAATGGTTCAAAACATAGTCAGTAAGAAGAGTCAGTCTTCTTGTACTTAAGTCGTCATTGAGCATTTGGATTTAATTCCGATGCAATTTCTGTGTTTCATCGTCAATAAGAAGGTCCAAGGGATACAGTAAACCTGGAGTGAAACTTTGGAATCTATAACTACTGTCACAGGAATGGTTCAAAAGATAGACAGTAAGAAGAGTCAGTCTCCTTGTACTTAATTCTGCACTGTGCCTTTTGTATTTAATTCCGATGCAATTTCTGTGTTTCATCGTCAATAAGGAGGTCAGAGGGATACAGTAAACCTGAAGTGAAGCATCGGGATCTGTAACTAGTGTCACAGGAATCGTTCAAAACATAGTCAGTAAGAAGAGTAAGTCTTCTTGTACTTAAGTCGGCATAGTGCCTTATCTATTTAATTCCGATGCAATTTGTGTGTTTCATCGTCAATAAGAATGTCCAAGGGATACAGTAAACCTGGAGTCAAGCATCGGAATCTATAACTAGTGTCAATGGTATGGTTCAAAACGTAGACAGTAAGAAGAGTCAGTGTTCTAGTACTTAAGTCGGCATTGTTCCTTTTGTATTTAATTCCGATGCAATTTCTGTGTTTCATCGTCAATAAGAAGGTCAGAGGGATACACTAAACCTGAAGTGAAGCATCGGAATTCATAACAAGTGTCACAGGAATGGTTCAAAGCATAGTCCGAAAGGAGTGTCAGTCTTCCTGTACTTAAGTCGGCATTGTGCCTTTTGTATTTAATTCCGATGCAATTTCTGTGTTTCATCGTAATAGGAAGGTCCAAGGGATACAGTAAACCTGAGGTGAAGCATCGGAATCTATAACTAGTTTCACAGGAATGGTTCAAAACATAGTCAGTAAGAAGAGTCAGCCTTCTTGTACTTAAGTTGGCATTGTGCCTTTTCTATTTCATTCCGATGCACTTTCTGTGTTTCATCGTCAATAAGAAGGTCAGAGGGATACAGTAATCCTGAAGGGTAGCATCGGAATCTATAACTAGTGTCACAGGAATGGTTCAAAACATAGTCAGTAAGAAGAGTCAGTCTTCTTGTAGTTAAGACGGCATTGTGCCTTTTCTATTTAATTTCGATGCAATTTCTGTGTCTCGTCGTCAATAAGAAGGTCCAAGGGATACAGTAAACCTGGAGTGAAGCATCGGAAACTATAACTAGTGTCACAGGAATGGTTCAAAACATAGACAGTAAGAAGAGTCAGTCTTCTTGTACTTACGTCGGCATAGTGCCTTTTCTATTTAATTCCGATGCAATTTGTGTGTTTCATCGTCAATAAGAAGGTCCAAGGGAGACAGTAAACCTGGAGTGTAGCATCGGAATCTATAACTAGTGTCACTGGAATGATTCAAAGCATAGACAGTAAGAAGAGTCAGTCTTCGTGTACTTAAGTCGGCATTTTGCCTTTTGTATTTAATTCCGATGCAATTTCTGTGTCTTATCGTCAATAAGAAGGTCCAAGGCATACAGTAAACCTGAGGTGAAGCATCGGAATCTATAACTAGTGTCACAGGAATGGTTCAAAACATAGACAGTAAGAAGAGTCAGTCTCCTTGTACTTAATTCTGCACTGTGCCTTTCGTATTTAATTCCGATGCAATTCCTGTGTTTCATCGTCAATACGAATGTCCAAGGGATACAGTAAACCTGAAGTGTAGCATCGGAATTTACAACTAGTGTTACAGGAATGGTTCAAAACATAGTCAGTAAGATGAGTCACTCTTCTTGTACTTAAGTCGGCATTGTGCCATTTCTATTTAATTCCGATGCAATTTTTGTGTTTAATCGTCAATAAGAAGGACCAAGGGATACAGTAAACCTGGAGTGATGCATCGGAGTCTATAACTAGTGTCACAGGACTGGTTCAAAAATAGACAGTAAGAAGAGTCAGTCTTCTTGAACTTAATTCGGCATTGTGCGTTTGTATTCAATTCCGATGCAATTTCTGTGTTTCATCGTCAATAAGAAGGTCCAAGGGATACAGTAAACCTGGAGTGTAGCATCGGAATCTATAACTAGTGTCACAGGAATAGTTCAAAACATAGACAGTATGAAGAGTAAGTCTTCGTGTACTTTAGTCGGCATTTTGACTTTTGTATTTAATTCCGATGCAATTTCTGTGTTTCATCGTCAATAAGAACGTCCAAGGGATACAGTAAACCTGAGGTGAAGCATCGGAATCTATAACTAGTGTCACAGGAATGGTTCAAAACAGAGTCAGTAAGAAGATTCAGTCTTGTTGTACTTAAGTCGGCATTGTACCTTTTCTATTTAATTCCGATGCAATTTCTGTGATTAATCGTCAATAACAAGTTCCAAGGGATACAGTAAACCTGGAGTGAAGCATCGGAATCTATAACTAGTGTCAATGGAATGGTTCAAAACACAGACAGTAACAAGAGTCAGTCTTCTTGTATATAAGTCGGCATTGTGCCTTTTGTATTTAATTCCGATGCAGTTTCTGTGTTTCATCGTCAATAAGAAGGTCAGAGGGGTACAGTAAACCTGAAGTGAAGCATCGGAATCTATAGCTAGTGTCACAGGAATGGTTCAAAACATAGTCAGTTAGAAGAGTCAGTCTTCTTGACCTTAAGTCGTCATTGTGCCTTTTGTATTTAATTCCGGTGCAATTTCTGTGTTTCATCATCAATAAGAAGGTCCAAGGGATACAGTAAACCTGGAGTGAAGCATCGGAATCTATAACTAGTATTCACAGGAATGGTTCAAAACATAGACAGTAAGAAGAGTCAGTCTCCTTGTACTTAATTCTGCACTGTGCCTTTTGTATTTAATTCCGATGCAATTTTTGTGTTTCATCGTCAATAAGAAGGACCAGGGGATACAGTAAACCGGGAGTGAAGCATCGGAGTCTATAACTAGTGTCAAAGGACTGGTTCAAAAATAGACAGTAAGAAGAGTCAGTCTTCTTGAACTTAATTCGGCATTGTGCCTTCTGTATTTAATTCCGATGCAATTTCTGTGTTTCATCGTCAATAAGAAGGTAAGAGGGATACAGTAAACCTGAAGTGAAGAATCGCAATCCATAACTAGTGTCACAGGAATGGTTCAAAACATAGTCAGTAAAAAGAGTTAGTCTTCTTGTACTTAAATCGGCATTGTGCCTTTTGTATCTAATTCCGATGCAATTTCTGTGTTTCATCGTCAATAGGAAGGTCCAAGGGATACAGTAAACCTGGATGGAAACATCGGAATCTGTAACTAGTGTCACAGGAATGGTTCAAATCATAGACAGTAAGAAGAGTCAGTCTTCGTGTACTTCAGTCGGCATTTTGCCTTTTGTATTTAATTCCGATGCAATTTCTATGTTTCATCGTCAATAAGAAGGTCCAAGGGATACAGTAAACCTGAAGTGAAGCATCGGGATCTGTAACTGGTGTCACATGAATCGTTCAAAACATAGTCAGTAAGAAGAGTCAGTCTTCTTGTACTTAAGTCGGCATAGTGCCTTATCTATTTAATTCCGATGCAATTTGTGTGTTTCATCGTCAATAAGAAGGTCCAAGGGATACAGTAAACCTGGAGTCAAGCATCGGAATCTATAACTAGTGTCAATGGTATGGTTCAAAACATAGACAGTAAGAAGAGTCAGTGTTCTTGTACTTGAGTCGGCATTGTGCCTTTTGTATTTAATTCCGGTGCAATTTCTGTGTTTCATCGTCAATAAGAAGGTCAGAGGGATACACTAAACCTGAAATGAAGCATCGGAATTCATAACTAGTGTCACAGGAATGGTTCAAAGCATAGTCAGAAAGGAGAATCAGTCTTCTTGTACTTAAGTCGGCATTGTGCCTTTTGTATTTCATTCCGATGGAATTTCTGTGTTTCATCGTCAATAGGAAGGTCCAAGGGATACAGTAAACCTGAGGTGAAGCATCGGAATCTATAACTAGTTTCACAGGAATGGTTCAAAACATAGTCAGTAAGAAGAGTCAGTCTTCTTGTACTTAAGTTGGCATTGTGCCTTTTCTATTTAATTCCGATGCAATTTCTGTGTTTCATCGTCAATAAGAAGGTCAGAAGGATACAGTAATCCTGAAGGGAAGCATCGGAATCTATAACTAGTGTCACAGGAATGGCTCAAAACATAGTCAGTAAGAAGAGTCAGTCTTCTTGTAGTTAAGACGGCATTGTGCCTTTTCTATTTACTTTCGATGCAATTTCTGTGTTTCATCGTCAATAAGAAGGTCCAAGGGATACAGTAAACCTGGAGTGATGCATCGGAAACTATAACTAGTGTCACAGGAATGGTTCGAAACATAGACAGTAAGAAGAGTCAGTCTTCTTGTGCTTACGTCGGCATAGTGCCTTTTCTATTTAATTCCGATGCAATTTGTGTGTTTCATCGTCAATAAGGAGGTCCAAGGGATACAGTAAACCTGGAGTGTAGCATCGGAATCTATAACTAGTGTCACAGGAATGGTTCAAAGCATAGACAGTAAGAAGAGTCAGTCTTCGTGTACTTAAGTCGGCATTTTGCCTTTTGTATTTAATTCCGATGCAATTTCTGTGTTTTATCGTCAATAAGAAGGTCCAAGGCACACAGTAAACCTTTGGTGAAGCATCTGAATCTATAACAAGTGTCACAGGAATGGTTCAAAGCATAGACAGTAAGAAGAGTCAGTCTTCGTGTACTTAAGTCGGCATTTTGCCTTTTATATTTAATTCCGATGCAATATCTGTGTTTTATCGTCAATAAGAAGGTCCAAGGCATACAGTAAACCTGAGGTGAAGCATCGGAATCTATAACTAGTGTCACAGGAATGGTTCAAAACATAGACAGTAAGAAGAGTCAGTCTCCTTGTACTTAATTCTGCACTGTGCCTTCCGTATTTAATTCCGATGCAATTCCTGTGTTTCATCGTCAATAAGAAGGTCAGAGGGGTACAGTAAACCTGAAGTGAAGCATCGGAATCTATAGCTAGTGTCACATTAATGGTTGAAAACATAGACAGTTAGAAGAGTCAGTCTTCTTGACCTTAAGTCGTCATTGTGCCTTTTGTATTTAATTCCGGTGCAATTTCTGTGTTTCATCATCAATAAGAAGGTCCAAGGGATACAGTAAACCTGGATGGAAACATCGGAATCTGTAACTAGTGTCACAGGAATGGTTCAAATCATAGACAGTAAGAAGAGTCAGTCTTCTTGTACTTACGTCGGCATAGTGCCTTTTCTATTTAATTCCGATGCAATTTGTGTGTTTCATCGTCAATAAGGAGGTCCAAGGGATACAGTAAACCTGGAGTGTAGCATCGGAATCTATAACTAGTGTCACAGGAATGGTTCAAAGCATAGACAGTAAGAAGAGTCAGTCTTCGTGTGCTTAAGTCGGCATTTTGCCTTTTGTGCTTAATTCCGATGCAATTTCTGTGTTTCATCCACAATAAGAATGTCCAAGGGATACAGTAAACCTGAAGTGTTGCATCGGAATTTATAACTAGTGTCACATTAATGGTTCAAAACATAGTCAGTAAGAAGAGTCAGTCTTCTTGTACTTAAGTCGGCATTGTGCCATTTCTATTTAATGCCGATGCAATTTCTGTGTTTAATCGTCAATAAGAAGGACCAAGGGATACAGTAAACCTGGAGTGAAGCATCGGAGTCTATAACTAGTGTTACAGGACTGGTTCAAAAATAGACAGTAAGAAGAGTCAGTCTTCTTGAACTTAATTCGGCATTGTGCCTTTTGTATTCAATTCCGATGCAATTTCTGTGTTTCATCGTCAATAAGAAGGTCCAAGTTATACAGAAAAACCTGGAGTGTAGCATCGGAATCCATAACTAGTGTCACAGGAATAGTTCAAAACATAGACAGTAAGAAGAGTCAGTCTTCGTGTACTTAAGTCGGCATTTTGCCTTTTGTATTTAATTCCGATGCAATTTCTGTGTTTCATCGTCAATAAGAAGGTCCAAGGGATACAGTAAACCTGAGGTGAAGCATCGGAATCTATAACTAGTGTCACAGGAATGGTTCAAAACATAGTCAGTAAGAAGATTCAGTCTTCTTGTACTTAAGTCGGCATTGTACCTTTTCTATTTAATTCCGATGCAATGTCTGTGTTTCATCGTCAATAACAAGGTCCAAGGGATACAGTAAACCTGGAGTGAAGCATCGGAATCTACACCTAGTGTCAGTGGAATGGTTCAAAACATAGTCAGTAAGAAGAGTCAGTCTTCTTGTACGTAAGTCGGCATAGTGCCTTATCTATTTACTTCCGATGCAATTTGAGTGTTTCATCGTCAATAAGAAGGTCCAAGGGATACAGTAAACCTGAAGTGAAGCAAGGGATCTGTAACTAGTGTCACAGGAATCGTTCAAAACATAGTCAGTAAGAAGAGTCAGTCTTCTTGTACTTAAGTCGGCATAGTGCCTTATCTATTTAATTCCGATGCAATTTCTGTGTTTCATCGTCAATAACAAGATCCATGGGATGTAATAAACCTATAGTGAAGCATCGGAATCTATAACTAGTGTCAATGGAATGGTTCAAAACATCGACAGTAAGAAGAGTCAGTCTTCTTGTACTTAAGTCGGCATTGTGCCGTTTGTATTTAATTCCGATGCAGTTTCTGTGTTTCATCGTCAATAAGAAGGTCAGTGGGGTACAGTAAACCTGAAGTGAAGCATCGGAATCTATAGCTAGTGTCACAGGAATGGTTCAAAACATAGTCAGTAAGAAGAGTCAGTCTTCTTGTCCTTAAGTCGTCATTGTGCCTTTTGTATTTAATTCCGATGCAGTTTCTGCGTTTCATCATCAATAAGAAGGTCCAAGGGATACAGTAAACTTGGAGTGAAGCATCGGAAACTATAACTAGTGTCACAGGAATGGTTCAAAGCATAGACAGTAAGAAGAGTCAGTCTTCGTGTACTTAAGTCGGCATTTTGCCTTTTGTATTTAATTCCGATGCAATTTCTGTGTTTTATCGTCAATAAGAAGGTCCAAGGCACACAGTAAACCTTTGGTGAAGCATCTGAATCTATAACAAGTGTCACAGGAATGTTTCAAAGCATAGACAGTAAGAAGAGTCAGTCTTCGTGTACTTAAGTCGGCATTTTGCCTTTTATATTTAATTCCGATGCAATATCTGTGTTTTATCGTCAATAAGAAGGTCCAAGGCATACAGTAAACCTGAGGTGAAGCATCGGAATCTATAACTAGTGTCACAGGAATGGTTCAAAACATAGACAGTAAGAAGAGTCAGTCTCCTTGTACTTAATTCTGCACTGTGCCTTCCGTATTTAATTCCGATGCAATTCCTGTGTTTCATCGTCAATAAGAAGGTCAGAGGGGTACAGTAAACCTGAAGTGAAGCATCGGAATCTATAGCTAGTGTCACATTAATGGTTCAAAACATAGACAGTTAGAAGAGTCAGTCTTCTTGACCTTAAGTCGTCATTGTGCCTTTTGTATTTAATTCCGGTGCAATTTCTGTGTTTCATCATCAATAAGAAGGTCCAAGGGATACAGTAAACCTGGATGGAAACATCGGAATCTGTAACTAGTGTCACAGGAATGGTTCAAATCATAGACAGTAAGAAGAGTCAGTCTTCTTGTACTTACGTCGGCATAGTGCCTTTTCTATTTAATTCCGATGCAATTTGTGTGTTTCATCGTCAATAAGGAGGTCCAAGGGATACAGTAAACCTGGAGTGTAGCATCGGAATCTATAACTAGTGTCACAGGAATGGTTCAAAGCATAGACAGTAAGAAGAGTCAGTCTTCGTGTGCTTAAGTCGGCATTTTGCCTTTTGTGCTTAATTCCGATGCAATTTCTGTGTTTCATCCACAATAAGAATGTCCAAGGGATACAGTAAACCTGAAGTGTTGCATCGGAATTTATAACTAGTGTCACATTAATGGTTCAAAACATAGTCAGTAAGAAGAGTCAGTCTTCTTGTACTTAAGTCGGCATTGTGCCATTTCTATTTAATGCCGATGCAATTTCTGTGTTTAATCGTCAATAAGAAGGACCAAGGGATACAGTAAACCTGGAGTGAAGCATCGGAGTCTATAACTAGTGTTACAGGACTGGTTCAAAAATAGACAGTAAGAAGAGTCAGTCTTCTTGAACTTAATTCGGCATTGTGCCTTTTGTATTCAATTCCGATGCAATTTCTGTGTTTCATCGTCAATAAGAAGGTCCAAGTTATACAGAAAAACCTGGAGTGTAGCATCGGAATCCATAACTAGTGTCACAGGAATAGTTCAAAACATAGACAGTAAGAAGAGTCAGTCTTCGTGTACTTAAGTCGGCATTTTGCCTTTTGTATTTAATTCCGATGCAATTTCTGTGTTTCATCGTCAATAAGAAGGTCCAAGGGATACAGTAAACCTGAGGTGAAGCATCGGAATCTATAACTAGTGTCACAGGAATGGTTCAAAACATAGTCAGTAAGAAGATTCAGTCTTCTTGTACTTAAGTCGGCATTGTACCTTTTCTATTTAATTCCGATGCAATGTCTGTGTTTCATCGTCAATAACAAGGTCCAAGGGATACAGTAAACCTGGAGTGAAGCATCGGAATCTACACCTAGTGTCAGTGGAATGGTTCAAAACATAGTCAGTAAGAAGAGTCAGTCTTCTTGTACGTAAGTCGGCATAGTGCCTTATCTATTTACTTCCGATGCAATTTGAGTGTTTCATCGTCAATAAGAAGGTCCAAGGGATACAGTAAACCTGAAGTGAAGCAAGGGATCTGTAACTAGTGTCACAGGAATCGTTCAAAACATAGTCAGTAAGAAGAGTCAGTCTTCTTGTACTTAAGTCGGCATAGTGCCTTATCTATTTAATTCCGATGCAATTTCTGTGTTTCATCGTCAATAACAAGTTCCATGGGATGTAATAAACCTATAGTGAAGCATCGGAATCTATAACTAGTGTCAATGGAATGGTTCAAAACATCGACAGTAAGAAGAGTCAGTCTTCTTGTACTTAAGTCGGCATTGTGCCGTTTGTATTTAATTCCGATGCAGTTTCTGTGTTTCATCGTCAATAAGAAGGTCAGTGGGGTACAGTAAACCTGAAGTGAAGCATCAGAATCTATAGCTAGTGTCACAGGAATGGTTCAAAACATAGTCAGTAAGAAGAGTCAGTCTTCTTGTCCTTAAGTCGTCATTGTGCCTTTTGTATTTAATTCCGATGCAGTTTCTGCGTTTCATCATCAATAAGAAGGTCCAAGGGATACAGTAAACTTGGAGTGAAGCATCGGAAACTATAACTAGTGTCACAGGAATGGTTCAAAGCATAGACAGTAAGAAGAGTCAGTCTTCGTGTACTTAAGTCGGCATTTTGCCTTTTGTATTTAATTCCGATGCAATTTCTGTGTTTTATCGTCAATAAGAAGGTCCAAGGCACACAGTAAACCTTTGGTGAAGCATCTGAATCTATAACAAGTGTCACAGGAATGTTTCAAAGCATAGACAGTAAGAAGAGTCAGTCTTCGTGTACTTAAGTCGGCATTTTGCCTTTTATATTTAATTCCGATGCAATATCTGTGTTTTATCGTCAATAAGAAGGTCCAAGGCATACAGTAAACCTGAGGTGAAGCATCGGAATCTATAACTAGTGTCACAGGAATGGTTCAAAACATAGACAGTAAGAAGAGTCAGTCTCCTTGTACTTAATTCTGCACTGTGCCTTCCGTATTTAATTCCGATGCAATTCCTGTGTTTCATCGTCAATAAGAAGGTCAGAGGGGTACAGTAAACCTGAAGTGAAGCATCGGAATCTATAGCTAGTGTCACATTAATGGTTCAAAACATAGACAGTTAGAAGAGTCAGTCTTCTTGACCTTAAGTCGTCATTGTGCCTTTTGTATTTAATTCCGGTGCAATTTCTGTGTTTCATCATCAATAAGAAGGTCCAAGGGATACAGTAAACCTGGATGGAAACATCGGAATCTGTAACTAGTGTCACAGGAATGGTTCAAATCATAGACAGTAAGAAGAGTCAGTCTTCTTGTACTTACGTCGGCATAGTGCCTTTTCTATTTAATTCCGATGCAATTTGTGTGTTTCATCGTCAATAAGGAGGTCCAAGGGATACAGTAAACCTGGAGTGTAGCATCGGAATCTATAACTAGTGTCACAGGAATGGTTCAAAGCATAGACAGTAAGAAGAGTCAGTCTTCGTGTGCTTAAGTCGGCATTTTGCCTTTTGTGCTTAATTCCGATGCAATTTCTGTGTTTCATCCACAATAAGAATGTCCAAGGGATACAGTAAACCTGAAGTGTTGCATCGGAATTTATAACTAGTGTCACATTAATGGTTCAAAACATAGTCAGTAAGAAGAGTCAGTCTTCTTGTACTTAAGTCGGCATTGTGCCATTTCTATTTAATGCCGATGCAATTTCTGTGTTTAATCGTCAATAAGAAGGACCAAGGGATACAGTAAACCTGGAGTGAAGCATCGGAGTCTATAACTAGTGTTACAGGACTGGTTCAAAAATAGACAGTAAGAAGAGTCAGTCTTCTTGAACTTAATTCGGCATTGTGCCTTTTGTATTCAATTCCGATGCAATTTCTGTGTTTCATCGTCAATAAGAAGGTCCAAGTTATACAGAAAAACCTGGAGTGTAGCATCGGAATCCATAACTAGTGTCACAGGAATAGTTCAAAACATAGACAGTAAGAAGAGTCAGTCTTCGTGTACTTAAGACGGCATTGTACCTTTTGTATTTAATTCCGATGCAATTTCTGTGTTTCATCGTCAATAAGAAGGTCCAAGGGATACAGTAAACCTGGAGTGAAGCATCGGAATCTACACCTAGTGTCAGTGGAATGGTTCAAAACATAGTCAGTAAGAAGAGTCAGTCTTCTTGTACGTAAGTCGGCATAGTGCCTTATCTATTTACTTCCGATGCAATTTGAGTGTTTCATCGTCAATAAGAAGGTCCAAGGGATACAGTAAACCTGAAGTGAAGCAAGGGATCTGTAACTAGTGTCACAGGAATCGTTCAAAACATAGTCAGTAAGAAGAGTCAGTCTTCTTGTTCTTAAGTCGGCATAGTGCCTTATCTATTTAATTCCGATGCAATTTCTGTGTTTCATCGTCAATAACAAGTTCCATGGGATGTAATAAACCTATAGTGAAGCATCGGAATCTATAACTAGTGTCAATGGAATGGTTCAAAACATCGACAGTAAGAAGAGTCAGTCTTCTTGTACTTAAGTCGGCATTGTGCCGTTTGTATTTAATTCCGATGCAGTTTCTGTGTTTCATCGTCAATAAGAAGGTCAGTGGGGTACAGTAAACCTGAAGTGAAGCATCGGAATCTATAGCTAGTGTCACAGGAATGGTTCAAAACATAGTCAGTAAGAAGAGTCAGTCTTCTTGTCCTTAAGTCGTCATTGTGCCTTTTGTATTTAATTCCGATGCAGTTTCTGCGTTTCATCATCAATAAGAAGGTCCAAGGGATACAGTAAACTTGGAGTGAAGCATCGGAAACTATAACTAGTGTCACAGGAATGGTTCAAAACATAGACAGTATGAAGAGTCAGTCTCCTTGTACTTAATTCTGCACTGTGCCTTTTGTATTTAATTCCGATGTAATTTCTGTGTTTCATCGTCAATAAGAAGGACCAAGGGATACAGTAAACGTGGAGTGAAGCTTCGGAGTTTATAACTAGTGTCAAAGGACTGGTTCAAAAATAGACAGTAAGAAGGGTCAGTCTTCTAGAACTTAATTCGGCATTGTGCCTTCTGTATTTAATTCCGATGCAATTTCTGTGTTTCATCGTCAATAAGAAGGTCAGAGGGATACAGTAAACCTGAAGTGAAGCATCGGAATCCTTAACTAGTGTCACAGGAATGGTTCAAAACTTAGTCAGTAAGAAGAGTTAGTCTTCTTGTACTTAAGTCGGCATTGTGCCTTTTGTATTTAATTCCGATGATATTTCTGTGTTTTGTCGTCAATAAGAAGGTCCAAGGGATACAGTAAACCTGGAGGGAAACATCGGAATCTGTAACTAGTGTCACAGGAATGGTTCAAATCATAGACAGTAAGAAGAGTGAGTCTTCGTGTACTTCAGTCGGCATTTTGCCTTTTGTATTTAATTCCGATGCAATTTCTGTGTTTCATCGTCAATAAGAAGGTCCAAGGGATACAGTAAACCTGAAGTGAAGCATCGGGATCTGTAACTAGTGTCACAGGAATCGTTCAAAACATAGTCAGTAAGAAGAGTCAGTCTTCTTGTACTTAAGTCGGCATAGTGCCTTATGTATTTAATTCCGATGCAATTTCTGTGTTTCATCGTCAATAAGAAGGTCCAAGGGATACACTAAACCTGGAGTCAAGCATCGGAATCTATAACTAGTGTCAATGGTATGGTTCAAAACATAGAAAGTAAGAAGAGTCAGTCTTCTTGTACTTAAGTCGGCATTGTGCCTTTTGTATTTAATTGCGATGCAATTTCTGTGTTTCATCGTCAATAAGAAGGTCAGAGGGATACACTAAACCTGAAGTGAAGCATCGGAATTCATAACTAGTGTCACAGGAATGGTTCAAAGCATAGTCAGAAAGGAGAGTCAGTCTTCTTGTACTTAAGTCGGCATTGTGCCTTTTGTATTTAATTCCGATGCAATTTCTGTGTTTCATCGTCAATAGGAACGTCCAAGGGATACAGTAAATCTGAGGTGAAGCATCGGAATCTATAGCTAGTGTCACAGGTATGGTTCAAAACATAGTCAGTAAGAAGAGTCAATCTTGTTGTCCTTAAGTCGGCATTGTGCCTTTTGTATTTAATTCCGATGCAATTTCTGTGTTTCATCGTCAATGAGAAGGTCCAAGGGATGCAGTAAACCAGGAGTGAAGCATCGGAATCTATAACTAGTGTCACAGAAATGGTTCAAAACATAGACAGTAAGAAGAGTCAGTCTTCTTGTACTTAATTCGGCATTGTGCCTTTTGTATTTAATTCCGATGCAATTTCTGTGTTTCATCGTCAATAGGAACGTCCAAGGGATACAGTAAATCTGAGGTGAAGCATCGGAATCTATAACTAGTTTCACAGGAATGGTTCATATCATAGTCAGTAAGAAGAGTCAGTCTTCTTGTACTTAAGTTGACATTGTGCCTTTTCTATTTAATTCCGATGCAATTTCTGTGTTTCATCGTCAATAAGAAGGTCCAAGGGATACAGTAAACCTGGAGTGAAGCATCGGAAACTATAACTAGTGTCACAGGAATGGTTCGAAACATAGACAGTAAGAAGAGTCAGTCTTCTTGTACTTACGTCGGCATAGTGCCTTTTCTATTTAATTCCGATGCAATTTGTGTGTTTCATCGTCAATAAGGAGGTCCAAGGGATACAGTAAACCTGGAGTGTAGCATCGGAATCCATAACTAGTGTCACAGGAATAGTTCAAAACATAGACAGTAAGAAGGGTCAGTCTTCGTGTACTTAAGTCGGCATTGTGCCTTTTGTATTTAATTCCGATGCAGTTTCTGTGTTTCATCGTCAATAAGAAGATCAGAGGGGTACAGTAAACCTGAAGTGAAGCATCAGAATCTATAGCTAGTGTCACAGGAATGGTTCAAACATAGTCAGTAAGAAGAGTCAGTCTTCTTGTCCTTAAGTCGTCATTGTGCCTTTTGTATTTAATTATGATGCAATTTCTGTGTTTCATCATCAATAAGAAGGTCCAAGGGATACAGTAAACTTTTAGTGAAGCATCGGAATCTATAACTAGTGTCACAGGATTGGTTCAAAACATAGACAGTAAGAAGAGTCAGTCTCCTTGTACTTAATTCTGCACTGTGCCTTTTGTATTTAATTCCGATGCAATTTCTGTGTTTCATCGTCAATAAGAAGGTCCAAGGGATACAGTAAACCTGGAGGGAAACATCGGAAGCTGTAACTAGTGTAACAGGAATGGTTCAAATCATAGACAGTATGAAGAGTCAGTCTTCGTGTACTTCAGTCGGCATTTTGCCTTTTGTATTTAATTCCGATGCAATTTCTGTGTTTCATCGTCAATAAGAAGGTCCAAGGGATACAGTAAACCTGAAGTGAAGCATCGGGATCTGTAACTAGTGTCACAGGAATCGTTCAAAACATAGTCAGTAAGAAGAGTCAGTCTTCTTGTACTTAAGTCGGCATAGTGCCTTATCTATGTAATTCCGATGCAATTTCTGTGTTTCATCGTCAATAAGAAGGTCCAAGGGATACAGTAAAACTGAAGTGAAGCATCGGGATCTGTAACTAGTGTCACAGGAATGGTTCAAAACATAGACAGTAAGAAGAGTCAGTCTCCTTGTACTTAATTCTGCACTGTGCCTTTTGTATTTAATTCCGATGCAATTTCTGTGTTTCATCGTCAATAAGAAGGACCAAGGGATACAGTAAACGTGGAGTGAAGCATCGGAGTCTATAACTAGTGTAAAAGGACTGGTTCAAAAGTAGACAGAAAGAAGAGTCAGTCTTCTTGAACTTAATTCGGCATTGTGCCTTCTGTATTTAATTCCGATGCAAATTCTGTGTTTCATCGTCAATAAGAAGGTCAGAGGGATACAGTACACCTGAAGTGAAGCATCGGAATCCATAACTATTGTCACAGGAATGGTTCAAAACATAGTCAGTAAGAAGAGTTAGTCTTCTTGTACTTAAGTCGGCATTGTGCCTTTTGTATTTAATTCCGATGCAATTTCTGTGATTTATCGTCAATAAGATGGTCCAAGGGATACAGTAAACCTGGAGGGAAACATCGGAATCTGTAACTAGTGTCACAGGAATGGGTCAAATCATAGACAGTAAGAAGAGTCAGTCCTCGTGTACTTCAGTCGGCATTTTGCCTTTTGTATTTAATTCCGATGCAAATTCTGTGTTTCATCGTCAATAAGAAGGTCCAAGGGATACAGTAAACCTGAAGTGAAGCATCGGGATCTGTAACTAGTGTCACAGGAATCGTTCAAAACATAGTCAGTAAGAAGAGTCAGTCTTCTTGTACTTAAGTCGGCATAGTGCCTTATCTATTTAATTCCGATGCAATTTCTGTGTTTCATCGTCAATAAGAAGGTCCAAGGGATACAGTAAACCTGGAGTCAAGCATCGGAATCTATAACTAGTGTCAATGGTATGGTTCAAAACATAGACAGTAAGAAGAGTCAGTCTTCTAGTACTTAAGTCGGCATTGTGCCTTTTGTATTTAATTCGGATGCAATTTCTGTGTTTCATCGTCAATAAGAAGGACAGAGGGATACACTAAACCTGAAGTGAAGCATCGGAATTCATAACTAGTGTCACAGGAATGGTTCAAAGCATAGTCAGAAAAGAGAGTCAGTCTTCTTGTACTTAAGTCGGCATTGTGCCTTTTGTATTTAATTCCGATGCAATTTCTGTGTTTCATCGTCAATAGGAACGTCCAAGGGATACAGTAAATCTGAGGTGAAGCATCGGAATCTATAGCTAGTGTCACAGGTATGGTTCAAAACATAGTCAGTAAGAAGAGTCAATCTTGTTGTCCTTAAGTCGACATTGTGCCTTTTGTATTTAATTCCGATGCAATTTCTGTGTTTCATCGTCAATGAGAAGGTCCAAGGGATGCAGTAAACCAGGAGTTAAGCATCGGAATCTATAACTAGTGTCACAGAAATGGTTCAAAACATAGACAGTAAGAAGAGTCAGTCTTCTTGTACTTAATTCGGCATTGTGCCTTTTGTATTTAATTCCGATGCAATTTCTGTGTTTCATCGTCAATAGGAACGTCCAAGGGATACAGTAAATCTGAGGTGAAGCATCGGAATCTATAACTAGTTTCACAGGAATGGTTCATATCATAGTCAGTATGAAGAGTCAGTCTTCGTGTACTTCAGTCGGCATTGTGCCTTTTGTATTTAATTCCGATGCAAATTCTGTGTTTCATCGTCAATAAGAAGGTCCAAGGGATACAGTAAACCTGAAGTGAAGCATCGGAATCTATAGCTAGTGTCACAGGAATGGTTCAAAACATAGTCAGTAAGAAGAGTCAGTCTTCTTGTCCTTAAGTCGTCATTGTGCCTTTTGTATTTAATTCCGATGCAGTTTCTGTGTTTCATCATCAATAAGAAGGTCCAAGGGATACAGTAAACTTGGAGTGAAGCATCGGAAACTATAACTAGTCACAGGAATGGTTCAAAACATAGACAGTAAGAAGAGTCAGTCTCCTTGTACTTAATTCTGCACTGTGCCTTTTGTATTTAATTCCGACGCAATTTCTGTGTTTCATCGTCAATAAGAAGGACCAAGGGATACAGTAAACGTGGAGTGAAGCATCGGAGTCTATAACTAGTGTCAAAGGACTGGTTCAAAAATAGACAGAAAGAAGAGTCAGTCTTCTTGAACTTAATTCGGCATTGTGCCTTCTGTATTTAATTCCGATGCAAATTCTGTGTTTCATCGTCAATAAGAAGGTCAGAGGGATACAGTAAACCTGAAGTGAAGCATCGGAATCCATAACTAGTGTCACAGGAATGGTTCAAAACATAGTCAGTAAGAAGAGTTAGTCTTCTTGTACTTAAGTCGGCATTGTGCCTTTTGTATTTAATTCCGATGCAATTTCTGTGTTTTATCGTCAATAAGAAGGTCCAAGGGATACAGTAAACCTGGAGGGAAACTTCGGAATCTGTAACTAGTGTCACAGGAATGGGTCAAATCATAGACAGTTAGAAGAGTCAGTCTTCGTGTACTTCAGTCGGCATTTTGCCTTTTGTATTTAATTCCGATGCAAATTCTGTGTTTGATCGTCAATAAGAAGGTCCAAGGGATACAGTAAACCTGAAGTGAAGCATCGGGATCTGTAACTAGTGTCACAGGAATCGTTCAAAACATAGTCAGTAAGAAGAGTCAGTCATCTTGTACTTAAGTCGGCATAGTGCCTTATCTATTTAATTCCGATGCAATTTCTGTGTTTCATCGTCAATAAGAAGGTCCAAGGGATACAGTAAACCTGGAGTCAAGCATCGGAATCTATAACTAGTGTCAATGGTATGGTTCAATACATAGACAGTAAGAAGAGTCAGTCTTCTCGTACTTAAGTCGGCATTGTGCCTTTTGTATTTAATTCGGATGCAATTTCTGTGTTTCATCGTCAATAAGAAGGTCAGAGGAATACACTAAACCTGAAGTGAAGCATCGGAATTCATAACTAGTGTCACAGGAATGGATCAAAGCATAGTCAGAAAGGAGAGTCAGTCTTCTTGTACTTAAGTCGGCATTGTGCCGTTTGTATTTAATTCCGATGCAATTTCTGTGTTTCATCGTCAATAGGAACGTCCAAGGGATACAGTAAATCTGAGGTGAAGCATCGGAATCTATAGCTAGTTTCACAGGTATGGTTCAAAACATAGTCAGTAAGAAGAGTCAATCTTGTTGTCCTTAAGTCGGCATTGTGCCTTTTGTATTTAATTCCGATGCAATTTCTGTGTTTCATCGTCAATGAGAAGGTCCAATGGATGCAGTAAACCAGGAGTGAAGCACCGGAATCTATAACTAGTGTCACAGAAATGGTTCAAAACATAGACAGTAAGAAGAGTCAGTCTTCTTGTACTTAATTCGGCATTGTGCCTTTTGTATTTAATTCCGATGCAATTTCTGTGTTTCAACGTCAATAGGAACGTCCAAGGGATACAGTAAATCTGAGGTGAAGCATCGGAATCTATAACTAGTTTCACAGGAATGGTTCAAATCATAGTCAGTAAGAAGAGTCAGTCTTCTTGTACTTAAGTTGACATTGTGCCTTTTCTATTTAATTCCGATGCAATTTCTGTGTTTCATCGTCAATAAGAAGGTCAGAGGGATACAGTAATCCTGAAGGGAAGCATCGGAATCTATAACTAGTGTCACAGGAATGGTTCAAAACATAGTCAGTAAGAAGAGTCAGTCTTCTTGTAGTGAAGACGGCATTGTGCCTTTTCAATTTAATTCCGATGCAATTTCTGTGTTTCATCGTCAATAAGAAGGTCCAAGGGATACAGTAAACCTGGAGTGAAGCATCGCAAACTATAACTAGTGTCACAGGAATGGTTCAAAACATAAACAGTAAGAAGAGTCAGTCTTCTTGTACTTACGTCGGCATAGTGCCTTTTCTATTTAATTCCGATGCAATTTGTGTGTTTCAACGTCAATAAGAAGATCCAAGGGATACAGTAAACCTGGAGTGTAGCATCGGAATCTATAACTAGTGTCACAGGAATGGTTCAAAACATAGACAGTAAGAAGAGTCAGTCTTCGTGTACTTAAGTCGGCATTTTGCCTTTTTTATTTAATTCCGATGCAATTTCTGTGTTTTATCGTCAATAAGAAAGTCCAAGGCATACAGTAAACCTGAGGTGAAGCATCGGAATCTATAAGTAGTGTCACAGGAATGGTTCAAAACATAGTCAGTAAGAAGAGTCAGTCTTCTTGTACTTAAGTCGGCATTGTACCTTTTCTATTTAATTCCGATGCAATTTCTGTGTTTCATCGTCAATAACAAGGTCCAAGGGATACAGTAAACCTGGAGTGAAGCATCGGAATCTATAACTAGTGTGAATGGAATATTTCAAAACATAGACAGTAAGAAGAGTCAGTCTCCTTTTACTTAATTCTGCACTGTGCTTTTTGTATTTAATTCCGATGCAATTTCTGTGTTTCATCGTCAATAAGAATGTCCAAGGGATACAGTAAAGCTGAAGTGTAGCATCGGAATTTATAACTAGTGTCACAGGAATGGTTCAAAACATAGACAGTAAGAAGAGTCAGTCTTCTTGTACTTACGTCGGCATAGTGCCTTTTCTATTTAATTCCGATGCAATTTGTGTGTTTCAACGTTAATAAGAAGGTCCAAGGGATACAGTAAACCTGGAGTGAAGCATCGGAGTCTATAACTAGTGTCACAGGACTGGTTCAAAAATAGACAGTAAGAAGAGTCAGTCTTCTAGAACTTAATTCGGCATTGTGCCTTTTGTATTCAATTCCGATGCAATTTCTGTGTTTCATCGTCAATAAGAAGGTCAGAGGGATACAGTAAACCTGAAGTGAAGCATCGGAATCCATAACTAGTGTCACAGGAATGTTTCAAAACATAGTCAGTAAGAAGAGTCAGTCTTCTTGTACTTAAGTCGGCATTGTGCATTTTGTATTTAATTCCGATGCAATTTCTGTGTTTCATCGTCAATAAGAAGGCCCAAGGGACACAGTAAACCTGGAGCGAAGCTTCGGAATCTGTAACTAGTGTCACAGGAATGGTTCAAATCATAGACTGTAAGAAGAGTCAGTCTTCGTGCACTTCAGTCGGCATTTTGCCTTTTGTATTTAATTCCGATGCAATTTTTGTGTTTCATAGTCAATCAGAAGGTCCAAGGGATACAGTAAACCTGAAGTGAAGCATCGGGATCTATTACTAGTGTCACAGGAATCGTTCAAAACATAGTCAGTAAGAAGAGCCAGTCTTCTTGTACTTAAGTCGGCATAGTGCCTTTTCTATTTAATTCCGATGCAATTTGTGTGTTTCATCGTCAATAAGAAGGTCCAAGGGATACAGTAAACCTGGAGTGAAGGATCGGAATCTATAACTAGTGTCAATGGTATGGTTCAAAACATGGACGGTAAGAAGAGTCAGTCTTCTTGTACTTAAGTCGGCATTGTGCCTTTTGGATTTAATTACGATGCAATTTCTGTGTTTCATCGTCAATAAGAAGGTCCAAGGGATACAGTAAACCTGGAGTGAAGCATCGGAAACTATAACTAGTGTCACAGGAATGGTTCAAAACATAGACAGTAAGAAGAGTCAGTCTTCTTGTACTTACGTCGGCATAGTGCCTTTTCTATTTAATTCCGATGCAATTTGTGTGTTTCAACGTTAATAAGAAGGTCCAAGGGATACAGTAAACCTGGAATGTAGCATCGGAATCTATAACTAGTGTCACAGGAAAGGTTCAAAACATAGACAGTAAGAAGAGTCAGTCTACGTGTACTTAAGTCGGCATTTTGCCTTTTTTATTTAATTCCGATGCAATTTCTGTGTTTTATCGTCAATAAGAAGGTCCAAGGCATCCAGTAAACCTGAGATGAAGCATCGGAATCTATAAGTAGTGTCACAGGAATGGTTCAAAACATAGTCAGTAAGAAGAGTCAGTCTTCTTGTACTTAAGTCGGCATTGTACCTTTTCTATTTAATTCCGATGCAATTTCTGTGTTTCATCGTCAATAACAAGGTCCAAGGGATACAGTAAACCTGGAGTGAAGCATCGGAATCTATAACTAGTGTGAATGGAATATTTCAAAACATAGACAGTAAGAAGAGTCAGTCTCCTTGTACTTAATTCTGCACTGTGCCTTTTGTATTTAATTCCGATGCAATTTCTGTGTTTCATCGTCAATAAGAATGTCCAAGGGATACAGTTAACCTGAAGTGTAGCATCGGAATTTATAACTAGTGTAACAGGAATGGTTCAAAACATAGTCAGTAAGAAGAGTCAGTCTTCTTGTACTTAAGTCGGCATTGTGCCTTTTCTATTTAATTCCGATGCAATTTCTGTGTTTAATCGTCAATAAGAAGGACCAAGGGATACAGTAAACCTGGAGTGAAGCATCGGAATCCATAACTAGTGTCACAGGAATGGTTCAAAAAATAGTCAGTAAGAAGAGTCAGTCTTCTTGTACTTAAGTCGGCATTGTGCCTTTTGTATTTAATTCCGATGCAATTTCTGTGTTTCATCGTCAATAAGAAGGTCCAAGGGACACAGTAAACCTGGAGTGAAGCATCGGAATCTGTAACTAGTGTCACAGGAATGGTTCAAATCATAGACTGTAAGAAGAGTCAGTCTTCGTGCACTTCAGTCGGCATTGTGCCTTTTGTATTTAATTCCGATGCAATTTCTGTGTTTCATCGTCAATAAGAAGGTCCAAGGGACACAGTAAACCTGGAGTGAAGCATCGGAATCTATAACTAGTGTCACAGAAATGGTTCAAAACATAGACAGTAAGAAGAGTCAGTCTTCTTGTACTTAATTCGGCATTGTGCCTTTTGTATTTAATTATGATGCAATTTCTGTGTTTCATCGTCAATAAGAAGATCAGAGGGGTACAGTAAACCTGAAGTGAAGCATCAGAATCTATAGCTAGTGTCACAGGAATGGTTCAAACATAGTCAGTAAGAAGAGTCAGTCTTCTTGTCCTTAAGTCGTCATTGTGCCTTTTGTATTTAATTATGATGCAATTTCTGTATTTCATCATCAATAAGAAGGTCCAAGGGATACAGTAAACTTGGAGTGAAGCATCGGAATCTATAACTAGTGTCACAGGATTGGTTCAAAACATAGACAGTAAGAAGAGTCAGGCTCCTTGTACTTAATTCTGCACTGTGCCTTTTGTATTTAATTCCGATGCAATTTCTGTGTTTCATCGTCAATAAGAAGGTCCAAGGGATACAGTAAACCTGAAGTGAAGCATCGGGATCTGTAACTAGTGTCACAGGAATGGTTCAAAACATAGACAGTAAGAAGAGTCAGTCTCCTTGTACTTAATTCTGCACTGTGCCTTTTGTATTTAATTCCGATGCAATTTCTGTGTTTCATCGTCAATAAGAAGGACCAAGGGATACAGTAAACGTGGAGTGAAGCATCGGAGTCTATAACTAGTGTAAAAGGACTGGTTCAAAAGTAGACAGAAAGAAGAGTCAGTCTTCTTGAACTTAATTCGGCATTGTGCCTTCTGTATTTAATTCCGATGCAAATTCTGTGTTTCATCGTCAATAAGAAGGTCAGAGGGATACAGTACACCTGAAGTGAAGCATCGGAATCCATAACTATTGTCACAGGAGTGGTTCAAAACATAGTCAGTAAGAAGAGTTAGTCTTCTTGTACTTAAGTCGGCATTGTGCCTTTTGTATTTAATTCCGATTCAATTTCTGTGATTTATCGTCAATAAGATGGTCCAAGGGATACAGTAAACCTGGAGGGAAACATCGGAATCTGTAACTAGTGTCACAGGAATGGGTCAAATCATAGACAGTAAGAAGAGTCAATCTTCGTGTACTTCAGTCGGCATTTTGCCTTTTGTATTTAATTCCGATGCAAATTCTGTGTTTCATCGTCAATAAGAAGGTCCAAGGGATACAGTAAACCTGAAGTGAAGCATCGGGATCTGTAACTAGTGTCACAGGAATCGTTCAAAACATAGTCAGCAAGAAGAGTCAGTCTTCTTGTACTTAAGTCGGCATTTTGCCTTTTTTATTTAATTCCGATGCAATTTCTGTGTTTTATCGTCAATAAGAAAGTCCAAGGCATACAGTAAACCTGAGGTGAAGCATCGGAATCTATAAGTAGTGTCACAGGAATGGTTCAAAACATAGTCAGTAAGAAGAGTCAGTCTTCTTGTACTTAAGTCGGCATTGTACCTTTTCTATTTAATTCCGATGCAATTTCTGTGTTTCATCGTCAATAACAAGGTCCAAGGGATACAGTAAACCTGGAGTGAAGCATCGGAATCTATAACTAGTGTGAATGGAATATTTCAAAACATAGACAGTAAGAAGAGTCAGTCTCCTTTTACTTAATTCTGCACTGTGCCTTTTGTATTTAATTCCGATGCAATTTCTGTGTTTCATCGTCAATAAGAATGTCCAAGGGATACAGTAAAGCTGAAGTGTAGCATCGGAATTTATAACTAGTGTCACAGGAATGGTTCAAAACATAGTCAGTAAGAAGAGTCAGTCTTCTTGTACTTAAGTCGGCATTGTGCCTTTTCTATTTAATTCCGATGCAATTTCTGTGTTTAATCGTCAATAAGAAGGACCAAGGGATACAGTAAACCTGGAGTGAAGCATCGGAGTCTATAACTAGTGTCACAGGACTGGTTCAAAAATAGACAGTAAGAAGAGTCAGTCTTCTAGAACTTAATTCAGCATTGTGCCTTTTGTATTCAATTCCGATGCAATTTCTGTGTTTCATCGTCAATAAGAAGGTCAGAGGGATACAGTAAACCTGAAGTGAAGCATCGGAATCCATAACTAGTGTCACAGGAATGTTTCAAAACATAGTCAGTAAGAAGAGTCAGTCTTCTTGTACTTAAGTCGGCATTGTGCATTTTGTATTTAATTCCGATGCAATTTCTGTGTTTCATCGTCAATAAGAAGGCCCAAGGGACACAGTAAACCTGGAGCGAAGCTTCGGAATCTGTAACTAGTGTCACAGGAATGGTTCAAATCATAGACTGTAAGAAGAGTCAGTCTTCGTGCACTTCAGTCGGCATTTTACCTTTTGTATTTAATTCCGATGCAATTTTTGTGTTTCATAGTCAATCAGAAGGTCCAAGGGATACAGTAAACCTGAAGTGAAGCATCGGGATCTATTACTAGTGTCACAGGAATCGTTCAAAACATAGTCAGTAAGAAGAGCCAGTCTTCTTGTACTTAAGTCGGCATAGTGCCTTTTCTATTTAATTCCGATGCAATTTGTGTGTTTCATCGTCAATAAGAAGGTCCAAGGGATACAGTAAACCTGGAGTGAAGCATCGGAATCTATAACTAGTGTCAATGGTATGGTTCAAAACATGGACGGTAAGAAGAGTCAGTCATCTTGTACTTAAGTCGGCATTGTGCCTTTTGGATTTAATTACGATGCAATTTCTGTGTTTCATCGTCAATAAGAAGGTCCAAGGGATACAGTAAACCTGGAGTGAAGCATCGGAAACTATAACTAGTGTCACAGGAATGGTTCAAAACATAGACAGTAAGAAGAGTCAGTCTTCTTGTACTTACGTCGGCATAGTGCCTTTTCTATTTAATTCCGATGCAATTTGTGTGTTTCAACGTCAATAAGAAGGTCCAAGGGATACAGTAAACCTGGAATGTAGCATCGGAATCTATAACTAGTGTCACAGGAAAGGTTCAAAACATAGACAGTAAGAAGAGTCAGTCTACGTGTACTTAAGTCGGCATTTTGCCTTTTTTATTTAATTCCGATGCAATTTCTGTGTTTTATCGTCAATAAGAAGGTCCAAGGCATCCAGTAAACCTGAGATGAAGCATCGGAATCTATAAGTAGAGTCACAGGAATGGTTCAAAACATAGTCAGTAAGAAGAGTCAGTCTTCTTGTACTTAAGTCGGCATTGTACCTTTTCTATTTAATTCCGATGCAATTTCTGTGTTTCATCGTCAATAACAAGGTCCAAGGGATACAGTAAACCTGGAGTGAAGCATCGGAATCTATAACTAGTGTGAATGGAATATTTCAAAACATAGACAGTAAGAAGAGTCAGTCTCCTTGTACTTAATTCTGCACTGTGCCTTTTGTATTTAATTCCGATGCAATTTCTGTGTTTCATCGTCAATAACAAGGTCCAAGGGATACAGTAAACCTCAAGTGAAGCATCGGAATTTATAACGGGTGTCACAGGAATGGTTCAAACATAGTCAGTAGGAAGAGTCGGTCTTCATGTACTTAAGTCGGCATTGTGCCTTTTGTATTTAATTCCGATGCATTTTCTGTGTTTCATCGTGAATAAGAAGGTCCAAGGGATACAGTAAACCTGAGGTGAAGCATCGGAATCTATAACTAGTGTCACAGGAATGGTTCAAAACATAGTCAGTAAGAAGATTCTGTCTTCTTGTACTTAAGTCGGCATTGTACCTTTTCTATTTAATTCCGATGCAATTTCTGTGTTTCATCGTCAATAACAAGTTCCAAGGGATACAGTAAACCTGGAGTGAAGCATCGGAATCTACACCTAGTGTCAATGGAATGGTTCAAAACATAGGCAGTAAGAAGCGTCAGTCTTCTTGTACTTAAGTCGGCATTTTGCATTTTGTATTTAATTCCGATGCAGTTTCTGTGTTTCATCGTCAATAAGAAGGTCAGAGGGGTACAGTAAACCTGAAGTGAAGCATCAGAATCTATAGCTAGTGTCACAGGAATGGTTCAAAACATAGTCAGTAAGAAGAGTCAGTCTTCTTGTCCTTATGTCGTCATTGTGCCTTTTGTATTTAATTATGATGCAAGTTCTGTGTTTCATCATCAATAAGAAGGTCCAAGGGATACAGTAAACTTGGAGTGAAGCATCGGAATCTATAACTAGTGTCACAGGAATGGTTCAAAACATAGACAGTAAGAAGAGTCAGTCTCATTGTACTTAATTCTGCACTGTGCCTTTTGTATTTAATTCCGATGCAATTTCTGTGTTTCATCGTCAATAAGAAGGTCCAAGGGATACAGTAAACCTGAAGTGAAGCATCGGGATCTGTAACTAGTGTCACAGGAATCGTTCAAAACATAGTCAGTAAGAAGAGTCAGTCTTCTTGTACTTAAGTCGGCATATTGCCTTATCTATTTACTTCCGATGCAATTTCTGTGTTTCATCGTCAATAACAAGTTCCAAGGGATACAGTAAACCTAGAGTGAAGCATCGGAATCTATAACTAGTGTCAATGGAATGGTTCAAAACATAGACAGTAAGAAGAGTCAGTCTTCTTGTACTTAAGTCGGCATTGTGCCGTTTGTATTTAAATCCGATGCAGTTTCTGTGTTTCATCGTCAATAAGAGGTTCAGAGGGGTACAGTAAACCTGAAGTGAAGCATCGGAATCTATAGCTAGTGTCACAGGAATGGTTCAAAACATAGTCAGTAAGAAGAGTCAGTCTTCTTGTCCTTAAGTCGTCATTGTGCCTTTTGTATTTAATTCCGATGCAGTTTCTGTGTTTCATCATCAATAAGAAGGTCCAAGGGATACAGTAAACTTGGAGTGAAGCATCGGAAACTATAACTAGTGTCACAGGAAAGGTTCAAAACATAGACAGTAAGAAGAGTCAGTCTCCTTGTACTTAATTCTGCACTGTGCCTTTTGTATTTAATTGCGATGCAATTTCTGCGTTTCATCGTCAATAAGAAGGACCAAGGGATACAGTAAACGTGGAGTGAAGCATCGGAGTCTATAACTAGTGTCAAAGGACTGGTTCAAAACATAGTCAGTAAGAAGAGTCAGACTTCTTGTACTTAAGACGGCATTGTGCCTTTTCTATTTAATTCCGAAGCAATTTCTGTGTTTCATCGTCAATAAGAAGGTCCAAGGCATACAGTAAACCTGGAGTGAAGCATCGCAAACTATAACTAGTGTCACAGGATTTGTACAAAACATAGACAGTAAGAAGAGTCAGTCTTCTTGTACTTACGTCGGCATAGTGCCTTTTCTATTTAATTCCGATGCAATTTGTGTGTTTAACGTCAATAAGAAGGTCCAAGGGATACCGTAAACCTGGAGTGTAGCATCGGAATCTATAACTAGTGTCACAGGGATGGTTCAAAACACAGACAGTAAGAAGAGTCAGTCTTCGTGTACTTAAGTCGGCATTTTGCCTTTTTTATTTAATTCCGATGCAAATTCTGTGTTTTATCGTCAATAAGAAGGTCCAAGGCATACAGTAAACCTGAGGTGAAGCTTCGGAATCTATAAGTAGCGTCACAGGAATGGTTCAAAGCATAGTCGGTAAGAACAGTCAGTCTTCTTGTACTTAATTCGGCATTGTACCTTTTCTATTTAATTCCGATGCAATTTCTGTGTTTCATCGTCAATAACAAGGTCCAAGGGATACAGTAAACCTGGAGTGAAGCATCGGAATCTATAACTAGTGTCAATGGAATATTTCAAAACATAGACAGAAAGAAGAGTCAGTCTCCTTGTACTTAATTCTGCACTGTGCCTTTTGTATTTAATTCCGATGCAATTTCTGTGTTTCATCGTCAATAAGAATGTCCAAGGGATACAGTAGACCTGAAGTGTAGCATCGGAATTTATAACTAGTGTCACAGGAATGGTTCAAACCATAGTCAGTAAGAAGAGTCAGTCTTCTTGTACTTAAGTCGGCATTGTGCCTTTTCTATTTAATTCCGATGCAATTTGTGTGTTTAATCGTCAATAAGAAGGATCAAGGGATACAGTAAACCTGGAGTGAAGCATCGGAGTCTATAGCTAGTGTCACAGGACTGGTTCAAAAATAGACAGTAAGAAGACTCAGTCTTCTAGAACTTAATTCGGCATTGTGCCTTTTGTATTCAATTCCGATGCAATTTCTGTGTTTCATCGTCAATAAGAAGGTCAGAGGGATACAGTAAATCTGAAGTGAAGCATCGGAATCCATAACTAGTGTCACAGGAATGGTTCAAAATATAGTCAGTAAGAAGAGTCAGTCTTCTTGTACTGAAGTCGGCATTGTGCCGTTTGTATTTAATTCCGATGCAATTTCTGTGTTTCGTCGTCAATAAGAAGGTCCAACGGACAAAGTAAACCTGGAGTGAAGCGTCGGAATCTGTAACTAGTGACACAGGAATGGTTCAAATCATAGACTGTAAGAAGAGTCAGTCTTCGTGCACTTCAGTCGGCATTTTGCCTTTTGTATTTAATTCCGATGCAATTTTTGTGTTTCATAGTCAATAAGAAGGTCCAAGGGATACAGTAAACCTGAAGTGAAGCATCGGGATCTATAACTAGTGTCACAGGAATTGTTCAAAACATAGTCAGTAAGAAGAGTCAGTCTTCTTGTACTTAAGTCGGCATAGTGCCTTTTCTATTTAATTCCGATGCAATTTGTGTGTTTCATCGTCAATAAGAAGGTCCAAGGGATGCAGTAAACCAGGAGTGAAGCATCGGAATCTATAACTAGTGTCACAGAAATGGTTCAAAACATAGACAGTAAGAAGAGTCAGTCTTCTTGTACTTAATTCGGCATTGTGCCTTTTGTATTTAATTCCGATGCAATTTCTGTGTTTCATCGTCAATAACAAGGTCCAAGGGATACAGTAAACCTCAAGTGAAGCATCGGAATTTATAACGGGTGTCACAGGAATGGTTCAAACATAGTCAGTAGGAAGAGTCGGTCTTCATGTACTTAAGTCGGCATTGTGCCTTTTGTATTTAATTCCGATGCATTTTCTGTGTTTCATCGTCAATAAGAAGGTCCAAGGGATACAGTAAACCTGAGGTGAAGCATCGGAATCTATAACTAGTGTCACAGGAATGGTTCAAAACATAGTCAGTAAGAAGATTCTGTCTTCTTGTACTTAAGTCGGCATTGTACCTTTTCTATTTAATTCCGATGCAATTTCTGTGTTTCATCGTCAATAACAAGTTCCAAGGGATACAGTAAACCTGGAGTGAAGCATCGGAATCTACACCTAGTGTCAATGGAATGGTTCAAAACATAGACAGTAAGAAGCGTCAGTCTTCTTGTACTTAAGTCGGCATTGTGCATTTTGTATTTTATTCCGATGCAGTTTCTGTGTTTCATCGTCAATAAGAAGGTCAGAGGGGTACAGTAAACCTGAAGTGAAGCATCAGAATCTATAGCTAGTGTCACAGGAATGGTTCAAAACATAGTCAGTAAGAAGAGTCAGTCTTCTTGTCCTTATGTCGTCATTGTGCCTTTTTTATTTAATTATGATGCAAGTTCTGTGTTTCATCATCAATAAGAAGGTCCAAGGGATACAGTAAACTTGGAGTGAAGCATCGGAATCTATAACTAGTGTCACAGGAATGGTTCAAAACATAGACAGTAAGAAGAGTCAGTCTCCTTGTACTTAATTCTGCACTGTGCCTTTTGTATTTAATTCCGATGCAATTTCTGTGTTTCATCGTCAATAAGAAGGTCCAAGGGATACAGTAAACCTGAAGTGAAGCATCGGGATCTGTAACTAGTGTCACAGGAATCGTTCAAAACATAGTCAGTAAGATGAGTCAGTCTTCTTGTACTTAAGTCGGCATATTGCCTTATCTATTTACTTCCGATGCAATTTCTGTGTTTCATCGTCAATAACAAGTTCCAAGGGATACAGTAAACCTAGAGTGAAGCATCGGAATCTATAACTAGTGTCAATGGAATGGTTCAAAACATAGACAGTAAGAAGAGTCAGTCTTCTTGTACTTAAGTCGGCATTGTGCCGTTTGTATTTAATTCCGATGCAGTTTCTGTGTTTCATCGTCAATAAGAGGGTCAGAGGGGTACAGTAAACCTGAAGTGAAGCATCGGAATATATAGCTAGTGTCACAGGAATGGTTCAAAACATAGTCAGTAAGAAGAGTCAGTCTTCTTGTACTTAAGTCGTCATTGTGCCTATTGTATTTAATTCCGATGCAGTTTCTGTGTTTCATCATCAATAAGAAGGTCCAAGGGATACAGTAAACTTGGAGTGAAGCATCGGAAACTATAACTAGTGTCACAGGAAAGGTTCAAATCATAGTCAGTAAGAGGAGTCAGTCTCCTTGTACTTAATTCTGCACTGTGCCTTTTGTATTTAATTCCGATGCAATTTCTGTGTTTCATCGTCAATAAGAATGTCCAAGGGATACAGTAAACCTGGAGTGAAGCATCGGAATCTATAACTAGTGTCAATGGAATATTTCAAAACATAGACAGAAAGAAGAGTCAGTCTCCTTGTACTTAATTCTGCACTGTGCCTTTTGTATTTAATTCCGATGCAATTTCTGTGTTTCATCGTCAATAAGAATGTCCAAGGGATACAGTAGACCTGAAGTGTAGCATCGGAATTTATAACTAGTGTCACAGGAATGGTTCAAACCATTGTCAGTAAGAAGAGTCAGTCTTCTTGTACTTAAGTCGGCATTGTGCCTTTTCTATTTAATTCCGATGCAATTTGTGTGTTTAATCGTCAATAAGAAGGACCAAGGGATACAGTAAACCTGGAGTGAAGCATCGGAGTCTATAGCTAGTGTCACAGGACTGGTTCAAAAATAGACAGTAAGAAGACTCAGTCTTCTAGAACTTAATTCGGCATTGTGCCTTTTGTATTCAATTCCGATGCAATTTCTGTGTTTCATCGTCAATAAGAAGGTCAGAGGGATACAGTAAACCTGAAGTGAAGCATCGGTATCCATAACTAGTGTCACAGGAATGGTTCAAAACATAGTCAGTAAGAAGAGTCAGTCTTCTTGTACTTAAGTCGGCATTGTGCCTTTTGTATTTAATTCCGATGCAATTTCTGTGTTTCGTCGTCAATAAGAAGGTCCAACGGACACGGTAAACCTGGAGTGAAGCATCGGAATCTGTAACTAGTGTCACAGGAATGGTTCAAATCATAGACTGTAAGAAGAGTCAGTCTTCGTGCACTTCAGTCGGCATTTTGCCTTTTGTATTTAATTCCTATGCAATTTTTGTGTTTCATACTCAATAAGAAGGTCCAAAGGATACAGTAAACCTGAAGTGAAGCATCGGGATCTATAACTAGTGTCACAGGAATGGTTCAAAACATAGTCAGTAATAAGAGTCAGTCTTCTCGTACTTAAGTCGGCATAGTTCCTTTTCTATTTAATATCGATGCAATTTGTGTGTTTCATCGTCAATAAGAAGGTCCAAGGGATACAGTAAACCTGGAGTGAAGCATCGGAATCTATAACTAGTGTCAATGGTATGGTTCAAAACATGGACGGTAAGAAGAGTCAGTCTTCTTGTACTTAAGTCGGCATTGTGCCTTTTGGATTTAATTACGATGCAATGTCTGTGTTTCATCGTCATTAAGAAGGTCAGAGGGATACAGTAAACCTGAAGTGAAGCATCGGAATCAATAGCTAGTGTCACAGGAATGGTTCAAAACATAGTCAGTAAGAAGAGTCAATCTTGTTGTCCTTAAGACGGCATTGTGCCTTTTGGATTTAATTACGATGCAATGTCTGTGTTTCATCGTCATTAAGAAGGTCAGAGGGATACAGTAAACCTGAAGTGAAGCATCGGAATCTATAACTAGTGTCACAGAAATGGTTCAAAACATAGACAGTAAGAAGAGTCAGCCTTCTTCTACTTAATTCGGCATTGTGCCTTTTGTATTTAATTCCGATGCAATTTCTGTGTTTCATCGTCAATAGGAACGTCCAAGGGATACAGTAAATCTGAGGTGAAGCATCGGAATCTATATCTAGTTTCACAGGAATGGTTCAAATCATAGTCAGTAAGAAGAGGCAGTCTTCTTGTACTTAAGTTGGCATTGTGCCTTTTCTATTTAATTCCGATGCAATTTCTGTGTTTCATCGTCAATAAGAAGGTCAGAGGGATACAGTAAACCTGGAGTGTAGCATCGGAATCTATAACTAGTGTCACAGGAATGGTTCAAAACATAGACAGTAAGAAGAGACAGTCTTCGTGTACTTAAGTCGGCATTTTGCCTATTTATTTAATTCCGATGCAATTTCTGTGTTTTATCGTCAATAAGAAGATACAAGGCATACAGTAAACCTGAGGTGAAGCATCGGAATCTATAAGTAGTGTCACAGGAATGGTTCAAAACATAGTCAGTAAGAAGAGTCAGTCTTCTTGTACTTAAGTCGGCATTGTACTTTTCTATTTAATTCCGATGCAATTTCTGTGTTTCATCGTCAATAACAAGGTCCAAGGGATACAGTAAACCTGGAGTGAAGCATCGGAATCTATAACTACTGTGAATGGAATATTTCAAATCATAGACAGTAAGAAGAGTCAGTCTCCTTGTACTTAATTCTGCACTGTGCCTTTTGTATTTAATTCCGATGCAATTTCTGTGTTTCATCGTCAATAAGAATGTCCAAGGGATACAGTAAACCTGAAGTGTAGCATCGGAATTTATAACTAGTGTCACAGGAATGGTTCAAAACATAGACAGTAAGAAGAGACAGTCTTCGTGTACTTAAGTCGGCATTTTGCCTATTTATTTAATTCCGATGCAATTTCTGTGTTTTATCGTCAATAAGAAGATACAAGGCATACAGTAAACCTGAGGTGAAGCATCGGAATCTATAAGTAGTGTCACAGGAATGGTTCAAAACATAGACAGTAAGAAGAGTCAGTCTTCTAGAACTTAATTCGGCATTGTGCCTTTTGTATTCAATTCCGATGCAATTTCTGTGTTTCATCGTCAATAAGAAGGTCAGAGGGATACAGTAAACCTGAAGTGAAGCATCGGAATCCATAACTAGTGTCACAGGAATGGTTCAAATCATAGTCAGTAAGAAGAGTCAGTCTTCTTGTACTTAAGTCGGCATAGTGCCTTTTCTATTTAATTCCGATGCAATTTGTGTGTTTCATCGTCAATAAGAAGGTCCAAGGGATGCAGTAAACCAGGAGTGAAACATCGGAATCTATAACTAGTGTCACAGAAATGGTTCAAAACATAGACAGTAAGAAGAGTCAGTCTTCTTGTACTTAAGTCGGCATTGTGCCTTTTGTATTTAATTCCGATGCAATTTCTGTGTTTCATCGTCAATAACAAGGTCCAAGGGATACAGTAAACCTCAAGTGTAGCATCGGAATTTATAACGGGTGTCACAGGAATGGTTCAAACATAGTCAGTAGGAAGAGTCGGTCTTCATGAACTTAAGTCGGCATTGTGCCTTTTGTATTTAATTCCGATGCATTTTCTGTGTTTCATCGTCAATAAGAAGGCCCAAGGAATACACTAAACCTGAAGTGAAGCATCGAAATCTATAACTAGTGTCATAGGAATGGTTCAAAACATAGACAGTAAGAAGAGTCAGTCTTATTGTACTTAAGTCGGCATTGTGCCGTTTGTATTTAATTCCGATGCAATTTCTGTGTTTCATCGTCAATAAGATAGTCCAAGGGATACAGTAAACATGAAGTGAAGCATCGGAATTTATAACTAGTGTCAATGGAATGGTTCAAAGCATTGTCAGTAAGAAGATTCAGTCTTCTTGTACTTAAGTCGGCATTGTGCTTTTTCTATTTATTTCCGATGCAATTTCTGTGTTTCATCGTCAATAAGAAGGTCCATGGGATATAGTAAACCTGGAGTGAAGCATCGGAATCTATTACTAGTGTCACAGGAATGGTTCAAAACATAGAGAGTAAGAAAAGTCAGTCTTCTTGTACTTACGTCGACATTGTGCCCTTTCTATTTAAATCCGATGCAATTTCTGTGTTTCATCGTCAATATGAAGGTCCAAGGGATACAGTAAACCTGAAGTGAAGCTTCGGAATCTATAGCTAGTGTCACAGGAATGGTTCAAAACATAGACAGTAAGAAGTGTCAGTCTTCTTGTCCTTAAGTCGGCATTGTGCCTTTTGTAATTAATTCCGAAGCAATTTCTGAGTTTCATCCTCAATAAGAAGGTCCAAGGGAAACAGTAAACCTGGAGTGAAGCATCGGAATCTATAACTAGTGTCACAGGAATGGTTCAAAACATAGACAGTAAGAAGAGTCAGTCTTCTTGTACTTAATTCTGCTTTGTGCCTTTTGTATTTAATTCCGATGCAATTTCTGTGTTTCATCGTCAATAAGAATGTCCAAGGTATACAGTAAACCTGAAGTGAAGCATCGGAATTTATAACTAGTGTCACAGGAATGGTTCAAAACATAGTCAGTAAGAAGAGTCAGTCTTCTTGTACTTAAGTCGGCATGGTGCCTTTTGTATTTAATTCCGATGCAATTTCTATGTTTCATCGTCAATAAGAAAGTCAGAGGGGTACAGCAAACCTGAAACCTGAAGTGAAGCATCGTAATCTATAGCTAGTGTCACAGGAATGGTTCAAATCATAGACAGTAAGAAGAGTCAGTCTTCTTGTACTTAATTCTGCTTTGTGCCTATTGTATTTAATTCCGATGCATTTTCTGTGTTTCATCGACAATAAGAAGGTCCAAGGGATACAGTAAACCTGAAGTGAAGCATCGGAATTTATAACTAGTGTCACAGGAATGGTTCAAAACATAGACAGTAAGAAGAGTCAGTCCTCCTGTACTTAAGTCAGCATTGTGCCTTTTGTATTTAACTCCGATGCAATTTCTGTGTTTCATCGTCAATAAGAAAGTCAGAGCGATACAGTAATCCTGAAGTGAAGCATCGGAATCTATAACTAGTGTCACAGGAATAGTTCAAAACATAGTCAGTAAGAATAGTCAGTCTTATTGTACTTAAGTCATCATTGTGCATTTTCTATTTAATTGTGATGCAATTTCTGTGTTTCATCGTCAATATGAATGTCCAAGGGATACAGTAAACCAGGAGTTAAGCATCGGAATCTATAACTAGTGTCACAGGAATGGTTCAAATTATAGACAGTGAGAAGAGTCAGACTTCTTTTACTTAAGTCGGCATTGTGCCTTTTGTATTTAATTCCGGTGCAATTTCTGTGTTTCATCTTCAATAAGAAGGTCCAAGAAATACAGTAAACCTGGAGTGAAGCATCGGATTCTATAACTAGTGTCACAGGAGTCGTTCAGAAATAGACAGTAAGAAGAGTTAACCTTCTTGAACTTAATTCGGCATTGTGCCTTTTGAATTTAATTCCGATGCAATTTCTGTGTTTCATCGTCAATAAGAAGGACAGAGGGATACAGTAAACCTGAAGTGAAGCATCGGAATCCATAACTAGTGTCACAGGAATGGTTCAAAACATAGTCAGTAAGAAGAGTTAGTCTTCTTGTACTTAAGTCGACGTTGTGCCTTTTGTATTTAATTCCGATGCAATTTCTGTGTTTCATCGTCAATAAGAAGGTCCAAGGGATACAGTAAACCTGGAGTGAAGCATCGGAATCTGTAACTAGTGTCACAGGAATGGTTCAAATAATAGACAGTAAGAAGAGTCAGTCTTCGTGTACTTCAATCGGCATTTTGCCTCTTGAATTTAGTTCCGATGCAATTTTTGTGTTTCATCGTCAATGAGAATGTACAAGGCATACAGTAAACCTGTAGTGAAGTATCGGGATCTATAACTAGTGTCACAGGAATCGTTCAACTCATAGTCAGTAAGAAGAGTCAGTCTTCTTGTACTAATGTCGGCATAGTGCCTTTTCTATTTCATTCCGATGCAATTTCTGTGTTTCATCCTCAATAAGAAGGTCCAAATGATACAGTAAACCTGGAGTGAAGCATCGGAATCTATAACTAGTCTCAATGGTATGGTTCAAAAATAGACAGTAAGAAGAGTCAGTCTTCTTGTCCTTAAGTCGGCTTTGTGCCTTTTGTATTTAATTCCGATGCAGTTTCTGTGTTTCATCGTCAATAAGAAGGTCAGAGGGGCGCACTAAACGTGAAGTGAAGCATCGGAATCTATAGCTAGTGTCACAGGATTGGTTCAAAACATAGTCAGAAAGAAGAGTCAGTCTTCTTGCCCTTAAGTCGTCATTGTGCCTTTTGTAATTACTTATGATGCAATTTCTGTGTTTCATCATCAATAAGAAGGTCCAAGGGATACAGTAAACTTGGAGTGAAGCATCGGAATCTATAACTAGTGTCACAGGAATGGTTCAAATCATAGACAGTAAGAAGAGTCAGTCTCCTTGTACTTAATTCTGCACTGTGCCTTTTGTATTTAATTCCGATGCAATTTCTGTGTTTCATCGTCAATAAGAAGGACCAAGGGATACAGTAAACGTGGAGTGAAGCATCGGAGTCTATAACTAGTGTCAAAGGTCTAGTTCAAAAATAGACAGTAAGAAGAGTCAGTCTTCTTGTACTTAAGTCGGCATTGTACCTTTTGTATTTAATTCCGATGCAATTTCTGTGTTTCATCGTCAATAAGAAGGTCCAAGGGATACAGTAAACCTGGAGGGAAACATCGAAATCTGTAACTAGTGTCACAGGAATGGTTCAAATCATAGACAGTAAGAAGAGTCAGTCTTCGTGTACTTCAGTCGGCATTTTGCTTTTGTATTTAATTCCGATGCAATTTCTGTGTTTCATCGTCAATAAGAAGGTCCAAGGGATACAGTAAACCTGAAGTGAAGCATCGGGATCTGTAACTAGTGTTACAGGAATCGTTCAAACATAGTCAGTAAGAAGAGTCAGTCTTCTTGTACTTAAGTTGGCATAGTGCCTTACCTATTTAATTCCGATGTAATTTCTGTGTTTCATCGTCAATAACAAGTTCCAAGGGACACAGTAAACCTGGACTGAAGCATCGGAATCTATAACTAGTGTCAATGGAATGGTTCAAATCATAGACAATAAGAAGAGTCAGTCTTCTTGTACTTAAGTCGGCATTGTGCCTATTGTATTTAATTCCGATGCAGTGTCTGTGTTTCATCATCAATAAGAAGGTCCAAGGGATACAGTAAACTTGGAGTGAAGCATCGGAAACTATAACTAGTGTCACAGGAATGGTTCAAAACATAGACAGTAAGAAGAGTCAGTCTCCTTGAACTTAATTCAGCACTGTGCCTTTTGTATTTAATTCCGATGCAATTTCTGTGTTTCATCGTCAATAAGAAGGACCAAGGGATACAGTAAACGTGGAGTGAAGCATCGGAGTCTATAACTAGTGTCAAAGGACTGGTTCAAAAATAGACAGTAAGAAGAGTCAGTCTTCTTGAACTTAATTCGGCATTGTGCCTTCTGTATTTAATTCCGATGCAATTTCTGTGTTTCAGCGTCAATAATAAGGTCAGAGGGATACAGTAAACCTGAAGTGAAGCATCGGAATCCATAACTAGTGTCACAGGAATGGTTCAAAGCATAATCAGTAAGAAGAGTTAGTCTTCTTGTACTTAAGTCGACGTTGTGCCTTTTGTTTTTAATTCCGATGCAATTTCTGTGTTTCATCGTCAATAAGAAGGTCCAAGGGATACAGTAAACCTGGAGTGAAGCATCGGAATCTGTAACTAGTGTCACAGGAATGGTTCAAATAATAGACAGTAAGAAGAGTCAGTCTTCGTGTACTTCAGTCGGCATTTCGCCTTTTGTATTTAGTTCCGATGCAATTTTTGTGTTTCATCGTCAATGAGAATGTCCAAGGCATACAGTAAACCTGTAGTGAAGCATCGGGATCTATAACTAGTGTCACAGGAATCGTCCAAATCATAGTCAGTAAGAAGAGTCAGTCTTCTTGTACTAAAGTCGGCATAGTGCCTTTTCTACTTAATTCTGATGCAATTTCTGTGTTCCATCCTCAATAAGAAGGTCCAAGTGATACAGTAAACCTGGAGTGAAGCATCGGAATCTATAACTAGTCTCAAGGGTATGGTTCAAAAAATAGACGGTAAGAAGAGTCAGTCTTCTTGTCCTTAAGTCGGCATTGTGCCTTATGTATTTAATTCCGATGCAGTTTCTGTGTTTCATCGTCAATAAGAAGGTCAGAGGGGTACAGTAAACGTGAAGTGAAGCATCGGAATCTATAGCTAGTGTCACAGGAATGGTTCAAAGCATAGTCAGAAAGAAGAGTCAGTCTTCTTGTCCTTAAGTCGTCAATGTGCCTTTTGTAATTACTTATGATGCAATTTCTGTGTTTCATCATCAATAAGAAGGTCCAAGGGATACAGTAAACCTCAAGTGAAGCATCGGAATTCATAACTAGTGTCACAGGAGTGGTTCAAAGCATAGTCAGAAAGAAGAGTCAGTCTTCTTGTACTTAAGTCGGCATTGTGCCTTTTGTATTTAATTCCGATGCAATTTCTGTGTTTCATCGTAAATAGGAACGTCCAAGGGATACAGTAAACCTGAGGTGAAACATCGGAATCTATAACTAGTTTCACAGGAATGGTTCAAATCATAGTCAGTACGAAGAGTCTGTCTTCATGTACATAAGTCGGCATTGTGGATATTGTATTTAATTCCGATGCAATTTCTGTGTTTCATCGTCAATAAGAATGTCCACGGGATACAGTAAACCTGAAGTGTAGCATCGGAATTTATAACTAGTGTCACAGGAATGGTTCAAATCATAGTCAGTAAGAAGAGTCAGTCTTCTTGTACTTAAGTCGGCATTGTGCCTTTTCTATTCATTCCCATGCAATTTCTGTGTTTAATCGTCAATAAGAAGGACCAAGGGATACTGTAAACCTGGAGTGGAGCATCGGAGTCTATAACTAGTGTCACAGGACTGATTCAAAATAGACAGTAAGAAGAGTCAGTCTTCTAGAACTTAATTCGGCATTGTGCCTTTTGTATTCAATTCCGATGCAATTTCTGTGTTTCATCGTCAATAAGAAGGTCAGAGGGATACAGTAAACCTGAAGTGAAGCATCGGAATCCATAACTAGTGTCAGAGGAATGGTTCAAAACATAGTCAGTAAGAAGAGACAGTCTTCTTGTACTTAAGTCGGCATTGTGCCTTTTGTATTTAATTGCGATGCAATTTCTGTGTTTCATCGTCAATAAGAAGGTCCAAGGGACACAGTAAACCTGGAGTGAAGCATCGGAATCTGTAACTAGTGTCACAGGAATGGTTCAAATCATAGACTGTAAGAAGAGCCAGTCTTCGTGCACTTCAGTCGGCATTTTGCCTTTTGTATTTAATTCCGATGCAATTTTGGTGTTTCATAGTCAATAAGAAGGTCCAAGGGATACAGTAAACCTGAAGTGAAGCATCGGGATCTATAACTAGTGTCACAGGAATCGTTCAAAGCATAGTCAGTAAGAAGAGTCAGTCTTCTTGTACTTAAGTCGGCATAGTGCCTTTTCTATTTAATTCCGATGCAATTTGTGTGTTTCATCGTCAATAAGAATGTCCAAGGTATACAGTAAACCTGGAGTGAAGCATCGGAATCTATAACTAGTTTCAATGGTATGGTTCAAAACATGGACGGTAAGAAGAGTCAGTCTTCTTGTACTTAAGTCGGCATTGTGCCTTTTGGATTTAATTACGATGCTATGTCTGTGTTTCATTGTCATTAAGAAGGTCAGAGGAATACAGTAAACCTGAAGTGAAGCATCGGAATCTATAGCTAGTGTCACAGGAATGGTTCAAAACATAGTCAGTAAGAAGAGTCAATCTTGTTGTCCTTAAGTCGGCATTGTGCCTTTTGTATTTAATTCCGATACAATTTCTGTGTTTCATCGTCAATAAGAAGGTCCAAGGGATGCAGTAAAACAGGAGTGAAGCATCGGAATCTATAACTAGTGTCACAGAAATGGTTCAAAACATAGACATTAAGAAGAGTCAGTCTTCTTGTACTTAATTCGGCATTGTGCCTTTTGTATTTACATCCGATGCAATTTCTGTGTTTCATCGTCAATAACAAGGTCCAAGGGATACAGTAAATCTGAGGTGAAGCATCGGAATCTATAACTAGTTTCACAGGAATGGTTCAAATCATAGTCAGTAAGAAGAGTCAGTCTTCTTGTACTTAAGTGGCATTGTGCCTTTTCTATTTAATTCCGATGCAATATCTGTGTTTCATCGTCAATAAGAAGGTCAGAGGGATACAGTAATCCTGAAGGGAAGCATCGGAATCTATAACTAGTGTCACAGGAATGGTTCAAACATAGTCAGTAAGAAGAGTCAGTCTTCTTGTAGTTAAGACGGCATTGTGCCTTTTCTATTTAATTCCGTTGCAATTTCTGTGTTTCATCGTCAATAAGAAGGTCCAAGGGATACAGTAAACCTGGAGTGAAGCATCGGAAACTATTAACTAGTGTCACAGGAATGGTTCAAAACATAGACAGTAAGAAGAGTCAGTCTTCTTGTACTTACGTCGGCATACTGCCTTTTCTATTTAATTCCGATGCTATTTGTGTGTTTCAACGTCAATAAGAAGGTCCAAGGGATACAGTAAACCTGGAGTGTAGCATCGGAATCTATAACTAGTGTCACAGGAATGGTTCAAAACATAGACAGTATGAAGAGTCAGTCTTCGTGTACTTAAGTCGGCATTTTGCTTTTTTAATTAATTCCGATGCAATTTCTGTGTTTTATCGTCAATAAGAAGGTCCAAGGCATACAGTAAACCTGAGGTGAAGCATCGGAATCTATAAGTAGTGTCACAGGAATGGTTCAAAACATAGTCAGTAAGAAGAGTCAGTCTTCTTGTACTTAAGTCGGCATTGTAACTTTTCTATTTAATTCCGATGCAATTTCTGTGTTTCATCGTCAATAACAAGGTCCAAGGGATACAGTAAACCTGGAGTGAAGCATCGGAATCTATAACTAGTGTCAATGGAATATTTCAAAACATAGACAGTAAGAAGAGTCAGTCTCCTTGTACTTAATTCTGCACTGTGCCTTTTGTATTTAATTCCGATGCAATTTCTGTGTTTCATCGTCAATAAGAATGTCCAAGGGATAAAGTAAACCTGAAGTGTAGCATCGGAATTTATAACTGGTGTCACAGGAATGGTTCAAAACATAGTCAGTAAGAAGAGTCAGTCTTCTTGTACTTAAGTCGGCATTGTACCTTTTCAATTTAATTCCGATGGAATTTCTGTGTTTAATCGTCAATAAGAAGGACCAAGGGATACAGTAAACCTGGAGTGAAGCATCGGAGTCTATAACTAGTGTCACAGGACTGGTTCAAAAATAGACAGTAAGAAGAGTCAGTCTTCTAGAACTTAATTCGGCATTGTGCCTTTTGTATTCAATTCCGATGCAATTTCTGTGTTTCATCGTCAATAAGAAGGTCGGAGGGATACAGTAAACCTGAAGTGAAGCATCGGAATCCATAACTAGTGTCACAGGAATGGTTCAAAGCATAGTCAGTAAGAAGAGTCAGTCTTCCTGTACTTAAGTCGGCATTGTGCCTTTTGTATTTAATTCCGATGCACTTTCTGTGTTTCATCGTCAATAAGAAGGTCCAAGGGACACAGTAAACCTGGAGTGAAGCATCGGTATCTGTAACTAGTGTCACAGGAGTGGTTCAAATCATACCCAGTAAGAAGAGTCAGTCTTCGTGCACTTCAGTCGGCATTTTGCCTTTTGTATTTAATTCCGATGCAATTTTTGTGTTTCATAGTCAATAAGAAGGTCCAAGGGATACAGTAAACCTGAAGTGAAGCATCGGGATCTATAACTAGTGTCACAGGAATCGTTCAAAATATAGTCAGTAAGAAGAGTCAGTCTTCTTGTACTTAAGTCGGCATAGTGCCTTTTCTACTGAATTCCGATGCAATTTGTGTTTCATCGTCAATAAGAAGGTCCAAGGGATACAGTAAACCTGTAGTGAAGCATCGGAATCTATAACTAGTGTCAATGGTATGGTTCAAAACATGGACGGTAAGAAGAGTCACTCTTCTTGTACTTATGTCGGCATTGTGCCTTTTGGATTTAATTACGATGCAATGTCTGTGTTTCATCGTCATTAAGAAGGTCAGAGGGATACAGTAAACCTGAAGTGAAGCATCGGAATATATAGCTAGTGTCACAGGAATGGTTCAAAGCATAGTCAGTAAGAAGAGTCAATCTTGTTGTCCTTAAGTCGGCATTGTGCCTTTTGTATTTAATTCCGATGCAATTTCTGTGTTTCATCGTCAATAAGAAGGTCCAAGGGATGCAGTAAACCAGGAGTGAAGCATCGGAATCTATAACTAGTGTCACAGAAATGGTTCAAAACATAGACAGTAAGAAGAGTCAGTCTTCTTGTACTTAATTCGGCATTGTGCCTTTTGTATTTAATTCCGATGCAATTTCTGTGTTTCATCGTCAATAAGAAGGTCCAAGGAATACAGTGAACCTGAAGTGAAGCATCGAAATCTATATCTAGTGTCACAGGAATGGGTTCAGAAAATAGACAGTAAGAAGAGTCAGTCTTATTGTACTTAAGTCGGCATTGTGCCTTTTCTATTTACCTCCGATGCAATTTCTGTGTTTCATCGTCAATAAGAAAGTCCAAGGGATACAGTAAACATGAAGTGAAGCATCGGAATTTATAACTAGTGTCAATGGAATGGTTCAAAACATTGTCAGTATGAAGAGTCAGTCTTCTTGTACTTAAGTCGGCATTGTGCCTTTTCTATTTATTTCCGATGCAATTTCTGTGTTTCATCGTCAATAAGATGGTCCATGGGATATAGTAAACCTGGAGTGAAGCATCGGAATCTATTACTAGTGTCACAGGAACGGTTCAAAACATAGACAGTAAGAAGAGTCAGTCTTTTTGTACTTACGTCGACATTGTGCCCTTTCTATTTAAATCCGATGCAATTTCTGTGTTTCATCGTCAATATGAAGGTCCAAGGGATGCAGTAAACCTGAAGTGAAGCTTCGGAATCTATAGCTAGTGTCACAGGAATGGTTCAAAACATAGACAGTAAGAAGTGTCAGTCTTCTTGTCCTTAAGTCGGCATTGTGCTTTTTGTAATTAATTCCGAAGCAATTTCTGTGTTTCATCCTCAATAAGAAGGTCCAAGTGATACAGTAAACTTGGAGTGAAGCATCGGAATCTATAACTAGTGTCACAGGAATGGTTCAAAACATAGACAGTAAGAAGAGTCAGTCTTCTTGTACTTAAGTCGGCATTTTGCCTTTTGTATTTAATTCCGATGCAATTTCTGTGTTTCATCGTCAATAAGAAGGTCCAAGGTATACAGTAAACCTGAAGTGAAGCATCGGAATTTATAACTAGTGTCACAGGAATGGTTCATAACATAGTCAGTAAGGAGAGTCAGTCTTCTTGTACTTAAGTCGGCATTGTGCCTTTTGTCATTAATTCCGATGCAATTTCTGTGTTTCATCGTAAATAGTAACGTCCAAGTGATACAGTAAACCTGAGGTGAAGCATCGGAATCTATAACTAGGTTCACAGGAATGGTTCAAATCATAGTCAGTAAGAGGAGTCAGTCTTCTTGTACTTAAGTCGGCATTGTACCTTTTCTATTTAATTCCGATGCAATTTCTGTGTTTCATCGTCAATAACAAGGTCCAAGGGATACAGTAAACCTGGAGTGAAGCATCGGAATCTATAACTAGTGTCAATGGAATATTTAAAAACATAGACAGTAAGAAGAGTCAGTATCCTTGTACTTAATTCTGCACTGTGCCTTTTCTATTTAATTCCGATGCAATTTCTGTGTTTCATCGTCAATAAGAAGGTCCAAGGGACACAGTAAACCTGGAGTGAAGCATCGGAATCTGTAACTAGTGTCACAGGAATGGTTCAAATCATAGACTGTAAGAAGAGCCAGTCTTCGTGCACTTCAGTCGGCATTTTGCCTTTTGTATTTAATTCCGATGTAATTTTTGTGTTTCATAGTCAATAAGAAGGTCCAAGGGATACAGTAAACCTGAAGTGAAGCATCGGGATCTATAACTAGTGTCACAGGAATCGTTCAAAGCATAGTCAGTAAGATGAGTCAGTCTTCTTGTACTAAAGTCGGCATAGTGCCTTTTCTATTTAATTCCGATGCAATTTGTGTGTTTCATCGTCAATAAGAAGTTCCAAGGGATACAGTAAACCTGGAGTGAAGCATCGGAATCTATAACTAGTGTCAATGGTATGGTTCAAAACATGGACGGTAAGAAGAGTCAGTCTTCTTGTACTTAAGTCGGCATTGTGCCTTTTGGATTTAATTACGATGCAATGACTGTGTTTCATTGTCATTAAGAAGGTCAGAGGAATACAGTAAACCTGAAGTGAAGCATCGGAATCTATAGCTAGTGTCACAGGAATGGTTCAAAACATAGTCAGTAAGAAGAGTCAATCTTGTTGTCCTTAAGTCGGCATTGTGCCTTTTGTATTTAATTCCGATGCAATTTCTGTGTTTCATCGTCAATAAGAAGGTCCAAGGGATGCAGTAAAACAGGAGTGAAGCATCGGAATCTATAACTAGTGTCACAGACATGGTTCAAAACATAGACAGTAAGAAGAGTCAGTCTTCTTGTACTTAATTCGGCATTGTGCCTTTTGTATTTAATTCCGATGCAATTTCTGTGTTTCATCGTCAATAACAAGGTCCAAGGGATACAGTAAATCTGAGGTGAAGCATCGGAATCTATAACTAGTTTCACAGGAATGGTTCAAATCAAAGTCAGTAAGAAGAGTCAGTCTTCTTGTACTTAAGTTGGCATTGTGCCTTTTCTATTTAATTCCGATGCAATATCTGTGTTTCATCGTCAATAAGAAGGTCAGAGGGATACAGTAATCCTGAAGGGAAGCATCGGAATCTATAACTAGTGTCACAGGAATGGTTCAAAACATAGTCAGTAAGAAGAGTCAGTCTTCTTGTAGTTAAGACGGCATTGTGCTTTTTCTATTTAATTCCGATGCAATTTCGGTGTTTCATCGTCAATAAGAAGGTCCATGGGATACAGTAAACCTGGAGTGAAGCATCGGAAACTATAACTAGTGTCACAGGATTGGTTCAAAACATAGACAGTAAGAAGAGTCAGTCTTCTTGTACTTACGTCGGCATACAGCCTTTTCTATTTAATTCCGATGCAATTTGCGTGTTTTAACGTCAATAAGAAGGTCCAAGGGATACAGTAAACCTGGAGTGTAGCATCAGAATCTATAACTAGTGTCACAGGAATGGTTCAAAACATAGACAGTAAGAAGAGTCAGTCTTCGTGTACTTAAGTCGGCATTGTACCTTTTCTATTTAATTCCGATGCAATTTCTGTGTTTCATCGTCAATAACAAGGTCCAAGGGATACAGTAAACCTGGAGTGAAGCATCGGAATCTATAACTAGTGTCAATGGAATATTTAAAAACATAGACAGTAAGAAGAGTCAGTATCCTTGTACTTAATTCTGCACTGTGCCTTTTCTATTTAATTCCGATGCAATTTCTGTGTTTCATCGTCAATAACAAGGTCCAAGGGATACAGTAAACCTGAAGTGTAGCATCGGAATTTATAACTAGTGTCACATAAATGGTTCAAAACACAGTCAGTAAGAAGAGTCAGTCTTCTTGTACTTAAGTCGGCATTGTGCCTTTTTTATTTCATTCCGATGCAATTTCTGTGTTTAATCGTCAATAAGAAGGACCAAGGGATACAGTAAACCTGGGGTGAAGCATCGGAGTCTATAACTAGTGTCACAGGACTGATTCAAAATTGACAGTAAGAAGAGTCAGTCTTCTAAAACTTAATTCGGCATTGTGCCTTTTGCATTCAATTCCGATGCAATTTCTGTGTTTCATCGTCAATAAGAAGGTCAGAGGGATACAGTAAACCTGAAGTGAAGCATCGGAATCCATAACTAGTGTCACAGGAATGGTTCAAAACATAGTCAGTAAGAAGAGACAGTCTCCTTGTACTTAAGTCGGCATTGTGCCTTTTTTATTTAATTGCGATGCAATTTCTGTGTTTCATCGTCAATAAGAAGGTCCAAGGGACACAGTAAACCTGGAGTGAAGCATCGGAATCTGTAACTAGTGTCACAGGAATGGTTCAAATCACAGACTGTAAGAAGAGCCAGTCTTCGTGCACTTCAGTCGGCATTTTGCCTTTTGTATTTAATTCCGATGCAATTTTTGTGTTTCATAGTCAATAAGAAGGTCCAAGGGAAACAGTAAACCTGAAGTGAAGCATCGGGATCTATAACTAGTGTCACAGGAATCGTTCAAAGCATAGTCAGTAAGAAGAGTCAGTCTTCTTGTACTTAAGTCGGCACAGTGCCTTTTCTATTCAATTCCGATGCAATTTGTGTGTTTCATCGTCAATAAGAAGGTCCAAGGGATACAGTAAACCTGGAGTGAAGCATCGGAATCTATAACTAGTGTCAATGGTATGGTTCAAAACATGGACGGTAAGAAGAGTCAGTCTTCTTGTACTTAAGTCGGCATTGTGCCTTTTGGATTTAATTACGATGCAATGTCTGTGTTTCATTGTCATTAAGAAGGTCAGAGGAATACAGTAAACCTGAAGTGAAGCATCGGAATCTATAGCTAGTGTCACAGGAATGGTTCAAAACATAGTCAGTAAGAAGAGTCAATCTTGTTGTCCTTAAGTCGGCATTGTGCCTTTTGTATTTAATTCCGATGCAATTTCTGTGTATCATCGTCAATAAGAAGGTCCAAGGGATGCAGTAAAACAGGAGTGAAGCATCGGAATCTATAACTAGTGTCACAGAAATGGTTCAAAACATAGACAGTAAGAAGAGTCAGTCTTCTTGTACTTAATTCGGCATTGTGCCTTTTGTATTTAATTCCGATGCAATTTCTGTGTTTCATCGTCAATAACAAGGTCCAAGGGATACAGTAAATCTGAGGTGAAGCATCGGAATCTATAACTAGTTTCACAGGAATGGTTCAAATCATAGTCAGTAAGAAGAGTCAGTCTTCTTGTACTTAAGTTGGCATTGTGCCTTTTCTATTTAATTCCGATGCAATATCTGTGTTTCATCGTCAATAAGAAGGTCAGAGGGATACAGTAATCCTGAAGGGAAGCATCGGAATCTATAACTAGTGTCACAGGAATGGTTCAAAACATAGTCAGTAAGAAGAGTCAGTCTTCTTGTAGTTAAGACGGCATTGTGCCTTTTCTATTTAATTCCAATCAATTTCTGTGTTTCATCGTCAATAAGAAGGTCCAAGGGATACAGTAAACCTGGAGTGAAGCATCGGAAACTATAACTAGTGTCACAGAAATTGTTCAAAACATAGACAGTAAGAAGAGTCAGTCCTCTTGTACTTACGTCGGCATACTGCCTTTTCTATTTAATTCCGATGCAATTTATGTGTTTTAACGTCAATAAGAAGGTCCAAGGGATACAGTAAACCTGGAGTGTAGCATCGGAATCTCTAACTAGTGTCACAGGAATGGTTCAAAACATAGACAGTAAGAAGAGTCAGTCTTCGTGTACTTAATTCGGCATTGTACCTTTTCTATTTAATTCCGATGCAATTTCTGTGTTTCATCGTCAATAACAAGGTCCAAGGGATACAGTAAACCTGGAGTGAAGCATCGGAATCTATAACTAGTGTCAATGGAATATTTCAAAACATAGACAGTAAGAAGAGTCAGTCAACTTGTACTTAATTCTGCCCTGTGCCTTTTGTATTTAATTCCGATGCAATTTCTGTGTTTCATCGTCAATAAGAAAGTCCAAGGGATACAGTAAACCTGAAGTGTAGCATCGGAATTTATAACTGGTGTCACAGGAATGGTTCAAAACATAGTCAGTAAGAAGAGTCAGTCTTCTTGTACTTAAGTCGGCATTGTACCTTTTCTATTTAATTCCGATGCAATTTCTGTGGTTAATCGTCAATAAGAAGGACCAAGGGATACAGTGAACCTGGAGTGAAGCATCGGAGTCTATAACTAGTGTCACAGGCCTGGTTCAATAATAGACAGTAAGAAGAGTCAGTCTTCTAGAACTTAATTCTGCATTGTGCCTTTTGTATTCAATTCCGATGCAATTTCTGTGTTTCATCGTCAATAAGAAGGTCAGAGGGATACAGTAAACCTGAAGTGAAGCATCGGAATCCATAACTAGTGTCACAGGAATGGTTCAAAGCATAGTCAGTAAGAAGAGTCAGTCTTCTTGTACTTAAGTCGGCATTGTGCCTTTTATATTTAATTCCGATGCAATTTCTGTGTTTCATCGTCAATAAGAAGGTCCAAGGGACACAGTAAACCTGGAGTGAAGCATCGGAATCTGTAACTAGTGTCACAGGAATGGTTCAAATCATACCCTGTAAGAAGAGTCAGTCTTCGTGCACTTCAGTCGGCATTTTGCCTTTTGTATTTAATTCCGATGCAATTTTTGTGTTTCATAGTCAATAAGAAGGTCCAAGGGATACAGTAAACCTGAAGTGTAGCATCGGAATTTATAACTGGTGTCACAGGAATCGTTCAAAACATAGTCAGTAAGAAGAGTCAGTCTTCTTGTACTTAAGTCGGCATAGTGCCTTTTCTACTGAATTCCGATGCAATTTCTGTGTTTCATCGTCAATAACAAGGTCCAAGGGATACAGTAAACCTGGAGAGAAGCATCGGAATCTATAACTAGTGTCAATGGAATATTTAAAAACATAGACAGTAAGAAGAGTCAGTATCCTTGTACTTAATTCTGCACTGTGCCTTTTCTATTTAATTCCGATGCAATTTCTGTGTTTCATCGTCAATAACAAGGTCCAACGGATACAGTAAACCTGAAGTGTAGCATCGGAATTTATAACTAGTGTCACATAAATGGTTCAAAACACAGTCAGTAAGAAGAGTCAGTCTTCTTGTACTTAAGTCGGCATTGTGCCTTTTTTATTTCATTCCGATGCAATTTCTGTGTTTAATCGTCAATATGAAGGACCAAGGGATACAGTAAACCTGGAGTGAAGCATCGGAGTCTATAACTAGTGTCACAGGACTGATTCAAAATTTACAGTAAGAAGAGTCAGTCTTCTAGAACATAATTCGGCATTGTGCCTTTTGCATTCAATTCCTATGCAATTTCTGTGTTTCATCGTCAATAAGAAGGTCAGAGGGATACAGTAAACCTGAAGTGAAGCATCGGAATCCATAACTAGTGTCACAGGAATGGTTCAAAACATAGTCAGTAAGAAGAGACAGTCTCCTTGTACTTAAGTCGGCATTGTGCCTTTTGTATTTAATTGCGATGCAATTTCTGTGTTTCATCGTCAATAAGAAGGTCCAAGGGACACAGTAAACCTGGAGTGAAGCATCGGAATCTGTAACTAGTGTCACAGGAATGGTTCAAATCATAGACTGTAAGAAGAGCCAGTCTTCGTGCACTTCAGTCGGCATTTTGCCTTTTGTATTTAATTCCGATGCAATTTTTGTGTTTCATAGTCAATAAGAAGGTCCAAGGGAAACAGTAAACCTGAAGTGAAGCATCGGGATCTATAACTAGTGTCACAGGAATCGTTCAAAGCATAGTCAGTAAGAAGAGTCAGTCTTCTTGTACTTAAGTCGGCACAGTGCCTTTTTTATTTAATTCCGATGCAATTTGTGGGTTTCATCGTCAATAAGAAGGTCCAAGGGATACGGTAAACCTGGAGTGAAGCATCGGAATCTATAACTAGTGTCAATGGTATGGTTCAAAACATGGACGGTAAGAAGAGTCAGTCTTCTTGTACTTAAGTCGGCATTGTGCCTTTTGGATTTAATTACGATGCAATGTCTGTGTTTCATTGTCATTAAGAAGGTCAGAGGAATACAGTAAACCTGAAGTGAAGCATTGGAATCTATAGCTAGTGTCACAGGAATGGTTCAAAACATAGTCAGTAAGAAGAGTCAATCTTGTTGTCCTTAAGTCGGCATTGTGCCTTTTGTATTTAATTCCGATGCAATTTCTGTGTTTCATCGTCAATAAGAAGGTCCAAGGAATGCAGTAAAACAGGAGTGAAGCATCGGAATCTATAACTAGTGTCACAGAAATGGTTCAAAACATAGACAGTAAGAAGAGTCAGTCTTCTTGTACTTAATTCGGCATTGTGCCTTTTGTATTTAATTCCGATGCAATTTCTGTGTTTCATCGTCAATAACAAGGTCCAAGGGATACAGTAAATCTGAGGTGAAGCATCGGAATCTATAACTAGTTTCACAGGAATGGTTCAAATCATAGTCAGTAAGAAAAGTCAGTCTTCTTGTACTTAAGTTGGCATTGTGCCTTTTCTATTTAATTCCGATGCAATATCTGTGTTTCATCGTCAATAAGAAGGTCAGAGGGATACAGTAATCCTGAAGGGAAGCATCGGAATCTATAACTAGTGTCACAGGAATGGTTCAAAACATAGTCAGTAAGAAGAGTCAGTCTTCTTGTAGTTAAGACGGCATTGCGCCTTTTCTGTTTAATTCCGATGTAATTTCTGTGTTTCATCGTCAATAAGAAGGTCCAAGGGATACAGTAAACCTGGAGTGAAGCATCGGAAACTATAACTAGTGTCACAGGAATGGTTCAAAACATAGACAGTAAGAAGAGTCAGTCCTCTTGTACTTACGTCGGCATACTGCCTTTTCTATTTAATTCCGATGCAATTTATGTGTTTTAACGTCAATAAGAAGGTCCAAGGGATACAGTAAACCTGGAGTGTAGCATCGGAATCTATAACTAGTGTCACAGGAATGGTTCAAAACATAGACAGTAAGAAGAGTCAGTCTTCGTGTACTTAATTCGGCATTGTAACTTTTCTATTTAATTCCGATGCAATTTCTGTGTTTCATCGTCAATAACAAGGTCCAAGGGATACAGTAAACCTGGAGTGAAGCATCGGAATCTATAACTAGTGTCAATGGAATATTTCAAAACATAGACAGTAAGAAGAGTCAGTCAACTTGTACTTAATTCTGCCCTGTGCCTTTTGTATTTATTTCCGATGAAATTTCTGTGTTTCATCGTCAATAAGAAAGTCCAAGGGATACAGTAAACCTGAAGTGTAGCATCGGAATTTATAACTGGTGTCACAGGAATGGTTCAAAACATAGTCAGTAAGAAGAGTCAGTCTTCTTGTACTTAGGTCGGCATTGTACCTTTTCTATTTAATTCCGATGCAATTTCTGTGGTTAATCGTCAATAAGAAGGACCAAGGGATACAGTGAACCTGGAGTGAAGCATCGGAGTCTATAACTAGTGTCACAGGCCTGGTTCAAAAATAGACAGTAAGAAGAGTCAGTCTTCTAGAACTTAATTCTGCATTGTGCCTTTTGTATTCAATTCCGATGCAATTTCTGTGTTTCATCGTCAATAAGAAGGTCAGAGGGATACAGTAAACCTGAAGTGAAGCATCGGAATCCATAACTAGTGTCACAGGAATGGTTCAAAGCATAGTCAGTAAGAAGAGTCAGTCTTCTTGTACTTAAGTCGGCATTGTGCCTTTTATATTTAATTCCGATGCAATTTCTGTGTTTCATCGTCAATAAGAAGGTCCAAGGGACACAGTAAACCTGGAGTGAAGCATCGGAATCTGTAACTAGTGTCACAGGAATGGTTCAAATCATACCCTGTAAGAAGAGTCAGTCTTCGTGCACTTCAGTCGGCAATTTGCCTTTTGTATTTAATTCCGATGCAATTTTTGTGTTTCATAGTCAATAAGAAGGTCCAAGGGATACAGTAAACCTGAAGTGTAGCATCGGAATTTATAACTGGTGTCACAGGAATCGTTCAAAACATAGTCAGTAAGAAGAGTCAGTCTTCTTGTACTTAAGTCGGCATAGTGCCTTTTCTACTGAATTCCGATGCAATTTCTGTGTTTCATCGTCAATAAGAAGGTCCAAGGGATACAGTAAACCTGGAGTGAGGCATTGGAATCTATAACTAGTGTCAATGGTATGGTTCAAAACATGGACGGTAAGAAGAGTCAGTCTTCTTGTACTTAAGTCGGCATTGTGCCTTTTGGATTTAATTACGATGCAATGTCTGTGTTTCATCGTCATTAAGAAGGTCAGAGGGATACAGTAAACCTGAAGTGAAGCATCGGAATCTATAGCTAGTGTCACAGGAATGGTTCAAATCATAGTCAGTAAGAAGAGTCAATGTGGTTGTCCTTAAGTCGGCATTGTGCCTTTTGTATTTAATTACGATGCAATTTCTGTGTTTCATCGTCAATAAGAAAGTCCAAGGGATGCAGTAAACCAGGAGTGAAGCATCGGAATCTATAACTAGTGTCACAGAAATGGTTCAAAACATAGACAGTAAGAAGAGTCAGTCTTCTTGTACTTAATTCGGCATTGTGCCGTGTGTATTTAATTCCGATGCAATTTCTGTGTTTCATCGTCAATATGAAGATCCAAGGGATGCAGTAAACCTGAAGTGAAGCTTCGGAATCTATAGCTAGTGTCACAGGAATGGTTCAAAACATAGACAGTAAGAAGTGTCAGTCTTCTTGTCCTTAAGTCGGCATTGTGCTTTTTGTAATTAGTTCCGAAGCAATTTCTGTGTTTCATCCTCAATAAGAAGGTCCAAGGGATACAGTAAACCTGGAGTGAAGCATCGGAAACTATAACTAGTGTCACAGGAATGGTTCAAAACATAGGCAGTAAGAAGTGTCAGTCTTCTTGTACTTAAGTCGGCATTTTGCCTTTTGTATTTAATTCCGATGCAATTTCTGTGTTTCGTCGTCAATAAGAAGGTCCAAGGTATACAGTAAACCTGAAGTGAAGCATCGGAATTTATAACTAGTGTCACAGGAATGGTTCATAACATAGTCAGTAAGGAGAGTCAGTCTCCTTGTACTTAAGTCGGCATTGTGCCTTTTGTATTTAATTCCGATGCAATTTCTGTGTTTCATCGTAAATAGGAACGCCCAAGGGATACAGTAAACCTGAGGTGAAGCATCGGAATCTATAACTAGTTTCACAGGAATGGTTCAAATCATAGTCAGTAAGAACAGTCAGTCTTCTTGTACTTAAGTTGGCATTGTGCCTTTTCTATATAATTCCCATGCAATTTCTGTGTTTCATCGTCAATAAGAATGTCAGAGGGATACAGTAAACCTGAAGTGAAGCATCGGAATCCATAACTAGTGTCACAGGAATGGTTCAAAACATAGTCAGTAAGAAGAGTCATTATTCTTGTACTTAAGTCGGCATTGTGCCTTTTGTATTTAATTCCGATGCAATTTCTGTGTTTCATCGTGAATAAGAAGGTCCAAGGGACACAGTAAACCTGGAGTGAAGCATCGGAATCTGTAACTAGTGTCACAGGAATGGTTCAAATCATAGACTGTAAGAAGAGTCAGTCTTCGTGCACTTCAGTCGGCATTTTGCCTTTTGTATTTAATTCCGATGCAATTTCTGTGTTTCATCGTCAATAAGAAGGTCCAAGGGATGCAGTAAAACAGGAGTGAAGCATCGGAATCTATAACTAGTGTCACAGAAATGGTTCAAAACATAGACAGTAAGAAGAGTCAGTCTTCTTGTACTTAAGTCGGCATTTTGCCTTTTTTACTTAATTCCGATGCAATTTCTGTGTTTTATCGTCAATAAGAAGGTCCAAGGCATACAGTAAAACTGAGGTGAAGCATCGGAATCTATAAGTAGTGTCACAGGAATGGTTCAAAACATAGTCAGTAAGAAGAGTCAGTCTTCTTGTACTTAAGTCGGCATTGTACCTTTTCTATTTAATTCCGGTGCAATTTCTGTGTTTAATCGTCAATAAGAAGGACCAAGGGATACAGTAAACCTGGAGTGAAGCATCGGAGTCTATAACTAGTGTCACAGGACTGGTTCAAATATAGACAGTAAGAAGAGTCAGTCTTCTAGAACTTAATTCGGCATTGTGCCTTTTGTATTCAATTCGGTTGCAATTTCTGTGTTTCATCGTCAATAAGAAGGTCAGAGGGATACAGTAAACCTGAGGTGAAGCATCGGAATCCATAATTAGCGTCACAGGAATGGTTCAAAACATAGTCAGTAAGAAGAGTCAGTCTTCTTGTACTTAAGTCGGCATTGTGCCTTTTGTATTTAATTCCGATGCAATTTCTGTGTTTCATCGTCAATGAGAAAGTCCAAGGGACACAGTAAACCTGGAGTGAAGCATCGGAATCTGTAACTAGTGTCACAGGAATGGTTCAAATCATAGACTGCAAGAAGAGTCAGTCTTCGTGCACTTCAGTCGGCATTTTGCCTTTTGTATTTAATTCCGATGCAATTTTTGTGTTTCATAGTCAATAAGAAGGTCCAAGGGATACAGTAAACCTGAAGTGAAGCATCGGAATCCATAACTAGTGTCACAGGAATCGTTCAAATCATAGTCAGTAAGAAGAGTCAGTCTTCTTGTACTTAAGTCGGCATAGTGCCTTTTCCATTTAATTCCGATGCAATATGTGTGTTTCATCGTCAATAAGAAGGTCCAAGGGATACAGTAAACCTGGAGTGAAGCATCGGAATCTATAACTAGTGACAATGGTATGGTTCAAAACATGGACGGTAAGAAGAGTCAGTCTTCTTGTACTTAAGTCGGCATTGTGCCTTTTGGATTTAATTACGATGCAATGTCTGTGTTTCATCGTCATTAAGAAGGTCAGAGGGATACAGTAAACCTGAAGTGAAGCATCGGAATCTATAGCTAGTGTCACAGGAATGGTTCAAAACATAGTCAGTAAGAAGAGTCAATCTTGTTGTCCTTAAGTCGGCATTGTGCCTTTTGTATTTAATTCCGATGCAATTTCTATGTTTCATCGTCAATAAGAAGGTCCAAGGGATGCAGTAAACCAGGAGTGAAGCATCGGAATCTATAACTAGTGTCACAGAAATGGTTCAAAACATTGACAGTAAGAAGAGTCAGTCTTCTTGTACTTAATTCGGCATTGTGCCATTTGTATTTAATTCCGATGCAATATCTGTGTTTCATCGTCAATAACAAGGTCCAAGGGATACAGTAAACCTCAAGTGAAGCATCGGAATTTATAACGGGTGTCACAGGAATGGTTCAAACATAGTCAGTAGGAAGAGTCGGTCTTCATGTACTTACGTCGGCATTGTGCCTTTTGTATTTAATTCCGATGCATTTTCTGTGTTTCATCGTCAATAAGAAGGTCCAAGGAATACAGTAAACCTGAAGTGAAGCATCGAAATCTATAACTAGTGTCACAGGAATGGTTCAAAACATAGACAGTAAGAAGAGTCAGTCTTATTGTACTTAAGTCGGCATTGTGCCATTTGTATTTAATTCCGATGCAATTTCTGTGTTTCATCGTCAACAAGAAGGTCCAAGGTATACAGTAAATGTGTAGTGATACATCGGATCTATGACTAGTGTCACAGGAATGGTTCAAAACGTAGTCAGTAAGAAGAGTCAGTCTTCTTGTACTTAAGTCGGCATTGTGCTTTTTCTATTTAATTCCGATGCAAATTCTGTGTTTCATCGTCAATAAGAAAGTCCAAGGGATACAGTAAACATGAAGTGAAGCATCGGAATTTATAACTAGTGTCAATGGAATGGTTCAAAACATTGTCAGTAAAAAGAGTCAGTCTTCTTGTACTTAAGTCGGCATTGTGCGTTTTCTATTTATTTCCGATGCAATTTCTGTGTTTCATCGTCAATAAGAAGGTCCATGGGATATAGTAAACCTGGAGTGAAGCTTCGGAATCTATAGCTAGTGTCACAGGAATGGTTGAAAACATAGACAGTAAGAAGTGTCAGTCTTCTTGTCCTCAAGTCGGCATTGTGCCTTTTGTAAATAATTCCGAAGCAATTTCTGTGTTTCATCCTCAGTAAGAAGGTCCAAGGGATACAGTAAACCTGGAGTGAAGCATCGGAATCTATAACTAGTGTCACAGGAATGGTTCAAATCATAGACAGTAAGAAGAGTCAGTCTTCTTGTACTTAGCTCTGCTTTGTGCCTTTTGTATTTAATTCCGATGCAATTTCTGTGTTTCATCGTCAATAAGAAGGTCCAAGGTATACAGTAAACCTGAAGTGAAGCATCGGAATTTATAACTAGTGTCACAGGAATGGTTCAAAACATAGTCAGTAAGGAGAGTCAGTCTTCTTGTACTTAAGTCGGCATGGTGCCTTTTGTACTTAATTCCGATGCAATTTCTGTGTTTCATCGTCAATGAGAAGATCAGATGGGTACAGTGAACCTGAAACCTGAAGTGAAGCATCGTAATCTATAGCTAGTGTCACAGGAATGGTTCAAAACACAGACAGTAAGAAGAGTCAGTCTTCTTGTACTTAATTCTGCTTTGTGCCTATTGTATTTAATTCCGATGCATTTTCTGTGTTTCATCGTCAATAAGAAGGTCCAAGGGACACAGTAAACCTGAAGTGAAGCATCGGAATTTATAACTAGTGTCACAGGAATGGTTCAAAACATAGACAGTAAGAAGAGTCAGTCCTCTTGTACTTAAGTCGGCATTGTGCCGTTTGTATTTAACTCCGATGCAATTTCTGTGTTTCATCGTCAATAAGAAGGTCAGAGCGATACAGTAATCCGGAAGTGAAGCATCGGAATCTATAACTAGTGTCACAGGAATAGTTCAAAACATAGTCAGTAAGTATAGTCAGTCTTATTGTACTTAAGTCATCATTGTGCATTTTCTATTTAATTGTGATGCAATTTCTGTGTTTCATCGTCAATATGAATGTCCAAGGGATACAGTAAACCAGGAGTTAAGCATCGGAATCTATAACTAGTGTCACAGGAATGGTTCAAATCATAGACAGTAAGAAGAGTCAGTCTTCGTGTACTTCAGTCGGCATTTTGAATTTTGTATTTAATTCCGATGCATTTTCTGTTTCTCATCGCCAATAAGAAGGTCCAAGGGATACAGTAAACCTGAAGTGAAGCATCGGGATCTGTAACTAGTGTCACAGGAATCGTTCAAAACATAGTCAGTAAGAAGAGTCAGTCTTCTTGTACTTAAGTCGGCATAGTGCCTTATCTATTTAATTCCGATGCAATTTCTGTGTTTCATCGTCAATAACAAGTTCCAAGGGATACAGTAAACCTGGAGTGAAGCATCGGAATCTATAACTAGTGTCAATGGAATGGTTCAAAACATGGACAGTAAGAAGAGTGAGTCTTCTTGTACTTAAGTCGGCATTGTGCCTTTTGTATTTAATTCCGATGCAATTTCTGTGTTTCATCGACAATAAGAAGGACCAAGGGATACAGTAAACTTGGAGTGAAGCATCGGAATCTATAACTAGTGTCACAGGAATGGTTCAAAACATAGACAGTAAGAAGAGTCAGTCTCCTTGTACTTATTTCTGCACTGTGCCTTTTGTATTTAATTCCGATGCAATTTCTGTGTTTCATCGACAATAAGAAGGACCAAGGTATACAGTAAACGTGGAGTGAAGCATCGGAGTCTATAACTAGTGTCAAAGGACTGGTTAAAAAATAGACAGTAAGAAGAGTCAGTCTTCTAGAACTTAATTCGGCATTGTGCCTTCTGTATTTAATTCCGATGCAATTTCTGTGTTTCATCGTCAATAAGAAGGTCAGAGGGATACAGTAAACCTGGAGTGACGCATCGGAAACTATAAATAGTGTCACAGGAATGGTTCAAAACATAGACAGTAAGAAGAGTCAGTCTTCTTGTACTTACGTCGGCATAGAGCCTTTTCTATTTAATTCCGATGCAATTTGTGTGTTTCAACGTCAATAAGAAGGTCCAACGGATACAGTAAACCTGGAGTGTAGCGTCGGAATCTATAACTAGTGTCACAGGAATGGTTCAAAACATAGACAGTAAGAAGAGTCAGTCTTCGTGTACTTAAGTCGGCATTTGGCCTTTTGTATTTAATTCCGATGCAATTTCTGTGTTTTATCGTCAATAAGAAGGTCCAAGGCATACAGTAAACCTGAGGTGAAGCATCGGAATCTATAAGTAGTGTCACAGGAATGGTTCAAAACATAGTCAGTAAGAAGAGTCAGTCTTCTTGTACTTAAGTCGGCATTGTACCTTTTCTATTTAATTCCGATGCAATTTCTGTGTTTAATCGTCAATAAGAAGGACCAAGGGATACAGTAAACCTGGAGTGAAGCATCGGGGTCTGTAACTAGTGTCACAGGAATGGTTCAAATCATGGACTGTAAGAAGAGTCAGTCATCGTGCACTTCAGTCGGCATTTTGCATTTTGTTTTTAATTCCGATGCAATTTTTGTGTTTCATAGTCAATAAGAAGGTCCCAGGGATACAGTAATCCTGAGTGAAGCATCTGGATCTATAACTAGTGTCACAGGAATCATTCAAAGCATAGTCAGTAAGAGGAGTCAGTCTTCTTGTACTTAAGTCGGCATAGTGCCTTTTCTATTTAATTCCGATGCAATTTGTGTGTTTCATCGTCAATAAGATGTTCCAAGGGATACAGTAAACCTGGAGTGAAGCATCTGAATCTATAACTAGTGTCAATGGTATGGTTCAAAACATGGACGGTAAGAAGAGTCAGTCTTCTTGTACTTAAGTCGGCATTGTGCCTTTTGGAATTAATTACGATGCAATGTCTGTGTTTCATTGTCATTAAGAAGGTCAGAGGGATACAGTAAACCTGAAGTGAAGCATCGGAATCTATAGCTAGTGTCACAGGAATGGTTCAAAACATAGTCAGTAAGAAGAGTCAATCTTGTTGTCCTTAAGTCGGCATTGTGCCTTTTGTATTTAATTCCGATGCAATTTCTGTGTTTCATCGTCAATAAGAAGGTCCAAGGGATGCAGTAAAACTGGAGTGAAGCATCGGAATCTATAACTAGTGTCACAGAAATGGTTCAAAACATAGACAGTAAGAAGAGTCAGTCTTCTTGTACTTAATTCGGCATTGTGCCTTTTGTATTTAATTCCGATGCAATTTCTGTGTTTCATCGTCATTAACAAGGTCCAAGGGATACAGTAAACCTCAAGTGAAGCATCGGAATTTATAACGGGGGTCACAGGAATGATTCAAAAATAGTCAGTAGGAAGAGTCGGCCTTCATGTACTTAAGTCGGCATTGTGCCTTTTGTATTTAATTCCGATGCATTTTCTGTGTTTCATCGTCAATAAGTAGGTCAGAGGGATACAGTAATCCTGAAGGGAAGCATCGGGATCTGTAACTAGTGTCACAGGAATGGTTCAAAACATAGTCAGTAAGAAGAGTCAGTCTACTTGTAGTTAAGACGGCATTGTGCCTTTTCTATTTAATTCCGATGCAATTTCTGTGTTTCATCGTCAATAAGAAGGTCCAAGGGATACAGTAAACCTGGAGTGAAGCATCGGAAACTATAACTAGTGTCACAGGAATGGCTCAAAACATAAACAGTGAGAAGAGTCAGTCTTCTTGTACTTACGTCGGCATAGTGCCTTTTCTATTTAATTCCGATGCAATTTGTGTGTTTCAACGTCAATAAGAAGGTCCAAGGGATACAGTAAACCTGGACTGTAGCATCGGAATCTATAACTAGTGTCACAGGAATGGTTCAAAACATAGATAGTAAGAAGAGCCAGTCTTCGTGTACTTAAGTCGGCATTTTGCCTTTTTTATTTAATTCCGATGCAATTTCTGTGTTTTATCGTCAATAAGAAGGTCCAAGGCATATAGTAAAACTGAGGTGAAGCATCGGAATCTATAAGTAGTGTCACAGGAATGGTTCAAAACATAGTCAGTAAGAAGAGTCAGTCTTCTTGTACTTAAGTCGTCATTGTACCTTTTCTATTTAATTCCGATGCAATTTCTGTGTTTCATCGTCAATAACAAGGTCCAAGGGATACGGTAAACCTGGAGTGTAGCATCGGAATTTATAACTAGTGTCACAGGAATGGTTCAAAACATAGTCAGTAAGAAGAGTCAGTCTTCTTGTACTTAAGTCGGCATTGTGCCTTTTCTATTTAATTCCGATGCAATTTCTGTGTTTAATCGTCAATAAGAAGGACCAAGGGATACAGTAAACCTGGAGTGAAGCATCGGAGTCTATAACTAGTGTCACAGGACTGGTTCAAAAATAGACAGTAAGAAGAGTCAGTCTTCTAGAACTTAATTCGGCATTGTGCCTTTTGTATTCAATTCGGATGCAATTTCTGTGTTTCATCGTCAATAAGAAGGTCAGAATGATACAGTAAACCTGAAGTGAAGCTTCGGAATCCATAACTAGTGTCACAGGAATGGTTCAAAACATAGTCAGTAAGAAGAGTCAGTCTTCTTGTACTTAAGTCGGCATTGTGCCTTTTGTATTTAATTCCGATGCAATTTCTGTGTTTCATCGTCAATAAGAAGGTCCAAGGGACACAGTAAACTTGGAGTGAAGCATCGGAATCTGTAACTAGTGTCACAGGAATGGGTCAAATCATAGACTGCAAGAAGAGTCAGTCTTCGTGCACTTCAGTCGGCATTTTGCCTTTTGTATTTAATTCCGATGCAATTTTTGTGTTTCATAGTCAATAAGAAGGTCCAAGGGATACAGTAAACCTGAAGTGAAGCATCGGGATCTATAACTAGTGTCACAGGATTCGTGCAAAACATAGTCAGTAAGAAGAGTCAGTCTTCTTGTACTTAAGTCGGCATAGTGCCTTTTCTATTTAATTCCGATGCAATATGTGTGTTTCATCGTCAATAAGAAGGTCCAAGGGATACAGTAAACCTGGAGTGAAGCATCGGAATCTATAACTAGTGATAATGGTATGGTTCAAAACATGGACGGTAAGAAGAGTCAGTCTTCTTGTACTTAAGTCGGCATTGTGCCTTTTCTATTTATTTCCGATGCAATTTCTGTGTTCCATTGTCAATAAGAAGGTCCATGGGATATAGTATACCTGGAGTGAAGTATCGGAATCTATTACTAGTGTCACAGGAATGGTTCAAATCATAGACAGTAAGAAGAGTCAGTCTTCTTGTACTTACGTCGACATTGTGCCCTTTCTATTTAAATACGATGCAATTTCTGTGTTTCATCGTCAATATGAAGGTCCAAGGGATACAGTAAACCTGAAGTGAAGTTTCGGAATCTATAGCTAGTGTCACAGGAGTGGTTCAAAACATAGACAGTAAGAAGTGTCAGTCTTCTTGTCCTTAAGTCGGCATTGTGCCTTTTGTAATTAATTCCGAAGCAATTTCTGTGTTTCATCCTCAGGAAGAAGGTCCAAGGGATACAGTAAACCTGGAGTGAAGCATCGGAATCTATAACTAGTGTCACAGGAATGGTTCAAAACATAGACAGTAAGAAGAGTCAGTCTTCTTGTACTTAATTCTGCTTTGTGCCATTTGTATTTAATTCCGATGCAATTTCTGTGTTTCATCGTCAATAAGAAGGTCCAAGGTATACAGTAAACTTGAAGTGAAGCATCGGAATTAATAACTAGTGTCACAGGAATGGTTCAAATCATAGTCAGTAAGGAGAGTCAGTCTTCATGTACTTAAGTCGGCATGGTGCCTTTTGTATTTAATTCCGATGCAATTACTGTGTTTCATCGTCAATAAGAAGGTCAGAGGGGTACAGTAAACCTGAAACCTGAAGTGAAGCATCGTAATCTATAGCTAGTGTCACAGGAATGGTTCAGAACATAGACAGTAAGAAGAGTCAGTCTTCTTGTACTTAATTCTGCTTTCTGCCTATTGTATTTAATTCCGATGCATTTTCTGTGTTTCATCGTCAATAAGAAGGTCCAAGGGATACAGTAAACCTGAAGTGAAGCATCGGAATTTATAACTAGTGTCACAGGAATGGTTCAAAACATAGACAGTAAGAAGAGTCAGTCCTCTTGTACTTAAGTCAGCTTTGTGCCTTTTGTATTTAACTCCGATGCAATTTCTGTGTTTCATCGTCAATAAGAAGGTCAGAGCGATACAGTAATCCTGAAGTGAAGCATCGGAATCTATAACTAGTGTCACAGGAATAGTTCAAAACATAGTCAGTAAGAATAGTCAGTCTTATTGTACTTAAGTCATCATTGTGCATTTTCTATTTAATTGTGATGCAATTTCTGTGTTTCATCGTTAATATTTATGTCCAAGGGATACAGTAAACCAGGAGGTAAGCATCGGAATCTATAACTAGTGTCACAGGAATGGTTCAAATCATAGACAGTAAGAAGAGTCAGACTTCTTTTACTTAAGTCGGCATTGTGCCTATTGTATTTAATTCCGGTGCAATTTCTGTGTTTCATCGTCAATAAGAAGGTCCAAGAGATACAGAAAACCTGGAGTGAAGCATCGGAGTCTATAACTAGTGTCACAGGAGTCGTTCAGAAATAGACAGTAAGAAGAGTTAACCTTCTTGAACTTAATTCGGCATTGTGCCTTTTGAATTTAATTCCGATGCAATTTCTGTGTTTCATCGTCAATAAGAAGGTCAGAGGGATACAGTAAACCTGAAGTGAAGCATCGGAATCCATAACTAGTGTCACAGGAATGGTTCAAAACATAGTCAGTAAGAAGAGTTAGTCTTCTTGTACTTAAGTCGGCGTTGTGCCTTTTGTATTTAATTCCGATGCAATTTCTGTGTTTCATCGTCAATAAGAAGGTCCAAGGGATACAGTAAACCTGGAGTCAAGCATCGGAATCTGTAACTAGTGTCACAGGAATGGTTCAAATCATAGACAGTAAGAAGAGTCTGTCTTCGTGTACTTCAGTCGGCATTTTGCCTTTAGTATTTAGTTCCGATGCAATTTTTGTGTTTCATCGTCAATGAGAATGTCCAAGGCAAACAGTAAACCTGTAGTGAAGCATCGGGATCTATAACTAGTGTCACAGGAATCGTTCAAACCAGAGTCAGTAAGAAGAGTCAGACTTCTTGTACCTAAGTCGGCATAGTGCCTTTTCTATTTAATTCCGATGCAATTTCTGTGTTTCATCGTCAATAAGAAGGTCCAAGTGATACAGTAAACCTGGAGTGAAGCATCGGAACTAGTCTCAATGGTATGGTTCAAAAAATAGACAGTAAGAAGAGTCAGTCTTCTTGTCCTTAAGTCGGCATTGTGCCTTTTGTATTTAATTCCGATGCAGTTTCTGTGTTTCATCGTCAATAAGAAGCTCAGAGGGGTACAGTAAACCTGAAGTGAAGCATCGGAATCTATAGCTAGTGTCACAGGAATGGTTCAAATCATAGTCAGTAAGAAGAGTCAGTCTTCTTGTCCTTTAGTCGTCATTGTGCCTTTTGTATTTAATTATGATGCAATTTCTGTGTTTCATCATCAATAAGAAGGTCCAAGGGATACAGTAAACTTGGAGAGAAGCATCGGAAACTATAACTAGTGTCACAGGAATGGTTCAAAACATAGACAGTAAGAAGAGTCAGTCTCCTTGTACTTAATTCTGCACAGTGCCTTTTGTATTTAATTCCGATGCAATTTCTGTGTTTCATCGTCAATAAGAAGGACCAAGGGATACAGTAAACGTGGAGTGAAGCATCGGAGTCTATATCTAGTGTCAAAAGACTGGTTCAAAAGTAGACAGTAAGAAGAGTCAGTCTTCTTGAACTTAATTCGGCATTGTGCATTCTGTATTTAATTCCAATGCAATATCTGTGTTTCATCGTCAATAAGAAGGTCAGAGGGATACAGTAAACCTGAAGTGAAGCATCGGAATCTATAGCTAGTGTCACAGGAATGGTTCAAAACATAGTCAGTAAGAAGAGTCAATCTTGTTGTCCTTAAGTCGGCATTGTGCCTTTTGTATTTAATTCCGATGCAATTTCTGTGTTTCATCGTCAATGAGAAGGTCCAAGGGATGCAGTAAACCAGGAGTGAAGCATCGGAATCTATAATTAGTGTCACAGAAATGGTTCAAAACATAGACAGTAAGAAGAGTCAGTCTTCTTGTACTTAATTCGGCATTGTGCCTTTTGTATTTAATTCCGATGCGTTTTCTGTGTTTCATCGTCAATAAGAAGGTCCAAGGAATACAGTAAACCTGAAGTGAAGCATCGAAATCTATATCTAGTGTCACAGGAATGGTTCAAAACATAGACAGTAAGAAGAGTCAGTCTTATTGTACTTAAGTCGACATTGTGCCGTTTGTATTTAATTCCGATGCAATTTCTGTGTTTCATCGTCAACAAGAAGGTCCAAGGTATACAGTAAATCTGTAGTGATGCATCGGATCTATGACTAGTGTCACAGGAATGGTTCAAAACATAGTCAGTAAGAAGAGTCAGTCTTCTTGTACTTAAGTCGGCATTGTGCCTTTTCTATTTAATTCCGATGCAATTTCTGTGTTTCATCGTCAATAAGAAAGTCCAAGGGATACAGTAAACATGAAGTGAAGCATCGGAATTTATAACTAGTGTCAATGGAATGGTTCAAAACATTGTCAGTATGAAGAGTCAGTCTTCTTGTACTTAAGTCGGCATTGTGCCTTTTCTATTTATTTCCGATGCAATTTCTGTGTTTCATCGTCAATAAGAAGGTCCATGGGATATAGAAAACCTGGAGTGAAGCATCGGAATCTATTACTAGTGTCACAGGAACGGTTCAAATCATAGATAGTAAGAAGATTCAGTCTTCTTGTACTTAAGTCGGCATTGTGCCTTTTGTATTTAATTCCGATGCAATTTCTGTGTTTCATCGTCAATAAGAAGGTCCAAGGGATGCAGTAAACCAGGAGTGAAGCATCGGAATCTATAATTAGTGTCACAGAAATGGTTCAAAACATAGTCAGTAAGAAGAGTCAATCTTGTTGTCCTTAAGTCGGCATTGTGCCTTTTGTATTTAATTCCGATGCAATTTCTGTGTTTCATCGTCAATAAGAAGGTCCAAGGGATGCAGTAAACCAGGAGTGAAGCATCGGAATCTATAATTAGTGTCACAGAAATGGTTCAAAACATAGACAGTAAGAAGAGTCAGTCTTATTGTACTTAAGTCGACATTGTGCCTTTTGTATTTAATTCCGATGCAATTTCTGTGTTTCATCGTAAATAGGAACGCCCAAGGGATACAGTAAACCTGAGGTCAAGCATCGGAATCTATAACTAGTTTCACAGGAATGGTTCAAATCATAGTCAGTAAGAAGAGTCAGTCTTCTTGTACTTAAGTTGGCATTGTGCCTTTTCTATATAATTCCGATGCAATTTCTGTGTTTCATCGTCAATAAGAAGGTCAGAGGGATACAGTAAACCTGAAGCGAAGCATCGGAATCCATAACTAGTGTCACAGGAATGGTTCAAAACATAGTCAGTAAGAAGAGTCATTATTCTTGTACTTAAGTCGGCATTGGGCCTTTTATATTTAATTCCGATGCAATTTCTGTGTTTCATCGTCAATAAGAAGGTCCAAGGGACACAGTAAACCTGGAGTGAAGCATCGGAATCTGTAACTAGTGTCACAGGAATGGTTCAAATCATAGACTGTAAGAAGAGTCAGTCTTCGTGCACTTCAGTCGGCATTTTGCCTTTTGTATTTAATTCCGATGCAATTTCTGTGTTTCGTCATCAATAAGAAGGTCCAAGGTATACAGTAAACCTGAAGTGAAGCATCGGAATTTATAACTAGTGTCACAGGAATGGTTCATAACATAGTCAGTAAGGAGGGTCAGTCTTCTTGTACTTAAGTCGGCATTGTGCCTTTTGTATTTAATTCCGATGCAATTTCTGTGTTTCATCGTAAATAGGAACGCCCAAGGGATACAGTAAACCTGAGGTGAAGCATCGGAATCTATAACTAGTTTCACAGGAATGGTTCAAATCATAGTCAGTAAGAAGAGTCAGTCTTCTTGTACTTAAGTTGGCTTTGTGCCTTTTCTATATAATTCCGATGCAATTTCTGTGTTTCATCGTCAATAAGAAGGTCAGAGGGATACAGTAAACCTGAAGCGAAGCATCGGAATCCATAACTAGTGTCACAGGAATGGTTCAAAACATAGTCAGTAAGAAGAGTCATTATTCTTGTACTTAAGTCGGCATTGGGCCTTTTATATTTAATTCCGATGCAATTTCTGTGTTTCATCGTCAATAAGAAGGTCCAAGGGACACAGTAAACCTGGAGTGAAGCATCGGGATCTGTAACTAGTGTCACAGGAATGGTTCAAATCATAGACTGTAAGAAGAGTCAGACTTCGTGCACTTCAGTCGGCATTTTGCCTTTTGTATTTAATTCCGATGCAATTTCTGTGTTTCATCGTCAATAAGAAGGTCCAAGGGATGCAGTAAAACAGGAGTGAAGCATCGGAATCTATAACTAGTGTCACAGAAATGATTCAAAACATAGACAGTAAGAAGAGTCAGTCTTCTTGTACTTAAGTCGGCATTTTGCCTTTTTTACTTAATTCCGATGCAATTTCTGTGTTTTATCGTCAATAAGAAGGTCCAAGGCATACAGTAAAACTGAGGTGAAGCATCGGAATCTATAAGTAGTGTCACAGGAATGGTTCAAAACATAGTCAGTAAGAAGAGTCAGTCTTCTTGTACTTAAGTCGGCATTGTGCCTTTTGTATTTAATTCCGATGCAATTTCTGTGTTTCATCGTCAACGAGAAGGTCCAAGGGACACAGTAAACCTAGAGTGAAGCATCGGAATCTGTAACTAGTGTCACAGGAATGGTTCAAATCATAGACTGCAAGAACAGTCAGTCTTCGTGCACTTCAGTCGGCATTTTGCGTTTTGTATTTAATTCCGATGCAATTTTTGTGTTTCATAGTCAATAAGAAGGTCCAAGGGATACAGTAAACCTGAAGTGAAGCATCGGAATCCATAACTAGTGTCACAGGAATCGTTGAAAACATAGTCAGTAAGAAGAGTCAGTCTTCTTGTACTTAAGTCGGCATAGTGCCTTTTCTATTTAATTCCGATGCAATATGTGTGTTTCATCGTCAATAAGAAGGTCCAAGGGAAACAGTAAACCTGGAGTGAAGCATCGGAATCTATAACCAGTGACAATGGTATGGTTCAAAACATGGACGGTAAGAAGAGTCAGTCTTCTTGTACTTAAGTCGGCATTGTGCCTTTTGGATTTAATTACGATGCAATGTCTGTGTTTCATCGTCATTAAGAAGGTCAGAGGGATACAGTAAACCTGAGGTGAAGCATCGGAATCTATAGCTAGTGTCACAGGAATGGTTCAAAACATAGTCAGTAAGAAGAGTCAATCTTGTTGTCCTTAAGTCGGCATTGTGCCTTTTGTATTTAATTCCGATGCAATTTCTGTGTTTCATCGTCAATAAGAAGGTCCAAGGGATGCAGTAAACCAGGAGTGAAGCATCGGAATCTATAACTAGTGTCACAGAAATGGTTCAAAACATAGACAGTAAGAAGAGTCAGTCTTCTTGTACTTAATTCGGCATTGTGCCTTTTGTATTTAATTCCGATGCAATATCTGTGTTTCATCGTTAATAACAAGGTCCAAGGGATACAGTAAACCTCAAGTGAAGCATCGGAATTTATAACGGGTGTCACAGGAATGGTTCAAACATAGTCAGTAGGAAGAGTCGGTCTTCATGTACTTACGTCGGCATTGTGCCTTTTGTATTTAATTCCGATGCAATTTCTGTGTTTCATCGTCAATAAGAAGGTCCAAGGAATACAGTAAACCTGAAGTGAAGCATCGAAATCTATAACTAGTGTCACAGGAATGGTTCAAAGCATAGACAGTAAGAAGAGTCAGTCTTATTGTACTTAAGTCGGCATTGTGCCGTTTGTATTTAATTCCGATGCAATTTCTGTGTTTCATCGTCAACAAGAAGGTGCAAAGTATACAGTAAATGTGTAGTGATACATTGGATCTATGACTAGTGTCACAGGAATGGTTCAAAACGTAGTCAGTAAGAAGAGTCAGTCTTCTTGTACTTAAGTCGGCATTGTGCTTTTTCTATTTAATTCCGATGCAATTTCTGTGTTTCATCGTCAATACGAAAGTCCAAGGGATACAGTAAACATGAAGTGAAGCATCGGAATTTATAACTAGTGTCAATGGAATGGTTCAAAGCATTGTCAGTAAGAAGAGTCAGTCTTCTTGTACTTAAGTCGGCATTGTGCGTTTTCTATTTATTTCCGATGCAATTTCTGTGTTTCATCGTCAATAAGAAGGTCCATGGGATATAGTAAACCTGGAGTGAAGCATTGGAATCTGTTACTAGTGTCACAGGAATGGTTCAATACATTGACAGCAAGAAGAGTCAGTCTTCTTGTACTTACGTCGACATTGTGCACTTTCTATTTAAATCCGATGCAATTTCTGTGTTTCATCGTCAATATGAAGGTCCTAGGGATACAGTAAACCTGAAGTGAAGCTTCGGAATCTATAGCTAGTGTCACAGGAATGGTTCAAAACATAGACAGTAAGAAGTGTCAGTCTTCTTGTCCTCAAGTCGGCATTGTGCCTTTTGTAAATAATTCCGAAGCAATTTCTGTGTTTCATCCTCAGTAAGAAGGTCCAAGGGATACAGTAAACCTGGAGTGAAGCATCGGAATCTATAACTAGTGTCACAGGAATGGTTCAAAACATAGACAGTAAGAAGAGTCAGTCTTCTTGTACTTAACTCTGCTTTGTGCCTTTTGTATTTAATTCCGATGCAATTTCTGTGTTTCATCGTCAATAAGAAGGTCCAAGGGATACAGTAAACCTGGAGGGAAACATCGGAATCAGTAACTAGTGTCACAGGAATGGTTCAAATCATAGACAGTAAGAAGAGTCAGTCTTCGTGTACTTCAGTCGGCATTTTGAATTTTGTATTTAATTCCGATGCATTTTCTGTTTTTCATCGTCAATAAGAAGGTCCAAGGGATACAGTAAACCTGAAGTGAAGCATCGGGATCTGTAACTAGTGTCACAGGAATCGTTCAAAACATAGTCAGTAAGTAGAGTCAGTCTTCTTGTACTTAAGTCGGCATAGTGCCTTATCTATTTAATTCCGATGCAATTTCTGTGTTTCATCCTCAGGAAGAAGTTCCAAGGGATACAGTAAACCTGGAGTGAAGCATCGGAATCTATAACTAGTGTCACAGGAATGGTTCAAAACATAGACAGTAAGAAGAGTCAGTCTCCTTGTACTTAATTCTGCACTGTGCCTTTTGTATTTAATTCCGATGAAATTTCTGTGTTTCATCGACAATAAGAAGGACCAAGGGATACAGTAAACGTGGAGTGAAGCATCGGAGTCTATAACTAGTGTCAAAGGACTGGTTAAAAAATAGACAATAAGAAGAGTCAGTCTTCTTGAACTTAATTCGGCATTGTGCCTTCTGTATTTAATTCCGATGCAATTTCTGTGTTTCATCGTCAATAAGAAGGTCAGAGGGATACAGTAAACCTGGAGTGACGCATCGGAAACTATAACTAGTGTCACAGGAATGGTTCAAAACATAGACAGTAAGAAGAGTCAGTCTTCTTGTACTTACGTCGGCATAGTGCCGTTTCTATTTAATTCCGATGCAATTTGTGTGTTTCAACGTCAATAAGAAGGTCCAACGGATACAGTAAACCTGGAGTGTAGCATCGGAATCTATAACTAGTGTCACAGGAATGGTTCAAAACATAGACAGTAAGAAGAGTCAGTCTTCGTGTACTTAAGTCGGCATTTTGCCTTTTGTATTTAATTCCGATGCAATTTCTGTGTTTTATCGTCAATAAGAAGGTCCAAGGCATACAGTAAACCTGAGGTGAAGCATCGGAATCTATAAGTAGTGTCACAGGAATGGTTCAAAACATAGTCAGTAAGAAGTGTCAGTCTTCTTGTACTTAAGTCATCATTGTACCTTTTCTATTTAATTCCGATGCAATTTCTGTGTTTCATCGTCAATAACAAGGTCCAAGGGATACAGTAAACCTGGAGTGAAGCATCGAAATCTATAACTAGTGTCAATGGAATATTTCAAAACATAGACAGTAAGAAGAGTCAGTCTCCTTGTACTTAATTCTGCACTGTGCCTTTTGTATTTAATTCCGATGCAATTTCTGTGTTTCATCGTCAATAAGAATGTCCACGGGATACAGTAAACCTGAAGTGTAGCATCGGAATTTATAACTAGTGTCACAGGAATGGTTCAAAACATAGACAGTAAGAAGAGTCAGTCTTTTTGTACTTAAGTCGGCATTGTGCCTTTTCTATTTAATTCCGATGCAATTTCTGTGTTTCATCGTCAATAAGAAGGACCAAGGGATACAGTAAGCCTGGAGTGAAGCATCGGGGTCTGTAACTAGTGTCACAGGAATGGTTCAAATCATGGACTGTAAGAAGAGTCAGTCATCGTGCACTTCAGTCGGCATTTTGCATTTTGTTTTTAATTCCGATGCTATTTTTGTGTTTCATAGTCAATAAGAAGGTCCCAGGGATACAGTAAACCTGAGTGAGCATCGGGATCTATAACTAGTGTCACAGGAATCATTCAAAGCATAGTCAGTAAGAGGAGTCAGTCTTCTTGTGCTTAAGTCGGCATAGTGCCTTTTCTATTTAATTCGATGCAATTTGTGTGTTTCATCGTCAATAAGAAGTTCCAAGGGATACAGTAAACCTGAAGTGAAGCATCGGAATCTATAACTAGTGTCAATGGAATGGTTCAAAACATGGACAGTAAGAAGAGTCAGTCTTCTTGTACTTAAGTCGGCATTGTGCCTTTTGTATTTAATTCCGATGCAATTTCTGTGTTTCATCGACAATAAGAAGGACCAAGGGATACAGTAAACTTGGAGTGAAGCATCGGAATCTATAACTAGTGTCACAGGAATGGTTCAAAACATAGACAGTAAGAAGAGTCAGTCTCCTTGTACTTAATTCTGCACTGTGCCTTTTGTATTTAATTCCGATGAAATTTTCTGTGTTTCATCGACAATAAGAAGGACCAAGGGATACAGTAAACGTGGAGTGAAGCATCGGAGTCTATAACTAGTGTCAAAGGACTGGTTAAAAAATAGACAATAAGAAGAGTCAGTCCTTCTTGAACTTAATTCGGCATTGTGCCTTCTGTATTTAATTCCGATGCAATTTCTGTGTTTCATCGTCAATAAGAAGGTCAGAGGGGATACAGTAAACCTGGAGTGACGCATCGGAAACTATAACTAGTGTCACAGGAATGGTTCAAAACATAGACAGTAAGAAGAGTCAGTCTTCTTGTACTTACGGTCGGCATAGTGCCGTTTCTATTTAATTCCGATGCAATTTGTGTGTTTCAACGTCAATAAGAAGGTCCAACGGATACAGTAAACCTGGAGTGTAGCATCGGGAATCTATAACTAGTGTCACAGGAATGGTTCAAAACATAGACAGTAAGAAGAGTCAGTCTTCGTGTACTTAAGTCGGCATTTTGCCTTTAGTATTTAATTCCGATGCAATTTCTGTGTTTTATCGTCAATAAGAAGGTCCAAGGCATACAGTAAACCTGAGGTGAAGCATCGGAATCTATAAGTAGTGTCACAGGAATGGTTCAAAACATAGTCAGTAAGAAGTGTCCAGTCTTCTTGTACTTAAGTCATCATTGTACCTTTTCTATTTAATTCCGATGCAATTTCTGTGTTTCATCGTCAATAACAAGGTCCAAGGGATACAGTAAACCTGGAGTGAAGCATCGAAATCTATAACTAGTGTCAATGGAATATTTCAAAACATAGACAGTAAGAGAGTCAGTCTCCTTGTACTTAATTCTGCACTGTGCCTTTTGTATTTAATTCCGATGCAATTTCTGTGTTTCATCGTCAATAAGAATGTCCACGGGATACAGTAAACCTGAAGTGTAGCATCGGAATTTTATAACTAGTGTCACAGGAATGGTTCAAAACATAGACAGTAAGAAGAGTCAGTCTTTTTGTACTTAAGTCGGCATTGTGCCTTTTCTATTTAATTCCGATGCAATTTCTGTGTTTCATCGTCAATAAGAAGGACCAAGGGATACAGTAAGCCTGGAGTGAAGCATCGGGGTCTGTAACTAGTGTCACAGGAATGGTTCAAATCATGGACTGTAAGAAGAGTCAGTCATCGTGCACTTCAGTCGGCATTTTGCATTTTTGTTTTAATTCCGATGCTATTTTTGTGTTTCATAGTCAATAAGAAGGTCCCAGGGATACAGTAAACCTGAGTGAAGCATCGGGATCTATAACTAGTGTCACAGGCATCATTCAAAGCATAGTCAGTAAGAGGAGTCAGTCTTCTTGTGCTTAAGTCGGCATAGTGCCTTTTCTATTTAATTCCGATGCAATTTGTGTGTTTCATCGTCAATAAGAAGTTCCAAGGGATACAGTAATCCTGAGTGAAGCATCTGAATCTATAACTAGTGTCAATGGTATGGTTCAAAACATGGACGGTAAGAAGAGTCAGTCTTCTTGTACTTAAGTCGGCATTGTGCCTTTGGAATTAATTACGATGCAATGTCTGTGTTTCATTGTCATTAAGAAGGTCAGAGGGATACAGTAAACCTGAAGTGAAGCATCGGAATCTATAGCTAGTGTCACAGGAATGGTTCAAAACATAGTCAGTAAGAAGAGTCAATCTTGTTGTCCTTAAGTCGGCATTGTGCCTTTGTATTTAATTCCGATGCAATTTCTGTGTTTCATCGTCAATTAAGAAGGTCCAAGGGATGCAGTAAAACTGGAGTGAAGCATCGGAATCTATAACTAGTGTCACAGAAAAGGTTCAAAACATAGACCAGTAAGAAGAGTCAGTCTTCTTGTACTTAATTCGGCATTGTGCCTTTTGTATTTAATTCCGATGCAATTTCTGTGTTTCATCGTCAATAACAAGGTCCAAGGGATACAGTAAACCTCAAGTGAAGCATCGGAATTTATAACGAGTGTCACAGGAATGATTCAAAAATAGTCAGTAGGAAGAGTCGGCCTTCATGTACTTAAGTCGGCATTGTGCCTTTTGTATTTAATTCCGATGCATTTTCTGTGTTTCGTCGTCAATAAGTAGGTCAGAGGGATACAGTAATCCTGAAGGGAAGCATCGGAATCTGTAGCTAGTGTCACTGGAATGGTTCAAAACATAGTCAGTAAGAAGAGTCAGTCTACTTGTAGTTAAGACGGCATTGTGCCTTTTCTATTTAATTCCGATGCAATTTCTGTGTTTCATCGTCAATAAGAAGGTCCAAGAGATACAGTAAACCTGGAGTGAAGCATCGGAAACTATAACTAGTGTTACAGGAATGGCTCAAAACATAAACAGTGAGAAGAGTCAGTCTTCTTGTACTTACGTCGGCATAGTGCCTTTTCTATTTAGTTCCGATGCAATTTGTGTGTTTCAACGTCAATAAGAAGGTCCAAGTGATACAGTAAACCTGGAGTGTAGCATCGGAATCTATAACTAGTGTCACAGGAATGGTTCAAAACATAGACAGTAAGAAGAGTCAGTCTTCGTGTACTTAAGTCGGCATTTTGCCTTTTTTATTTAATTCCGATGCAATTTCTGTGTTTTATCGTCAATAAGAAGGTCCAAGGCATACAGTATAACTAAGGTGAAGCATCGGAATCTATAAGTAGTGTCACAGGAATGGTTCAAAACATAGTCAGTAAGAAGAGTCAGTCTTCTTGTACTTAAGTCGTCATTGTACCTTTTCTATTTAATTCCGATGCAATTTCTGTGTTTCATCGTCAATAACAAGGTCCAAGGGATACGGTAAACCTGGAGTGTAGCATCGGAATTTATAACTAGTGTAACAGGAATGGTTCAAAACATAGTCAGTAAGAAGAGTCAGTCTTCTTGTACTTAAGTCGGCATTGTGCCTTTTCAATTTAATTCCGATGCAATTTCTGTGTTTAATCGTCAATAAGAAGGACCAAGGGATACAGTAAACCTGGAGTGAAGCATCGGAGTCTATAACTAGTGTCACAGGACTGGTTCAAAAATAGACAGTAAGAAGAGTCAGTCTTCTAGAACTTAATTCGGCATTGTGCCTTTTGTATTCAATTCGGATGCAATTTCTGTGTTTCATCGTCAATAAGAAGGTCAGAATGATACAGTAAACCTGAAGTGAAGCTTCGGAATCCATAACTAGTGTCACAGGAATGGTTCAATACATAGTCAGTAAGAAGAGTCAGTCTTCTTGTACTTAAGTCGGCATTGTGCCTTTTGTATTTAATTCCGATGCAATTTCTGTGTTTCATCGTCAATAAGAAGGTCCAAGGGACACAGTAAACTTGTAGTGAAGCATCGGAATCTGTAACTAGTGTCACAGGAATGGGTCAAATCATAGACTGCAAGAAGAGTCAGTCTTCGTGCACTTCAGTCGGCATTTTGCCTTTTGTATTTAATTCCGATGCAATTTTTGTGTTTCATAGTCAATAAGAAGGTCCAAGGGATACAGTAAACCTGAAGTAAAGCATCGGGATCTATAACTAGTGTCACAGGATTCGTTCAAAACATAGTCAGTAAGAAGAGTCAGTCTTCTTGTACTTAAGTCGGCATAGTGCCTTTTCTATTTCATTCCGATGCAATATGTGTGTTTCATCGTCAATAAGAAGGTCCAAGGGATACAGTAAACCTGGAGTGAAGCATCGGAATCTATAACTAGTGACAATGGTATGGTTCAAAACATGGACGGTAAGAAGAGTCAGTCTTCTTGTACTTAAGCCGGCATTGTGCCTTTTCTATTTATTTCCGATGCAATTTCTGTGTTCCATTGTCAATAAGAAGGTCCATGGGATATAGTATACCTGGAGTGAAGTATCGGAATCTATTACTAGTGTCACAGGAATGGTTCAAATCATAGACAGTAAGAAGAGTCAGTCTTCTTGTACTTACGTCGACATTGTGCCCTTTCTATTTAAATACGATGCAATTTCTGTTATTCATCGTCAATATGAAGGTCCAAGGGATACAGTAAACCTGAAGTGAAGTTTCGGAATCTATAGCCAGTGTCACAGGAATGGTTCAAAACATATATAGTAAGAAGTGTCAGTCTTCTTGTCCTTAAGTCGGCATTGTGCCTTTTGTAATTAATTCCGAAGCAATTTCTGTGTTTCATCCTCAGTAAGAAGGTCCAAGGGATAGAGTAAACCTGGAGTGAAGCATCGGAATCTATAACTAGTGTCACAGGAATGGTTCAAAACATAGACAGTAAGAAGAGTCAGTCTTCTTGTACTTAATTCTGCTTTCTGCCATTTGTATTTAATTCCGATGCAATTTCTGTGTTTCATCGTCAATAAGAAGGTCAGAGGTGTACAGTAAACCTGAAACCTGAAATGAAGCATCGTAATCTATAGCTAGTGTCACAGGAATGGTTCAGAACATAGACAGTAAGAAGAGTCAGTCTTCTTGTACTTAATTCTGCTTTCTGCCTATTGTATTTAATTCCGATGCATTTTCTGTGTTTCATCGTCAATAAGAAGGTCCAAGGGATACAGTAAACCTGAAGTGAAGCATCGGAATTTATAACTAGTGTCACAGGAATGGTTCAAAACATAGACAGTAAGAAGAGTCAGTCCTCTTGTACTTAAGTCAGCTTTGTGCCTTTTGTATTGAACTCCGATGCAATTTCTGTGTTTCATCGTCAATAAGAAGGTCAGAGCGATACAGTTATCCTGAAGTGAAGCATCGGAATCTATAACTAGTGTCACAGGAATAGTTCAAAACATAGTCAGTAAGAATAGTCAGTCTTATTGTACTTAAGTCATCATTGTGCATTTTCTATTTAATTGTGATGCAATTTCTGTGTTTCATTGTTAATATTTATGTCCAAGGGATACAGTAAACCAGGAGGTAAGCATCGGAATCTATAACTAGTGTCACAGGAATGGTTCAAATCATAGACAGTAAGAAGAGTCAGACTTCTTTTACTTAAGTCGGCATTGTGCCTATTGTATTTAATTCCGGTGCAATTTCTGTGTTTCATCGTCAATAAGAAGGTCCAAGAGATACAGTAAACGTGGAATGAAGCATCGGAGTCTATAACTAGTATCACAGGAGTCGTTCAGAAATAGACAGTAAGAAGAGTTAACCTTCTTGAACTTAATTCGGCATTGTGCCTTTTGAATTTAATTCCGATGCAATTTCTGTGTTTCATCGTCAATAAGAAGGTCAGAGGGATACAGTAAACCTGAAGTGAAGCATCGGAATCCATAACTAGTGTCACAGGAATGGTTCAAAACATAGTCAGTAAGAAGAGTTAGTCTTCTTGTACTTAAGTCGGCGTTGTGCCTTTTGTATTTAATTCCGATGCAATTTCTGTGTTTCATCGTCAATAAGAAGGTCCAAGGGATACAGTAAACCTGGAGTCAAGCATCGGAATCTGTAACTAGTGTCACAGGAATGGTTCAAATCATAGACAGTAAGAAGAGTCAGTCTTCGTGTACTTCAGTCGGCATTTTGCCTTTAGTATTTAGTTCCGATGCAATTTTTGTGTTTCATCGTCAATGAGAATGTCCAAGGCAAACAGTAAACCTATAGTGAAGCATCGGGATCAATAACTAGTGTCACAGGAATCGTTCAAACCATAGTCAGTAAGAAGAGTCAGACTTCTTGTACCTAAGTCGGCATAGTGCCTTTTCTATTTAATACCGATGCAATTTCTGTGTTTCATCGTCAATAAGAAGGTCCAAGTGATACAGTAAACCTGGAGTGAAGCATCGGAACTAGTCTCAATGGTATGGTTCAAAAAATAGACAGTAAGAAGAGTCAGTCTTCTTGTCCTTAAGTCGGCATTGTGCCTTTTGTATTTAATTCCGATGCAGTTTCTGTGTTTCATCGTCAATAAGAAGGTCAGAGGGGTGCAGTAAACCTGAAGTGAAGCATCGGAAACTATAACTAGTGTCACAGGAATGGTTCAAAACATATACAGTAAGAAGAGTCAGTCTCCTTGTACTTAATTCTGCACTGTGCCTTTTGTATTTAATTCCGATGCTATTTCTGTGTTTCATCGTCAATAAGAAGGACCAAGGGATACAGTAAACGTGGAGTGAAGCATCGGAGTCTATATCTAGTATCAAAAGACTGGTTCAAAAATAGACAGTAAGAAGAGTCAGTCTTCTTGAACTTAATTCGGCATTGTGCATTCTGTATTTAATTCCAATGCAATTTCTGTGTTTCATCGTCAATAAGAAGGTCAGAGGGATACAGTAAACCTGAAGTGAAGCATCGGAATCCATAACTAGTGTCAAAGGAATGGTTCAAAACATAGTCAGTAAGAAGAGTTAGTCTTCTTGTACTTAAGTCGGCATTGTACCTTTTGTATTTAATTCCGATGCAATTTCTGTGTTTCATCGTCAATAAGAAGGTCCAAGGGATACAGTAAACCTGGAGGGAAACATCGGAATCTGTAACTAGTGTCACAGGAATGGTTCAAATCATAGACAGTAAGAAGAGTCAGTCTTCGTGTACTTCAGTTGGCATTTTCCCTTTTGTATTTAATTCCGATGCAATTTCTGTGTTTCATCGTCAATAAGAAGGTCCAAGGGATACAGTAAACCTGAAGTGAAGCATCGGGATCTGTAACTAGTGTCACAGGAATCGTTCAAAACATAGTCAGTAAGAAGAGTCAGTCTTCATGTACTTATGTCGGCATAGTGCCTTATCTATTTTATTCCGATGCAATTTCTGTGTTTCATCGTCAATAACAAGTTCCAAGGGATACAGTAAACCTGGAGTGAAGCATCGGAATCTATAACTAGTGTCAATGGAATGGTTCAAAACATAGACAGTAAGAAGAGTCAGTCTTCTTGTACTTAAGTCGGCATTGTGCCTTTTGTTTTTAATTCCGAAGCAGTTTCTGTGTATCATCGTCAATAAGAAGGTCAGAGGGGTACAGTAAACCTGAAGTGAAGCATCGGAATCTATAGCTAGTGTCACAGGAATGGTTCAAAACATAGTCAGTAAGAAGAGTCAGTCTTCATGTCCTTAAGTCGTCATTGTGCCTTTTGTATTTAATTATGATGCAATTTCTGTGTTTCATCATCAATTATAAGGTCCAAGGGATACAGTAAACTTGGAGTGAAGCATCGGAATCTATAACTAGTGTCACAGGAATGGTTCAAAACATAGACAGTAAGAAGGGTCAGTCTCCTTGTACTTAATTCTGCACTGTGCCTTTTGTATTTAATTCCGATGCAATTTCTGTGTTTCATCGTCAATAAGAAGGACCAAGGGATACAGTAAACGTGGAGTGAAGCATCGGAGTCTATAACTAGTGTCAAAGGACTGGTTCAAAAATAGACAGTAAGAAGAGTCAGTCTTCTTGAACTTAATTCGGCATTGTGCATTCTGTATTTAATTCCAATGCAATTTCTGTGTTTCATCGTCAATAAGAAGGTCAGAGGGATACAGTAAACCTGAAGTGAAGCATCAGAATCCATAACTAGTGTCACAGGAATGGTTCAAATCATAGACAGTAAGAAGAGTCAGTCTTCGTGTACTTCAGTTGGCATTTTGCCTTTTGTATTTAATTCCGATGCAATTTCAGTGTTTCATCGTCAATAAGAAGGTCCAAGGGATACAGTAAACCTGAAGTGAAGCATCGGGATCTGTAACTAGTGTCACAGGAATCGTTCAAAACATAGTCAGTAAGAAGAGTCAGTCTTCTTGTACTTAAGTCGGCATAGTGCCTTATGTATTTAATTCCGATGCAATTTCTGTGTTTCATCGTCAATAACATGTTCCAAGGGATACAGTAAACCTCGAGTGAAGCATCGGAATCTATAACTAGTGTCAATGGAATGGTTCAAAACATAGACAGTAAGAAGAGTCAGTCTTCTTGTACTTAAGTCGGCATTGTGCCTTTTGTATTTAATTCCGATGCAGTTTCTGTGTTTCATCGTCAATAAGAAGGTCAGAGGGGTACAGTAAACCTGTAGTGAAGCATCGGAATCTATAGCTAGTGTCACAGGAATGGTTCAAAGCATAGTCAGTAAGAAGAGACAGTCTTCTTGTCCTTAAGTCGTCATTGTGCCTATTGTATTTAATTCCGATGCAGTTTCTGTGTTTCATCATCAATAAGAAGGTCCAAGGGATACAGTGAACTTGGAGTGAAACATCGGAAACTATAACTAGTGTCACAGGATGGTTCAAAACATAGACAGTAAGAAGAGTCAGTCTCCTTGAACTTAATTCGGCATTGTGCATTCTGTATTTAATTCCAATGCAATTTCTGTGTTTCATCGTCAATAAGAAGGTCAGAGGGATACAGTAAACCTGAAGTGAAGCATCGGAATCCATAACTAGTGTCACAGGAATGGTTCAAAACATAGTCAGTAAGAAGAGTTAGTCTTCTTGTACTTAAGTCGGCGTTGTGCCTTTTGTATTTAATTCCGATGCAATTTCTGTGTTTCATCGTCAATAAGAAGGTCCGAGGGATACAGTAAACCTGGAGTCAAGCATCGGAATCTGTAACTAGTGTCACAGGAATGGTTCAAATCATAGACAGTAAGAAGAGTCAGTCTTCGTGTACTTCAGTCGGCATTTTGCCTTTTGTATTTACTTCCGATGCAATTTTTGTGTTTCATCGTCAATGAGAATGTCCAAGGCAATCAGTAAACCTGTAGTGAAGCATTCGGATCTATAACTAGTGTCACAGGAATCGTTCGAAACATAGTCAGTAAGAACAGTCAGACTTCTTGTACTAAAGTCGGCATAGTGCCTTTTCTATTTAATTCCGATGCAATTTCTGTGTTTCATCGTCAATAAGAAGGTCCAAGTGATACAGTAAACCTGGAGTGACGCATCGGAATCTATAACTAGTCTCAATGGTACGGTTCAAAAAATAGACAGTAAGAAGACTCAGTCTTCTTGTCCTTAAGTCGGCATTGTGCCTTTTGTAATTAATTCCGAAGCAATTTCTGTGTTTCATCCTCAGTAAGAAGGTCCAAGGGATACTGTAAACCTGGAGTGAAGCATCGGAATCTATAACTAGTGTCACAGGAATGGTTCAAAACATAGACAGTAAGAAGAGTCAGTCTTCTTGTACTTAATTCTGCTTTGTGCCATTTGTATTTAATTCCGATGCAATTTCTGTGTTTCATCGTCAATAAGAAGGTCCACGGTATACAGTAAACTTGAAGTGAAGCATCGGAATTTATAACTAGTGTCACCGGAATGGTTCAAATCATAGTCAGTAAGGAGAGTCACTCTTCTTGTACTTAAGTCGGCATGGTGCCTTTTGTATTTAATTCCGATGCAATATCTGTGTTTCATCGTCAATAAGAAGGTCAGAGGGGTACAGTAAACCTGAAACCTTAAGTGAAGCATCGTAATCTGTAGCTAGTGTCACAGGAATGGTTCAGAACATAGACAGTAAGAAGAGTCAGTCTTCTTGTACTTAATTCTGCTCTCTGCCTATTGTATTTAATTCCGATGCATTTTCTGTGTTTCATCGTCAATAAGAAGGTCCAAGGGATACAGTAAACCTGAAGTGAAGCATCGGAATTTATAACTAGTGTCACGGGAATGGTTCAAAACATAGACAGTAAGAAGAGTCAGTCCTCTTGTACTTAAGTCAGCATTGCGCCTTTTGTATTTAACTCCGATGCTATTTCTGTGTTTCATCGTCAATAAGAAGGTCAGAGCGATACAGTAAACCTGAAGTGAAGCATCGGAATCTATAAATAGTGTCACAGGAATAGTTCAAAACATAGTCAGTAAGAATAGTCAGTCTTAGTGTACTTAAGTCATCATTGTGCATTTTCTATTTAATTGTGATGCAATTTCTGTGTTTCATCGTCAATAATGATGTCCAAGGGATACAGTAAACCAGGAGTTAAGCATCGGAATCTATAACTAGTGTCACAGGAATGGTTCAAATCATAGACAGTAAGAAGAGTCAGACTTCTTTTACTTAAGTCGGCATTGTGCCTATTGTATTTAATTCCGGTGCAATTTCTGTGTTTCATCGTCAATAAGAAGGTCCAAGAGATACAGTAAACCTGGAGTGAAGCATCGGAGTCTATAACTAGTGTCACAGGAGTCGTTCAGAAATAGACAGAAAGAAGAGTTAACCTTCTTGAACTTAATTCGGCATTGTGCCTTTTGAATTTAATTCCGATGCAATTTCTGTGTTTCATCGTCAATACGAAGGTCAGAGGGATACAGTAAACCTGAAGTGAAGCATCGGAATCCATAACTAGTGTCACAGGAATGGTTCAAAACATAGTCAGTAAGAAGAGTTAGTCTTCTTGTACTTAAGTCGGCGTTGTGCCTTTTGTATTTAATTCCGATGCAATTTCTGTGTTTCATCGTCAATAAGAAGGTCCAAGGGATACAGTAAGCCTGGAGTCAAGCATCGGAATCTGTAACTAGTGTCACAGGAATGGTTCAAATCATAGACAGTAAGAAGAGTCAGTCTTCGTGTACTTCAGTCGGCATTTTGCCTTTAGTATTAATTCCGATGCAATTTTTGTGTTTCATCGTCAATGAGAATGTCCAAGGCAAACAGTAAACCTGTAGTGAAGCATCGGGATCTATAACTAGTGTCACAGGAATCGTTCAAAACATAGTCAGTAAGAAGAGTCAGACTTCTTGTACCTAAGTCGGCATAGTGCCTTTTCTATTTAATTCCGATGCAATTTCTGTGTTTCATCGTCAATAAGAAGGTCCAAGTGATACAGTAAACCTAGAGTGAAGCATCGGAACTAGTCTCAATGGTATGGTTCAAAAAATAGATAGTAAGAAGAGTCAGTCTTCTTGTCCTTAAGTCGGCATTGTGCCTTTTGTATTTAATTCCGATGCAGTTTCTGTGTTTCATCGTCAATAAGAAGGTCAGACGGGTACAGTAAACCTGAAGTGAAGCATCGGAATCTATAGCTAGTGTCACAGGAATGGTTCAAAACATAGTCAGTAAGAAGAGTCAGTCTTCTTGTCCTTAAGTCGTCATTGTGCCTTTTGTATTTAATTATGATGCAATTTCTGTGTTTCATCATCAATAAGAAGGTCCAAGGGATACAGTAAACTTGGAGTGAAGCATCGGAAACAATAACTAGTGTCACAGGAATGGTTCAAAACATAGACAGTAAGAAGAGTCAGTCTCCTTGAACTTAATTCTGCACTGTGCCTTTTGTATTTAATTCCGATGCAATTTCTGTGTTTCATCGTCAATAAGAAGGACCAAGGGATACAGTAAACGTGGAGTGAAGCATCGGAGTCTATATCTAGTGTCAAAGGACTGGTTCAAAAATAGACAGTAAGAAGAGTCAGTCTTCTTGAACTTAATTCGGCATTGTGCATTCTGTATTTAATTCCAATGCAATTTCTGTGTTTCATCGTCAATAAGAAGGTCAGAGGGATACAGTAAACCTGAAGTGAAGCATCGGAATCCATAACTAGTGTCACAGGAATGGTTCAAAACATAGTCAGTAAGAAGAGTTAGTCTTCTTGTACTTAAGTCGGCATTGTACATTTTGTATTTAATTCCGATGCAATTTCTGTGTTTCATCGTCAATAAGAAGGTCCAAGGGATACAGTAAACCTGGAGGGAAACATCGGAATCTGTAACTAGTGTCATAGGAATGGTTCAAATCATAGACAGTAAGAAGAGTCAGTCTTCGTGTACTTCAGTTGGCATTTTGCCTTTTGTATTTAATTCCGATGCAATTTCTGTGTTTCATCGTCAATACGAAGGTCCAAGGGATACGGTAAACCTGAAGTGAAGCATCGGGATCTGTAACTAGTGTCACAGGAATCGTTCAAAACATAGTCAGTAAGAAGAGTCAGTCTTCTTGTACTTAAGTCGGCATAGTGCCTTATCTATTTTATTCCGATGCAATTTCTGTGTTTCATCGTCAATAACAAGTTCCAAGGGATACAGTAAACCTGGAGTGAAGCATCGGAATCTATAACTAGTGTCAATGGAATGGTTCAAAACATAGACAGTAAGAAGAGTCAGTCTTCTTGTACTTAAGTCGGCATTGTGCCTTTTGTATTTAATTCCGAAGCAGTTTCTGTGTATCATCGTCAATAAGAAGGTCAGAGGGGTACAGTAAACCTGAAGGGAAGCATCGGAATCTATAGCTAGTGTCACAGGAATGGTTCAAAACATAGTCAGTAAGAAGAGTCAGTCTTCTTGTCCTTAAGTCGTCATTGTGCTTTTTGTATTTAATTATAATGCAATTTCTGTGTTTCATCATCAATAAAAAGGTCCAAGGGATACAGTAAACTTGGAGTGAAGCATCGGAATCTATAACTAGTGTCACAGGAATGGTTCAAAACATAGACAGTAAGAAGAGTCAGTCTCCTTGTACTTAATTCTGCACTGTGCCTTTTGTATTTAATTCCGATGCAATTTCTGTGTTTCATCGTCAATAAGAAGGACCAAGGGATACAGTAAACGTGGAGTGAAGCGTCGGAGTCTATAACTAGTGTCAATGGAATGGTTCAAAACATAGACAGTAAGAAGAGTCAGTCTTCTTGTACTTAAGTCGGCATTGTGCCTTTTGTTTTTAATTCCGAAGCAGTTTCTGTGTATCATCGTCAATAAGAAGGTCAGAGGGGTACAGTAAACCTGAAGTGAAGCATCGGAATCTATAGCTAGTGTCACAGGAATGGTTCAAAACATAGTCAGTAAGAAGAGTCAGTCTTCATGTCCTTAAGTCGTCATTGTGCCTTTTGTATTTAATTATGATGCAATTTCTGTGTTTCATCATCAATTATAAGGTCCAAGGGATACAGTAAACTTGGAGTGAAGCATCGGAATCTATAACTAGTGTCACAGGAATGGTTCAAAACATAGACAGTAAGAAGGGTCAGTCTCCTTGTACTTAATTCTGCACTGTGCCTTTTGTATTTAATTCCGATGCAATTTCTGTGTTTCATCGTCAATAAGAAGGACCAAGGGATACAGTAAACGTGGAGTGAAGCATCGGAGTCTATAACTAGTGTCAAAGGACTGGTTCAAAAATAGACAGTAAGAAGAGTCAGTCTTCTTGAACTTAATTCGGCATTGTGCATTCTGTATTTAATTCCAATGCAATTTCTGTGTTTCATCGTCAATAAGAAGGTCAGAGGGATACAGTAAACCTGAAGTGAAGCATCAGAATCCATAACTAGTGTCACAGGAATGGTTCAAATCATAGACAGTAAGAAGAGTCAGTCTTCGTGTACTTCAGTTGGCATTTTGCCTTTTGTATTTAATTCCGATGCAATTTCAGTGTTTCATCGTCAATAAGAAGGTCCAAGGGATACAGTAAACCTGAAGTGAAGCATCGGGATCTGTAACTAGTGTCACAGGAATCGTTCAAAACATAGTCAGTAAGAAGAGTCAGTCTTCTTGTACTTAAGTCGGCATAGTGCCTTATGTATTTAATTCCGATGCAATTTCTGTGTTTCATCGTCAATAACATGTTCCAAGGGATACAGTAAACCTCGAGTGAAGCATCGGAATCTATAACTAGTGTCAATGGAATGGTTCAAAACATAGACAGTAAGAAGAGTCAGTCTTCTTGTACTTAAGTCGGCATTGTGCCTTTTGTATTTAATTCCGATGCAGTTTCTGTGTTTCATCGTCAATAAGAAGGTCAGAGGGGTACAGTAAACCTGTAGTGAAGCATCGGAATCTATAGCTAGTGTCACAGGAATGGTTCAAAGCATAGTCAGTAAGAAGAGACAGTCTTCTTGTCCTTAAGTCGTCATTGTGCCTATTGTATTTAATTCCGATGCAGTTTCTGTGTTTCATCATCAATAAGAAGGTCCAAGGGATACAGTGAACTTGGAGTGAAACATCGGAAACTATAACTAGTGTCACAGGATGGTTCAAAACATAGACAGTAAGAAGAGTCAGTCTCCTTGAACTTAATTCGGCATTGTGCATTCTGTATTTAATTCCAATGCAATTTCTGTGTTTCATCGTCAATAAGAAGGTCAGAGGGATACAGTAAACCTGAAGTGAAGCATCGGAATCCATAACTAGTGTCACAGGAATGGTTCAAAACATAGTCAGTAAGAAGAGTTAGTCTTCTTGTACTTAAGTCGGCGTTGTGCCTTTTGTATTTAATTCCGATGCAATTTCTGTGTTTCATCGTCAATAAGAAGGTCCGAGGGATACAGTAAACCTGGAGTCAAGCATCGGAATCTGTAACTAGTGTCACAGGAATGGTTCAAATCATAGACAGTAAGAAGAGTCAGTCTTCGTGTACTTCAGTCGGCATTTTGCCTTTTGTATTTACTTCCGATGCAATTTTTGTGTTTCATCGTCAATGAGAATGTCCAAGGCAATCAGTAAACCTGTAGTGAAGCATTCGGATCTATAACTAGTGTCACAGGAATCGTTCAAAACATAGTCAGTAAGAACAGTCAGACTTCTTGTACTAAAGTCGGCATAGTGCCTTTTCTATTTAATTCCGATGCAATTTCTGTGTTTCATCGTCAATAAGAAGGTCCAAGTGATACAGTAAACCTGGAGTGACGCATCGGAATCTATAACTAGTCTCAATGGTACGGTTCAAAAAATAGACAGTAAGAAGACTCAGTCTTCTTGTCCTTAAGTCGGCATTGTGCCTTTTGTAATTAATTCCGAAGCAATTTCTGTGTTTCATCCTCAGTAAGAAGGTCCAAGGGATACTGTAAACCTGGAGTGAAGCATCGGAATCTATAACTAGTGTCACAGGAATGGTTCAAAACATAGACAGTAAGAAGAGTCAGTCTTCTTGTACTTAATTCTGCTTTGTGCCATTTGTATTTAATTCCGATGCAATTTCTGTGTTTCATCGTCAATAAGAAGGTCCACGGTATACAGTAAACTTGAAGTGAAGCATCGGAATTTATAACTAGTGTCACCGGAATGGTTCAAATCATAGTCAGTAAGGAGAGTCACTCTTCTTGTACTTAAGTCGGCATGGTGCCTTTTGTATTTAATTCCGATGCAATATCTGTGTTTCATCGTCAATAAGAAGGTCAGAGGGGTACAGTAAACCTGAAACCTTAAGTGAAGCATCGTAATCTGTAGCTAGTGTCACAGGAATGGTTCAGAACATAGACAGTAAGAAGAGTCAGTCTTCTTGTACTTAATTCTGCTCTCTGCCTATTGTATTTAATTCCGATGCATTTTCTGTGTTTCATCGTCAATAAGAAGGTCCAAGGGATACAGTAAACCTGAAGTGAAGCATCGGAATTTATAACTAGTGTCACGGGAATGGTTCAAAACATAGACAGTAAGAAGAGTCAGTCCTCTTGTACTTAAGTCAGCATTGCGCCTTTTGTATTTAACTCCGATGCTATTTCTGTGTTTCATCGTCAATAAGAAGGTCAGAGCGATACAGTAAACCTGAAGTGAAGCATCGGAATCTATAAATAGTGTCACAGGAATAGTTCAAAACATAGTCAGTAAGAATAGTCAGTCTTAGTGTACTTAAGTCATCATTGTGCATTTTCTATTTAATTGTGATGCAATTTCTGTGTTTCATCGTCAATAATGATGTCCAAGGGATACAGTAAACCAGGAGTTAAGCATCGGAATCTATAACTAGTGTCACAGGAATGGTTCAAATCATAGACAGTAAGAAGAGTCAGACTTCTTTTACTTAAGTCGGCATTGTGCCTATTGTATTTAATTCCGGTGCAATTTCTGTGTTTCATCGTCAATAAGAAGGTCCAAGAGATACAGTAAACCTGGAGTGAAGCATCGGAGTCTATAACTAGTGTCACAGGAGTCGTTCAGAAATAGACAGAAAGAAGAGTTAACCTTCTTGAACTTAATTCGGCATTGTGCCTTTTGAATTTAATTCCGATGCAATTTCTGTGTTTCATCGTCAATACGAAGGTCAGAGGGATACAGTAAACCTGAAGTGAAGCATCGGAATCCATAACTAGTGTCACAGGAATGGTTCAAAACATAGTCAGTAAGAAGAGTTAGTCTTCTTGTACTTAAGTCGGCGTTGTGCCTTTTGTATTTAATTCCGATGCAATTTCTGTGTTTCATCGTCAATAAGAAGGTCCAAGGGATACAGTAAGCCTGGAGTCAAGCATCGGAATCTGTAACTAGTGTCACAGGAATGGTTCAAATCATAGACAGTAAGAAGAGTCAGTCTTCGTGTACTTCAGTCGGCATTTTGCCTTTAGTATTAATTCCGATGCAATTTTTGTGTTTCATCGTCAATGAGAATGTCCAAGGCAAACAGTAAACCTGTAGTGAAGCATCGGGATCTATAACTAGTGTCACAGGAATCGTTCAAAACATAGTCAGTAAGAAGAGTCAGACTTCTTGTACCTAAGTCGGCATAGTGCCTTTTCTATTTAATTCCGATGCAATTTCTGTGTTTCATCGTCAATAAGAAGGTCCAAGTGATACAGTAAACCTAGAGTGAAGCATCGGAACTAGTCTCAATGGTATGGTTCAAAAAATAGATAGTAAGAAGAGTCAGTCTTCTTGTCCTTAAGTCGGCATTGTGCCTTTTGTATTTAATTCCGATGCAGTTTCTGTGTTTCATCGTCAATAAGAAGGTCAGACGGGTACAGTAAACCTGAAGTGAAGCATCGGAATCTATAGCTAGTGTCACAGGAATGGTTCAAAACATAGTCAGTAAGAAGAGTCAGTCTTCTTGTCCTTAAGTCGTCATTGTGCCTTTTGTATTTAATTATGATGCAATTTCTGTGTTTCATCATCAATAAGAAGGTCCAAGGGATACAGTAAACTAGGAGTGAAGCATCGGAAACAATAACTAGTGTCACAGGAATGGTTCAAAACATAGACAGTAAGAAGAGTCAGTCTCCTTGAACTTAATTCTGCACTGTGCCTTTTGTATTTAATTCCGATGCAATTTCTGTGTTTCATCGTCAATAAGAAGGACCAAGGGATACAGTAAACGTGGAGTGAAGCATCGGAGTCTATATCTAGTGTCAAAGGACTGGTTCAAAAATAGACAGTAAGAAGAGTCAGTCTTCTTGAACTTAATTCGGCATTGTGCATTCTGTATTTAATTCCAATGCAATTTCTGTGTTTCATCGTCAATAAGAAGGTCAGAGGGATACAGTAAACCTGAAGTGAAGCATCGGAATCCATAACTAGTGTCACAGGAATGGTTCAAAACATAGTCAGTAAGAAGAGTTAGTCTTCTTGTACTTAAGTCGGCATTGTACATTTTGTATTTAATTCCGATGCAATTTCTGTGTTTCATCGTCAATAAGAAGGTCCAAGGGATACAGTAAACCTGGAGGGAAACATCGGAATCTGTAACTAGTGTCATAGGAATGGTTCAAATCATAGACAGTAAGAAGAGTCAGTCTTCGTGTACTTCAGTTGGCATTTTGCCTTTTGTATTTAATTCCGATGCAATTTCTGTGTTTCATCGTCAATACGAAGGTCCAAGGGATACGGTAAACCTGAAGTGAAGCATCGGGATCTGTAACTAGTGTCACAGGAATCGTTCAAAACATAGTCAGTAAGAAGAGTCAGTCTTCTTGTACTTAAGTCGGCATAGTGCCTTATCTATTTTATTCCGATGCAATTTCTGTGTTTCATCGTCAATAACAAGTTCCAAGGGATACAGTAAACCTGGAGTGAAGCATCGGAATCTATAACTAGTGTCAATGGAATGGTTCAAAACATAGACAGTAAGAAGAGTCAGTCTTCTTGTACTTAAGTCGGCATTGTGCCTTTTGTATTTAATTCCGAAGCAGTTTCTGTGTATCATCGTCAATAAGAAGGTCAGAGGGGTACAGTAAACCTGAAGGGAAGCATCGGAATCTATAGCTAGTGTCACAGGAATGGTTCAAAACATAGTCAGTAAGAAGAGTCAGTCTTCTTGTCCTTAAGTCGTCATTGTGCTTTTTGTATTTAATTATAATGCAATTTCTGTGTTTCATCATCAATAAAAAGGTCCAAGGGATACAGTAAACTTGGAGTGAAGCATCGGAATCTATAACTAGTGTCACAGGAATGGTTCAAAACATAGACAGTAAGAAGAGTCAGTCTCCTTGTACTTAATTCTGCACTGTGCCTTTTGTATTTAATTCCGATGCAATTTCTGTGTTTCATCGTCAATAAGAAGGACCAAGGGATACAGTAAACGTGGAGTGAAGCGTCGGAGTCTATAACTAGTGTCAAAGGACTGGTTCAAAGATAGACAGTAAGAAGAGTCAGTCTTCTTGAACTTAAATCGGCATTGTGCATTCTGTATTTAATTCCAATGCAATTTCTGTGTTTCATCGTCAATAAGAAGGTCAGAGGGATACAGTAAACCTGAAGTGAAGCATCGGAATCCATAACTAGTGTCACAGGAATGGTTCAAAACATAGTCAGTAAGAAGAGTTAGTCTTCTTGTACTTAAGTCGGCATTGTACCTTTTGTATTTAATTCCGATGCAATTTCTGTGTTTCATCATCAATAAGAAGGTCCAAGGGATACAGTAAACCTGGAGGGAAACATCGGAATCTGTAACTAGTGTCACAGGAATGGTTCAAATCATAGACAGTAAGAAGAGTCAGTCTTCGTGTACTTCAGTTGGCATTTCGCCTTTTGTATTTAATTCCGATGCAATTTCTGTGTTTCATCGTCAATAAGAAGGTCCAAGGGATACAGTAAACCTGAAGTGAAGCATCGGGATCTGTAACTAGTGTCACAGGAATCGTTCAAAACATAGTCAGTAAGAAGAGTCAGTCTTCTTGTACTTAAGTCGGCATAGTGCCTTATGTATTTAATTCCGATGCAATTTCTGTGTTTCATCGTCAATAACAAGATCCAAGGGATACAGTAAACCTCGAGTGAAGCATCGGAATCTATAACTAGTGTCAATGGAATGGTTCAAAACATAGACAGTAAGAAGAGTCAGTCTTCTTGTACTTAAGTCGGCATTGTGCCTTCTGTATTTAATTCCGATGCAGTTTCTGTGTTTCATCGTCAATAAGAAGGTCAGAGGGGTACAGTAAACCTGGAGTGAAGCATCGGAATCTGTTACTAGTGTCAGTGGAAAGGTTCAAAACATAGATAGTAACAAGAGTCAGTCTTCTTGAACGTAGGGCGGCATTGTGCCTTTTGTATTTAATTCCAGTGCAATTTCAGTGTTTCATCGTCAATAAGAAGGTCAGAGGGATACAGTAAACCTGGAGTCAAGCATCGGAATCTGTAACTAGTGTCACAGGAATGGTTCAAATCATAGACAGTAAGAAGAGTCAGTCTTCGTGTACTTCAGTCGGCATTTTGCCTTTTGTGTTTAGTTCCGATGCAATTTTTGTGTTTCATCGTCAATGAGAATGTCCAAGGCAATCAGTAAACCTGTAGCGAAGCATCGGGATCTATAACTAGTGTCACAGGAATTGTTCAAAACATAGTCAGTAAGAAGAGTCAGACTTCTTGTACTAATGTGGCATAGTGCCTTTTCTATTTAATTCCGATGCAATTTCTGTGTTTCATCGTCAATAAGAAGGTCCAAGTGATACAGTAAACCTGGAGTGACGCATCGGAATCTATAACTAGTCTCAACGGTATGGTTCAAAAAATAGACAGTAAGAAGAGTCAGTCTTCTTGTCCTTAAGTCGGCATTGTGCCTTTTGTATTTAATTCCGATGCAGTTTCTGTGTTTCATCGTCAATAAGAAGGTCAGAGGGGTACAGTAAACCTGAAGTGAAGCATCGGGATCTATAGCTAGTGTCACAGGAATGGTTCAAAACATAGACAGTAAGAAGTGTCAGTCTTCTTGTCCTTAAGTCGGCATTGTGCCTTTTGTAATTAATTCCGAAGCAATTTCTGTGTTTCATCCTCAGTAAGAAGGTCCAAGGGATACAGTAAACCTGGAGTGAAGCATCGGAATCTATAACTAGTGTCACAGGAATGGTTCAAAACATAGACAGTAAGAAGAGTCAGTCTTCTTGTACTTAATTCTGCTTTGTGCCATTTGTATTTAATTCCGATGCAATTTCTGTGTTTCATCGTCAATAAGAAGGTCCAAGGTATACAGTAAACTAGAAGTGAAGCATCGGAATTTATAACTAGTGTCACAGGAATGGTTCAAATCATAGTCAGTAAGGAGAGTCAGTCTTCTTGTACTTAAGTCGGCATGGTGCCTTTTGTATTTAATTCCGATGCAATATCTGTGTTTCATCGTCAATAAGAAGGTCAGAGGGGTACAGTAAACCTGAAACCTGAAGTGAAGCATCGTAATCTATAGCTAGTGTCACAGGAATGGTTCAGAACATAGACAGTAAGAAGAGTCAGTCTTCTTGTACTTAATTCTGCTTTCTGCCTATTGTATTTAATTCCGATGCATTTTCTGTGTTTCATCGTCAATAAGAAGGTCCAAGGGATACAGTAAACCTGAAGTGAAGCATCGGAATTTATAACTAGTGTCACAGGAATGGTTCAAAACATAGACAGTTAGAAGAGTCAGTCTCCTTGTACTTAATTCTGCACTGTGCCTTTTGAATTTAATTCCGATGCAATTTCTGTGTTTCATCGTCAATACGAAGGTCAGAGGGATACAGTAAACCTGAAGTGAAGCATCGGAATCCATAACTAGTGTCACAGGAATGGTTCAAAACATAGTCAGTAAGAAGAGTTAGTCTTCTTGTACTTAAGTCGGCGTTGTGCCTTTTGTATTTAATTCCGATGCAATTTCTGTGTTTCATCGTCAATAAGAAGGTCCAAGGGATACAGTAAACCTGGAGGGAAACATCGGAATCTGTAACTAGTGTCACAGGAATGGTTCAAATCATAGACAGTAAGAAGAGTCAGTCTTCGTGTACTTCAGTTGGCATTTTGCCTTTTGTATTTAATTCCGATGCAATTTCTGTGTTTCATCGTCAATATGAAGGTCCAAGGGATACAGTAAACCTGAAGTGAAGCATCGGGATCTGTAACTAGTGTCACAGGAATCGTTCAAAACATAGTCAGGAAGAAGAGTCAGTCTTCTTGTACTTAAGTCGGCATAGTGCCTTATGTATTTAATTCCGATGCAATTTCTGTGTTTCATCGTCAATAACAAGTTCCAAGGGATACAGTAAACCTGGAGTGAGGCATCGGAATCTATAACTAGTGTCAATGGAATGGTTCAAAACATAGACAGTAAGAAGAGTCAGTCTTCTTGTACTTAAGTCGGCATTGTGGCTTTTGTATTTAATTCCGATGCAGTTTTCTGTGTTTCATCGTCAATAAGAAGGTCAGAGGGGTACAGTAAACCTGAAGTGAAGCATCGGAATCTATAGCTAGTGTCACAGGAATGGTTCAAAGCATAGTCAGTAAAAAGAGTCAGTCTTCTTGTCCTTAAGCCGTCATTGTGCATATTGTATTTAATTCCGATGCAGTTTCTGTGTTTCATCATCAATAAGAAGGTCCAAGGGATACAGTAAACTTGGAGTGAAGCATCGGAAACTATAACTAGTGTCACAGGATGGTTCAAAACATAGACAGTAAGAAGAGTCAGTCTCCTTGTACTTAATTCTGCTCTGTGCCTTTTGTATTTAATTCCGATGCAATTTCTGTGTTTCATCGTCAATAAGAAGGACCAAGGGATACAGTAAACGTGGAGTGAAGCATCGGAGTCTATAACTAGTGTCAAAGGACTGGATCAAAAATAGACAGTAAGAAGAGTCAGTCTTCTTGAACTTAATTCGGCATTGTGCCTTTTCTATTAAATTCCGATGCAATTTCTGTGTTTCATCGTCAATAAGAAGGTCCAAGGGATACAGTAAACCTGGAGTGAAGCATCGGAAACAATAACTAGTGTCACAGGATGGTTCAAAACATAGACAGTAAGAGGAGTCAGTCTCCTTGTACTTAATTCTGCTCTGTGCCTTTTGTATTTAATTCCGATGCAATTTCTGTGTTTCATCGTCAATAAGAAGGACCAAGGGATACAGTAAACCTGTAGTGAAGCATCGGGATCTATAACTAGTGTCACAGGAATCGTTCAAATCATAGTCAGTAAGAAGAGTCAGACTTCTTGTACTAATGTCGGCATAGTGCCTTTTCTATTTAATTCCGATGCAATTTCTGTGTTTCATCGTCAATAAGAAGGTCCAAGTGATACAGTAAACCTGGAGTGACGCATCGGAATCTATAACTAGTCTCAATGGTATGGTTCAAAAAATAGACAGTAAGAAGAGTCAGTCTTCTTGTCCTTAAGTCGGCATTGTGCCTTTTGTATTTAATTCCGATGCAGTTTCTGTGTTTCATCGTCAATAAGAAGGTCAGAGGGGTACAGTAAACCTGAAGTGAAGCATCGGAATCTATAGCTAGTGTCACAGGAATGGTTCAAAACATAGACAGTAAGAAGTGTCAGTCTTCTTGTCCTTAAGTCGGCATTGTGCCTTTTGTAATTAATTCCGAAGCAATTTCTGTGTTTCATCCTCAGTAAGAAGGTCCAAGGGATACAGTAAACCTGGAGTGAAGCATCGGAATCTATAACTAGTGTCACAGGAATGGTTCAAAACATAGACAGTAAGAAGAGTCAGTCTTCTTGTACTTAATTCTGCTTTGTGCCATTTGTATTTAATTCCGATGCAATATCTGTGTTTCATCGTCAATAAGAAGGTCCAAGGTATACAGTAAACTTGAAGTGAAGCATCGGAATTTATAACTAGTGTCACAGGAATGGTTCAAATCATAGTCAGTAAGGAGAGTCAGTCTTCTTGTACTTAAGTCGGCATGGTGCCTTTTGTATTTAATTCCGATGCAATATCTGTTTTTCATCGTCAATAAGAAGGTCAGAGGGGTACAGTAAACCTGAAACCTGAAGTGAAGCATCGTAATCTATAGCTAGTGTCACAGGAATGGTTCAGAACATAGACAGTAAGAAGAGTCAGTCTTCTTGTACTTAATTCTGCTTTCTACCTATTGTATTTAATTCCGATGCATTTTCTGTGTTTCATCGTCAATAAGAAGGTCCAAGTGATACAGTAAACCTGGAGTGAAGCATCGGAACTAGTCTCAATGGTATGGTTCAAAAATTAGACAGTAAGAAGAGTCAGTCTTCTTGTCCTTAAGTCGGCATTGTGCCTTTTGTATTTAATTCCGATGCAGTTTCTGTGTTTCATCGGCAATAAGAAGGTCAGAGGGGTACAGTAAACCTGAAGTGAAGCATCGGAATCTATAGCTAGTGTCACAGGAATGGTTCAAAACATAGTCAGTAAGAAGAGTCAGTCTTCTTGTCCTTAAGTCGTCATTGTGCCTTTTGTATTTAATTATGATGCAATTTCTGTGTTTCATCATCAATAAGAAGGTTAAAGGGATACAGTGAACTTGGAGTGAAGCATCGGAAACTATAACTAGTGTCACAGGAATGGTTCAAAACATAGTCAGTAAGAAGAGTTAGTCTTCTTGTACTTAAGTCGGCATTGTACATTTTGTATTTAATTCCGATGCAATTTCTGTGTTTCATCGTCAATAAGAAGGTCCAAGGGATACAGTAAACCTGGAGGGAAACATCGGAATCTGTAACTAGTGTCACAGGAATGGTTCAAATCATAGACAGTAAGAAGAGTCAGTCTTCGTGTACTTCAGTTGGCATTTTGCCTTTTGTATTTAATTCCGATGCAATTTCTGTGTTTCATCGTCAATAAGAAGGTCTAAGGGATACGGTAAACCTGAAGTGAAGCATCGGGATCTGTAACTAGTGTCACAGGAATCGTTCAAAACATAGTCAGTAAGAAGAGTCAGTCTTCTTGTACTTAAGTCGGCATAGTGCCTTATCTATTTTATTCCGATGCAATTTCTGTGTTTCATCGTCAATAACAAGTTCCAAGGGGTACAGTAAACCTGAAGTGAAGCATCGGAATCTATAGCTAGTGTCACAGGAATGGTTCAAAACATAGTCAGTAAGAAGAGTCAGTCTTCTTGTCCTTAAGTCGTCATTGTGCTTTTTGTATTTAATTATGATGCAATTTCTGTGTTTCATCATCAATAAAAAGGTCCAAGGGATACAGTAAACTTGGAGTGAAGCATCGGAATCTATAACTAGTGTCACAGGAATGGTTCAAAACATAGACAGTAAGAAGAGTCAGTCTCCTTGTACTTAATTCTGCACTGTGCCTTTTGTATTTAATTCCGATGCAATTTCTGTGTTTCATCGTCAATAAGAAGGACCAAGGGATACAGTAAACGTGGAGTGAAGCATCGGAGTCTATAACTAGTGTCAAAGGACTGGTTCAAAAATAGACAGTAAGAAGAGTCAGTCTTCTTGAACTTAATTAGGCATTGTGCATTCTGTATTTAATTCCAATGCAATTTCTGTGTTTCATCGTCAATAAGAAGGTCAGAGGGATACAGTAAACCTGAAGTGAAGCATCGGAATCCATAACTAGTGTCACAGGAATGGTTCAAAACATAGTCAGTAAGAAGAGTTAGTCTTCTTGTACTTAAGTCGGCATTGTACCTTTTGTATTTAATTCCGATGCAATTTCTGTGTTTCATCGTCAATAAGAAGGTCCAAGGGATACAGTAAACCTGGAGGGAAACATCGGAATCTGTAACTAGTGTCACAGGAATGGTTCAAATCATAGACAGTAAGAAGAGTCAGTCTTCGTGTACTTCAGTTGGCATTTTGCCTTTTGTATTTAATTCCGATGCAATTTCTGTGTTTCATCGTCAATAAGAAGGTCCAAGGGATACAGTAAACCTGAAGTGAAGCATCGGGATCTGTAACTAGTGTCACAGGAATCGTTCAAAACATAGTCAGTAAGAAGAGTCAGTCTTCTTGTACTTAAGTCGGCATAGTGCCTTATGTATTTAATTCCGATGCAATTTCTGTGTTTCATCGTCAATAACAAGTTCCAAGGGATACAGTAAACCTCGAGTGAAGCATCGGAATCTATAACTAGTGTCAATGGAATGGTTCAAAAAATAGACAGTAAGAAGAGTCAGTCTTCTTGTCCTTAAGTCGGCATTGTGCCTTTTGTATTTAATTCCGATGCAGTTTCTGTGTTTCATCGTCAATAAGTAGGTCAGAGGGGTACAGTAAACCTGAAGTGAAGCATCGGAATTTATAACTAGTGTCACAGGAATGGTTCAAAACATAGACAGTAAGAAGAGTCAGTTCTCTTGTACTTAAGTCAGCATTGTGCCTTTTGTATTTAACTCCGATGCAATTTCTGTGTTTCATCGTCACTAAGAAGGTCAGAGCGATACAGTAATCCCGAAGTGAAGCATCGGAATCTATAAATAGTGTCACAGGAATAGTTCAAAACATAGTCAGTAAGAATAGTCAGTCTTAGTGTACTTAAGTCATCATTGTGCATTTTCTATTTAATTGTGATGCAATTTCTGTGTTTCATCGTCAATATTTATGTCCAAGGGATACAGTAAACCAGGAGTTAAGCATCGGAATCTATAACTAGTGTCACAGGAATGGTTCAAATCATAGACAGTAAGAAGAGTCAGACTTCTTTTACTTAAGTCGGCATTGTGCCTATTGTATTTAATTCCGGTGCAATTTCTGTGTTTCATCGTCAATAAGAAGATCCAAGAGATACAGTAAACCTGGAGTGAAGCATCGGAGTCTATAACTAGTGTCACAGGAGTCGTTCAGAAATAGACAGTAAGAAGAGTTAACCTTCTTGAACTTAATTCGGCATTGTGCCTTTTGAATTTAATTCCGATGCAATTTCTGTGTTTCATCGTCAATAAGAAGGTCAGAGGGATACAGTAAACCTGAAGTGAAGCATCGGAATCCATAACTAGTGTCACAGGAATGGTTCAAAACATAGTCAGTAAGAAGAGTTAGTCTTCTTGTACTTAAGTCGGCATTGTGCCTTTTGTATTTAATTCCGATGCAGTTTCTGTGTTTCATCGTCAATACGAAGGTCAGAGGGGTACAGTAAACCTGAAGTGAAGCATCGGAATCTATAGCTAGTGTCACAGGAATGGTTCAATACATAGTCAGTAAGAAGAGTCAGTCTTCTTGTCCTTAAGTCGTCATTGTGCCTTTTGTATTTAATTATGATGCAATTTCTGTGTTTCATCATCAATAAGAAGGTCCAAGGGATACAGTAAACTTGGAGTGAAGCATCGGAAACTATAACTAGTGTCACAGGAATGGTTCAAAACATAGACAGTAAGAAGAGTCAGTCTCCTTGTACTTAATTCTGCACTGTGCGTTTTGTATTTAATTCCGATGCAATTTCTGTGTTTCATCGTCAATAAGAAGGACCAAGGGATACAGTAAACGTGGAGTGAAGCATAGGAGTCTATAACTAGTGTCAAAGGACTGGTTCAAAAATAGACAGTAAGAAGAGTCAGTCTTCTTGAACTTAATTCGGCATTGTGCATTCTGTATTTAATTCCAATGCAATTTCTGTGTTTCATCGTCAATAAGAAGGTCAGAGGGATACAGTAAACCTGAAGTGAAGCATCGGAATCCATAACTAGTGTCACAGGAATGGTTCGAAACATAGTCAGTAAGAAGAGTTAGTCTTCTTGTACTTAAGTCGGCATTGTACCTTTTGTATTTAATTCCGATGCAATTTCTGTGTTTCATCGTCAATAAGAAGGTCCAAGGGATACAGTAAACCTGGAGGGAAACATCGGAATCTGTAACTAGTGTCACAGGAATGGTTCAAATCATAGACAGTAAGAAGAGTCAGTCTTCGTGTACTTCAGTTGGCATTTTGCCTTTTGTATTTAATTCCGATGCAATTTCTGTGTTTCATCGTCAATATGAAGGTCCAAGGGATACAGTAAACCTGAAGTGAAGCATCGGGATCTGTAACTAGTGTCACAGGAATCGTTCAAAACATAGTCAGGAAGAAGAGTCAGTCTTCTTGTACTTAAGTCGGCATAGTGCCTTATGTATTTAATTCCGATGCAATTTCTGTGTTTCATCGTCAATAACAAGTTCCAAGGGATACAGTAAACCTCGAGTGAAGCATCGGAATCTATAACTAGTGTCAATGGAATGGTTCAAAAAATAGACAGTAAGAAGAGTCAGTCTTCTTGTACTTAAGTCGGCATAGTGCCTTATGTATTTAATTCCGATGCAATTTCTGTGTTTCATCGTCAATAACAAGTTCCAAGGGATACAGTAAACCTGGAGTGAGGCATCGGAATCTATAACTAGTGTCAAAGGACTGGATCAAAAATAGACAGTAAGAAGAGTCAGTCTTCTTGAACTTAATTCGGCATTGTGCCTTTTCTATTAAATTCCGATGCAATTTCTGTGTTTCATCGTCAATAAGAAGGTCCAAGGGATACAGTAAACCTGGAGTGAAGCATCGGAAACAATAACTAGTGTCACAGGAATGGTTCAAAACATAGACAGTAAGAAGAGTCAGTCTTCTTGTACTTACGTCGGCATAGTGCCTTTTCTATTTAATTCGGATGCAATTTGTGTGTTTCAACGTCAATAAGAAGGTCCAAGGGATACAGTAAACCTGGAGTGTAGCATCGGAATCTATAACTAGTGTCAGAGGGATGGTTCAAATCATAGACAGTAAGAAGAGTCAGTCTTCGATACTTAAGTCGGCATTTTGCCTTTTGTATTTAATTCCGATGCAATTTCTGTGTTTTATCGTCAATAAGAAGGTCCAAGGCATACAGTAAACCTGAGGTGAAGCATCGGAATCTATAAGTAGTGTCACAGGAATGGTTCAAAACATAGTCAGTAAGAAGCGTCAGTCTTCTTGTACTTAAGTCGGCATTGTACGTTCCTATTTAATTCCGATGCAATTTGAGTGTTTCATCGTCAATAAGAAGTTCTAAGGGATACAGTAAACCTGGAGTGAAGCGTCGGAATCTATAACTAGTGTCAATGGTATGGTTCAAAACATAGTCAGTAAGAAGAGTCAATCTTGTTGTCCTTAAGTCGGCATTGTGCCTTTTGTATTTAATTCCGATGCAATTTCTGTGTTTCATCGTCAATAAGAAGGTCCAAGGGATGCAGTAAAACTGGAGTGAAGCATCGGAATCTATAACTAGTGTCACAGAATTGGCTCAAAACATAGACAGTAAGAAGAGTCAGTCTTCTTGTACTTAATTCGGCATTGTGCCTTTTGTATTTAATTCCGATGCAATTTCTGTGTTTCATCGTCAATAACAAGGTCCAAGGGATACAGTAAACCTCAAGTGAAGCATCGGAATTTATAACGGGTGTCACAGGAATGGTTCAAACATAGTCAGTAGGAAGAGTCGGTCTTCTTGTACTTAAGTCGGCATTGTGCCTTTTGTAGTTAAGTCCGATGCATTTTCTGTGTTTCATCGTCAATAAGAAGGTCCAAGGAATACAGTAAACCGGAAGTGAAGCATCGAAATCTGTAACTAGTGTCACAGTAATGGTTCAAAACATAGACAGTAAGAAGAGTCAGTCTTATTGTACTTAAGTCGGCATTGTGCCTTTTGTATTTAATTCCGATGCAATTTCTGTGTTTCATCGTCAACAAGAAGGTCCAAGGTATACAGTAAATCTGTAGTGATGCATCGGATCTATGACTAGTGTCACAGGAATGGTTCAAAACATAGTCAGTAAGAAGAGTCAATCTTCTTGTACTTAAGTCGGCATTGTGCCTTTTCTATTTAATTCCGATGCAATTTCTGTGTTTCATCGTCAATAAGAAACTCCAAGGGATACAGTAAACATGAAGTGAAGCATCGGAATTTATAACTAGTGTCAATGTAATGGTTCAAAACATTGTTAGTAAGAAGAGTCAGTCTTCTTGTACTTAAGTCGGCATTGTGCCTTTTCTATTTTATTCCGATGCTATTTCTGTGTTTCATCGTCAATAAGAAGGTCCATGGGATATAGTAAACCTGGAGTGAAGCATCGGCAGCTATTACTAGTGTCACAGGAATGGTTCAAAACATAGACAGTAAGAAGAGTCAGTCTTCTTGTACTTACGTCGACATTGTGCCCTTTCTATTTAAATCCGATGCAATTTCTGTGTATCATCGTCAATATGAAGGTCCAAGGGATACAGTAAACCTGAAGTGAAGCTTCGGAATCTATAGCTAGTGTCACAGGAATGGTTCAAATCATAGACAGTAAGAAGTGTCTGTCTTCTTGTCCTTAAGTCGGCATTGTGCCTTTTGTAATTAATTCCGAAGCAATATCTGTGTTTCATCGTCAATAAGAAGGTCCAAGGTATACAGTAAACCTGAAGTGAAGCATCGGAATTTATAACTAGTGTCACAGGAATGGTTCAAAACATAGTCAGTAAGGAGAGTCAGTCTTCTTGTACTTAAGTCGGCATGGTGCCTTTTGTATTTAATTCCGATGCAATTTCTGTGTTTCATCGTCAATAAGAAGGTCAGAGGGGTACAGTCAACCTGAAACCTGAAGTGAAGCATCGTAATCTATAGCTAGTGTCACAGGAATGGTTCAAAACATAGACAGTAAAAAGAGTCAGTCTTCTTGTACTTAATTCTGCTTTTCGCCTATTGTATTTAATTCCGATGCATTTTCTGTGTTTCATCGTCAATAAGAAGGTCAGAGCGATACAGTAATTCTGAAGTGAAGCATCGGAATCGATAACTAGTGTCACAGGAATAGTTCAAAACATAGTCAGTAAGAATAGTCAGTCTTATTGTACTTAGGTCATCATTGTGCATTTTCTATTTAATTGTGATGCAATTTCTGTGTTTCATCGTCAATATGAATGTCCAAGGGATACAGTAAACCAGGAGTTAAGCATCGGAATCTATAACTAGTGTCACAGGAATGGTTCAAATCATAGACAGTAAGAAGAGTCAGACTTCTTTTACTTAAGTCGGCATTGTGCCTTTTGTATTTAATTCCGGTGCAATTTCTGTGTTTCATCGTCAATAAGAAGGTCCAAGGGATACAGTAAACCTGGAGTGAAGCATCGGAATCTGTAAATAGTGTCACAGGAATGGTTCAAATCATAGACACTAAGAAGAGTCAGTCATCGTGTACTTCAGTCGGCATTTTGCCTTTTGTATTTAGTACCGATGCAATTTTTGTGTTTCATCGTCAATGAGAATGTCCAAGGCATACAGTAAACCTGTAGTGAAGCATCGGGATCTATAACTAGTGTCACAGGAATCGTTCAAACATAGTCAGTAAGAAGAGTCAGTCTTCTTGTACTGAAGAAGGCATAGTGCCATTTCTATTTAATTCCGATGCAATTTCAGTGTTTCATCGTCAACAAGAAGGTCCAAGTGATACAGTAAACCAGGAGTGAAGCATCGGAATCTATAACTAGTCTCAATGCTATGGTTCAAAATATAGACAGTAAGAAGAATCAGTCTTCTTGTCCTTAAGTCGGCATTGTGCCTTTTGTATTTAATTCGGATGCAATTTCTGTGTTTCATCGTCAATAAGAACGTCCAAGGGATACAGTAAACCAGGAGTGAAGCATCGGAATCTATAACTAGTGTCACAGGAATGGTTCAAAACATAGTCAGTAAGAAGAGTCAGTCTTCTTGTAGTTAAGACGGCATTGTGCCTTTCCTATTTAATTCCGATGCAATTTCTGTGCTTCATCGTCAATAAGCAGGTCCAAGGGATACAGTAAACCTGGAGTGAAGCATCAGAAACTATAACTAGTGTCACAGGAATGGTTCAAAACATAGACAGTAAGAAGAGTCAGTCTTCTTGTACTTACGTCGGCATAGTGCCTTTTCTATTTAATTCCGATGCAATTTGTGTGTTTCAACGTCAATAATAAGGTCCAAGGGATACAGTAAACCTGGAGTGTAGCATCGGAATCTATAACTAGTGTCACAGGAATGGTTCAAAACATAGACAGTAAGAAGAGTCAGTCTTCGTGTACTTAAGTCGGCATTTTGCCTTTTGTATTTAATTCCGATGCAATTTCTGTGTTTTATCGTCAATAAGAAGGTCCAAGGCATACAGTAAACCTGAGGTGAAGCATCGGAATCTATAAGTAGTGTCACAGGAATGGTTCAAAACATAGTCAGTAAGAAGAGTGAGTCTTCTTGTACTTAAGTCGGCATTGTACGTTTCTATTTAATTCCGATGCAATTTCTGTGTTTCATCGTCAATAACAAGGTCCAAGGGCTACAGTAAACCTGGAGTGAAGCATCGAAATCTATAACTAGTGTCAATGGAATATTTCAAAACATAGACAGTAAGAAGAGTCAGTCTTCTTGTATTTAAGTCGGCATTGTGCCTTTTGGAATTAATTACGATGCAATGTCTGTGTTTCATTGTCATTAAGAAGGTCAGAGGGACACAGTAAACCTGAAGTGAAGCATCGGAATCTATAGCTAGTGTCACAGGAATGGTTCAAAACATAGTCAGTAAGAAGAGTCAATCTTGTTGTCCTTAAGTCGGCATTGTGCCTTTTGTATTTAATTCCGATGCAATCTCTGTGTTTCATCGTCAATAAGAAGGTCCAAGGGGTGCAGTAAAAATGGAGTGAAGCGTCGGAATCTATAACTAGTGTCACAGAAATGGTTCAAAACATAGACAGTAAGAAGAGTCAGTCTTCTTGTACTTAATTCGGCATTGTGCCTTTTGTATTTAATTCCGATGCAATATCTGTGATTCATCGTCAATAACAAGGTCCAAGGGATACAGTAAACCTCAAGTGAAGCATCGGAATTTATAACGGGTGTCACAGGAATGGTTCAAACATAGTCAGTAGGAAGAGTCGGTCTTCATGTACTTAAGTCGGCATTGTGCCTTTTGTATTTAATTCCGATGCATTTTCTGTGTTTCATCGTCAATAAGAAGGTCCAAGGAATACAGTAAACCTGAAGTGAAGCATCGAAATCTATAACTAGTGTCACAGGAATGGTTCAAATCATAGACAGTAAGAAGAGTCAGTCTTATTGTACTTAAGTCGGCATTGTGCCGTTTGTATTTAATTCCGATGCAATTTCTGTGTTTCATCGTCAACAAGAAGGTCCAAGGTATACAGTAAATCTGTAGTGATGCATCGGATCTATGACTAGTGTCACAGGAATGGTTCAAAACATAGTCAGTAAGAAGAGTCAGTCTTCTTGTACTTAAGTCGGCATTGTGCCTTTTCTATTTAATTCCGATGCAATTTCTGTGTTTCATCGTGAATAAGAAAGTCCAAGGGATACAGTAAACATGAAGTGAAGCATCGGAATTTATAACTAGTGTGAATGTAATGGTTCAAAACATTGTCAGTAAGAAGAGTCAGTCTTCTTGTACTTAAGTCGGCATTGTGCCTTTTCTATTTAATTCCGATGCTATTTCTGTGTTTCATCGTCAATAAGAAGGTCAGAGGGGTACAGTAAACTTGAAACCTGAAGTGAAGCATCGTAATCTATAGCTAGTATCACAGGAATGGTTCAAAACATAGACAGTAAGAAGAGTCAGTCTTCTTGCACTTAATTCAGCTTTGTGCCTATTGTATTTAATTCCGATGCATTTTATGTGTTTCATCGTCAATAAGAAGGTCAGAGCGATACAGTAATTCTGAAGTGAAGCATCGGAGCCTATAACTAGTGTCACAGGAATAGTTCAAAACATAGTCACTAAGAATAGTCAGTCTTATTGTACTTAGGTCATCATTGTGCATTTTCTATTTAATTGTGATGCAATTTCTGTGTTTCATCGTCAATATGAATGTCCAAGGGATACAGTAAACCAGGAGTTAAGCATCGGAATCTATAACTAGTGTCACAGGAATGGTTCAAATCATAGACAGTAAGAAGAGTCAGACTTCTTTTACTTAAGTAGGCATTGTGCGTTTTGTATTTAATTCCGGTGCAATTTCTGTGTTTCATCGTCAATAAGAAGGTCCAAGAGATACAGTAAACCTGGAGTGAAGCATCGGAGTCTATAACTAGTGTCACAGGAGTGGTTCAGAAATAGACAGTAAGAAGAGTCAACCTTCTTGAACTTAATTCGGCATTGTGCCTTTTCAATTTAATTCCGATGCAATTTCTGTGTTTCATCGTCAATAAGAAGGTGCGAGGGATACAGAAAACCTTAAGTGAAGCATCGGAATCCATAACTAGTGTCACAGGAATGGTTGAAAACGTAGTCAGTCAGAAGAGTTAGTCTTCTTGTACTTAAGTCGGCGTTGTGCCTTTTGTATTTAATTCCGATGCAATTTCTGTGTTTCATCGTCAATAAGAAGGTCCAAGGGATACAGTAAACCTGGAGTGAAGCATCGGAATCTGAAAATAGTGTCACAGGAATGGTTCAAATCATAGACAGTAAGAAGAGTCAGTCTTCGTGTACTTCAGTCGGCATTTTGCCTTTTGTATTTAGTTCCGATGCAATTTTTGTGTTTCATCGTCAATGAGAATGTCCAAGGCATACAGTAAACCTGTAGTGAAGCATCGGGATCTATAACTAGTGTCACAGGAATCGTTCAAAACATAGTCAGTAAGAAGAGTCAGTCTTCTTGTACTAAAGAAGGCATAGTGCCTTTTCTATTTAATTCCGATGCAATTTCTGTGTTTCATCGTCAATAAGAAGGTCCAAGTGATACAGTAAACCTGGAGTGAAGCATCGGAATCTATAACTAGTCTCAATGGTATGGTTCAAAAAATAGACAGTAAGAAGAGTCAGTCTTCTTGTCCTTAAGTCGGCATTGTGCCTTTTGTATTTAATTCGGATGCAGTTTCTGTGTTTCATCGTCAATAAGAGCGTCCAAGGGATACAGTAAACCTGGAGTGAAGCATCGGAAACTATAACTAGTGTCACAGGAATGGTTCAAAACATAGACAGTAAGAAGAGTCAGTCTTCTTGTACTTACGTCGGCATAGTGCCTTTTCTATTTAATTCCGATGCAATTTGTGTGATTCAACGTCAATAAGAAGGTCCAAGGGATACAGTAAACCTGGAGTGTAGCATCGGAATCTATAACTAGTGTCACAGGAATGGTTCAAAACATAGACAGTAAGAAGAGTCAGTCTTCGTGTACTTAAGTCGGCATTTTGCCTTTTGTATTTAATTCCGATGCAATTTCTGTGTTTTATCGTCAATAAGAAGGTCCAAGGCATACAGTAACCCTGAGGTGAAGCATCGGAATCTATAAGTAGTGTCACAGGAATGGTTCAAAACATAGTCAGTAAGAAGAGTGAGTCTTCTTGTACTAAAGTCGGCATTGTACGTTTCTATTTAATTCCGATGCAATTTCTGTGTTTCATCGTCAATAACAAGGTCCAAGGGCTACAGTAAACCTGGAGTGAAGCATCGAAATCTATAACTAGTGTCAATGGAATATTTCAAAACATAGACAGTAAGAAGAGTCAGTCTTCTTGTATTTAAGTCGGCATTGTGCCTTTTGGAATTAATTACGATGCAATGTCTGTGTTTCATTGTCATTAAGAAGGTCAGAGGGACACAGTAAACCTGAAGTGAAGCATCGGAATCTATAGCTAGTGTCACAGGAATGGTTCAAAACATAGTCAGTAAGAAGAGTCAATCTTGTTGTCCTTAAGTCGGCATTGTGCCTTTTGTATTTAATTCCGATGCAATCTCTGTGTTTCATCGTCAATAAGAAGGTCCAAGGGGTGCAGTAAAAATGGAGTGAAGCGTCGGAATCTATAACTAGTGTCACAGAAATGGTTCAAAACATAGACAGTAAGAAGAGTCAGTCTTCTTGTACTTAATTCGGCATTGTGCCTTTTGTATTTAATTCCGATGCAATTTCTGTGTTTCATCGTCAATAACAAGGTCCAAGGGATACAGTAAACCTCAAGTGAAGCATCGGAATTTATAACGGGTGTCACAGGAATGGTTCAAACATAGTCAGTAGGAAGAGTCGGTCTTCATGTACTTAAGTCGGCATTGTGCCTTTTGTATTTAATTCCGATGCATTTTCTGTGTTTCATCGTCAATAAGAAGGTCCAAGGAATACAGTAAACCTGAAGTGAAGCATCGAAATCTATAACTAGTGTCACAGGAATGGTTCAAATCATAGACAGTAAGAAGAGTCAGTCTTATTGTACTTAAGTCGGCATTGTGCCGTTTGTATTTAATTCCGATGCAATTTCTGTGTTTCATCGTCAACAAGAAGGTCCAAGGTATACAGTAAATCTGTAGTGATGCATCGGATCTATGACTAGTGTCACAGGAATGGTTCAAAACATAGTCAGTAAGAAGAGTCAGTCTTCTTGTACTAAAGTCGGCATTGCGCCTTTTCTATTTAATTCCGATGCAATTTCTGTGTTTCATCGTCAATAAGAAAGTCCAAGGGATACAGTAAACATGAAGTGAAGCATCGGAATTTATAACTAGTGTCAATGTAATGGTTCAAAACATTGTCAGTAAGAAGAGTCAGTCTTCTTGTACTTAAGTCGGCATTGTGCCTTTTCTATTTAATTCCGATGCTATTTCTGTGTTTCATCGTCAATAAGAAGGTCAGAGGGGTACAGTAAACCTGAAACCTGAAGTGAAGCATCGTAATCTATAGCTAGTGTCACAGGAATGGTTCAAAACATAGACAGTAAGAAGAGTCAGTCTTCTTGCACTTAATTCAGCTTTGTGCCTATTGTATTTAATTCCGATGCATTTTCTGTGTTTCATCGTCAATAAGAAGGTCAGAGCGATACAGTAATTCTGAAGTGAAGCATCGGAGCCTATAACTAGTGTCACAGGAATAGTTCAAAACATAGTCACTAAGAATAGTCAGTCTTATTGTACTTAGGTCATCATTGTGCATTTTCTATTTAATTGTGATGCAATTTCTGTGTTTCATCGTCAATAAGAATGTCCAAGGGATACTGTAAACCAGGAGTTAAGCATCGGAATCTATAACTAGTGTCACAGGAATGGTTCAAATCATAGACAGTAAGAAGAGTCAGACTTCTTTTACTTAAGTCGGCATTGTGCGTTTTGTATTTAATTCCGGTGCAATTTCTGTGTTTCATCGTCAATAAGAAGGTCCAAGAGATACAGTAAACCTGGAGTGAAGCATCGGAGTCTATAACTAGTGTCACAGGAGTGGTTCAGAAATAGACAGTAAGAAGAGTCAACCTTCTTGAACTTAATTCGGCATTGTGCCTTTTCAATTTAATTCCGATGCAATTTCTGTGTTTCATCGTCAATAAGAAGGTCCGAGGGATACAGAAAACCTGAAGTGAAGCATCGGAATCCATAACTAGTGTCACAGGAATGGTTCAAAACGTAGTCAGTCAGAAGAGTTAGTCTTCTTGTACTTAAGTCGGCGTTGTGCCTTTTGTATTTAATTCCGATGCAATTTCTGTGTTTCATCGTCAATAAGAAGGTCCAAGGGATACAGTAAACCTGGAGTGAAGCATCGGAATCTGTAAATAGTGTCACAGGAATGGTTCAAATCATAGACAGTAAGAAGAGTCAGTCTTCGTGTACTTCAGTCGGCATTTTGCCTTTTGTATTTAGTTCCGATGCAATTTTTGTGTTTCATCGTCAATGAGAATGTCCAAGGCATACAGTAAACCTGTAGTGAAGCATCGGGATCTATAACTAGTGTCACAGGAATCGTTCAAAACATAGTCAGCAAGAAGAGTCAGTCTTCTTGTACTAAAGAAGGCATAGTGCCTTTTCTATTTAATTCCGATGCAATTTCTGTGTTTCATCGTCAATAAGAAGGTCCAAGTGATACAGTAAACCTGGAGTGAAGCATCGGAATCTATAACTAGTCTCAATGGTATGGTTCAAAAAATAGACAGTGAGAAGAGTCAGTCTTCTTGTCCTTAAGTCGGCATTGTGCCTTTTGTATTTAATTCGGATGCAGTTTCTGTGTTTCATCGTCAATAAGAGCGTCCAAGGGATACAGTAAACCAGGAGTGAAGCATCGGTATCTATAACTAGTATCACAGGAATGGTTCAAAACATAGTCAGCAAGAAGAGTCAGTCGTCTTGTAGTTAAGACGGCATTGTGCCTTTTCTATTTAATTCCGATGCAATTTCTGTGTTTCATCGTCAATAAGAAGGTCCAAGGGATAGAGTAAACCTGGAGTGAAGCATCGGAAACTATAACTAGTGTCACAGGAATGGTTCAAAACATAGACAGTAAGAAGAGTCAGTCTTCTTGTACTTACGTCGGCATAGTGCCTTTTCTATTTAATTCCGATGCAATTTGTGTGATTCAACGTCAATAAGAAGGTCCAAGGGATACAGTAAACCTGGAGTGTAGCATCGGAATCTATAACTAGTGTCACAGGAATGGTTCAAAACATAGACAGTAAGAAGAGTCAGTCTTCGTGTACTTAAGTCGGCATTTTGCCTTTTGAATTTAATTCCGATGCAATTTCTGTGTTTTATCGTCAATAAGAAGGTCCAAGGCATACAGTAAACCTGAGGTGAAGCATCGGAATCTATAAGTAGTGTCACAGGAATGGTTCAAAACATAGTCAGTAAGAAGAGTCTGTCTTCTTGTACTTAAGTCGGCATTGTACGTTTCTATTTAATTACGATGCAATTTCTGTGTTTCATCGTCAATAACAAGGTCCAAGGGATACAGTAAACCTGGAGTGAAGCATCGAAATCTATAACTAGTGTCAATGGAATATTTCAAAACATAGACAGTAAGAAGAGTCAGTCTCCTTGTACTTCATTCTGCACTGTGCCTTTTGTATTTAATTCCGACGCAATTTCTGTGTTTCATCGTCAATAAGAATGTCCACGGGATACAGTAAAAATGAAGTGTAGCATCGGAATTTATAACTAGTGTCACAGGAATGGTTCAAAACATAGTCAGTAGGAAGAGTCAGTCTTCTTGTACTTAAGTTAGCATTGTGCCATTTCTATTTAATTCCGATGCAATTTCTGTGTTTAATCGTCAATAAGAAGGACCAAGGGATACAGTAAACCTGGAGTGAAGCATCGGAGTCTGTAACTAGTGTCACAGGAATGGTTCAAATCATAGACTGTAAGAAGAGTCAGTCATCGTGCACTTCAGTCGGCATTTTGCCTTTTGAATTTAATTCCGATGCAATTTTTGTGTTTCATAGTCAATAAGAAGCTCCAAGGGATACAGTAAACCTGAAGTGAAGCATCGGGATCTATAACTAGTGTCACAGGAATCGTTCAAAGCATAGTCAGTAAGAAGAGTCAGTCTTCTTGTACTTAAGTTGGCATAGTGCCTTTTCTATTTAATTCCGATGCAATTTGTGTGTTTCATCGTCAATAAGAAGTTCCAATGGATGCAGTAAAACTGGAGTGAAGCATCGGAATCTATAACTAGTGTCACAGAAATGGTTCAAAACATAGACAGTAAGAAGAGTCAGTCTTCTTGTACTTAATTCGGCATTGTGCCTTTTGTATTTAATTCCGATGCAATTTCTGTGTTTCATCGTCAATAAGAAGGTCCAAGGGATACAGTAAACCTGGAGTGAAGCATCGGAATCTGTAAATAGTGTCACAGGAATGGTTCAAATCATAGACAGTAAGAAGAGTCAGTCTTCGTGTACTTCAGTCGGCATTTTGCCTTTTGTATTTAGTTCCGATGCAATTTTTGTGTTTCATCGTCAATGAGAATGTCCAAGGCATACAGTAAACCTGTAGTGAAGCATCGGGATCTATAACTAGTGTCACAGGAATCGTTCAAAACATAGTCAGCAAGAAGAGTCAGTCTTCTTGTACTAAAGAAGGCATAGTGCCTTTTCTATTTAATTCCGATGCAATTTCTGTGTTTCATCGTCAATAAGAAGGTCCAAGTGATACAGTAAACCTGGAGTGAAGCATCGGAATCTATAACTAGTCTCAATGGTATGGTTCAAAAAATAGACAGTGAGAAGAGTCAGTCTTCTTGTCCTTAAGTCGGCATTGTGCCTTTTGTATTTAATTCGGATGCAGTTTCTGTGTTTCATCGTCAATAAGAGCGTCCAAGGGATACAGTAAACCAGGAGTGAAGCATCGGTATCTATAACTAGTATCACAGGAATGGTTCAAAACATAGTCAGCAAGAAGAGTCAGTCGTCTTGTAGTTAAGACGGCATTGTGCCTTTTCTATTTAATTCCGATGCAATTTCTGTGTTTCATCGTCAATAAGAAGGTCCAAGGGATAGAGTAAACCTGGAGTGAAGCATCGGAAACTATAACTAGTGTCACAGGAATGGTTCAAAACATAGACAGTAAGAAGAGTCAGTCTTCTTGTACTTACGTCGGCATAGTGCCTTTTCTATTTAATTCCGATGCAATTTGTGTGATTCAACGTCAATAAGAAGGTCCAAGGGATACAGTAAACCTGGAGTGTAGCATCGGAATCTATAACTAGTGTCACAGGAATGGTTCAAAACATAGACAGTAAGAAGAGTCAGTCTTCGTGTACTTAAGTCGGCATTTTGCCTTTTGAATTTAATTCCGATGCAATTTCTGTGTTTTATCGTCAATAAGAAGGTCCAAGGCATACAGTAAACCTGAGGTGAAGCATCGGAATCTATAAGTAGTGTCACAGGAATGGTTCAAAACATAGTCAGTAAGAAGAGTCTGTCTTCTTGTACTTAAGTCGGCATTGTACGTTTCTATTTAATTACGATGCAATTTCTGTGTTTCATCGTCAATAACAAGGTCCAAGGGATACAGTAAACCTGGAGTGAAGCATCGAAATCTATAACTAGTGTCAATGGAATATTTCAAAACATAGACAGTAAGAAGAGTCAGTCTCCTTGTACTTCATTCTGCACTGTGCCTTTTGTATTTAATTCCGACGCAATTTCTGTGTTTCATCGTCAATAAGAATGTCCACGGGATACAGTGAAAATGAAGTGTAGCATCGGAATTTATAACTAGTGTCACAGGAATGGTTCAAAACATAGTCAGTAGGAAGAGTCAGTCTTCTTGTACTTAAGTTAGCATTGTGCCATTTCTATTTAATTCCGATGCAATTTCTGTGTTTAATCGTCAATAAGAAGGACCAAGGGATACAGTAAACCTGGAGTGAAGCATCGGAGTCTGTAACTAGTGTCACAGGAATGGTTCAAATCATAGACTGTAAGAAGAGTCAGTCATCGTGCACTTCAGTCGGCATTTTGCCTTTTGAATTTAATTCCGATGCAATTTTTGTGTTTCATAGTCAATAAGAAGCTCCAAGGGATACAGTAAACCTGAAGTGAAGCATCGGGATCTATAACTAGTGTCACAGGAATCGTTCAAAGCATAGTCAGTAAGAAGAGTCAGTCTTCTTGTACTTAAGTTGGCATAGTGCCTTTTCTATTTAATTCCGATGCAATTTGTGTGTTTCATCGTCAATAAGAAGTTCCAATGGATGCAGTAAAACTGGAGTGAAGCATCGGAATATATAACTAGTGTCACAGAAATGGTTCAAAACATAGACAGTAAGAAGAGTCAGTCTTCTTGTACTTAATTCGGCATTGTGCCTTTTGTATTTAATTCCGATGCAATTTCTGTGTTTCATCGTCAATAACAAGGTCCAAGGGATACAGTAAACCTCAAGTGAAGCATCGGAATTTATAACGGGTGTCACAGGAATGGTTCAAACATAGTCAGTAGGAAGAGTCGGTCTTCATGTACTTAAGTCGGCATTGTGCCTTTTGTATTTAATTCCGATGCATTTTCTGTGTTTCATCGTCAATAAGAAGGTCCAAGGAATACAGTAAACCTGAAGTGAAGCATCGAAATCTATAACTAGTGTCACAGGAATGGTTCAAAACATAGACAGTAAGAAGAGTCAGTCTTATTGTACGTAAGTCGGCATTGTGCCGTTTGTATTTAATTCCGATGCAATTTCTGTGTTTCATCGTCAACAAGAAGGTCCAAGGTATACAGTAAATCCGTAGTGATGCATCGGATCTATGACTAGTGTCACAGGAATGGTTCAAAACATAGTCACTAAGAAGAGTCAGTTCTCTTGTACTTAAGTCGGCATTGTGCCTTTTCTATTTAATTCCGATGCAATTTCTGTGTTTCATCGTCAATAAGAAAGTCCAAGGGATACAGTAAACATGAAGTGAAGCATCGGAATTTATAACTAGTGTCAATGTAATGGTTCAAAACATTGTCAGTAAGAAGAGTCAGTCTTCTTGTACTTAAGTCGGCATTGTGCCTTTTCTATTTAAATCCGATGCAATTTCTGTGTATCATCGTCAATATGAAGGTCCAAGGGATACAGTAAACCTGAAGTGAAGCTTCGGAATCTATAGCTAGTGTCACAGGAATGGTTCAAAACATAGACAGTAAGAAGTGTCAGTCTTCTTGTCCTTAAGTCGGCATTGTGCCTTTTGTAATTAATTCCGTACCAATATCTGTGTTTCATCCTCAATAAGAAGGTCCAAGGGATACAGTAAACCTGGAGTGAAGCATCGGAATCTATAACTAGTGTCACAGGAATGGTTCAAAACATAGAAAGTAAGAAGAGTCAGTCTTCTTGTACTTAATTTTGCTTTGTGCCTTTTGTATTTAATTCCGATGCAATTTCTGTGTTTCATAGTCAATAAGAAGGTCCAAGGTATACAGTAAAAATGAAGTGAAGCATCGGAATTTGTAACTAGTGTCACAGGAATGGTTCAAAACATAGTCAGTAAGGAGAGTCAGTCTTCTTGTACTTAAGTCGGCATGGTGCCTTTTGTATTTAATTCCGATGCAATTTCTGTGTTTCATCGTCAATAAGAAGGTCAGACGGGTACAGTAAACCTGAAACCTGAAGTGAAGCATTGTAATCTATAGCTAGTGTCACAGGAATGGTTCAAAACATAGACAGTAAGAAGAGTCAGTCTTCTTGTACTTAATTCTGCTTTGTGCCTATTGTATTTAATTCCGATGCATTTTCTGTGTTTCATCGTCAATAAGAAGGTCAGAGCGATACAGTAATTCTGAAGTGAAGCATCGGAGTCTATAACTAGTATCACAGGAGTAGTTCAAAACATAGTCAGTAAGAAGAGTTAGTCTTCTTGTACTTAAGTCGGCGTTGTGCCTTTTGTATTTAATTCCGATGCAATTTCTGTGTTTCATCGTCAATAAGAAGGTCCAAGAGATACAGTGAACCTGGAGTGAAGCATCGGAATCTGTAAATAGTGTCACAGGAATGGTTCAAATCATAGACAGTAAGAAGAGTCAGTCTTCTTGTACTAAAGAAGGCATAGTGCCTTTTCTATTTAATTCCGATGCAATTTCTGTGTTTCATCGTCAATAAGAAAGTCCACGGGATACAGTAAACCTGAAGTGTAGCATCGGAATTTATAACTAGTGTCATAGGAATGGTTCAAAACATAGTCAGTAGGAAGAGTCAGTCTTCTTGTACTTAAGTCTTCAATGTGCCTTTTCTATTTAATTCCGATGCAATTTCTGTGTTTGTTCGTCAATAAGAAGGACCAAGGGATACAGTAAACCTGGAGTGAAGCATCGGAGTCTGTAACTAGTGTCACAGGAATGGTTCAAATCATAGACTTTAAGAAGAGTCAGTCATCGTGCACTTCAGTCGGCAATTTGCCTTTTGTATTTAATTCAGATGCAATTTCTGTGTTTCATCGTCAATAAGAAGGTCCAAGGGATGCAGTAAAACTGGAGTGAAGCATCGGAATCTATAACTAGTGTCACAGAAATGGTTCAAAACATAGACAGTAAGAAGAGTCAGTCTTCTTGTACTTAATTCGGCATTGTGCCTTTTGTATTTAATTCCGATGCAATTTCTGTGTTTCATCGTCAATAAGAAGGTCCAAGGAATACAGTAAACCTGAAGTGAAGCATTGAAATCTATAACTAGTGTCACAGGAATGGTTCAAAACATAGACAGTAAGAAGAGTCAGTCTTATTGTACTTAATTCGGCATTGTGCCGTTTGTATTTAATTCCGATGCAATTTCTGTGTTTCATCGTCAACAAGAAGGTCCAAGGTATACAGTAAATCTGTAGTGATGCATCGGAACTATGACTAGTGTCACAGGAATGGTTCAAAACATAGTCAGTAAGAAGAGTCAGCCTTCTTGTACTTAAGTCGGCATTGTGCCTTTTCTATTTAATTCCGATGCAATTTCTGTGTTTCATCGTCAATAAGAAAGTCCAAGGGATACAGTAAACATGAAGTGAAGCATCGGAATTTATAACTAGTGTCAATGTAATGGTTCAAAACATTGTCAGTAAGATGAGTCAGTCTTCTTGTACTTAAGTCGGCATTGTGCCTTTTCTATTTATTTCCGATGCAATTTCTCTGTTTCATCGTCAATAAGAAGGTCCACGGGATATAGTAAACCTGGAGTGAAGCATCGGAAGCTATTACTATTGTCACAGGAATGGTTCAAAACATAGACAGTAAGAAGAGTCAGTCTTCTTGTACTTACGTCGACATTGTGCCCTTTCTATTTAAATTTCTATTTAAATCAATAAGAAGGTCAGAGGGATACAGTAATCCTGAAGTGAAGCATCGGAATCTATAACTAGTGTCGAAGGAATGGTTCAAAACATAGTCAGTAAGAAGAGTCAGTCTTCTTGTATTTGAGTCGGCATTGTGCCTTTTCTATTTAATTCCGATGCAATTTCTGTATTTCATCGTCAATAAGTAGGGTTCAAGGGATACAGTGAACCTGGAGTGAAGCTTCGGAATCTATAACTAGTGTCACAGGAATGGTTCAAAACATAGTCAGTAAGAAGAGTCAGTCTTCGTGTACTTAAGTCGGCATTTTGCCTTTTGTATTTAATTCCGATGCAATTTCTGTGTTCCATCGTCAATAAGAAGGTCCAAGGGATACAGTAAACCTGAGGTGAAGCATCGGAATCTATAACTAGTGTCACAGGAATGGCTCAAATCATAGTCAGTAAGAAGAGTCAGTCTTCTTGTACTTATGACGGCATTGTACCTTTCCTATTTAATTCCGATGCAATTTCTGTGTTTCCTCGTCAATAACAAGGTCCAAGGGATACAGTAAACCTGAAGTGAAGCATCGGAATCTATAACTAGTGTCAATGGAATGGTTCAAAACATAGACAGTAAGTAGAGTCAGTCTTCATGTACTTAAGTCGGCATTGTGCTTTTGTATTTAAATCCGATGCAATTTCTGTGTTTCATCGTCAATAAGAAGGTCAGAGGGGTACAGTAAACCTGAAGTGATGCATCGGAATCTACAACTAGTGTCACAGGAATGGTTCAAAACATAGACAGTAAGAAGAGTCAGTCTCCTTGTACTTAATTCTGCACTGTGCCTTTTGTAATTAATTCCGATGCAATTTCTTTGTTTCATCGTCAATATGAAGGTCCAAGGGATATAGTAAACCTGAAGTGAACCATCGGAATTTATAACTAGTGTCACGGGAATGGTTCAAACATAGTCAATAAGAAGAGTCAGTCTTCTTGTACTTAAGTCGGCATTGTGCTTTTTCTATTTAATTCCGATGCAATTTCTGTGTTTCATCGTCAATAAGAAGGACCAAGGGATACAGTAAACGTGGAGTGAAGCATCGGAGTCTATTACTAGTGTCACAGTACTGGTTCAAAAATAGACAGTAAGAAGAGTCAGTCTTCTTGAACTGAAATCAGCATTGTGCATTTTGTATTTAATTCCGATGCAATTTCTGTGTTTCGTCGTCAATAAGAAGGTCAGAGGGATACAGTAAACCTGAAGTGAAGCATCGGAATCCATAACTAGTGTCACAGGAATGGTTCAAAGCATAGTCAGTAAGAAGAGTTAGTCTTCTTGTACTTAAGTCAGCATTGTGCCTTTTGTATTTAATTCCGATGCAATTTCTGTGTTTCATCGTCAATAAGAAGGTCCAAGGGATACAGTAAACCCGGAGTGAAGCATCGTAATCTGTAACTAGTGTCACAGGAATGGTTCAAAACATAGACAGTAAGAAGAGTCAGTCTTCTTGTACTTACGTCGACATAGTGCCTTTTCTATTTAATTCCGATGCAAATTGTGTGTTTCAACGTCAATAAGAAGGTCCAAGGGATACAGTAAACCTGGAGTGTAGCATCGGAATCTATAACTAGTGTCACAGTAATGGTTCAAAACATAGACAGTAAGAAGAGTCAGTCTTCGTGTACTTAAGTCGGCATTTTGCCTTTTGTATTTAATTCCGATGCAATTACTGTGTTTTATCGTCAATAAGAAGGTCCAAGGCATACAGTAAACCTGAGGTGAAGCATCGGAATCTATAAGTAGTGTCACAGGAATCGTTCAAAACATAGTCAGTAAGAAGAGTCAGTCTTCTTGTACCTAAGTCGGCATAGTACGTTTCTATTTAATTCCGATGCAATTTTGTGTTTCATCGTCAATATCAAGGTCCAAGGGATACAGTAAACCTGGAGTGAAGCATCGAAATCTATAACTAGTGTCAATGGAATATTTCAAAACATAGACAGTAAGAAGAGTCAGTCTCCTTGTACTTAATTCTGCACTGTACCTTTTGTATTTAATTCCGATGCAATATCTGTGTTTCATCGTCAATAAGAACGTCCACGGGATACAGTAAACCTGAAGTGTAGCATCGGAATTTATAACTAGTGTCACAGGAATGGTTCAAAACATAGACAGTAAGAAGTGTCAGTCTTCTTGTCCTTAAGTCGGCATTGTGCCTTTTGTAATTAATTCCGAAGCAATATCTGTGTTTCATCCTCAATAAGAAGGTCCAAGGGATACAGTAAAACTGGAGTGAAGCATCGGAATCTATAACTAGTGTCACAGGAATGGTTCAAAACATAGACAGTAAAAAGAGTCAGTCTTCTTGTACTTAATTCTGCTTTGTGCCTTTTGTAATTAATTCCGATGCAATTTCTGTGTCTCATCGTCAATATGAAGGTCAGAGGGGTACAGTAAACCTGAAACCTGAAGTGAAGCATCGTAATCTATAGCTAGTGCCACAGGAATGGTTCAAAACATAGACAGTAAGAAGAGTCAGTCTTCTTGTACTTAATTCTGCTTTGTGCCTATTGTATTTAATTCCGATGCATTTTCTGTGTTTCATCGTCAGTAAGAAGGTGCAAGGGAAACAGTAAACCTGAAGTGAAGCATCGGAATCTATAACTAGTGTCACAGTAACGGTTCAAAACATAGACAGTAGGAAGAGTCAGTCTTCATGTACTTAAGTCGGCATTGTGCCGTTTGTATTTAATTCCGATGCAATTTCTGTGTTTCATCGGCAATAAGAAGGTCCAAGGTATACAGTAAACCTGAAGTGAAGCATCTGATAACTAGTGTCACAGGAATGGTTCAAAACGTAGTCAGTAAGAAGAGTCAAACATCTTGTACTTAAGTCGGCATTGTGCCTTTTCTATTTAATTCCGATGCAATTTCTGTGTTTCATCGTCAATAAGAAGGTCCAAGGGATACAGTAAATGTGGAGTGAAGCATCGGAATCTATAACTAGTGTCCATGGAATGGTTCAAAACATAGTCAGTAAGAAGAGTCAGTCTTCTTGTACTTAAGTCGGCATTGCGCCATTTCTATTTAATTTCGATGCAATTCCTGTGTTTCATCGTCATTAAGAAGGTCCAAGGGATATAATAAACCTGGAGTGAAGCATCGGATTCTATAACTAGTGTCACACGAATGGTTCAAAACATAGACAGTAAGATGAGTCAGTCTTCTTGAACTTAATTCTACATTGTGCCTTTTGTATTTAATTCCGATGCAATATCTGTGTTTCATCGTCAATAAGAAGGTCCAAGGGATACAGTAAACCTGAAGTGAAGCATCGGAAGCTATAACTAGTGTCACAGGAAGGGTTCAAAACATAGTCAGTAAGGAGAGTCAGTCTTCTTGAACTTAAGTCGGCATTGTGCCTTTTGTATTTAATTCCGATGCATTTTCTGTGTTTCATCGCCAATAAGAAGGTCCAAGGGATACAGTAAAGCTGAAGTGAAGCATCGGAATTTATAACTGGTGTCACAGGAAGGGTTCAAAACATAGTCAGTAAGGAGAGTCAGTCTTCTTGTACTTTAGTCGGCATTGTGCCTTTTGTGTTTAATTCCGATGCAATTGCTGTGTTTCATCGTCAATAAGGAGGACCAAGGGATACAGTAAACCTGGAGTGAAGCATCGGAATCTATAACTAGTGTCACAGGGATGGTTCAAAACATAGACTGTACGAAGAGTCAGTCTTCTTGTACTTAAGTCGGCATTGTGCCTTTTCTATTTAATTCCGATACAATTTCTGTGTTTCATCGTCAATAAGAAGGTCAGAGGGATACAGTAATCCTGAAGTGGAGCGTCGGAATCTATAACTAGTGTCACAGGAATGGTTCAAAACAAGGTCAGTAAGAAGACTCAGTCTTCTTGTCCTTAAGACGGCATTGTGCCTTTTGTATTTAATTCCGATGCAATTTCTGGGCTTCATCGTCAATAAGAAGGTCCAAGGTATACAGTAAACCTGAAGTGAAGCATCTGATCTATAACTAGTGTCACAGGAATGGTTCAAAACATAGTCAGTAAGAAGAGTCAGACTTCTTGTACTTAATTCTGCTTTGTGCATTTTGTATTTAATTCCGATGCAATTTCTGTGTTTCATCGTCAATAAGAAGGTCCAAGGGATACAGTAAATCTGAAGTGAAGCATCGGAATTTATAACTAGTGTCACAGGAATGGTTCAAAACATAGACAGTAGGAAGAGTCGGTCTTCATGTACTTAAGTCGGCATTGTGCCTTTTGCATTTAATTAAGATGCAATTTCTGTGTTTCATCGCCAATAAGAAGGTCCAAGGGATACAGTAAACCTGAAGTGAAGCATCGGAATCTATAACTAGTGTCACAGGAATGGTTCAAACATAGACAGTAGGAAGAGTCAGTCTTCTTGTACTTAAGTCGGCATTGTGACGTTTGTATTTAATTCCGATGCAATTTCTGTGTTTCATCGTCAATAAGAAGGTCCAAGGTATACAGTAAACCTGAAGTGAAGCATCTGATCTATAACTAGTGTCACAGGAATGGTTCAAAACATAGTAAGTAAGAAGAGTCAAACTTCTTGTACTTAAGTCGGCATTGTGCCTTTCCTATTTAATTCCGATGCAATTTCTGTGTTTCATCGTCAATAAGAAGGTCCAAGGAATACAGTAAACGTGGAGTGAAGCATCGGAATCTATAACTAGTGTCAATGGAATGCTTCAAAACATAGTGAGTGAGAAGAGTCAGTCTTCTTGTACTTAAGTCGGCATTGTGCCTGTTCTATTTAATTTCGATGCAATTCCTGTGTTTCATCGTCAATAAGAAGGTCCAAGGGATATAGTAAACCTGGAGTGAAGCATCGGATTCTATAACTAGTGTCACAGGAATGGTTCAAAACATAGACAGTAAGAAGAGTCAGTCTTCTTGTACTTAATTCGGCTTTGTGCCTTTTGTATTTAATTCCGATGCAATTTCTGTGTTTCATCGTCAATAAGAAGGTCCAAGGGATGCAGTAAACCTGAAGTGAAGCATCGGAGTCTATAACTAGTGTCACAGGACTGGTTCAAAAATAGACAGTAAGATGAGTCAGTCTTCTTGAACTTAATTCTGCATTGTGCCTTTTGTATTTAATTCCGATGCAATTTCTGTGTTTCATCGTCAATAAGAAGGTCCAAGGGATACAGTAAACCTGAAGTGAAGCATCGGAATCTATAACTAGTGTCACAGGAATGGTTCAAAACATAGTCAGTAAGGAGAGTCAGTCTTCTTGTACTTAAGTCGGCATTGTGCCTTTTGTATTTAATTCCGATGCATTTTCTGTGTTTCATCGTCAATAAGAAGGTCCAAGGGATACAGTAAACCTGAAGTGAAGCATCGGAATTTATAACTAGTGTCACAGGAAGGGTTCAAAACATAGTCAGTAAGGAGAGTCAGTCTTCTTGTACTTTAGTCGGCATTGTGCCTTTTGTATTTAATTCCGATGCAATTGCTGTGTTTCATCGTCAATAAGAAGGACCAAGGGATACAGTAAACCTGGAGTGAAGCATCGGAATCTATAACTAGGGTCACAGGGATGGTTCAAATCATAAACAGTAAGAAGGGTCAGTCTTGTTGTACTTAAGTCGGCATTGTGCCTTTTCTATTTAATTCCGATGCAATTTCTGTGTTTCATCGTCAATACGAAGGTCAGAGGGATACAGTAATCCTGAAGTGGAGCATCGGAATCTATAAGTAGTGTCACAGGAACGGTTCAAAACAAGGTCAGTAAGAAAACTCAGTCTTCTTGTCCTTAAGTCGGCATTGTGCCTTTTGTATTTAATTCCGGTGCAATTTCTGTGTTTCATCGTCAATAAGAAGATCCAAGGGTTACAGTAAACCTGGAGTGAAGCATCGGAATCTATAACTAGTGTCACAGGAATGGTTCAAAACATAGACAGTAAGAAGAGTCAGACTTCTTGTACTTAATTCTGCTTTGTGCATTTTGTGTTTAATTCCGATGCAATTTCTGTGTTTCATCGTCAATAAGAAGGTCCAAGGGATACAGTAAACCTGAAGTGAAGCATCGGAATTTATAACTAGTGTCACAGGAATGGTTCAAAGCATAGTCAGTAAGAAGAGTCAGTCTTCTTGTACTTAAGTCGGCATTGTGCATTTTGAATTTAATTCCGATGCAATTTCTGTGTTTCATCGTCAATAAGAAGGACCAAGGGATACAGTAAACTTGGAGTGAAGCATCGGAATCTATAACTAGTGTCACAGGGATGGTTCAAAACATAGACAGTAAGAAGAGTCAGTCTTCTTGTACTTAAGTCGGCATTGTGCCTTTTCTATTTAATTCCGATGCATTTTCTGTGTTTCATCGTCGATAAGAAGGTCAGAGGGATACAGTAAACATGAAGTGAAGCATCGGAATCCATAACTAGTGTCACAGGAATGGTTTCTAAACAAAGTCAGTAAGAAGAGTCAGCTTCTTGTCCTTAAGTCGGCATTGTGCGTTTTGTACTTAATTCCGATGCAATTCCTGTGTTTCATCGTCAATAAGAAGGTCCAAGGGATACAGTAAACCTGGAGTGAAGCATCGGAATCTGTAACTAGTGTCAATGGAATGGTTCAAAACATAATCATTAAGGAGAGTCAGTCTTCTTGTACTTAAGTCGGCATTGTGCCTTTTCTATTTAATTCCGATGCAATTTCTGTGTTTCATCGTCAATAAGAAGGTCCAAGGGATATAGTAAACCTGGAGTGAAGCATCGGAATCTATAACTAGTGTTACAGGAATGGTTCAAAACATAGACAGTAAGAAGAGTCAGTCTTCTTGTACTTACGACGACATTGTGCCTTTTCTATTTAATTCCGATGCAATTTTTGTGTTTCATCGTCAATAAGAAGGTCAGAGGGATACAATAAACCTGAAGGGAGGCATCGGAATCTATAACTAGTGTCACAGGAATGGTTCAAACAAAGTCAGTAAGAAGAGTCAGTCTTCTTGTCCTTATGTCGGCATTGTGCCTTTTGTATTTAATTCCGATGCAATTTCTGTGTTTCATCGTCAATAAGAAGGTCCAAGGGATACAGTTAACCTGGAGTGAAGCATCGGAATCTATAACTAGTGTCACAGGAGTGGTTCAAATCATAGACAGTAAGAAGAGTCAGTCTTCTTGACCTTAATTATGCTTTGTGCCTTTTGTATTTAATTCCGATGCAATTTCTGTGTTTCATCGTCAATAAGAAGGTCCAAGGTATACAGTAAGCCTGAAGTTAAGCATCGGATCTATAACTAGTGTCACAGGAATGGTTCAAAACGTAGTCAGTAAGAAGAGACAGGGTTTGAACTTAAGTCGGCATTGTGCCTTTTCTATTTAATTCCGATGCAATTTCTGTGTTTCATCGTCAATAAGAAGGTGCAAGGGATACAGTAAACCTTAAGTGAAGCATCGGAATTTATAACTAGTGTCACAGGAATGGTTCAAAACATAGTCAGTAAGAAGAGTCAGTCTTCTTGTACTTAAGTCGGTATTGTGCCTTTTTATTTAATTCCGATGCAATTTCTGTGTTTCATCGTCAATAAGAAGGTCAGAGGGGTACAATAAACCTGAAGTGAAGCATCGGAATCTATAACTAGTGTCACAGGATAGGTTCAAAGCAAAGTCAGTAAGAAGTGTCAGTCTTCTTGTCCTTAGGTCGGCATTGTGCCTTTTCTATTTAATTCCGATGCAATTTCTGTGTTTCATTGTCAATAAGAAGGTCCAAGGGATACAGCAAACCTGAAGTGAAGCATCGGAATCTATAACTGGTGTCAATGGAATGGTTCAAAACATAGTCAGTAAGAAGAGTCAGTCTTCTTGTACTTAAGTCGGCATGGTGCTTTTTCTATTTAATTCCGATGCAATTTCTGTGTTGCATCGTCAATAAGAAGGTCCAAGGGATATAGTTAGCCTGGAGTGAAGCATCGGAATCTATCACTAGTGTCACAGGAATGGTTCAAAACATAGGCAGTAAGAAGAGGCAGACTTCTTGTACTTACGTCGACATTGTGCCTTTTCTATTTAATTCCGATGCAATTACTGTGTTTCATCGTCAATAAGAAGGTCAGAGGGATACAGTAATCCTGAAGTGGAGCGTCGGAATCTATAACTAGTGTCACAGGAATGGTTCAAAACAAGGTCAGTAAGAAGACTCAGTCTTCTTGTCCTTAAGTCGGCATTGTGCCTTTTGTATTTAATTCCGATGCAATTTCTGTGTTTCATCGTCAATAAGAAGGTCCATGGGATAGAGTAAACCTGGAGTGAAGCATCGGAATCTCTAACTAGTGTCACAGGAATGGTTCAAAGCATAGACAGTAAGAAGAGTCAGACTTCTTGTACTTAACTCTGCTTTGTGCATTTTGTATTTAATTCCGATGCAATTTCTGTGTTTCATCGTCAGTAAGAAGGTCCAAGGGAAACAGTAAACCTGGAGTGAAGCGTCGGAAAATATAACTAGTGTCACAGGAATGGTTAAAACGTAGACAGTAAGAAGAGTCAGTCTTCCTTGTACTTAAATCGGCATTGTGCCCTTGGTATTAAATTCCGATGCAATTTCTGTGTTTCATCGTCAATAAGAATGTCCAAGGAAAACAGTAAACCTCAAGTGAAGCATCGGAATCTATAACTAGTGTCACAGGAACGGTTCAAACATAGACAGAAGGAAGAGTTGGTCTTCATGTACTTAAATCGGCATTGTGCCTTTTGTATTTAATTTCGATGCAATTTCTGTGTTTCATCGTCAATAAGAAGGTCCAAGGGATACAGTAAACCTGAAGTGAAGCATCGGAGTCTATAACTAGTGTCACAGGACTGGTTCAAAAATAGACAGTAAGATGAGTCAGTCTTCTTGAACTTAATTCTGCATTGTGCCTTTTGTATTTAATTCCGATGCAATTTCTGTGTTTCATCGTCAATAAGAAGGTCCAAGGGATACAGTAAACCTGAAGTGAAGCATCGGAAGCTATAACTAGTGTCACAGGAAGGGTTCAAAACATAGTCAGTAAGGAGAGTCAGTCTTCTTGTACTTAAGTCGGCATTGTGCCTTTTGTATTTAATTCCGATGCATTTTCTGTGTTTCATCGCCAATAAGAAGGTCCAAGGGATACAGTAAAGCTGAAGTGAAGCATCGGAATTTATAACTGGTGTCACAGGAAGGGTTCAAAACATAGTCAGTAAGGAGAGTCAGTCTTCTTGTACTTTAGTCGGCATTGTGCCTTTTGTGTTTAATTCCGATGCAATTGCTGTGTTTCATCGTCAATAAGGAGGACCAAGGGATACAGTAAACCTGGAGTGAAGCATCGGAATCTATAACTAGTGTCACATAGATGGTTCAAAACATAGACAGTAAGAAGAGTCAGTCTTCTTGTACTTAAGTCGGCATTGTGCCTTTTCTATTTAATTCCGATACAATTTCTGTGTTTCATCGTCAATAAGAAGGTCAGAGGGATACAGTAATCCTGAAGTGGAGCGTCGGAATCTATAACTAGTGTCACAGGAATGGTTCAAAACAAGGTCAGTAAGAAGACTCAGTCTTCTTGTCCTTAAGTCGGCATTGTGCCTTTTGTATTTAATTCCGATGCAATTTCTGTGCTTCATCGTCAATAAGAAGGTCCAAGGTATACAGTAAACCTGAAGTGAAGCATCTGATCTATAACTAGTGTCACAGGAATGGTTCAAAACATAGTCAGTAAGAAGAGTCAGACTTCTTGTACTTAATTCTGCTTTGTGCATTTTGTATTTAATTCCGATTCAATTTCTGTGTTTCATCGTCAATAAGAAGGTCCAAGGGATACAGTAAATCTGATGTGAAGCATCGGAATTTATAACTAGTGTCACAGGAATGGTTCAAAACATAGACAGTAGGAAGAGTCGGTCTTCATGTACTTAAGTCGGCATTGTGCCTTTTGCATTTAATTAAGATGCAATTTCTGTGTTTCATCGCCAATAAGAAGGTCCAAGGGATACTGTAAACCTGAAGTGAAGCATCGGAATCTATAACTAGTGTCACAGGAATGGTTCAAACATAGACAGTAGGATGAGTCGGTCTTCTTGTACTTAAGTCGGCATTGTGACGTTTGTATTTAATTCCGATGCAATTTCTGTGTTTCATCGTCGATAAGAAGGTCCAAGGTATACAGTAAACCTGAAGTGAAGCATCTGATCTATAACTAGTGTCACAGGAATGGTTCAAAACATAGTAATTAAGAAGAGTCAAACTTCTTGTACTTAAGTCGGCATTGTGCCTTTTCTATTAATTTCCGATGCAATTTCTGTGTTTCATCGTCAATAAGAAGGTCCAAGGAATACAGTAAACGTGGAGTGAAGCATCGGAATCTATAACTAGTGTCAATGGAATGCTTCAAAACATAGTGAGTGAGAAGAGTCAGTCTTCTTGTACTTAAGTCGGCATTGTGCCTGTTCTATTTAATTTCGATGCAATTCCTGTGTTTCATCGTCAATAAGAAGGTCCAAGGGATATAGTAAACCTGGAGTGAAGCATCGGATTCTATAACTAGTGTCACAGGAATGGTTCAAAACATAGACAGTAAGAAGAGTCAGTCTTCTTGTACTTAATTCGGCTTTGTGCCTTTTGTATTTAATTCCGATGCAATTTCTGTGTTTCATCGTCAATAAGAAGGTCCAAGGGATGCAGTAAACCTGAAGTGAAGCATCGGAGTCTATAACTAGTGTCACAGGACTGGTTCAAAAATAGACAGTAAGATGAGTCAGCCTTCTTGAACTTAATTCTGCATTGTGCCTTTTGTATTTAATTCCGATGCAATTTCTGTGTTTCATCGTCAATAAGAAGGTCCAAGGGATACAGTAAACCTGAAGTGAAGCATCGGCATTTATAACTAGTGTCACAGGAATGGTTCAAAGCATAGTCAGTAAGAAGAGTCAGTCTTCTTGTACTTAATTCTGCATTGTGCCTTTTGTATTTAATTCCGATGCAATTTCTGTGTTTCATCGTCAATAAGAAGGTCCAAGGGATACAGTAAACCTGAAGTGAAGCATCGGAAGCTATAACTAGTGTCACAGGAAGGGTTCAAAACATAGTCAGTAAGGAGAGTCAGTCTTCTTGTACTTAAGTCGGCATTGTGCCTTTTGTATTTAATTCCGATGCATTTTCTGTGTTTCATCGCCAATAAGAAGGTCCAAGGGATACAGTAAAGCTGAAGTGAAGCATCGGAATTTATAACTGGTGTCACAGGAAGGGTTCAAAACATAGTCAGTAAGGAGAGTCAGTCTTCTTGTACTTTAGTCGGCATTGTGCCTTTTGTGTTTAATTCCGATGCAATTGCTGTGTTTCATCGTCAATAAGGAGGACCAAGGGATACAGTAAACCTGGAGTGAAGCATCAGAATCTATAACTAGTGTCACAGGGATGGTTCAAAACATAGACAGTAAGAAGAGTCAGTCTTCTTGTACTTAAGTCGGCATTGTGCCTTTTCTATTTAATTCCGATACAATTTCTGTGTTTCATCGTCAATAAGAAGGTCAGAGGGATACAGTAATCCTGAAGTGGAGCGTCGGAATCTATAACTAGTGTCACAGGAATGGTTCAAAACAAGGTCAGTAAGAAGACTCAGTCTTCTTGTCCTTAAGTCGGCATTGTGCCTTTTGTATTTAATTCCGATGCAATTTCTGTGCTTCATCGTCAATAAGAAGGTCCAAGGTATACAGTAAACCTGAAGTGAAGCATCTGATCTATAACTAGTGTCACAGGAATGGTTCAAAACATAGTCAGTAAGAAGAGTCAGACTTCTTGTACTTAATTCTGCTTTGTGCATTTTGTATTTAATTCCGATGCAATTTCTGTGTTTCATCGTCAATAAGAAGGTCCAAGGGATACAGTAAATCTGAAGTGAAGCATCGGAATTTATAACTAGTGTCACAGGAATGGTTCAAAACATAGACAGTAGGAAGAGTCGGTCTTCATGTACTTAAGTCGGCATTGTGCCTTTTGCATTTAATTAAGATGCAATTTCTGTGTTTCATCGCCAATAAGAAGGTCCAAGGGATACAGTAAACCTGAAGTGAAGCATCGGAATCTATAACTAGTGTCACAGGAATGGTTCAAACATAGACAGTAGGAAGAGTCAGTCTTCTTGTACTTAAGTCGGCATTGTGACGTTTGTATTTAATTCCGATGCAATTTCTGTGTTTCATCGTCAATAAGAAGGTCCAAGGTATACAGTAAACCTGAAGTGAAGCATCTGATCTATAACTAGTGTCACAGGAATGGTTCAAAACATAGTAAGTAAGAAGAGTCAAACTTCTTGTACTTAAGTCGGCATTGTGCCTTTTCTATTTAATTCCGATGCAATTTCTGTGGTTCATCGTCAATAAGAAGGTCCAAGGAATACAGTAAACGTGGAGTGAAGCATCGAAATCTATAACTAGTGTCAATGGAATGCTTCAAAACATAGTGAGTGAGAAGAGTCAGTCTTCTTGTACTTAAGTCGGCATTGTGCCTGTTCTATTTAATTTCGATGCAATTCCTGTGTTTCATCGTCAATAAGAAGGTCCAAGGGATATAGTAAACCTGGAGTGAAGCATCGGATTCTATAACTAGTGTCACAGGAATGGTTCAAAACATAGACAGTAAGAAGAGTCAGTCTTCTTGTACTTAATTCGGCTTTGTGCCTTTTGTATTTAATTCCGATGCAATTTCTGTGTTTCATCGTCAATAAGAAGGTCCAAGGGATGCAGTAAACCTGAAGTGAAGCATCGGAGTCTATAACTAGTGTCACAGGACTGGTTCAAAAATAGACAGTAAGATGAGTCAGTCTTCTTGAACTTAATTCTGCATTGTGCCTTTTGTATTTAATTCCAATGCAATTTCTGTGTTTCATCGTCAATAAGAAGGTCCAAGGGATACAGTAAACCTGAAGTGAAGCATCGGAATCTATAACTAGTGTCACAGGAATGGTTCAAAACATAGTCAGTAAGGAGAGTCAGTCTTCTTGTACTTAAGTCGGCATTGTGCCTTTTGTATTTAATTCCGATGCATTTTCTGTGTTTCATCGTCAATAAGAAGGTCCAAGGGATACAGTAAACCTGAAGTGAAGCATCGTAATTTATAACTAGTGTCACAGGAAGGGTTCAAAACATAGTCAGTAAGGAGAGTCAGTCTTCTTGTACTTTAGTCGGCATTGTGCCTTTTGTATTTAATTCCGATGCAATTGCTGTGTTTCATCGTCAATAAGAAGGACCAAGGGATACAGTAAACCTGGAGTGAAGCATCGGAATCTATAACTAGGGTCACAGGGATGGTTCAAATCATAAACAGTAAGAAGAGTCAGTCTTGTTGTACTTAAGTCGGCATTGTGCCTTTTCTATTTAATTCCGATGCAATTTCTGTGTTTCATCGTCAATACGAAGGTCAGAGGGATACAGTAATCCTGAAGTGGAGCATCGGAATCTATAAGTAGTGTCACAGGAACGGTTCAAAACAAGGTCAGTAAGAAAACTCAGTCTTCTTGTCCTTAAGTCGGCATTGTGCCTTTTGTATTTAATTCCGGTGCAATTTCTGTGTTTCATCGTCAATAAGAAGATCCAAGGGTTACAGTAAACCTGGAGTGAAGCATCGGAATCTATAACTAGTGTCACAGGAATGGTTCAAAACATAGACAGTAAGAAGAGTCAGACTTCTTGTACTTAATTCTGCTTTGTGCATTTTGTGTTTAATTGCGATGCAATTTCTGTGTTTCATCGTCAATAAGAAGGTCCAAGGGATACAGTAAACCTGAAGTGAAGCATCGGAATTTATAACTAGTGTCACAGGAATGGTTCAAAGCATAGTCAGTAAGAAGAGTCAGTCTTCTTGTACTTAAGTCGGCATTGTGCATTTTGAATTTAATTCCGATGCAATTTCTGTGTTTCATCGTCAATAAGAAGGACCAAGGGATACAGTAAACTTGGAGTGAAGCATCGGAATCTATAACTAGTGTCACAGGGATGGTTCAAAACATAGACAGTAAGAAGAGTCAGTCTTCTTGTACTTAAGTCGGCATTGTGCCTTTTCTATTTAATTCCGATGCATTTTCTGTGTTTCATCGTCGATAAGAAGGTCAGAGGGATACAGTAAACCTGAAGTGAAGCATCGGAATCCATAACTAGTGTCACAGGAATGGTTCAAAACATAGTCAGTAAGAAGAGTTAGTCTTCTTGTACTTAAGTCGGCATTGTGCCTTTTGTATTTAATTCCGATGCAATTTCTGTAGTTCATCGTCAATAAGCAGGTCCAAGGGATGCAGTAAACCTGGAGTGAAGCATCGGAATCTATAACTAGTGTCACAGGAATGGTACAAAACATAGTCAGTAAGAAGAGTCAGTCTTCTTGTACTTAAGTCGGCATTGTGCCTTTTCTATTTAATTCCGATGCAATTTCTGTGTTTCATCGTCAATAAGAAGGTCCAAGGGATATAGTAAACCTGGAGTGAAGCATCGGAATCTATAACTAGTGTTACAGGAATGGTTCAAAACATAGACAGTAAGAAGAGTCAGTCTTCTTGTACTTACGACGACATTGTGCCTTTTCTATTTAATTCCGATGCAATTTTTGTGTTTCATCGTCAATAAGAAGGTCAGAGGGATACAATAAACCTGAAGGGAGGCATCGGAATCTATAACTAGTGTCACAGGAATGGTTCAAACAAAGTCAGTAAGAAGAGTCAGTCTTCTTGTCCTTATGTCGGCATTGTGCCTTTTGTATTTAATTCCGATGCAATTTCTGTGTTTCATCGTCAATAAGAAGGTCCAAGGGATACAGTAAACCTGGAGTGAAGCATCGGAATCTATAACTAGTGTCACAGGAGTGGTTCAAATCATAGACAGTAAGAAGAGTCAGTCTTCTTGACCTTAATTATGCTTTGTGCCTTTTGTATTTAATTCCGATGCAATTTCTGTGTTTCATCGTCAATAAGAAGGTCCAAGGTATACAGTAAGCCTGAAGTTAAGCATCGGATCTATAACTAGTGTCACAGGAATGGTTCAAAACGTAGTCAGTAAGAAGAGACAGGGTTTGAACTTAAGTCGGCATTGTGCCTTTTCTATTTAATTCCGATGCAATTTCTGTGTTTCATCGTCAATAAGAAGGTGCAAGGGATACAGTAAACCTTAAGTGAAGCATCGGAATTTATAACTAGTGTCACAGGAATGGTTCAAAACATAGTCAGTAAGAAGAGTCAGTCTTCTTGTACTTAAGTCGGTATTGTGCCTTTTTATTTAATTCCGATGCAATTTCTGTGTTTCATCGTCAATAAGAAGGTCAGAGGGGTACAATAAACCTGAAGTGAAGCATCGGAATCTATAACTAGTGTCACAGGATAGGTTCAAAGCAAAGTCAGTAAGAAGTGTCAGTCTTCTTGTCCTTAGGTCGGCATTGTGCCTTTTCTATTTAATTCCGATGCAATTTCTGTGTTTCATTGTCAATAAGAAGGTCCAAGGGATACAGCAAACCTGAAGTGAAGCATCGGAATCTATAACTGGTGTCAATGGAATGGTTCAAAACATAGTCAGTAAGAAGAGTCAGTCTTCTTGTACTTAAGTCGGCATGGTGCTTTTTCTATTTAATTCCGATGCAATTTCTGTGTTGCATCGTCAATAAGAAGGTCCAAGGGATATAGTTAGCCTGGAGTGAAGCATCGGAATCTATCACTAGTGTCACAGGAATGGTTCAAAACATAGGCAGTAAGAAGAGGCAGACTTCTTGTACTTACGTCGACATTGTGCCTTTTCTATTTAATTCCGATGCAATTACTGTGTTTCATCGTCAATAAGAAGGTCAGAGGGATACAGTAATCCTGAAGTGGAGCGTCGGAATCTATAACTAGTGTCACAGGAATGGTTCAAAACAAGGTCAGTAAGAAGACTCAGTCTTCTTGTCCTTAAGTCGGCATTGTGCCTTTTGTATTTAATTCCGATGCAATTTCTGTGTTTCATCGTCAATAAGAAGGTCCATGGGATAGAGTAAACCTGGAGTGAAGCATCGGAATCTATAACTAGTGTCACAGGAATGGTTCAAAGCATAGACAGTAAGAAGAGTCAGACTTCTTGTACTTAACTCTGCTTTGTGCATTTTGTATTTAATTCCGATGCAATTTCTGTGTTTCATCGTCAGTAAGAAGGTCCAAGGGAAACAGTAAACCTGGAGTGAAGCGTCGGAAAATATAACTAGTGTCACAGGAATGGTTAAAACGTAGACAGTAAGAAGAGTCAGTCTTCCTTGTACTTAAATCGGCATTGTGCCCTTGGTATTAAATTCCGATGCAATTTCTGTGTTTCATCGTCAATAAGAATGTCCAAGGAAAACAGTAAACCTCAAGTGAAGCATCGGAATCTATAACTAGTGTCACAGGAACGGTTCAAACATAGACAGAAGGAAGAGTTGGTCTTCATGTACTTAAATCGGCATTGTGCCTTTTGTATTTAATTTCGATGCAATTTCTGTGTTTCATCGTCAATAAGAAGGTCCAAGGGATACAGTAAACCTGAAGTGAAGCATCGGAGTCTATAACTAGTGTCACAGGACTGGTTCAAAAATAGACAGTAAGATGAGTCAGTCTTCTTGAACTTAATTCTGCATTGTGCCTTTTGTATTTAATTCCGATGCAATTTCTGTGTTTCATCGTCAATAAGAAGGTCCAAGGGATACAGTAAACCTGAAGTGAAGCATCGGAAGCTATAACTAGTGTCACAGGAAGGGTTCAAAACATAGTCAGTAAGGAGAGTCAGTCTTCTTGTACTTAAGTCGGCATTGTGCCTTTTGTATTTAATTCCGATGCATTTTCTGTGTTTCATCGCCAATAAGAAGGTCCAAGGGATACAGTAAAGCTGAAGTGAAGCATCGGAATTTATAACTGGTGTCACAGGAAGGGTTCAAAACATAGTCAGTAAGGAGAGTCAGTCTTCTTGTACTTTAGTCGGCATTGTGCCTTTTGTGTTTAATTCCGATGCAATTGCTGTGTTTCATCGTCAATAAGGAGGACCAAGGGATACAGTAAACCTGGAGTGAAGCATCGGAATCTATAACTAGTGTCACATAGATGGTTCAAAACATAGACAGTAAGAAGAGTCAGTCTTCTTGTACTTAAGTCGGCATTGTGCCTTTTCTATTTAATTCCGATACAATTTCTGTGTTTCATCGTCAATAAGAAGGTCAGAGGGATACAGTAATCCTGAAGTGGAGCGTCGGAATCTATAACTAGTGTCACAGGAATGGTTCAAAACAAGGTCAGTAAGAAGACTCAGTCTTCTTGTCCTTAAGTCGGCATTGTGCCTTTTGTATTTAATTCCGATGCAATTTCTGTGCTTCATCGTCAATAAGAAGGTCCAAGGTATACAGTAAACCTGAAGTGAAGCATCTGATCTATAACTAGTGTCACAGGAATGGTTCAAAACATAGTCAGTAAGAAGAGTCAGACTTCTTGTACTTAATTCTGCTTTGTGCATTTTGTATTTAATTCCGATTCAATTTCTGTGTTTCATCGTCAATAAGAAGGTCCAAGGGATACAGTAAATCTGATGTGAAGCATCGGAATTTATAACTAGTGTCACAGGAATGGTTCAAAACATAGACAGTAGGAAGAGTCGGTCTTCATGTACTTAAGTCGGCATTGTGCCTTTTGCATTTAATTAAGATGCAATTTCTGTGTTTCATCGCCAATAAGAAGGTCCAAGGGATACTGTAAACCTGAAGTGAAGCATCGGAATCTATAACTAGTGTCACAGGAATGGTTCAAACATAGACAGTAGGATGAGTCGGTCTTCTTGTACTTAAGTCGGCATTGTGACGTTTGTATTTAATTCCGATGCAATTTCTGTGTTTCATCGTCGATAAGAAGGTCCAAGGTATACAGTAAACCTGAAGTGAAGCATCTGATCTATAACTAGTGTCACAGGAATGGTTCAAAACATAGTAATTAAGAAGAGTCAAACTTCTTGTACTTAAGTCGGCATTGTGCCTTTTCTATTAATTTCCGATGCAATTTCTGTGTTTCATCGTCAATAAGAAGGTCCAAGGAATACAGTAAACGTGGAGTGAAGCATCGGAATCTATAACTAGTGTCAATGGAATGCTTCAAAACATAGTGAGTGAGAAGAGTCAGTCTTCTTGTACTTAAGTCGGCATTGTGCCTGTTCTATTTAATTTCGATGCAATTCCTGTGTTTCATCGTCAATAAGAAGGTCCAAGGGATATAGTAAAACTGGAGTGAAGCATCGGATTCTATAACTAGTGTCACAGGAATGGTTCAAAACATAGACAGTAAGAAGAGTCAGTCTTCTTGTACTTAATTCGGCTTTGTGCCTTTTGTATTTAATTCCGATGCAATTTCTGTGTTTCATCGTCAATAAGAAGGTCCAAGGGATGCAGTAAACCTGAAGTGAAGCATCGGAGTCTATAACTAGTGTCACAGGACTGGTTCAAAAATAGACAGTAAGATGAGTCAGCCTTCTTGAACTTAATTCTGCATTGTGCCTTTTGTATTTAATTCCGATGCAATTTCTGTGTTTCATCGTCAATAAGAAGGTCCAAGGGATACAGTAAACCTGAAGTGAAGCATCGGCATTTATAACTAGTGTCACAGGAATGGTTCAAAGCATAGTCAGTAAGAAGAGTCAGTCTTCTTGTACTTAATTCTGCATTGTGCCTTTTGTATTTAATTCCGATGCAATTTCTGTGTTTCATCGTCAATAAGAAGGTCCAAGGGATACAGTAAACCTGAAGTGAAGCATCGGAAGCTATAACTAGTGTCACAGGAAGGGTTCAAAACATAGTCAGTAAGGAGAGTCAGTCTTCTTGTACTTAAGTCGGCATTGTGCCTTTTGTATTTAATTCCGATGCATTTTCTGTGTTTCATCGCCAATAAGAAGGTCCAAGGGATACAGTAAAGCTGAAGTGAAGCATCGGAATTTATAACTGGTGTCACAGGAAGGGTTCAAAACATAGTCAGTAAGGAGAGTCAGTCTTCTTGTACTTTAGTCGGCATTGTGCCTTTTGTGTTTAATTCCGATGCAATTGCTGTGTTTCATCGTCAATAAGGAGGACCAAGGGATACAGTAAACCTGGAGTGAAGCATCAGAATCTATAACTAGTGTCACAGGGATGGTTCAAAACATAGACAGTAAGAAGAGTCAGTCTTCTTGTACTTAAGTCGGCATTGTGCCTTTTCTATTTAATTCCGATACAATTTCTGTGTTTCATCGTCAATAAGAAGGTCAGAGGGATACAGTAATCCTGAAGTGGAGCGTCGGAATCTATAACTAGTGTCACAGGAATGGTTCAAAACAAGGTCAGTAAGAAGACTCAGTCTTCTTGTCCTTAAGTCGGCATTGTGCCTTTTGTATTTAATTCCGATGCAATTTCTGTGCTTCATCGTCAATAAGAAGGTCCAAGGTATACAGTAAACCTGAAGTGAAGCATCTGATCTATAACTAGTGTCACAGGAATGGTTCAAAACATAGTCAGTAAGAAGAGTCAGACTTCTTGTACTTAATTCTGCTTTGTGCATTTTGTATTTAATTCCGATGCAATTTCTGTGTTTCATCGTCAATAAGAAGGTCCAAGGGATACAGTAAATCTGAAGTGAAGCATCGGAATTTATAACTAGTGTCACAGGAATGGTTCAAAACATAGACAGTAGGAAGAGTCGGTCTTCATGTACTTAAGTCGGCATTGTGCCTTTTGCATTTAATTAAGATGCAATTTCTGTGTTTCATCGCCAATAAGAAGGTCCAAGGGATACAGTAAACCTGAAGTGAAGCATCGGAATCTATAACTAGTGTCACAGGAATGGTTCAAACATAGACAGTAGGAAGAGTCAGTCTTCTTGTACTTAAGTCGGCATTGTGACGTTTGTATTTAATTCCGATGCAATTTCTGTGTTTCATCGTCAATAAGAAGGTCCAAGGTATACAGTAAACCTGAAGTGAAGCATCTGATCTATAACTAGTGTCACAGGAATGGTTCAAAACATAGTAAGTAAGAAGAGTCAAACTTCTTGTACTTAAGTCGGCATTGTGCCTTTTCTATTTAATTCCGATGCAATTTCTGTGGTTCATCGTCAATAAGAAGGTCCAAGGAATACAGTAAACGTGGAGTGAAGCATCGAAATCTATAACTAGTGTCAATGGAATGCTTCAAAACATAGTGAGTGAGAAGAGTCAGTCTTCTTGTACTTAAGTCGGCATTGTGCCTGTTCTATTTAATTTCGATGCAATTCCTGTGTTTCATCGTCAATAAGAAGGTCCAAGGGATATAGTAAACCTGGAGTGAAGCATCGGATTCTATAACTAGTGTCACAGGAATGGTTCAAAACATAGACAGTAAGAAGAGTCAGTCTTCTTGTACTTAATTCGGCTTTGTGCCTTTTGTATTTAATTCCGATGCAATTTCTGTGTTTCATCGTCAATAAGAAGGTCCAAGGGATGCAGTAAACCTGAAGTGAAGCATCGGAGTCTATAACTAGTGTCACAGGACTGGTTCAAAAATAGACAGTAAGATGAGTCAGTCTTCTTGAACTTAATTCTGCATTGTGCCTTTTGTATTTAATTCCAATGCAATTTCTGTGTTTCATCGTCAATAAGAAGGTCCAAGGGATACAGTAAACCTGAAGTAAAGCATCGGAATCTATAACTAGTGTCACAGGAATGGTTCAAAACATAGTCAGTAAGGAGAGTCAGTCTTCTTGTACTTAAGTCGGCATTGTGCCTTTTGTATTTAATTCCGATGCATTTTCTGTGTTTCATCGTCAATAAGAAGGTCCAAGGGATACAGTAAACCTGAAGTGAAGCATCGTAATTTATAACTAGTGTCACAGGAAGGGTTCAAAACATAGTCAGTAAGGAGAGTCAGTCTTCTTGTACTTTAGTCGGCATTGTGCCTTTTGTATTTAATTCCGATGCAATTGCTGTGTTTCATCGTCAATAAGAAGGACCAAGGGATACAGTAAACCTGGAGTGAAGCATCGGAATCTATAACTAGGGTCACAGGGATGGTTCAAATCATAAACAGTAAGAAGAGTCAGTCTTGTTGTACTTAAGTCGGCATTGTGCCTTTTCTATTTAATTCCGATGCAATTTCTGTGTTTCATCGTCAATACGAAGGTCAGAGGGATACAGTAATCCTGAAGTGGAGCATCGGAATCTATAAGTAGTGTCACAGGAACGGTTCAAAACAAGGTCAGTAAGAAAACTCAGTCTTCTTGTCCTTAAGTCGGCATTGTGCCTTTTGTATTTAATTCCGGTGCAATTTCTGTGTTTCATCGTCAATAAGAAGATCCAAGGGTTACAGTAAACCTGGAGTGAAGCATCGGAATCTATAACTAGTGTCACAGGAATGGTTCAAAACATAGACAGTAAGAAGAGTCAGACTTCTTGTACTTAATTCTGCTTTGTGCATTTTGTGTTTAATTGCGATGCAATTTCTGTGTTTCATCGTCAATAAGAAGGTCCAAGGGATACAGTAAACCTGAAGTGAAGCATCGGAATTTATAACTAGTGTCACAGGAATGGTTCAAAGCATAGTCAGTAAGAAGAGTCAGTCTTCTTGTACTTAAGTCGGCATTGTGCATTTTGAATTTAATTCCGATGCAATTTCTGTGTTTCATCGTCAATAAGAAGGACCAAGGGATACAGTAAACTTGGAGTGAAGCATCGGAATCTATAACTAGTGTCACAGGGATGGTTCAAAACATAGACAGTAAGAAGAGTCAGTCTTCTTGTACTTAAGTCGGCATTGTGCCTTTTCTATTTAATTCCGATGCATTTTCTGTGTTTCATCGTCGATAAGAAGGTCAGAGGGATACAGTAAACCTGAAGTGAAGCATCGGAATCCATAACTAGTGTCACAGGAATGGTTCAAAACATAGTCAGTAAGAAGAGTTAGTCTTCTTGTACTTAAGTCGGCATTGTGCCTTTTGTATTTAATTCCGATGCAATTTCTGTAGTTCATCGTCAATAAGCAGGTCCAAGGGATGCAGTAAACCTGGAGTGAAGCATCGGAATCTATAACTAGTGTCACAGGAATGGTACAAAACATAGTCAGTAAGAAGAGTCAGTCTTCTTGTACTTAAGTCGGCATTGTGCCTTTTCTATTTAATTCCGATGCAATTTCTGTGTTTCATCGTCAATAAGAAGGTCCAAGGGATACAGTAAACCTGGAGTGAAGCATCGGAATCTATAACTAGTGTCACAGGAGTGGTTCAAATCATAGACAGTAAGAAGAGTCAGTCTTCTTGACCTTAATTATGCTTTGTGCCTATTGTATTTAATTCCGATGCAATTTCTGTGTTTCATCGTCAATAAGAAGGTCCAAGGTATACAGTAAGCCTGAAGGTAAGCATCGGATCTATAACTAGTGTCACAGGAATGGTTCAAAACGTAGTCAGTAAGAAGAGTCAGGGTTTGAACTTAAGTCGGCATTGTGCCTTTTCTATTTAATTCCGATGCAATTTCTGTGTTTCATTGTCAATAAGAAGGTGCAAGGGATACAGTAAACCTTAAGTGAAGCATCGGAATTTATAACTAGTGTCACAGGAATGGTTCAAAACATAGTCAGTAAGAAGAGTCAGTCTTCTTGTACTTAAGTCGGTATTGTGCCTTTTTATTTAATTCCGATGCAATTTCTGTGTTTCATCGTCAATAAGAAGCCAGAGGGGTACAATAAACCTGAAGTGAAGCATCGGAATCTATAACTAGTGTCACAGGATTGGTTCAAAGCAAAGTCAGTAAGAAGTGTCAGTCTTCAAGTCCTTAGGTCGGCATTGTGCCTTTTCTATTTAATTCCGATGCAATTTCTGTGTTTCATTGTCAATAAGAAGGTCCAAGGGATACAGCAAACCTGAAGTGAAGCATCGGAATCTATAACTGGTGTCAATGGAATGGTTCAAAACATAGTCAGTAAGAAGAGTCAGTCTTCTTGTACTTAAGTCGGCATTGTGCTTTTTCTATTTAATTCCGATGCAATTTCTGTGTTTCATCGTCAATAAGAAGGTCCAAGGGATACAGTAAACCTGAAGTGAAGCATCGGAGTCTATAACTAGTGTCACAGGACTGGTTCAAAAATAGACAGTAAGATGAGTCAGTCTTCTTGAACTTAATTCTGCATTGTGCCTTTTGTATTTAATTCCGATGCAATTTCTGTGTTTCATCGTCAATAAGAAGGTCCAAGGGATACAGTAAACCTGAAGTGAAGCATCGGAATCTATAACTAGTGTCACAGGAATGGTTCAAAACATAGTCAGTAAGGAGAGTCAGTCTTCTTGTACTTAAGTCGGCATTGTGCCTTTTGTATTTAATTCCGATGCAATTTCTGTGTTTCATCGTCAATAAGAAGGTCCAAGGGATGCAGTAAACCTGAAGTGAAGCATCGGAGTCTATAACTAGTGTCACAGGACTGGTTCAAAAATAGACAGTAAGATGAGTCAGTCTTCTTGAACTTAATTCTGCATTGTGCCTTTTGTATTTAATTCCGATGCAATTTCTGTGTTTCATCGTCAATAAGAAGGTCCAAGGGATACAGTAAACCTGAAGTGAAGCATCGGAATCTATAACTAGTGTCACAGGAATGGTTCAAAACATAGTCAGTAAGGAGAGTCAGTCTTCTTGTACTTAAGTCGGCATTGTGCCTTTTGTATTTAATTCCGATGCATTTTCTGTGTTTCATCGTCAATAAGAAGGTCCAAGGGATACAGTAAACCTGAAGTGAAGCATCGTAATTTATAACTAGTGTCACAGGAAGGGTTCAAAACATAGTCAGTAAGGAGAGTCTGTCTTCTTGTACTTTAGTCGGCATTGTGCCTTTTGTATTTAATTCCGATGCAATTTCTGTGTTTCATCGTCAATAAGAAGGACCAAGGGATACAGTAAACCTGGAGTGAAGCATCGGAATCTATAACTAGGGTCACAGGGATGGTTCAAATCATAAACAGTAAGAAGAGTCAGTCTTGTTGTACTTAAGTCGGCATTGTGCCTTTTCTATTTAATTCCGATGCAATTTCTGTGTTTCATCGTCAATACGAAGGTCAGAGGGATACAGTAATCCTGAAGTGGAGCATCGGAATCTATATGTAGTGTCACAGGAACGGTTCAAAACAAGGTCAGTAAGAAAACTCAGTCTTCTTGTCCTTAAGTCGGCATTGTGCCTTTTGTATTTAATTCCGGTGCAATTTCTGTGTTTCATCGTCAATAAGAAGATCCAAGGGTTACAGTAAACCTGGAGTGAAGCATCGGAATCTATAACTAGTGTCACAGGAATGGTTCAAAACATAGACAGTAAGAAGAGTCAGACTTCTTGTACTTAATTCTGCTTTGTGCATTTTGTGTTTAATTGCGATGCAATTTCTGTGTTTCATCGTCAATAAGAAGGTCCAAGGGATACAGTAAACCTGAAGTGAAGCATCGGAATTTATAACTAGTGTCACTGGAATGGTTCAAAGCATAGTCAGTAAGAAGAGTCAGTCTTCTTGTACTTAAGTCGGCATTGTGCATTTTGAATTTAATTCCGATGCAATTTCTGTGTTTCATCGTCAATAAGAAGGACCAAGGGATACAGTAAACTTGGAGTGAAGCATCGGAATCTATAACTAGTGTCACAGGGATGGTTCAAAACATAGACAGTAAGAACAGTCAGTCTTCTTGTACTTAAGTCGGCATTGTGCCTTTTCTATTTAATTCCGATGCATTTTCTGTGTTTCATCGTCGATAAGAAGGTCAGAGGGATACAGTAAACCTGAAGTGAAGCATCGGAATCCATAACTAGTGTCACAGGAATGGTTCAAAACATAGTCAGTAAGAAGAGTTAGTCTTCTTGTACTTAAGTCGGCATTGTGCCTTTTGTATTTAATTCCGATGCAATTTCTGTAGTTCATCGTCAATAAGCAGGTCCAAGGGATGCAGTAAACCTGGAGTGAAGCATCGGAATCTATAACTAGTGTCACAGGAATGGTACAAAACATAGTCAGTAAAAAGAGTCAGTCTTCTTGTACTTAAGTCGGCATTGTGCCTTTTCTATTTAATTCCGATGCAATTTCTGTGTTTCATCGTCAATAAGAAGGTCCAAGGGATACAGTAAACCTGGAGTGAAGCATCGGAATCTATAACTAGTGTCACAGGAGTGGTTCAAATCATAGACTGTAAGAAGAGTCAGTCTTCTTGACCTTAATTATGCTTTGTGCCTATTGTATTTAATTCCGATGCAATTTCTGTGTTTCATCGTCAATAAGAAGGTCCAAGGTATACAGTAAGCCTGAAGGTAAGCATCGGATCTATAACTAGTGTCACAGGAATGGTTCAAAACGTAGTCAGTAAGAAGAGTCAGGGTTTGAACTTAAGTCGGCATTGTGCATTTTCTATTTAATTCCGATGCAATTTCTGTGTTTCATTGTCAATAAGAAGGTGCAAGGGATACAGTAAACCTTAAGTGAAGCATCGGAATTTATAACTAGTGTCACAGGAATGGTTCAAAACATAGTCAGTAAGAAGAGTCAGTCTTCTTGTACTTAAGTCGGTATTGTGCCTTTTTATTTAATTCCGATGCAATTTCTGTGTTTCATCGTCAATAAGAAGGTCAGAGGGGTACAATAAACCTGAAGTGAAGCATCGGAATCTATAACTAGAGTCACAGCATTGGTTCAAAGCAAAGTCAGTAAGAAGTGTCAGTCTTCAAGTCCTTAGGTCGGCATTGTGCCTTTTCTATTTAATTCCGATGCAATTTCTGTGTTTCATTGTCAATAAGAAGGTCCAAGGGATACAGCAAACCTGAAGTGAAGCATCGGAATCTATAACTGGTGTCAATGGAATGGTTCAAAACATAGTCAGTAAGAAGAGTCAGTCTTCTTGTACTTAAGTCGGCATTGTGCTTTTTCTATTTAATTCCGATGCAATTTCTGTGTTTCATCGTCAATAAGAAGGTCCAAGGGATACAGTAAACCTGAAGTGAAGCATCGGAGTCTATAACTAGTGTCACAGGACTGGTTCAAAAATAGACAGTAAGATGAGTCAGTCTTCTTGAACTTAATTCTGCATTGTGCCTTTTGTATTTAATTCCGATGCAATTTCTGTGTTTCATCGTCAATAAGAAGGTCCAAGGGATACAGTAAACCTGAAGTGAAGCATCGGAATCTATAACTAGTGTCACAGGAATGGTTCAAAACATAGTCAGTAAGGAGAGTCAGTCTTCTTGTACTTAAGTCGGCATTGTGCCTTTTGTATTTAATACCGATGCAATTTCTGTGTTTCATCGTCAATAAGAAGGTCCAAGGGATGCAGTAAACCTAAAGTGAAGCATCGGAGTCTATAACTAGTGTCACAGGACTGGTTCAAAAATAGACAGTAAGATGAGTCAGTCTTCTTGAACTTAATTCTGCATTGTGCCTTTTGTATTTAATTCCGATGCAATTTCTGTGTTTCATCGTCAATAAGAAGGTCCAAGGGATACAGTAAACCTGAAGTGAAGCATCGAAATCTATAACTAGTGTCACAGGAATGGTTCAAAACATAGTCAGTAAGGAGAGTCAGTCTTCTTGTACTTAAGTCGGCATTGTGCCTTTTGTATTTAATTCCGATGCATTTTCTGTGTTTCATCGTCAATAAGAAGGTCCAAGGGATACAGTAAACCTGAAGTGAAGCATCGTAATTTATAACTAGTGTCACAGGAAGGGTTCAAAACATAGTCAGTAAGGAGAGTCAGTCTTCTTGTACTTTAGTCGGCATTGTGCCTTTTGTATTTAATTCCGATGCAATTGCTGTGTTTCATCGTCAATAAGAAGGACCAAGGGATACAGTAAACCTGGAGTGAAGCATCGGAATCTATAACTAGGGTCACAGGGATGGTTCAAATCATAAACAGTAAGAAGAGTCAGTCTTGTTGTACTTAAGTCGGCATTGTGCCTTTTCTATTTAATTCCGATGCAATTTCTGTGTTTCATCGTCAATACGAAGGTCAGAGGGATACAGTAATCCTGAAGTGGAGCATCGGAATCCATAAGTAGTGTCACAGGAACGGTTCAAAACAAGGTCAGTAAGAAAACTCAGTCTTCTTGTCCTTAAGTCGGCATTGTGCCTTTTGTATTTAATTCCGGTGCAATTTCTGTGTTTCATCGTCAATAAGAAGATCCAAGGGTTACAGTAAACCTGGAGTGAAGCATCGGAATCTGTAACTAGTGTCAATGGAATGGTTCAAAACATAATCATTAAGGAGAGTCAGTCTTCTTGTACTTAAGTCGGCATTGTGCCTTTTCTATTTAATTCCGATGCAATTTCTGTGTTTCATCGTCAATAAGAAGGTCCAAGGGATATAGTAAACCTGGAGTGAAGCATCGGAATCTATAACTAGTGTTACAGGAATGGTTCAAAACATAGACAGTAAGAAGAGTCAGTCTTCTTGTACTTACGTCGACATTGTGCCTTTTCTATTTAATTCCGATGCAATTTTTGTGTTTCATCGTCAATAAGAAGGCCAGAGGGATACAATAAACCTGAAGTGAGGCATCGGAATCTATAACTAGTGTCACAGGAATGGTTCAAACAAAGTCAGTAAGAAGAGTCAGTCTTCTTGTCCTTAAGTCGGCATTGTGCCTTTTGTATTTAATTCCGATGCAATTTCTGTGTTTCATCGTCAATAAGAAGGTCCAAGGGATACAGTAAACCTGAAGTGAAGCTTCGGAATCTATAGCTGGTGTCACAGGAATGCTTCAAAAGCGTAGTCAGTAATAAGAGTCAGTTTTCTTGTCCTTATGTCGGCATTGTGCTTTTGTAATTAATTCCGATGCAATTTCTGTGTTTCATCGTCAATAAGAAGGTCCAAGGGATACAGTAAACCTGGAGTGAAGCATCAGAATCTATAACTAGTGTCACAGGAGTGGTTCAAATCATAGACAGTAAGAAGAGTCAGTCTTCTTGACCTGAATTATGCTTTGTGCCTTTTGTATTTAATTCCGATGCAATTTCTGTGTTTCATCGTCAATAAGAAGGTCCAAGGTATACAGTAAGCCTGAAGTTAAGCATCGGATCTATAACTAGTGTCACAGGAATGGTTCAAAACATAGTCAGTAAGAAGAGTCAGGGTTTGAACTTAAGTCGGCATTGTGCCTTTTCTATTTAATTCCGATGCAATTTCTGTGTTTCATCGTCAATAAGAAGGTGCAAGGGATACAGTAAACCTGGAGTGAAGCATCGGAATTTATAACTAGTGTCACAGGAATGGTTCAAAACATAGTCAGTAAGAAGAGTCAGTCTTCTTGTACTTAAGTCGGTATTGTGCCTTTTTATTTAATTCCGATGCAATTTCTGTGTTTCATCGTCAATAAGAAGGTCAGAGGGGTACAATAAACCTGAAGTGAAGCATCGGAATCTATAACTAGTGTCACAGGATTGGTTCAAAGCAAAGTCAGTAAGAAGTGTCAGTCTTATTGTCCTTAGGTCGGCATTGTGCCTTTTCTATTTAATTCCGATGCAATTTCTGTGTTTCATTGTCAATAAGAAGGTCAAGGGATACAGTAAACATGGAGTGAAGCATCGGAATCTATAACTGGTGTCAATGGAATGGTTCAAAACATAGTCAGTAAGAAGAGTCAGTCTTCTTGTACTTTAGTCGACATTGTGCTTTTTCTATTTAATTCCGATGCAATTTCTGTGTTTCATCGTCAATAAGAAGGTCCAAGGGATATAGTAAGCCTGGAGTGAAGCATCGGAATCTATCACTAGTGTCACAGGAATGGTTCAAACATAGGCAGTAAGAAGAGGCAGACTTCTTGTACTTAAGTCGGCATTGTGCCTTTTCTATTTAATTCCGATGCATTTTCTGTGTTTCATCGTCGATAAGAAGGTCAGAGGGATACAGTAAACCTGAAGTGAAGCATCGGAATCCATAACTAGTGTCACAGGAATGGTTCAAAACATAGTCAGTAAGAAGAGTTAGTCTTCTTGTACTTAAGTCGGCATTGTGCCTTTTGTATTTAATTCCGTTGCAATTTCTGTAGTTCATCGTCAATAAGCAGGTCCAAGGGATGCAGTAAACCTGGAGTGAAGCATCGGAATCTATAACTAGTGTCACAGGAATGGTACAAAACATAGTCAGTAAGAAGAGTCAGTCTTCTTGTACTTAAGTCGGCATTGTGCCTTTTGTATTTAATTCCGATGCAATTTCTGTGTTTCATCGTCAATAAGATGGTCAGAGGGATACAATAAACCTGAAGTGAAGCATCGGAATCTATAACTAGTGTCACAGGAATGGTTTCTAAACAAAGTCAGTAAGAAGAGTCAGCTTCTTGTCCTTAAGTCGGCATTGTGCGTTTTGTATTTAATTCCGATGCAATTCCTGTGTTTCATCGTCAATAAGAAGGTCCAAGGGATATAGTAAACCTGGAGTGAAGCATCGGAATCTATAACTAGTGTTACAGGAATGGTTCAAAACATAGACAGTAAGAAGAGTCAGTCTTCTTGTACTTACGTCGACATTGTGCCTTTTCTATTTAATTCCGATGCAATTTTTGTGTTTCATCGTCAATAAGAAGGCCAGAGGGATACAATAAACCTGAAGTGAGGCATCGGAATCTATAACTAGTGTCACAGGAATGGTTCAAACAAAGTCAGTAAGAAGAGTCAGTCTTCTTGTCCTTAAGTCGGCATTGTGCCTTTTGTATTTAATTCCGATGCAATTTCTGTAGTTCATCGTCAATAAGCAGGTCCAAGGGATGCAGTAAACCTGGAGTGAAGCATCGGAATCTATAACTAGTGTCACAGGAATGGTACAAAACATAGTCAGTAAGAAGAGTCAGTCTTCTTGTCCTTAAGTCGGCATTCTGCCTTTTGTATTTAATTCCGATGCAATTTCTGTGTTTCATCGTCAATAAGAAGGTCCAAGGGATACAGTAAACCTGAAGTGAAGCTTCGGAATCTATAGCTGGTGTCACAGGAATGCTTCAAAAGCGTAGTCAGTAATAAGAGTCAGTTTTCTTGTCCTTATGTCGGCATTGTGCTTTTGTAATTAATTCCGATGCAATTTCTGTGTTTCATCGTCAATAAGAAGGTCCAAGGGATACAGTAAACCTGGAGTGAAGCATCGGAATCTATAACTAGTGTCACAGGAGTGGTTCAAATCATAGACAGTAAGAAGAGTCAGTCTTCTTGACCTGAATTATGCTTTGTGCCTTTTGTATTTAATTCCGATGCAATTTCTGTGTTTCATCGTCAATAAGAAGGTCCAAGGTATACAGTAAGCCTGAAGTTAAGCATCGGTTCTATAACTAGTGTCACAGGAATGGTTCAAAACATAGTCAGTAAGAAGAGTCAGGGTTTGAACTTAAGTCGGCATTGTGCCTTTTCTATTTAATTCCGATGCAATTTCTGTGTTTCATCGTCAATAAGAAGGTGCAAGGGATACAGTAAACCTGGAGTGAAGCATCGGAATTTATAACTAGTGTCACAGGAATGGTTCAAAACATAGTCAGTAAGAAGAGTCAGTCTTCTTGTACTTAAGTCGGTATTGTGCCTTTTTATTTAATTCCGATGCAATTTCTGTGTTTCATCGTCAATAAGAAGGTCAGAGGGGTACAATAAACCTGAAGTGAAGCATCGGAATCTATAACTAGTGTCACAGGATTGGTTCAAAGCAAAGTCAGTAAGAAGTGTCAGTCTTATTGTCCTTAGGTCGGCATTGTGCCTTTTCTATTTAATTCCGATGCAATTTCTGTGTTTCATTGTCAATAAGAAGGTCCAAGGGATACAGTAAACATGGAGTGAAGCATCGGAATCTATAACTGGTGTCAATGGAATGGTTCAAAACATAGTCAGTAAGAAGAGTCAGTCTTCTTGTACTTAAGTCGACATTGTGCTTTTTCTATTTAATTCCGATGCAATTTCTGTGTTTCATCGTCAATAAGAAGGTCCAAGGGATATAGTAAGCCTGGAGTGAAGCATCGGAATCTATCACTAGTGTCACAGGAATGGTTCAAACATAGGCAGTAAGAAGAGGCAGACTTCTTGTACTTAAGTCGGCATTGTGCCTTTTCTATTTAATTCCGATGCATTTTCTGTGTTTCATCGTCGATAAGAAGGTCAGAGGGATACAGTAAACCTGAAGTGAAGCATCGGAATCCATAACTAGTGTCACAGGAATGGTTCAAAACATAGTCAGTAAGAAGAGTTAGTCTTCTTGTACTTAAGTCGGCATTGTGCCTTATGTATTTAATTCCGATGCAATTTCTGTAGTTCATCGTCAATAAGCAGGTCCAAGGGATGCAGTAAACCTGGAGTGAAGCATCGGAATCTATAACTAGTGTCACAGGAATGGTACAAAACATAGTCAGTAAGAAGAGTCAGTCTTCTTGTACTTAAGTCGGCATTGTGCCTTTTGTATTTAATTCCGATGCAATTTCTGTGTTTCATCGTCAATAAGATGGTCAGAGGGATACAATAAACCTGAAGTGAAGCATCGGAATCTATAACTAGTGTCACAGGAATGGTTTCTAAACAAAGTCAGTAAGAAGAGTCAGCTTCTTGTCCTTAAGTCGGCATTGTGCGTTTTGTATTTAATTCCGATGCAATTCCTGTGTTTCATCGTCAATACGAAGGTCCAAGGGATACAGTAAACCTGGAGTGAAGCATCGGAATCTGTAACTAGTGTCAATGGAATGGTTCAAAACATAATCATTAAGGAGAGTCAGTCTTCTTGTACTTAAGTCGGCATTGTGCTTTTCTATTTAATTCCGATGCAATTTCTGTGTTTCATCGTCAATAAGAAGGTCCAAGGGATATAGTAAACCTGGAGTGAAGCATCGGAATCTATAACTAGTGTTACAGGAATGGTTCAAAACATAGACAGTAAGAAGAGTCAGTCCTCTTGTACTTACGTCGACATTGTGCCTTTTCTATTTAATTCCGATGCAATTTTTGTGTTTCATCGTCAATAAGAAGGCCAGAGGGATACAATAAACCTGAAGTGAGGCATCGGAATCTATAACTAGTGTCACAGGAATGGTTCAAACAAAGTCAGTAAGAAGAGTCAGTCTTCTTGTCCTTAAGTCGGCATTGTGCCTTTTGTATTTAATTCCGATGCAATTTCTGTGTTTCATCGTCAATAAGAAGGTCCAAGGGATACAGTAAACCTGAAGTGAAGCTTCGGAATCTATAGCTGGTGTCACAGGAATGCTTCAAAAGCGTAGTCAGTAATAAGAGTCAGTTTTCTTGTCCTTATGTCGGCATTGTGCTTTTGTAATTAATTCCGATGCAATTTCTGTGTTTCATCGTCAATAAGAAGGTCCAAGGGATACAGTAAACCTGGAGTGAAGCATCGGAATCTATAACAAGTGTCACAGGAGTGGTTCAAATCATAGACAGTAAGATGAGTCAGTCTTCTTGACCTGAATTATGCTTTGTGCCTTTTGTATTTAATTCCGATGCAATTTCTGTGTTTCATCGTCAATAAGAAGGTCCAAGGTATACAGTAAGCCTGAAGTTAAGCATCGGATCTATAACTAGTGTCACAGGAATGGTTCAAAACATAGTCAGTAAGAAGAATCAGGGTTTGAACTTAAGTCGGCATTGTGCCTTTTCTATTTAATTCCGATGCAATTTCTGTGTTTCATCGTCAATAAGAAGGTGCAAGGGATACAGTAAACCTGGAGTGAAGCATCGGAATTTATAACTAGTGTCACAGGAATGGTTCAAAACATAGTCAGTAAGAAGAGTCAGTCTTCTTGTACTTAAGTCGGTATTGTGCCTTTTTATTTAATTCCGATGCAATTTCTGTGTTTCATCGTCAATAAGAAGGTCAGAGGGGTACAATAAACCTGAAGTGAAGCATCGGAATCTATAACTAGTGTCACAGGATTGGTTCAAAGCAAAGTCAGTAAGAAGTGTCAGTCTTATTGTCCTTAGGTCATCATTGTGCCTTTTCTATTTAATTCCGATGCAATTTCTGTGTTTCATTGTCAATAAGAAGGTCCAAGGGATACAGTAAACATGGAGTGAAGCATCGGAATCTATAACTGGTGTCAATGGAATGGTTCAAAACATAGTCAGTAAGAAGAGTCAGTCTTCTTGTACTTAAGTCGACATTGTGCTTTTTCTATTTAATTCCGATGCAATTTCTGTGTTTCATCGTCAATAAGAAGGTCCAAGGGATATAGTAAGCCTGGAGTGAAGCATCGGAATCTATCACTAGTGTCACAGGAATGGTTCAAACATAGGCAGTAAGAAGAGGCAGACTTCTTGTACTTACGTCGACATTGTGCCTTTTCTATTTAATTCCGATGCAATTACTGTGTTTCATCGTCAATAAGAAGGTCAGAGGGATACAGTACTCCTGAAGTGGAGCGTCGGAATCTATAACTAGTGTCACAGGAATGGTTCAAAACAAGGTCAGTAAGAAGACTCAGTCTTCTTGTCCTTAAGTCGGCATTGTGCCTTTTGTATTTAATTCCGATGCAATTTCTGTGTTTCATCGTCAATAAGAAGGTCCATGGGATAGAGTAAACCTGGAGTGAAGCATCGGAATCTATAACTAGTGTCACAGGAATGGTTCAAAGCATAGACAGTAAGAAGAGTCAGACTTCTTGTACTTAACTCTGCTTTGTGCATTTTGTATTTAATTCCGATGCAATTTCTGTGTTTCATCGTCAATAAGAAGATCCAAGGGAAACAGTAAACCTGGAGTGAAGCGTCGGAAAATATAACTAGTGTCACAGGAATGGTTAAAACATAGACAGTAAGAAGAGTCAGTCTTCCTTGTACTTAAATCGGCATTGTGCCCTTGGTATTAAATTCCGATGCAATTTCTGTGTTTCATCGTCAATAAGAATGTCCAAGGAAAACAGTAAACCTCAAGTGAAGCATCGGAATCTATAACTAGTGTCACAGGAACGGTTCAAACATAGTCAGAAGGAAGAGTTGGTCTTCATGTACTTAAATCGGCATTGTGCCTTTTGTATTTAATTTCGATGCAATTTCTGTGTTTCATCGTCAATAAGAAGGTCCAAGGGATACAGTAAACCTGAAGTGAAGCATCGAAATCTATAACTAGTGACACAGGAATGGTTCAAAACATAGACATTAGTTAGAGTCAGTCTTCTTGTACTTAAGTCGGCACTGTGCCTTTTGTATTTAATTCCGATGCAATTTCTGTGTTTCATTGCAAACAAGACGGTCCAAGGGATACAGTAAACTTGAAGTGAAGCATCGGAAACTATAACTAGTGTCACAGGAATGGTTGAAAACAATGTAAGTAAGAAGAATCAGTCTTCTTATCCTTAAGTCTGCATTGTGCCTCTTGTATGTAATTCCGATGCAATTTCTGTGTTCCATCGTCAATAAGAAGGTCCATGGGATATAGTAAGCCTGGAGTGTAGCATCGGAATCTATAACTGGTGTCACAGGAATGGTTCAAATCATAAACAGTAAGAAGTGTCAGTCTTCGTGTACTTAAGTCGGAATTTTGCCTTTTCTATTTAATTCCGATGCAATTTCTGTGTTTCATCGTCAATAAGAAGGTCCAAGGGATACAGTACACCTGAGGTGAAGCATCGGAATCTATAACTAGTGTCACTGGAATGGTTCAAAACATAGACAGTGAGAAGAGTGTCTTCTTGTATTTAAGTCGGCATTGTGCAATTTGTATTTAATTCCGATGCAATTTCTGTGTTTCATCGTCAATAAGAAGGTCAGAGGGATACAGTAAACCTGAAGTGAAGCATCGGAATCTAAAGCTAGTGTCACAGGAATGGTTCAAAACATAGTCAGAAAGAAGAGTCAGTCTTCTTGTACTTAAGTCGGCATTGTGACTTTTCTATTTAATTCCAATGCAATTTCTGTGTTACGTCGTCAATAACAAGGTCCAAGGGATACAGTATACCTCAAGTGAAGCATTAGAATCTATAACTAGTGTCACAGGAATGGTTCAAGACATAGGAAGTAAGACGAGTCAGTCTTCTAGTACTTAAGTCGACATTGTGCCTTTTTTTATTAATTCCGATGCAATTTCTGTGTTTCATAGTCAATAAGAAGGTCAGAGGGATACAGTAAACCTGAAGGGAAGCATCGCAATCTATAACTAGTCTCACAGGAATGGTTCAAACATAGTCAGTAAAAGGAGTCAATCTACTTGTACTTAAGTCGGTATTGTGCCTTTTTTATTTAATTCCGAGGCAATTTCTGTGTTTCATCGTCAATAAGAAGGTCCAAGGGATACAGTAAACCTGAAGTGAAGCATCGGAATCTATAACTAGTATCACAGGAGTGGTTCAAACCATAGACAGTAGGAAGAATCAGTCTTCTTGTACTTAAGTCGGCATTGTGCCTTTTCTATTTAATTCCGATACAATTTCTGTGTTTCATCGTCAAAAAGTAGGTCAGAGGGGTACAGAAAAGCTGAAGTGAAGCATCGGAATCTATAAGTAGTGTCACAGGAATGGCTCAAAGCATAGTCAGTAAGAGGAGTCAGTCTTTTTGTACTTAAGTCGGCAGTGTGCCTATTGTGTTAATTCCGATGCGATTTCTGTATTTCATCGTAAATAAGAAGGTCCAAGGGATACAGTAAACCTGAAGTGAAGCATCGGAATCTATAACTAGTGTCACAGGAATGGTTCAGAACACAGACAGTAAGATGAGTCAGTCTTCTTGTACTTAAGTCGGCATTGTGCCTTTTGTATTTAATTCCGATGCAATTTCTGTCTTTCATCGTCAATAAGAAGGTCCAAGGGATACAGTAAACCTCAAGTGAAGCATCGGAATCTATAACTAGTGTCACAGGAATGGTTCAAAACATAGTCAATAGGAAGAGTCGGTCTTCATGTACTTAAGTCGGCATTGTGCCTTTTGTATTTAATTCCGATGCAATTTCTGTGTTTCATCGTCAATAAGAAGGTCCAAGAGATACAGTAAACCTCAAATGAAGCATCGGAATCTATAACTAGTGTCACAGGAATGGTTCAAATCATAGTCAGTAGGAAGTGTTAGTCTTCATGTACTTAAGTCGGCAATGTGCCTTTGTATTTAATTCCGATGCAATTTCTGTGTTTCATCGTCAATAAGAAGGTCCAAGGGAAACAATAAACCTGGAGTGAAGCGTCGGAATCTATAACTAGTGTCACAGGAATGGTTAAAACATAGACAGTAAGAAGAGTCAGTCTTCCTTGTACTTAAATCGGCATTGTGCCATTGGTATTAAATTCCGATGCAATTTCTGTGTTTCATCGTCAATAAGAAGGTCCAAGGGATACAGTAAACCTGAAGTGAAGCATCGTAATCTATAACTAGTGACACAGGAATGGTTCAAACATAGACATTAGGAAGAGTCAGTCATCTTGTTCTTAAGTCTTCCTGTGCCTTTTGTATTTAATTCCGATGCAATTTCTGTGTTTCATTGCAAATAAGACGGTCCAAGGGACACAGTAAGCCTGAAGTGAAGCATCGGAATCTGAAACTAGTGTCACAGGAATGGTTCAATACAAAGTAAGTAAGAAGAGTCAGTCTTCTTATCCTTAAGTCTGCATTGTGCCTCTTGTATTTAATTCCGATGCAATTTCTGTGTTTGATCGTCAATAAGAAGGTCCATGGGATATAGTAAGCCTGGAGTGTAGCATCGGAATCTATAACTAGTGTCACAGGAATGGTTCAAATCATAGACAGTAAGAAGTGTCAGTCTTCGTGTACTTAAGTCGGAATTTTGCTTTTTCTATTTAATTCCGATGTAATTTCTGTGTTTCATCGTCAACAAGAAGGTCCAAGGGATACAGTAAACCTGAGGTGAAGCATCGGAATCTATAACTAGTGTCACAGGAATGGTTCAAAACATAGACATTAAGAAGAGTCAGTCTTCTTGTACTTAAGTCGGTATTGTGCCTTTTCTATTTAATTCCGATGCATTTTCTGTGTTTCATCGTCAATAACAAGGTCCAAGGGATACAGTATACCTGGAGTTTAGCATCGGAATCTATAACTAGTGTCACTGGAATGGTTCAAAACATAGACAGTAAGAAGATCAGTCTTCTTGTACATAAGTCGGCATTGTGCCTTTTGTATTTAATTCCGATGGAATTTCTGTGTTTCATCGTCAATAAGAAGGTCAGAGGGATACAGTAAAGCTGAAGGGAAGCATCGCAATCTATAACCAGTCTCACAGGAATGGTTCAAATCATAGTCAGTAAAAAGAGTCAGTCTTCTTATACTTAAGTCGGCATTGTGCCCCTTGTATTTAATTGCGATGCAATTTCTGTGTTTCATCGTCAATAAGAAGGTCAGAGGGATACAGTAAACCTGAAGTGACGTATCGGAATCTATAACTAGTGTCACAATAATGGTTCAAATCATAGTCAGTAGGTAGTGTCGGTCTTCATGTACTTAAGTCGGCATTGTGCCTTTTGTATTTAATTCCGATGCAATTTCTGTGTTTCATCGTCAATAAGAAGGTCAGAGGGATACAGTAAACCTGAAGGGAAGCATCGCAATCTATAACAAGTCTCACCGGAATGGTTCAAAACATAGTCAGTAAAAGGAGTCAGTCGTCTTGTACTTAAGTCGGCATTGTGCCTTTTGTATTTAATTCCGAGGCAATTTCTGTGTTTCATCGTCAATTAGAAGGTCCTAGGGATACAGTGAACCTGAAGTGAAGCATCGGAATCTATAACTAGTGTAACAGGAATGGTTCCAAACATAGACAGTAGGAAGAGTAAGTCTTCTGGTACTTAAGTCGGCATTGTGCCTTTTCTATTTAATTCCGATGCAATTTCTGTGTTTCATCGTCAAAAAGTAGGTCAGAGGGGTACAGTAAAGCTGAAGTGAAGCATCGGAATCTATAACTAGTGTCACAGGAATGGTTCAAATCATAGTCAGTAAGAGGAGTCAGTCTTTTTGTACTTAAGTCGGCAGTGTGCCTATTGTGTTAATTCCGATGCGGGTTCTGTATTTCATCGTCAATAAGAAGGTCCAAGGGATACAGTAAACCTGAAGTGAAGCATCGGAATCTATAACTGGCGTCACAGGAATGGTTCAGAACATAGACAGTAGGATGAGTCAGTCATCTTGTACTTAAGTCGGTATTGTGCCTTTTATATTTAATTCCGATGCAATTTCTGTGTTTCATCGTCAATAAGAAGGTCCAAGGGATACAGTAAACCTAAAGTGAAGCATCGGAATCTATAACTCGTGTCACAGGAATGGTTCAAAACGTAGTCAGTAGGAAGAGTCGGTCTTCATGTACTTAATTCGGCATTGTGCTTTTTGTAATTAATTCCGATGCAATTTCTGTGCTTCATCGTCAATAAGAAGGTCCAAGGGATACAGTAAAACTGGAGTGAAGCATCGGAATCTATAACTAGTGTCACAGGAATGGTTCAAAACATAGACAGTAAGAAGAGTCAGACTTCTTGTACTTAATTCTGCTTTGTGCATTTTGTGTTTAATTCCGATGCAATTTCTGTGTTTCATCGTCAATAAGAAGGTCCAAGGGATACAGTAAACCTGAAGTGAAGCATCGGAATTTATAACTAGTGTCACAGGAACGGTTCAAACATAGTCATAGTCAGTAGGAAAAGTTGGTCTTCATGTACTTAAGTCGGCATTGTGCCTTTTGTATTTAATTCCGATGCAATTTCTCTGTTTCATCGTCAATAAGAAGGTCCAAGGGATAAAGTAAACCTGAAGTGAAGCATCGTAATCTATAACTAGTGACACAGGAATGTTTCAAAACATAGACATTAGGAAGAGTCAGTCTTCTTGTACTGAAGTCGGCACTGTGCCTTTTGTATATTAATTCCGATGCAATTTCTGTGTTTCATTGCAAATAAGACGGTCCAAGGGATACAGCAAACTGAGTGAAGCATCGGAATCTATAACTAGTGTCACAGGAATGGTTCAAAACAAAGTAAGTAAGAAGAGTCAGTCTTCTTATCCTTAAGTCTGCAATTGTGCCTCTTGTACTTAATTCCGATGCAATTTCTGTGTTTCATCGTCAATAAGAAGGTCCATGGGATATAGTAAGCCTGGAGTGTAGCATCGGAATCTATAACTAGTGTCACAGGAATGTTTCAAATCATAGACAGTAAGAAGTGTCAGTCTTCGTGTACTTTAAGTCGGAATTTTGCCTTTTCTATGTAATTCCGATGCAATTTCCGTGTTTCATCGTCAATAAGAACCAAGGGATACAGTAAATCTGAGGTGAAGCATCGTAATCTATAACTAGTGTCACAGGAATGGTTCAAAGCATAGACAGTAAGAAGAGTCAGTCTTCTTGTACTTAAGTCGGCATTGTGCATTTTCTATTTAATTCAGATGCAATTTCTGTGTTTCATCGTCAATAAGAAGGTCCAAGGGATGCAGTAAACCTGAAGTGAAGCATCGGAGTCTATAACTAGTGTCACAAGACTGGTTCAAAAATAGACAGTAAGATGAGTCAGTCTTCTTGAACTTAATTCTGCATTGTGCCTTTTGTATTTATTTCCGATGCAATTTCTGTGTTTCATCGTCAATAAGAAGGTCCAAGGGATACAGTAAACCTGAAGTGAAGCATCGGAATCTATAACTAGTGTCACAGGAATGGTTCAAAACATAGTCAGTAAGGAGAGTCAGTCTTCTTGTACTTAAGTCGGCATTGTGCCTTTTGTATTTAATTCCGATGCATTTTCTGTGTTTCATCGTCATAAGAAGGTCCAAGGGATACAGTAAACCTGAAGTGAAGCATCGTAATTTATAACTAGTGTCACAGGAAGGGTTCAAAACATAGTCAGTAAGGAGAGTCAGCCTTTTTGTACTTTAGTCGGCATTGTGCCTTTTGTATTTAATTCCGATGCAATTGCTGTGTTTCATCGTCAATAAGAAGGACCAAGGGATACAGTAAACCTGGAGTGAAGCATCGGAATCTATAACTAGGGTCACAGGGATGGTTCAAATCATAAACAGTAAGAAGAGTCAGTCTTGTTGTACTTAAGTCGGCATTGTGCCTTTTCTATTTAATTCCGATGCAATTTCTGTGTTCATCGTCAATACGAAGGTCAGAGGGATACAGTAATCCTGAAGTGGAGCATCGGAATCTATAAGTAGTGTCACAGAACGGTTCAAAACAAGGTCAGTAAGAAAACTCAGTCTTCTTGTCCTTAAGTCGGCATTGTGCCTTTTGTATTTAATTCCGGTGCAATTTCTGTGTTTCATCGTCAATAAGAAGATCCGAGGGTTACAGTAAACCTGGAGTGAAGCATCGGAATCTATAAATAGTGTCACAGGAATGGTTCAAAACATAGACAGTAAGAAGAGTCAGACTTCTTGTACTTAATTCTGCTTTGTGCATTTTGTGTTTAATTCCGATGCATTTCTGTGTTTCATCGTCAATAAGAAGGTCCAAGGGATACAGTAAACCTGAAGTGAAGCATCGGAATTTATAACAAGTGTCACAGGAATGGTTCAAAGCATAGTCAGTAAGAAGAGTCAGTCTTCTTGTACTTAAGTCGGCATTGTGCATTTTGAATTTAATTCCGATGCAATTTCTGTGTTTCATCGTCAATAAGAAGGACCAAGATATACAGTAAACTTGGAGTGAAGCATCGGAATCTATAACTAGTGTCACAGGGATGGTTCAAAACATAGACAGTAAGAAGAGTCAGTCTTCTTGTACTTAAGTCGGCATTGTGCCTTTTCTATTTAATTCCGATGCATTTTCTGTGTTTCATCGTCGATAAGAAGGTCAGAGGGATACAGTAAACCTGAAGTGAAGCATCGGAATCCATAACTAGTGTCACAGGAATGGTTCAAAACATAGTCAGTAAGAAGAGTTAGTCTTCTTGTACTTAAGTCGGCATTGTGCCTTTTGTATTTAATTCCGATGCAATTTCTGTAGTTCATCGTCAATAAGCAGGTCCAAGGGATGCAGTAAACCTGGAGTGAAGCATCGGAATCTATAACTAGTGTCACAGGAATGGTACAAAACATAGTCAGTAAGAAGAGTCAGTCTTCTTGTACTTAAGTCGGCATTGTGCCTTTTGTATTTAATTCCGATGCAATTTCTGTGTTTCATCGTCAATAAGATGGTCAGAGGATACAATAAACCTGAAGTGAAGCATCGGAATCTATAACTAGTGTCACAGGAATGGTTTCTAAACAAAGTCAGTAAGAAGAGTCAGCTTCTTGTCCTTAAGTCGGCATTGTGCGTTTTGTATTTAATTCCGATGCAATTCCTGTGTTTCATCGTCAATAAGAAGGTCCAAGGGATACAGTAAACCTGGAGTGAAGCATCGGAATCTGTAACTAGTGTCAATGGAATGGTTCAAAACATAATCATTAAGGAGAGTCAGTCTCTTGTACTTAAGTCGCATTGTGCCTTTTCTATATAATTCCGATGCAATTTCTGTGTTTCATCGTCAATTAGAAGGTCCAAGGGATATAGTAAACCTGGAGTGAAGCATCGGAATCTATAACTAGTGTTACAGGAATGGTTCAAAACATAGACAGTAAGAAGAGTCAGTCTTCTTGTACTTACGTCGACATTGTGCCTTTTCTATTTAATTCCGATGCAATTTTTGTGTTTCATCGTCAATAAGAAGGTCAGAGGGATACAATAAACCTGAAGTGAGGCATCGGAATCTATAACTAGTGTCACAGGAATGGTTCAAACAAAGTCAGTAAGAAGAGTCAGTCTTCTTGTCCTTAAGTCGGCATTGTGCCTTTTGTATTTAATTCCGATGCAATTTCTGTGTTTCATCGTCAATAAGAAGGTCCAAGGGATACAGTAAACCTGAAGTGAAGCTTCGGAATCTATAGCTGGTGTCACAGGAATGCTTCAAAAGCGTAGTCAGTAATAAGAGTCAGTTTTCTTGTCCTTACGTCGGCATTGTGCTTTTGTAATTAATTCCGATGCTATTTCTGTGTTTCATCGTCAATAAGAAGGTCCAAGGGATACAGTAAACCTGGAGTGAAGCATCGGAATCTATAACTAGTGTCACAGGAGTGGTTCAAATCATAGACAGTAAGAAGAGTCAGTCTTCTTGACCTTAATTATGCTTTGTGCCTTTTGTATTTAATTCCGATGCAATTTCTGTGTTTCATCGTCAATAAGAAGGTCCAAGTATACAGTAAGCCTGAAGTTAAGCATCGGATCTATAACTAGTGTCACAGGAATGGTTCAAAACATAGTCAGTAAGAAGAGTCAGGGTTTGAACTTAAGTCGGCATTGTGCCTTTTCTATTTAATTCCGATGCAATTTCTGTGGTTTCATCGTCAATAAGAAGGTGCAAGGATACAGTAAACCTGGAGTGAAGCATCGGAATTTATAACTAGTGTCACAGGAATGGTTCAAAACATAGTCAGTAAGAAGAGTCCAGTCTTCTTGTACTTAAGTCGGTATTGTGCCTTTTTATTTAATTCCGATGCAATTTCTGTGTTTCATCGTCAATAAGAAGGTCAGAGGGGTACAATAAACCTGAAGTGAAGCATCGGAATCTATAACTAGTGTCACAGGATTGGTTCAAAGCAAAGTCAGTAAGAAGTGTCAGTCTTCTTGTCCTTAGGTCGGCATTGTGCCTTTTCTATTTAATTCCGATGCAATTTCTGTGTTTCATTGTCAATAAGAAGGTCCAAGGGATACAGTAAACATGGAGTGAAGCATCGGAATCTATAACTGGTGTCAATGGAATGGTTCAAAACATAGTCAGTAAGAAGAGTCAGTCTTCTTGTACTTAAGTCGGCATTGTGCTTTTTCTATTTAATTCGATGCAATTTCTGTGTTTCATCGTCAATAAGAAGGTCCAAGGGATATAGTAAGCCTGGAGTGAAGCATCGGAATCTATCACTAGTGTCACAGGAATGGTTCAAAACATAGGCAGTAAGAAGAGGCAGACTTCTTGTACTTACGTCGACATTGTGCCTTTTCTATTTAATTCCGATGCAATTACTGTGTTTCATCGTCAATAAGAAGGTCAGAGGGATTCAGTAATCCTGAAGTGGAGCGTCGGAATCTATAACTAGTGTCACAGGAATGGTTCAAAACAAGGTCAGTAAGAAGACTCAGTCTTCTTGTCCTTAAGTCGGCATTGTGCCTTTTGTATTTAATTCCGATGCAATTTCTGTGTTTCATCGTCAATAAGAAGGTCCATGGGATAGAGTAAACCTGGAGTGAAGCATCGGAATCTATAACTAGTGGTCACAGGAATGGTTCAAAGCATAGACAGTAAGAAGAGTCAGACTTCTTGTACTTAACTCTGCTTTGTGCATTTTGTATTTAATTCCGATGCAATTTCTGTGTTTCATCGTCAATAAGAAGGTCCAAGGGAAAACAGTAAACCTGGAGTGAAGCGTCGGAAAATATAACTAGTGTCACAGGAATGGTTAAAACATAGACAGTAAGAAGAGTCAGTCTTCTCTGTACTTAAATCGGCATTGTGCCCTTGGTATTAAATTCCGAAGCAATTTCTGTGTTTCATCGTCAATAAGAATGTCCAAGGAAAACAGTAAACCTCAAGTGAAGCATCGGAATCTATAACTAGTGTCACAGGAACGGTTCAAACATAGTCAGAAGGAAGAGTTGGTCTTCATGTACTTAAATCGGCATTGTGCCTTTTGTATTTAATTTCGATGCAATTTCTGTGTTTTCATCGTCAATAAGAAGGTCCAAGGGATACAGTAAACCTGAAGTGAAGCATCGAAATCTATAACTAGTGACACAGGAATGGTTCAAAACATAGACATTAGGAAGAGTCAGTCTTCTTGTACTTAAGTCGGCACTGTGCCTTTTGTATTTAATTCCGATGCAATTTCTGTGTTTCATTGCAAACAAGACGGTCCAAGGGATACAGTAAACTTGAAGTGAAGTATCGGAAACTAAACTAGTGTCACAGGAATGTTGAAAACAATGTAAGTAAGAAGAGTCAGTCTTCTTATCCTTAAGTCTGCATTGTGCCTCTTGTATGTAATTCCGATGCAATTTCTGTGTTCCATCGTCAATAAGAAGTTCCATGGGATATAGTAAGCCTGGAGTGTAGCATCGGAATCTATAACTGGTGTCACAGGAATGGTTCAAATCATAGACAGTAAGAAGTGTCAGTCTTCGTGTACTTAAGTCGGAATTTTGCCTTTTCTATTTAGTTCCGATGCAATTTCTGTGTTTCATCGTCAATAAGAAGGTCCAAGGGATACAGTACACCTGAGGTGAAGCATCGGAATCTATAACTAGTGTCACTGAATGGTTCAAAACATAGACAGTGAGAAGAGTGTCTTCTTGTATTTAAGTCGGCATTGTGCAATTTGTATTTAATTCCGATGCAATTTCTGTGTTTCATCGTCAATAAGAAGGTCAGAGGGATACAGTAAACTGAAGTGAAGCATCGGAATCTAAAGCTAGTGTCACAGGAATGGTTCAAAACATAGTCAGAAAGAAGAGTCAGTCTTCTTGTACTTAAGTCGGCATTGTGACTTTTCTATTTAATTCCAATGCAATTTCTGTGTTACGTCGTCAATAACAAGGTCCAAGGGATACAGTATACCTCAAGTGAAGCATTAGAATCTATAACTAGTGTCACAGGAATGGTTCAAGACATAGGAAGTAAGACGAGTCAGTCTTCTAGTACTTAAGTCAACATTGTGCCTTTTCTATTTAATTCCGATGCAATTTCTGTGTTTCATAGTCAATAAGAAGGTCAGAGGGATACAGTAAACCTGAAGGGAAGCATCGCAATCTATAACTAGTCTCACAGGAATGGTTCAAACATAGTCAGTAAAAGGAGTCAATCTACTTGTACTTAAGTCGGCATTGTGCCTTTTTTATTTAATTCCGAGGCAATTTCTGTGTTTCATCGTCAATAGGAAGGTCCAAGGGATACAGTAAACCTGAAGTGAGGCATCGGAATCTATAACTAGTATCACAGGAATGGTTCAAACCATAGACAGTAGGAAGAATCAGTCTTCTTGTACTTAAGTCGGCATTGTGCCTTTTCTATTTAATTCCGATGCAATTTCTGTGTTTCATCGTCAAAAAGTAGGTCAGAGGGGTACAAAAAAGCTGAAGTGAAGCATCGGAATCTATAAGTAGTGTCACAGGAATTGCTCAAAGCATAGTCAGTAAGAGGAGTCAGTCTTTTTGTACTTAAGTCGGCAGTGTGCCTATCGTGTTAATTCCGATGCGATTTCTGTATTTCATCGTAAATAAGAAGGTCCAAGGGATACAGTAAACCTGAAGTGAAGCATCGGAATCTATAACTAGTGTCACAGGAATGGTTCAGAACACAGACAGTAAGATGAGTCAGTCTTCTTGTACTTAAGTCGGCATTGTGCCTTTGTATTTAATTCCGATGCAATTTCTGTCTTTCATCGTCAATAAGAAGGTCCAAGGGATACAGTAAACCCCAAGTGAAGCATCGGAATCTATAACTAGTGTCACAGGAATGGTTTCAAAACATAGTCAATAGGAAGAGTCGGTCTTCATGTACTTAAGTCGGCATTGTGCCTTTTGTATTTAATTCCGATGCAATTTCTGTGTTTCATCGTCAATAAGAAGGTCCAAGAGATACAGTAAACCTCAAATGAAGCATCGGAATCTATAACTAGTGTCACAGGAATGGTTCAAATCATAGTCAGTAGAAGTGTTAGTCTTCATGTACTTAAGTCGGCAATGTGCCTTTTGTATTAATTCCGATGCAATTCTGTGTTTCATCGTCAATAAGAAGGTCCAAGGGAAACAGTAAACCTGGAGTGAAGCGTCGGAATGTATAACTAATGTCACAGAATGGTTAAAATATGGACTGTAAGAAGAGTCAGTCTTCCTTGTACTTAAATCGGCATTGTGCCATTGGTATTAAATTCCGATGCAATTTCTGTGTTTCATCGTCAATAATAAGGTCCAAGGGATACAGTAAACCTGAAGTGAAGCATCGTAATCTATAACTAGTGACACAGGAATGGTTCAAAACATAGACATTAGGAAGAGTCAGTCATCTTGTACTTAAGTCTTCACTGTGCCTTTTGTATTTAATTCCGATGCAATTTCTGTGTTCATTGCAAATAAGACGGTCCAAGGGACACAGTAAGCCTGAAGTGAAGCATCGGAATCTGAAACTAGTGTCACAGAATGGTTCAATACAAAGTAAGTAAGAAGAGTCAGTCTTCTTATCCTTAAGTCTGCATTGTGCCTCTTGTATTTAATTCCGATGCAATTTCTGTGTTTGATCGTCAATAAGAAGGTCCATGGGATATAGTAAGCCTGGAGTGTAGCATCGAATCTATAACTAGTGTCACAGGAATGGTTCAAATCATAGACAGTAAGAAGTGTCAGTCTTCGTGTACTTAAGTCGGAATTTTGCCTTTTCTATTTAATTCCGATGCAATTTCTGTGTTTCATCGTCAACAAGAAGGTCCAAGGGATACAGTAAACCTGAGGTGAAGCATCAGAATCTATAACTAGTGTCACAGGAACGGTTCAAAACAAGGTCAGTAAGAAAACTCAGTCTTCTTGTCCTTAAGTCGGCATTGTGCCTTTTGTATTTAATTCCGGTGCAATTTCTGTGTTTCATCGTCAATAAGAAGATCCGAGGGTTACAGTAAACCTGGAGTGAAGCATCGGAATCTATAAATAGTGTCACAGGAATGGTTCAAAACATAGACAGTAAGAAGAGTCAGACTTCTTGTACTTAATTCTGCTTTGTGCATTTTGTGTTTAATTCCGATGCAATTTCTGTGTTTCATCGTCAATAAGAAGGTCCAAGGGATACAGTAAACCTGAAGTGAAGCATCGGAATTTATAACAAGTGTCACAGGAATGGTTCAAAGCATAGTCAGTAAGAAGAGTCAGTCTTCTTGTACTTAAGTCGGCATTGTGCATTTTGAATTTAATTCCGATGCAATTTCTGTGTCTCATCGTCAATAAGAAGGACCAAGATATACAGTAAACTTGGAGTGAAGCATCGGAATCTATAACTAGTGTCACAGGGATGGTTCAAAACATAGACAGTAAGAAGAGTCAGTCTTCTTGTACTTAAGTCGGCATTGTGCCTTTTCTATTTAATTCCGATGCATTTTCTGTGTTTCATCGTCGATAAGAAGGTCAGAGGGATACAGTAAACCTGAAGTGAAGCATCGGAATCCATAACTAGTGTCACAGGAATGGTTCAAAACATAGTCAGTAAGAAGAGTTAGTCTTCTTGTACTTAAGTCGGCATTGTGCCTTTTGTATTTAATTCCGATGCAATTTCTGTAGTTCATCGTCAATAAGCAGGTCCAAGGGATGCAGTAAACCTGGAGTGAAGCATCGGAATCTATAACTAGTGTCACAGGAATGGTACAAAACATAGTCAGTAAGAAGAGTCAGTCTTCTTGTACTTAAGTCGGCATTGTGCCTTTTGTATTTAATTCCGATGCAATTTCTGTGTTTCATCGTCAATAAGATGGTCAGAGCGATACAATAAACCTGAAGTGAAGCATCGGAATCTATAACTAGTGTCACAGGAATGGTTTCTAAACAAAGTCAGTAAGAAGAGTCAGCTTCTTGTCCTTAAGTCGGCATTGTGCGTTTTGTATTTAATTCCGATGCAATTCCTGTGTTTCATCGTCAATAAGAAGGTCCAAGGGATACAGTAAACCTGGAGTGAAGCATCGGAATCTGTAACTAGTGTCAATGGAATGGTTCAAAACATAATCATTAAGGAGAGTCAGTCTTCTTGTACTTAAGTCGGCATTGTGCCTTTTCTATATAATTCCGATGCAATTTCTGTGTTTCATCGTCAATTAGAAGGTCCAAGGGATATAGTAAACCTGGAGTGAAGCATCGGAATCTATAACTAGTGTTACAGGAATGGTTCAAAACATAGACAGTAAGAAGAGTCAGTCTTCTTGTACTTACGTCGACATTGTGCCTTTTCTATTTAATTCCGATGCAATTTTTGTGTTTCATCGTCAATAAGAAGGTCAGAGGGATACAATAAACCTGAAGTGAGGCATCGGAATCTATAACTAGTGTCACAGGAATGGTTCAAACAAAGTCAGTAAGAAGAGTCAGTCTTCTTGTCCTTAAGTCGGCATTGTGCCTTTTGTATTTAATTCCGATGCAATTTCTGTGTTTCATCGTCAATAAGAAGGTCCAAGGGATACAGTAAACCTGAAGTGAAGCTTCGGAATCTATAGCTGGTGTCACAGGAATGCTTCAAAAGCGTAGTCAGTAATAAGAGTCAGTTTTCTTGTCCTTACGTCGGCATTGTGCTTTTGTAATTAATTCCGATGCTATTTCTGTGTTTCATCGTCAATAAGAAGGTCCAAGGGATACAGTAAACCTGGAGTGAAGCATCGGAATCTATAACTAGTGTCACAGGAGTGGTTCAAATCATAGACAGTAAGAAGAGTCAGTCTTCTTGACCTTAATTATGCTTTGTGCCTTTTGTATTTAATTCCGATGCAATTTCTGTGTTTCATCGTCAATAAGAAGGTCCAAGGTATACAGTAAGCCTGAAGTTAAGCATCGGATCTATAACTAGTGTCACAGGAATGGTTCAAAACATAGTCAGTAAGAAGAGTCAGGGTTTGAACTTAAGTCGGCATTGTGCCTTTTCTATTTAATTCCGATGCAATTTCTGTGTTTCATCGTCAATAAGAAGGTGCAAGGGATACAGTAAACCTGGAGTGAAGCATCGGAATTTATAACTAGTGTCACAGGAATGGTTCAAAACATAGTCAGTAAGAAGAGTCAGTCTTCTTGTACTTAAGTCGGTATTGTGCCTTTTTATTTAATTCCGATGCAATTTCTGTGTTTCATCGTCAATAAGAAGGTCAGAGGGGTACAATAAACCTGAAGTGAAGCATCGGAATCTATAACTAGTGTCACAGGATTGGTTCAAAGCAAAGTCAGTAAGAAGTGTCAGTCTTCTTGTCCTTAGGTCGGCATTGTGCCTTTTCTATGTAATTCCGATGCAATTTCTGTGTTTCATTGTCAATAAGAAGGTCCAAGGGATACAGTAAACATGGAGTGAAGCATCGGAATCTATAACTGGTGTCAATGGAATGGTTCAAAACATAGTCAGTAAGAAGAGTCAGTCTTCTTGTACTTAAGTCGGCATTGTGCTTTTTCTATTTAATTCCGATGCAATTTCTGTGTTTCATCGTCAATAAGAAGGTCCAAGGGATATAGTAAGCCTGGAGTGAAGCATCGGAATCTATCACTAGTGTCACAGGAATGGTTCAAAACATAGGCAGTAAGAAGAGGCAGACTTCTTGTACTTACGTCGACATTGTGCCTTTTCTATTTAATTCCGATGCAATTACTGTGTTTCATCGTCAATAAGAAGGTCAGAGGGATACAGTAATCCTGAAGTGGAGCGTCGGAATCTATAACTAGTGTCACAGGAATGGTTCAAAACAAGGTCAGTAAGAAGACTCAGTCTTCTTGTCCTTAAGTCGGCATTGTGCCTTTTGTATTTAATTCCGATGCAATTTCTGTGTTTCATCGTCAATAAGAAGGTCCATGGGATAGAGTAAACCTGGAGTGAAGCATCGGAATCTATAACTAGTGTCACAGGAATGGTTCAAAGCATAGACAGTAAGAAGAGTCAGACTTCTTGTACTTAACTCTGCTTTGTGCATTTTGTATTTAATTCCGATGCAATTTCTGTGTTTCATCGTCAATAAGAAGGTCCAAGGGAAACAGTAAACCTGGAGTGAAGCGTCGGAAAATATAACTAGTGTCACAGGAATGGTTAAAACATAGACAGTAAGAAGAGTCAGTCTTCTCTGTACTTAAATCGGCATTGTGCCCTTGGTATTAAATTCCGAAGCAATTTCTGTGTTTCATCGTCAATAAGAATGTCCAAGGAAAACAGTAAACCTCAAGTGAAGCATCGGAATCTATAACTAGTGTCACAGGAACGGTTCAAACATAGTCAGAAGGAAGAGTTGGTCTTCATGTACTTAAATCGGCATTGTGCCTTTTGTATTTAATTTCGATGCAATTTCTGTGTTTCATCGTCAATAAGAAGGTCCAAGGGATACAGTAAACCTGAAGTGAAGCATCGAAATCTATAACTAGTGACACAGGAATGGTTCAAAACATAGACATTAGGAAGAGTCAGTCTTCTTGTACTTAAGTCGGCACTGTGCCTTTTGTATTTAATTCCGATGCAATTTCTGTGTTTCATTGCAAACAAGACGGTCCAAGGGATACAGTAAACTTGAAGTGAAGTATCGGAAACTATAACTAGTGTCACAGGAATGGTTGAAAACAATGTAAGTAAGAAGAGTCAGTCTTCTTATCCTTAAGTCTGCATTGTGCCTCTTGTATGTAATTCCGATGCAATTTCTGTGTTCCATCGTCAATAAGAAGTTCCATGGGATATAGTAAGCCTGGAGTGTAGCATCGGAATCTATAACTGGTGTCACAGGAATGGTTCAAATCATAGACAGTAAGAAGTGTCAGTCTTCGTGTACTTAAGTCGGAATTTTGCCTTTTCTATTTAGTTCCGATGCAATTTCTGTGTTTCATCGTCAATAAGAAGGTCCAAGGGATACAGTACACCTGAGGTGAAGCATCGGAATCTATAACTAGTGTCACTGGAATGGTTCAAAACATAGACAGTGAGAAGAGTGTCTTCTTGTATTTAAGTCGGCATTGTGCAATTTGTATTTAATTCCGATGCAATTTCTGTGTTTCATCGTCAATAAGAAGGTCAGAGGGATACAGTAAACCTGAAGTGAAGCATCGGAATCTAAAGCTAGTGTCACAGGAATGGTTCAAAACATAGTCAGAAAGAAGAGTCAGTCTTCTTGTACTTAAGTCGGCATTGTGACTTTTCTATTTAATTCCAATGCAATTTCTGTGTTACGTCGTCAATAACAAGGTCCAAGGGATACAGTATACCTCAAGTGAAGCATTAGAATCTATAACTAGTGTCACAGGAATGGTTCAAGACATAGGAAGTAAGACGAGTCAGTCTTCTAGTACTTAAGTCAACATTGTGCCTTTTCTATTTAATTCCGATGCAATTTCTGTGTTTCATAGTCAATAAGAAGGTCAGAGGGATACAGTAAACCTGAAGGGAAGCATCGCAATCTATAACTAGTCTCACAGGAATGGTTCAAACATAGTCAGTAAAAGGAGTCAATCTACTTGTACTTAAGTCGGCATTGTGCCTTTTTTATTTAATTCCGAGGCAATTTCTGTGTTTCATCGTCAATAAGAAGGTCCAAGGGATACAGTAAACCTGAAGTGAGGCATCGGAATCTATAACTAGTATCACAGGAATGGTTCAAACCATAGACAGTAGGAAGAATCAGTCTTCTTGTACTTAAGTCGGCATTGTGCCTTTTCTATTTAATTCCGATGCAATTTCTGTGTTTCATCGTCAAAAAGTAGGTCAGAGGGGTACAAAAAAGCTGAAGTGAAGCATCGGAATCTATAAGTAGTGTCACAGGAATTGCTCAAAGCATAGTCAGTAAGAGGAGTCAGTCTTTTTGTACTTAAGTCGGCAGTGTGCCTATCGTGTTAATTCCGATGCGATTTCTGTATTTCATCGTAAATAAGAAGGTCCAAGGGATACAGTAAACCTGAAGTGAAGCATCGGAATCTATAACTAGTGTCACAGGAATGGTTCAGAACACAGACAGTAAGATGAGTCAGTCTTCTTGTACTTAAGTCGGCATTGTGCCTTTTGTATTTAATTCCGATGCAATTTCTGTCTTTCATCGTCAATAAGAAGGTCCAAGGGATACAGTAAACCCCAAGTGAAGCATCGGAATCTATAACTAGTGTCACAGGAATGGTTCAAAACATAGTCAATAGGAAGAGTCGGTCTTCATGTACTTAAGTCGGCATTGTGCCTTTTGTATTTAATTCCGATGCAATTTCTGTGTTTCATCGTCAATAAGAAGGTCCAAGAGATACAGTAAACCTCAAATGAAGCATCGGAATCTATAACTAGTGTCACAGGAATGGTTCAAATCATAGTCAGTAGGAAGTGTTAGTCTTCATGTACTTAAGTCGGCAATGTGCCTTTTGTATTTAATTCCGATGCAATTTCTGTGTTTCATCGTCAATAAGAAGGTCCAAGGGAAACAGTAAACCTGGAGTGAAGCGTCGGAATGTATAACTAATGTCACAGGAATGGTTAAAATATGGACTGTAAGAAGAGTCAGTCTTCCTTGTACTTAAATCGGCATTGTGCCATTGGTATTAAATTCCGATGCAATTTCTGTGTTTCATCGTCAATAATAAGGTCCAAGGGATACAGTAAACCTGAAGTGAAGCATCGTAATCTATAACTAGTGACACAGGAATGGTTCAAAACATAGACATTAGGAAGAGTCAGTCATCTTGTACTTAAGTCTTCACTGTGCCTTTTGTATTTAATTCCGATGCAATTTCTGTGTTTCATTGCAAATAAGACGGTCCAAGGGACACAGTAAGCCTGAAGTGAAGCATCGGAATCTGAAACTAGTGTCACAGGAATGGTTCAATACAAAGTAAGTAAGAAGAGTCAGTCTTCTTATCCTTAAGTCTGCATTGTGCCTCTTGTATTTAATTCCGATGCAATTTCTGTGTTTGATCGTCAATAAGAAGGTCCATGGGATATAGTAAGCCTGGAGTGTAGCATCGGAATCTATAACTAGTGTCACAGGAATGGTTCAAATCATAGACAGTAAGAAGTGTCAGTCTTCGTGTACTTAAGTCGGAATTTTGCCTTTTCTATTTAATTCCGATGCAATTTCTGTGTTTCATCGTCAACAAGAAGGTCCAAGGGATACAGTAAACCTGAGGTGAAGCATCAGAATCTATAACTAGTGTCACAGGAATGGTTCAAAACATAGACATTAAGAAGAGTCAGTCTTCTTGTACTTAAGTCGGTATTGTGCCTTTTCTATTTAATTCCGATGCATTTTCTGTGTTTCATCGTCAATAACAAGGTCCAAGGGATACAGTATACCTGGAGTGTAGCATCGGAATCTATAACTAGTGTCACTGGAATGGTTCAAATCATAGACAGTAAGAAGATCAGTCTTCTTGTACATAAGTCGGCATTGTGCCTTTTGTATTTAATTCCGATGGAATTTCTGTGTTTCATCGTCAATAAGAAGGTCAGAGGGATACAGTAAAGCTGAAGGGAAGCATCGCAATCTATAACCAGTCTCACAGGAATGGTTCAAATCATAGTCAGTAAAAAGAGTCAGTCTTCTTATACTTAAGTCGGCATTGTGCCTCTTGTATTTAATTGCGATGCAATTTCTGTGTTTCATCGTCAATAAGAAGGTCAGAGGGATACAGTAAAACTGAAGTGACGTATCGGAATCTATAACTAGTGTCACAATAATGGTTCAAATCATAGTCAGTAGGTAGTGTCGGTCTTCATGTACTTAAGTCGGCATTGTGCCTTTTTTATTTAATTCCGATGCAATTTCTGTGTTTCATCGTCAATAAGAAGATCAGAGGGATACAGTAAACCTGAAGGGAAGCATCGCAATCTATAACAAGTCTCACAGGAATGGTTCAAAACATAGTCAGTAAAAGGAGTCAGTCTTCTTGTACTTAAGTCGGCATTGTGCCTTTTGTATTTAATTCCAAAGCAATTTCTGTGTTTCATCGTCAATTAGAAGGTCCTAGGGATACAGTGAACCTGAAGTGAAGCATCGGAATCTATAACTAGAGTAACAGGAATGGTTCCAAACATAGACAATAGGAAGAGTAAGTCTTCTGGTACTTAAGTCGGCAATGTGCCTTTTCTATTTAATTCCGATGCAATTTCTGTGTTTCATCGTCAAAAAGTAGGTCAGAGGGGTACAGTAAAGCTGAAGTGAAGCATCGGAATCTATAACTAGTGTCACAGGAATGGTTCAAATCATAGTCAGTAAGAGGAGTAAGTCTTTTTGTACTTAAGTCGGCAGTGTGCCTATTGTGTTAATTCCGATGCGGGTTCTGTATTTCATCGTCAATAAGAAGGTCCAAGGGATACAGTAAACCTGAAGTGAAGCATCGGAATCTATAACTGGCGTCACTGGAATGGGTCAGAACATAGACAGTAGGATGAGTCAGTCATCTTGTACTTAAGTCGGTATTGTGCCTTTTATATTTAATTCCGATGCAATTTCTGTGTTTCATCGTCAATAAGAAGGTCCAAGGGATACAGTAAACCTAAAGTGAAGCATCGGAATCTATAACTCGTGTCACAGGAATGGTTCAAAACATAGTCAGTAGGAAGAGTCGTCTTCATGTACTTAATTCGGCATTGTGCTTTTTGTAATTAAATCCGATGCAATTTCTGTGCTTCATCGTCAATAAGAAGGTCCAAGGGATACAGTAAAACTGGAGTGAAGCGTCGGAATCTATAACTAGTGTCACAGGAATGGTTAAAACATAGACAGTAAGAAGAGTCAGTTTTCCTTGTACTTAAATCGACATTGTGCCTTTGGTATTAAATTCCGATGCAATTTCTGTGTTTCATCGTCAATAAGAAGGTCCAAGGGGTACAGTAAACCTCAAGTGAAGCATCGGAATCTATAACTAGTGTCACAGGAATGGCTCAAGACATAGGAAGTAAGACTAGTCAGTCTTCTTGTTCTTAAGCCGGCATTGTGCCTTTTGTACTTAATTTCGATGCAATTTCTGTGTTTCATCGTCAATAAGAAGGACCAAGGTATACAGTAAACCTGAAATGAAGCATCAGAATCTATAACTCGTGTCACTGGAATTTTTTAAAATATAGACAGTAAGGAGAGTCTGTCTTCTTGTACTTAAGTCGGCATTGTGCCTTTTGTATTTAATTCCGATGCAATTTCTGTGATTCGTCGTCAATAAGAAGACCCAAGGGATACAGTAAACCTGAAGTGAAGCATCGGACTCTATAACTAGTGTCACAGAAATGGTTCAAAACATAGACAGTAGAGGAGTCAGTCTTCTTGTAGTTAAGTCGGCATTGTGCATTTTGTATTTAATTCCGATGCAATTTGTGTGTTTCATCGTCAATAAGAAGGTCCAAGGGAAACAGTAAACCTGAAGTGAAGCATCGGAATCTATAACTAGTGTCACAGGAATGGTTCAAAACATAGTCACTAGGAAGAGTTTGTCTTATTGTCCTTAAGTCGGCATTGTGCCTTTTGTATTTAATACCGATGCAATTTCTGTGTTTCATCGTCAATAAGAAGGTCAGAGGGATACAGTAAACCTTAAGTGAATCATCGGATTCCAAAACTAGTGTCACAGGAATGGCACAAACATAGACACTAGGAAGAGTCAGTCTTCTTGTACTTAAGCCGGCATTGTGCCTTTTGTATTTAATTCCGATGCAATATCTGTGTTTCATCGTCAATAAGAATGTCCAAGGGATACAGTAAACCTGAAATGAGGCATCGGAATCTATAACTAGTTTCACTGGAATGGTTTATAATATACACAGTAAGAAGAGTCAGTCTTCTTGTACTTAAGTCGGTATTGTGCCTTTTGTATTTAATTCCGATGCAATTTCTGTGTTTCATCGTCAATGAGAAGGTCCAAGGTATACAGTAAACCTAAAGTGAAGCATGGGAATCCATAACTAGTGTCACTGGAATGGTTCAAAATATAGACAGTAAGAAGAGTCAGTCTTTTTGTACTTAAGTCGGCATTGTGCCATTTGTGTTTAATTCCGATGCAATTTCAGTGATTCATCGTCAATAAGAAGATCCAAGGGATACAGTAAACCTGAAGTGACGAATCGGACTCTATAACTATTGTCACAGAAATGGTTCAAAACATAGACAGTAGAAGAATCAGTCGTCTTGTACTTAAGTCGGCATTGTGCCTTTTGTATTTAATTCCGATTCAATTTCTGTGCTTCATCGTCAATAAGAAGGTCCAAGGGAAACAGTAAAACTGAAGTGAATAATCGGAATCTATAACTAAAGTCACAGGAATGGTTCAAAACATAGTCAGTAAGAAGAGTCTGTCTTCTTGTCCTTAAGTCGGCATTGTGCCTTTTGTATTTAACACCGATGCAATTTCTGTGTTTCATCGGCAATAAGGTCAGAGGGATAAACTAAACCTGAAGGAAAGCATCGGAATCTATAACTATTGTCACAGGAATGGTTCAAATTATAGACCGTAGGAAGAGGCAGTCTTCTTGTACTTAAGTCGGCATTGTGCCTTTTGTATTTAATTCCGAAGCAATTTCTGTGTTTCATCGTCAATAAGAAGGTCCAAGGTATACAGTAAACCTGAAGTGAAGCATCGGAATCTATAACGAGTGTCACAGATATGGTTCAACACATAGTCAGTAAGAAGAGTCAGTCTTCTTGTACTTAAGTCGCCATTCTGCCTTTTCTATTTATTTCCGATGCAATTTCTGTGTTTCATCGTCAATAACAAGGTCCAAGGGATACAGTAAACCTGGAGTGAAGCATCGGAATCTATAACTGGTGTCACAGGAATGGTTCAAAACATTGACAGTAAGAAAAGTCAGTCTTCTTGTACTTAAGTTGACATTGTGCCTTATCTATTTAAGTCCGATGCAATTTCTGTGTTTCATCGTCAATAAGAAGGTCCAAACGATACAGTAAACCTTGAGTGTAGCATCGGAATCTATAACTAGAGTCACAGGAATGGTTCAAAACATAGACAGTAAGAAGAATCAGTTTTCGTGTACTTAAGTCGGCATTTTTCCTTTTGTATTTAATTCCGATGCAATTTCTGTGTTTCGTCGTCAATAAGAAGGTCCAAGAGATTCAGTAAACCTGAAGTGAAGCATCGGAATCTATAACTAGTGTCACAGGAATGGTTCAAAACATAGTCAGTAAGGAGAGTCAGTCTTCTTGTACTTATGTCGGCATTGTGCCTTTTGCATTTAATTCCAATGCAATTTCTGTGTTTCATCGTCAATAAGAAGGTCCAAGGGATACAGTAAACCTCAAGTGAAGCATCGGAATCTATAACTAGTGTCACAGGAATGGTTCAAATCATAGTCAGTAGGAAGTGTCGGTCTTCAAATACTTAAGTCGGCATTGTGTATTTTGTATTAAATTCCGATGCAATTTCTGTGTTTCATCGTCAATAAGAAGGTCCAAGGGACACAGTAACCTTGGAGTGAAGCGTCGGAATCTATAACTAGTGTCACAGGAATGGTTAAAACATAGACAGTAAGAAGAGTCAGTTGTCCTTGTACTTAAATCGGCATTGTGCCTTTGGTATTAAATTCCGATGCAATTTCTGTGTTTCATCGTCAATAAGATGGTCCAAGGGATACAGTAAACCTCAAGTGAAGCATCGGAATCTATAACTAGTGTCACAGGAACGGTTCAAACATAGTCAGTAGGAAGAGTTGGTCTTCATGTACTTAAGTCGGCATTGTGCCTTTTGTATTTAATTCCGATGCAATTTCTCTGTTTCATCGTCAATAAGAAGGTCCAAGGGATACAGTAAACCTGAAGTGAAGCATCGTAATCTATAACTAGTGACACAGGAATGTTTCAAAACATAGACATTAGGAAGAGTCAGTCTTCTTGTACTGAAGTCGGCACTGTGCCTTTTGTATATAATTCCGATGCAATTTCTGTGTTTCATTGCAAATAAGACGGTCCAAGGGATACAGCAAACCTGAGTGAAGCATCGGAATCTATAACTAGTGGCACAGGAATGGTTCAAAACAAAGTAAGTAAGAAAAGTCAGTCTTCTTATCCTTAAGTCTGCATTGTGCCTCTTGTATTTAATTCCGATGCAATTTCTGTGTTTCATCGTCAATAAGAAGGTCCATGGGATATAGTAAGCCTGGAGTGTAGCATCGGAATCTATAACTAGTGTCACAGGAATGGTTCAAATCATAGACAGTAAGAAGTGTCAGTCTTCGTGTACTTAAGTCGGAATTTTGCTTTTTCTATGTAATTCCGATGCAATTTCCGTGTTTCATCGTCAATAAGGTCCAAGGGATACAGTAAACCCGAGGTGAAGCATCGTAATCTATAACTAGTGTCACAGGAATGGTTCAAAGCATAGACAGTAAGAAGAGTCAGTCTTCTTGTACTTAAGTCGGCATTGTGCCTTTTCTATTTAATTCAGATGCAATTCCTGTGTTTCATCGTCAATAACAAGGTCCACGGGATACAGTAAACCTGGAGTGTAGCATCGGAATCTATAACTAGTGTCACTGGAATGGTTCAAAGCATAGACAGTAAGAGGAGTCAGTCTTCTTGTACTTAAGTCGGCATTGTGCAATTTGTATTTAATTCCGATGCAATTTCTGTGTTTCATCGTCGAAAAGAAGGTCAGAGGGATACAGTAAACCTGAAGTGAAGCATAGGAATCTATAGCTAGTGTCACAGGAATGGTTCAAAACATAGTCAGTAAGAAGAGTCAGTCTTCTTGTCCTTAAATCGGCATTGTGACTTTTGTATTTAATTCCGATGCAATTCTGTGTTACGTCGTCAATAACAAGGTCCAAGGGATACAGTAAACCTCAAGTGAAGCATCGGAATCTATAACTAGTGTCACAGGAATGGTTCAAGACATAGGAAGTAAGACTAGTCAGTCTTCTTGTACTTAAGCCGGCATTGTGCCTTTTGTACTTAATTCCGATGCAATTTCTGTGTTTCATCGTCAATAAGAAGGTCCAAGGTATACAGTAAACCGGAAATGAAGCATCAGAATCTATAACTCGTGTCACTGGAATTTTTTAAAATATAGACAGTAAGAAGAGTCTGTCTTCTTGTACTTAAGTCGGCATTGTGCCTTTTGTAATTAATTCCGATGCAATTTCTGTGATTCGTCGTCAATAAGAAGACCCAAGGGATACAGTAAACCTGAAGTGAAGCATCGGACACTATAACTAGTGTCACAGAAATGGTTCAAAACATAGACAGTAGAGGAGTCAGTCTTCTTGTAGTTAAGTCGGCATTGTGCATTTTGTATTTAATTCCGATGCAATTTCTGTGTTTCATCGTCAATAAGAAGGTCCAGGGGAAACAGTAAACCTGAAGTGAAGCATCGGAATCTATAACTAGTGTCACAGGAATGGTTCAAAACATAGTCACTAGGAAGAGTGTGTCTTATTGTCCTTAAGTCGGCATTGTGCCTTTTGTATTTAATACCGATGCAATTTCTGTGTTTCACCGTCAATATGAAGGTCAGAGGGATACAGTAAACCTTAAGTGAAGCATCGGATTCCAAAACTAGTGTCACAGGAATGGCACAAACATAGACACTAGGAAGAGTCAGTCTTCTTGTACTTAAGCCGGCATTGTGCCTTTTGTATTTAATTCCGATGCAATATCTGTGTTTCATCGTCAATAAGAATGTCCAAGGGATACAGTAAACCTGAAATGAAGCATCGGAATCTATAACTAGTTTCACTGGAATGGTTTATAATATGGACAGTAAGAAGAGTCAGTCTTCTTGTACTTAAGTCGGTATTGTGCCTTTTGTATTTAATTCCGATGCAATTTCTGTGTTTCATCGTCAATGAGAAGGTCCAAGGTATACAGTAAACCTAAAGTGAAGCATGGGAATCTATAACTAGTGTCACTGGAATGGTTCAAAATATAGACAGTAAGAAGAGTCAGTCTTTTTGTACTTAAGTCGGCATTGTGCCATTTGTGTTTAATTCCGATGCAATTTCAGTGATTCATCGTCAATAAGAAGGTCCAAGGGATACAGTAAACCTGAAGTGAAGCATCGGACTCTATAACTATTGTCACAGAAATGGTTCAAAACATAGACAGTAGAAGAATCAATCGTCTTGTACTTAAGTCGGCATTGTGCTTTTGTATTTAATTCCGATTCAATTTCTGTGTTTCATCGTCAATAAGAACGTCCAAGGGAAACAGTAAAACTGAAGTGAATAATCGGAATCTATAACTAAAGTCACAGGAATGGTTCAAAACATAGTCAGTAAGAAGAGTCTGTCTTCTTGTCCTTAAGTCGGCATTGTGCCTTTTGTATTTAACACCGATGCAATATCTGTGTTTCATCGGCAATAAGGTCAGAGGGATAAACTAAACCTGAAGTGAAGCATCGGAATCTATAACTATTGTCACAGGAATGGTTCAAATTATAGACCGTAGGAAGAGGCAGTCTTCATGTACTTAAGTCGGCATTGTGCCTTTTGTATTTAATTCCGAAGCAATTTCTGTGTTTCATCGTCAATAAGAAGGTCCAAGGTATACAGTAAACCTGAAGTGAAGCATCGGAATCTATAACGAGTGTCACAGATATGGTTCAAAACATAGTCAGTAAGAAGAGTCAGTCTTCTTGTACTTAAGTCGGCATTCTGCCTTTTCTATTTATTTCCGATGCAATTTCTGTGTTTCATCGTCAATAACAAGGTCCAAGGGATACAGTAAACCTGGAGTGAAGCATCGGAAGTCATAACTGGTGTCACAGGAATGGTTCAAAACATCGACAGTAAGAAAAGTCAGTCTTCTTGTACTTAAGTTGACATTGTGCCTTATCTATTTAAGTCCGATGCAATTTCTGTGTTTCATCGTCAATAAGAAGGTCCAAACGATACAGTAAACCTTGAGTGTAGCATCGGAATCTATAACTAGAGTCACAGGAATGGTTCAAAACATAGACAGTAAGAGGAACCAGTTTTCGTGTACTTAAGTCGGCATTTTGCCTTTTGTATTTAATTCCGATGCAATTTCTGTGTTTCGTCGTCAATAAGAAGGTCCAAGGGATTCAGTAAACCTGAAGTGAAGCATCGGAATCTATAACTAGTGTCACAGGAATGGTTCAAAACATAGTCAGTAAGGAGAGTGAGTCTTCTTGTACTTATGTCGGCATTGTGCATTTTGTATTTAATTCCGATGCAATTTCTGTGTTTCATCGTCATTAAGAAGGTCCAAGGGATACAGTAACCCTGGAGTGAAGCATCGGAATCTATAACTAGTGTCAATGGAATGGTTCAAGACATAGACAGTAAGAAGAGTCAGTCTTCTTGTACTTAAGTCGGCAAAGTGCCTTTTGTATTTAATTCCATTGCAATTTCTGTGTTTCATCGTCAATAAGAAGGTCCAAGGAATACAGTAAACGTGAAGTGAAGCATCGGAATCTATAACTAGTGGCACAAGAATGGTATAAAACATAGACAGTAGGAAGAGTCAGTCCTCTTGCACTTAAGTCGGCATTATGCCTTTTGTATTTAATTCAGATGCAATTTCTGTGTTTCATCGTCACCAAGAAGGTCCAAGGGATACAGTAAACCTGAAGTGAAGCATCGGGATCTATAACTAGTGTCACAGGAATGGTTCACATCATAGACAGTAAGAAGAGTCAGTCTTCTTGTACTTAACTCGGCATTGTGCCTTTTGTATTTAATTCCGATGCAATTTCTGTCTTTCATCGTCAATAAGAAGGCCAGAGGGATACAGTAAGCCTGAAGTGAAGCATCGCAATCTGTAACTAGTGTCACATGTATGGTTCAAATTATAGTCAGTAAGAAGAGTCAGTCTTCTTGTACTTGAGTCGGCATTGAGCCTTTTGTATTTAATTCCGATGCAATTTCTGTGTTTCATCGTCAATAAGAAGGTCAGAGGGATACAGTAAACCTGAAGTGACGCATCGGAATCTATAACTAGTGTCACAGGAAGGGTTCAAATCATAGACAGTAAGAAAGGTCAGTCTTCTTGTACTTAAGACGGCATTGTGCCTTTTGTATTTAATTCCGATGCAATTTCTGTGTATCATCGTCAATAAGAAGGTCCAAGGGATACAGTAATCTTGAAGTGAAGCATCGGAATCTACGACTAGTGTCACAGGAATGGTTCAAAACATAGACAGTAAGAAAAGTCAGTCGTCTTGTACTTAAGTCATCATTGTGCCTCTACTATTTAATTCCGATGCAATTTCTGTGTTTCATCGTCAATAAGAAGGTCAGAGGGATACAGTAAACCTGAAGTGAAGCATCGGAATCTATAACTAGTGTCACAGGAAAGGTTCAAAACATAGACAGTAAGAAGAGTGAGTCTTCTTGTACTTAAGTCGGCATTTTGCCTTTTGTATTTAATTCCGATGCAATTTCTGTCTTTCATCGTCATTATGAAGGTCCATAGGATACAGTAAACCTCAAGTGAAGCATCGGAATCTATAACTAGTGTCACAGGAATGGTTCAAAACACAGACAGTAGGAAGAGTCAGTCTTCTTGTACTTAAGTCGGCATTGTGCCTTATCTATTTACTTCCGATGCAATTTCTGTGTTTCATCGTCAAAAAGAAGGTCAGAGGGATACAGTAAACCTGAAGTGAAGCATCGGACTCTATAACTAGTGTCACAGGAATGGTTCAAAACATAGACAGTAAGAAGAGTCAGTCATCTTGTACCTAAGTCGGCATTTAGCCTTTTGTATTTAATTCCGATGCAATTTCTGTGTTTCATCGCCAATAAGAAGGTCCATAGGATACAGTAAACCTCAAGTGAAGCATCGGAATCTATAACTAGTGTCACAGGAATGGTTCACATCATAGACAGTAAGAAGAGTCAGTCTTTGAGTACTTCAGTCGGCATTGTGCCTATTGCATTTAATTCCGATGACATTTCCGTGTTTCATCGTCATTAAGAAAGTCAGAGGGATACAGTAAACCTGAAGTGAAGCATCTGAATCTATAGCTAGTGTCACAGGTATGGTTCAAATCATAGTCAGTATGAAGAGTAAGTCTTCTTGTCCTTAAGTCGGCATTGTGCCTATTGTATTTAATTCCGATGCAATTTCAGTGTTTCATCGTCAATAAGAAGGTCCAAGGGATACAGTAAACCTCAAGTGAAGCATCGGAATATATAACTAGTGTCACAGGAATGGTTCAAAACATAGTCAGTAGGAAGAGTCGGTCTTCATATACTTAAGCCGGCATTGTGCCTTTTGTATTTAATTCCGATGCAATTTCTGCGTTTCATCGTCAATATGAAGGTCCAAGGGATACAGTAAACCTGGAGTGAAGCATCGGAATCTATAACTAGTGTGACAGGAATGGTTCAAATCATAGACAGTAAGATGAGTCAGTCTTCTTGTACTTAAGTCGACATTGTGCCTTTTCTATTTAATTCCGATGCAATTTCTGTGTTTCATCGTCAATAAGAAGGTCAGAGTGACACAATAAACCTGAAGTGAAGCATCGGAATCTATAACTAGTGTCACAGGAATGGTTCAAAACATAGACAGTAAGAAGAGTCAGTCTTCTTGTACTTAAGTCGACATTGTGCCTTTTCTATTTAATTCCGATGCAATTTCTGTGTTTCATCGTCAATAAGAAGGTCAGAGGGATACAGCAAACCTGAAGTGAAGCATCGGAATCTAAAACTAGTGTCACAGGAATGGTTCAAAACATAGACAGTAGGAAGAGTCAGTCTTCCTGTACTTAAGTCGGTATTGTGCCTCTTGTATTTAATTCCGAGGCAATTTCTGTGTTTCATCGTCAATAAGCAGGTCCAAGTGATACAATAAACCTGAAGTGAAGCATCGGAATCTATAACTAGTGTCACAGGAATGGTTCAAAACATAGACAGTAGGAAGAGTCAGTCTTCTTGTACTTAAGTCGGCATTGTGCCTTTTCTATTTAGTTCCGATGCAATTTCTGTGTTTCATCGTCAATAAGAAGGTCAGAGGGATACAGCAAACCTGAAGTGAAGCATCGGAATCTATAACTAGTGTCACAGGAATGGTTCAAAACAAAGCCAGTAAGAAGAGTCAGTCTTCTTGTCCTTAAGTCGGCATTGTGCCTATTGTATTTAATTCCGATGCAATTTCTGTGTTTCATCGTCAATAGGAAGGTCCAAGGGATACAGTAAACCTCAAGTGAAGCATCGGAATCTATGACTAGTGTCACAGGAACGGTTCAAACATAGTCAGTAGGAAGAGTTGGTCTTCATGTACTTATGTCGGCATTGTGCCATTTGTATTTAATTCCGATGCGATTTCTGTGTTTCATCGTCAATAAGAAGGTCCAAGGGATACAGTAAACCTGAAGTGAAGCATCGTAATCTATAACTAGTGACACAGGAATGGTTCAAAACATAGACTGTAGGAAGAGTCAGTCTTCTTGTACATAAGTCGACACTGTGCCTTTTGTATTTAATTCCGATGCAATTTCTGTGTTTCATCGTCTATAGGACGGTCCAAGCGATACAGTAAACCTGAAGTGAAGAATCGGAATGTATAACTAGTGTCACAGGAATTGTTCAAAGCAAAGTCAGTAAGAAGAGACAGTCTTCTTATCCTTAAGTCGGCGTTGTGAATTTTGTATTTAATTCCGATGCAATTTCTGTGTTTCATCGTCAATAAGAAGTTCCATGGGATACAGTAAACCAGGAGTGTAGCATCGGAGTCTATAACTAGTGTCACAGGAATGGTTCAAATCATAGACTGTAAGAAGAGTCAGTCTTCGTGTACTTAAGTTGGCATTTTGTCTTTTGTATTTAATTCCGATGCAATTTCTGTGTTTCATCGTCAATAAGAAGGTCCAGGGGATACAGTAAACCTGAAGTGAAGCATCGGAATCTATACCTAGTGTCACAGGAATGGTTCAAAATATAGACAGTAATAAGAGTCGGTCTTCTTGTCCTTAAGTCGGCATTGTGCCTTTTGTATTTAATTCCGATGCAATTTCTGTGTTTCATCGTCAATAAGAAGGACCAAGGGATACAGTAAACCTGGAGTGAAGCATCGGAATCTATAACTAGTGTCACAGGAGTGGTTCAAAACATCGTCAGTAGGAAGAGTCGGTCTTCATGTACTTAAGTCGGCATTGTGCCTTTTGTATTTAATTCCGATGCAATTTCTGTGTTTCATCGTCAATAAGCAGGTCCAAGGGATACAGTAAACCTTTAGTGAAGCATTGGAATCTATAACTAGTGTCACAGGAATGGTTCAAAAAATAGACAGTAAGAAGAGTCAGTCTTCTTGTACTTAAGTCGACATTGTGCCTTTTCTATTTAGTTCCGATGCAATTTCTGTGTTTCATCGTCAATAAGAAGGTCAGAGGGATACAGCAAACCTGAAGTGAAGCATCGGAATCTATAACTGGTGTCAATGGAATGGTTCAAAACATAGACAGTAAGAAGAGTCAGTCTTCTTGTCCTTAAGTCGGCATTGTGCCTATTGTATTTAATTCCGATGCAATTTCTGTGTTTCATCGTCAATAAGAAGGTCAGAGGGATACAGTAAACCTGAAGTGAAGCATCGGAATCTATAAGTAGTGTCACAGGAATGGTTCAAAACAAAGTCAGTAAGAAGAGCCAGTCTTCTTATCCTTAAGTCGCCATTGTGCCTTTTGTTTTTAATTCCGATGCAATTTCTGTGTTTCATCGTCAATAAGAAGGTCCAGGGGATACAGTACACCTGAAGTGAAGCATCGGAATCTATAACTAGTGTCACAGGAATGGTACAAATCATAGTCAGTAAGAGGAGTCCGTCTTTTTGTACTTAAGTCGGCATTCTGCCTTTTGTGTTTAATTCCGATGCAATTTCTGTATTTCATCGTAAATAAGAAGGTCCAAGGGATGCAGTAAACCTGAAATGACGCATCGGAATCTATAAGTAGTGTCACAGGAATGGTTCAAAGCATAGACATTAAGAAGGGTCAGTCTTCTTGTACTTAAGACGGCGTTGTGCCTTTTGTATTTAATTCCGATGCAATTTCTGTGATTCATCGTCAATAAGAAGGTCCAAGGGATACAGTAAACCTGAAGTGAAGCATCGGAATGTATAACTAGTGTCACAGGAATGGTTCAAAACAAAGTCAGTAAGAAGAGCCAGTCTTCTTATACTTAAGTCGCCATTGTGCCTTTTGTTTTTAATTCCGATGCAATTTCTGTGATTCATCGTGAATAAGAAGGTCCAGGGGATACAGTTCACCTGAAGTGAAGCATCGGAATCAATAACTAGTGTCACAGGAATGGTCAAAACATAGTCAGTAAGAAGAGTCAGTCTTCTTGTACTTACGTCGGCATTGTGCCTTTTCTAATTAATTCCGATGCAATTTCTGTGTTTCATCGTCAATAGGAAGGTCCAAGGGATACAGTAAACCTCAAGTGAAGCATCGGCATCTATGACTAATGTCACAGGAACGGTTCAAACATAGTCAGAAGGAAGAGTTGGTCTTCATGTACTTATGTCGGCATTGTGCATTTTGTATTTAATTCCGATGAAATATCTGTGTTTCATCGTCAATAAGAAGGTCAAAGGGATACAGTAAACCTGAAGTGAAGCATCGTAATCTATAATTAGTGACACAGGAATGGTTCAAAACATAGACTGTAGGAAGAGTCAGTCTTCATGTACATAAGTCGACACTGTGCCTTTTGTATTTAATTCCGATGCAATTTCTGTGTTTCATCGTCAATAGGACGGTCCAAGCGATACAGTAAACCCGAAGTGAAGAATCGGAATGTATAACTAGTGTCACAGGAATGGTTCAAAACAAAGTCAGTAAGAAGAGCCAGTCTTCCTATCCTTAAGTCGGCATTGTGAATTTTGTATTTAATTCCGATGCAATTTCTGTGTTTCATCGTCAATAAGAAGGTCCATGGGATACAGTAAACCAGGAGTGTAGCATCGGAGTCTATAACTAGTGTCACAGGAATGGTTCAAATCATAGACTGTAAGAAGAGTCAGTCTTCGTGTACTTAAGTCGGCATTTTGCCTTTTGTATTTAATTCCGATGCAATTTCTGTGTTTCATAGTCAATAAGAAGGTCCAGGGGATACAGTAAACCTGAAGTGAAGCATCGGAATCTATAGCTAGTGTCACAGGAATGGTTCAAAATATAGTCAGTAATAAGAGTCGGTCTTCTTGTCCTTAAGTCGGCATTGTGCCTTTTGTATTTAATTCCGATGCAATTTCTGTGTTTCATCGTCAATAAGAAGGACCAAGGGATACAGTAAACCTGGAGTGAAGCATCGGAATCTATAACTAGTGTCACAGGAATGGAACAAAAAATAGACAGTAAGAAGAGACAGTCTTCTTGTACTTAAGTCGACATTGTACCTTTTCTATTTAATTCCGATGCAATTTCTGTGTTTCATCGTCAATAAGAAGGTCAGAGGGATACAGCAAACCTGAAGTGAAGCATCGGAATCTAAAACTAGTGTCACAGGAATGGTTCAAAACATAGACAGTAGGAAGAGTCAGTCTTCCTGTACTTAAGTCGGTATTGTGCCTCTTGTATTTAATTCCGAGGCAATTTCTGTGTTTCATCGTCAATAAGCAGGTCCAAGGGATACAATAAACCTGAAGTGAAGCATCGGAATCTATAACTAGTGTCACAGGAATGGTTCAAAACATAGACAGTAGGAAGAGTCAGTCTTCTTGTACTTAAGTCGGCATTGTGCCTTTTCTATTTAGTTCCGATGCAATTTCTGTGTTTCATCGTCAATAAGAAGGTCAGAGGGATACAGCAAACCTGAAGTGAAGCATCGGAATCTATAACTAGTGTCACAGGAATGGTTCAAAACAAAGCCAGTAAGAAGAGTCAGTCTTCTTGTCCTTAAGTCGGCATTGTGCCTATTGTATTTAATTCCGATGCAATTTCTGTGTTTCATCGTCAATAGGAAGGTCCAAGGGATACAGTAAACCTCAAGTGAAGCATCGGAATCTATGACTAGTGTCACAGGAACGGTTCAAACATAGTCAGTAGGAAGAGTTGGTCTTCATGTACTTATGTCGGCATTGTGCCATTTGTATTTAATTCCGATGCGATTTCTGTGTTTCATCGTCAATAAGAAGGTCCAAGGGATACAGTAAACCTGAAGTGAAGCATCGTAATCTATAACTAGTGACACAGGAATGGTTCAAAACATAGACTGTAGGAAGAGTCAGTCTTCTTGTACATAAGTCGACACTGTGCCTTTTGTATTTAATTCCGATGCAATTTCTGTGTTTCATCGTCAATAGGACGGTCCAAGCGATACAGTAAACCTGAAGTGAAGAATCGGAATGTATAACTAGTGTCACAGGAATTGTTCAAAGCAAAGTCAGTAAGAAGAGCCAGTCTTCTTATCCTTAAGTCGGCGTTGTGAATTTTGTATTTAATTCCGATGCAATTTCTGTGTTTCATCGTCAATAAGAAGTTCCATGGGATACAGTAAACCAGGAGTGTAGCATCGGAGTCTATAACTAGTGTCACAGGAATGGTTCAAATCATAGACTGTAAGAAGAGTCAGTCTTCGTGTACTTAAGTTGGCATTTTGTCTTTTGTATTTAGTTCCGATGCCATTTCTGTGTTTCATCGTCAATAAGAAGGTCCAGGGGATACAGTAAACCTGAAGTGAAGCATCGGAATCTATAGCTAGTGTCACAGGAATGGTTCAAAATATAGTCAGTAATAAGAGTCGGTCTTCTTGTCCTTAAGTCGGCATTGTGCCTTTTGTATTTAATTCCGATGCAATTTCTGTGTTTCATCGTCAATAAGGAGGACCAAGGGATACAGTAAACCTGGAGTGAAGCATCGGAATCTATAACTAGTGTCACAGGAGTGGTTCAAAACATCGTCAGTAGGAAGAGTCGGTCTTCATGTACTTAAGTCGGCATTGTGCCTTTTGTATTTAATTCCGATGCAATTTCTGTGTTTCATCGTCAATAAGCAGGTCCAAGGGATACAGTAAACCTTTAGTGAAGCATTGGAATCTATAACTAGTGTCACAGGAATGGTTCAAATAATAGACAGTAAGAAGAGTCAGTCTTCTTGTACTTAAGTCGACATTGTGCCTTTTCTATTTAGTTCCGATGCAATTTCTGCGTTTCATCGTCAATAAGAAGGTCAGAGGGATACAGCAAACCTGAAGTGAAGCATCGGAATCTATAACTGGTGTCAATGGAATGGTTCAAAACATAGACAGTAAGAAGAGTCAGTCTTCTTGTCCTTAAGTCGGCATTGTGCCTATTGTATTTAATTCCGATGCAATTTCTGTGTTTTATCGTCAATAAGAAGGTCAGAGGGATACAGTAAACCTGAAGTGAAGCATCGGAATCTATAAGTAGTGTCACAGGAATGGTTCAAAACAAAGTCAGTAAGAAGAGCCAGTCTTCTTATCCTTAAGTCGCCATTGTGCCTTTTGTTTTTAATTCAGATACAATTTCTGTGTTTCATCGTCAATAAGAAGGTCCAGGGGATACAGTACACCTGAAGTGAAGCATCGGAATCTATAACTAGTGTCACAGGAATGGTCAATACATAGTCAGTAAGAAGAGTCAGTCTTCTTGTACTTACGTCGGCATTGTGCCTTTTCTATTTAATTCCGATGCAATTTCTGTGTTTCATCGTCAATAAGAAGGTCCAAGGGATACAGTAAACCTCAAGTGAAGCATCGGAATCTATGACTAATGTCACAGGAACGGTTCAAACATAGTCAGTAGGATGAGTTGGTCTTCATGTACTTATGTCGGCATTGTGCCTTTTGTATTTAATTCCGATGCAATTTCTGTGTTTCATCGTCAATAAGAAGGTCCAAGGGATACAGTAAACCTGAAGTGAAGCATCGTAATCTATAATTAGTGACACAGGAATGGTTCAAAACATAGACTTTAGGAAGAGTCAGTCTTCATGTACATAAGTCGACACTGTGCATTTTGTATTTAATTCCGATGCAATTTCTGTGTTTCATCGTCAATAGGACGGTCCAAGCGATACAGTAAACCTGAAGTGAAGAATCGGAATGTATAACTAGTGTCACAGGAATGGTTCAAAACAAAGTCAGTAAGAAGAGCCAGTCTTCCTATCCTTAAGTCGGCATTGTGAATTTTGTATTTAATTCCGATGCAATTTCTGTGTTTCATCGTCAATAAGAAGGTCCATGGGATACAGTAAACCAGGAGTGTAGCATCGGAGTCTATAACTAGTGTCACAGGAATGGTTCAAACCATCGACTGTAAGAAGAGTCAGTCTTCGTGTACTTAAGTCGGCATTTTGCCTTTTGTATTTAATTCCGATGCAATTTCTGTGTTTCATCGTCAATAAGAAGGTCCAGGGGATAAAGTAAACCTGAAGTGAAGCATCGGAATCTATAGCTAGTGTCACAGGAATGGTTCAAAATATAGTCAGTAATAAGAGTCGGTCTTCTTGTCCTTAAGTCGGCATTGTACCTTTTGTATTTAATTCCGATGCAATTTCTGTGTTTCATCGTCAATAACAAGGACCAAGGGATACAGTAAACCTGGAGTGAAGCATCGGAATCTATAACTAGTGTCACAGGAGTGGTTCAAAACATCGTCAGTAGTAAGAGTCGGTCTTCATGTACTTAAGTCGGCATTGTGCCTTTTGTATTTAATTCCGATGCAATTTCTGTGTTTCATCGTCAATAAGCAGGTCCAAGGGATACAGTAAACCTTTAGTGAAGCATTGGAATCTATAACTAGTGTCACAGGAATGGTTCAAAAAATAGACAGTAAGAAGAGTCAGTCTTCTTGTACTTAAGTCGACATTGTGCCTTTTCTATTTAATTCCGATGCAATTTCTGTGTTTCATCGTCAATAAGAAGGTCAGAGGGATACAGCAAACCTGAAGTGAAGCATCGGAATCTAAAACTAGTGTCACAGGAGTGGTTCAAAACATAGACAGTAGGAAGAGTCAGTCTTCCTGTACTTAAGTCGGTATTGTGCCTCTTGTATTTAATTCCGAGGCAATTTCTGTGTTTCATCGTCAATAAGCACGTCCAAGGGATACAATAAACCTGATGTGAAGCATCGGAATCTATAACTAGTGTCACAGGAATGGTTCAAAACATAGACAGTAAGAAGAGTCAGTCTTCTTGTACTTAAGTCGACATTGTGCCTTTTCTATTTAATTCCGATGCAATTTCTGTGTTTCATCGTCAATAAGAAGGTCAGAGGGATACAGCAAACCTGAAGTGAAGCATCGGAATCTAAAACTAGTGTCACAGGAATGTTTCAAAACATAGACAGTAGGAAGAGTCAGTCTTCCTGTACTTAAGTCGGTATTGTGCCTCTTGAATTTAATTCCGAGGCAATTTCTGTGTTTCATCGTCAATAAGCAGGTCCAAGGGATACAATAAACCTGAAGTGAAGCATCGGAATCTATAACGAGTGTCACAGGAATGGTTCAAAGCATAGACAGTAGGAAGAGTCAGTCTTCTTGTACTTAAGTCGGCATTGTGCCTTTTCTATTTAGTTCCGATGCAATTTCTGTGTTTCATCGTCAATTAGAAGGTCAGAGGGATACAGCAAACCTGAAGTGAAGCATCGGAATCTATAACTAGTGTCACAGGAATGGTTCAAAACAAAGCCAGTAAGAAGAGTCAGTCTTCTTGTCCTTAAGTCGGCATTGTGCCAATTGTATTTAATTCCGATGCAATTTCTGTGTTTCATCGTCAATAGGAAGGTCCAAGGGATACAGTAAACCTCAAGTGAAGCATCGGAATCTATGACTAGTGTCACAGGAACGGTTCAAACATAGTCAGTAGGAAGAGTTGGTCTTCGTGTACTTATGTCGGCATTGTGCCATTTGTATTTAATTCCGATGCGATTTCTGTGTTTCATCGTCAATAAGAAGGTCCAAGGGATACAGTAAACCTGAAGTGAAGCATCGTAATCTATAACTAGTGACACAGGAATGGTTCAAAACATAGACTGTAGGAAGAGTCAGTCTTCTTGTACATAAGTCGACACTGTGCCTTTTGTATTTAATTCCGATGCAATTTCTGTGTTTCATCGTCTATAGGACGGTCCAAGCGATACAGTAAACCTGAAGTGAAGAATCGGAATGTATAACTAGTGTCACAGGAATTGTTCAAAGCAAAGTCAGTAAGAAGAGCCAGTCTTCTTATCCTTAAGTCGGCGTTGTGAATTTTGTATTTAATTCCGATGCAATTTCTGTGTTTCATCGTCAATAAGAAGTTCCATGGGATACAGTAAACCAGGAGTGTAGCATCGGAGTCTATAACTAGTGTCACAGGAATGGTTCAAATCATAGACTGTAAGAAGAGTCAGTCTTCGTGTACTTAAGTTGGCATTTTGTCTTTTGTATTTAATTCCGATGCAATTTCTGTGTTTCATCGTCAATAAGAAGGTCCAGGGGATACAGTAAACCTGAAGTGAAGCATCGGAATCTATAGCTAGTGTCACAGGAATGGTTCAAAATATAGACAGTAATAAGAGTCGGTCTTCTTGTCCTTAAGTCGGCATTGTGCCTTTTGTATTTAATTCCGATGCAATTTCTGTGTTTCATCGTCAATAAGAAGGACCAAGGGATACAGTAAACCTGGAGTGAAGCATCGGAATCTATAACTAGTGTCACAGGAGTGGTTCAAAACATCGTCAGTAGGAAGAGTCGGTCTTCATGTACTTAAGTCGGCATTGTGCCCTTTGTATTTAATTCCGATGCAATTTCTGTGTTTCATCGTCAATAAGCAGGTCCAAGGGATACAGTAAACCTTTAGTGAAGCATTGGAATCTATAACTAGTGTCACAGGAATGGTTCAAAAAATAGACAGTAAGAAGAGTCAGTCTTCTTGTACTTAAGTCGACATTGTGCCTTTTCTATTTAGTTCCGACGCAATTTCTGTGTTTCATCGTCAATAAGAAGGTCAGAGGGATACAGCAAACCTGAAGTGAAGCATCGGAATCTATAACTGGTGTCAATGGAATGGTTCAAAACATAGACAGTAAGAAGAGTCAGTCTTCTTGTCCTTAAGTCGGCATTGTGCCTATTGTATTTAATTCCGATGCAATTTCTGTGTTTCATCGTCAATAAGAAGGTCAGAGGGATACAGTAAACCTGAAGTGAAGCATCGGAATCTATAAGTAGTGTCACAGGAATGGTTCAAAACAAAGTCAGTAAGAAGAGCCAGTCTTCTTATCCTTAAGTCGCCATTGTGCCTTTTGTTTTTAATTCCGATGCAATTTCTGTGTTTCATCGTCAATAAGAAGGTCCAGGGGATACAGTACACCTGAAGTGAAGCATCGGAATCTATAACTAGTGTCACAGGAATGGTACAAATCATAGTCAGTAAGAGGAGTCCGTCTTTTTGTACTTAAGTCGGCATTCTGCCTTTTGTGTTTAATTCCGATGCAATTTCTGTATTTCATCGTAAATAAGAAGGTCCAAGGGATGCAGTAAACCTGAAATGACGCATCGGAATCTATAAGTAGTGTCACAGGAATGGTTCAAAGCATAGACACTAAGAAGGGTCAGTCTTCTTGTACTTAAGACGGCGTTGTGCCTTTTGTATTTAATTCCGATGCAATTTCTGTGTTTCATCGTCAATAGGACGGTCCAAGCGATACAGTAAACCTGAAGTGAAGAATCGGAATGTATAACTAGTGTCACAGGAATGGTTCAAAACAAAGTCAGTAAGAAGAGCCAGTCTTCCTATCCTTAAGTCGGCATTGTGAATTTTGTATTTAATTCCGATGCAATTTCTGTGTTTCATCGTCAATAAGAAGGTCCATGGGATACAGTAAACCAGGAGTGTAGCATCGGAGTCTATAACTAGTGTCACAGGAATGGTTCAAACCATCGACTGTAAGAAGAGTCAGTCTTCGTGTACTTAAGTCGGCATTTTGCCTTTTGTATTTAATTCCGATGCAATTTCTGTGTTTCATCGTCAATAAGAAGGCCCAGGGTAAAAGTAAACCTGAAGTGAAGCATCGGAATCTATAGCTAGTGTCACAGGAATGGTTCAAAATATAGTCAGTAATAAGAGTCGGTCTTCTTGTCCTTAAGTCGGCATTGTACCTTTTGTATTTAATTCCGATGCAATTTCTGTGTTTCATCGTCAATAACAAGGACCAAGGGATACAGTAAACCTGGAGTGAAGCATCGGAATCTATAACTAGTGTCACAGGAGTGGTTCAAAACATCGTCAGTAGTAAGAGTCGGTCTTCATGTACTTAAGTCGGCATTGTGCCTTTTGTATTTAATTCCGATGCAATTTCTGTGTTTCATCGTCAATAAGCAGGTCCAAGGGATACAGTAAACCTTTAGTGAAGCATTGGAATCTATAACTAGTGTCACAGGAATGGTTCAAAAAATAGACAGTAAGAAGAGTCAGTCTTCTTGTACTTAAGTCGACATTGTGCCTTTTCTATTTAATTCCGATGCAATTTCTGTGTTTCATCGTCAATAAGAAGGTCAGAGGGATACAGCAAACCTGAAGTGAAGCATCGGAATCTAAAACTAGTGTCACAGGAATGGTTCAAAACATAGACAGTAGGAAGAGTCAGTCTTCCTGTACTTAAGTCGGTATTGTGCCTCTTGTATTTAATTCCGAGGCAATTTCTGTGTTTCATCGTCAATAAGCAGGTCCAAGGGATACAATAAACCTGATGTGAAGCATCGGAATCTATAACTAGTGTCACAGGAATGGTTCAAAACATAGACAGTAAGAAGAGTCAGTCTTCTTGTACTTAAGTCGACATTGTGCCTTTTCTATTTAATTCCGATGCAATTTCTGTGTTTCATCGTCAATAAGAAGGTCAGAGGGATACAGCAAACCTGAAGTGAAGCATCGGAATCTAAAACTAGTGTCACAGGAATGTTTCAACACATAGACAGTAGGAAGAGTCAGTCTTCCTGTACTTAAGTCGGTATTGTGCCTCTTGAATTTAATTCCGAGGCAATTTCTGTGTTTCATCGTCAATAAGCAGGTCCAAGGGATACAATAAACCTGAAGTCAAGCATCGGAATCTATAACGAGTGTCACAGGAATGGTTCAAAGCATAGACAGTAGGAAGAGTCAGTCTTCTTGTACTTAAGTCGGCATTGTGCCTTTTCTATTTAGTTCCGATGCAATTTCTGTGTTTCATCGTCAATAAGAAGGTCAGAGGGATACAGCAAACCTGAAGTGAAGCATCGGAATCTATAACTAGTGTCACAGGAATGGTTCAAAACAAAGCCAGTAAGAAGAGTCAGTCTTCTTGTCCTTAAGTCGGCATTGTGCCAATTGTATTTAATTCCGATGCAATTTCTGTGTTTCATCGTCAATAGGAAGGTCCAAGGGATACAGTAAACCTCAAGTGAAGCATCGGAATCTATGACTAGTGTCACAGGAACGGTTCAAACATAGTCAGTAGGAAGAGTTGGTCTTCGTGTACTTATGTCGGCATTGTGCCATTTGTATTTAATTCCGATGCGATTTCTGTGTTTCATCGTCAATAAGAAGGTCCAAGGGATACAGTAAACCTGAAGTGAAGCATCGTAATCTATAACTAGTGACACAGGAATGGTTCAAAACATAGACTGTAGGAAGAGTCAGTCTTCTTGTACATAAGTCGACACTGTGCCTTTTGTATTTAATTCCGATGCAATTTCTGTGTTTCATCGTCTATAGGACGGTCCAAGCGATACAGTAAACCTGAAGTGAAGAATCGGAATGTATAACTAGTGTCACAGGAATTGTTCAAAGCAAAGTCAGTAAGAAGAGCCAGTCTTCTTATCCTTAAGTCGGCGTTGTGAATTTTGTATTTAATTCCGATGCAATTTCTGTGTTTCATCGTCAATAAGAAGTTCCATGGGATACAGTAAACCAGGAGTGTAGCATCGGAGTCTATAACTAGTGTCACAGGAATGGTTCAAATCATAGACTGTAAGAAGAGTCAGTCTTCGTGTACTTAAGTTGGCATTTTGTCTTTTGTATTTAATTCCGATGCAATTTCTGTGTTTCATCGTCAATAAGAAGGTCCAGGGGATACAGTAAACCTGAAGTGAAGCATCGGAATCTATAGCTAGTGTCACAGGAATGGTTCAAAATATAGACAGTAATAAGAGTCGGTCTTCTTGTCCTTAAGTCGGCATTGTGCCTTTTGTATTTAATTCCGATGCAATTTCTGTGTTTCATCGTCAATAAGAAGGACCAAGGGATACAGTAAACCTGGAGTGAAGCATCGGAATCTATAACTAGTGTCACAGGAGTGGTTCAAAACATCGTCAGTAGGAAGAGTCGGTCTTCATGTACTTAAGTCGGCATTGTGCCTTTTGTATTTAATTCCGATGCAATTTCTGTGTTTCATCGTCAATAAGCAGGTCCAAGGGATACAGTAAACCTTTAGTGAAGCATTGGAATCTATAACTAGTGTCACAGGAATGGTTCAAAAAATAGACAGTAAGAAGAGTCAGTCTTCTTGTACTTAAGTCGACATTGTGCCTTTTCTATTTAGTTCCGATGCAATTTCTGTGTTTCATCGTCAATAAGAAGGTCAGAGGGATACAGCAAACCTGAAGTGAAGCATCGGAATCTATAACTGGTGTCAATGGAATGGTTCAAAACATAGACAGTAAGAAGAGTCAGTCTTCTTGTCCTTAAGTCGGCATTGTGCCTATTGTATTTAATTCCGATGCAATTTCTGTGTTTCATCGTCAATAAGAAGGTCAGAGGGATACAGTAAACCTGAAGTGAAGCATCGGAATCTATAAGTAGTGTCACAGGAATGGTTCAAAACAAAGTCAGTAAGAAGAGCCAGTCTTCTTATCCTTAAGTCGCCATTGTGCCTTTTGTTTTTAATTCCGATGCAATTTCTGTGTTTCATCGTCAATAAGAAGGTCCAGGGGATACAGTACACCTGAAGTGAAGCATCGGAATCTATAACTAGTGTCACAGGAATGGTACAAATCATAGTCAGTAAGAGGAGTCCGTCTTTTTGTACTTAAGTCGGCATTCTGCCTTTTGTGTTTAATTCCGATGCAATTTCTGTATTTCATCGTAAATAAGAAGGTCCAAGGGATGCAGTAAACCTGAAATGACGCATCGGAATCTATAAGTAGTGTCACAGGAATGGTTCAAAGCATAGAAACTAAGAAGGGTCAGTCTTCTTGTACTTAAGACGGCGTTGTGCCTTTTGTATTTAATTCCGATGCAATTTCTGTGATTCATCGTCAATAAGAAGGTCCAAGGGATACAGTAAACCTGAAGTGAAGCATCGGAATGTATAACTAGTGTCACAGGAATGGTTCAAAACAAAGTCAGTAAGAAGAGCCAGTCTTCTTATACTTAAGTCGCCATTGTGCCTTTTGTTTTTAATTCCGATGCAATTTCTGTGATTCATCGTGAATAAGAAGGTCCAGGGGATACAGTTCACCTGAAGTGAAGCATCGGAATCAATAACTAGTGTCACAGGAATGGTCAAAACATAGTCAGTAAGAAGAGTCAGTCTTCTTGTACTTACGTCGGCATTGTGCCTTTTCTAATTAATTCCGATGCAATTTCTGTGTTTCATCGTCAATAGGAAGGTCCAAGGGATACAGTAAACCTCAAGTGAAGCATCGGCATCTATGACTAATGTCACAGGAACGGTTCAAACATAGTCAGAAGGAAGAGTTGGTCTTCATGTACTTATGTCGGCATTGTGCATTTTGTATTTAATTCCGATGAAATATCTGTGTTTCATCGTCAATAAGAAGGTCAAAGGGATACAGTAAACCTGAAGTGAAGCATCGTAATCTATAATTAGTGACACAGGAATGGTTCAAAACATAGACTGTAGGAAGAGTCAGTCTTCATGTACATAAGTCGACACTGTGCCTTTTGTATTTAATTCCGATGCAATTTCTGTGTTTCATCGTCAATAGGACGGTCCAAGCGATACAGTAAACCTGAAGTGAAGAATCGGAATGTATAACTAGTGTCACAGGAATGGTTCAAAACAAAGTCAGTAAGAAGAGCCAGTCTTCCTATCCTTAAGTCGGCATTGTGAATTTTGTATTTAATTCCGATGCAATTTCTGTGTTTCATCGTCAATAAGACGGTCCATGGGATACAGTAAACCAGGAGTGTAGCATCGGAGTCTATAACTAGTGTCACAGGAATGGTTCAAATCATAGACTGTAAGAAGAGTCAGTCTTCGTGTACTTAAGTCGGCATTTTGCCTTTTGTATTTAATTCCGATGCAATTTCTGTGTTTCATAGTCAATAAGAAGGTCCAGGGGATACAGTAAACCTGAAGTGAAGCATCGGAATCTATAGCTAGTGTCACAGGAATGGTTCAAAATATAGTCAGTAATAAGAGTCGGTCTTCTTGTCCTTAAGTCGGCATTGTGCCTTTTGTATTTAATTCCGATGCAATTTCTGTGTTTCATCGTCAATAAGAAGGACCAAGGGATACAGTAAACCTGGAGTGAAGCATCGGAATCTATAACTAGTGTCACAGGAGTGGTTCAAAACATCGTCAGTAGGAAGAGTCGGTCTTCATGTACTTAAGTCGGCATTGTGCCTTTTGTATTTAATTCCGATGCAATTTCTGTGTTTCTTCGTCAATAAGCAGGTCCAAGGGATACAGTAAACCTTTAGTGAAGCATTGGAATCTATAACTAGTGTCACAGGAATGGTTCAAAAAATAGACAGTAAGAAGAGACAGTCTTCTTGTACTTAAGTCGACATTGTGCCTTTTCTATTTAATTCCGATGCAATTTCTGTGTTTCATCGTCAATAAGAAGGTCAGAGGGATACAGCAAACCTGAAGTGAAGCATCGGAATCTAAAACTAGTGTCACAGGAATGGTTCAAAGCATAGGAAGTAGGAAGAGTCAGTCTTCCTGTACTTAAGTCGGTATTGTGCCTCTTGTATTTAATTCCGAGGCAATTTCTGTGTTTCATCGTCAATAAGCAGGTCCAAGGGATACAATAAACCTGAAGTGAAGCATTGGAATCTATAACTAGTGTCACAGGAATGGTTCAAAACATAGACAGTAAGAAGAGTCAGTCTTCTTGTACTTAAGTCGACATTGTACCTTTTCTATTTAATTCCGATGCAATTTCTGTGTTTCATCGTCAATAAGAAGGTCAGAGGGATACAGCAAACCTGAAGTGAAGCATCGGAATCTAAAACTAGTGTCACAGGAATGGTTCAAAACATAGACAGTAGGAAGAGTCAGTCTTCCTGTACTTAAGTCGGTATTGTGCCTCTTGTATTTAATTCCGAGGCAATTTCTGTGTTTCATCGTCAATAAGCAGGTCCAAGGGATACAATAAACCTGAAGTGAAGCATCGGAATCTATAACTAGTGTCACAGGAATGGTTCAAAACATAGACAGTAGGAAGAGTCAGTCTTCTTGTACTTAAGTCGGCATTGTGCCTTTTCTATTTAGTTCCGATGCAATTTCTGTGTTTCATCGTCAATAAGAAGGTCAGAGGGATACAGCAAACCTGAAGTGAAGCATCGGAATCTATAACTAGTGTCACAGGAATGGTTCAAAACAAAGCCAGTAAGCAGAGTCAGTCTTCTTGTCCTTAAGTCGGCATTGTGCCTATTGTATTTAATTCCGATGCAATTTCTGTGTTTCATCGTCAACAGGAAGGTCCAAGGGATACAGTAAACCTCAAGTGAAGCATCGGAATCTATGACTAGTGTCACAGGAACGGTTCAAACATAGTCAGTAGGAAGAGTTGGTCTTCATGTACTTATGTCGGCATTGTGCCATTTGTATTTAATTCCGATGCGATTTCTGTGTTTCATCGTCAATAAGAAGGTCCAAGGGATACAGTAAACCTGAAGTGAAGCATCGTAATCTATAACTAGTGACACAGGAATGGTTCAAAACATAGACTGTAGGAAGAGTCAGTCTTCTTGTACATAAGTCGACACTGTGCCTTTTGTATTTAATTCCGATGCAATTTCTGTGTTTCATCGTCAATAGGACGGTCCAAGCGATACAGTAAACCTGAAGTGAAGAATCGGAATGTATAACTAGTGTCACAGGAATTGTTCAAAGCAAAGTCAGTAAGAAGAGCCAGTCTTCTTATCCTTAAGTCGGCGTTGTGAATTTTGTATTTAATTCCGATGCAATTTCTGTGTTTCATCGCCAATAAGAAGTTCCATGGGATACAGCAAACCAGGAGTGTAGCATCGGAGTCTATAACTAGTGTCACAGGAATGGTTCAAATCATAGACTGTAAGAAGAGTCAGTCTTCGTGTACTTAAGTTGGCATTTTGTCTTTTGTATTTAGTTCCGATGCCATTTCTGTGTTTCATCGTCAATAAGAAGGTCCAGGGGATACAGTAAACCTGAAGTGAAGCATCGGAATCTATAGCTAGTGTCACAGGAATGGTTCAAAATATAGTCAGTAATAAGAGTCGGTCTTCTTGTCCTTAAGTCGGCATTGTGCCTTTTGTATTTAATTCCGATGCAATTTCTGTGTTTCATCGTCAATAAGGAGGACCAAGGGATACAGTAAACCTGGAGTGAAGCATCGGAATCTATAACTAGTGTCACAGGAGTGGTTCAAAACATCGTCAGTAGGAAGAGTCGGTCTTCATGTACTTAAGTCGGCATTGTGCCTTTTGTATTTAATTCCGATGCAATATCTGTGTTTCATCGTCAATAAGCAGGTCCAAGGGATACAGTAAACCTTTAGTGAAGCATTGGAATCTATAACTAGTGTCACAGGAATGGTTCAAATAATTGACAGTAAGAAGAGTCAGTCTTCTTGTACTTAAGTCGACATTGTGCCTTTTCTATTTAGTTCCGATGCAAATTCTGCGTTTCATCGTCAATAAGAAGGTCAGAGGGATACAGCAAACCTGAAGTGAAGCATCGGAATCTATAACTGGTGTCAATGGAATGGTTCAAAACATAGACAGTAAGAAGAGTCAGTCTTCTTGTCCTTAAGTCGGCATTGTGCCTATTGTATTTAATTCCGATGCAATTTCTGTGTTTTATCGTCAATAAGAAGGTCAGAGGGATACAGTAAACCTGAAGTGAAGCATCGGAATCTATAACTAGTGTCACAGGAATGGTTCAAAACTAAGTCAGTAAGAAGAGCCAGTCTTCTTATCCTTAAGTCGCCATTGTGCCTTTTGTTTTTAATTCCGATACAATTTCTGTGTTTCATCGTCAATAAGAAGGTCCAGGGGATACAGTACACCTGAAGTGAAGCATCGGAATCTATAACTAGTGTCACAGGAATGGTCAATACATAGTCAGTAAGAAGAGTCAGTCTTCTTGTACTTACGTCGGCATTGTGCCTTTTCTATTTAATTCCGATGCAATTTCTGTGTTTCATCGTCAATAAGAAGGTCCAAGGGATACAGTAAACCTCAAGTGAAGCATTGGAATCTATGACTAATGTCACAGGAACGGTTCAAACATAGTCAGTAGGAAGAGTTGGTCTTCATGTACTTATGTCGGCATTGTGCCTTTTGTATTTAATTCCGATGCAATTTCTGTGTTTCATCGTCAATAAGAAGGTCCAAGGGATACAGTAAACCTGAAGTGAAGCATCGTAATCTATAATTAGTGACACAGGAATGGTTCAAAACACAGACTGTAGGAAGAGTCAGTCTTCATGTACATAAGTCGACACTGTGCATTTTGTATTTAATTCCGATGCAATTTCTGTGTTTCATCGACAATAGGACGGTCCAAGCGATACAGTAAACCTGAAGTGAAGAATCGGAATGTATAACTAGTGTCACAGGAATGGTTCAAAACAAAGTCAGTAAGAAGAGCCAGTCTTCCTATCCTTAAGTCGGCATTGTGAATTTTGTATTTAATTCCGATGCAATTTCTGTGTTTCATCGTCAATAAGAAGGTCCATGGGATACAGTAAACCATGAGTGTAGCATCGGAGTCTATAACTAGTGTCACAGGAATGGTTCAAATCATAGACTGTAAGAAGAGTCAGTCTTCGTGTACTTAAGTCGGCATTTTGCCTTTTGTATTTAATTCCGATGCAATTTCTGTGTTTCATCGTCAATAAGAAGGTCCAGGGGATACAGTAAACCTGAAGTGAAGCATCGGAATCTATAGCTAGTGTCACAGGAATGGTTCAAAATATAGTCAGTAATAAGAGTCGGTCTTCTTGTCCTTAAGTCGGCATTGTACCTTTTGTATTTAATTCCGATGCAATTTCTGTGTTTCATCGTCAATAACAAGGACCAAGGGATACAGTAAACCTGGAGTGAAGCATCGGAATCTATAACTAGTGTCACAGGAGTGGTTCAAAACATCGTCAGTAGTAAGAGTCGGTCTTCATGTACTTAAGTCGGCATTGTGCCTTTTGTATTTAATTCCGATGCAATTTCTGTGTTTCATCGTCAATAAGCAGGTCCAAGGGATACAGTAAACCTTTAGTGAAGCATTGGAATCTATAACTAGTGTCACAGGAATGGTTCAAAAAATAGACAGTAAGAAGAGTCAGTCTTCTTGTACTTAAGTCGACATTGTGCCTTTTCTATTTAATTCCGATGCAATTTCTGTGTTTCATCGTCAATAAGAAGGTCAGAGGGATACAGCAAACCTGAAGTGAAGCATCGGAATCTAAAACTAGTGTCACAGGAATGGTTCAAAACATAGACAGTAGGAAGAGTCAGTCTTCCTGTACTTAAATCGGTATTGTGCCTCTTGTATTTAATTCCGAGGCAATTTCTGTGTTTCATCGTCAATAAGCAGGTCCAAGGGATACAATAAACCTGATGTGAAGCATCGGAATCTATAACTAGTGTCACAGGAATGGTTCAAAACATAGACAGTAAGAAGAGTCAGTCTTCTTGTACTTAAGTCGACATTGTGCCTTTTCTATTTAATTCCGATGCAATTTCTGTGTTTCATCGTCAATAAGAAGGTCAGAGGGATACAGTAAACCTGAAGTGAAGCATCGGAATCTATAGCTAGTGTCACAGGAATGGTTCAAAATATAGTCAGTAATAAGAGTCGGTCTTCTTGTCCTTAAGTCGGCATTGTGCCTTTTGTATTTAATTCCGATGCAATTTCTGTGTTTCATCGTCAATAAGGAGGACCAAGGGATACAGTAAACCTGGAGTGAAGCATCGGAATCTATAACTAGTGTCACAGGAGTGGTTCAAAACATCGTCAGTAGGAAGAGTCGGTCTTCATGTACTTAAGTCGGCATTGTGCCTTTTGTATTTAATTCCGATGCAATATCTGTGTTTCATCGTCAATAAGCAGGTCCAAGGGATACAGTAAACCTTTAGTGAAGCATTGGAATCTATAACTAGTGTCACAGGAATGGTTCAAATAATAGACAGTAAGAAGAGTCAGTCTTCTTGTACTTAAGTCGACATTGTGCCTTTTCTATTTAGTTCCGATGCAATTTCTGCGTTTCATCGTCAATAAGAAGGTCAGAGGGATACAGCAAACCTGAAGTGAAGCATCGGAATCTATAACTGGTGTCAATGGAATGGTTCAAAACATAGACAGTAAGAAGAGTCAGTCTTCTTGTCCTTAAGTCGGCATTGTGCCTATTGTATTTAATTCCGATGCAATTTCTGTGTTTTATCGTCAATAAGAAGGTCAGAGGGATACAGTAAACCTGAAGTGAAGCATCGGAATCTATAACTAGTGTCACAGGAATGGTTCAAAACAAAGTCAGTAAGAAGAGCCAGTCTTCTTATCCTTAAGTCGCCATTGTGCCTTTTGTTTTTAATTCCGATACAATTTCTGTGTTTCATCGTCAATAAGAAGGTCCAGGGGATACAGTACACCTGAAGTGAAGCATCGGAATCTATAACTAGTGTCACAGGAATGGTCAATACATAGTCAGTAAGAAGAGTCAGTCTTCTTGTACTTACGTCGGCATTGTGCCTTTTCTATTTAATTCCGATGCAATTTCTGTGTTTCATCGTCAATAAGAAGGTCCAAGGGATACAGTAAACCTCAAGTGAAGCATCGGAATCTATGACTAATGTCACAGGAACGGTTCAAACATAGTCAGTAGGAAGAGTTGGTCTTCATGTACTTATGTCGGCATTGTGCCTTTTGTATTTAATTCCGATGCAATTTCTGTGTTTCATCGTCAATAAGAAGGTCCAAGGGATACAGTAAACCTGAAGTGAAGCATCGTAATCTATAATTAGTGACACAGGAATGGTTCAAAACACAGACTGTAGGAAGAGTCAGTCTTCATGTACATAAGTCGACACTGTGCATTTTGTATTTAATTCCGATGCAATTTCTGTGTTTCATCGTCAATAGGACGGTCCAAGCGATACAGTAAACCTGAAGTGAAGAATCGGAATGTATAACTAGTGTCACAGGAATGGTTCAAAACAAAGTCAGTAAGAAGAGCCAGTCTTCCTATCCTTAAGTCGGCATTGTGAATTTTGTATTTAATTCCGATGCAATTTCTGTGTTTCATCGTCAATAAGAAGGTCCATGGGATACAGTAAACCAGGAGTGTAGCATCGGAGTCTATAACTAGTGTCACAGGAATGGTTCAAATCATAGACTGTAAGAAGAGTCAGTCTTCGTGTACTTAAGTCGGCATTTTGCCTTTTGTATTTAATTCCGATGCAATTTCTGTGTTTCATCGTCAATAAGAAGGTCCAGGGGATACAGTAAACCTGAAGTGAAGCATCGGAATCTATAGCTAGTGTCACAGGAATGGTTCAAAATATAGTCAGTAATAAGAGTCGGTCTTCTTGTCCTTAAGTCGGCATTGTACCTTTTGTATTTAATTCCGATGCAATTTCTGTGTTTCATCGTCAATAACAAGGACCAAGGGATACAGTAAACCTGGAGTGAAGCATCGGAATCTATAACTAGTGTCACAGGAGTGGTTCAAAACATCGTCAGTAGTAAGAGTCGGTCTTCATGTACTTAAGTCGGCATTGTGCCTTTTGTATTTATTCCGATGCAATTTCTGTGTTTCATCGTCAATAAGCAGGTCCAAGGGATACAGTAAACCTTTAGTGAAGCATTGGAATCTATAACTAGTGTCACAGGAATGGTTCAAAAAATAGACAGTAAGAAGAGTCAGTCTTCTTGTACTTAAGTCGACATTGTGCCTTTTCTATTTAATTCCGATGCAATTTCTGTGTTTCATCGTCAATAAGAAGGTCAGAGGGATACAGCAAACCTGAAGTGAAGCATCGGAATCTAAAACTAGTGTCACAGGAATGGTTCAAAACATAGACAGTAGGAAGAGTCAGTCTTCCTGTACTTAAATCGGTATTGTGCCTCTTGTATTTAATTCCGAGGCAATTTCTGTGTTTCATCGTCAATAAGCAGGTCCAAGGGATACAATAAACCTGATGTGAAGCATCGGAATCTATAACTAGTGTCACAGGAATGGTTCAAAACATAGACAGTAAGAAGAGTCAGTCTTCTTGTACTTAAGTCGACATTGTGCCTTTTCTATTTAATTCCGATGCAATTTCTGTGTTTCATCGTCAATAAGAAGGTCAGAGGGATACAGCAAACCTGAAGTGAAGCATCGGAATCTAAAACTAGTGTCACAGGAATGTTTCAAAACATAGACAGTAGGAAGAGTCAGTCTTCCTGTACTTAAGTCGGTATTGTGCCTCTTGTATTTAATTCCGAGGCAATTTCTGTGTTTCATCGTCAATAAGCAGGTCCAAGGGATACAATAAACCAGAAGTGAAGCATCGGAATCTATAACGAGTGTCACAGGAATGGTTCAAAGCATAGACAGTAGGAAGAGTCAGTCTTCTTGTACTTAAGTCGGCATTGTGCCTTTTCTATTTAGTTCCGATGCAATTTCTGTGTTTCATCGTCAATAAGAAGGTCAGAGGGATACAGCAAACCTGAAGTGAAGCATCGGAATCGATAACTAGTGTCACAGGAATGGTTCAAAACAAAGCCAGTAAGAAGAGTCAGTCTTCTTGTCCTTAAGTCGGCATTGTGCCTATTGTATTTAATTCCGATGCAATTTCTGTGTTTCATCGTCAATAGGAAGGTCCAAGGGATACAGTAAACCTCAAGTGAAGCATCGGAATCCATGACTAGTGTCACAGGAACGGTTCAAACATATTCAGTAGGAAGAGTTGGTCTTCATGTACTAATGTCGGCATTGTGCCATTTGTATTTAATTCCGATGCCATTTCTGTGTTTCATCGTCAATAAGAAGGTCCAAGGGATACAGTAAACCTGAAGTGAAGCATCGTAATCTATAACTAGTGACACAGGAATGGTTCAAAACATAGACTGTAGGAAGAGTCAGTCTTCTTGTACATAAGTCGACACTGTGCCTTTTGTATTTAATTCCGATGCAATTTCTGTGTTTCATCGTCAACAGGACGGTCCAAGCGATACAGTAAACCTGAAGTGAAGAATCGGAATGTATAACTAGTGTCACAGGAATTGTTCAAAGCAAAGTCAGTAAGAAGAGCCAGTCTTCTTATCCTTAAGTCGGCGTTGTGAATTTTGTATTTAATTCCGATGCAATTTCTGTGTTTCATCGTCAATAAGAAGTTCCATGGGATTCAGTAAACCAGGAGTGTAGCATCGGAGTCTATAACTAGTGTCACAGGAATGGTTCAAATCATAGACTGTAAGAAGAGTCAGTCTTCGTGTACTTAAGTTGGCATTTTGTCTTTTGTATTTAATTCCGATGCAATTTCTGTGTTTCATCGTCAATAAGAAGGTCCAGGGGATACAGTAAACCTAAAGTGAAGCATCGGAATCTATAGCTAGTGTCACAGGAATGGTTCAAAATATAGTCAGTAATAAGAGTCGGTCTTCTTGTCCTTAAGTCGGCATTGTGCCTTTTGTATTTAATTCCGATGCAATTTCTGTGTTTCATCGTCAATAAGAAGGACCAAGGGATACAGTAAACCTGGAGTGAAGCATCGGAATCTATAACTAGTGTCACAGGAGTGGTTCAAAACATCGTCAGTAGGAAGAGTCGGTCTTCATGTACTTAAGTCGGCATTGTGCCTTTTGTAATTAATTCCGATGCAATTTCTGTGTTTCATCGTCAATAAGCAGGTCCAAGGGATACAGTAAACCTTTAGTGAAGCATTGGAATCTATAACTAGTGTCACAGGAATGGTTCAAAAAATAGACAGTAAGAAGAGTCAGTCTTCTTGTACTTAAGTCGACATTGTGCCTTTTCTATTTAGTTCCGATGCAATTTCTGTGTTTCATCGTCAATAAGAAGGTCAGAGGGATACAGCAAACCTGAAGTGAAGCATCGGAATCTATAACTGGTGTCAATGGAATGGTTCAAAACATAGACAGTAAGAAGAGTCAGTCTTCTTGTCCTTAAGTCGGCATTGTGCCTATTGTATTTAATTCCGATGCAATTTCTGTGTTTCATCGTCAATAAGAAGGTCAGAGGGATACAGTATACCTGGAGTGTAGCATCGGAATCTATAACTAGTGTCACAGGAATGGTTCAAATCATAGACAGTAAGAAGAGTCAGTCTTCTTGTACTTAATTCGGCATTGTGCCTTTTGTATTTAATTCCGATGCAATTTCTGTGTTTCATCGTCAATAAGAAGGTCAGAAGGATACAGTAAACCTGAAGTGAAGCATCGGAATCTATAGCTAGTGTCACAGGAATGGTTCAAATCATAGTCAGTAAGAAGAGTCAATCTTTTTGTCCTTAAGTCGGCATTGTGACTTTTGTATTTAATTCCGATGCAATTTCTGTGTTTCATCGTCAATAAGAAGGTCCAAGGGATACAGTAAACCTGGAGTGAAGCATCGGAATCTATAACTAGAGTCACAGGAATGGTTCAAAACATAGACAGTAAGAAGAGTCAGTCTTGTTGTACTTAATTCTGCATTGTGCCTTATGTATTTAATTCCGATGCAATTTCTGTGTTTCATCGTCAATAAGAAGGTCCATGGGTTACAGTAAACCTGACGTGAAGCATCGGAATTTATAACTAGTGTCACAGGAGAGGTTCAAAGCATAGTAAGAAGAGTCAGTCTTCTTGTACTTAAGTCGGCATTGTGCCTTTTGTATTTAATTCCGAAGCTATTTCTGTGTTTCATCGTCAATAAGAAGGACCAAGGGATGCAGTAATCCTGAAGTGAAGCATCGGAATCTATAACTAGTGTCACAGGAATGGTTCAAAGCATAGTCAGTTAGAATAGTAGGTCTTCTTGCACTAAAGTCATCATTGTGCATATTCTATTTGATTCTGATGCAATTTCTGTGATTCATCGTCAATAAGAAGGTCCAAGGGATACAGTAAACCTGGAGTGAAGCATCGGAATCTATAACTAGTGTCACAGGAATGGTTCAAATCATAGACAGTAAGAAGAGTCAGACTTCTTTTACCTAAGTCGGCATTGTGCATTTTGTATTTAATTCCGACGCAATTTCTGTGTTTCATCGCCAATAAGACGGTCCACGGGATACAGTAAACCTGGAATGAAGCATCGGAGTCTATACCTAGTGTCACAGGACTGGTTCAAAAATAGACAGTAAGAAGAGTCAGTCTTCTTGTACTTAATTCGGCATTGTGCCTTTTGTATTTAATTCCGATGCAATTTCTGTGTTTCATCGTCAATAAGAAGGTCAGAAGGATACAGTAAACCTGAAGTGAAGCATCGGAATCCATAACTTGCGTCACAAGAATGGTTCAAAACATAGACAGTGGGAAGAGTCAGTCTTCTTGTACTTAAGTCGGCATTGTGCCTTTTCTATTTAATTCCGATGCAATTTCTGTGTTTCATCGTCAATAAGAAGGTCCAGGGGATACAGTACACCTGAAGTGAAGCATCGGAATCTATAACTAGTGTCACAGGAATGGTAAAAATCATAGTCAGTAAGAGGAGTCCGTCTTTTTGTACTTAAGTCGGCATTCTGCCTTTTGTGTTTAATTCCGATGCAATTTCTGTATTTCATCGTAAATAAGAAGGTCCAAGGGATGCAGTAAACCTGAAATGACGCATCGGAATCTATAAGTAGTGTCACAGGAATGGTTCAAAGCATAGACATTAAGAAGGGTCAGTCTTCTTGTACTTAAGACGGCGTTGTGCCTTCTGTATTTAATTCCGATGCAATTTCTTAGATTCATCGTCAATAAGATGGTCCAAGGGATACAGTAAACCTGAAGTGAAGCATCGGAATCTATAACTAGTGTCACAGGAATGGTTCAAAACAAAGTCAGTAAGAAGAGCCAGTCTTCTTATCCTTAAGTCGCCATTGTGCCTTTTGTTTTTAATTCCGATGCAATTTCTGTGTTTCATCGTCAATAAGAAGGTCCAGGGGATACAGTACACCTGAAGTGAAGCATCGGAATCTATAACTAGTGTCACAGGAATGGTCAAAACATAGTCAGTAAGAAAAGTCAGTCTTCTTGTACTTACGTCGGCATTGTGCCTTTTCTATTTAATTCCGATGCAATTTCTGTGTTTCATCGTCAATAAGAAGGTCCAAGGGATACAGTAAACCTCAAGTGAAGCATCGGAATCTGTGACTAATGTCACAGGAACGGTTCAAACATAGTCAGTAGGAAGAGTTGGTCTTCATGTACTTATGTCGGCATTGTGCCTTTTGTATTTAATTCCGATGCAATTTCTGTGTTTCATCGTCAATAAGAAGGTCCAAGGGATACAGTAAACCTGAAGTGAAGCATCGTAATCTATAATTAGTGACACAGGAATGGTTCAAAACATAGACTGTAGGAAGAGTCAGTCTTCATGTACATAAGTCGACACTGTGCCTTTTGTATTTAATTCCGATGCAATTTCTGTGTTTCATCGTCAATAGGACGGTCCAAGCGATACAATAAACCTGAAGTGAAGAATCGGAATGTATAACTAGTGTCACAGGAATGGTTCAAAACAAAGTCAGTAAGAAGAGCCAGTCTTCCTATCCTTAAGTCGGCATTGTGAATTTTGTATTTAATTCCGATGCAATTTCTGTGTTTCATCGTCAATAAGAAGGTCCATGGGATACAGTAAACCAGGAGTGTAGCATCGGAGTCTATAACTAGTGTCACAGGAATGGATCAAATCATAGACTGTAAGAAGAGTCAGTCTTCGTGTACTTAAGTCGGCATTTTGCCTTTTGTATTTAATTCCGATGCAATTTCTGTGTTTCATCGTCAATAAGAAGGTCCAGGGGATACAGTAAACCTGAAGTGAAGCATCGGAATCTATAGCTAGTGTCACAGGAATGGTTCAAAATATAGTCAGTAATAAGAGTCGGTCTTCTTGTCCTTAAGTCGGCATTGTGCCTTTTGTATTTAATTCCGATGCAATTTCTGTGTTTCATCGTCAATAAGAAGGACCAAGGGATACAGTAAACCTGGAGTGAAGCATCGGAATCTATAACTAGTGTCACAGGAGTGGTTCAAAACATCGTCAGTAGGAAGAGTCGGTCTTCATGTACTTAAGTCGGCATTGTCCCTTTTGTATTTAATTCCGATGCAATTTCTGTGTTTCATCGTCAATAAGCAGGTCCAAGGGATACAGTAAACCTTTAGTGAAGCATTGGAATCTATAACTAGTGTCACAGGAATGGTTCAAAAAATAGACAGTAAGAAGAGTCAGTCTTCTTGTACTTAAGTCGACATTGTGCCTTTTCTATTTAATTCCGATGCAATTTCTGTGTTTCATCGTCAATAAGAAGGTCAGAGGGATACAGCAAACCTGAAGTGAAGCATCGGAATCTAAAACTAGTGTCACAGGAATGGTTCAAAACATAGACAGTAGGAAGAGTCAGTCTTCCTGTACTTAAGTCGGTATTGTGCCTCTTGTGTTTAATTCCGAGGCAATTTCTGTGTTTCATCGTCAATAAGCAGGTCCAAGGGATACAATAAACCTGATGTGAAGCATCGGAATCTATAACTAGTGTCACAGGAATGGTTCAAAACATAGACAGTAAGAAGAGTCAGTCTTCTTGTACTTAAGTCGACATTGTGCCTTTTCTATTTAATTCCGATGCAATTTCTGTGTTTCATCGTCAATAAGAAGGTCAGAGGGATACAGCAAACCTGAAGTGAAGCATCGGAATCTAAAACTAGTGTCACAGGAATGGTTCAAAACATAGACAGTAGGAAGAGTCAGTATTCCTGTACTTAAGTCGGTATTGTGCCTCTTGTATTTTTTCCGAGGCAATTTCTGTGTTTCATCGTCAATAAGCAGGTCCAAGGGATACAATAAACATGAAGTGAAGCATCGGAATCTATAACTAGTGTCACATTAATGGTTCAAAACATAGACAGTAGGAACAGTCAGTCTTCTTGTACTTAAGTCGGCATTGTGCATTTTCTATTTAGTTCCGATGCAATTTCTGTGTTTCATCGTCAATAAGCAGGTCCAAGGGATACAGTAAACCTTTAGTGAAGCATTGGAATCTATAACTAGTGTCACAGGAATGGTTCAAAAAATAGACAGTAAGAAGAGTCAGTCTTCTTGTACTTAAGTCGACATTGTGCCTTTTCTATTTAGTTCCGATGCAATTTCTGTGTTTCATCGTCAATAAGAAGGTCAGAGGGATACAGCAAACCTGAAGTGAAGCATCGTAATCTATAACTGGTGTCAATGGAATGGTTCAAAACATAGACAGTAAGAAGAGTCAGTCTTCTTGTCCTTAAGTCGGCATTGTGCCTATTGTATTTAATTCCGATGCAATTTCTGTGTTTCATCGTCAATAAGAAGGTCAGAGGGATACAGTATACCTGGAGTGTAGCATCGGAATCTATAACTAGTGTCACAGGAATGGTTCAAATCATAGACAGTTAGAAGAGTCAGTCCTCGTGTACTTAAGTCGGCATTTTGTCTTTTGTATTTAATTCCGATGCAATTTCTGTGGGTCATCGTCAATAAGAAGATCCAAGGGATACAGTAAACCTGAAGTGAAGCATCGGAATCTATAGCTAGTGTCACAGGAATGGTTCAAATCATAGTCAGTAAGAAGAGTCAATCTTTTTGTCCTTAAGTCGGCATTGTGACTTTTGTATTTAATTCCGATGCAATTTCTGTGTTTCATCGTCAATAAGAAGGTCCAAGGGATACAGTAAACCTGGAGTGAAGCATCGGAATCTATAACTAGAGTCACAGGAATGGTTCAAAACATAGACAGTAAGAAGAGTCAGTCTTGTTGTACATAATTCTGCATTGTGCCTTATGTATTTAATTCCGATGCAATTTCTGTGTTTCATCGTCAATAAGAAGGTCCAAGGGTTACAGTAAACCTGACGTGAAGCATCGGAATTTATAACTAGTGTCACAGGAAAGGTTCAAAGCATAGTAAGAAGAGTCAGTCTTCTTGTACTTAAGTCGGCATTGTGCCTTTTGTATTTAATTCCGAAGCTATTTCTGTGTTTCATCGTCAATAAGAAGGACCAAGGGATGCAGTAATCCTGAAGTGAAGCATCGGAATCTATAACTAGTGTCACAGGAATGGTTCAAAGCATAGTCAGTAAGAATAGTAGGTCTTCTTGCACTAAAGTCATCATTGTGCATATTCTAGTTGATTCTGATGCAATTTCTGTGTTTCATCGTCAATAAGAAGGTCCAAGGGATACAGTAAACCTGGAGTGAAGCATCGGAATCTATAACTAGTGTCACAGGAATGGTTCAAATCATAGACAGTAAGAAGAGTCAGACTTCTTTTACTTAAGTCGGCATTGTGCATTTTGTATTTAATTCCGACGCAATTTCTGTGTTTCATCGCCAATAAGACGGTCCACGGGATACAGTAAACCTGGAATGAAGCATCGGAGTCTATACCTAGTGTCACAGGACTGGTTCAAAATAGACAGTAAGAAGAGTCAGTCTTTTTGTACTTAATTCGGCATTGTGCCTTTTGTATTTAATTCCGATGCAATTTCTGTGTTTCATCGTCAATAAGAAGGTCAGAAGGATACAGTAAACCTGAAGTGAAGCATCGGAATCCATAACTTGTGTCACAAGAATGGTTCAAAACATAGACAGTGGGAAGAGTCAGTCTTCTTGTACTTTAGTCGGCATTGTGCCTTTTCTATTTAATTCCGATGCAATTTCTGTGTTTCATCGTCAATAAGAAGGTCCAGGGGATACAGTACACCTGAAGTGAAGCATCGGAATCTATAACTAGTGTCACAGGAATGGTACAAATCATAGTCAGTAAGAGGAGTCCGTCTTTTTGTACTTAAGTCGGCATTCTGCCTTTTGTGTATAATTCCGATGCAATTTCTGTATTTCATCGTAAATAAGAAGGTCCAAGGGATGCAGTAAACCTGAAATGACGCATCGGAATCTATAAGTAGTGTCACAGGAATGGTTCAAAGCATAGACATTAAGAAGGGTCAGTCTTCTTGTACATAAGACGGCGTTGTGCCTTTTGTATTTAATTCCGATGCAATTTCTGTGATTCATCGTCAATAAGAAGGTCCAAGGGATACAGTAAACCTGAAGTGAAGCATCGGAATCTATAACTAGTGTCACAGGAATGGTTCAAAACAAAGTCAGTAAGAAGAGCCAGTATTCTTATCCTTAAGCCGCCATTGTGCCTTTTGTTTTTAATTCCGATGCAATTTCTGTGTTTCATCGTCAATAAGAAGGTCCAGGGGATACAGTACACCTGAAGTGAAGCATCGGAATCTATAACTAGTGTCACAGGAATGGTCAAAACATAGTCAGTAAGAAGAGTCAGTCTTCTTGTACTTACGTTGGCATTGTGCCTTTTCTATTTAATTCCGATGCAATTTCTGGGTTTCATCGTCAATAAGAAGGTCCAAGGGATACAGTAAACCTCAAGTGAAGCATCGGAATCTATGACTAATGTCACAGGAACGGTTCAAACATAGTCAGTAGGAAGAGTTGGTCTTCATGTACTTATGTCGGCATTGTGCCTTTTGTATTTAATTCCGATGCAATTTCTGTGTTTCATCGTCAATAAGAAGGTCCAAGGGATACAGTAAACCTGAAGTGAAGCATCGTAATCTATAATTAGTGACGCAGGAATGGTTCAAAACATAGACTGTAGGAAGAGTCAGTCTTCATGTACATAAGTCGACACTGTGCCTTTTGTATTTAATTCCGATGCAATTTATGTGATTCATCGTCAATAGGACGGTCCAAGCGATACAGTAAACCTGAAGTGAAGAATCGGAATGTATAACTAGTGTCACAGGAATGGTTCAAAACAAAGTCAGTAAGAAGAGCCAGTCTTCCTATCCTTAAGTCGGCATTGTGAATTTTGTATTTAATTCCGATGCAATTTCTGTGTTTCATCGTCAATAAGAAGGTCCATGGGATACAGTAAACCAGGAGTGTAGCATCGGAGTCTATAACTAGTGTCACAGGAATGGTTCAAATCATAGACTGTAAGAAGAGTCAGTCTTCGTGTACTTAAGTCGGCATTTTGCCTTTTGTATTTAATTCCGATGCAATTTCTGTGTTTCATCGTCAATAAGAAGGTCCAGGGGATACAGTAAACCTGAAGTGAAGCATCGGAATCTATAGCTAGTGTCACAGGAATGGTTCAAAATATAGTCAGTAATAAGAGTCGGTCTTCTTGTCCTTAAGTCGCCATTGTGCCTTTTGTATTTAATTCCGATGCAATTTCTGTGTTTCATCGTCAATAAGAAGGACCAAGGGATACAGTAATCCTGGAGTGAAGCATCGGAATCTATAACTAGTGTCACAGGAGTGGTTCAAAACATCGTCAGTAGGAAGAGTCGGTCTTCATGTACCTAAGTCGGCATTGTGCGTTTTGTATTTAATTCCGATGCAATTTCTGTGTTTCATCGTCAATAAGCAGGTCCAAGGGATACAGTAAACCTTTAGTGAAGCATTGGAATCTATAACTAGTGTCACAGGAATGGTTCAAAAAATAGACAGTAAGAAGAGTCAGTCTTCTTGTACTTAGGTCGACATTGTGCCTTTTCTATTTAATTCCGATGCAATTTCTGTGTTTCATCATCAATAAGAAGGTCAGAGGGATACAGCAAACCTAAAGTGAAGCATCGGAATCTAAAACTAGTGTCACAGGAATGGTTCAAAACATAGACAGTAGGAAGAGTCAGTCTTCCTGTACTTAAGTCGGTATTGTGCCTCTTGTATTTAATTCCGAGGCAATTTCTGTGTTTCATCGTCAATAAGCAGGTCCAAGGGATACAATAAAAATGAAGTGAAGCATCGGAATCTATAACTAGTGTCACAGGAATGGTTCAAAGCATAGACAGTAAGAAGAGTCAGTCTTCTTGTACTTAAGTCGACGTTGCGCCTTTTCTATTTAATTCCGATGCAATTTCTGTGTTTCATCGTCAATAAGAAGGTCAGAGGGATACAGCAAACCTGAAGTGAAGCATCGGAATCTAAAACTAGTGTCACAGGAATGGTTCAAAACATAGACAGTAGGAAGAGTTAGTCTTCCTGTACTTAAGTCGGTATTGTGCCTCTTGTATTTAATTCCGAGGCAATTTCTGTGTTTCATCGTCAATAAGCAGGTCCAAGGGATACAATAAACCTGAACTGAAGCATCGGAATCTATACCTAGTGTCACAGGACTGGTTCAAAAATAGACAGTAAGAAGAGTCAGTCTTCTTGTACTTAATTCGGCATTGTGCCTTTTGTATTTAATTCCGATGCAATTTCTGTGTTTCATCGTCAATAAGAAGGTCAGAAGGATACAGTAAACCTGAAGTGAAGCATCGGAATCCATAACTTGTGTCACAAGAATGGTTCAAAACATAGACAGTGGGAAGAGTCAGTCTTCTTGTACTTTAGTCGGCATTGTGCCTTTTCTATTTAATTCCGATGCAATTTCTGTGTTTCATCGTCAATAAGAAGGTCCAGGGGATACAGTACACCTGAAGTGAAGCATCGGAATCTATAACTAGTGTCACAGGAATGGTACAAATCATAGTCAGTAAGAGGAGTCCGTCTTTTTGTACTTAAGTCGGCATTCTGCCTTTTGTGTTTAATTCCGATGCAATTTCTGTATTTCATCGTAAATAAGAAGGTCCAAGGGATGCAGTAAACCTGAAATGACGCATCGGAATCTATAAGTAGTGTCACAGGAATGGTTCAAAGCATAGACATTAAGAAGGGTCAGTCTTCTTGTACTTAAGACGGCGTTGTGCCTTTTGTTTTTAATTCCGATGCAATTTCTGTGATTCATCGTCAATAAGAAGGTCCAAGGGATACAGTAAACCTGAAGTGAAGCATCGGAATCTATAACTAGTGTCACAGGAATGGTTCAAAACAAAGTCAGTAAGAAGAGCCAGTCTTCTTATCCTTAAGTCGCCATTGTGCCTTTTGTTTTTAATTTTGATGCAATTTCTGTGTTTCATCGACAATAAGAAGGTCCAGGGGATACAGTACACCTGAAGTGAAGCATCGGAATCTATAACTAGTGTCACAGGAATGGTCAAAACATAGTCAGTAAGAAGAGTCAGTCTTCTTGTACTTACGTCGGCATTGTGCCTTTTCTATTTAATTCCGATGCAATTTCTGTGTTTCATCGTCAATAAGAAGGTCCAAGGGATACAGTAAACCTCAAGTGAAGCATCGGAATCTATGACTAATGTCACAGGAACGGTTCAAACATAGTCAGTAGGAAGAGTTGGTCTTCATGTACTTATGCCGGCATTGTGCCTTTTGTATTTAATTCCGATGCAATTTCTGTGTTTCATCGTCAATAAGAAGGTCCAAGGGATACAGTAAACCTGAAGTGAAGCATCGTAATCTATAATTAGTGACACAGGAATGGTTCAAAACATAGGCTGTAGGAAGAGTCAGTCTTCATGTACATAAGTCGACACTGTGCCTTTTGTATTTAATTCCGATGCAATTTCTGTGTTTCATCGTCTATAGGACGGCCCAAGCGATACAGTAAACCTGAAGTGAAGAATCGGAATGTATAACTAGTGTCACAGGAATGGTTCAAAACAAAGTCAGTAAGAAGAGCCAGTCTTCCTATCCTTAAGACGGCATTGTGAATTTTGTATTTAATTCCGATGCAATTTCTGTGTTTCATCGTCAATAAGAAGGTCCATGGTATACAGTAAACCAGGAGTGTAGCATCGGAGTCTATAACTAGTGTCACAGGAATGGTTAAAATCATAGACTGTAAGAAGAGTCAGTCTTCGTGTACTTAAGTCGGCATTTTGCCTTTTGTATTTAATTCCGATGCAATTTCTGTGTTTCATCGTCAATAAGAAGGTCCAGGGGATACAGTAAACCTGAAGTGAAGCATCGGAATCTATAGCTAGTGTCACAGGAATGGTTCAAAATATAGTCAGTAATAAGAGTCGGTCTTCTTGTCCTTAAGTCGGCGTTGTGCCTTTTGTATTTAATTCCGATGCAATTTCTGTGTTTCATCGTCAATAAGAAGGACCAAGGGATACAGTAAACCTGTAGTGAAGCATCGGAATCTATAACTAGTGTCACAGGAGTGGTTCAAAACATCGTCAGTAGGAAGAGTCGGTCTTCATGTACTTAAGTCGGCATTGTGCCTTTTGTATTTAATTCCGATGCAATTTCTGTGTTTCATCGTCAATAAGCAGGTCCAAGGGATACAGTAAACCTTTAGTGAAGCATTGGAATCTATAACTAGTGTCACAGGAATGGTTCAAAAAATAGACAGTAAGAAGATGCAGTCTTCTTGTACTTAAGTCGACATTGTGCCTTTTCTATTTAATTCCGATGCAATTTCTGTGTTTCATCGTCAATAAGAAGGTCAGAGGGATACAGCAAACCTGAAGTGAAGCATCGGAATCTAAAACTAGTGTCACAGGAATGGTTCAAAACATAGACAGTAGGAAGAGTCAGTCTTCCTGTACTTAAGTCGGGATTGTGCCTCTTGTATTTAATTCCGAGGCAATTTCTGTGTTTCATCGTCAATAAGCAGGTCCAAGGGATACAATAAACCTGAAGTGAAGCATCGGAATCTATAACTAGTGTCACAGGAATGGTTCAAATCATAGACAGTAAGAAGAGTCAGTCTTCTTGTACTTAAGTCGACATTGTGCCTTTTCTATTTAATTCCGATGCAATTTCTGTGTTTCATCGTCAATAAGAAGGTCAGAGGGATACAGCAAACCTGAAGTGAAGCATCGGAATCTAAAACTAGTGTCACAGGAATGGTTCAAAACATAGACAGTAGGAAGAGTCAGTCTTCCTGTACTTAAGTCGGTATTGTGCCTCTTGTATTTAATTCCGATGCAATTTCTGTGTTTCATCGTCAATAGGAAGGTCCAAGGGATACAGTAAACCTCAAGTGAAGCATCGGAATCTATGACTAGTGTCACAGGAACGTATCAAACATAGTCAGTAGGAAGAGTTGGTCTTCATGTACTTATGTCGGCATTGTGCCATTTGTATTTAATTCCGATGCGATTTCTGTGTTTCATCGTCAATAAGAAGGTCCAAGGGATACAGTAAACCTGAAGTGAAGCATCGTAATCTATAACTAGTGACACAGGAATGGTTCAAAACATAGACTGTAGGAAGAGTCAGTCTTCTTGTACATAAGTCGACACTGTGCCTTTTGTATATAATTCCGATGCAATTTCTGTGTTTCATCGTCAATAGGACGGTCCAAGCGATACAGTAAACCTGAAGTGAAGAATCGGAATGTATAACTAGTGTCACAGGAATTGTTCAAAGCAAAGTCAGTAAGAAGAGCCAGTCTTCTTATCCTTAAGTCGGCGTTGTGAATTTTGTATTTAATTCCGATGCAATTTCTGTGTTTCATCGTCAATAAGAAGTTCCATGGGATACAGTAAACCAGGAGTGTAGCATCGGAGTCTATAACTAGTGTCACAGGAATGGATCAAATCATAGACTGTAAGAAGAGTCAGTCTTCGTGTACTTAAGTTGGCATTTTGTCTTTTGTATTTAATTCCGATGCAATTTCTGTGTTTCATCGTCAATAAGAAGGTCCAGGGGATACAGTAAACCTGAAGTGAAGCATCGGAATCTATAGCTAGTGTCACAGGAATGGTTCAAAATATAGTCAGTAATAAGAGTCGGTCTTCTTGTCCTTAAGTCGGCATTGTGCCTTTTGTATTTAATTCCGATGCAATTTCTGTGTTTCATCGTCAATAAGAAGGACCAAGGGATACAGTAAACCTGGAGTGAAGCATCGGAATCTATAACTAGTGTCACAGGAGTGGTTCAAAACATCGTCAGTAGGAAGAGTCGGTCTTCATGTACTTAAGTCGGCATTGTGCCTTTTGTATTTAATTCCGATGCAATTTCTGTGTTTCATCGTCAATAAGCAGGTCCAAGGGATACAGTAAACCTTCAGTGAAGCATCGGAATCTATAACTAGTGTCACAGGATGGTTCAAAAAATAGACAGTAAGAAGAGTCAGTCTTCTTGTACTTAAGTCGACATTGTGCCTTTTCTATTTAGTTCCGATGCAATTTCTGTGTTTCATCGTCAATACGAAGGTCAGAGGGATACAGCAAACCTGAAGTGAAGCATCGGAATCTATAACTGGTGTCAATGGAATGGTTCAAAACATAGACAGTAAGAAGAGTCAGTCTTCTTGTCCTTAAGTCGGCATTGTGCCTATTGTATTTAATTCCGATGCAATTTCTGTGTTTCATCGTCAATGAGAAGGTCAGAGGGATACAGTATACCTGGAGTGTAGCATCGGAATCTATAACTAGTGTCACAGGAATGGTTCAAATCATAGACAGTTAGAAGAGTCAGTCCTCGTGTACTTAAGTCGGCATTTTGTCTTTTGTATTTAATTCCGATGCAATTTATGTGGTTCATCGTCAAGAAGAAGATCCAAGGGATACAGTAAACCTGAAGTGAAGCATCGGAATCTATAGCTAGTGTCACAGGAATGGTTCAAATCATAGTCAGTAAGAAGAGTCAATCTTTTTGTCCTTAAGTCGGCATTGTGACTTTTGTATTTAATTTCGATGCAATTTCTGTGTTTCATCGTCAATAAGAAGGTCCAAGGGATACAGTAAACCTGGAGTGAAGCATCGGAATCTATAACTAGAGTCACAGGAATGGTTCAAAACATAGACAGTAAGATGAGTCAGTCTTGTTGTACTTAATACTGCATTGTGCCTTATGTATTTAATTCCGATGCAATTTCTGTGTTTCATCGTCAATAAGAAGGTCCAAGGGTTACAGTAAACTTGACGTGAAGCATCGGAATTTATAACTAGTGTCACAGGAAAGGTTCAAAGCATAGTAAGAAGAGTCAGTCTTCTTGTACTTAAGACGGCATTGTGCCTTTTGTATTTAATTCCGAAGCTATTTCTGTGTTTCATCGTCAATAACAAGGTCCAAGGGATACAGTAAACCTGGAGTGAAGCATCGGAATCTATAACTAGTGTCAATGGAATGGTTCAAATCATAGACAGTAAGAAGAGTCAGTCTTCTTGTACTTAAGTCGGCATTCTTCCTTTTGTATTTAATTCCAATGCAATTTCTGTGTTTCATCGTCATTAAGAAGGTCCAAGGGGTTACAGAAAACCTGGAGTGAAGCATCGGAATCTATAACTAGTGTCACAGTAATGGTTCAAATCATAGACAGTAAGAAGAGTCAGACGTCTTGTACTTAAGTCGGCATTGTGCATTTTGTATTTCATTCCGATGCAATTTCTGTGTTTCATCGTCAAAAAGAAGACCCAAGGGATACAGTAGACCTGCAGTGAAGCATCGGAATCGATTACTAGTGTCACAGGAATGGTTCCAAATATATACAGTAAGAAGAGTCAGTCTTCTTGTACTTAAGTCGGCATTGTGCCTTTTCTATTTAATTCCGATGCAATTTCTGTGTTTCATCGTCAATAAGAAGGTGCAGGTGATACAGTACACCTGAAGTGAAGCATCGGAATCTATAACTAGTGTCACAGGAATGGTACAAATCATAGTCAGTAAGAGGAGTCCGTCTTTTTGTACTTAAGTCGGCATTCTGCCTTTTGTGTTTAATTCCGATGCAATTTCTGTATTTCATCGTAAATAAGAAGGTCCAAGGGATGCAGTAAACCTGAAATGACGCATCGGAATCTATAAGTAGTGTCACAGGAATGATTCAAAGCATAGACATTAAGAAGGGTCAGTCTTCTTGTACTTAAGACGGCGTTGTGCCTTTTGTATTTAATTCCGATGCAATTTCTGTGATTCATTGTCAATAAAAAGGTCCAAGGGATACAGTAAACCAGAAGTGAAGCATCGGAATCTATAACTAGTGTCACAGGAATGGTTCAAAACAAAGTCAGTAAGAAGAGCCAGTCTTCTTATCCTTAAGTCGCCATTGTGCCTTTTGTTTTTAATTCCGATGCAATTTCTGTGTTTCATCGTCAATAAGAAGGGCCAGGGGATACAGTACACCTGAAGTGAAGCATCGGAATCTATAACTAGTGTCACAGGAATGGTCAAAACATAGTCAGTAAGAAGAGTCAGTCTTCTTGTACTTACGTCGGCATTGTGCCTTTTCTATTTAATTCCGATGCAATTTCTGTGTTTCATCGTCAATAAGAAGGTCCAAGGGATACAGTAAACCTCAAGTGAAGCATCGGAATCTATGACTAATGTCACAGGAACGGTTCAAACATAGTTAGTAGGAAGAGTTGGTCTTCATGTACTTATGTCGGCATTGTGCCTTTTGTATTTAATTCCGATGCAATTTCTGTGTTTCATCGTCAATAAGAAGGTCCAAGGGATACAGTAAACCTGAAGTGAAGCATCGTAATCTATAATTAGTGACACAGGAATGGTTCAAAACATAGACTGTAGGAAGAGTCAGTCTTCATGTACATAAGTCGACACTGTGCCTTTTGAATTTAATTCCGATGCAATTTCTGTGTTTCATCGTCAATAGGACGGTCCAAGCGATACAGTAAACCTGAAGTGAAGAATCGGAATGTATAACTAGTGTCACAGGAATGGTTCAAAACAAAGTCAGTAAGAAGAGCCAGTCTTCCTATCCTTAAGTCGGCATTGTGAATTTTTTTTTTAATTCCGATGCAATTTCTGTGTTTCATCGTCAATAAGAAGGTCCATGGGATACAGTAAACCAGGAGTGTAGCATCGGAGTCTATAACTAGTGTCACAGGAATGGTTCAAATCATAGACTGTGAGAAGAGTCAGTCTTCGTGTACTTAAGTCGGCATTTTGCCTTTTGTATTTAATTCCGATGCAATTTCTGTGTTTCATCGTCAATAAGAAGGTCCAGGGGATACAGTAAACCTGAAGTGAAGCATCGGAATCTATAGCTAGTGTCACAGGAATGGTTCAAAATATAGTCAGTAATAAGAGTCGGTCTTCTTGTCCTTAAGTCGGCATTGTGCCTTTTGTATTTAATTCCGATGCAATTTCTGTGTTTCATCGTCAATAAGAAGGACCAAGGGATACAGTAAACCTGGAGTGAAGCATCGGAATCTATAACTAGTGTCACAGGAGTGGTGCAAAACATCGTCAGTAGGAAGAGGCGGTCTTCATGTACTTAAGTCGGCATTGTGCCTTTTGTATTTAATTCCGATGCAATTTCTGTGTTTCATCGTCAATAAGCAGGTCCAAGGGATACAGTAAACCTTTAGTGAAGCATTGGAATCTATAACTAGTGTCACAGGAATGGTTCAAAAATAGACAGTAAGAACAGTCAGTCTTCTTGTACTTAAGTCGACATTGTGCCTTTTCTATTTAATTCCGATGCAATTTCTGTGTTTCATCGTCAATAAGAAGGTCAGAGGGATTCAGCAAACCTGAAGTGAAGCATCGGAATCTAAAACTAGTGTCACAGGAATGGTTCAAACATAGACAGTAGGAAGAGTCAGTCTTCCTGTACTTAAGTCGGTATTGTGCCTCTTGTATTTAATTCCGAGGCAATTTCTGTGTTTCATCGTCATTAAGCAGGTCCAAGGGATACAATAAACCTGAAGTGAAGCATCGGAATCTATAACTAGTGTCACAGGAATGGTTCAAAACATAGACAGTAGGAAGAGTCAGTCTTCTTGTACTTAAGTCGGCATTGTGCCTTTTCTATTTAGTTCCGTTGCAATTTCTGTGTTTCATCGTCAATAAGAAGGTCAGAGGGATACAGCAAACCTGAAGTGAAGCATCGGAAGCTATAATTAGTGTCACAGGAATGGTTCAAAACAAAGCCAGTAAAAAGATTCAGTCTTCTTGTCCTTAAGTCGGCATTGTGCCTATTGTATTTAATTCCGATGCAATTTCTGTGTTTCATCGTCAATAGGAAGGTCCAAGGGATACAGTAAACCTCAAGTGAAGCATCGGAATCTATGACTAGTGTCACAGGAACGGTTCAAACATAGTCAGTAGGAAGAGTTGGTCTTCATGTACTTATGTCGGCATTGTGCCATTTGTATTTAATTCCGATGCGATTTCTGTGTTTCATCGTCAATAAGAAGGTCCAAGGGGTGCAGTAAACCTGAAGTGAAGCATCGTAATCTATAACTAGTGACACAGGAATGGTTCAAAACATAGACTGTAGGAAGAGTCCATCTTCTTGTACATAAGTCGACACTGTGCCTTTTGTATTTAATTCCGATGCAATTTCTGTGTTTCATCGTCAATAGGACGGTCCAAGCGGTACAGTAAACCTGAAGTGAAGAATCGGAATGTATAACTAGTGTCACAGGAATTGTTCAAAGCAAAGTCAGTAAGAAGAGCCAGTCTTCTTATCCTTAAGTCGGCGTTGTGAATTTTGTATTTAATTCCGATGCAATTTCTGTGTTTCATCGTCAATAAGAAGTTCCATGAGATACAGTAAACCAGGAGTGTAGCATCGGAGTCTATAACTAGTGTCACAGGAATGGTTCAAATCATAGACTGTAAGAAGAGTCAGTCTTCGTGTACTTAAGTTGGCATTTTGTCTTTTGTATTTAATTCCGATGCAATTTCTGTGTTTCATCGTCAATAAGAAGGTCCAGGGGATACAGTAAACCTGAAGTGAAGCATCGGAATCTATAGCTAGTGTCACAGGAATGGTTCAAAATATAGTCAGTAATAAGAGTCGGTCTTCTTGTCCTTAAGTCGGCATTGTGCCTTTTGTATTTAATTCCGATGCAATTTCTGTGTTTCATCGTCAATAAGAAGGACCAAGGGATACAGTAAACCTGGAGTGAAGCATCGGAATCTATAACTAGTGTCACAGGAGTGGTTCAAAACATCGTCAGTAGGAAGAGTCGGTCTTCATGTACTTAAGTCGGCATTGTGCCTTTTGTATTTAATTCCGATGCAACTTCTGTGTTTCATCGTCAATAAGCAGGTCCAGGGGATACAGTAAACCTTTAGTGAAGCATTGGAATCTATAACTAGTGTCACAGGAATGGTTCAAAACATAGACAGTAAGAAGAGTCAGTCTTCTTGTACTTAAGTCGACATTGTGCCTTTTCTATTTAGTTCCGATGCAATTTCTGTGTTTCATCGTCAATAAGAAGGTCAGAGGGATACAGCAAACCTGAAGTGAAGCATCGGAATCTATAACTGGTGTCAATGGAATGGTTCAAAACATAGACAGTAAGAAGAGTCAGTCTACTTGTCCTTAAGTCGGCATTGTGCCTATTGTATTTAATTCCGATGCAATTTCTGTGTTTCATCGTCAATAAGAAGGTCAGCGGGATACAGTATACCTGGAGTGTAGCATCGGAATCTATAACTAGTGTCACAGGAATGGTTCAAATCATAGACAGTTAGAAGAGTCAGTCCTCGTGTACTTAAGTCGGTATTTTGTCTTTTGTATATAATTCCGATGCAATTTCTGTGGTTCATCGTCAATAAGAAGATCCAAGGGATACAGTAAACCTGAAGTGAAGCATCGGAATCTATAGCTAGTGTCACAGGAATGGTTCAAATCATAGTCAGTAAGAAGAGGCAATCTTTTTGTCCTTAAGTCGGCATTGTGACTTTTGTATTTAATTCCGATGCAATTTCTGTGTTTCATCGTCAATAAGAAGGTCCAAGGGATACAGTAAACCTGGAGTGAAGCATCGGAATCTACAACTCGAGTCACAGGAATGGTTCAAAACATAGACAGTAAGAAGAGTCAGTCTTGTTGTACTTAATTCTGCATTGTGCCTTATGTATTTAATTCCGATGCAATTTTTGTGTTTCATCGTCAATAAGAAGGTCCAAGGGTTACAGTAAACCTGACGTGAAGCATCGGAATTTATAACTAGTGTCACAGGAAAGGTTCAAAGCATAGTAAGAAGAGTCAGTCTTCTTGTACTTAAGTCGGCATTGTGCCTTTTGTATTTAATTCCGAAGCTATTTCTGTGTTTCATCGTCAATAAGAAGGACCAAGGGATGCAGTAATCCTGAAGTGAAGCATCGGAATCTATAACTAGTGTCACAGGAATGGTTCAAAGCATAGTCAGTAAGAATAGTAGGTCTTCTTGCACTAAAGTCATCATTGTGCATATTCTATTTGATTCTGATGCAATTTCTGTGTTTCATCGTCAATAAGAAGGTCCAAGGGATACAGTAAACCTGGAGTGAAGCAACGGAATCTATAACTAGTGTCACAGGAATGGTTCAAATCATAGACAGTAAGAAGAGTCAGACTTCTTTTACTTAAGTCGGCATTGTGCATTTTGTATTTAATTCCGACGCAATTTCTGTGTTTCATCGCCAATAAGACGGTCCACGGGATACAGTAAACCTGGAATGAAGCATCGGAGTCTATACCTAGTGTCACAGGACTGGTTCAAAAATAGACAGTAAGAAGAGTCAGTCTTCTTGTACTTAATTCGGCATTGTGCCTTTTGTATTTAATTCCGATGCAAATTTCTGTGTTTCATCGTCAATAAGAAGGTCAGAAGGATACATTAAACCTGAAGTGAAGCATCGGAATCCATAACTTGTGTCACAAGAATGGTTCAAAACATAGTCAGTAAGAAGAGTCAGTGTTCTTGTACTTAAGTCGGCATTGTGCATTTTGTATTTACTTCCGATGCAATTTCTGTGTTTCATCGTCTATAAGAAGGTCCAAGGGATACAGTAAACCTGGAGTGTAGCATCGGAATCTATAACTAGTGTCACAGGGACGGTTCAAAACATAGACAGTAAGATGAGTCAGTATTCTTGTACTTAAGTCGGCGTTGTGCTTTTTGTATTTATTTCCGATGCAATTTCTGTGTTTCATCGTCACTAAGAAGGTCAGAGGGATACAGTAATCCTGAAGTGAAGCATCGGAATCTATAACTAGTGACACAGGAATGGTACAAAGCACAGTCAGTAAGAAGAGTCAGTCTTCTTGTGCTTAAGTCGGCAATGTGCCTTTTGTATTGAATTCCGATGCAATTTCTGTGTTTCATCGTCAATAAGTAGGTCCAAGGGATACAGTAAACCTGAAGTGAAGCATCGGAATCTATAACTAGTGTCACAGGAATGGTTCAAAGCATAGCGTGTAAGAAGAGTCTGTCTTCTTGTACTTAAGTCGGCATTGTATCTTTTGCATTTAATTCCGATGCAATTTCTGTGTTTCATCGTCAACAAGAAGGTCCAAGGGATACAGTAAACCTGAAGTGAAGCATCGGAATCTGTAACTACTGTCACAGAAATGGTTCAAAACATAGTCAGTAGGAAGAGTCAGTCTACTTGTACTTAAGTTTGCATTGTGCCTTTCGTATTTAATTCCGGTGCAATTTCTGTGTTTCACCGCAATAAGATGGTCAGAGGGATACAGTAAACCTGAAGTGAAGCATCGGAATCTATAACTAGTGTCTCAGGTATGGTTGAAAACATAGTCAGTAAGAAGAGTCAGTCTTCTTGTCCTTATGTCGGTATTGTGCCTTTTATATTTAATTCCGATGCAATTTCTGTGGTTCAACGGCAATAAGGTCAGAGGGATACAGTAAACCTGAAGTGAAGAATCGGTATCTATAACTAGTGTCACAGGAATGGTTCAAAACATAGACAGTAGGAAGGGTCAGTCTTCTTGTACTTAAGTCAGCATTGTGCCTTTTCTATTTCATTCCGATGCAATTTCTGTGTATCATCGTCAATAAGAATGTCCAAGAGATACAGTAAACCTGGAGTGAAGTATCGGAACCTATAACTAGTGTCACAGGAATGGTTCAAATCATAGACAGTAAGAAGAGTCAGTCTTCTTGTACTTAGGTCGACATTGTGACTTTTCTATTTAATTCCGATGCAAGTTCTGTGTTTCATAGTCAATAAGAAGGTCAGAGGGATACAATAAACCTGAAGTGAAGCATCGAAATCTATAGCTAGTGTCACAGGAATGGTTCAATACGTAGTCAGTAAGAATAGTAAGTCTTCTTGCACTAATGTCATCATTGTGCATATTCTATTTGATTCTGATGCAATTTCTGTGTATCATCGTCAATAAGAAGGTCCAAGGGATACAGTAAACCTAGAGTGAAGCATCGGAATCTATAACTAGTGTCACAGGAATGGTTCAAATCATAAACAGTAAGAAGAGTCAGACTTCTTTTACTTAAGTCGGCATTGTGCCTTTTGTATTTAATTCCGACGCTATTTCTGTGTTTCATCACCAATAAGACGGTCCACGGGAGACAGTAAACCTGGAGTGAAGCATCGGAGTCTATACCTAGTGTCACAGGACTGGTCCAAAAATAGACAGTAAGAAGAGTCAGTCTTCTTGTACTTAATTCGGCATTGTGCCTTTTGTATTTAATTCCGATGCAATTTCTGTGTTTCATCGTCAATAAGAAGGTCAGAAGGATACAGTAAACCTGAAGTGAAGCATCGGAATCCATAACTTGTGTCACAAGAATGGTTCAAAACATAGTCAATAAGAAGAGTCAGTGTTCTTGTACTTAAGTCGGCATTGTGCCTTTTGTATTTAATTCCGATGCAATTTCTGTGTTTCTTCATCTATAAGAAGGTCCAAGGGATACAGTAAACCTGGAGTGAAGCATCGGAATCTATAACTAGTGTCACAGGGACGGTTCAAAACATAGACAGTAAGATGAGTCAGTATTCTTGTACTTAAGTCGGCGTTGTGCTTTTTGTATTTATTTCCGATGCAATTTGTGTGTTTCATTGTCTCTAAGAAGGTCAGAGGGATACAGTAATCCTGAAGTTAAGCATCGGAATCTATAACTAGTGTCACAGGAATGCTACAAAGCATAGTCAGTAAGAAGAGTCAGTCTTCTTGTGCTTAAGTCGGCATTGTGCCTTTTGTATTGAATTCCGATGCAATTTCTGTGTTTCATCGTCAATAAGTAGGTCCAAGGGATACAGTAAACCTGAAGTGAAGCATCGGAATCTACAACTAGTGTCACAGGAATGGTTCAAAGCATAGCGTGCAAGAAGAGTCAGTCTTCTTGTACTTAAGTCGGCATTGTGTCTTTTGTATTTAATTCCGATGCAATTTCTGTGTTTCATAGTCAATAAGAAGGTCCAAGGGATACAGTAAACCTGAAGTGAAGCATCGGAATCTATAACTACTGTCACAGGAAAGGTTCAAAACATAGTCAGTAGGAAGAGTCAGTCTACTTGTACTTAAGTTTGCATTGTGCCTTTCGTATTAAATTCCGATGCAATTTCTGTGTTTCACCGCAATAAGAAGGTCAGAGGGATACAGTAAACCTGAAGTGAAGCATCGGAATCTATAACTAGTGTCTCAGGAATGGTTCAAAACATAGTCAGTAAGAAGAGTCAGTCTTCTTGTCCTTAAGTCGGTATTGTGCCTTTTATATTTAATTTCGATGCAATTTCTGTGGTTCATCGGCAATAAGGTCAGAGGGATACAGTAAACCTGAAGTGAAGAATCGGAATCTATAGCTAGTGTCACAGGAATGGTTCAAAACATAGACAGTAGAAAGGGTCAGTCTTCTTGTACTTAAGTCAGCATTGTGCCTTCTCTATTTCATTCCGATGCAAGTTCTGTGTTTCATCGTCAATAAGAAGGTCAGAGGGATACAATTAACCTGCAGTGAAGCATCGAAATCTATAGCTAGTGTCACAGGAATGGTTCAATACATAGTCGGTATGAACAGTCAGATTTCTTGTCCTTAAGTCGGCATTGTACCTTTTGTATTTAATTCCGATGCAATATCTGTGTCTCATCGTCAGTAAGAAGGTCCAAGGGATAGAGTAAACCTGGAGTGTAGCATCGGAATCTATAACTAGTGTCACAGGAATGGGTCAAATCATAGACAGTTAGACGAGTCAGTCTTCGTGTACTTAAGTCTTCATTTCGCCTTTTGTATTTAATTCCGATGCAATTTCTGTCCTTCATCGTCAATAAGAACGTCCAAGGGATACAGTAAACCTGAAGTGATGCATCGGAATCTACAACTAGTGTCACAGGAATGGTTCAAAACATAGACATTTAGAAGAGTCAGTCTTCTTGTACTTAAGTCGGCATTGTGCCATTTCTATTTAATTCCGATGCAATTTCTGTGTTTCATCGTCAATAAGAAGGTCAGAGGGATAGAGTAAACCTGAAGTGAAGCATCGGAATCTATAACTAGTGTCACAGGAATGGTTCAAAACATAGTCAGTAAGAAGAGTAAGTCTTCTTGTACTTAAGTTGGCATTGTGCCTTTCGTATTTAATTCCGATGCAATTTCTGTGTTTCACCGGCAATAAGAAGGTCAGAGGGATACAGGATACCTGAAGTGAAGCATCGGAATCTATAACTAGTGTCACAGGAATGGTTCATATGTAGACAGTAAGAAGAGTCAGTCTTCATGTACTTAAGTCGGCATTGTGCCTTTTGTATTTAATTCCGATGCAATTTCTGTGTTTCATCGTCAATAGGAAGGTCAGAGGGATACAGTAAACCTGAAGTGAAGCATCGGAATCTATAACTAGTGTCACAGGATTGGCTCAAATCATAGTCAGTAAGAAGAGTCAGTCTTATTGTCCTTAAGTCAGCATTGTGCCTCTTGTATTTAATTCCGATGCAATTTCTGTGTTTCAATGGCAATAAGAAGGTCCAAGGGATACAGTAAACCTGGAGTAAAGCATCGGAATCTATAACTAGTGTAACAGTAATGGTTCAAATCATAGACAGTAAGAAGAGTCAGACGTCTTGTACTTAAGTCGGCATTGTGCTTTTTGTATTTAATTCCGATGCAATTTCTGTGTTGAATCGTCAATAAGAAGGTCAGAGGGATACAGTAAACCTGAAGTGAAGCATCGGAATCCAAATCTAGTGTCACAGGAATGATTCAAAACATAGACAGTTGGAAGAGTCAGTGTTCTTTTACTTAAGTCGGCATTGTGCATTTTGTATTTAATTCCGATGCAATTTCTGTGTTTCATCGTCAATAAGAAGGTCCAAGGTATACAGTAAACCTGAAGTGAAGCATCGGAATCTATAACAAGTGTCACAGGAATGGTTCAAAATATAGTCAGTAAGTAGAGTCAGTCTTCTTGTATTTAAGTTGGCACTGTGCCTTTTGTATTTAATTCCGATGCAATTTCTGTGTTTCATCGTCAGTAAGAAGGTTTAAGGTATACAGTAAACCTGAAGTGAAGCATCGCAATCTATAACTAGTGTCACAGGAATGGTTCAAAACATAGTCAGTAAAAAGAGTCAGTCTTCTTGTACTTAAGTCGGCATTGTGCCTTTTCTATTTAATTCCGATGCAATTTCTGTGTTTCATCGTCAATAAGGAGGTCCAAGGGATACAGTAAACCTGGAGTGAAGCATCGGAATCTATAACTAGTGTCACAGGAATGGTTCAAATCATAGACAGTAAGAAGAGTCAGTCTTCTTGTACTTAAGTCGACATTGTGCCTTTTCTATTTAATTCCGATGCAATTTCTGTGTTTCATCACCAGTAAGAAGGTTTAAGGTATACATTAAACCTGAAGTGAAGCATCGCAATCTATAACTAGTGTCACAGGAATGGTACAAAACATAGTCAGTAAGAAGAGTCAGTCTTCTTGTCCTTAAGTCGGCATTGTGCCTTTTCTATTTAATTCCGATGCAATTTCTGTGTTTCATCGTCAATAAGGAGGTCCAAGGGATACAGTAAACCTGGAGTGAAGCATCGGAATCTATAACTAGTGTCACAGGAATGGTTCAAAACATAGACAGTAAGAAGAGTCAGTCTTCTTGCACTTAAGTCGACATTGTGCCTTCTCTATTTAGTTCCGGTGCAATTTCTGTGTTTCATCGTCAATAAGAAGGTCAGAGGGATACAGCAAACCTGAAGTGAAGCATCGGAATCTATAACTGGTGTCAATGGAATGGTTCAAAACATAGACAGTAAGAAGAGTCAGTCTTCTTGTCCTTAAGTCGGCATTGTGCCTATTGTATTTAATTCCGATGCAATTTCTGTGTTTCATCGTCAATAAGAAGGTCAGAGGGATACAGTATACCTGGAGTGTAGCATCGGAATCTATAACTAGTGTCACAGGAATGGTTCAAATCATAGACAGTTAGAAGAGTCAGTCCTCGTGTACTTAAGTCGGCATTTTGTCTTTTGTATTTAATTCCGATGCAATTTCTGTGGTTCATCGTCAATAAGAAGATCCAAGGGATACAGTAAACCTGAAGTGAAGCATCGGAATCTGTAGCTAGTGTCACAGGAATGGTTCAAATCATAGTCAGTAAGAAGAGTCAATCTTTTTGTCCTTAAGTCGGCATTGTGACTTTTGTATTTAATTCCGATGCAATTTCTGTGTTTCATCGTCAATAAGAAGGTCCAAGGGATACAGTAAACCTGGAGTGAAGCATCGGAATCTATAACTAGAGTCACAGGAATGGTTCAAAACATAGACAGTAAGAAGAGTCAGTCTTGTTGTACTTAATTCTGCATTGTGCCTTATGTATTTAATTCCGATGCAATTTCTGTGTTTCATCGTCAATAAGAAGGTCCAAGGGTTACAGTAAACCTGACGTGAAGCATCGGAATGTATAACTAGTGCTACAGGAAAGGTTCAAAGCATAGTAAGAAGAGTCAGTCTTCTTGTACTTAAGTCGGCATTGTGCCTTTTGTATTTAATTCCGAAGCTATTTCTGTGTTTCATCGTCAATAAGAAGGACCAAGGGACGCAGTAATCCTGAAGTGAAGCATCGGAATCTATAACTAGTGTCACAGGAATGGTTTAAAGCATAGTCAGTAAGAATAGTAGGTCTTCTTGCACTAAAGTCATCATTGTGCATATTCTATTTGATTCTGATGCAATTTCTGTGTTTCATCGTCAATAAGAAGGTCCAAGGGATACAGTAAACCTGGAGTGAAGCATCGGAATCTATACTAGTGTCACAGGGACGGTTCAAAACATAGACAGTAAGATGAGTCAGTATTCTTGTACTTAAGTCGGCGTTGTGCTTTTTGTATTTATTTCCGATGCAATTTCTGTGTTTCATCGTCACTAAGAAGGTCCGAGGGATGCAGTAATCCTGAAGTTAAGCATCGGAATCTATAACTAGTGTCACAGGAATGCTACAAAGCATAGTCAGTAAGAAGAGTCAGACTTCTTGTGCTTAAGTCGGCATTGTGCCTTTTGTATTGAATTCCGATGCAATTTCTGTGTTTCATCGTCAATAAGTAGGTCCAAGGGATACAGTAAACCTGAAGTGAAGCATCGGAATCTATAACTAGTGTCACAGGAATGGTTCAAATCATAGCGTGCAAGAAGAGTCAGTCTTCTTGTACTTAAGTCGGCATTGTGTCTTTTGTATTTAATTCCGATGCAATTTCTGTGTTTCATAGTCATAAGAAGGTCCAAGGGATACAGTAAACCTGAAGTGAAGCATCGGAATCTATAACTACTGTCACAGGAATGGTTCAAAACATAGTCAGTAGGAAGAGTCAGTCTACTTGTACTTAAGTTTGCATTGTGCCTTTCGTATTTAATTCCGACGCAATTTCTGTGTTTCACCGCAATAAGAAGGTCAGAGGGATACAGTAAACCTGAAGTGAAGCATCGGAATCTATAACTATTGTCTCAGGAATGGTTCAAAACATAGTCAGTAAGAAGAGTCAGTCTTCTTGTCCTTAAGTCGGTATTGTGCCTTTTATATTTAATTCCGATGCAATTTCTGTGGATCATCGGCAATAAGGTCAGAGGGATACAGTAAACCTGAAGTGAAGAATCGGAAACTATAGCTAGTGTCACAGGAATGGTTCAAAACATAGACAGTAGAAAGGGTCAGTCTTCTTGTACTTAAGTCAGCATTGTGCCTTTTCTATTTCATTCCGATGCAATTTCTGTGTATCATCGTCAATAAGAAGGTCCAAGAGATACAGTAAACCTGGAGTGAAGCATCGGAACCTATAACAAGTGTCACAGGAATGGTTCAAAGCATAGACAGTAAGAAGAGTCAGTCTTCTTGTACTTAGGTCGACATTGTGACTTTTCTATTTAATTCCGATGCAAGTTCTGTGATTCATCGTCAATAAGAAGGTCAGAGGGATACAATAAACCTGCAGTGAAGCATCGAAATCTATAGCTAGTGTCACAGGAATGGTTCAATACATAGTCGGTATGAACAGTCAGATTTCTTGTCCTTAAGTCGGCATTGTACCTTTTGTATTTAATTCCGATGCAATATCTGTGTCCTATCGTCAGTAAGAAGGTCCAAGGGATAGAGTAAACCTGGAGTGTAGCATCGGAATCTATAACTAGTGTCACAGGAATGGGTCAAAACATAGACAGTTAGACGAGTCAGTCTTCGTGTACTGAAGTCTTCATTTCGCCTTTTGTATTTTATTCCGATGCAATTTCTGTCCTTCATCGTCAATAAGAACGTCCAAGGGATACAGTAAACCTGAAGTGAATCATCGGAACATATAACCAGTGTCACAGGAATATTTCAAAACATAGTCAGTAAGAAGAGTCAGTCTTCTTGTACTTAAGTCGTAATTGTGCCTTTTCTATTTAATTCCGATGCAATTTCTGTGTTTCATCAACAATAAGAAGGTCCAAGGGATACAGTAAACCTGAAGTGATGCATCGGAATCTACAACTAGTGTCACAGGAATGGTTCAAACATAGACAGTTAGAAGAGTCAGTCTTCTTGTACTTAAGTCGGCATTGTGCCATTTCTATTTAATTCCGATGCAATTTCTGTGTTTCATCGTCAATAAGAAGGTCAGAGGGATACAGTAAACCTGAAGTGAAGCATCGGAATCTATAACTAGTGTCACAGGAATGGTTCAAAACATAGTCAGTAAGAAGAGTAAGTCTTCTTGTACTTAAGTTGGCATTGTGACTTTCGTATTTAATTCCGATGCAATTTCTGTGTTTCACCGGCAATAAGAAGGTCAGAGGGATACAGGATACCTGAAGTGAAGCATCGGAATCTATAACTAGTGTCACAGGAATGGTTCATATGTAGACAGTAAGAAGAGTCAGTCTTCATGCACTTAAGTCGGCATTGTGCCTTTGGTATTTAATTCCGATGCAATTTCTGTGTTTCATCGTCAATAGGAAGGTCAGAGGGATACAGTAAACCTGAAGTGAAGCATCGGAATCTATAACTAGTGTCACAGGATTGGCTCAAATCATAGTCAGTAAGAAGAGTCAGTCTTATTGTCCTTAAGTCAGCATTGTGCCTCTTGTATTTAATTCCGATGCAATTTCTGTGTTTCAATGGCAATAAGATGGTCCAAGGGGTACAGTAAACCTGGAGTGAAGCATCGGAATCTATAACTAGTGTAACAGTAATGGTTCAAAACATAGACAGTAAGAAGAGTCAGACGTCTTGTACTTAAGTCGGCATTGTGCTTTTTGTATTTAATTCCGATGCAATTTCTGTGTTGCATCGTCAATAAGAAGGTCAGAGGGATACAGTAAACCTGAAGTGAAGCATCGGAATCCAAAACTAGTGTCACAGGAATGATTCAAAACAAAGACAGTATGAAGAGTCAGTGTTCTTTTACTTAAGTCGGCATTGTGCATTTTGTATTTAATTCCGATGCAATTTCTGTGTTTCATCGTCAATAAGAAGGTCCAAGGTATACAGTAAACCTGAAGTGAAGCATCGGAATCTATAACAAGTGTCACAGGAATGGTTCAAAACATAGTCAGTAAGTAGAGTCAGTCTTCTTGTATTTAAGTCGGCACTGTGCCTTTTGTATTTAATTCCGATGCAATTTCTGTGTTTCATCGTCAGTAAGAAGGTTTAAGGTATACAGTAAACCTGAAGTGAAGCATCGCAATCTATAACTAGTGTCACAGGAATGGTTCAAATCATAGTCAGTAAGAAGAGTCAGTCTTCTTGTACTTAAGTCGACATTGTGCCTTTTCTATTTAATGCCGATGCAATTTCTGTGTTTCATCGTCAATAAGAATGTCAGAGGGATACAATAAACCTGAAGTGAAGCATCAGAATTTATAACTAGTGTCACAGGAATGGTTCAAACATAGTCAGTAAGAACAGTCAGTCTTCTTGTTCTTAAGTCGGTATTGTGCCTTTTGTATTTAATTCCGACGCAATTTCTGTGTTTCATCGTCAATAAGATGGTCCAAGGTATGGAGTAAACCTGGAGTGTAGCATGGGAATCTATAACTAGTGTCACAGGAATGGTTCAAAACATAGACAGTAAGAAGAGTCAGTCTTCGTGTACTCATGTCGGCATTTCGCCTTTTGTATTTAATTCCGATGCAATTTCTGTGTTTCATCGTCAATAAGAAGGTCCGATTGATACAGTGAACCTGAAGTGAAGCATTGGAATCTATAACTAGTGTCACAGGAATGGTTCAAAACATAGTCAGTAAGAAGAGTTAGTCTTCTTGAACTTATGTCTTGGTTGTGCCTTTTCTATTTAATTCCGATGCAATTTCTGTGTTTCATCGTCATTAACAGGGTCCAAGGGAAGCAGTAAACCTGAAGTGAAGCATCGGAATCTATAACTAGTGTCACAGGAATGGTTCAAAGCATAGCGTGTAAGAAGAGTCTGTCTTCTTGTACTTAAGTCGGCATTGTATCTTTTGCATTTAATTCCGATGCAATTTCTGTGTTTCATCGTCAACAAGAAGGTCCAAGGGATACAGTAAACCTGAAGTGAAGCATCGGAATCTGTAACTACTGTCACAGAAATGGTTCAAAACATAGTCAGTAGGAAGAGTCAGTCTACTTGTACTTAAGTTTGCATTGTGCCTTTCGTATTTAATTCCGGTGCAATTTCTGTGTTTCACCGCAATAAGATGGTCAGAGGGATACAGTAAACCTGAAGTGAAGCATCGGAATCTATAACTAGTGTCTCAGGAATGGTTGAAAACATAGTCAGTAAGAAGAGTCAGTCTTCTTGTCCTTATGTCGGTATTGTGCCTTTTATATTTAATTCCGATGCAATTTCTGTAGTTCAACGGCAATAAGGTCAGAGGGATACAGTAAACCTGAAGTGAAGAATCGGTATCTATAACTAGTGTCACAGGAATGGTTCAAAACATAGACAGTAGGAAGGGTCAGTCTTCTTGTACTTAAGTCAGCATTGTGCCTTTTCTATTTCATTCCGATGCAATTTCTGTGTATCATCGTCAATAAGAATGTCCAAGAGATACAGTAAACCTGGAGTGAAGCATCGGAACCTATAACTAGTGTCACAGGAATGGTTCAAATCATAGACAGTAAGAAGAGTCAGTCTTCTTGTACTTAGGACGACATTGTGACTTTTCTATTTAATTCCGATGCAAGTTCTGTGTTTCATAGTCAATAAGAAGGTCAGAGGGATACAATAAACCTGAAGTGAAGCATCGAAATCTATAGCTAGTGTCACAGGAATGGTTCAATACGTAGTCAGTAAGAATAGTAAGTCTTCTTGCACTAATGTCATCATTGTGCATATTCTATTTGATTCTGATGCAATTTCTGTGTATCATCGTCAATAAGAAGGTCCAAGGGATACAGTAAACCTAGAGTGAAGCATCGGAATCTATAACTAGTGTCACAGGAATGGTTCAAATCATAAACAGTAAGAAGAGTCAGACTTCTTTTACTTAAGTCGGCATTGTGCCTTTTGTATTTAATTCCGACGCAATTTCTGTGTTTCATCACCAATAAGACGGTCCACGGGAGACAGTAAACCTGGAGTGAAGCATCGGAGTCTATACCTAGTGTCACAGGACTGGTTCAAAACATAGACAGTAAGAAGAGTCAGTCTTCTTGTACTTAATTCGGCATTGTGCCTTTTGTATTTAATTCCGATGCAATTTCTGTGTTTCATCGTCAATAAGAAGGTCAGAAGGATACAGTAAACCTGAACTGAAGCATCGGAATCCATAACTTGTGTCACAAGAATGGTTCAAAACATAGTCAATAAGAAGAGTCAGTGTTCTTGTACTTAAGTCGGCATTGTGCCTTTTGTATTTAATTCCGATGCAATTTCTGTGTTTCTTCATCTATAAGAAGGTCCAAGGGATACAGTAAACCTGGAGTGAAGCATCGGAATCTATAACTAGTGTCACAGGAATGCTACAAGGCATAGTCAGTAAGAAGAGTCAGTCTTCTTGTGTTTAAGTCGGCATTGTGCCTTTTGTATTGAATTCCGATGCAATTTCTGTGTTTCATCGTCAATAAGTAGGTCCAAGGGATACAGTAAACCTGAAGTGAAGCATCGGAATCTACAACTAGTGTCACAGGAATGGTTCAAAGCATAGCGTGCAAGAAGAGTCAGTCTTCTTGTACTTAAGTCGGCATTGTGTCTTTTGTATTTAATTCCGATGCAATTTCTGTGTTTCATAGTCAATAAGAAGGTCCAAGGGATACAGTAAACCTGAAGTGAAGCATCGGAATCTATAACTACTGTCACAGGAAAGGTTCAAAACATAGTCAGTAGGAAGAGTCAGTCTACTTGTACTTAAGTTTGCATTGTGCCTTTCGTATTAAATTCCGATGCAATTTCTGAGTTTCACCGCAATAAGAAGGTCAGAGGGATACAGTAAACCTGAAGTGAAGCATCGGAATCTATAACTAGTGTCTCAGGAATGGTTCAAAACATAGTCAGTAAGAAGAGTCAGTCTTCTTGTCCTTAAGTCGGTATTGTGCCTTTTATATTTAATTTCGATGCAATTTCTGTGGTTCATCGGCAATAAGGTCAGAGGGATACAGTAAACCTGAAGTGAAGAATCGGAATCTATAGCTAGTGTCACAGGAATGGTTCAAAACATAGACAGTAGAAAGGGTCAGTCTTCTTGTACTTAAGTCAGCATTGTGCCTTTTCTATTTCATTCCGATGCAATTTCTGTGTATCATCGTCAATAAGAAGGTCCAAGAGATACAGTTAAGCTGGAGTGAAGCATCGGAACCTATAACAAGTGTCACAGGAATGGGTCAAATCATAGACAGTTAGACGAGTCAGTCTTCGTGTACTTAAGTCTTCATTTCGCCTTTTGTATTTAATTCCGATGCAATTTCTGTCCTTCATCGTCAATAAGAACGTCCAAGGGATACAGTAAACCTGAAGTGATGCATCGGAATCTACAACTAGTGTCACAGGAATGGTTCAAAACATAGACAGTTAGAAGAGTCAGTCTTCTTGTACTTAAGTCGGCATTGTGCCATTTCTATTTAATTCCGATGCAATTTCTGTGTTTCATCGTCAATAAGAAGGTCAGAGGGATAGAGTAAACCTGAAGTGAAGCATCGGAATCTATAACTAGTGTCACAGGAATGGTTCAAAACATAGTCAGTAAGAAGAGTAAGTCTTCTTGTACTTAAGTTGGCATTGTGCCTTTCGTATTTAATTCCGATGCAATTTCTGTGTTTCACCGGCAATAAGAAGGTCAGAGGGATACAGGATACCTGAAGTGAAGCATCGGAATCTATAACTAGTGTCACAGGAATGGTTCATATGTAGACAGTAAGAAGAGTCAGTCTTCATGTACTTAAGTCGGCATTGTGCCTTTTGTATTTAATTCCGATGCAATTTCTGTGTTTCATCGTCAATAGGAAGGTCAGAGGGATACAGTAAACCTGAAGTGAAGCATCGGAATCTATAACTAGTGTCACAGGATTGGCTCAAATCATAGTCAGTAAGAAGAGTCAGTCTTATTGTCCTTAAGTCAGCATTGTGCCTCTTGTATTTAATTCCGATGCAATTTCTGTGTTTCTATGGCAATAAGAAGGTCCAAGGGATACAGTAAACCTGGAGTGAAGCATCGGAATCTATAACTAGTGTAACAGTAATGGTTCAAAACATAGACGGTAAGAAGAGTCAGACGTCTTGTACTTAAGTCGGCATTGTGCTTTTTGAATTTAATTCCGATGCAATTTCTGTGTAGAATCGTCAATAAGAAGGTCAGAGGGATACAGTAAACCTGAAGTGAAGCATCGGAATCCAAATCTAGTGTCACAGGAATGATTCAAAACATAGACAGTTGGAAGAGTCAGTGTTCTTTTACTTAAGTCGGCATTGTGCATTTTGTATTTAATTCCGATGCAATTTCTGTGTTTCATCGTCAATAAGAAGGTCCAAGGTATACAGTAAACCTGAAGTGAAGCATCGGAATCTATAACAAGTGTCACAGGAATGGTTCAAAACATAGTCAGTAAGTAGAGTCAGTCTTCTTGTATTTAAGTTGGCACTGTGCCTTTTGTATCTAATTCCGATGCAATTTCTGTGTTTCATCGTCAGTAAGAAGGTTTAAGGTATACAGTAAACCTGAAGTGAAGCATCGCAATCTATAACTAGTGTCACAGGAATGGTTCAAAACATAGTCAGTAAAAAGAGTCAGTCTTCTTGTACTTAAGTCGGCATTGTGCCTTTTCTATTTAATTCCGATGCAATTTCTGTGTTTCATCGTCAATAAGGAGGTCCAAGGGATACAGTAAACCTGGAGTGAAGCATCGGAATCTATAACTAGTGTCACAGGAATGGTTCAAAACATAGACAGTAAGAAGAGTCAGTCTTCTTGTACTTAAGTCGACATTGTGCCTTCTCTATTTAGTTCCGATGCAATTTCTGTGTTTCATCGTCAATAAGAAGGTCAGAGGGATACAGCAAACCTGAAGTGAAGCATCGGAATCTATAACTGGTGTCAATGGAATGGTTCAAAACATAGACAGTAAGAAGAGTCAGCCTTCTTGTCCTTAAGTCGGCATTGTGCCTGTTGTATTTAATTCCGATGCAATTTCTGTGTTTCATCGTCAATAAGAAGGTCAGAGGGATACAGTATACCTGGAGTGTAGCATCGGAATCTATAACTAGTGTCACAGGAATGGTTCAAATCATAGACAGTTAGAAGAGTCAGTCCTCGTGTACTTAAGTCGGCATTTTGTCTTTTGTATTTAATTCCGATGCAATTTCTGTGGTTCATCGTCAATAAGAAGATCCAAGGGATACAGTAAACCTGAAGTGAAGCATCGGAATCTGTAGCTAGTGTCACAGGAATGGTTCAAATCATAGTCAGTAAGAAGAGTCATTCTTTTTGTCCTTAAGTCGGCATTGTGACTTTTGTATTTAATTCCGATGCAATTTCTGTGTTTCATCGTCAATACGAAGGTCCAAGGGATACAGTAAACCTGGAGTGAAGCATCGGAATCAATAACTAGAGTCACAGGATTGGTTCAAAACATAGACAGTAAGAAGAGTCAGTCTTGTTGTACTTAATTCTGCATTGTGCCTCATGTATTTAATTCCGATGCAATTTCTGTGTTTCATCGTCAATAAGAAGGTCCAAGGGTTACAGTAAACCTGACGTGAAGCATCGGAATGTATAACTAGTGCTACAGGAAAGGTTCAAAGCATAGTAAGAAGAGTCAGTCTTCTTGTACTTAAGTCGGCATTGTGCCTTTTGTATTTAATTCCGAAGCTATTTCTGTGTTTCATCGTCAATAAGAAGGACCAAGGGACGCAGTAATCCTAAAGTGAAGCATCGGAATCTATAAGTAGTGTCACAGGAATGGTTTAAAGCATAGTCAATAAGAATAGTAGGTCTTCTTGCACTAAAGTCATCATTGTGCATATTCTATTTGCTTCTGATGCAATTTCTGTTTCATCGTCAATAAGAAGGTCCAAGGGATACAGTAAACCTGGAGTGAAGCATCGGAATCTATACTAGTGTCACAGGGACGGTTCAAAACATAGACAGTAAGATGAGTCAGTATTCTTGTACTTAAGTCGGCGTTGTGCTTTTTGTATTTATTTCCGATGCAATTTCTGTGTTTCATCGTCACTAAGAAGGTCCGAGGGATGCAGTAATCCTGAAGTTAAGCATCGGAATCTATAACTAGTGTCACAGGAATGCTACAAAGCATAGTCAGTAAGAAGAGTCAGTCTTCTTGTGCTTAAGTCGTCATTGTGCCTTTTGTATTGAATTCCGATGCAATTTCTGTGTTTCATCGTCAATAAGTAGGTCCAAGGGATACAGTAAACCTGAAGTGAAGCATCGGAATCTATAACTAGTGTCACAGGAATGGTTCAAATCATAGCGTGCAAGAAGAGTCAGTCTTCTTGTACTTAAGTCGGCATTGTTTCTTTTGTATTTAATTCCGATGCAATTTCTGTGTTTCATAGTCAATAAGAAGGTCCAAGGGATACAGTAAACCTGAAGTGAAGCATCGGAATCTATAACTACTGTCACAGGAATGGTTCAAAACATAGTCAGTAGGAAGAGTCAGTCTACTTGTACTTAAGTTTGCATTGCGCCTTTCGTATTTAATTCCGATGCAATTTCTGTGTTTCACCGCAATAAGAAGGTCAGAGGGATACAGTAAACCTGAAGTGAAGCATCGGAATCTATAACTAGTGTCTCAGGAATGGTTCAAAACATAGTCAGTAAGAAGAGTCAGTCTTCTTGTCCTTAAGTCGGTATTGTGCCTTTTATATTTAATTCCGATGCAATTTCTGTGGTTCATCGGCAATAAGGTCAGAGGGATACAGTAAACCTGAAGTGAAGAATCGGAAACTATAGCTAGTGTCACAGGAATGGTTCAAAACATAGACAGTAGAAAGGGTCAGTCTTCTTGTACTTAAGTCAGCATTGTGCCTTTTCTATTTCATTCCGATGCAATTTCTGTGTATCATCGTCAATAAGAAGGTCCAAGAGATACAGTAAACCTGGAGTGAAGCATCGGAACCTATAACTAGTGTCACAGGAATGGGTCAAATCATAGACAGTTAGACGAGTCAGTCTTCGTGTACTTAAGTCTTCATTTCGCCTTTTGTATTTAATTCCGATGCAATTTCTGTCCTTCATCGGCAATAAGAACGTCCAAGGGATACAGTAAACCTGAAGTGATGCATCGGAATCTACAACTAGTGTCACAGGAATGGTTCAAAACATAGACAGTTAGAAGAGTCAGTCTTCTTGTACTTAAGTCGGCATTGTGCCATTTCTATTTAATTCCGATGCAATTTCTGTGTTTCATCGTCAATAAGAAGGTCAGAGGGATACAGGATACCTGAAGTGAAGCATCGGAATCTATAACTAGTGTCACAGGAATGGTTCATATGTAGACAGTAAGAAGAGTCAGTCTTCATGTACTTAAGTCGGCATTGTGCCTTTTGTATTTAATTCCGATGCAATTTCTGTGTTTCATCGTCAATAGGAAGGTCAGAGGGATACAGTAAACCTGAAGTGAAGCATCGGAATCTATAACTAGTGTCACAGGATTGGCTCAAATCATAGTCAGTAAGAAGAGTCAGTCTTATTGTCCTTAAGTCAGCATTGTGCCTCTTGTATTTAATTCCGATGCAATTTCTGTGTTTCTATGGCAATAAGAAGGTCCAAGGGATACAGTAAACCTGGAGTGAAGCATCGGAATCTATAACTAGTGTAACAGTAATGGTTCAAAACATAGACGGTAAGAAGAGTCAGACGTCTTGTACTTAAGTCGGCATTGTGCTTTTTGAATTTAATTCCGATGCAATTTCTGTGTAGAATCGTCAATAAGAAGGTCAGAGGGATACAGTAAACCTGAAGTGAAGCATCGGAATCCAAATCTAGTGTCACAGGAATGATTCAAAACATAGACAGTTGGAAGAGTCAGTGTTCTTTTACTTAAGTCGGCATTGTGCATTTTGTATTTAATTCCGATGCAATTTCTGTGTTTCATCGTCAGTAAGAAGGTTTAAGGTATACAGTAAACCTGAAGTGAAGCATCGGAATCTATAACAAGTGTCACAGGAATGGTTCAAAACATAGTCAGTAAGTAGAGTCAGTCTTCTTGTATTTAAGTTGGCACTGTGCCTTTTGTATCTAATTCCGATGCAATTTCTGTGTTTCATCGTCAGTAAGAAGGTTTAAGGTATACAGTAAACCTGAAGTGAAGCATCGCAATCTATAACTAGTGTCACAGGAATGGTTCAAAACATAGTCAGTAAAAAGAGTCAGTCTTCTTGTACTTAAGTCGGCATTGTGCCTTTTCTATTTAATTCCAATGCAATTTCTGTGTTTCATCGTCAATAAGGAGGTCCAAGGGATACAGTAAACCTGGAGTGAAGCATCGGAATCTATAACTAGTGTCACAGGAATGGTTCAAAACATAGACAGTAAGAAGAGTCAGTCTTCTTGTACTTAAGTCGACATTGTGCCTTCTCTATTTAGTTCCGATGCAATTTCTGTGTTTCATCGTCAATAAGAAGGTCAGAGGGATACAGCAAACCTGAAGTGAAGCATCGGAATCTATAACTGGTGTCAATGGAATGGTTCAAAACATAGACAGTAAGAAGAGTCAGCCTTCTAGTCCATAAGTCTGCATTGTGCCTATTGTATTTAATTCCGATGCAATTTCTGTGTTTCATCGTCAATAAGAAGGTCAGAGGGATACAGTATACCTGGAGTGTAGCATCGGAATCTATAACTAGTGTCACAGGAATGGTTCAAATCATAGACAGTTAGAAGAGTCAGTCCTCGTGTACTTAAGTCGGCATTTTGTCTTTTGTATTTAATTCCGATGCAATTTCTGTGGTTCATCGTCAATAAGAAGATCCAAGGGATACAGTAAACCTGAAGTGAAGCATCGGAATCTGTAGCTAGTGTCACAGGAATGGTTCAAATCATAGTCAGTAAGAAGAGTCATTCTTTTTGTCCTTAAGTCGGCATTGTGACTTTTGTATTTAATTCCGATGCAATTTCTGTGTTTCATCGTCAATAAGAAGGTCCAAGGGATACAGTAAACCTGGAGTGAAGCATCGGAATCTATAACTAGAGTCACAGGAATGGTTCAAAACATAGACAGTAAGAAGAGTCAGTCTTGTTGTACTTAATTCTGCATTGTGCCTTATGTATTTAATTCCGATGCAATTTCTGTGTTTCATCGTCAATAAGAAGGTCCAAGGGTTACAGTAAACCTGACGTGAAGCATCGGAATGTATAACTAGTGCTACAGGAAAGGTTCAAAGCATAGTAAGAAGAGTCAGTCTTCTTGTACTTAAGTCGGCATTGTGCCTTTTGTATTTAATTCCGAAGCTATTTCTGTGTTTCATCGTCAATAAGAAGGACCAAGGGACGCAGTAATCCTAAAGTGAAGCATCGGAATCTATATGTAGTGTCACAGGAATGGTTTAAAGCATAGTCAGTAAGAATAGTAGGTCTTCTTGCACTAAAGTCATCATTGTGCATATTCTATTTGCTTCTGATGCAATTTCTGTTTCATCGTCAATAAGAAGGTCCAAGGGATACAGTAAACCTGGAGTGAAGCATCGGAATCTATACTAGTGTCACAGGGACGGTTCAAAACATAGACAGTAAGATGAGTCAGTATTCTTGTACTTAAGTCGGCGTTGTGCTTTTTGTATTTATTTCCGATGCAATTTCTGTGTTTCATCGTCACTAAGAAGGTCCGAGGGATGCAGTAATCCTGAAGTTAAGCATCGGAATCTATAACTAGTGTCACAGGAATGCTACAAAGCATAGTCAGTAAGAAGAGTCAGTCTTCTTGTGCTTAAGTCGGCATTGTGCCTTTTGTATTGAATTCCGATGCAATTTCTGTGTTTCATCGTCAATAAGTAGGTCCAAGGGATACAGTAAACCTGAAGTGAAGCATCGGAATCTATAACTAGTGTCACAGGAATGGTTCAAATCATAGCGTGCAAGAAGAGTCAGTCTTCTTGTACTTAAGTCGGCATTGTTTCTTTTGTATTTAATTCCGATGCAATTTCTGTGTTTCATAGTCAATAAGAAGGTCCAAGGAATACAGTAAACCTGAAGTGAAGCATCGGAATCTATAACTACTGTCACAGGAATGGTTCAAAACATAGTCAGTAGGAAGAGTCAGTCTACTTGTACTTAAGTTTGCATTGTGCCTTTCGTATTTAATTCCGATGCAATTTCTGTGTTTCACCGCAATAAGAAGGTCAGAGGGATACAGTAAACCTGAAGTGAAGCATCGGAATCTATAACTAGTGTCTCAGGAATGGTTCAAAACATAGTCAGTAAGAAGAGTCAGTCTTCTTGTCCTTAAGTCGGTATTGTGCCTTTTATATTTAATTCCGATGCAATTTCTGTGGTTCATCGGCAATAAGGTCAGAGGGATACAGTAAACCTGAAGTGAAGAATCGGAAACTATAGCTAGTGTCACAGGAATGGTTCAAAACATAGACAGTAGAAAGGGTCAGTCTTCTTGTACTTAAGTCAGCATTGTGCCTTTTCTATTTCATTCCGATGCAATTTCTGTGTATCATCGTCAATAAGAAGGTCCAAGAGATACAGTAAACCTGGAGTGAAGCATCGGAACCTATAACAAGTGTCACAGGAATGGTTCAAAACATAGACAGTAAGAAGAGTCAGTCTTCTTGTACTTAGGTCGACATTGTGACTTTTCTATTTAATTCCGATGCAAGTTCTGTGTTTCATCGTCAATAAGAAGGTCAGAGGGATACAATAAACCTGCAGTGAAGCATCGAAATCTATAGCTAGTGTCACAGGAATGGTTCAATACATAGTCGGTATGAACAGTCAGATTTCTTGTCCTTAAGTCGGCATTGTACCTTTTGTATTTAATTCCGATGCAATATCTGTGTCTCATCGTCAGTAAGAAGGTCCAAGGGATAGAGTAAACTTGGAGTGTAGCATCGGAATCTATAACTAGTGTCACAGGAATGGGTCAAAACATAGACAGTTAGACGAGTCAGTCTTCGTGTACTTAAGTCTTCATTTCGCCTTTTGTATTTAATTCCGATGCAATTTCTGTCCTTCATCGTCAATAAGAACGTCCAAGGGATACAGTAAACCTGAAGTGAATCATCGGAACATATAACCAGTGTCACAGGAATGGTTCAAAACATAGTCAGTAAGAAGAGTCAGTCTTCTTGTACTTAAGTTGGCATTGTGCCTTTCGTATTTAATTCCGATGCAATTTCTGTGTTTCACCGGCAATAAGAAGGTCAGAGGGATACAGGATACCTGAAGTGAAGCATCGGAATCTATAACTAGTGTCACAGGAATGGTTCATATGTAGACAGTAAGAAGAGTCAGTCTTCATGTACTTAAGTCGGCATTGTGCCTTTTGTATTTAATTCCGATGCAATTTCTGTGTTTCATCGTCAATAGGAAGGTCAGAGGGATACAGTAAACCTGAAGTGAAGCATCGGAATCTATAACTAGTGTCACAGGATTGGCTCAAATCATAGTCAGTAAGAAGAGTCAGTCTTATTGTCCTTAAGTCAGCATTGTGCCTCTTGTATTTAATTCCGATGCAATTTCTGTGTTTCAATGGCAATAAGATGGTCCAAGGGGTACAGTAAACCTGGAGTGAAGCATCGGAATCTATAACTAGTGTAACAGTAATGGTTCAAAACATAGACAGTAAGAAGAGTCAGACGTCTTGTACTTAAGTCGGCATTGTGCTTTTTGTATTTAATTCCGATGCAATTTCTGTGTTGCATCGTCAATAAGAAGGTCAGAGGGATACAGTAAACCTGATGTGAAGCATCGGAATCCAAAACTAGTGTCACAGGAATGATTCAAAACATAGACAGTATGAAGAGTCAGTGTTCTTTTACTTAAGTCGGCATTGTGCATTTTGTATTTAATTCCGATGCAAATTCTGTGTTTCATCGTCAATAAGAAGGTCCAAGGTATACAGTAAACCTGAAGTGAAGCATCGGAATCTATAACAAGTGTCACAGGAATGGTTCAAAACATAGTCAGTGAGTAGAGTCAGTCTTCTTGTATTTAAGTCGGCACTGTGCCTTTTGTATTTAATTCCGATGCAATTTCTGTGTTTCATCGTCAGTAAGAAGGTTTAAGGTATACAGTAAACCTGAAGTGAAGCATCGCAATCTATAACTAGTGTCACAGGAATGGTTCAAAACATAGTCAGTAAGAAGAGTCAGTCTTCTTGTACTTAAGTCGGCATTGTGCCTTTTCTATTTAATTCCGATGCAATTTCTGTGTTTCATCGTCAATAAGGAGGTCCAAGGGATACAGTAAACCTGGAGTGAAGCATCGGAATCTATAACTAGTGTCACAGGAATGGTTCAAAACATAGACAGTAAGAAGAGTCAGTCTTCTTGTACTTAAGTCGACATTGTGCCTTTTCTATTTAATGCCGATGCAAGGTCTGTGTTTCATCGTCAATAAGAATGTCAGAGGGATACAATAAACCTGAAGTGAAGCATCAGAATTTATAACTAGTGTCACAGGAATGGTTCAAACATAGTCAGTAAGAACAGTCAGTCTTCTTGTTCTTAATTCGGTATTGTGCCTTTTGTATTTAATTCCGACGCAATTTCTGTGTTTCATCGTCAATAAGATGGTCCAAGGTATGGAGTAAACCTGGAGTGTAGCATGGGAATCTATAACTAGTGTCACAGGAATGGTTCAAAACATAGACAGTAAGAAGAGTCAGTCTTCGTGTACTCATGTCGGCATTTCGCCTTTTGTATTTAATTCCGATGCAATTTCCGTGTTTCATCGTCAATAAGAAGGTCCGAGGGATACAGTGAACCTGAAGTGAAGCATTGGAATCTATAACTAGTGTCACAGGAATGGTTCAAAACATAGTCAGTAAGAAGAGTTAGTCTTCTTGAACTTATGTCTTGATTGTGCCTTTTCTATTTAATTCCAATGCAATTTTTGTGTTTCATCGTCATTAACAGGGTCCAAGGGAAGCAGTAAACCTGGAGTGAAGCATCGGAATCTATAACTAGTGTCAATGGAATGGTTCAAAACATAGGCAGTAAGAAGAGTCAGTCTCCTTGTACTTAAGTCGGCATTGTGCTTTTTGTGTTTAATTCCGATGCAATTTCTGTGTTTCATCGTCAATAAGAAGGTCCAAGGGATACAGTAAACCTGGAGTGAAGCATCGGAATCTATAACTAGTGTCACAGGAATGGTTCAAACATAGTCAGTAAGAACAGTCAGTCTTCTTGTCCTTAAGTCGGCATTGTGCCCTTTGTATTTAATTCCGATGCAATTTCTGTGTTTCATCATCAATAAGAAGGTCCAAGGTATACAGTAAACCTGAAGTGAAGCATCGGAATCTATAACAAGTGTCACAGGAATGGTTCAAAACATAGTCAGTAAGAAGAGTCAGTCTTCTTGTATTTAAGTCGGCACTGTGCATTTTGTATCTAATTCCGATGCAATTCTGTGTTTCATCGTCAACAAGAAGGTCCAAGGGATCCAGTAAACCTGGAGTGAAGCATCGGAATCTATAACTAGTGTCACAGGAATGGTTCAAACATAGACAGTAAGAAGAGTCAGTCTTCTTGTACTTAAGTCGACATTGTGCCATTTCTATTTAATTCCGATGCAATTTCTGTGTTTCATCTTCAATAAGAAGGTCAGTGGGATACAATAAACCTGAAGTGAAGCATCGGAATCTATAACTAGTGTCACAGGAATGGTTCAAACATAGTCGGTAGAACAGTCAGTCTGCTTGTCCGTAAGTCGGCATTGTGCCTTTTGTATTGAATTCCGATGCAATTTCTGTGTTTCATCGACAATGAGAAGGTTCAAGGGATACAGTAAACCTGGAGTGTAACATCGAAATCTATATCTTGTGTCACAGGAATGGTTCAAAACATAGACAGTAAGAAGAGTCAGTCTTCGTGTACTTAAGTCGGCGTTTGCCTTTTGTATTTAATTCCAATGCAATTTCTGTGTTTCATCGTCAATAACATGGTCTAAGGGATACAGTAAACCTGAAGTGAAGCATCGGAATCTATAACTAGTGTCACAGGAATAGTTTAAAACATAGACAGTAAGAAGGGTCAGTCTTCTTGTACTTAAGTCGGCATTGTGATTTTTGTATCTTATTCCGATGCAATTTCTGTGTTTCATCATCAATAAGAAGGTCAGAGGGATACAGAAATCCTAAAGTGAAGCATCGGAATCTATAACTAGTGTCACAGGAATGGTCCAAAAACATAGTCAGTAAGAAGAGTCAATCTTCTTGTACTTAAGTTGGCATTGTGCATTTCGTATATAATTCCGATGCAATTTCTGTGTTTCACCGGCATTAAGAAGGCAAAAGGGATACAGTAAACCTGAAGCGAAGCATCGGACTCTGTAAATAGTGTCACAGAAAAGGTTCAATACATAGACAGTAGAAGAGTCAGTCTTCTTGTACTTAAGTCGGCATTGTTTCTTTTGTATTTAATTCCGATGCAATTTCTGTGTTTCATCGTCAATAAGAAGGTCCAAGGGAAACAGTAAACCTCAAGTGAAGCAACGGAATCTATAACTAGTGTCACAGGAATTGTTCAAAACATAGTCAGTAAGAATAGTCAGTCTTCTTGTCCTTAAGTCGGCATTGTGCCTTTTGTATTTAATTCCGATGCAATTTCTGAGTTTCATCGGCAATACGGTCAGAGGGATACAGTAAACCTGAAGTGAAGCATCGGAATCTATAACTAGTGTCACAGGAATAGTTCAAAACATAGACAGTAGGAAGAGTCAGTCTTCTTGTATTTAAGTCGGCACTGTGCTTTTTGTATTTAATTCCGATGCAATTTCAGTGTTTCATCGTCAGTAAGAAGGTTTAAGGTATACAGTAAACCTGAAGTGAAGCACCGCAATCTATAACTAGTGTCACAGGAATGGTTCAAAACATAGTCAGTAAGAAGAGTCAGTCTTCTTGTACTTAAGTCGGCATTGTGCCTTTTCTATTTAATTCCGATGCAATTTCTGTGTTTCATCGTCAATAAGGAGGTCCAAGGGATACAGTAAACCTGGAGTGAAGCATCGGAATCTATAACTAGTGTCACAGGAATGGTTCAAAACATAGACAGTAAGAAGAGTCAGTCTTCTTGTACTTAAGTCGACATTGTGCCTTTTCTATTTAATTCCGATGCAATTTCTGTGTTTCATCGTCAATAAGAAGGTCAGAGGGATACAATAAACCTGAAGTGAAGCATCAGAATTTATAACTAGTGTCACAGGAATGGTTCAAACATAGTCAGTAAGAACAGTCAGTCTTCTTGTTCTTAAGTCGGTATTGTGCCTTTTGTATTTAATTCCGACGCAATTTCTGTGTTTCATCGTCAATAAGATGGTCCAAGGGATGGAGTAAACCTGGAGTGTAGCATGGGAATCTATAACTAGTGTTACAGGAATAGTTCAAAACATAGACAGTAAGAAGAGTCAGTCTTCGTGTACTCATGTCGGCATTTCGCCTTTTGTATTTAATTCCGATGCAATTTCTGTGTTTCATCGTCAATAAGAAGGTCCGAGGGATACAGTGAACCTGAAGTGAAGCATTGGAATCTATAACTAGTGTCACAGGAATGGTTCAAAACATAGTCAGTAAGAAGAGTTAGTCTTCTTGAACTTATGTCTTGATTGTGCCTTTTCTATTTAATTCCGATGCAATTTCTGTGTTTCATCGTCATTAACAGGGTCCAAGGGAAGCAGTAAACCTGGAGTGAAGCATCGGAATCTATAACTAGTGTCAATGGAATTGTTCAAAACATAGGCAGTAAGAAGAGTCAGTCTCCTTGTACTTAAGTCGGCATTGTGCCTTTTGTGTTTAATTCCGATGCAATTTCTGTGTTTCATCGTCAATAAGAAGGTCCAAGGGATACAGTAAACCTGGAGTGAAGCATCGGAATCTATAACTAGTGTCACAGGAATGGTTCAAACATAGTCAGTAAGAACAGTCAGTCTTCTTGTCCTTAAGTCGGCATTGTGCCCTTTGTATTTAATTCCGATGCAATTTCTGTGTTTCATCATCAATAAGAAGGTCCAAGGTATACAGTAAACCTGAAGTGAAGCATCGGAATCTATAACAAGTGTCACACGAATGGTTCAAAACATAGTCAGTAAGAAGAGTCAGTCTTCATGTATTTAAGTCGGCACTGTGCCTTTTGTATTTAATTCCGATGCAATTCTGCGTTTCATCGTCAACAAGAAGGTCCAAGGGATCCAGTAAACCTGGAGTGAAGCATCGGAATCTATAACTAGTGTCACAGGAATGGTTCAAAACATAGACAGTAAGAAGAGTCAGTCTTCTTGTACTTAAGTCGACATTGTGCCACTTCTATTTAATTCCGATGCAATTTCTGTGTTTCATCTTCAATAAGAAGGTCAGTGGGATACAATAAACCTGAAGTGAAGCATCGGAATCTATAACAAGTGTCACAGGAATGGTTCAAACATAGTCAGTAGAACAGTCAGTCTGCTTGTCCGTAAGTCGGCATTGTGCCTTTGTATTGAATTCCGATGCAATTTCTGTGTTTCATCGACAATGAGAAGGTTCAAGGGATACAGTAAACCTGGAGTGTAACATCGAAATCTATATCTTGTGTCACAGGAATGGTTCAAAACATAGACAGTAAGAAGAGTCAGTCTTCGTGTACTTAAGTCGGCGTTTGCCTTTTGTATTTAATTCCAATGCAATTTCTGTGTTTCATCGTCAATAACATGGTCTAAGGGATACAGTAAACCTGAAGTGAAGCATCGGAATCTATAACTAGTGTCACAGGAATAGTTTAAAACATAGACAGTAAGAAGGGTCAGTCTTCTTGTACTTAAGTCGGCATTGTGATTTTTGTATCTTATTCCGATGCAATTTCTGTGTTTCATCATCAATAAGAAGGTCAGAGGGATACAGAAATCCTAAAGTGAAGCATCGGAATCTATAACTAGTGTCACAGGAATGGTCCAAAAACATAGTCAGTAAGAAGAGTCAATCTTCTTGTACTTAAGTTGGCATTGTGCATTTCGTATATAATTCCGATGCAATTTCTGTGTTTCACCGGCATTAAGAAGGCAAAAGGGATACAGTAAACCTGAAGCGAAGCATCGGACTCTGTAAATAGTGTCACAGAAAAGGTTCAATACATAGACAGTAGAAGAGTCAGTCTTCTTGTACTTAAGTCGGCATTGTTTCTTTTGTATTTAATTCCGATGCAATTTCTGTGTTTCATCGTCAATAAGAAGGTCCAAGGGAAACAGTAAACCTCAAGTGAAGCAACGGAATCTATAACTAGTGTCACAGGAATTGTTCAAAACATAGTCAGTAAGAATAGTCAGTCTTCTTGTCCTTAAGTCGGCATTGTGCCTTTTGTATTTAATTCCGATGCAATTTCTGAGTTTCATCGGCAATACGGTCAGAGGGATACAGTAAACCTGAAGTGAAGCATCGGAATCTATAACTAGTGTCACAGGAATAGTTCAAAACATAGACAGTAGGAAGAGTCAGTCTTCTTGTATTTAAGTCGGCACTGTGCTTTTTGTATTTAATTCCGATGCAATTTCAGTGTTTCATCGTCAGTAAGAAGGTTTAAGGTATACAGTAAACCTGAAGTGAAGCATCGCAATCTATAACTAGTGTCACAGGAATGGTTCAAAACATAGTCAGTAAGAAGAGTCAGTCTTCTTGTACTTAAGTCGGCATTGTGCCTTTTCTATTTAATTCCGATGCAATTTCTGTGTTTCATCGTCAATAAGGAGGTCCAAGGGATACAGTAAACCTGGAGTGAAGCATCGGAATCTATAACTAGTGTCACAGGAATGGTTCAAAACATAGACAGTAAGAAGAGTCAGTCTTCTTGTACTTAAGTCGACATTGTGCCTTTTCTATTTAATTCCGATGCAATTTCTGTGTTTCATCGTCAATAAGAAGGTCAGAGGGATACAATAAACCTGAAGTGAAGCATCAGAATTTATAACTAGTGTCACAGGAATGGTTCAAACATAGTCAGTAAGAACAGTCAGTCTTCTTGTTCTTAAGTCGGTATTGTGCCTTTTGTATTTAATTCCGACGCAATTTCTGTGTTTCATCGTCAATAAGATGGTCCAAGGGATGGAGTAAACCTGGAGTGTAGCATGGGAATCTATAACTAGTGTCACAGGAATAGTTCAAAACATAGACAGTAAGAAGAGTCAGTCTTCGTGTACTCATGTCGGCATTTCGCCTTTTGTATTTAATTCCGATGCAATTTCTGTGTTTCATCGTCAATAAGAAGGTCCGAGGGATACAGTGAACCTGAAGTGAAGCATTGGAATCTATAACTAGTGTCACAGGAATGGTTCAAAACATAGTCAGTAAGAAGAGTTAGTCTTCTTGAACTTATGTCTTGATTGTGCCTTTTCTATTTAATTCCGATGCAATTTCTGTGTTTCATCGTCATTAACAGGGTCCAAGGGAAGCAGTAAACCTGGAGTGAAGCATCGGAATCTATAACTAGTGTCAATGGAATTGTTCAAAACATAGGCAGTAAGAAGAGTCAGTCTCCTTGTACTTAAGTCGGCATTGTGCCTTTTGTGTTTAATTCCGATGCAATTTCTGTGTTTCATCGTCAATAAGAAGGTCCAAGGGATACAGTAAACCTGGAGTGAAGCATCGGAATCTATAACTAGTGTCACAGGAATGGTTCAAACATAGTCAGTAAGAACAGTCAGTCTTCTTGTCCTTAAGTCGGCATTGTGCCCTTTGTATTTAATTCCGATGCAATTTCTGTGTTTCATCATCAATAAGAAGGTCCAAGGTATACAGTAAACCTGAAGTGAAGCATCGGAATCTATAACAAGTGTCACACGAATGGTTCAAAACATAGTCAGTAAGAAGAGTCAGTCTTCATGTATTTAAGTCGGCACTGTGCCTTTTGTATTTAATTCCGATGCAATTCTGCGTTTCATCGTCAACAAGAAGGTCCAAGGGATCCAGTAAACCTGGAGTGAAGCATCGGAATCTATAACTAGTGTCACAGGAATGGTTCAAAACATAGACAGTAAGAAGAGTCAGTCTTCTTGTACTTAAGTCGACATTGTGCCACTTCTATTTAATTCCGATGCAATTTCTGTGTTTCATCTTCAATAAGAAGGTCAGTGGGATACAATAAACCTGAAGTGAAGCATCGGAATCTATAACTAGTGTCACAGGAATGGTTCAAACATAGTCAGTAGAACAGTCAGTCTGCTTGTCCGTAAGTCGGCATTGTGCCTTTGTATTGAATTCCGATGCAATTTCTGTGTTTCATCGACAATGAGAAGGTTCAAGGGATACAGTAAACCTGGAGTGTAACATCGAAATCTATATCTTGTGTCACAGGAATGGTTCAAAACATAGACAGTAAGAAGAGTCAGTCTTCGTGTACTTAAGTCGGCGTTTGCCTTTTGTATTTAATTCCAATGCAATTTCTGTGTTTCATCGTCAATAAGATGGTCTAAGGGATACAGTAAACCTGAAGTGAAGCATCGGAATCTATAACTAGTGTCACAGGAATGGTTTAAAACGTAGACAGTAAGAAGAGTCAGTCTTCTTGTACTTAAGTCGGCATTGTGCCTTTTGTATCTTATTCCGATGCAATTTCTGTGTTTCATCATCAATAAGAAGGTCAGAGGGATACAGAAATCCTAAAGTGAAGCATCGGAATCTATAACTAGTGTCACAGGAATGGTCCAAAACATAGTCAGTAAGAAGAGTCAATCTTCTTGTACTTAAGTTGGCATTGTGCATTTCGTATATAATTCCGATGCAATTTCTGTGTTTCACCGGCATTAAGAAGGCAAAAGGGATACAGTAAACCTGAAGCGAAGCATCGGACTCTGTAAATAGTGTCACAGAAAAGGTTCAAAACATAGACAGTAGAAGAGTCAGTCTTCTTGTACTTAAGTCGGCATTGTTTCTTTTGTATTTAATTCCGATGCAATTTCTGTGTTTCATCGTCAATAAGAAGGTCCAAGGGAAACAGTAAACCTCAAGTGAAGCAACGGAATCTATAACTAGTGTCACAGGAATTGTTCAAAACATAGTCAGTAAGAATAGTCAGTCTTCTTGTCCTTAAGTCGGCATTGTGCCTTTTGTATTTAATTCCGATGCAATTTCTGAGTTTCATCGGCAATACGGTCAGAGGGATACAGTAAACCTGAAGTGAAGCATCGGAATCTATAACTAGTGTCACAGGAATAGTTCAAAACATAGACAGTAGGAAGAGTCAGTCTTCTTGTATTTAAGTCGGCACTGTGCCTTTTGTATTTAATTCCGATGTAATTTCTGTGTTTCATCGTCAATAAGAAGGTTTAAGGTATACAGTAAACCTGAAGTGAAGCATCGCAATCTATAACTAGTGTCACAGGAATGGTTCAAAACATAGTCAGTAAGAAGAGTCAGTCTTCTTGTACTTAAGTCGGCATTGTGCCTTTTCTATTTAATTCCGATGCAATTTCTGTGTTTCATCGTCAATAAGGAGGTCCAAGGTATACAGTAAACCTGGAGTGAAGCATCGGAATCTATTACTAGTGTCACAGGAATGGTTCAAAACATAGACAGTAAGAAGAGTCAGTCTTCTTGTACTTAAGTCGACTTTGTGCCTTTTCTATTTAATTCCGATGCAATTTCTGTGTTTCATCGTCAATAAGAAGGTCAGAGGGATACAATAAACCTGAAGTGAAGCATCAGAATTTATAACTAGTGTCACAGGAATGGTTCAAACATAGTCAGTAAGATCAGTCAGTCTTCTTGTTCTTAAGTCGGTATTGTGCCTTTTATTATTATTATTATTCGTTACAGTCAACTTTGGGCTACGCTAAGCATCAGTCATTTCTTGTGCTTTTTTTGCGTTCTTCCCAGTACTTCTTCATTTTTTCTGAGTGGGCTTCTTTACGTTCTTGCGACCAGGTTTTTCCCGTCTTCTTTGATTGCGTTCGGTCTTTGAATCCCTGTATTTTGTTGATGGCATTCCTATATTCCATTCTGTTGTAAACTGTCTCTGGTATAATGTTCATTTCTGCAATGTCTTCTTTTACTTCTTTCAGCCAGTTAGTTTGTGTCTTTCTGCTTTCCATGTATTCCAGGATTTTCTTTGCCGTTCTTTCTGGTGCCATTCTTTTGACATGCCCATAGAAACTCAGTCTTCTCTTTTTAAAGTATGTTGTCAGTTTTTCAATTTTCTCGTATAACTCTTTATTGGATCGCAATTTATAATCTTGTCCATCCTTTTTAGGTCCTAAGATCTTTCTCATTATTTTTCTCTCTTTTATTTCCAATTTCTCCAACAGACGTTTTCTGTTCAGTGGGATGCATTCAATCGCATACAAACTTTCTGGTTTTATTACCGCATTGTAGTGCCTGAGCTTGGCATTGATGGAGATCGACTTTTTATTGTATACATTTCGGCATAGCTGGTATGCCGTTTCCATCTTTATTGCTCTTTCCTGTAGTGAAACATTTGGTAACCCTGTCGGTGTAATCCATTCCCCTAGATACTTAAATTTATGAACTCTCTTAATTATTCCATATTTAGTTTGCAATGTCTGTGTTGGGTCTGTTTTGTCCTGTATCATCAGTTCTGTCTTTTCATACGATATTTGTAGACCTGTCTTCTCAGCGATCTCATGCAGCATTTCTATCTGAATATTTGCTGTTTCGATGTCATCTGCCAATATTGCCATGGCATCAGCAAATGCCAGACATTCAATTTTTGTTTTATTTCTTCCTAACGTTATCCCATTTTTCACTCCAGCTTCTGCCATCTTCTTTCTCCATTCCCTGACCACTTTTTCAAGGACAATGTTAAACAACAGTGGGGAGAGCCCATCCCTTGTCTAACACCTGTTCCAATTACAAACGGTTGTGACAATCTACCCAAAAACTTCACTTGCGATTTTGTTCCCGTAAGGGTTTCCTGTATTAGACTTCTGCTTTTATCATCAATCCCAAATTCTTCTAATGTGTTAATCAGGGTTGGTCTATCAATAGAATCATATGCTTTTTTGAAGTCTATGAATGTAATTACTAGATTTTTCGATGTGCGTGCGCGAAGTTGTATTATGGAGAGTAGACTGAATATCTGTTCACTGCATGATCTTCCTTTTCTAAACCCAGCCTGATATTCACCCAGTTCTTTCTCTACTTGATTTTCAATCCTGTTTTGTAGTGCCTTGGATAGGATCTTATAGGCCACTGATAACAATGAGATACCCCTGTAGTTATTTGCATTTGTCTTGGCACCCTTCTTATGTAACGGATGAATCAATGCTGTCTTCCATTCCTCCGGAATCTTCTCTGTATTCCAAATCTCTTCAAACAGCGCCTCGAAATTATTTATTAAGTTTTCTCCTGCGTATTTCAGTAGTTCCGCGACTAACGAATCTTTACCAGATGCTTTATTGTTTTTCAATCCTTTCAAGATCTCTTTAATTTCTTCTTTATTAGGTGGTTCAGAGTCTGGTAGCTTATTCTTAGGCTTCTCAAATGTCAAGGTTTCATCAGGTCTTTGCAGCTTAGCAGCGTTTCAAAGTAGTTCGCTAGGTGTTGGCAATTTTGTTCCACGCTGGTGATCAGATTTCCTTTTTCATCTTTGAAGCAGAGTGTCGGTGGTTTATATCTTGTTATTGTAGTTCTGAATGTTTGAAAGAAATTGCGTGTATTGTTCTTAGAAAATTCATCTTGTATTTTCTGTATTTGTTGTGTGTCATATTTCCTTCGTTCACTTTTAATGATTTTCGTCGTTTCACGTCTTTGCGTTTTGAACTGCTCCCAGTCAGTTGGCCTTTTGGTTGAGTTGTATTTCTCCCAAGTTCTGGCTCTTTTCTGTAGTGCTTTCTCACAGACCTCATTCCACCAGGGATGCTTTTTCTTTTTGGTTAGTAAAATGGTTTGTTCTGCTACGTCTCGTATTGAGGTTGCAATTTCTTCCCATTTGTGACTTTTGATTTTATCTGTCTTTCCCTTGTAGTCGTCTAAGACTTGCTGATTGAGCATTAAGTCCTGTACTCTATATTTGGCTATTTTTGTTTCGTCACTCTTGTGACTTCTTTCTGGTGTTAATTTCATCTTAATTTTGGTCAGATAATGGTCAGAATCAAAGTTGGCCCCTTTCACCACCTGTACATCTTGAATGTCCCTTGAATTATCATAACTTATTGTCACGTGATCAATCTGGAACTCGCCAAGTAATTTGTTCGGTGATTTCCATGTTGTTTGTTTTTTGGGATTCTTCTGGAATTTAGTTGTCATAATGTTCAATTTGAATTTCTCACAAAACTCTACTAATCTCTGGCCATTCATGTTAGTTTTAGTGTGTGCTGTAAACCTCCCTGTGCCTTTTGATAATTCGTTTCTTCCAATTTGTGCATTAAAGTTTCCTAACAGAATTGTAGTGTGTTGCTCAGGGATCTTCCCTATTGTTTCTTCCAGTTCCTCCCAAAATGTCTGCACTTTCTCTGGATTTTGTTGGTTGTCTTTATTTATTGGTGCATGGGCATTTATAAGTGTGTACTTTTTATTTTTATTTCTGAATGTTATCAATGATATTCTTGGTGATTTAGATTTAAATTCTAGTACCTTAGTAGAGAATGAGTTATGTATCACAAATGCTGTGCCATATACCCGAAGACCTTTTGTATTCTTTACTATCTGCGCTGGTTTCCCTTTATAAATCCTGTACTGGTCTGCCTGTACTGTATCCTCATCTGGGTATCTTGTTTCTTGTAGAGCCAGAACTTTTGTATTTAATTCCGACGCAATTTCTGTGTTTCATCGTCAATAAGATGGTCCAAGGGATGGAGTAAACCTGGAGTGTAGCATGGGAATCCATAACTAGTGTCACAGGAATGGTTCAAAACATAGACAGTAAGAAGAGTCAGTCTTCTTGTATTTATGTCGGCACTGTGCCTTTTGTATTTAACTCCGATGCAATTTCTGTGTTTCATCGTCAACAAGAAGGTCCAAGGGATACAGAGAACCTGAAGTGAAGCATTGGAATCTATAACTAGTGTCACAGGAATGGTTCAAAACATAGTCAGTAAGAAGAGTCAGTCTTCTTGAACTTATGTCTTGATTGTGCCTTTTCTATTTAATTCCGATGCAATTTCTGTGTTTCATCGTCAATAAGAGGGTCCAAGGGAAGCAGTAAACCTGGAGTGAGGCATCGGAATCTATAACTAGTGCCAATGGAATGGTTCAAAACATAGACAGTAAGAAGAGTCAGTCTCCTTGTACTTAAGTCGGCATTGTGCCTTTTGTGTTTAATTCCGATGCAATTTCTGTGTTTCACCGTCAATAAGAAGGTCCAAGGGATACAGTAACCCTGGAGTGAAGCTTCGGAATCTGTAACTAGTTTCACAGGAATGGTTCAAACATAGTCAGTAAGAACAGTCAGTCTTCTTGTCCATAAGTCGGCATTGTGCCTTTTGTATTTAATTCCGATGCAATTTCTGTGTTTCATCATCAATAAGAAGGTCCAAGGTATACAGTAAACCTGAAGTGAAGCATCGGAATCTATTACAAGTGTCACAGGAATGGTAAAACATAGTCAGTAAGAAGAGTCAGTCTTCTTGTATTTAAGTCGGCACTGTGCCTTTTGTATTTAATTCCGATGCAATTTCTGTGTTTCATCGTCAACAAGAAGGTCCAAGGGATACAGTAAACCTGGAGTGAAGCATCGGAATCTATAACTAGTGTCACAGGAATGGTTCAAAACATAGACAGTAAGAAGAGTCAGTCTTCTTGTACTTAAGTCGACATTGTGCCTTTTCTATTTAATTCCGATGCAATTTCTGTGTTTCATCGTCAATAAGAAGGTCAGTGGGATACAATAAACCTGAAGTGAAGCATCGGAATCTATAACTAGTGTCACAGGAATGGTTCAAACATAGTCAGTAGAACAGTCAGTCTGCTTGTCCGTAAGTCGGCATTGTGCCTTTTGTATTGAATTCCGATGCAATTTCTGTGTTCCATCGACAATGAGAAGGTTCAAGGGATACAGTAAACCTGGAGTGTAACATCGAAATCTATAACTTGTGTCACAGGAATGGTTCAAAACATAGACAGTAAGAAGAGTCAGTCTTCGTGTACTTAAGTCGGCGTTTGCCTTTTGTATTTAATTCCAATGCAATTTCTGTGTTTCATCGTCAATAAGATGGTCTAAGGGATACAGTGAACCTGAAGTGAAGCATCGGAATCTATAACTAGTGTCACAGGAATGGTTTAAAACATAGACAGTAAGAAGAGTCAGTCTTCTTGTACTTAAGTCGGCACTGTGCATTTTGTATTTAATTCCGATGCAATTTCTGTGTTTCATCGTCAATGAGAAGGTCCAAGGTATAAAGTAAACCTGAAGTGAAGCATCGGAATCTATAACAAGTGTCACAGGAATGTTTCAAAACATAGTCAGTAAGAAGAGTCAGTCTTCTTGTGGTCAAGTCAGCACTGTGCCTTTTGTATTTAATTCCGATGCAATTTCTGTGTTTCATCGGCAATAAGAAGGTCCAAGGTATACAGTAAACTTGAAGTGAAGCATCGGAATCTATAACTAGTGTCACAGGAATGGTTCAAAACATAGTTAGTAAGAAGACTCAGTCTTCTTGTACTTAAGTCGGCATTGTGCCTTTTCTATTTAATTCCGATGCAATTTCTGTGTTTGATCGTCAATAAGAAGGTCCAAGGGATACAGTAACCTGGAGTGAAGCATCGGAATCTATAACTACCGTCACAGGAATGGTTCAAAACATAGACAGTAAGAAGAGTCAGTCTTCTTGTACTTAAGTCGACATTGTGCCTTTTCTATTTAATTCCGACGCAATTTCTGTGTTTCATCGTTAATAAGAAGGTCAGAGGGATACAATAAACTTGAAGTGAAGCATCGGAATCTATAACTAGTGTCAATGGAATGGTTCACAACATAGACAGTAAGAAGGGTCAGTCTTCTTGTACTTAAAGTCGGCATTGTGCCTTTTGTATTTAATTCCGATGCAATTTCTGTGTTTCATCGTCAATAAGAAGGTCTGAGGGATACAGTATACCAGATGTGAAGCATCGGAATCTATAGCTAGTGTCACAGGAATGGTTCAGAACACAGTCAGTAAGAAGAGTCAGTCTTCTTGTCCTTAAGTCGGCATTGTGCCTTTTGTATTTAATTCTGATGCAATGTCTGTGTTTCATCGTCAATAAGAAGGTCCAAGGGATACAGTGAACCTGAAGTGAAGCATCGGAATGTACAACTAGTGTCATAGGAATGGTTCAAAACATAGAAAGTAAGAAGAAACAGCCTTCTTGTCCTTAAGTTGGCATTGTGCCTCTTGTATTTAATTCCGACGTAATTTCTGTGTTTCATCGTCAATAAGAGGGTCCAAGGGATACTGTAAATCTGGAGTGAAGCATCGGAATCTATACCTAGTGTCACAGTAATGGTTCAAAGCTTAGACAGTAAGAAGAGTCAGACGTCTTGTACTTAAGTCGGCATTGTGCCTTTTGTATTTATTTCCGATGCAATTTCTGTGTTTCATCGTCAATACGAAGGTCCAAGAGATACAGTAAACATGAAGTGAAGCATCGGAATCTATAACTAGTGTCACTGGAATGGTTCAAAATATAGACGGTAAGAAGAGTCAGTCTTCTTGTACTTAAGTCGGCATTGTGCCTTTTGTATTTAATTCCGATGCAATTTCAGTGCTTCATCGTCAATAGAAAGGTCAGAGGGAAACAGTAAACCTGAAGAGAAGCATCGGAATCTATAACTAGTGCCACAGGAATGGTTCAAAACATAGTCAGTATGAAGAGTGAGTCTTCTTGTCCATAAGTCGGCATTGTGCCTTATGTATTTAATTTCGATGCAATTTCTGTGCTTCATCGTCAATAAGAAGGTCAGTGGGATACAGTATACCTGAAGTGAAGCATCGGAATCCAAAACTAGTGTCACAGGAATGATTCAAACATAGACAGTAGGAAGAGTCAGTCTTCTTGTACTTAAGTCGGCATTGTGCCTTTTCTATTTAATTCCGATGCAATTTCTGTGTTTCGTCGTCAATAGGAAGGTCGGAAGGATACAATAAACCTGAAGTGAAGCTTCGGAATCTACAACTAGTGTCACAGGAATGGTTCAAAGCATAGTCAGTAAGAACAAACAGTCTTCTTGTCCTTAAGTCGGCATTGTGCCTTTTGTATTTAATTTCGATGCAATTTCTGTGTTTCATCGTCAATAAAAAGGTCCAAGGGATACAGTATACCTGAAGTGAAGCATCGGAATCTATAACTAGTGTCACTGGAATGTTTCAAAATATAGACAGTAAGAAGAGTCAGTCTTCCTGTACTTAAGTCGGCATTGTGCCTTTTGTATTTAATTCCGATGCAATTTCTGTGTTTCATCGCCAATAAGAAGGTCCAAGGGATACAGTAAACCTGGACTGTAGCATCGGAATCTATAACTTGTGTCACAGGAATGGTTCAAAACATAGACAGTAAGAAGAGTTAGTCTTCGTGTACTTAAGTCGGCATTTTGCCTTTTGTATTTAATTCTGATGCAATTTCTGTGTTTCATCGTCAATAAGAAGGTCCAAGGGATACAGTAAACCTGAAGTGAAGCATCGGAATCTATAACTAGTGTCACAGGAATGGTTCAATGCATTGACAGTAAGAAGAGTCAGTGTTCTTGTACTTAAGACGGTATTGTGACTTTTCCATTTAATTCCGATGCAATTTTTGTGTTTCATCGTCAATAACAAGGTCCAAGGGATACAGTAAACCGGGAGTGAAGCATCGGAATCTATTACTAGTGTCAATGGAATGCTTCAAAACATAGACAGTAAGAAGAGTCAGTCTTCTTGTACTTAAGTCGGCATTGTGCCTTTTGTATTTAAATCCAATGCAATTTCTGTGTTTCATCGTCAATAAGAAGGTCCAAGGTATACAGTAAACCTGAAGTGAAGCATCGGAATCTATAACTAGTGTCACACGAATGGTTTCAAACATAGTCCGTAAGAAGAGTCAGTCTTCTTGTACTTAAGACGGTATTGCGACTTTTCCATTTAATTCCGATGCAATTTCTGTGTTTCATCGTCAATAGGAAGGTCCAAGGGATACAGTAAACCTGGAGTGAAGCATCGGATTCTAAAACTAGTGTCACAGGAATGGTTCAAACACAGACAGTAAGAGGAGTCAGTCTTCTTGTTCTTAAGTCGGCATTGTGCCTTTTCTATTTAATTCCGATGCAATTTCTGTGCTTCGTCGTCAATAGGAAGGTCAGAGGGATATAATAAAACTGAAGTGAAGCTTCGGAATCTATAACTAGTGTCACAGGAATGGTTCAAAGCATAATCAGTAAGAACAGTCAGTCTTCTTGTCCTTAAGTCGGCATTGTGCCTTTTGTATTTAATTCCGATGCAATTTCTGTGTTTCATCGTCAATGTGAAGGTCCAAGGGATACAGTAAACCTGGAGAGTAGCATCGGAATCTATAACTTGTGTCACAGGAATGGTTCAAAACATAGACAGTAAGAAGAGTCAGTCTTCGTGTCCTTTAGTCGACTATTGCCTTTTGTATTTAATTCCGACGCAATTTCTGTGTTTCATCGTCAATAAGAAGGTCTAAGGGATACAGTAAACCTGAAGTGAAGCATCGGAATTTATAACTAGTGTCACTGGAATGTTTCAAAATATAGACAGTAAGAAGAGTCAGTCTACTTGTACTTAAGTCGGCATTGTGCCTTTTGTATTTAATTCCGATGCAAATTCTGTGTTTCGTCGTCAATAAGAAGGTCCAAGGGATAGAGTAAACCTGGACTGTAGCATCGGAATCTATAACTTGTGTCACAGGAATGGTTCAAAACATAGACAGTAAGAAGAGTCAGTCTTCGTGTACTTAAGTCGGCATTTTGCCTTTTGTATTTAATTCTGATGCAATTTCTGTGTTTCATCGTCAATAAGAAAGTCCAAGGGATACAGTAAACCTGAAGTGAAGCATCGGAAACTATAACTAGTGTCACAGGAATGGTTCAAAACATAGACAGTAAGAAGAGTCAGTCTTCTTGTACTTAAGTCGGCATTGTGCCTTTTCTATTTAATTCCGATGCAATTTTTGTGTTTCATCGTCAATAACAGGGTCCAAGTGATACAGTAAACCTGGAGTGAAGCATCGGAATCTATAACGAGTGTCACAGGAATGGTTCAAAGCATAGTCAGTAGGAAGAGTCGGTCTTCATGTACATAAGTCGGCATTGTGCCTTATGTATTTAATTCCGATGCAATTTCTGTGTTTCATCGTCAATAAGAAGGTACAAGGGATACAGTAAATCTGGAGTGAAGCATCGGAATCTAAAACTAGTGTCACAGGAATGGTTCAAAACATAGACAGTAAGAGGAGTAAGTCTTCTTGCACTTAAGTCGGCATTGTGCCTTTTCTATTTAATTACCATGCAATTTCTCGGTTTCTTCCTCAATAGGAGGGTCAGGGGGATAGAATAAACCTGAAGTGAAGCATCGGAATCAATACCTAGTGTCACAGGAATGGTTCAAATCATAGTCAGTAGGAACAGTCAGCCTTCTTGTCCTTAAGTCCGCATTGTGCCTTTTGTATTTAATTCCGATGCAATCACTGTGTTTCATCGTCAGTGAGAAGGTCCAAGGGATACAGTAAACATGGAGTGTAGCATCGGAATCTATAACTTGTGTCACAGGAATGGTTCAAAACATAGACAGTAAGAAGAGTCAGTCTTCGTGTACTTAAGTCGGCATTTGCCTTTTGTATTTACTTCCGATGCAATTTCTGTGTTTCATCGTCAATAAGATGGTCTAAGGGATACAGTAAACCTGAAGTGAAGCATCAGAATCTATAACTAGTGTCACAGAATGGTTCAAAACATAGTCAGTAAGAAGAGTCAATCTTCTTGTACTTAAGTTGGCATTGTGCATTTCGTATTTAATTCCGATGCTATTTCTGTGTTTTCACCGGCATTAAGACGGCCCAAGGGATACAGTAAAACCTGAAGTGAAGCATCGGACTCCATAAATAGTGTCACAGAAACGGTTCAAATCATAGACAGTAAAAAGAGTCAGTCTTCTTGTACTTAAGTCGGCATTGTTTCTTTTGTATTTAATTCCGATGCAATTTCTGTGTTTCATCGTCAATAAGAAGGTCCAAGAGAAACAGTAAACCTCAAATGAAGCATCGGAATCTATAACTAGTGTCACAGGAATGGTTCAAAACATAGTCAGTAAGAAGAGTCCGTCTTCTTGTCTCTAAGTCGGCATTGTGCCTTTTGTATTTAATTCCGATGCAATCTCTGAGTTTCATCGGCAATACGGTCAGAGGGATACAGTAAACCTGAAGTGAGACATCGGAATCTATAGCTAGTGTCACAGGAATGGTTCAAAACATAGACAGTAGGAAGAGTCAGTCTTCTTGTACTTAGGTCGGCATTGTGCCTTTTGTATTCCATTCCGATGCAATTTCTGTGTTTCATCGTCAATAAGAAGGTCCAAGGGATACAGTAAACCTGAAGTGACGCATCGGAATCCAAAACTAGTGTCACAGGCATGGTTCAAAACATAATCAGTAAGAAGAGACAGTCTTCTTGGATTTAAGTCGGCACTGTGCCTTCTGTATTCAATTCCAATGCAATTTCTGTGTTTCATTGTCAATAAGAAGGTCCAAGGTATACAGTAAACCTTAAGTGAAGCATCGGAATCTATAACTAGTGTCACAGGAATGGTTCAAAACATAGTTAGTAAGAAGAGTCAGTCTTCTTGTACTTAAGTCGGCATTGTGCCTTTTGTATTTAATTCCGATGCAATTTCTGTGTTTCATCGTCAATAAGAAGGTCCAAGAAATACAGTAAACCTGAAGTGATGCATCGGAATCTATAACTAGTGTCACAGGAATGGTTCAAAACATAGTTAGTAAGAAGAGTCAATCTTCTTGTATTTAAGTCGGCATTGTGCATTTTCTATTTAATTCCGATGCAATTTCTGTGTTTCATCGTCAATAAGAAGGTCCAAGGGATACAGTAAACCTTAAGTGAATCATTAAAATCTATAACTAGTGTCACAGGAATGGTTCAAAACATAGTCAGTAAGAAGAGTCAGTCTTCTTGTACTTAAGTCTTCATTGTGCCTTTTCTATTTAATTCCGATGCAATTTCTGTGTTTCATCGTCAATAAGAAGGTCCAAGGGATACAGTAAACCTGGAGTGACGCATCGGAATCTATAACTAGTGTCAATGGAATGGTTCACATTATAGACAGTAGGAAGAGTCAAGCTTCTTGTACTTAAGTCGGCATTGTGCCTTTTGTACTTAATTCCGATGCAATTTCAGTGTTTCATCGTCAATAAGAAGGTCTGAGGGATACAGTATACCAGATGTGAAGCATCGGAATCTATAGCTAGTGTCACAGGAATGGTTCAAAACATAGTCAGTAATAAGAGTCAGTCTTCTTGTCCTTAAGTCGGCATTGTGCCTTTTGTATTTAATTCTGATGCAATTTCTGTGTTTCATCGTCAATAAGAAGGTCCAAGGTATACAGTAAACCTGAAGTGAAGCATCGGAATGTACAAGTAGTGTCATAGGAATGGTTCAAAACATAGACAGTAAGAAGGGTCAGCCTTCTTGTACTTAAGTCGGAATTGTGCCTTTTCTATTTCATTTCGATGCAGTTTCTGTGTTTCATCGACAATAAGAAGTTCAGAGGGATACAGTAAACCTGAAGTGAAGCATCGGAATCTCTAACTAGTGTCACAGGAATCGTTCAAAACATAGTCAGTATGAAGAGTCAGACTTCTTGTACATAAGTTGGCATTGTGGCTTTCGCATTTAATTCCGATACAATTTCTGTGTTTCACCGGCAATAAGAAGGTCAAAGGGATACAGGAAACCTGAAGTGAAGCATCGGAATCTATAACTAGTGTCACAGGAATGGTTCAAAACATAGTCAGTAAGAACAGTTAGTCTTCTTGTCCTTAAGTCGGCATTGTGCCTTTTGTATTTAATTCCGATGCAATTTCTGTGTCTCATCGTCAATAAGAAGGTCCAAGGGATACAGTAGACCTGAAGTGAAGCATCGGAATCTCTAACTTGTGTCACAGGAATGGTTCAAATCATAGACAGTAAGAAGTGTCAGTCTTCGTGTACTTTAGTCGGCATTTGCCTTTTGTATTTAATTCCGACGCAATTTCTGTGTTTCATCGTCAATAAGAAGGTCTAAGGGATACAGTAGACCTGAAGTGAAGCATCGGAATCTATAACTAGTGTCACAGGAATGGTTCAAAACATAGACAGTGAGAAGAGTCAGTCTTCCTGTAATTAAGTCGGCATTGTGCCTTTTGTATCTTATTCCGATGCAATTTCTATGTTTCATCATCACTAAGAAGGTCAGAGGGATACAGTAATCCTGAAGTGAAGCATCGGAATCTATAACTAGTGTCACAGGAATGGTCCAAAACATAGTCAGTAAGAAGAGTCAATCTTCTTGTACTTAAGTTGGCATTGTGTATTTCGTATTTAATTCCGATGCAATTTCTGTGTTTCACCGGCAATAAGAAGGTCAGAGGGATGCAGGAAACCTGAAGTGAAGCATCGGAATCTATAACTAGTGTCACAGGAATGGTTCAAACATAGACAGTAAGAAGAGTGAGTCTTCTTGTACTTAAGTCGGCATTGTGCTTTTTGTATTTAATTCTGATGCAATTTCTGTTTTTCATCGTCAATAGGAAGGTCAGAGGGAAACAGTAATCCTGAAGTGAAGCATCGGAATCTATAAGTAGTGTCACAGGAATGGTTCAAAACATAGTCAGTAAGAAGAGTCAATCTTCTTGTCCTTAAGTCGGCAGTGTGCCTCTTGTATTTAATTCCGATGCAATTTCTGTGTTTCATCGTCAATAAGAGGGTCCAAGGGATACTGTAAACCTATAGTGAAGCATCCGAATCTATAACTAGTGTCACAGTAATGGTTCAAAACATAGACAGTAAGAAGAGTCAGACGTCTTGTACTTAAGTCGGCATTGTGCCTTTTGGATTTATTTCCGATGCAATTTCTGTGTTTCATCGTCAATAAGATGGTCCAAGGCATACAGTAATCCTGAAGTGAAGCATCGGAATCTATAATTGGTGTCACTGGAATGGTTCAAAATATAGACAGTAAGAAGAGTCAGTCTTCTTGTACTTAAGTCGGCATTGTGCCTTTTTGTATCTAATTCCGATGCAATTTCTGTGTTTCATCGTCAATAGGAAGGTCAGAGGGAAACAGTAAACCTGAAGTGAAGCATCGGAATCTATAACTAGTGTCACAGGAATGGTTCAAAACATAGTCAGTAAGAAGAGTCAGTCTTCTTGTACTTAAGACGGCATTGTGACTTTTCTATTTAATTCCGATTCAATTTCTGTGTTTCATCGTCAATAAGAAGGTCAGAGGGATACAATAAACCTGAAGTGAAGCATCGGAATCTGTAACTAGTGTCACAGGAATGGTTCCAAACATAGTCAGTTAGAACAGTTAGCCTTCTTGTCCTTAAGTCGGCATTGTGCCTTTTGTATTTAATTCCGATGCAATTTCTGTGTTTCATCGTCAATGAGTAGGTCCAAGGGATACAGTAAACCTGGAGTGTAACATCGGAATCTATAACTTGTGTCACAGGAATGGTTCAAAGCATAGACAGTAAGAAGTGTCAGTCTTCGTGTACTTTAGTCGGCATTTGCCTTTTGTATGTTATTCCGATGCGATTTCTATGTTTCATCATCACTAAGAGGGTCAGAGGGATACAGTAATCCAGATGTGAAGCATCGGAATCTATAACTAGTGTCACAGGAATGGTTCAAACATAGACAGTAAGCAGAGTCAGTCTTGTTGTACTTAAGTCGGCATTGTGCCTTTTGTATTTAATTCCGATGCAATTTCTGTTTTTCATCGTCAATAGGAAGGTCAGAGGGAAACAGTAAACCTGAAGTGAAGCATCGGAATCTATAACTAGTGTCACAGGAATGGATCAAAACATAGTCAGTAAGAAGAGTCAATCTTCTTGTCCTTACGTCGGTATTGTGCCTCTTGTATTTTATTCCGATGCAATTTCTGTGTTTCATCGTCAATAAGAAAGTACAAGGGATACTGTAAACCTATAGTGAAGCATCGGAATCTATAACTAGTGTCACAGTAATGGTTCAAAACATAGACAGTAAGAAGAGTCAGACGTCTTGAACTTAAGTCGGCATTGTGCCTTTTGGATTTATTTCCGATGCAATTTCTGTGTTTCATCGTCAATAAGAAGGTCCAAGGCATACAGTAAACCTAAAGTGAAGCATCGGAATCTATAACTAGTGTCACTGGAATGGTTCAAAATATAGACAGTAAGAAGAGTCAGTCTTCTTGTACTTAAGTTGGCATTGTGCCTTTTATATTTAATTCCGATGCAATTTCTGTGTTTCATCGTCAATAGGAAGGTCAGAGGGAAACAGTAAACCTGAAGTGAAGCATCGGAATCTATAACTAGTGTCACAGGAATGGTTCAAAACATAGTCAGTATGAAGAGTCAGTCTTCTTGTCCTTAAGTCGGCATTGTGCCTTTTGTATTTAATTCCGATACAATTTCTGTGTTTCATCGTCAATGGAAATGGAAATGAGCGTTTGGCGTCATTGGCCGGGAGGCCGCCATATCGCAGGTCTTTTTACATTCGGCGCCACATTGGGCGACCTGCACGCCGGATGGGGATGAAATGATGATGAACACAACACAACACCCAGTCCCTGAGCGGAGAAAATCTCCGACCCAGCCGGGAGTCGAACCCGGGCCCAGAGGACGGCAATCCGTCATGCTGACCACTCAGCTACTGGGGCGGACATCGTCAATAAGAAGGTCCAAGGTATACAGTAAACCTGAAGTGAAGCATCGGAATCTATAACTAGTGTCACAGGAATGGTTCAAAACATAGTCAGTAAGAAGAGTCAGTCTTCTTGTACTTAAGACGGCATTGTGACTTTTCTATTTAATTCCGATTCAATTTCTGTGTTTCATCGTCAATAAGAAGGTCAGAGGGATACAATAAACCTGAAGTGAAGCATCGGAATCTATAACTAGTGTCACAGGAATGGTTCCAAACATAGTCAGTTAGAACAGTTAGTCTTCTTGTCCTTAAGTCGGCATTGTGCCTTTTGTATTTAATTCCGATGCAATTTCTGTGTTTCATCGTCAATGAGTAGGTCCAAGGGATACAGTATACCTGGAGTGTAGCATCGGAATCTATAACTTGTGTCACAGGAATGGTTCAAAACATAGACAGTAAGAAGTGTCAGTCTTCGTGTACTTTAGTCGGCATTTGCCTTTTGTATGTTATTCCGATGCGATTTCTATGTTTCATCATCACTAAGAGGGTCAGAGGGATACAGTAATCCAGAAGTGAAGCATCGGAATCTATAACTAGTGTCACAGGACACATAGACAGTAGGAAGAGTCAGTCTTCTTGTACTTAAGTCGGCATTGTCCCTTTTGTATTTAAATCCGATGCAATTTCTGTGTTTCATCGTCAATAAGAAGGTCCAAGGTATACAGTAAACCTGAAGTGAAGCATCGGAATCTATAACTAGTGCCACAAAAATGGTTCAAAACATAGTCAGCAAGAAGAGTCAGTCTTCTTGTACTTAAGTCGGCATTGTGCCTTTTGTATTTAATTCCGATGCAATTTCTGTGTTTCGTCGTCAATAGGAAGGACAGAGGGATACAATAAACCTGAAGTGAAGCATCGGAAACTATAACTAGTGTCACAGGAATGGTTCAAAACATAGTCAGTAAGAACAGTTAGTCTTCTTGTCCTTAAGTCGGCATTGTGCCTCCTGTATTTAATTCCGATGCAATTTCTGTGTTTCATCGTCAATACGAAGGTCCAAGGGATACTGTAAACCTGGAGTGAAGCATCGGAATCTATAACTAGTGTCACAGCAATGGTTCAAAAATAGAAAGAAGGGTCAGACGTCTTGTACTAAAGCCGGCATTGTGCCTTTTGTATTTAATTCCGATGCTATTTCTATGTTTCATCGTCAATAAGAAGGTCCAAGGGATGCATTAAACCTGAAGTGAAGCATCGCAATCTATAACTACTGTCACTGGAATGGTTCAAAATATAGACAGTAAGAAGAGTCAGTCTTCTTGTACTTAAGTCGGCATTGTGCCTTTTGTTTTTAATTCCGATGCAATGTCTGTGTTTCATCGTCAATAGGAAGGTCAGAGGGAAACAGTAAACCTGAAGTGAAGCATCGGAATCTATAACTAGTGTCACAGGAATGGTTCAAAACATAGTCAGTATGAAGAGTCAGTCTTCTTGTCCTTAAGTCGGCATTGTGCCTTTTTTTTTAATTCCGATGCAATTTTTGTGTTTCATCGTCAATATGAAGGTCAGTGGGATACAGTAAACCTAAAGTGAAACATCGGAATCCAAAACTAGTGTCACAGGAATGATTCAAATCATAGACAGTAGGAAGAGTCAGTCTTCTTGTACTTAAGTCGGCATTGTCCCTTTTGGATTTAAATCCGATGCAATTTCTGTGTTTCATCGTCAATAAGAAGGTCCAAGGTATACAGTAAACATGAAGTGAAGTATCGGAATCTATAACTAGTGTCACAGGAATGGTTCAAAACATAGTCAGTAAGAAGAGTCAGTCTTCTTGTCCTTAAGTCGGCATTGTGACTCTTGTATTTAATTCCGATGCAATTTCTGTGTTTCAATCTCATAAGACGGTCCAAGGGATACTGTAAACCTGGAGTGAAGCATCGGAATCTATAACTAGTGTCACAGTAATGGTTCAAAACATAGACAGTAAGAAGGGTCAGACGTCTTGTACTGAAGCCGGCATTGTGCCTTTCGTATTTAATTCCGATGCAATTTCTGTGTTTCATCGTCAATAAGAAGGTCCAAGGCATGCAGTAAACCTTAAGTGAAGTATTCGAATCTATAACTAGTGTCACTGGAATGGTTCAAAATATAGACAGTAAGAAGTGTCAGTCCTCTTGTACTTAAGTCGACATTGTGCTTTTTGTACTTAATTCCGATGCAATTTCTGTGTTTCATCGTCAATAAGAAGGTCCAAGGGATACATTAAACCTGGACTGTAGCATGGGAATCTATAACTTGTGTCACAGGAATGGTTCAAAACATAGACAGTAAGAAGAGTCAGCCTTCTTGTGCTTAAGTCGACATTGTGCCTTTTCTATTTACTTCCGATGCAATTTCTGTGTTTCATCGTCAATAAGAAGGTCAGAGGGAAACAATAAACCAGAAGTGAAGCATCGGAATCTATAACTAGTGTCACAGCAATGGTTGAAACATAGTCAGTAACGACAGTCAGTCTTCTTGTCCTTAAGTCGGCATTGTGCCTTTTGTATTTAATTCCGACGCAATTTCTGTGTTTCATCGTCAATAAGAGGGTCCAAGGGATACTGTAAACCTGGAGTGAAGCATCGGAATCTATAACTAGAGTAACAGTAATGGTTCAAAACATAGACAGTAAGAAGAGTCAGACGTCTTGTACTTAAGTCGGCATTGTGCTTTTGGATTTTTTTCCGATGCAATTTCTGTGTTTCATCGTCAATAAGAAGGTCCAAGGGATACAGTAAAACTTAAGTGAAGCATTATAATCTATAACTAGTGTCACAGGAATGGTTCAAAACATAGTCAGTAAGAAGAGTCAGTCTTCTTGTACTTAAGTCTTCATTGTGCCTTTTCTATTTAATTCCGATGCAATTTCTGTGTTTCATCGTTAATAAGAAGGTCCAAGGGATACAGTAAACCTGGCGTGAAGCATCGGAATCTATAAATAGTGTCAATGGAATGGTTCACAACATAGACAGTAGGAAGAGTCAAGCTTCTTGCACTTAAGTCGGCATTGTGCCTTTTGTATTTAATTCCGATGCAATTTCTGTGTTTCATTGTCAATGAGAAGGTCTGAGGGATACAGTATACCAGATGTGAAGCATCGGAATCTATAGCTAGTGTCACAGGAATGGTTCAAAACATAGTCAGTAAGAAGAGTCAGTCTTCTTGTCCTTAAGTCGGAATTGTGAATTTTGTATTTAATCCTGATGCAATTTCTGTGTTTCATCGTCAATAAGAAGGTCCAAGAGTTACAGTGAACCTGAAGTGAAGCATCGGAATGTACAACTAGTGTAATAGGAATGGTTCAAATCATAGACAGTAAGAAGAGTCAGCCTTCTTGTACTTAAGTCGGAATTGTGCCTCTTCTACTTCATTTCGATGCAGTTTCTGTGTTTCATCGTCAATAAGAAGGTTAGAGGGATACAGTAAACCTGAAGTGAAGCATCGGAATCTATAACTAGTGTCACAGGAATCGTTCAAAACATAGTCAGTAAGAAGAGTCAGTCTTCTTGTTCATAAGTTGGCATTGTGCCTTTCGTATTTAATTCCGATACAATTTCTGTGTTTCACCGGCAATAAGAAGGTCAAAGGGATACAGGAAACCTGAAGTGAAGCATCGGAATCTATAACTAGTGTCACAGGAATGGTTCAAAACATAGTCAGTATGAAGAGTCAATCGTCTTGTCCTTAAGTCGGCATTGTGCCTTTTGTATTTAATTCCGATACAATTTCTGTGTTTCACCGGCAATAAGAAGGTCAAAGGGATACAGGAAACCTGAAGTGAAGCATCGGAATCTATAACTAGTGTCACAGGACTGGTTCAAACATAGACAGTAAGAAGAGGCAGTCTTCTTGTACTTAAGTCGGCATTGTGCCTTTTGTATTTAATTCCGATGCAATTTCTGTGTTTCATCGTCAATAGGAAGGTCAGAGGGAAACAGTAAACCTGAAGTGAAGCATCGGAATCTATAACTAGGGTCACAGGAATGGTTCAAAACATAGTCAGTATGAAGAGTCAATCGTCTTGTCCTTAAGTCGGCATTGTGCCTTTTGTATTTAATTCCGATGCATTTTCTGTGTTTCATCGTCAATATGAAGGTCGGTGGGATACAGTAAACATGAAGTGTAGCATCGGAATCGAAAACTTGTGTCACAGGAATGATTCAAATCATAGACAGTAGGAAGAGTCAGTCTTCTTGTACTTAAGTCGGCAGTGTCCCTTTTGTATTTAAATCCGATGCAATTTCTGTGTTTCATCGTCAATAAGAAGGTCCAAGGTATACAGTAAACCTGAAGTGAAGCATCGGAATCTATAACTAGTGTCACAGGAATGGTTCAAAACATAGTCAGTACGAAGAGTCAGTCTTCTTGTACTTAAGTCGGCATTGTGACTTTTCTATTTAATTCCGATTCAATTTCTGTTTTTCATCGTCAATAAGAAGGTCTAAGGGATACAGTGAACCTGAAGTGTAGCATCGGAATCTATAACTAGTGTCACAGGAATGGTTCACAACATAGACTGTGAGAAGAGTCAGTCTTCCTGTACTTAAGTCGGCATTGTGCCTTTTGTATCTTATTCCGATGCAATTTCTATGTTTCATCATCACTAAGAAGGTCAGAGTGATACAGTAATCCTGAAGTGAAGCATCGGAATCTATGACTAGTGTCACAGGAATGGTTCAAAACATAGTCAGTAAGAAGAGTCAATCTTCTTGTACTTAAGTTGGTCTTGTGCATTTCGTATTTAATTCCGATGCAATATCTGTTTTTCATCGTCAATAGGAAGGTCAGAGGGAAACAGTAAACCTGAAGTGAAGCATCGGAATCCATAACTAGTGTCACAGGAATGGTTCAAAACATAGTCAGTAAGAAGAGTCAATCTTCTTGTCCTTAAGTCGACATTGAGCCTCTTGTATTTAATTCCGATGCAATTTGTGTGTTTCATCGTCAATAAGAGGGTCCAAGGGATTCTGTAAACCTATAGTGAAGCATCGGAATCTATAACTAGTGTCACAGTAATGGTTCCAAACATAGACAGTAAGAAGATTCAGACGTCTTGTACTTAAGTCGGCATTGTGCCTTTTGGATTTATTTCCGATGCAATTTCTGTGTTTCATCGTCAATGATAAGGTCCAAGGGATACAGTAAACCTGGAGTGTAGCATCGGAATCTATAACTTGTGTCACAGGAATGGTTCAAAGCATAGACAGTAAGAAGTGTCAGTCTTCGTGTACTTTAGTCGGCATTTGCCTTTTGTATTTAATTCCGACGCAATTTCTGTGTTTCATCGTCAATAACAAGGTCTAAGGGATACAGTAAACCTGAAGTGAAGCATCGGAATCTATAACTAGTGTCACAGTAATGGTTCCAAACATAGACAGTAAGAAGAGTCAGACGTCTTGTACTTAAGTCGGCATTGTGCCTTTTGGATTTATTTCCGATGCAATTTCTGTGTTTCATCGTCAATAAGAAGGTCCAAGGCATACAGTAAACCTGAAGTGAAGCATCGGAATCTATAACTAGTGTCACTGGAATGGTTCAAAATATAGGCAGTAAGAAGAGTCAGTCTTCTTGTACTTAAGTCGGCATTGTGCCTTTTGTATTTAATTCCAATGCAATTTCTGTGTTTCATCGTCAATAGGAAGGTCAGAGGGAAACAGTAAACCTGAAGTAAAGCATCGGAATCAATAACTAGTGTCACAGGAATGGTTCAAAACATAGTCGGTATGAAGAGTCAGTCTTCTTGTCCTTATGTCGGCATTGTGCCTTTTGTATTTAAATCCGATGCAATTTCTGTGTTTCATCGGCAATATGAAGGTCAGTGGGATACAGAAAACCTGAAGTGAAGCATCGGAATCCAAAACTAGTGTCACAGGAATGATTCAAAACATAGACAGTAGGAAGAGTCAGTCTTCTTGTACTTAGGTCGGCATTGTCCCTTTTGTATTTATATCCGATGCAATTTCTGTGTTTCATCGTCAATAAGAAGGTCCAAGGTATACAGTAAACCTGAAGTGAAGAATCGGAATCTGTAACTAGTGTCACAGGAATGGTTCAAAACATAGTCAGTATGAAGAGTCAGTCTTCTTGTCCTTAAGTCGGCATTGTGCCTTTTGTATTTAATTCCGATGCAATTTCTGTGTTTCATCGGCAATATGAAGGTCAGTGGGATACAGAAAACCTGAAGTGAAGCATCGGAATCCAAAACTAGTGTCACAGGAATGATTCAAAACATAGACAGTAGGAAGAGTCAGTCTTCTTGTACTTAAGTCGGCATTGTCCCTTTTGTATTTATATCCGATGCAATTTCTGTGTTTCATCGTCAATAACAAGGTCCAAGGGATACAGTAAACCTGGAGTGAAGCATCGGAATCTAAAACTAGTGTCACAGGAATGGTTCAAACCATAGACAGTAAGAGGAGTCAGTTTTCCTGTACTTAAGTCCTCATTGTGCCTTTTGTATTTAATTCCGATGCAATTTCTGTGTTTCGTCGTCAATAGGAAGGTCAGAGGGATACAATAAACCTGAAGTGAAGCATCGGAATCTATAACTAGTGTCACAGGAATGGTTCAAACATAGTCAGTATGAAGAGTCAGTCTTCTTGTCCTTAAGTCGGCATTGTGCCTTTTGTATTTATTTCCGATGCAATTTCTGTGTTTCATCGTCAATGAGAAGGTCCAAGGAATACAGTAAACCTGGAGTGTAGCATCGGAATCTATAACTTGTGTCACAGGAATGGTTCAAAACATAGACAGTAAGAAGTGTCAGTCTTCGTGTACTTTAGTCGGCATTTGCCTTTTGTATTTAATTCCGACGCAATTTCTGCGTTTCATCGTCAATAAGAAGGTCTAAGGGGTACAGTAAACCTGAAGTGAAGCATCGGAATCTATAACTAGTGTCACAGGAATGGTTCAAAACATAGACAGTGAGAAGAGTCAGTCTTTCTGTACTTAAGTCGGCATTGTGCTTTTGTATCTTATTCCGATGCAATTTCTATGTTTCATCATCACTAAGAAGGTCAGAGTAATACAGTAATCCTGAAGTGAAGCATCGGAATCTATTACTAGTGTCACAGGAATGGTTCAAAACACAGTCAGTAAGAAGAGTCAATCTTCTTGTACTTAAGTTGGCATTGTGCATTTCGTATTTAATTCCGATGCAATTTCTGTGTTTCACCGGCAATACGAAGGTCAGAGGGATGCAGGAAACCTGAAGTGAAGCATCGGAATCTATAACTAGTGTCACAGGAATGGTTCAAACATAGACATTAAGAAGAGTCAGTCTTCTTGTACTTAAGTCGATATTGTGCCTTTTGTATTTAATTCCGTTGCAATTTCTGTTCTTCATCGTCAATAGGAAGGTCAGGGGGAAACAGTAAACCTGAAGTGAAGCATCGGAATCTATAACTAGTGTCACAGGAATGGTTCAAACATAGTCAGTAAGAAGAGTCAATCTTCTTGTCCTTATGTCGGCATTGTGCTTCTTGTATTTAATTCCGATGCAATTCCTGTGTTTCATCGTCAATAAGAGGGTCGAAGGGATACTGTAAACCTATAGTGAAGCTTCGGAATCTATAACTAGTGTCACAGTAATGGTTCAAAACGTAGACAGTAACATGAGTCAGACGTCTTGTACTTAAGTCGGCATTGTGCCTTTTGGATTTATTTCCGATGCAATTTCTGTGTTTCATCGTCAATAAGAAGGTCCAAGGCATACAGTAAACCTGAAGTGAAGCATCAGAATCTATAACTAGTGTCACTGGAATGGTTCAAAATATAGACAGTAAGAAGGGTCAGTCTTCTTGTACTTAAGTCGGCATTGTGCCTTTTGTATTTAATTCCGATGCAAATTCTGTGTTTCATCGTCAATAGGAAGGTCAGAGGGAAACAGTAAACCTGAAGTGAATCATCGGAATCTATAACTAGTGTCACAGGAATGATTCAAAGCATAGACAGTATGGAAGAGTCAGTCCTTCTTGTACTTAAGTCGGCATTGTCCCATTCGTATTAAAATCCGATGCAATTTCTGTGTTTCATCGTCAATAAGAAGGTCCAAGGTATACAGTAAACCTGAAGTGAAGTATCGGAATCTGTAACTAGTGTCACAGGAGTGGTTCAAATCATAGTCAGTAAGAAGAGTCTGTCTTCTTGTACTTAAGACGGCACTGTGACTTTTCTATGTAATTCCGATTCAATTTCTGTGTTTCATCGTCAATAAGAAGGTCCAAGGGATACAGTAAACCTGGAGTGAAGCATCGGAATCTAAAACTAGTGTCACAGGAATGGTTCAACATCATAGACAGTAAGAGGAGTCAGTTTTCTTGTACTTAAGTCGGCACTGTGCCTTTTGTATTTAATTCCGATGCAATTTCTGTGTTTCGTCATCAATAGGAAGGTCAGAGGGATACAATAAACCTGAAGTGAAGCATCGGAATCTATAACTTGTGTCTCAGGAATGGTTCAAAGCATAGACAGTAAGAAGTGTCAGTCTTCGTGTACTTTAGTCGGCATTTGCCTTTTGTATTTAATTCCGACGCAATTTCTGTGTTTCATCGTCAATAAGAAGGTCTAAGGGATACAGTAAACCTGAAGTGAAGCATCGGAATCTATAACTAGTGTCACAGGAATGGTTTAAAAGATAGACAGTGAGAAGAGTCAGTCTTCCTGTACTTAAGTCGGCATTCTGCCTTTTGTATCTTAGTCCGATGCAATTTCTATGTTTCATCATGACTAAGAAGGCCAGAGGGACACAGTAATCCTGAAGTGAAGCATCGGAATCTATAACTAGTGTCACAGGAATGGTTCAAAACATAGTCAGTAAGAAGAGTCAATGTTCTTGTACTTAAGTTGGCATTGTGCATTTCGTATTCAATTCCGATGCAATTTCTATGTTTCACCGGCAATAAGAAGGTCAGAGGGATGCAGGAAACCTGAAGTGAAGCATCGGAATCTATAACTAGTGGCACAGGAATGGTTCAAACATAGACAGTAAGAAGAGTCAGTCCTCTTGTCCTTAAGTCGGCATTGTGCCTTTTGTATTTAATTCCGATGCAATTTCTGTTTTTCATCGTCAATAGGAAGGTCAGAGGGAAACAGTAAACCTGAAGTGAAGCATCGGAATCTATAACTAGTGTCACAGGAATGGTTCAAAACATAGTCAGTAAGAAGAGTCAATCTTCTTGTCCTTAAGTCGGCATTGTGCCTCTTGTATTTAATTCCGATGCACTTTCTGTGTTTCATCGTCAATAAGAAGGTCCAAGGCATACAGTAAACCTGAAGTGAAGCATCGGAATCTATAACTAGTGTCACTGGAATGGTTCAAAATATAGACAGTAAGAAGAGTCAGTCTTCTTGTTCTTAAGTCGGCATTGTGCCCTTTGTATTTAATTCCGATGCAAATTCTGTGTTTCATCGTCAATAGGAAGGTCAGAGGGAAACAGAAAACCTGAAGTGAATCATCCGGAATCTATAACTAGTGTCACAGGAATGATTCAAAACATAGACAGTAGGAAGAGTCAGTCTTCTTGTACTTAAGTCGGCATTGTCCCATTCGTATTTAAATCCGATGCAATTTCTGCCTTTCATCGTCAATAAGAAGGTCCAAGTTATACAGTAAACCTGAATTGAAGCATCGGAATCTATAACTAGTGTCACAGGAATGGTTCAAAACATAGTCAGTAAGAAGAGTCAGTCTTCTTGTACTTAAGACGGCATTGTGACTTTGCTATTTAATTCCGATTCAATTTCTGTGTTTCATCGTCAATAAGAATGTCCAAGGGATACAGTAAACCTGGAGTGAAGCATCCGAATCTAAAACTAGTGTCACAGGAATGGTTCAAACATAGACAGTAAGAGGAGTCAGTCTTCTTGTACTTCAGTCGGCATTGTGCCTTTTGTATTTAATTCCGATGCAATTTCTGTTTTTCATCGTCAATAGGAAGGTCAGAGGGAAACAGTAAACCTGAAGTGAAGCATCGGAATCTATAACTAGTGTCACAGGAATGGTTAAAACATAGTCAGTAAGAAGAGTCAATCTTCTTGTCCTTAAGACGGCATTGTGCCTCTTGTATTTAATTCCGATGCAATTTCTGTGTTTCATCGTCAATAAGAAGGTCCAAGGGATACTGTAAACCTGGAGTGAAGCATCGGAATCTATAACTATTGTCACAGTAATGGTTCAAAACATAGACAGTAAAAAAGGTCAGACGTCTTTTGTATTTAATTCCGATGCAATTTCTGTGTTTCATCGTCAATAAGAAGGTCTGAGGGTTACAGTATACCAGATCTGAAGCATCGGAATCTATAGCTAGTGTCACAGGGATGGTTCAAATCATAGCCAGTAAGAAGAGTCAGTCTTCTTGTCCTTAAGTGGGCATTGTGCCTTTTGTATTTAATTCTGATGCAATTTCTCTGTTTCATCGTCAATAAGAAGGTCCAAGTGATACAGTGAACCTGAAGTGAAGCATCGGAATCTATAACTAGTGTCACAGGAATGACTCAAAACATAGACAGTAGGAAGAGTCAGTCTTCTTGTACTTAAGTCGGCATTGTCCCATTCGTATTTAAATCCGATGCAATTTCTGTGTTTCATCGTCAATAAGAAGGTCCAAGGTATACAGTAAACCTGAAGTGAAGCATCGGAATCTGTAACTAGTGTCACAGGAATGGTTCAAATCATAGTCAGTAAGAAGAGTCTGTCTTCTTGTACTTAAGACGGCATTGTGACTTTTCTATGTAATTCCGATTCAATTTCTGTGTTTCATCGTCAATAAGAAGGTCCAAGGGATACAGTAAACCTGGAGTGAAGCATCGGAATCTAAAACTAGTGTCACAGGAATGGTTCAAATCATAGACAGTAAGAGGAGTCAGTTTTCTTGTACTTAAGTCGGCATTGTGCCTTTTGTATTTAATTCCGATGCAATTTCTGTGTTTCGTCATCAATAGGAAGGTCAGAGGGATACAATAAACCTGAAGTGAAGCATCGGAATCTATAACTTGTGTCTCAGGAATGGTTCAAAGCATAGACAGTAAGAAGTGTCAGTCTTCGTGTACTTTAGTCGGCATTTGCCTTTTGTATTTAATTCCGACGCAATTTCTGTGTTTCATCGTCAATAAGAAGGTCTAAGGGGTACAGTAAACCTGAAGTGAAGCATCGGAATCTATAACTAGTGTCACAGGAATGGTTCAAAACATAGACAGTGAGAAGAGTCAGTCTTCCTGTACTTAAGTCGGCATTCTGCCTTTTGTATCTTATTCCGATGCAATTTCTATGTTTCATCATGACTAAGAAGGCCAGAGGGATACAGTAATCCTGAAGTGAAGCATCGGAATCTATAACTAGTGTCACAGGAATGGTTCAAAACATAGTCAGTAAGAAGAGTCAATGTTCTTGTACTTAAGTTGGCATTGTGCATTTCGTATTCAATTCCGATGCAATTTCTGTGTTTCACCGGCAATATGTAGGTCAGAGGGATGCAGGAAACCTGAAGTGAAGCATCGGAATCTATAACTAGTGTCACAGGAAGGGTTCAAACATAGACAGTAAGAAGAGTCAGTCTTCTTGTCCTTAAGTCGGAATTGTGCCTTTTGTATTTAATTCCGATGCAATTTCTGTTTTTCATCGTCAATAGGAAGGTCAGAGAGAAACAGTAAACCTGAAGTGAAGCATCGGAATCTATAACTAGTGTCACAGGAATGGTTCAAAACATAGTCAGTAAGAAGAGTCAGTCTTCTTGTACTTAAGTCGACATTGTGCCTTTTGTATTTAATTCCGATGCAATTTCTGAGTTTCATCGTCAATAAGAAGGTCCAAGGGATACAGTAAACCTGGACTGTAGCATCGGAATCTATAACTTGTGTCACAGGAATGGTTCAAAACATAGATTGTAAGAAGAGTCAGTCTTCTTGTACTTAAGTCGACATTGTTCCTTTTCTATTTAATTCCGATGCAATTTCTGTGTTTCATCGTCAATAAGAAGGTCAGAGGGATACAATAAGCCTGAAGTGAAGCATAGGAATCTATAACTAGTGTCACAGGAATGGTTCAAACATAGTCAGTAAGAACAGTCAGTCTTCTTGTCCTTAAGTCGGCATTGTGCCTTTTGTATTTAATTCCGACGCAATTTCTGTGTTTCATCGTCAATAAGAAGGTCCAAGGGATACAGTAAACCTGAAGTGATGCATTATAATCTATAACTAGTGTCACAGGAATGGTTCAAAACATAGTTAGTAAGAAGAGTCAGTCTTCTTGTACTTAAGTCTTCATTGTGCCTTTTCTATTTAATTCCGATGCAATTTCTGTGTTTCATCGCCAATAAGAAGGTCCAAGGGATACAGTAAACCTGGAGTGAAGCATCGGAACCTATAACTAGTGTCAATGGAATGGTTCACAACATAGACAGTAAGAAGAGTCAGTCTTCTTGTACTTAAGTCGGCATTGTGCCTTTTGTATTTAATTCCGATGCAATTTCTGTGTTTCATCGTCAATAAGAAGGTCAGAGGGATGCAATAAACCTGAAGTGAAGCATCGGAATCTATAACTAGTGTCACAGGAATGGTTCAAACCATAGTCAGTAAGAAGAGTCAGTCTTCTTGTACTTAAGACGGCATTGTGACTTTGCAATTTAATTCCGATTCAATTTCTGTGTTTCATCGTCAATAAGAAGGTCCAAGGGATACAGTAAACCTGGAGTGAAGCATCCGAATCTATAACTAGTGTCACTGGAATGGTTCAAAATATAGACAGTAAGAAGAGTCAGTCTTCTTGTTCTTAAGTCGGCATTGTGCCATTTATATTTAATTCCGATGCAATTTCTGTGTTTCGTCGTCAATAGGAAGGTCAGAGGGATACAATAAACCTGAAGTGAAGCATCGGAATCTATAACTAGTGTCACAGGAATGGTTCAAACATAGACATTAAGAAGAGTCAGTCTTCTTGTACTTAAGTCGATATTGTGCTTTTTGTATTTAATTCCGATGCAATTTCTGTTCTTCATCGTCAATAGGAAGGTCAGGGGGACACAGTAAACCTGAAGTGAAGCATCGGAATCTATAACTAGTGTCACAGGAATGGTTCAAACATAGTCAGTAAGAAGAGTCAATCTTCTTGTCCTTAAGTCGGCATTGTGCCTCTTGTATTTAATTCCGATGCAATTTCTGTGTTTCATCGTCAATAAGAGGGTCCAAGGGATACTGTAAACCTATAGTGAAGCATCGGAATCTATAACTAGTGTCACAGTAATGGTTCAAAACGTAGACAGTAAGATGTGTCAGACGTCTTGTACTTAAGTCGGCATTGTGCCTTTTGGATTTATTTCCGATGCAATTTCTGTGTTTCATCGTCAATAAGAAGGTCCAAGGTATACAGTAAACCTGAAGTGAAGCATCGGAATCTGTAACTAGTGTCACAGGAATGGTTCAAATCATAGTCAGTAAGAAGAGTCTGTCTTCTTGTACTTAAGACGGCATTGTGACTTTTCTATGTAATTCCGATTCAATTTCTGTGTTTCATCGTCTATAAGAAGGTCCAAGGGATACAGTAAACCTGGAGTGAAGCATCGGAATCTAAAACTAGTGTCACAGGAATGGTTCAAATCATAGACAGTAAGAGGAGTCAGTTTTCTTGTACTTAAGTCGGCATTGTGCCTTTTGTATTTAATTCCGATGCAATTTCTGTGTTTCGTCATCAATAGGAAGGTCAGAGGGATACAATAAACCTGAAGTGAAACATCGGAAACTATAACTTGTGTCTCAGGAATGGTTCAAAGCATAGACAGTAAGAAGTGTCAGTCTTCGTGTACTTTAGTCGGCATTTGCCTTTTGTATTTAATTCCGACGCAATGTCTGTGTTTCATCGTCAATAAGTAGGTCTAAGGGATACAGTAAACCTGAAGTGAAGCATCGGAATCTATAACTAGTGTCACAGGAATGGTTCAAAACATAGACAGTGAGAAGAGTCAGTCTTCCTGTACTTAAGTCGGCATTCTGCCTTTTGTATCTTATTCCGATGCAATTTCTATGTTTCATCATGACTAAGAAGGCCAGAGGGATACAGTAATCCTGAAGTGAAGCATCGGAATCTATAACTAGTGTCACTGGAATGGTTCAAAATATAGACAGTAAGAAGAGTCAGTCTTCTTGTACTTAAGTCGGCATTGTGCCTTTTGTATTTAATTCCGATGCAATTTCTGTGTTTCATCGTCAATAGGAAGGTCAGAGGGAAACAGTAAACCTGAAGTGAAGCATCGGAATCTATAACTAGTGTCACAGGAATGGTTCAAACATAGTCAGTATGAAGAGTCAGTCTTCTTGTCCTTAAGTCGGCATTGTGACTTTTGTATTTAATTCCGAAGCAATCTCTGTGTTGCATCGTCAATATGAAGGCCAGTGGGATACAGTGAACCTGAAGTGAAGCATCGAAATCCAAAACTAGTGTCACAGGAATGATTCAAATCATAGACAGTAGGAAGAGTCAGTCTTCTTGTACTTAAGTCGGCATTGTCACTTTTGTATTTAAATCCGATGCAATTTCTGTGTTTCGTCGTCAATAGGAAGGTCAGAGGGATACAATAAACCTGAAGTGAAGCATCGGAATCTATAACTAGTGTCACAGGAATGGTTCAAAACATAGTCAGTAAGAACAGTTAGTCTTCTTGTCCTTAAGTCGGCATTGTGCCTTTTGTATTTAATTCCGATGCAATTTCTGTGTTTCACCGGCAATAAGAAGGTTAGAGGGATGCAGGAAACCTGAAGTGAAGCATCGGAATCTATAACTAGTGTCACAGGAATGGTTCAAAACATAGTCAGTAAGAAGAGCCAATCTTCTTGTCCTTAAGTCGGCATTGTGCCTCTTGTATTTAATTCCGATGCACTTTCTGTGTTTCATCGTCAATAAGAAGGTCCAAGTTATACAGTAAACCTGAAGTGAAGCATCGGAATGTATAACTAGTGTCACAGGAATGGTTCAAAACATAGTCAGTAAGAAGAGTCAGTCTTCTTGTACTTAAGACGGCATTGTGACTTTGCTATTTAATTCCGATTCAATTTCTGTGTTTCATCGTCAATAAGAAGGTCCAAGGGATACAGTAAACCTGGAGTGAAGCATCCGAATCTAAAACTAGTGTCACAGGAATGGTTCAAATCATAGACAGTAAGAGGAGTCAGTGTTCTTGTACTTAAGTCGGCATTGTGCCATTTGTATTTAATTCCGATGCAATTTCTGTGTTTCGTCGTCAATAGGAAGGTCAGAGGGATACAATAAACCTGAAGTGAAGCATCGGAATCTATAACTAGTGTCACAGGAATGGTTCAAAACATAGTCACTAAGAACAGTTAGTCTTCTTGTCCTTAAGTCGGCATTGTGCCTTTTGTATTTAATTCCGATGCAATTTCTGTGTTTCACCGGCAATAAGAAGGTTAGAGGGATGCAGGAAACCTGAAGTGAAGCATCGGAATCTATAACTAGTGTCACAGGAATGGTTCAAACATAGACAGTAAGAAGAGTCAGTCTTCTTGTACTTCAGTCGGCATTGTGCCTTTTGTATTTATTTCCGATGCTATTTCTGTGTTTCATCGTCAATAGGATGGTCCGAGGGAAACAGTAAACCTGAAGTGAAGCATCGGAATCTATAACTAGTGTCACAGGAATGGTTCAAAACATAGTTAGTAAGAACAGTTAGTCTTCTTGTCCTTAAGTCGGCATTGTGCTTTTGTATTTAATTCCGATGCAATTTCTGTGTTTCATCGTCAATGAGAAGGTCCAAGGGATATAGTAAACGTGGAGTGTAGCATCGGAATCTATAACTTGTGTCACAGGATTGGTTCAAACATAGACAGTAAGAAGAGTCAGTCTTCGTGTACTTTAGTCGGCATTAGCCTTTTGTATTTAATTCCGACGCAATCTCTGTGTTTCATCGTCAATAAGAAGGTCTAAGGGATATAGTAAACCTGAAGTAAAGCATCGGAATCTATAACTAGTGTCACAGGAATGGTTCAAAACGTAGATAGTAAGAAGAGTCAGTCTTCTTGTACTTAAGTCGACATTGTGCCTTTTGTATTTAATTCCGATGCAATTTCTGAGTTTCATCGTCAATAAGAAGGTCCAAGGGATACGGTAAACCTGGACTGTAGCATCGGAATCTATAACTTGTGTCACAGGAATGGTTCAAAACATAGACAGTAAGAAGAGTCAGTCTTCTTGTACTTAAGTCGACATTGTGCCTTTTCTATTTAATTCCGATGCAATTTCTGTGTTTCATCGTCAATAAGAAGGTCAGAGGGATACAATAAGCCTGAAGTGAAGCATAGGAATCTATAACTAGTGTCACAGGAATGGTTCAAACATAGTCAGTAAGAACAGTCAGTCTTCTTGTCCTTAAGTCGGCATTGTGCCTTTTGTATTTAATTCCGACGCAATTTCTGTGTTTCATCGTCAATAAGAAGGTCCAAGGGATACAGTAAACCTGAAGTGATGCATTATAATCTATAACTAGTGTCACAGGAATGGTTCAAAACATAGTTAGTAAGAAGAGTCAGTCTTCTTGTACTTAAGTCTTCATTGTGCCTTTTCTATTTAATTCCGATGCAATTTCTGTGTTTCATCGCCAATAAAAAGGTCCAAGGGATACAGTAAACCTGGAGTGAAGCATCGGAACCTATAACTAGTGTCAATGGAATGGTTCACAACATAGACAGTAAGAAGAGTCAGTCTTCTTGTACTTAAGTCGGCATTGCGTCTTTTGTATTTAATTCCGATGCAATTTCTGTGTTTCATCGTCAATAAGAAGGTCTGAGGGTTACAGTATACCAGATGTGAAGCATCGGAATCTGTAGCTAGTGTCACAGAGATGGTTCAAATCATAGTCAGTAAGAAGATTCAGTCTTGTTGTCCTTACGTCGGCATTGTGCCTTTTGTATTTAATTCTGATGCAATTTCTGTGTTTCATCGTCAATAAGAAGGTCCAAGGGATACAGTGAACCTGAAGTGAAGCATCGGAATGTACAACTAATGTCATAGGAATGGTTCAATACATAGACAGTAAGAAGGGTCAGCCTTCTTGTACTTAAGTCGGCATTGTGCCTTATCTATTTAATTCCGATGTAATTTCTGTGTTTCATCGTCAATAAGAAGGTCAGAGGGATACAGTAAAGCTGAAGTGAAGCATCGGAATCTATAACTAGTGTCACAGGAATGGTTCAAACATGGTCAGTGAGAACAGTCGGTCATCTTGACCTTAAGTCGGCATTGTGCCTTTTGTATTTAATTCCGACGCAATTTCTGTGTTTCATCGTCAATAAGAAGGTCCAAGGGATACAGTAAACCTGAAGTGAAGCATTATAATCTATAACTAGTGTCACAGGAATGGTTCAAAACATAGTCAGTAAGAAGAGTCAGTCTTCTTGTACTTAAGTCGGGATTGTGCCCTTTGTATATAATTCCGATGCATTTTCTGTGTTTCATCGTCAATAAGAAGGTCCAAGGGATACAGTAAACCTGGAGTGAAGCATCGGAAACTATAACTAGTGTCAATGGAATGGTTCACAACATAGACAGTAAGAAGAGTCAGTCTTCTTGTACTTAAGTCGGCATTGCGTCTTTTGTATTTTATTCCGATGCAATTTCTGTGTTTCATCGTCAATAAGAAGGTCTGAGGGTTACAGTATACCAGATGTGAAGCATCGGAATCTGTAGCTAGTGTCACAGAGATGGTTCAAATCATAGTCAGTAAGTAGATTCAGTCTTGTTGTCCTTAAGACGGCATTGTGCCTTTTGTATTTAATTCTGATGCAATTTCTGTGTTTCATCGTCAATAAGAAGGTCCAAGGGATACAGTGAACCTGAAGTGAAGCATCGGAATGTACAACTAATGTCATAGGAATGGTTCAATACATAGACAGTAAGAAGGGTCAGCCTTCTTGTACTTAAGTCGGCATTGTGCCTTATCTATTTAATTCCGATGTAATTTCTGTGTTTCATCGTCAATAAGAAGGTCAGAGGGATACAGTAAAGCTGAAGTGAAGCATCGGAATCTATAACTAGTGTCTCAGGAATCGTTCAAATCATAGTCAGTAAGAAGAGTCAGTCTTCTTGTACATAAGTTGGCATTGTGCCTTTCGAATTTAATTCCGATACAATCTCTGTGTTTCACCGGCAATAAGAATGTCAAAGGGATACAGGAAACCTGAAGTGAAGCATCGGAATCTATAACTAGTGTCACAGAAATGGTTCAAACATAGACAGCAAGAAGAGTCAGTCTTCTTGTCCTTAAGTCGGCATTGTGCCTCTTGTATTTAATTCCGATGCAATTTCTGTGTTTCATCGTCAATAAGAGGGTCCAAGGGATACTGTAAACCTGGAGTGAAGCATCGGAATCTATAACTAGTGTCACTGGAATGGTTTAAAGTATAGACAGTAAGAAGAGTCAGTCTTCTTGTACTTAAGTCGGCATTGTGCCTTTTCCATTTAATTCCGATGCAATTTCTGTGTTTCATCGTCAATAAGAAGGTCCAAGGGATACAGTAAACCTGGAGTGAAGCATCGGAACCTATAACTAGTGTCAATGGAATGGTTCACAACATAGACAGTAAGAAGAGTCAGTCTTCTTGTACTTAAGTCGGCATTGTGCCTTTTGTATTTAATTCCGATGCAATTTATGTGTTTCATCGTCAATAAGAAGGTCTGAGGGTTACAGTATACCAGATGTGAAGCATCGGAATCTATAGCTAGTGTCACAGGAATGGTTCAAAACATAGTCAGTAAGAAGAGTCAGTCTTCTTGTCCTTAAGTCGGCATTGTGCCTTTTGTATTTAATTCTGATGCAATTTCTGTGTTTCATCGTCAATAAGAAGGTCCAAGGGATACAGTGAACCTGAAGTGAAGCATCGGAATGTACAACTAGTGTCATAGGAATCGTTCAAAACATAGTCAGTAAGAAAAGTCAGTCTTCTTGTACATAAGTTGGCGTTCTGCCTTTCGTATTTAATTCCGATACAATTTCTGTGTTTCACCGGCAATAAGAAGGTCAAAGGGATACAGGAAACCTGAAGTGAAGCATCGGAATCTATAACTAGCGTCACAGGAATGGTTCTAACATAGACAGTAAGAAGAGTCAGTCTTCTTGTCCTTAAGTCGGCATTGTGCCTCTTGTATTTAATTCCAATGCAATTTCTGTGTTTCATCGTCAATAAGAGGGTCCAAGGGATACTGTAAACCTGGAGTGAAGCATCCGAATCTATAACTAGTGTCACAGTAATGGTTCAAACCATAGACAGTAAGAAAAGTCAGACGTCTTCTACTTAAGTCGGCATTGTGCCTTTTGGATTTATTTCCGGTGCAATTTCTGTGTTTCATGGTCAATAAGAAGGTCCAAGGGATACAGTAAACCTGAAGTGAAGCATCGGAATCTATAACTAGTGTCACTGGAATGGTTCAAAGTATAGACAGTAAGAAGAGTCAGTCTTCTTGTACTTAAGTCGGCATTGTGCCTTTTGTAATTAATTCCGATGCAATTTCTGTGATTCATCGTCAATAAGAAGGCCTATTGGATACAGTAAACCTGAGGTGAAGCATCGGACACTATAACTAGTGTCACAGAAATGGTTCAAAACATAGACAGTAGAAGAGTCAGTCTTCTTGTACTTAAGTCGGCATTGTACCTTTTGTATTTAATTCCGATGCAATTACTGTGTTTCATCGTCAATAGGAAGGTCAGAGGGAAACAGTAAACCTGAAGTGAAGCATCGTAATCTATAACTAGTGTCACAGGAATGGTTTAAAACATAGTCAGTATGAAGAGTCAGTCTTCTTGTCCTTAAGACGGCAATGTGCCTTTTGTACTTAATTCCGATGCAATTTCTGTGTTTCATCGTCAATAAGAAGGTCAGTGGGATACATTAAACCTGAAATGAAGCATCGGAATCCAAAACTAGTGTCACAGGAATGATTCAAAACATAGACATTAGGAAGAGTCAGTATTCTTGTACTTAAGTCGGCATTGTGCCTTTTGTATTTAATTCCGATGCAATTTCTGTGTTTCATCGTCAATGAGAAGGTCCAAGGGATACAGTAAACGTGGAGTGTAGCATCGGAATCTATAACTTGTGTCACAGGAATGGTTCAAATCATAGACAGTAAGAAGGGTCAGTCTTCGTGTACTTTAGTCAGCATTGTGCCTTTTGTATTTAATTCCGATGCAATTTCTGTTATTCATCGTCAATGGGAAGGTCAGAGGGAAACAGTGAACCTGAAGTGAAGCATCGGAATCTATAACTAGTGTCACAGGAATGGTTCAAAACATAGTCAGTAAGAAGAGTCAATCTTCTTGTCCATAAGTCGGCATTGTGCCTCTTGTATTTAATTCCGATGCAATTTCTGTGTTTCATCGTCAATAAGAAGGTCCAAGGGATACTGTAAACCTGGAGTGAAGCATCGGAATGTATAACTAGTGTCACAGTAATGGTTCAAAACATAGACAGTAAGAAGAGTCAGACGTCTTGTACTGAAGCCGGCATTGTGCCTTTTGTATTTAATTCCGATGCAATTTCTGTGTTTCATCGTCAATAAGAAGGTCCAAGGGATGCAGTAAACCTGACGTGCAGCATCGGAATCTATGACTAGTGTCACAGGAATGGTTCAAAACATAGAGAGTAAGAAGAGTCAGTATTCTTGTACTTAAGTCGGCATTGTGCCTTTTCTATTTAATTCCGATGCAATCTTTGTGTTTCATCGTCAACAACAAGGTCCAAGGGATACAGTAAACCTGGAGTGAAGCATCGGAATCTATTACTAGTGTCAATGGAAAGGTTCAAAACATTGACAGTAAGAAGAGTCAGTCTTCTTGTACTTAAGTCGGCATTGTGCCTTTTGTATTTAATTCCGATGTATTTTCTGTGTTTTATCGTCAATAAGGAGGTCCAAGGGATACAGTAAACCTGAAGTGAAGCATCGGAATCTATAACTAGTGTTACTGGAATGGTTAAAAATATAGACAGTAAGAAGAGTCAGTCTTCTTGTACTTATGTCGACATTGTGCATTTTGTATTTAATTCCGATGCAATTTCTGTGTTTCATCGCCAATAAGAAGGTCCAAGGGATACAGTTAACCTGGACTGTAGCATCGGAATCAATAACTTGTGTCACAGGAATGGTTCAAAACATAGACAGTAAGAAGAGTCAGTCTTCGTGTACATAAGTCGGCATTTTGACTTTTGTATTTAATTCTGATGCAATTTCTGTGTTTCATTCTCAATAAGAAGGTCCAAGGGATACAGTAAACCTGAAGTGAAGCATCGGAATCTATAACTAGTGTCACAGGAATGGTTCAAAACATTGTCAGTAGGAAGAGTCGGTCTTCATGTACTTAAGTCGGCATTGTGCCTTATGTATTTAATTCCGATGCAATTTCTGTGTTTCATCGTCAATAAGAAGGTCCAAAGGATACAGTAAACCTGAAGTGAAGCATCGGAATCTATAACTAGTGTCACAGGAATGGTTGAAAACATAGACAGTAGGAAGAGTCAGTCTTCATGTACTTAAGTCGGCATTGTGCCTTTTCTATTTAGTTCCGATGCAATTTCTGTGTTTCATCGTCATTAACAAGGTCCAAGGGATACAGTAAACCTGGAGTGCTGCATCGGAATCTATAACTAGTGTCACAGGAATGGTTCAAAACATAGACAGTAAGAAGAGTCAGTCTTCTTGTACTAAAGACGGCATTGTGCCTCTTGTATTTCATTCCGATGCAATTTCAGTGTATCATCGTCAATAAGAAGGTCAGAGGGATACAGTAAACCAGAAGTGAAGCATCGGAATCTATAGCTAGTGTAACAGGAATGGTTCAAAACATAGTCAGTAAGAAGAATCAGTCTTCTTGTCCTTAAGTCGGCATTGTGGCTTTTGTATTTAATTCTGATGCAATTTCTGTGTTTGATTGTCAATAAGAAGGTCCAAGGGATACAGTAAACCTGAAGTGAAGCATCGGAATCTATAACTAGTGTCACAGGAATGGTTCAAAACATAGACAGTAAGAGGAGTCAGTATTCTTGTACTTAAGTCGGCATTGTGCCTTTTCTATTTAATTCCGATGCAATTTTTGTGTTTCATCGTCAATAGAAAGGTCCAAGGGATACAGTAAACCTGGAGTGAAGCATCGGAATCTATAACTAGTGTCAATGGAATGGTTCAAAACATAGACAGTAAGAAGAGTCAGTCTTCTTGTACTTAAGCAGGCATTGTGACGTTTCAATTTAATTCCGATTCAATATCTGTGTTTCTCGTCAATAAGAAGGTCAGAGGGATACAGTAAACCTCAAGTGAAGCATCGGAATCTATAACTAGTGTCATAGGAATGGTTCAAAACATAGTCAGTAGGAAGAGTCGGTCTTCATGTACTTAAGTCGGCATTGTGCCTTATGTATTTAATTCCGATGCAATTTCGGTGTTTCATCGTCAACAAGAAGGTCCAAGGGATACAGTAAACCTGAAGTGAAACATCGGAATCTATAACTAGTGTCACAGGAATGGTTCAAAACATAGACAGTAGGAAGAGTCAGTCTTCTTGTACTTAAGTCGGCATTGTACCTTTTCTATTTAGTTCCGATGCAATATCTGTGTTTCATCGTCAATAACAAGGTCCAAGGGATACAGTAAACCTGGAGTGATGCATTGGAATCTACAACTAGTGTCATAGGAATGGTTCAAAACATAGACAGTAAGATGGGTCAGTCTTCTTGTACTTAAGTCGGTATTGTGCGCTTTGTATTTCATTCCGATGCAATTTCTGTGTTTCATCGTCAATAAGAAGGTCCAAGGGATACAGTAAACCTGAAGTGAAGCATCGGAATCTATAACTAGTATCACAGGAATGGTTCAAACATACACAGTAAGGAGAGTCAGTCTTCTTGTACTTAAGTCGGCATTGTGCCTTTTCTATTTAATTCCGATGCAATTTCTGTGTTATATCGTCAATAAGAAGGTCCAAGGGATACAGTAAACATGAAGTGAAGCATCGGAATCTATAACTAGTGTCACAGGAATGGTTCAAAACATAGACAGTAAGAAGAGTCAGCCTTCTTGTACTAAGTCGGCATTGTGCCTTTTGTATTTAATTCCGATGCAAATTCTGTGTTTCATCGTCAGTAAGAAGGTCCAAGGGATACAGTAAATCTCAAGTGAAGCTTCGGAATCTATAACTAGTGTCACAGGAATGGTTCAAAACATAGACAGTAGGAAGAGTCAGTCTTCTTGTACTTGAGTCGGCATTGTGCCTTTTGTATTGAATTCCGATGCTATTTCTGTGTTTCATCGTCAATAAGAAGGTCCAAGGGATACAGTGAGCCTGAAGTGAAGCATCGGAATCTATAACTAGTGTCACAGGAATGGTTCAAGACATAGACAGTAAGAAGAGTCAGTCTTCTTGTACTTAGGGCGGCATTGTGCCTTTTCTATTTAATTCCGATGCAATTTCTGTGTTTCATCGTCAATAAGAAGGTCCAAGGGATACAGTAAACCTGAAGTGAAGCATCGGAATCTATAACTAGTGTCACAGGAATGGTTCAAAGCATAGTAAGAAGAGTCAGTCTTCTTGTACTTAAGTCGGCATTGTGCCTTTTGTATTTAAATCCGATGCAATTTCTGTGTTTCATCGGCAATGAAAAGGTCCAAGGGAAACAGTAAACCTGAAGTGAAGCATCGGAATCCAAAACTAGTGTCACAGGAATGGTTCAAACCATAGACAGTAGGAAGAGTCAGTCTTCTTGTACTTAAGTCGGCATTGTGCCTATTGTATTTACTTCCGATGCAATTTCTGTGTTTCATCGTCAATAAGAAGGTCCAAGGGATACAGTAAACCTGAGGTGAAGCATCGGAATCTATAACTAGTGTCACAGGAATGGTTCAAAGCATAGTCAGTAAGAAGAGTCAGTCTTCTTGTACTTATGTCGGCATTGTGCCTTTTGAATTTAATTCCGATGCAATTTCTGTGTTTCATCGTCAATACGAATGTCCAAGGGATACAGTACACCTCAAGTGAAGCATCGGAATCTATAACTAGTGTCACAGGAATGGTTCAAATCATAGTCAGTAGGAAGAGTCGGTCTTCATGTACTTAAGTCGGCATTGTGCCTTTTGTATTTAATTCCGATGCAATTTCTATGTTTCATCGTCAATAAGAAGGTCCAAGGGATACAGTAAACATGAAGTAAAGCATCGGAATCTATAACTAGTGTCACAGGAATGGTTCAAACATAGACAGTAGGAAGAGGCAGTCTTCTTGTACTTAAGTCGGCATTGTGCCTTTTGTATTTAATTCCGATGCAATTTCTGTGTTTCATCGTCAATGAGAAGGTCCAAGGGATACAGTAAACCTGAAGTGAAGCATCGGAAACTATAACTAGGGTCACGCTAATTTTTCAAAACAAAGTGAGTAAGAAGAGTCAGTCTTCTTGTCCTTATGTCGGCATTGTGCCCTTTGTATTTAATTCCGATGCAATTTCTGTGTTTCATCGTCAATAAGAAGGTCCAAGGTATACAGTAAACTCGGAGTGTACCATCGAAAAAATATAACTAGTGTCACAGAAATGGTTCAAAGCATAGACAGTAAGAAGAGTCAGTCTTCGTGTACTTAAGTCGGCATTTTGCCTTTTGTATTTAATTCCGATGCAATTTCTGTGTTTCATCGTCAATAAGAAGGACCAAGGGATACGGTAAACCTGAAGTGAATCATCGGAATCTATAACTAGTGTCACAGGAATGGTTCAGAACATAGTCAGTAAGAAGAGTCAGTCTTCTTGTACTTATTTCAGCATTGTGCATTTTCTATTTAATTCTGATGCAATTTCTGTGATTCACCGTCAATAACAAGGTCAAAGGGATACAGTAAACCTGGAGTGAACCATCGGAATCTATAACTAGAGTCAATGGAATGGTTCAAATCATAGACAGTAAGGAGAGTCTGTCTTCTTGTACTTAAGTCGGCATTGTGCATTTTGTATTTAATTCCGATGCAATTTCTGTGTTTCATCGTCAATAAGAAAATCAGAGGGATACAGTAAACCTGAAGTGAAGCATCGGAATCTATAACTAGTGCCACAGGAATGGTTCAAAACATAGACAGTAGGAAGAGTCAGTCTTCTTGTACATAAGTCGGCATTGTGCCTTTTGTATTTAATTCCGATGCAATTTCTGTGTTTCATCGTCAATAAGAAGGTCCAAGGGATACAGTAAACCTGAAGTGAAGCATCGGAATCTACTACTAGTGTCACAGGAATGGTTCAAAACAAAGTCAGTAAGAAGAGTTAGTCTTCTTGTCCTTATGTCGGCATTGGGCCTTTTGTATTTAATTCCGATGCAATTTCTGTGTTTCATCGTCAATAACAAGGTCCAAGGGATACAGTAAACCTGGAGTGTAGCATCGGAATCTATTACTAGTGTCACAGGAATGGTTCAAATCGTAGTCAGTAAAAAGAGTCAGTCTTCTTGTACTTAAGTCGGCATTGTGCCTTTTGTATTTAATTCCGAAGCAATTTCTGTGTTTCATCTTCAATAAGAAGGTCCAAGGGATACAGTAAACCTGAAGTGAAGCATCGGAATCTATTACTAGTGTCACAGGAATGGTTCAATACATAGACAGTAAGAAAAGTCAGTCGTCTTGTACTTAAGTCACCATTGTGCATTTTCTATTTAATTCCGATGCAATCTCTGTGTTTCATCGTCAATAAGATGGTCAGAGGGATACAGTAAACCTGAAGTGAAGCATCCGAATCTATAACTAGTGTCACAGGAATGGTTCAAAACATAGTCAGTAAGAAGAGTCAGTCTTCTTGTACTTAAGTCGGCATTGTGCCTTTTGTATTTAATTCCGATGCAATTTCTGTGTTTCATCGTCAATAAGAAGGTCCAAGGGATACAGTAAACCTGAGGTGAAGCATCGGAATCTATAACTAGTGTCACAGGAATGGTTCAAAGCATAGTCAGTAAGAAGAGTCAGTCTTTTTATACTTAAGTCAGCATTGTGACTTTTGTGTTTAATTCCGATGCAGATTCTGTGTTGCATCGTCAATAAGAAGGTTCAAGGGATACAGTAAACCTGAAGTGAAGCATTGGAATCTATAACTAGTGTCACAGGAATGGTTCAAAGCATAGACAGTAGGAAGAGTTAGTCATCTTGTACTTAAGTCGGCATTGTGCCTTTTGTATTTAATTCCGATGCAATTTCTGTGTTTCATCGTCAATAACAAGGTGCAAGGGATACAGTAAACCTGAAGTGAAGCATTGGAATCTATAACTAGTGTCACAGGAATGGTTCAAAATATAGACAGTAGGAAGAGTTAGTCATCTTGTACTTAAGTCGGCATTGTGCCTTTTGTATTTAATTCCGATGCAATTTCTGTGTTTCATCGTCAATAAGAAGGTCCAAGGGATACAGTAAACCTGAAGTGAAGCATCGGAATCTATAACTAATGTCACAGGAATGGTTCAAAGCATAGACAGTAAGATATGTCAGTCACCTTGTACTTAAGTCGGCATTGTGCATTTTCTATTTAATTCCAATACAATTTATGTGTTTCATCGTCATTAAGAAGGTCCAAGGGATACAGTAAACCTGAAATGAAGCATCGTAATCTATAACTAGTGTCACAGGAATGGTTCAAAGACGTAGACAGTAGGAAGAGTCAGTCTTCTTGTACTTAAGTCGGCATTGTGCCTTTTGTATTTAATTCCGATGCAATTTCTGTGTTTCATCGTCAATAAGAAGGTCAGAGGGATACAGTAAACCTGAAGTGAAGCATCGGAATCCTAAACTAGTGTCACAGGAATTATTCAAAACATAGATAGTAGGAAGAATCAGTCTACTTGTACATAAGTCGGCATTGTGCCTTTTGTATTTAATTCCGATGCAATTTCTGTGTTTCATCGTCAATAAGAAAGTCCACGGTATACAGTAAACCTGAAGTGAAGCATCGGAATCTATAACTAGTGTCACAGGAATGGTTCAAAACATAGACAGGAAGAAGAGTCAGTCTTCGTGTACTTAAGTCGGCATTTTGCCTTTTGTATTTCACTCCGATTCAATTTCTGTGTTTCATCGTCAATAAGAAGGTCCAAGGGATACAGTAAACCGGAAGTGAAGCATCGGAATCTATAACTAGTGTCACAGGAATGGTTCAAAGCATAGTAAGAAGAGTCAGTCTTCTTGTACTTAAGTCGGCACTGTGCCTTTTGTATTTAATTCCGATGAAATTTATGTGTTTCATCGTCAATAAGAAGGTCCAAGGGATACAGTAAACCTGAAATGAAGCATCGTAATCTATAACTAGTGTCACAGGAATGGTTCAAAGACGTAGACAGTAGGAAGAGTCAGTCTTCATGTACTTAAGTCGGCATTGTGCCTTTTGTATTTAATTCCGATGCAATTTCTATGTTTCATCGTCAATAAGAAGGTCCAAGGGATACAGTAAACATGAAGTAAAGCATCGGAATCTATAACTAGTGTCACAGGAATGGTTCAAACATAGACAGTAGGAAGAGGCAGTCTTCTGGTACTTAAGTCGGCATTGTGCCTTTTGTATTTAATTCCGATGCAATTTCTGTGTATCATCGTCAATAAGAAGGTCCAAGGGATACAGTAAACCTGAAGTGAAACATCGGAATCTATAACTAGGGTCACGCGATTTTTCAAAACAAAGTCAGTAAGAAGAGTCAGTCTTCTTGTCCTTATGTCGGCATTGTGCCCTTTGTATTTAATTCCGATGCAATTTCTGTTTTTCATCGTCAATACGAAGGTCCGAGGTATACAGTAAACCCGGAGTGTACCATCGAAATCTATAACTAGTGTCACAGAAATGGTTCAAAGCATAAACAGTAAGAAGAGTCAGTCTTCGTGTACTTAAGTCGGCATTGTGCCTTTTGTATTTAATTCCGATGCAATTTCTGTGTTTCATCGTCAATAAGAAGGACCAATAGATACAGTAAACCAGAAGTGAATCATCGGAATCTATAACTAGTGTCACAGGAATGGTTCAGAACATAGTCAGTAAGAAGAGTCAGTCCTCTTGTACTTATGTCAGCATTGTGCCTTTTCTATTTAATTCCGATGCAATTTCTGTGATTCATCGTCAATAACAAGGTCAAAGGGATACACTAAACCTGGAGTGAACCATCGGAATCTATGACTAGAGTCAATGGAATGGTTCAAATCATAGACAGTAAGAAGAGTCAGTCATCTTGTACTTAAGTCGGCATTGTGCCTTTTGTATTTCATTCCGATGCAATTTCTGTGTTTCATCGTCAATAAGAAGGTCAGAAGGATACTGTAAACCTGAAGTGAGCATCGGAATCTATAACTAGTCTCACAGGAATTATTCAAAACATAGTCAGTAAGAAGAGTCAGTCTTTTTATACTTAAGTCAGCATTGTGACTTTTGTGTTTAAATCCGATGCAATTTCTGTGTTTCATCGTCAATAAGAAGATCAGAGGGTTACAGTAAACCTGAAGTGAAGCGTCGGAATCTATAACTAGTGTCACAGGAATGGTTCAAAACATTGACAGTAGGAAGAGTAAGTCTTCTTGTACTTAAGTCTGCATAGTGCCTTTTGTATTTAATTCCGATGCAATTTCTGTGTTTCATCGTCAATAAGAAGGTCCAAGGGATACAGTAAACATGAAGTGAAGCATCGGAAGCTACAACTAGGGTCACAGGAATGGTTCAAAACATAGACAGTAGGAAGAGTTAGTCATCTTGTACTTAAGTCGGCATTGGGCCTTTTATATATAATTCCGTTGCAATTTCTGTGTTTCATCGTCAATAAGAAGGTCCAAGGGTTACAGTAAACCTCAAGTGAAGCATCGGAAGCTATAACTAGTGTCACAGGAATGGTTCAAAACATAGACAGTAGGAAGAGTTAGTCTTCTTGTACTTATGTCAGCATTGTGCCTTTTGTATTTAATTCCGATGCAATTTCTGTGTTTCATCGTCAATAAGAAGATCAGAGGGATACAGTAAACTTGATGTGAGCATCGGAATCTATAAATAGTATCACAGGAATGGTTCAAAACTTAGTCAGTAAGAAGAGTCAGTCTTCTTGTACTTATGTCGGCATTGTGCCCTTTGTGTTTAATTCCGATTCAACTTCTGTGTTTCGTCGTCAATAAGAAGGTCCAAGGGATACAGTAAACGTGAAGTTAAGCATCGGAATCTATAATTAGTGTCACAGGAATGGTTCAAAAGATAGACAGTAAGAAGAGTCAGTCTTCTTGTACTTAATTCGCCATTGTGCCTTTTGTATTTAATTCCGATGCAATTTCTGTGTTTCAATCGTCAATAAGAAGGTCCAAGGGATACAGTAAACCTGAAGTGAAGCATCGGAATCTATAACTAATGTCACAGGAATGGTTCAAAGCATAGACAGTAAGATATGTCAGTCGCCTTGTACTTAAGTCGGCATTGTGCATTCTCTATTTCATTCCGAAGCAATTTATGTGTTTCATCGTCAATAAGAAGTCAGAGGGATACAGTAAACCTGAAGTGAAGCATCGGAATCTATAACTAGTGTCAGAGGAATGGTTCAAAACGTAGACAGTAGGAAGAGTCAGTCTTCTTGTACTTAAGTCGGCATTGTGCCTTTTGTATTTAATTCCGATGCAATTTCTGTGTATCATCGTCAATAAGAAGGTCCAAGGGTTACAGTAAACCTGAAGTGAAGCATCGGAATCTATAACTAGTGTCACAGGAATGGTTCAAAACTTAGTCAGTAAGAAGAGTCAGTCTTCTTGTACTTAAGTCGGCATTGTGCCCTTTGTGTTTAATTCTGATGCAATTTCTGTGTTTCGTCGTCAATAAGAAGGTCCAAGGGATACAGTAAACCTGAAGTGAAGCATCCGAATCTATAGCTAGTGTCACAGGAATGGTTCAAAACATAGTCAGTAAAAAGAGTCAGTCTTCTTGTACTTCAGTCAGCATTGTGCCTTTTGTATTAAATTCCGAAGCAATTTCTGTGTTTCATCGTCAATAAGAAGGTCCAAGGGATACAGTAAACCTGAAATGAAGCATCGTAATCTATAACTAGTGTCACAGGAATGGTTCAAAAACGTAGACAGTAGGAAGAGTCAGTCTTCTTGTACGTAAGTCGGCATTGTGCCTTTTGTATTTAATTCCGATGCAATTTCTGTGTTTCATCGTCAATAAGAAGGTCAGAGGGATACAGTAACCCTGAAGTGAAGCATCGGAATCCTAAACTAGTGTCACAGGAATTATTCAAAACATAGATAGTAGGAAGAATCAGTCTACTTGTACATAAGTCGGCATTCTGCCTTTTGTATTTAATTCCGATGCAATTTCTGTGTTTCATCGTCAATAAGAAAGTCCACGGTATACAGTAAACCTGAAGTGAAGCATCGGAATCTATAACTAGTGTCACAGGAATGGTTCAAAACATAGACAGGAAGAAGAGTCAGTCTTCGTGTACTTAAGTCGGCATTTTGCCTTTTGTATTTCACTCCGATTCAATTTCTGTGTTTCATCGTCAATAAGAAGGTCCAAGGGATACAGTAAACCGGAAGTGAAGCATCGGAATCTATAACTAGTGTCACAGGAATGGTTCAAAGCATAGTAAGAAGAGTCAGTCTTCTTGTACTTAAGTCGGCACTGTGCCTTTTGTATTTAATTCCGATGAAATTTCTGTGTTTCATCGTCAATAAAAAGGTCCAAGGGAAACAGTAAACCTGAAGTGAAGCATCGGAATCCAAAACTAGTGTCACAGGAATGGTTCAAACCATAGACAGTAGGCAGAGTCAGTCTTCTTGTACTTAAGTCGGCATTGTGCCTTTTGTATTTACTTCCGATGCAATTTCTGTGTTTCATCGTCAATAAGAAGGTCCAAGGGATACAGTAAACCTGAGGTGAAGCATCGGAATCTATAACTAGTGTCACAGGAATGGTTCAAAGCATAGTCAGTAAGAAGAGTCAGTCTTCTTGTACGTAAGTCTGCATTGTGCCTCTTGTATTTAATTCCGATGCAATTTCTGTGTTTCATCGTCAATAAGCATGTCCAAGGGATACAGTAAACCTCAAGTGAAGCATCGGAATCTATAACTAGTGTCACAGGAATGGTTCAAATCATAGTCAGTAAGATGAGTCGGTCTTCATGTACTTAAGTCGGCATTGTGCCTTTTGTATTTAATTCCGATGCAATTTCTATGTTTCATCGTCAATAAGAAGGTCCAAGGGATACAGTAAACATGAAGTAAAGCATCGGAATCTATAACTAGTGTCACAGGAATGGTTCAAACATAGACAGTAGGAAGAGGCAGTCTTCTTGTACTTAAGTCGGCATTGTGCCTTTTGTATTTAATTCCGATGCAATTTCTGTTTTTCATCGTCAATAAGAAGGTCCGAGGTATACAGTAAACCCGGAGTGTACCATCGAAATCTATAACTAGTGTCACAGAAATGGTTCAAAGCATAAACAGTAAGAAGAGTCAGTCTTCGTGTACTTAAGTCGGCATTGTGCCTTTTGTATTTAATTCCGATGCAATTTCTGTGTTTCATCGTCAATAAGAAGGACCAATAGATACAGTAAACCAGAAGTGAATCATCGGAATCTATAACTAGTGTCACAGGAATGGTTCAGAACATAGTCAGTAAGAAGAGTCAGTCTTCTTGTACTTATGTCAGCATTGTGCCTTTTCTATTTAATTCCGATGCAATTTCTGTGATTCATCGTCAATAACAAGGTCAAAGGGATACACTAAACCTGGAGTGAACCATCGGAATCTATGACTAGAGTCAATGGAATGGTTCAAATCATAGACAGTAAGAAGAGTCAGTCTTCTTGTACTTAAGTCGGCATTGTGCCTTTTGTATTTAATTCCGATGCAATTTCTGAGTTTCATCGTCAATAAGAAGGTCAGAAGGATACTGTAAACCTGAAGTGAGCATCGGAATCTATAACTAGTCTCACAGGAATTATTCTAAACATAGTCAGTAAGAAGAGTCAGTCTTTTTATACTTAAGTCAGCATTGTGACTTTTGTGTTTAAATCCGATGCAATTTCTGTGTTTCATCGTCAATAAGAAGATCAGAGGGGTTACAGTAAACCTGAAGTGAAGCATCGGAATCTATAACTAGTGTCACAGGAATGGTTCAAAACATTGACAGTAGGAAGAGTAAGTCTTCTTGTACTTAAGTCTGCATAGTGCCTTTTGTATTTAATTCCGATGCAATTTCTGTGTTTCATCGTCAATAAGAAGGTCCAAGGGATACAGTAAATATGAAGTGAAGCATCGGAAGCTATAACTAGGGTCACAGGAATGGTTCAAAACATAGACAGTAGGAAGAGTTAGTCATCTTGTACTTAAGTCGGCATTGTGCCTTTTGTATTTAATTCCGATGCAATTTCTGTATTTCTTCGTCAATAAGAAGGTCCAAGGGATACAGTAAACCTGAAGTGAAGCATCGCAATAATCTATTACTAGTGTCACAGGAATGGTTCAAAACATTGTCAGTAGGAAGAGACGGTCTACATGCACTTAAGTCGGCATTGGGCCTTTTATATATAATTCCGTTGCAATTTCTGTGTTTCATCGTCAATAAGAAGGTCCAAGGGTTACAGTAAACCTCAAGTGAAGCATCGGAAGCTATAACTAGTGTCACAGGAATGGTTCAAAACATAGACAGTAGGAAGAGTTAGTTTTCTTGTACTTATGTCAGCATTGTGCCTTTTGTATTTAATTCCGATGCAATTTCTGTGTTTCATCGTCAATAAGAAGGTCAGAGGGATACAGTAAACTTGATGTGAGCATCGGAATCTATAAATAGTATCACAGGAATGGTTCAAAACTTAGTCAGTAAAAAGAGTCAGTCTTCTTGTACTTATGTCGGCATTGTGCCCTTTGTGTTTAATTCCGATTCAACTTCTGTGTTTCGTCGTCAATAAGAAGGTCCAAGGGATACAGTAAACCTGAAGTTAAGCATCGGAATCTATAATTAGTGTCACAGGAATGGTTCAAAAGATAGACAGTAAGAAGAGTCAGTCTTCTTGTACTTAATTAGCCATTGTGCCTTTTGTATTTAATTCCGATGCAATTTCTGTGTTTCATCGTCAATAAGAAGGTCCAAGGGATACAGTAAACCTGAAGTGAAGCATCGGAATCTATAACTAATGTCACAGGAATGGTTCAAAGCATAGACAGTAAGATATGTCAGTCGCCTTGTACTTAAGTCGGCATTGTTCATCCTCTATTTCATTCCGAAGCAATTTATGTGTTTCATCGTCAATAAGAAGTCAGAGGGATACAGTAAACCTGAAGTGAAGCATCGGAATCTATAACTAGTGTCAGAGGAATGGTTCAAAACGTAGACAGTAGGAAGAGTCAGTCTTCTTGTACTTAAGTCGGCATTGTGCCTTTTGTATTTAATTCCGATGCAATTTCTGTGTTTCATCGTCAATAAGAAGGTCCAAGGGTTACAGTAAACCTGAAGTGAAGCATCGGAATCTATAACTAGTGTCACAGGAATGGTTCAAAACTTAGTCAGTAAGAAGAGTCAGTCTTCTTGTACTTAAGTCGGCATTGTGCCCTTTGTGTTTAATTCTGATGCAATTTCTGTGTTTCGTCGTCAATAAGATGGTCCAAGGGATACAGTAAACCTGAAGTGAAGCATCCGAATCTATAGCTAGTGTCACAGGAATGGTTCAAAACATAGTCAGTAAAAACAGTCAGTCTTCTTGTACTTCAGTCAGCATTGTGCCTTTTGTATTAAATTCCGAAGCAATTTCTGTGTTTCATCGTCAATAAGAAGGTCTAAGGGATACAGTAAACCTGAAATGAAGCATCGTAATCTATAACTAGTGTCACAGGAATGGTTCAAAAACGTAGACAGTAGGAAGAGTCAGTCTTCTTGTACTTAAGTCGGCATTGTGCCTTTTGTATTTAATTCCGATGCAATTTCTGTGTTTCATCGTCAATAAGAAGGTCAGAGGGATACAGTAAACCTGAAGTGAAGCATCGGAATCCTAAACTAGTGTCACAGGAATGGTTCAAAACATAGACAGTAGGAAGAATCAGTCTACTTGTACAAAAGTCGGCATTGTGCCTTTTGTATTTAATTCCGATGCAATTTCTGTGTTTCATCGTCAATAAGAAGGTCAACGGTATACAGTAAACCTGAAGTGAAGCATCGGAATCTATAACTAGTGTCACAGGAATGGTTCAAAACATAGACAGGAAGAAGAGTCAGTCTTCGTGTACTTAAGTCGGCATTTTGCCTTTTGTATTTAACTCCGATTCAATTTCTGTGTTTCATCGTCAATAAGAAGGTCCAAGGGATACAGTAAACCTGAAGTGAAGCATCGCAATCTATAACTAGTGTAACAGGAATGGTTCAAAGCATAGTAAGAAGAGTCAGTCTTCTTGTACTTAAGTCGGCATTGTGCCTTTTGTATTTAATTCCGATGCAATTTCTGTGTTTCATCGTCAATAAAAAGGTCCAAGGGAAACAGTAAACCTGAAGTGAAGCATCGGAATCCAAAACTAGTGTCACAGGAATGGTTCAAACCATAGACAGTAGGAAGAGTCAGTCTTTTTGTACTTAAGTCGGCATTGTGCCATTTGTATTTTATTCCGATGCAATTTCTGTGTTTCATCGTCACTAAGAATGTCCAAGGGATACAGTAAACCTGAGGTGAAGCATCGGAATCTATAACTAGTGGCACAGGATTGGTTCAAAGCATAGTCAGTAAGAAGAGTCAGTCTTCTTGTACTTAAGGCGGCAATATAAATTTTCTATTTAATGCCGATGCAATTTCTGTGTTTCATCGTCAATAACAAGGTCCAAGGGATACAGTAAACATGAAGTAAAGCATCGGAATCTATAACTAGTGTCACAGGAATGGTTCAAACTTAGACGGTAGGAAGAGGCAGTCTTCTTGTAATTAAGTCGGCATTGTGCATTTTGTATTTAATTCCGATGCAATTTCTGTTTTTCATCGTCAATAACAAGGTCAAAGGGATACAGTAAACCTGGAGTGAACCATCGGAATCTATAACTAGAGTCAATGGAATGGTTCAAATCATAGACAGTAAGAAAAGTCAGTCTTCTTGTACTTAAGTCGGCATTGTGCTTTTGTATTTAATTCCGATGCAATTTCTGTGTTTCATCATCAAAAAGAAGGTCCAAGTGATACAGTAAACCTGAAGTGAAGCATCGGAATCTATAACTAGTGCCACAGGAATGGTTCAAAACATAGACAGTAGGAAGAGTCAGTCTTCTTGTACTTGAGTCGGCATTGTGCCTTTTGTATTTAATTCCGATGCAATTTCTATGTTTCATCGTAAATAAGAAGGTCCAAGGGATACAGTAAACCTGAAGTGAAGCATCGGAATCTACTACTAGTGTCACAGGAATGATTCAAAACAAAGTCGGTAAGAAGAGTCAGTCTTCTTGTCCTTATGTCGGCATTGTGACTTTTGTATTTAATTCCGATGCAATTTCTGTGTTTCATCGTCAATAACATGGTCCAAGGGATACAGTAAACCTGGAGTGTAGCATCGAAATCTACAACTAGTGTCACAGGAATGGTTCAAATCATAGTCAGTAAAAAGAGTCAGTCTTCTTGTTCTTAAGTCGGCATTGTGCCTTTTGTATTTAATTCCGATGCAATTTCTGTGTTTAATCTTCAATAAGAAGGTCCAAGGGATACAGTAAACCTGAAGTGAAGCATCTGAATCTATAACTAGTGTCACAGGAATGGTTCAATACATAGACAGTAGGAAAAGTCAGTCGTCTTGTACTTAAGTCCTCATTGTGCATTTTCTATTTAATTCCGATGCAATTTCTGTGTTTCATCGTCATTAAGATGGTCAGAGGGATACAGTAAACCTGAAGTGAAGCATCCGAATCTATAACTAGTGTCACAGGAATGGTTCAAATCATAGTCAGTAAGAAGAGTCAGTCTTCTTGTACTTAAGTCGGCATTGTGCCTTTTGTATTTAATTCCGATGCAATTTCTGTGTTTCATCGTCAATAAGAAGGTCAGAGGGATACTGTAAACCTGAAGTGAGCATCGGAATCTATAACTAGTGTCACAGGAATGGTTCAAAACATAGACAGTAAGAAGAGTCAGTCATCTTGTACTTAACTCGGCAATGTGCCTTTTCTATTTAATTCCGATGCAATTTCTGTGTTTCATCGTCAATAAGAAGATCAGAGGGGTACAGTAAACCTGAAGTGAAGCATCGGAATCTATAACTAGTGTCACAGGAATGGTTCAAAGCATTGACAGTAGGAAGAGTCAGTCTTCTTGTACTTAAGTCGGCATTGTGCCTTTTGTATTTAATTCCGATGCAATTTCTGTGTTTCATCGTCAATAAGAAGGTCTAAGGTATACAGTAAACCCGGAGTGTACCATCGAAATCTATAACTAGTGTCACAGAAATGGTTCAAAGCATAGACAGTAAGAAGAGTCAGTCTTCGTGTACTTAACTCGGCATTTTGCCTTTTGTATTTAATTCCGATGCAATTTCTGTGTTTCATCGTCAATAAGAAGGACCAAGGGATACAGTAAACCTGAAGTGAATCAACGGAATCTATAACTAGTGTCACAGGAATGGTTCAGAACATAGTCAGTAATAAGAGTCAGTCTACTTGTACTTATGTCAGCATTGTGCCTTTTCTATTTAATTCCGATGCAATTTCTGTGTTTCATCGTCAATAACAAGGTCAAAGGGATACAGTAAACCTGGAGTGAACCATCGGAATCTATAACTAGAGTCAATGGAATGGTTCAAATCATAGACAGTAAGAAGAGTCAGTCTTCTTGTACTTAAGTCGGCATTGTGCCTTTTGTATTTAATTCCGATGCAATTTCTGTGTTTCATCGTAAAAAAGAAGGTCCAAGGGATACAGTAAACCTGAAGTGAAGCATCGGAATCTACTACTAGTGTCACAGGAATGGTTCAAAACAAAGTCAGTAAGAAGAGTCAGTCTTCTTGTCCTTATGTCGGCATTGTGCCTTTTGTATTTAATTCCGATGCAATTTCTGTGTTTAATCTTCAATAAGAAGGTCCAAGGGATACAGTAAACCTGAAGTGAAGCATCGGAATCTATTACTAGTGTCACAGGAATGGTTCAATACATAGACAGTAGGAAAAGTCAGTCGTCTTGTACTTAAGTCCCCATTGTGCATTTTATATTTAATTCCGATGCAATTTCTGTGTTTCTTCGTCAATAAGATGGTCAGAGGGATACAGTAAACCTGAAGTGAAGCATCCGAATCTATAACTAGTCTCACAGGAATTATTCAAAACATAGTCAGTAAGAAGAGTCAGTCTTTTTATACTTAAGTCAGCATTGTGACTTTTGTGTTTAATTCCGATGCAATTTCTGTGTTGCATCGTCAATAAGAAGGTCCAAGGGATACAGTAAACCTGAAATGAAGCATCGGAATCTATCACTAGTGTCACAGGAATGGTTCAAAACATCGACAGTAGGAAGAGTCAGTCTTCTTGTACTTAAGTCGGCATTGTGCATTTTGTATTTAATTCCGATGCTATTTCTGTTTTTCATCGTGAATAAGAAGGTCCAAGGGATACAGTAAACCTGAAGTGAAGCATCGGAATCTATAACTAATGTCACAGGAATGGTTCAAAACATAGACAGTAAGATATGTCAGTCGCCTTGTACTTAAGTCGGCATTGTGCATTTTCTATTTAATTCCGATGCAATTTATGTGTTTCATCGTCAATAATAAGGTCAGAGGGATACCGTAAACCTGAAGTGAAGCATCGAACTCTATAACTAGTGTCACAGGAATGGTCAAATCATAGACAGTAGGAAGAGTCAGTCTTCTTGTACATGAGTCGGCATTGTGCATTTTGTATTTAAATTTGGTGCTATTTCTGTGTTTCATCGTCAATATGAAGCTCAGAGGGATACAGTAAACTTGAAGTGAGCATCGTAATCTATAACTAGTGTCACAGGAATGGTTCAAAACATAGACAGTAAGAAGTGTCAGTCTTCTTGTACTTAATTAGCCATTGTGCCTTTTGTATTTAATTCCGATGCAATTTCTGTGTTTCATCGTCAATAAGAAGGTCCAAGGGATACAGTAAACCTGAAGTGAAGCATCGGAATCTATAACTAATGTCACAGGAATGGTTCAAAGCATAGACAGTAAGATATGTCAGTCGCCTTGTACTTAAGTCGGCATTGTGCATCCTCTATTTCATTCCGAAGCAATTTATGTGTTTCATCGTCAATAAGAAGTCAGAGGGATACAGTAAACCTGAAGTGAAGCATCGGAATCTATAACTAGTGTCAGAGGAATGGTTCAAAACGTAGACAGTAGGAAGAGTCAGTCTTCTTGTACTTAAGTCGGCATTGTGCCTTTTGTATTTAATTCCGATGCAATTTCTGTGTTTCATCGTCAATAAGAAGGTCCAAGGGTTACAGTAAACCTGAAGTGAAGCATCGGAATCTATAACTAGTGTCACAGGAATGGTTCAAAACTTAGTCAGTAAGAAGAGTCAGTCTTCTTGTACTTAAGTCGGCATTGTGCCCTTTGTGTTTAATTCTGATGCAATTTCTGTGTTTCGTCGTCAATAAGAAGGTCCAAGGGATACAGTAAACCTGAAGTGAAGCATCCGAATCTATAGCTAGTGTCACAGGAATGGTTCAAAACATAGTCAGTAAAAACAGTCAGTCTTCTTGTACTTCAGTCAGCATTGTGCCTTTTGTATTAAATTCCGAAGCAATTTCTGTGTTTCATCGTCAATAAGAAGGTCTAAGGGATACAGTAAACCTGAAATGAAGCATCGTAATCTATAACTAGTGTCACAGGAATGGTTCAAAAACGTAGACAGTAGGAAGAGTCAGTCTTCTTGTACTTAAGTCGGCATTGTGCCTTTTGTATTTAATTCCGATGCAATTTCTGTGTTTCATCGTCAATAAGAAGGTCAGAGGGATACAGTAAACCTGAAGTGAAGCATCGGAATCCTAAACTAGTGTCACAGGAATGGTTCAAAACATAGACAGTAGGAAGAATCAGTCTACTTGTACAAAAGTCGGCATTGTGCCTTTTGTATTTAATTCCGATGCAATTTCTGTGTTTCATCGTCAATAAGAAGGTCAACGGTATACAGTAAACCTGAAGTGAAGCATCGGAATCTATAACTAGTGTCACAGGAATGGTTCAAAACATAGTCAGGAAGAAGAGTCAGTCTTCGTGTACTTAAGTCGGCATTTTGCCTTTTGTATTTAACTCCGATTCAATTTCTGTGTTTCATCGTCAATAAGAAGGTCCAAGGGATACAGTAAACCTGAAGTGAAGCATCGCAATCTATAACTAGTGTCACAGGAATGGTTCAAAACATAGACAGTAGGAAGAGTCAGTCTTCTTGTACTTAAGTCGGCATTGTGCCTTTTGTATTTAATTCCGATGCAATTTCTGTGTTTCATCGTCAATAAAAAGGTCCAAGGGAAACAGTAAACCTGAAGTGAAGCATCGGAATCCAAAACTAGTGTCACAGGAATGGTTCAAACCATAGACAGTAGGAAGAGTCAGTCTTTTTGTACTTAAGTCGGCATTGTGCCATTTGTATTTTATTCCGATGCAATTTCTGTGTTTCATCGTCACTAAGAATGTCCAAGGGATACAGTAAACCTGAGGTGAAGCATCGGAATCTATAACTAGTGGCACAGGATTGGTTCAAAGCATAGTCAGTAAGAAGAGTCAGTCTTCTTGTACTTAAGGCGGCAATATAAATTTTCTATTTAATGCCGATGCAATTTCTGTGTTTCATCGTCAATAACAAGGTCCAAGGGATACAGTAAACATGAAGTAAAGCATCGGAATCTATAACTAGTGTCACAGGAATGGTTCAAACATAGACGGTAGGAAGAGGCAGTCTTCTTGTAATTAAGTCGGCATTGTGCATTTTGTATTTAATTCCGATGCAATTTCTGTTTTTCATCGTCAATAACAAGGTCAAAGGGATACAGTAAACCTGGAGTGAACCATCGGAATCTATAACTAGAGTCAATGGAATGGTTCAAATCATAGACAGTAAGAAAAGTCAGTCTTCTTGTACTTAAGTCGGCATTGTGCTTTTGTATTTAATTCCGATGCAATTTCTGTGTTTCATCATCAAAAAGAAGGTCCAAGTGATACAGTAAACCTGAAGTGAAGCATCGGAATCTATAACTAGTGCCACAGGAATGGTTCAAAACATAGACAGTAGGAAGAGTCAGTCTTCTTGTACTTGAGTCGGCATTGTGCCTTTTGTATTTAATTCCGATGCAATTTCTATGTTTCATCGTAAATAAGAAGGTCCAAGGGATACAGTAAACCTGAAGTGAAGCATCGGAATCTACTACTAGTGTCACAGGAATGATTCAAAACAAAGTCGGTAAGAAGAGTCAGTCTTCTTGTCCTTATGTCGGCATTGTGACTTTTGTATTTAATTCCGATGCAATTTCTGTGTTTCATCGTCAATAACATGGTCCAAGGGATACAGTAAACCTGGAGTGTAGCATCGAAATCTACAACTAGTGTCACAGGAATGGTTCAAATCATAGTCAGTAAAAAGAGTCAGTCTTCTTGTTCTTAAGTCGGCATTGTGCCTTTTGTATTTAATTCCGATGCAATTTCTGTGTTTAATCTTCAATAAGAAGGTCCAAGGGATACAGTAAACCTGAAGTGAAGCATCTGAATCTATAACTAGTGTCACAGGAATGGTTCAATACATAGACAGTAGGAAAAGTCAGTCGTCTTGTACTTAAGTCCTCATTGTGCATTTTCTATTTAATTCCGATGCAATTTCTGTGTTTCATCGTCAATAAGATGGTCAGAGGGATACAGTAAACCTGAAGTGAAGCATCCGAATCTATAACTAGTGTCACAGGAATGGTTCAAATCATAGTCAGTAAGAAGTGTCAGTCTTCTTGTACTTAAGTCGGCATTGTGCCTTTTGTATTTAATTCCGATGCAATTTCTGTGTTTCATCGTCAATAAGAAGGTCAGAGGGATACTGTAAACCTGAAGTGAGCATCGGAATCTATAACTAGTGACACAGGAATGGTTCAAAACATAGACAGTAAGAAGAGTCAGTCATCTTGTACTTAACTCGGCAATGTGCCTTTTCTATTTAATTCCGATGCAATTTCTGTGTTTCATCGTCAATAAGAAGATCAGAGGGGTACAGTAAACCTGAAGTGAAGCATCGGAATCTATAACTAGTGTCACAGGAATGGTTCAAAGCATTGACAGTAGGAAGAGTCAGTCTTCTTGTACTTAAGTCGGCATTGTGCCTTTTGTATTTAATTCCGATGCAATTTCTGTGTTTCATCGTCAATAAGAAGGTCTAAGGTATACAGTAAACCCGGAGTGTACCATCGAAATCTATAACTAGTGTCACAGAAATGGTTCAAAGCATAGACAGTAAGAAGAGTCAGTCTTCGTGTACTTAACTCGGCATTTTGCCTTTTGTATTTAATTCCGATGCAATTTCTGTGTTTCATCGTCAATAAGAAGGACCAAGGGATACAGTAAACCTGAAGTGAATCAACGGAATCTATAACTAGTGTCACAGGAATGGTTCAGAACATAGTCAGTAATAAGAGTCAGTCTACTTGTACTTATGTCAGCATTGTGCCTTTTCTATTTAATTCCGATGCAATTTCTGTGTTTCATCGTCAATAACAAGGTCAAAGGGATACAGTAAACCTGGAGTGAACCATCGGAATCTATAACTAGAGTCAATGGAATGGTTCAAATCATAGACAGTAAGAAGAGTCAGTCTTCTTGTACTTAAGTCGGCATTGTGCCTTTTGTATTTAATTCCGATGCAATTTCTGTGTTTCATCGTAAAAAAGAAGGTCCAAGGGATACAGTAAACCTGAAGTGAAGCATCGGAATCTACTACTAGTGTCACAGGAATGGTTCAAAACAAAGTCAGTAAGAAGAGTCAGTCTTCTTGTCCTTATGTCGGCATTGTGCCTTTTGTATTTAATTCCGATGCAATTTCTGTGTTTAATCTTCAATAAGAAGGTCCAAGGGATACAGTAAACCTGAAGTGAAGCATCGGAATCTATTACTAGTGTCACAGGAATGGTTCAATACATAGACAGTAGGAAAAGTCAGTCGTCTTGTACTTAAGTCCCCATTGTGCATTTTATATTTAATTCCGATGCAATTTCTGTGTTTCTTCGTCAATAAGATGGTCAGAGGGATACAGTAAACCTGAAGTGAAGCATCCGAATCTATAACTAGTCTCACAGGAATTATTCAAAACATAGTCAGTAAGAAGAGTCAGTCTTTTTATACTTAAGTCAGCATTGTGACTTTTGTGTTTAATTCCGATGCAATTTCTGTGTTGCATCGTCAATAAGAAGGTCCAAGGGATACAGTAAACCTGAAATGAAGCATCGGAATCTATCACTAGTGTCACAGGAATGGTTCAAAACATCGACAGTAGGAAGAGTCAGTCTTCTTGTACTTAAGTCGGCATTGTGCATTTTGTATTTAATTCCGATGCTATTTCTGTTTTTCATCGTGAATAAGAAGGTCCAAGGGATACAGTAAACCTGAAGTGAAGCATCGGAATCTATAACTAATGTCACAGGAATGGTTCAAAACATAGACAGTAAGATATGTCAGTCGCCTTGTACTTAAGTCGGCATTGTGCATTTTCTATTTAATTCCGATGCAATTTATGTGTTTCATCGTCAATAATAAGGTCAGAGGGATACCGTAAACCTGAAGTGAAGCAACGAACTCTATAACTAGTGTCACAGGAATGGTCAAATCATAGACAGTAGGAAGAGTCAGTCTTCTTGTACATGAGTCGGCATTGTGCATTTTGTATTTAAATTTGGTGCTATTTCTGTGTTTCATCGTCAATATGAAGCTCAGAGGGATACAGTAAACTTGAAGTGAGCATCGTAATCTATAACTAGTGTCACAGGAATGGTTCAAAACATAGACAGTAAGAAGTGTCAGTCTTCTTGTACTTAGGTCGGCATTGTTCCTTTTCTATTTAAATCCGATGCAATATAACAGTGTTTCATCGTCAATGAGAAGGTCCAAGGGATACAGTAAACCTGAAGTGATGCATCGGAATCTATAACTAATGTCAGAGGAATGGTTCTAACCATAGTCAGTAAGAAGCGTTAGTCTTCTTGCAATTAATTAGGCATTGTTCCTTTTCTATTTAATTCCGATGCAATATCTGTATTTCATCGTCAATAAGAAGGTCCAAGGGATATAGTAAACCTGAAGTGAAGCACTGGAATCTTTAAGTAGTGTCAAAGGAATGGTTCAAAACATAGTTAGTAAGAAGCGTCAGTCTTCTTGTATTCAAGTCGGCATTGTGCCTTTTCTATTTCATTCTGATGCAATTCCTGTGCTTCATCGTCAATAAGAATGTCCAAGGGAAACAGTAAACCTGGAGTGAAGCACCGGAATCTATAACTAGTGTTACAGTAATGGTTCAAAACATAGACTGTAAGAAGAGTCAGTCTTCTTGTACTGTAGTCGGCATTGTGCTTTTTTGTATTTTATTCCGATGCAATTTATGCGTTTCATCGTCAATAAGAAGGTCCAACGGATACAGTAAACCTGGAGTGAAGCATCGGAATCTATAACTACTGACACAGGAATGATTCAAAGCATAGACAGTAATAAGAGTCAGTCGTCTTGCACCTAATTCTGCATTGTGCCTTTTGTATTTAATTCCGATGCAATTTTTGTGTTTCATCGTCAATAAGAAGGTCCAAAGGATACATTAAACCTGAAGTGAAGCATCGGAAATTATAACTAGTGTCACAGGAATAGTTCAAAACATAGTCAGCAAGAAGAGTCAGTCTTCTTGTACTTTATTCGGCATTGTGCCTTTTGTATTTAATTCCGATGCAATTTCTGTGTTTCATTGTCAATAAGAAGGTCCAAGGGATACAGTTAACCTGAAGTCAAGCATCGGAAATTATAACTAGTGTCACAGGAATAGTTCAAAACATAGTCAGCAAGAAGAGTCAGTCTTCTTGTACTTAAGTCATCATTGTGCATTTTCTATTCATTTCTGATGCAATTTCTGTGTTTCATCGTCAATAAGAAGGTCAGAGGGATACAGTAAACCTGGAGTGAAGCATCGGAATCTATAACTAGGGTCACAGGAATGGTTCAAACCGTAGACAGCAAGAAGAGTCAGACTTCTTTTACTGAAGTCAGCATTGTGCCTTTTGTATTTAATTCTGATGCAATTTCCGTGTTTCATCGTCAATAAGAAGGTCCAAGGGATACAGTAAGCCTGGAGTGATGCATCGGAGTCTATAACTAGTGTCACAGGAAGGGTTCAAATATAGACAGTAAGAAAAGTCAGTCTTCTTGTACTTAACTCGGCATTGTGCCTTTTGTATTTAATTCCGATGCAATTTCTATGTTTTATCGGCAATAAGGTGAGAGGGATACAGTTAACCTGAAGTGAAGCAACGGAATCTATAACTAGTGTCACAGGAATGGTTCAAAACATAGACAGTAGGAAGAGTCAGTCTTCTTGTACTTAAGTCGGCATTGTGCCTTTTGTATTTAATTCCGATGCCATTTCTGTGTTTCATCAACAATAAGAAGGTCAGAGGGATACAGAAAACCTGAAGTGAAGCATCGGAATCCAAAACTAGTGTCACAGGAATGGTTCAAAACATAGACAGTAGGAAGAGTCAGTCTTCTTGTACTTAAGTCGGTATTGTGCCTTTTCTATTTAATTCCGATGCAATTTCTGTGTTTCATCGTCAATAGGAAGGTCCAAGGGATACCGTAAACCTGGACTGAAGCATCGGAATGTATAACTAGTGTCACAGGAATGGTTCAAAACATAGACACTAAGAAGAGTCAGTCTTCTTGTACTTAAGTCGGCATTGTGCCTTTTGTATTTAATTCCGATGCAATTTCTGTGTTTCATCGTCAATACGTAGGTCCAAGGGATACAGTAAAATTCAAGTGAAGCATCGGAATCTATAACTACTGTCACAGGAACGGTTCAAAACATAGACAGTAAGATATGTCAGTCGCCTTGTACTTAAGTCGGCATTGTGCATTTTCTATTTAATTCCGATGCAATTTCTGTGTTTCATCGTCAATAAGAAGGTCAGTGGGACACAGTAAACCTGAAGTGAAGCATCGCAATCTATAACAAGTGTCACAGGAATGGTTCAAAACATAGTCAGTAAGAAGAGTCAGTCTTCTTGTACTTTATTCGGCATTGTGCCTTTTGTATTTAATTCCGATGCAATTTCTGTGTTTCATTGTCAATAAGAAGGTCCAAGGGATACAGTTAACCTGAAGTGAAGCATCGGAATCTATAACTAATGTCACAGGAATGGTTCAAAACATAGACAGTAAGATATGTCAGTCGCCTTGTACTTAAGTCGGCATTGTGCATTTTCTATTTAATTCCGATGCAATTTCTGTGTTTCATCATCAATAAGAAGGTCAGAGGGATACAGTAAACCTGAAGTGAAGTATCCGAATCTAAAAGTCGTCTCACAGGAAAGGTTCAAAACATAGACAGTAAGAAGTGTCAGCCTTATTGTACTTAAGTCGGCTTGTGCCTTTTTTGTTTGATTCCGATGCAATCTCTGTGTTTCATCGTGAATACGAAGCTCCAAGGGGTACAGTCAACCTGAGGTGAAGTATCGACATCTATTACTGGTCTCACAGGAGAGATTCAAAACATAGACAGTAACAAGAGTCATTCTTCTTGTACTTAAGTTGGCATTGTGCCTTTTGCATTTAATTCCGATGCAATTTCTGTGTTTCATCGTCAATATGTAAGTCCAAGGAATACAGTAAACATCAAGTGAAGCATCGGAATCAATAACTCGTGTCACAGGAATGGTTCAAAGTATAGACAGTAAGAAGAGTCAGTCTTCTTGTACTTAAGTCGGCATTGTGCCTTTTGTATTTAATTCCGATGCAATTTCTGTGTTTCATCGTCAATAAGAAGGTCCAAGGGATACACTAAACCTGGAGTGAAGCATCGGAATCTATAACTAGAGTCACAGGATTGGTTCAAAACATAGACAGTAAGAAGAGTCAGTCTTCTTGTACTTAAGTCGGCATTGTGCCTTTTGTATTTAATTCCAATGCAATTTCTGTGTTTCATCGTCAATACGTAGGTCCAAGGGATACAGTAAACCTCAAGTGAAGCATCGGAATCTATAACTAGTGTCACACGAATGTTTCAAAACATAGCCAGTAAGAAGAGTCAGTCTTCTTGTACTTAAGTAGGCATTGTGGCGTTTGTATTTAATTCCGATGCAATTTTTGTGTTTCATGGTCAATAAGAAAGTCAGTGGGATACAGTAAACCTGAAGTGAAGCATCGGGATCTATAACCAGAGTCACGGAAATGGTTCAAACATAGTCAGTAAGAATAGTCAGTCTTCTTGTGCTTAAGTCGGCATTGTGCCTTTTGTATTTAACTCCGATGCAATTTCTGTGTTTCATCGTCAATAAGAAGGTCCAAGGGATACAGTAAACCTGAAGTGAAGTATCGGAATCTATAACTAGAGTCACAGGAATGGTTCAGAACATAGACAGTAAGAAAAGTCAGTCGTCTTGTACTTAAGTCGGCATTGTGCCTTTTCTATTTAATTCGGATGCAATTTCTGTGTTTCATCGTCAATAAGAAGGTCAGAGGGATACAGTAAACCTGAAGTGAAGCATCCGAATCTATAACTAGTGTCACAGGAATGGTTCAAACATTGTCAGTAAAAAGAGTCAGTCTTCGCGTACTTAAGTCGGCGTTGTGCTTTTTTATTTAATTCCGATGAAATTTCTGTGTTTCATCGTCAATATGAAGGTCAAGGGATACAGTAAACCTGAAGTGAAGCATCGGAATCTATAACTAGTGTCACAGGAACGGTTCTAATCATAGTCAGTACGAAGAGTCAGTCTTTTTGTACTTAAGTCGGCATTGTGCCTTTTGTGTTTAATTCCGATGCAATTTCTGTGTTTCATCGTCAATAAGAAGGTCCAAGAGACACAGTAAACCTGAAGTGAAGCATCGGAATCTATAACTAGTGACACCGGAAAGGTTCAAAACATAGACAGTAAGATGAGTCAGTCTTCTTGTTCTTAAGTCGGCATTGTGCCTTTTGCATTATATTCCGATGCAATTTCTGTGTTTCATCGTCAATGAGAAGATCAGAGGGATACAGTAAACCTGAAGTAAAGCATCGGAATCTAGAACTAGTGTCACAGGAATGGTTCAAAACATAGACAGTAGGAAGAGTCAGTCTTCTTGTACTTAAGTCGGCATTGTGCCTTTTGTATTTAATTACGATGCAATTTCTGTGTTTCATCGTCAATAAGAAGGTCAGAGGGGTACAGTAAACCTAAAGTGAAGCATCGGAATCTATAACTAGCGTCACAGGAATGGTTCAAAATATAGACAGTAAGAAGTGTCAGTCTTCTTGTACTTAAGTCGGCATTGTGCCTTTTGTATTTAATTCCGATGCAATTTCTGTGTTTAATCTTCAATAAGAAGGTCCAAGGGATACAGTAAACCCGAAGTGAAGCATCGGAATCTATAACTAATGTAACAGGAATGGTTCAAAACATAGACAGTAAGATATGTCAGTCGCCTTGTACTTAAGTCGGCATTGCGCATTTTCTATTTAATTCCGATGCAATTTATGTGTTTCATCGTCAATAATAAGGTCAGAGGGATACCGTAAACCTGAAGTGAAGCATCGAAATCTATAACTAGTGTCACAGGAATGGTCAAATCATAGACAGTAGGAAGAGTCAGTCTTCTTGTACATGATTCGGCATTGTGCATTTTGTATTGAAATTTGGTGCTATTTCTGTGTTTCATCGTCAATATGAAGCTCAGAGGGATGCAGTAAACTTGAAGTGAGCATCGTAATCTATAACTAGTGTCACAGGAATGGTTCAAAACATAGACAGTAAGAAGAGTCAGTCTTCTTGTACTGTAGTCGGCATTGTGCTTTTTTGTATTTTATTCCGATGCAATTTCTGCGTTTCATCGTCAATAAGAAGGTCCAACGGATACAGTAAACCTGGAGTGAAGCATCGGAATCTATAACTAGTGACACAGGGATGATTCAAAGCATAGACAGTAATAAGAGTCAGTCGTCTTGCACCTAATTCTGCATTGTGCCTTTTGTATTTAATTCCGATGCAATTTTTGTGTTTCATCGTCAATAAGAAGGTCCAAAGGATACATTAAACCTGAAGTGAAGCATCGGAAATTATAACTAGTGTCACAGGAATAGTTCAAAACATAGTCAGCAAGAAGAGTCAGTCTTCTTGTACTTAAGTCATCATTGTGCATTTTCTATTTATTTCTGATGCAATTTCTGTGTTTCATCGTCAATAAGAAGGTCAGAGGGATACAGTAAACCTGGAGTGAAGCATCGGAATCTATAACTAGGGTCACAGGAATGGTTCAAATCGTAGACAGCAAGAAGAGTCAGACTTCTTTTACTGAAGTCAGCATTGTGCCTTTTGTATTTAATTCTGATGCATTTTCCGTGTTTCATCGTCAATAAGAAGGTCCAAGGGATACAGTAAGCCTGGAGTGATGCATCGGAGTCTATAACTAGTGTCACAGGAAGGGTTCAAATATAGACAGTAAGAAAAGTCAGTCTTCTTGTACTTAACTCGGCATTGTGCCTTTTGTATTTAATTCCGATGCAATTTCTATGTTTCATCGGCAATAAGGTGAGAGGGATACAGTTAACCTGAAGTGAAGCAACGGAATCTATAACTAGTGTCACAGGAATGGTTCAAAACATAGACAGTAGGAAGAGTCAGTCTTCTTGTACTTAAGTCGGCATTGTGCCTTTTGTATTTAATTCCGATGCCATTTCTGTGTTTCATCAACAATAAGAAGGTCAGAGGGATACAGAAAACCTGTAGTGAAGCATCGGAATCCAAAACTAGTGTCACAGGAATGGTTCAAAACATAGACAGTAGGAACAGTCAGTCTTCTTGTACTTAAGTCGGTATTGTGCCTTTTCTATTTAATTCCGATGCAATTTCTGTGTTTCATCGTCAATAGGAAGGTCCAAGGGATACCGTAAACCTGGACTGAAGCATCGGAATGTATAACTAGTGTCACAGGAATGGTTCAAAACATAGGGAGTAAGAAGAGTCAGTCTTCTTGTACTTAAGTCGGCAATGTGCCTTTTCTATATAATTCCGATGCAATTTCTGTAGTTCATCGGCAATATGAAGGTCAGAGGGATACAATAAACCTGAAGTGAAGCATCGGAATCTATAACTAGTGTCACAGTAAGAACAGTATGTCTTCTTGTCCTTAAGTCGGCATTGTGCCTTTTGTATTTAATTCCGACGCAATTTCTGTGTTTCATCGTCAATAAGAAGGTCAGAGGGATACAGTAAACCCGAAGTGAAACATCGGAATCTACAACTAGTGTCTCAGGTATGGTTCAAAACATGGACGGTAAGAAGAGTCAGTCTTCTTGTACTTAAGTCGGCATTGTGCCTTTTGTATCTAATTCCGATGCAATTTCTGTGTTTCATCGTCAATAATAATGTCCAAGGGATACATTGAACATGAAGTGAAAAATCGAAAACTATAACTAGTGTCACAGGAATGGTTCAAAACATAGACACTAAGAAGAGTCAGTCTTCTTGTACTTAAGTCGGCATTGTGCCTTTTGTATTTAATTCCGATGCAATTTCTGTGTTTCATCGTCAATACGTAGGTCCAAGGGATACAGTAAAATTCAAGTGAAGCATCGGAATCTATAACTACTGTCACAGGAACGGTTCAAAACATAGACAGTAAGATATGTCAGTCGCCTTGTACTTAAGTCGGCATTGTGCATTTTCTATTTAATTCCGATGCAATTTCTGTGTTTCATCGTCAATAAGAAGGTCAGTGGGACACAGTAAACCTGAAGTGAAGCATCGCAATCTATAACAAGTGTCACAGGAATGGTTCAAAACATAGTCAGTAAGAAGAGTCAGTCTTCTTGTACTTTATTCGGCATTGTGCCTTTTGTATTTAATTCCGATGCAATTTCTGTGTTTCATTGTCAATAAGAAGGTCCAAGGGATACAGTTAACCTGAAGTGAAGCATCGGAATCTATAACTAATGTCACAGGAATGGTTCAAAACATAGACAGTAAGATATGTCAGTCGCCTTGTACTTAAGTCGGCATTGTGCATTTTCTATTTAATTCCGATGCAATTTCTGTGTTTCATCATCAATAAGAAGGTCAGAGGGATACAGTAAACCTGAAGTGAAGTATCCGAATCTAAAAGTCGTCTCACAGGAAAGGTTCAAAACATAGACAGTAAGAAGTGTCAGCCTTATTGTACTTAAGTCGGCTTGTGCCTTTTTTGTTTGATTCCGATGCAATCTCTGTGTTTCATCGTGAATACGAAGCTCCAAGGGGTACAGTCAACCTGAGGTGAAGTATCGACATCTATTACTGGTCTCACAGGAGAGATTCAAAACATAGACAGTAACAAGAGTCATTCTTCTTGTACTTAAGTTGGCATTGTGCCTTTTGCATTTAATTCCGATGCAATTTCTGTGTTTCATCGTCAATATGTAAGTCCAAGGAATACAGTAAACATCAAGTGAAGCATCGGAATCTATAACTAGTGTCACAGGAATGGTTCAAAGTATAGACAGTAAGAAGAGTCAGTCTTCTTGTACTTAAGTCGGCATTGTGCCTTTTGTATTTAATTCCGATGCAATTTCTGTGTTTCATCGTCAATAAGAAGGTCCAAGGGATACACTAAACCTGGAGTGAAGCATCGGAATCTATAACTAGAGTCACAGGATTGGTTCAAAACATAGACAGTAAGAAGAGTCAGTCTTCTTGTACTTAAGTCGGCATTGTGCCTTTTGTATTTAATTCCAATGCAATTTCTGTGTTTCATCGTCAATACGTAGGTCCAAGGGATACAGTAAACCTCAAGTGAAGCATCGGAATCTATAACTAGTGTCACAGGAATGGTTCAAAACATAGTCAGTAGGAAGAGTCGGTCTTCATGTACTTAAGTCGGCATTGGGCCTTTTGTATTTAATTCCGATGCATTTTCTGTGTTTCAACGTCAATAAGAAGGTCCAAGGGATACAGTAAACCTGAAGTGAAGCATCGGAATCTATAACTACTGTCACAGGAATGGTTCTAATCAAGACAGTAGGAAGAGTCAGTCTTCTTGTACTTAAGTCGGCATTATGCTTTTTCTATTTAATTCCAATGCAATTTCTGTGTTTCATCGTCAATACGTAGGTCCAAGGGATACAGTAAACCTCAAGTGAAGCATCGGAATCTATAACTAGTGTCACAGGAATGGTTCAAAACATAGTCAGTAGGAAGAGTCGGTCTTCATGTACTTAAGTCGGCATTGGGCCTTTTGTATTTAATTCCAATGCAATTTCTGTGTTTCATCGTCAATACGTATGTCCAAGGGATACAGTAAACCTCAAGTGAAGCATCGGAATCTATAACTAGTGTCACAGGAATGGTTCAAAGTATAGACAGTAAGAAGAGTCAGTCTTCTTGTACTTAAGTCGGCATTGTGCCTTTTGTATTTCATTCCTATGCAATTTCTGTGTTTCATCGTCAATAAGAAGGTCCAACGGATACAGTAAACCTGAAGTGAAGCATTGGAAACTATAACTAGTGTCTCAGGTATGTTTCAAAACATGGACGGTAAGAAGACTCAGTCTTCTTGTACTTAAGACGGCATTGTGCCTTTTGTGTTTAATTACGATGCAATTTCTGTGTTTCATCGTCAATAATAATGTCCAAGGGATACAGTGAACATGAAGTGAAAAATCGAAAACTATAACTAGTGTCACAGGCATGGTTCAAAACATAGACACTAAGAAGAGTCAGTTCTCTTGTACTTAAGTCTGCATTGTGACATTTGTATTTAAATCCGATGGGATTTCTGTGTTTCATCGTCAATAAGAAGGTCCAAGGGACACAGTAAACCTGAAGTGAAGCATTGCAATCTATAACTAGTGTCACAGAAATGGTTCAAAACATAGACAGTAAGATATGTCAGTCGCCTTGTACTTAAGTCGGCATTGTGCATTTTCTATTTAATTCCGATGCAATTTCTGTGTTTCATCGTCAATAAGAAGGTCAGTGGGACACAGTAAACCTGAAGTGAAGCATCGCAATCTATAACAAGTGTCACAGGAATGGTTCAAAACATAGTCAGTATGAAGAGTCAGTCTTCTTGTACTTTATTCGGCATTGTGCCTTATGTATTTAATTCCGATGCTATTTCTGTGTTTCATTGTCAATACGAAGGTCCAAGGGATACAGTTAACCTGAAGTGAAGCATCGGAATCTATAACTAATGTCACAGGAATGGTTCAAAACATAGACAGTAAGATATGTCAGTCGCCTTGTACATAAGTCGGCATTGTGCATTTTCTATTTAATTCCGATGCAATTTCTGTGTTTCATCAACAATAAGAAGGTCAGAGGGATACAGTAAACCTGAAGTGAAGCATCGGAATCTATAACTAGTGTCACAGGAATGGTTCAAAACATAGACAGTAAGAAGTGTCAGTCTTCTTGTACTTAAGTCGGCATTGTGCCTTTTGTATTTATTTCCGATGCAATATCTGTGTTTCATCGTCAATAAGAAGGTCCAAGGGATACAGTAAAACTGAAGTCAAGCATCGGAATCTATAACTAGTGTCACACGAATGTTTCAAAACATAGCCAGTAAGAAGAGTCAGTCTTCTTGTACTTAAGTAGGCATTGTGGCGTTTGTATTTAATTCCGATGCAATTTTTGTGTTTCATGGTCAATAAGAAAGTCAGTGGGATACAGTATACCTGAAGTGAAGCATCGGGATCTATAACCAGAGTCACGGAAATGGTTCAAACATAGTCAGTAAGAATAGTCAGTCTTCTTGTGCTTAAGTCGGCATTGTGCCTTTTGTATTTAACTCCGATGCAATTTCTGTGTTTCATCGGCAATAAGGTCAGAGGGATACAGTTAACCTGAAGTGAAGCAACGGAATCTATAACTAGTGTCACAGGAATGGTTCAAAACATAGACAGTAGGAAGAGTCAGTCTTCTCGTACTTAAGTCGGCATTGTTCCTTTTGTATTTAATTCCGATGCCATTTCTGTGTTTCATCAACAATAAGAAGGTCAGAGGGATACAGTAAACCTGAAGTGAAGCATCGGAATCCAAAACTAGTGTCACAGGAATGGTTCAAAACGTAGACAGTAGGAAGAGTCAGTCTTCTTGTACTTAAGTCGGCATTGTGCCTTTTGTATTTAATTCCAATGCAATTTCTGTGTTTCATCGTCAATAAGAAGGTCCAAGGTATACAGTAAACCTGGTGTGAAGCATCGGAATCTATAACTAGTGTCACAGGAATGGTTCAAAAGATAGGGAGTTAGAAGGGTCAGTCTTCTTGTACTTAAGTCGGCATTATGCCTTTTCTATTTAATTCCGATGCCATTTCTGTGTTTCATCGGCAATATGAAGGTCAGAGGGATACAATGAACCTGAAGTGAAGCATCGGAATCTATAACTAGTGTCACACTAAGAAAAGTCAGTCTTCTTGTCCTTAAGTCGGCATTGTGCCTTTTGTATTTAATTCCGATTCAATTTCTGTGATTCATCGTCAATAAGAAGGCTCAAGGGATACAGTAAACCTGAAGTGAAGCATCGCACTCTATAACTAGTGTCACAGAAATGGTTCACAACATAGACAGTAGAAGAGTCAGTCATCTTGTACTTAAGTCGGCATTGTGCCTTTTGTATTTAATTCCGATGCAATTTCTGTGTTTCATCGTCAATAAGAAGGTCCAAGGGAAACAGTAAACCTGAAGTGAAGCATCGGAATCTATAACTAGTGTCACAGGAATGGCTCAAAGCATAGACAGTAAGAAGAGTCAGTCTTCTTGTACTGAAGTCGGCATTGTGCCTTTTGAATTGAATTCCGATGCAATTTCTGTGTTTCATCGTCAATAAGAAGGTCAGAGGGATACAGTAAACCCGAAGTGAAGCATCGGAATCTATAGCTAGTGTCACAGGAATGCTTCAAATCATAGACAGTATGAAGAGTCAGTCTTCTTGTACTTAAGTCGGCATTGTGCCTTTTGTATTTAATGCCGATGCAATCTCTGTGTTTCATCGTCAATAAGAAGGTCTATGGGAAACAGTAAACCTGAAGTGAAGCATCCGAATCTAAAAGTCGTCTCACAGGTAAGGTTCAAAACATTGACAATAACAAGTGTCAGACTTATTGTACTTAAGTCGGCATTGTGCCTTTTGTATTTGATTCCGATGCAATCTCTGTGTTTCATCGTGAATACGAAACTCCAAGGGGTACAGTAAACTTGAGGTGAAGTATCGACATCTATTACTGGTCTCACAGGAGAGATTCAAAACATAGACAGTAAGAAGAGTTATTCTTCTTGTACTTAAGTCGGCATTGTGCCTTTTGTATTTAATTCCGATGCAATTTCTGTGTTTCATCGTCAATATGCAGGTCCAAGGAATACAGTAAACCTCAAGTGAAGCATCGGAATCTATAACTAGTGTCACAGGAATGGTTCAAAACATAGACAGTAAGAAGAGTTATTCTTCTTGTACTTAAGTCGGCATTGTGCCTTTTGTATTTAATTCCGATGCAATTTCTGTGTTTAATCTTCAATAAGAAGGTCCAAGGGATACAGTAAACCTGAAGTGAAGCATCGGAATCTATAACTAGTGTCACAGGAATGGTTCAATACATAGACAGTAGGAAAAGTCAGTCGTCTTGTACTTAAGTCCTCATTGTGCATTTTCTATTTAATTCCGATGCAATTTCTGTGTTTCATCGTCAATAAGATATTCAGAGGGATACAGTAACCTGAAGTGAAGCATCCGAATCTATAACTAGTGTCACAGGAATGGTTCAAAACATAGTCAGTAAGAAGGGTCAGTCTTCTTGTACTTAAGTCGGCATTGTGCCTTTTGTATTTAATTCCGATGCAATTTCTGTGTTTCATCGTCAATAAGAAGGTCTAAGGTATACAGTAAACCCGGAGTGTACCATCGAAATCTATAACTAGTGTCACAGAAATGGTTCAAAGCATAGACAGTAAGAAGAGTCAGTCTCCGTGTACTTAAGTCGGCATTTTGCCTTTTGTATTTAATTCCGATGCAATTTCTGTGTTTCATCGTCAATAAGAAGGACCAAGGGATACAGTAAACCTGAAGTGAATCAACGGAATCTATAACTAGTGTCACAGGAATGGTTCAGAACATAGTCAGTAATAAGAGTCAGTCTACTTGTACTTATGTCAGCATTGTGCCTTTTCTATTTAATTCCGATGCAATTTCTGTGTTTCATCGTCAATAACAAGGTCAAAGGGATACAATAAACCTGGAGTGAACCATCGGAATCTATAACTAGAGTCAATGGAATGGTTCAAATCATAGACAGTAAGAAGAGTCAGTTTTCTTGTACTTAAGTAGGCATTGTGCCTTTTGTATTTAATTCCGATGGAATTTCTGTGTTTCATCGTCAAAAAGAAGGTCCAAGGGATACAGTAAACCTGAAGTGAAGCATCGGAATCTATAACTAGTGCCACAGGAATGGTTCAAAACGTAGACAGTAGGAAGAGTCAGTCTTCTTGTACTTAAGTCGGCATTGTGCCTTTTGTATTTAATTCCGATGCAATGTCTGTGTTTCATCGTAAAAAAGAAGGTCCAAGGGATACAGCAAACCTGAAGTGAAGCATCGGAATCTACTACTAGTGTCCCAGGAATGGTTCAAAACAAAGTCAGTAAGAAGAGTCAGTCTTCTTGTCCTTATGTCGGCATTGTGCCTTTTGTATTTAATTCCGACGCAATTTCTGTGTTTCATCGTCAATAACAAGGTCCAAGGGATACAGTAAACCTGGAGTGTAGCATCGGAATCTATAACTAGTGTCACAGGAATGGTTCAAATCATAGTCAGTAAAAAGAGTCAGTCTTCTTGTACTTAAGTCGGCATTGTGGCTTTTGTATTTAGTTCCGAAGCAATTTCTGTGTTTAATCTTCAATAAGAAGGTCCAAGGGATACAGTAAACCTGAAGTGAAGCATCGGAATCTATTACTAGTGTCACAGGAATGGTTCAATACATAGACAGTAGGAAAAGTCAGTCGTCTTGTACTTAAGTCCCCATTGTGCATTTTATATTTAATTCCGATGCAATTTCTGTGTTTCTTCGTCAATAAGATGGTCAGAGGGATACAGTAAACCTGAAGTGAAGCATCCGAATCTATAACTAGTCTCACAGGAATTATTCAAAACATAGTCAGTAAGAAGAGTCAATCTTTTTATACTTAAGTCAGCATTGTGACTTTTGTGTTTAATTCCGATGCAATTTCTGAGTTGCATCGTCAATAAGAAGGTCCAAGGGATACAGTAAACCTGAAATGAAGCATCGGAATCTATCACTAGTGTCACAGGAATGGTTCAAAACATCGACAGTAGGAAGAGTCAGTCTTCTTGTACTTAAGTCGGCATTGTGCATTTTGTATTTAATTCCGATGCTATTTCTGTTTTTCATCGTGAATAAGAAGGTCCAAGGGATACAGTAAACCTGAAGTGAAGCATCGGAATCTATAACTAATGTCACAGGAATGGTTCAAAACATAGACAGTAAGATATGTCAGTCGCCTTGTACTTAAGTCGGCATTGTGACTTTTGTGTTTAATTCCGATGCAATTTCTGAGTTGCATCGTCAATAAGAAGGTCCAAGGGATACAGTAAACCTGAAATGAAGCATCGGAATCTATCACTAGTGTCACAGGAATGGTCAAATCATAGACAGTAGGAAGAGTCAGTCTTCTTGTACATGAGTCGGCATTGTGCATTTTGTATTTAAATTTGGTGCTATTTCTGTGTTTCATCGTCAATATGAAGCTCAGAGGGATACAGTAAACTTGAAGTGAGCATCGTAATCTATAACTAGTGTCACAGGAATGGTTCTAAACATAGACAGTAAGAAGTGTCAGTCTTCTTGTACTTAAGTCGGCATTGTTCCTTTTCTATTTAAATCCGATGCAATATAACAGTGTTTCATCGTCAATGAGAAGGTCCAAGGGATACAGTAAACCTGAAGTGATGCATCGGAATCTATAACTAATGTCAGAGGAATGGTTCTAACCATAGTCAGTAAGAAGCGTTAGTCTTCTTGCAATTAATTAGGCATTGTTCCTTTTCTATTTAATTCCGATGCAATATCTGTATTTCATCGTCAATAAGAAGGTCCAAGGGATATAGTAAACCTGAAGTGAAGCATTGGAATCTTTAAGTAGTGTCAAAGGAATGGTTCAAAACATAGTTAGTAAGAAGCGTCAGTCTTCTTGTATTCAAGTCGGCATTGTGCCTTTTCTATTTCATTCTGATGCAATTCCTGTGCTTCATCGTCAATACGAATGTCCAAGGGAAACAGTAAACCTGGAGTGAAGCACCGGAATCTATAACTAGTGTTACAGTAATGGTTCAAAACATAGACTGTAAGAAGAGTCAGTCTTCTTGTACTGTAGTCGGCATTGTGCTTTTTTGTATTTTATTCCGATGCAATTTCTGCGTTTCATCGTCAATAAGAAGGTCCAACGGATACAGTAAACCTGGAGTGAAGCATCGGAATCTATAACTAGTGACACAGGAATGATTCAAAGCATAGACAGTAATAAGAGTCAGTCGTCTTGCACCTAATTCTGCATTGTGCCTTTTGTATTTAATTCCGATGCAATTTTTGTGTTTCATCGTCAATAAGAAGGTCCAAAGGATACATTAAGCCTGAAGTGAAGCATCGGAAATTATAACTAGTGTCACAGGAATAGTTCAAAACATAGTCAGCAAGAAGAGTCAGTCTTCTTGTACTTAAGTCATCATTGTGCATTTTCTATTTATTTCTGATGCAATTTCTGTGTTTCATCGTCAATAACAAGGTCAGAGGGATACAGTAAACCTCGAGTGAAGCATCGGAATCTATAACTAGGGTCACAGGAATGGTTCAAATCGTAGACAGCAAGAAGAGTCAGACTTCGTTTACTGAAGTCAGCATTGTGCCTTTTGTATTTTATTCTGATGCAATTTCCGTGTTTCATCGTCAATAAGAAGGTCCAAGGGATACAGTAAGCCTGGAGTGATGCATCGGAGTCTATAACTAGTGTCACAGGAAGGGTTCAAATATAGACAGTAAGAAAAGTCAGTCTTCTTGTAATTAACTCGGCATCGTGCCTTTTGTATTTAATTCCGATGCAATTTCTGTGTTTCATCGTCACTAAGAAGGTCAGAGGGATACAGTAAACCTGAAGTGAAGCATCGGAATCTATAACTAGTGTCACAGGAATGGTTCGAGATATAGACAGTAAGAAGAGTCAGTCATCTTGTACTTAAGTTGGCATTGTGCCTTTCGTATTTAGTTCCGATGCAATATCTGTGTTTCACCGGCAATAAGAAGGTCAGAGGGATACAGTAAACCTGAAGTGAAGCATCGCTATCTATAACTAGTGTCACAGGAATGGTTCAAATCATAGTCAGCAACAAGAGTCTGTCTTCTTCTCCTTAAGTAGGCATAGTGCCTTTTGTATTTAATTCCGATGCAATTTCTGTGTTTCATCGGCAATAAGGTGACAGGGATACAGTTAACCTGAAGTGAAGCAACGGAATCTATAACTAGTGTCACAGGAATGGTTCAAAACATAGTCAGTAGGAAGAGTCGGTCTTCATGTACTTAAGTCGGCATTGGGCCTTTTGTATTTAATTCCGATGCATTTTCTGTGTTTCAACGTCAATAAGAAGGTCCAAGGGATACAGTAAACCTGAAGTGAAGCATCGGAATCTATCACTACTGTCACAGGAATGGTTCTAATCAAGACGGTAGGAAGAGTCAGTCTTCTTGTACTTAAGTCGGCATTGTGCCTTTTCTATATAATTCCGATGCAAATTCTGTAGTTCATCGGCAATATGAAGGTCAGAAGGATACAATAAACCTGAAGTGAAGCATCGGAATCTATAACTAGTGTCACAGTAAGAACACTATGTCTTCTTGTCCTTAAGTCGGCATTGTGCCTTTTGTATTTAATTCCGACGCAATTTCTGTGTTTCATCGTCAATAAGAAGGTCAGAGGGATACAGTAAACCCGAAGTGAAACGTCGGAATCTACAACTAGTGTCTCAGGTATGGTTCAAAACATGGACGGTAAGAAGAGTCAGTCTTCTTGTACTTAAGACGGCATTGTGCCTTTTGTATCTAATTCCGATGCAATTTCTGTGTTTCATCGTCAATAATAATGTCCAAGGGATACATTGAACATGAAGTGAAAAATCGAAAACTATAACTAGTGTCACAGGAATGGTTCAAAACATAGACACTAAGAAGAGTCAGTCTTCTTGTACTTAAGTCGGCATTGTGACTTTGTATTTAATTCCGATGCAATTTCTGTGTTTCATCGTCAATACGTAGGTCCAAGGGATACAGTAAAATTCAAGTGAAGCATCGGAATCTATAACTACTGTCACAGGAACGGTTCAAAACATAGACAGTAAGATATGTCAGTCGCCTTGTACTTAAGTCGGCATTGTGCATTTTCTATTTAATTCCGATGCAATTTCTGTGTTTCATCGTCAATAAGAAGGTCAGTGGGACACAGTAAACCTGAAGTGAAGCATCGCAATCTATAACAAGTGTCACAGGAATGGTTCAAAACATAGTCAGTAAGAAGAGTCAGTCTTCTTGTACTTTATTCGGCATTGTGCCTTTTGTATTTAATTCCGATGCAATTTCTGTGTTTCATTGTCAATAAGAAGGTCCAAGGGATACAGTTAACCTGAAGTGAAGCATCGGAATCTATAACTAATGTCACAGGAATGGTTCAAAACATAGACAGTAAGATATGTCAGTCGCCTTGTACTTAAGTCGGCATTGTGCATTTTCTATTTAATTCCGATGCAATTTCTGTGTTTCATCATCAATAAGAAGGTCAGAGGGATACAGTAAACCTGAAGTGAAGTATCCGAATCTAAAAGTCGTCTCACAGGAAAGGTTCAAAACATAGACAGTAAGAAGTGTCAGCCTTATTGTACTTAAGTCGGCTTGTGCCTTTTTTGTTTGATTCCGATGCAATCTCTGTGTTTCATCGTGAATACGAAGCTCCAAGGGGTACAGTCAACCTGAGGTGAAGTATCGACATCTATTACTGGTCTCACAGGAGAGATTCAAAACATAGACAGTAACAAGAGTCATTCTTCTTGTACTTAAGTTGGCATTGTGCCTTTTGCATTTAATTCCGATGCAATTCCTGTGTTTCATCGTCAATATGAAAGTCCAAGGAATACAGTAAACATCAAGTGAAGCATCGGAATCTATAACTAGTGTCACAGGAATGGTTCAAAGTATAGACAGTAAGAAGAGTCAGTCTTCTTGTACTTAAGTCGGCATTGTGCCTTTTGTATTTAATTCCGATGCAATTTCTGTGTTTCATCGTCAATAAGAAGGTCCAAGGGATACACTAAACCTGGAGTGAAGCATCGGAGTCTATAACTAGAGTCACAGGATTGGTTCAAAACATAGACAGTAAGAAGAGTCAGTCTTCTTGTACTTAAGTCGGCATTGTGCCTTTTGTATTTAATTCCAATGCAATTTCTGTGTTTCATCGTCAATACGTAGGTCCAAGGGATACAGTAAACCTCAAGTGAAGCATCGGAATCTATAACTAGTGTCACAGGAATGGTTCAAAACATAGTCAGTAGGAAGAGTCGGTCTTCATGTACTTAAGTCGGCATTGGGCCTTTTGTATTTAATTCCGATGCATTTTCTGTGTTTCAACGTCAATAAGAAGGTCCAAGGGATACAGTAAACCTGAAGTGAAGCATCGGAATCTATCACTACTGTCACAGGAATGGTTCTAATCAAGACGGTAGGAAGAGTCAGTCTTCTTGTACTTAAGTCGGCATTGTGCCTTTTGTATTTAATTCCTATGCAGTTTCTGTGTTTCATCGTCAATAAGAAGGTCCAACGGATACAGTAAACCTGAAGTGAAGCATTGGAAACTATAACTAGTGTCTCAGGTATGTTTCAAAACATGGACGGTAAGAAGACTCAGTCTTCTTGTACTTAAGTCGGCATTGTGCCTTTTGTGTTTAATTACGATGCAATTTCTGTGTTTCATCGTCAATAATAATATCCAAGGGATACAGTGAACATGAAGTGAAAAATCGAAAACTATAACTAGTGTCACAGGCATGGTTCAAAACATAGACACTAAGAAGAGTCAGTTCTCTTGTACTTAAGTCTGCATTGTGACATTTGTATTTAAATCCGATGGGATTTCTGTGTTTCATCGTCAATAAGAAGGTCCAAGGGACACAGTAAACCTGAAGTGAAGCATCGCAATCTATAACTAGTGTCACAGAAATGGTTCAAAACATAGACAGTAAGATATGTCAGTCGCCTTGTACTTAAGTCGGCATTGTGCATTTTCTATTTAATTCCGATGCAATTTCTGTGTTTCATCGTCAATAAGAAGGTCAGTGGGACACAGTAAACCTGAAGTGAAGCATCGCAATCTATAACAAGTGTCACAGGAATGGTTCAAAACATAGTCAGTATGAAGAGTCAGTCTTCTTGTACTTTATTCGGCATTGTGCCTTTTGTATTTAATTCCGATGCAATTTCTGTGTTTCATTGTCAATACGAAGGTCCAAGGGATACAGTTAACCTGAAGTGAAGCATCGGAATCTATAACTAATGTCACAGGAATGGTTCAAAACATAGACAGTAAGATATGTCAGTCGCCTTGTACATAAGTCGGCATTGTGCATTTTCTATTTAATTCCGATGCAATTTCTGTGTTTCATCATCAATAAGAAGGTCAGAGGGATACAGTAAACCTGAAGTGAAGCATCGGGATCTATAACCAGAGTCACGGAAATGGTTCAAACATAGTCAGTAAGAATAGTCAGTCTTCTTGTGCTTAAGTCGGCATTGTGCCTTTTGTATTTAACTCCGATGCAATTTCTGTGTTTCATCGTCAATAAGAAGGTCCAAGGGATACAGTAAACCTGAAGTGAAGCATCGGAATCTATAACTAGAGTCACAGGAATGGTTCAGAACATAGACAGTAAGAAAAGTCAGTCGTCTTGTACTTAAGTCGGCATTGTGCCTTTTCTTTTTAATTCGGATGCAATTTCTGTGTTTCATCGTCAATAAGAAGGTCAGAGGGATACAGTAAACCTGAAGTGAAGCATCCGAATCTATAACTAGTGTCACAGGAATGGTTCAAACATAGTCAGTAAAAAGAGTCAGTCTTCTAGTACTTAAGTCGGCGTTGTGCTTTTTTATTTAATTCCGATGAAATTTCTGTGTTTCATCGTCAATAAGAAGGTCAAGGGATACAGTAAACCTGAAGTGAAGGATCGGAATCTATAACTACTGTCACAGGAACGGTTCTAATCATAGTCAGTACGAAGAGTCAGTCTTTTTGTACTTAAGTCGGCATTGTGCCTTTTGTGTTTAATTCCGATGCAATTTCTGTGTTTCATCGTCAATAAGAAGGTCCAAGAGACACAGTAAACCTGAAGTGAAGCATCGGAATCTATAACTAGTGACACCGGAATGGTTCAAAACATAGACAGTAAGATGAGTCAGTCTTCTTGTTCTTAAGTCGGCATTGTGCCTTTTGCATTATATTCCGATGCAATTTCTGTGTTTCATCGTCAATGAGAAGATCAGAGGGATACAGTAAACCTGAAGTAAAGCATCGGAATCTAGAACTAGTATCACAGGAATGGTTCAAAACATAGACAGTAGGAAGAGTCAGTCTTCTTGTACTTAAGTCGGCATTGTGCCTTTTGTATTTAATTACGATGCAATTTCTGTGTTTCATCGTCAATAAGAAGGTCAGAGGGGTACAGTAAACCTGAAGTGATGCATCGGAATCTATAACTAGTGTCACAGGAATGGTTCAAAATATAGACAGTAAGAAGTGTCAGTCTTCTTCTACTTAAGTCGGCATTGTGCCTTTTGTATTTAATTCCGATGCAATTTCTGTGATTCATCGTCAATAAGAAGGCTCAAGGGATACAGTAAACCTGAAGTGAAGCATCGCACTCTATAACTAGTGTCACAGAAAAGGTTCACAACATAGACAGTAGAAGAGTCAGTCATCTTGTACTTAAGTCGGCATTGTGCCTTTTTTATTTAATTCCGATGCAATTTCTGTGTTTCATCGTCAATAAGAAGGTCCAAGGAAAACAGTAAACCTGAAGTGAAGCATCGGAATCTATAACTAGTGTCACAGGAATGGTTCAAAACATAGTCAGCAACAAGAGTCAGTCTTCTTGTCCTTAAGTCGGCATTGTGCCTTTTGTATTTAATTCCGATGCAATTTCTGTGTTTCATCGGCAATAAGGTCAGAGGGATACAGTTAACCTGAAGTGAAGCAACGGAATCTATAACTAGTGTCACAGGAATGGTTCAAAACATAGACAGTAGGAAGAGTCAGTGTTCTCGTACTTAAGTCGGCATTGTGCTTTTTGTATTTAATTCCGATGCCATTTCTGTGTTTCATCAACAATAAGAAGGTCAGAGGGATACAGTAAACCTGAAGTGAAGCATCGGAATCCAAAACTAGTGTCACAGGAATGGTTCAAAACGTAGACAGTAGGAAGAGTCAGTCTTCTTGAACTTAAGTCGGCATTGTGCCTTTTGTATTTAATTCCAATGCAATTTCTGTGTTTCATCGTCAATAAGAAGGTCCAAGGTATACAGTAAACCTGGTGTGAAGCATCGGAATCTATAACTAGTGTCACAGGAATGGTTCAAAAGATAGGGAGTTAGGAGGGTCAGTCTTCTTGTACTTAAGTCGGCATTGTGCCTTTTCTATTTAATTCCGATGCCATTTCTGTGTTTCATCGGCAATATGAAGGTCAGAGGGATACAATGAACCTGAAGTGAAGCATCGGAATCTATAACTAGTGTCACACTAAGAACAGTCAGTCTTCTTGTCCTTAAGTCGGCATTGTGCCTTTTGTATTTAATTCCGATGCAATTTCTGTGTTTCATCGTCAATATGCAGGTCCAAGGAATACAGTAAACCTCAAGTGAAGCATCGGAATCTATAACTAGTGTCACAGGAATGGTTCAAAATATAGACAGTAAGAAGAGTCAGTCTTCTTCTACTTAAGTCGGCATTGTGCCTTTTGTATTTAATTCCGATGCAATTTCTGTGTTTCATCGTCAATAAGAAGGTCCAAGGGATACAGTAAACCTGGAGTGAAGCATCGGGCTCTGTAACTAGTGTCACAGGAATGGTTCAAAACATAGTCAGTAAGAAGAGTCGGTCTTCATGTACGTAAGTCGGCATTGGGCCTTTTGTATTTAATTAAGATGCATTTTCTGAGTTTCAACGTCAATAAGGAGGTACAAGGGATACAGTAAACCTGAAGTGAAGCATTGGAAACTATAACTAGTGTCTCAGGAATGGTTCAAAACATGGACAGTAAGAAGATTCAGTCTTCTTGTACTAAAGTCGGCATTGTGCCTTTTGTATTTAATTCCGATGCAATTTCTGTGTTTCATAGTCAATAAGAATGTCCAAGGGATGCAGTAAACCTGAAGTGAAGAATCGAAAACTATAACTAGTGTCACAGGAGTGGTTCAAAACATAGACAGTAACAAGAGTCAGTCTTCTTGTACTTAAGTCTGCATTGTGACATTTGTATTTAAATCCGATGGGATTTCTGTGTTTCATCGTCAATAAGAAGGTCCCAGGGACACAGTAAACCTGAAGTGAAGCATCGGAATCTATAACTAGTGTCACAGGAATGGTTCAAAACATAGACAGTAAGAAGAAACAGTCTTCTTGTACTTAAGTCGGCATTGTGCCTTTTGTATTTAATTCCGATGCAATTTCTGTGTTTCATCGTCAATAGGAAGGTCAGTGGGATACAGTAAACCTGAAGTGAAGCATCGGGATCTATAACCAGAGTCACGGGAATGGTTCAAACATAGTCAGTAAGAAGAGTCAGTCTTCTTGTACTTAAGTAGGCATTGTGCTTTTGTATTTAATTCCGATGCAATTTCTGTGTTTCATCGTCAATAAGAAGGTCCAAGGGGTACAGTAAACCTGAAGTGAAGCATCGGAATCTATAACTAGTGTCACAGGAATGGTTCAGAACATAGACAGTAAAAAAAGTCAGTCGTCTTGTACTTAAGTCGGCATTGTGCCTTTTCTATTTAATTCTGATGCAATTTCTGTGTTTCATCGTGAATAAGGTCAGAGGGATACAGTAAACCTGAGTGAGCATCCGAACCTATAACTAGTGTCACAGGAATGGTTCAAAACATAGTCAGTAAAAAGAGTCAGTCTTCTTGTACTTAAGTCGGCATTGTGCCTTTTTTATTTAATTCCGATGCAATTTCTGTGTTTCATCGTCAATAAGAAGGTCAGAGGGATACAGTAAACCTGAAGTGAAGCATCGGAATCTGTAACTAGCGTCACAGGAATGGTTCTAATCATAGTCAGTATGAAGAGTCAGTCTTTTTGTACTTAAGTCGGCATTGTGCCTTTTGTGTTTAATTCCGATGCAATTTCTGTGTTTCATCGTCAATAAGAAGGTCCAAGAGATACAGTAAACCTGAAGTGGAACATCGAAATCTTCACTAGTGACACCGGAATGGTTCAAAACCTAGACAGTAAGATGAGTCAGCCTTCTTGTACTTAAGTCGGCATTGTGCCTTTTGTATTAAATTCCGATGCAATTTGTGTGTTTCATCGTCAATGAGAAGATCAGAGGGATACAGTAAACCTGAAGTAAAGCATCGGAATCTAGAACTAGTGTCACAGGAATGGTTCGAAACATAGACAGTAGGAAGAGTCAGTCTTCTTGTACTTATGTCGGCATTGTGCCTTTTGTATTAAATTCCGATGCAATTTCTGTGTTTCATCGTCAATAAGAAGGGCCAAGGGAACCAGTAAACCTGAAGTGAAGCATCGGAATCTAAAAGTCGTCGAACAGGAGAGGTTCAAATCATAGACAGTAAGAAGTGTCAGCCTTATTGTACTTAAGTCGGCATTGTGCCTTTTGTGTTTGATTCCAGTGCAGTCTATGTGTTTCATCGTGAATACGAAGGTGCAAGGGGTACAGTAAACCTGAGGTGAAGTATCGGAATCTAAAATTGGTCTCACAAGAAGGATTCAAAACATAGACAGTAAGAAGAGTAAGTCTTCTTGTACTTAAGTCGGCATTGGGCATTTTGTAATTAATTCCGATGCCATTTTGTGTTTCATGGTCAATAAGAAGGTCATAGGGATACAGTAAACCTGAAGTGAAGGATCGGAATCTATAACTAGTGTCACAGGAATGGTTCTAATCATAGTCAGTAAGAAGAGTCAGTCTTTTTGTACTTGAGTCGGCATTGTGCCTTTTGTGTTTAATTCGGATGCAATTTCTGTGTTTCTTCGTCAATAAGAAGGTCCAAGAGATACAGTAAACCTGAAGTGAAGCATCGGAATATATAACTAGTGTCACAGGAATGGTTCAAAACATTGCCAGTAAGAAGAGTCAGTCATCTTGTACTTAAGTAGGCATTGTGGCGTTTCTATTTAATTCCGTTGCAATTTCTGTGTTTCATCGTCAATAAGAAGGTCAGAGGGATACAGTAAACCTGAAGTCAAGCATCGGGATCTATAACTAGAGTCACGGGAATGGTTCAAACATAGTCAGTAAGAACAGTCAGTCTTCTTGTATTTAAGTCGGCATTGTGCTTTTTGTACTAATTCCGATGCAATATCTGTGTCTCATCGACAATAAGAAGGTCCAAGGGAAACAGTAAACCTGAAGTGAAGCATCGGAATCTATAACTAGTGTCACAGGAATGGTTCAAAGCATAGACAGTAAGAAAAGGCAGTCGTCTGGTACTTAAGTCGGCATTGTGCCTTTTCTATTTAATTCCGATGCAATTTCTGTGTTTCATCGAGAATAAGAAGGTCAGAGGGATGCAGCAAACCTGAAGTGAAGCATCCGAATCTATAACTAGTGTCACAGGAATGATTCAAAACATAGTCAGTAAAAAGAGTCAGTCTTCTTGTACTTAAGTCGGCATTGTGCCTTTTGTATTTAATTCCGATGCAATTGCTGTGTTTCATCGTGCATAAGAAGGTCAGAGGGATACAGTAAACCTGAAGTGAAGCATCCGAATCCATAACTAGTGTCACAGGAATGGTTCAAAACGTAGTCAGTAAAAAGAGTCAGTCTTCTTGTACTTAAGTCGGCGTTGTGCCTTTTTCATTTAATTCCGATGCAATATCTGTGTTTCATCGTCAATAAGAAGGTCCAAGGGATACAGTAAACCTGAAGTGAAGCATCGGAATATATAACTAGTGTCACAGGACTGGTTCAAAACATAGCCAATAAGAAGAGTCAGTCTTCTTGTACTTAAGAAGGCATTGTGGCGTTTCTATTTAATTCCGTTGCAATATCTGTGTTTCATCGTCAATTAGAAGGTCAGAGGGATACAGTAAACCTGAAGTGAAGCATCGGGATCTATAACTAGAGTCACGGGAATGGTTCAAACATAGTCAGTAAGAAGAGTCAGTCTTCTTGTATTTAAGTCGGCATTGTGCCTTTTGTACTAATTCCGATGCAATATCTGTGTTTCATCGTCAATAAGAAGGTCCAAGGCATACAGTAAACCTCGAGTGAAGCATCGGTATCTATAACTAGTGTCACAGGAATGGTTCTAATCATAGTCAGTAAGAAGAGTAAGTCTTTTTGTACTTAAGTCGGCATTGTGCCTTTTGTGTTATTTCCGATGCAATTTCTGTGTTTCATCGTCAATAAGAAGGTCCAAGAGATACAGTAAACCTGAAGTGAAGCATCGGAATCAATAACTAGTGTCACAGGAATGGTTCAAAACATAGACAGTAAGATGAGTCAGTCTTCTTGTACTTAAGTCGGCATTGTGCCTTTTGTACTTAATTCCGATGCAATATCTGTGTTTCATCGTCAATAAGAAGGTCCAAGGGATACGGTAAACCTGAAGTGAAGCATCGGAATTATGAACTGGTCTCACAGGAATGGATCGAAACATAGACAGTAAGATGAGTCAGTCTTCTTGTATTTAGGTCTTCATTGAGAGTTATGTATTTAATTCCGATGCTATTTCTGTGTTTCATCGTCAATAACAAGGTCCAAGGGAAACAGTAAACCTGAAGTGAAGAACCGGAATCTAAAAGTCGTCTCACAGGTAAGGTTCAAAACATGGACAGTAAGAAGTGTCAGCCTTATTGTCCTTAAGTCGGCATTGTGCCTTTTCCATTTAATTCCGATGCAATTTCTGTGTTTCATCGAGAATAAGACGGTCAGAGGGATACAGTAAACCTGAAGTGAAGCATCGGAATCAATGACTAGTGTCACAGGAATGGTTCAAAACATAGACAGAAAGATGAGTCAGTCTTCTTGTACTTACGTCGGCATTGTGCCTTTTTTATTTAATTCCGATGCAATTTCTGTGTTTCATCGTCAATAAGAAGATCAAAGGGATACAGTAAACCTGAAGTGAAGCATCGGAATCTATAACTAGTGTCACAGGAATGGTTCAAAACATAGACAGTAGGAAGAGTCAGTCTTCTTGTAGTTAAGTCGGCATTGTGCATTTTGTATTTAATACCGATGCAATATCTGTGTTTCATCGTCAATAAGAAGGTCCAAGGGATACAGTAAACCTGAAGTGAAGCTTCGGAATCTATAACTAGTGTCACAGGAATGGTTCAAAACATAGACAGTAAGAAGAGTCAGTCTACTTGTACTTAAGTCGGCATTGTGCCGTTTGTATTTAATTCCGATGCAATTTCTGTGTTTCATCGACAATAAGAAGGTCCAAGGGATACACTAAACCTGAAGTGAAGCATCGGAATTATGAACTGGTCTCACAGGAATGGATCAAACCATAGACAGTAAGAAGAGTCAGTCTTCTTGTATTTAGGTCTTCATTGAGACTTATGTCTTTAATTCCGATGCAATTTCTGTGTTTCATCGTCAACAAGAAGGTCCAAGGGAAACAGTAAACCTGAAGTGAAGCATCGGAATCAAAAAGTCGTCTCACAGGAAAGGTTCAAAACACAGACAGTAAGATGTGTCAGCCTTATTGTACTTAAGTCGGCATTGTGCCTTTTGTGTTTGATTCCGATGCAATCTCTGTGTTTCATCGTGATTACGAAGGTCCAAGGGGTACAGTTAACCCGAGGTGAAGTATCGGAATCTAAAACTGGTCTCACAGGAGAGATTCAAAACATAGACGGTAAGAAGAGTCAGTCTTCTTTTACTTAAGTCGGCATTGTGCCTTTTGTATTTAATTCCGATGCAATTTCTGTGTTTCATCGAGAATAAGAAGGTCAGAGGGATGCAGCAAACCTGAAGTGAAGCATCCGAATCTATAACTAGTGTCACAGGAATGATTCAAAACATAGTCAGTAAAAAGAGTCAGTCTTTTTGTACTTAAGTCGGCATTGTGCCTTTTGTGTTTAATTCCGATGCAAGTTCTGTGTTTCATCGTCAATAAGAAGGTCCAAGAGATACAGTAAACCTGAAGTGAAGCATCGGAATCAATAACTAGTGTCACAGGAATGGTTCAAAACATAGACAGTAAGATGAGTCAGTCTTCTTGTACTTAAGTCGGCATTGTGCCTTTTGTATTTAATTCCGATGCCATTTCTGTGTTTCATCGTCAATAAGAAGATCAAAGGGATACAGTAAACCTGAAGTGAAGCATCCGAATCCATAACTAGTGTCACAGGAATGGTTCAAAACGTAGTCAGTAAAAAGAGTCAGTCTTCTTGTACTTAAGTCGGCGTTGTGCCTTTTTCATTTAATTCCGATGCAATATCTGTGTTTCATCGTCAATAAGAAGGTCCAAGGGATACAGTAAACCTGAAGTGAAGCATCGGAATCTATAACTAGTGTCACAGGAATGGTTCTAATCATAGTCAGTAAGGTCAGTCTTTTTGTACTTAAGTCGGCATTGTGCCTTTTGTGGTTAATTCCGATGCAATTTCTGTGTTTCTTCGTCAATAAGAAGGTCCAAGAGATACAGTAAACCTGAAGTGAAGCATCGGAATATATAACTAGTGTCACAGGACTGGTTCAAAACATAGCCAATAAGAAGAGTCAGTCTTCTTGTACTTAAGAAGGCATTGTGGCGTTTCTATTTAATTCCGTTGCAATATCTGTGTTTCATCGTCAATTAGAAGGTCAGAGGGATACAGTAAACCTGAAGTGAAGCATCGGGATCTATAACTAGAGTCACGGGAATGGTTCAAACATAGTCAGTAAGAAGAGTCAGTCTTCTTGTATTTAAGTCGGCATTGTGCCTTTTGTACTAATTCCGATGCAATATCTGTGTTTCATCGTCAATAAGAAGGTCCAAGGCATACAGTAAACCTGGAGTGAAGCATCGGTATCTATAACTAGTGTCACAGGAATGGTTCTAATCATAGTCAGTAAGAAGAGTCAGTCTTTTTGTACTTAAGTCGGCATTGTGCCTTTTGTGTTATTTCCGATGCAATTTCTGTGTTTCATCGTCAATAAGAAGGTCCAAGAGATACAGTAAACCTGAAGTGAAGCATCGGAATCAATAACTAGTGTCACAGGAATGGTTCAAAACATAGACAGTAAGATGAGTCAGTCTTCTTGTACTTAAGTCGGCATTGTGCCTTTTGTATTTAATTCCGATGCAATATCTGTGTTTCATCGTCAATAAGAAGGTCCAAGGGATACGGTAAACCTGAAGTGAAGCATCGGAATTATGAACTGGTCTCACAGGAATGGATCGAAACATAGACAGTAAGATGAGTCAGTCTTCTTGTATTTAGGTCTTCATTGAGAGTTATGTATTTAATTCCGATGCTATTTCTGTGTTTCATCGTCAATAACAAGGTCCAAGGGAAACAGTAAACCTGAAGTGAAGAACCGGAATCTAAAAGTCGTCTCACAGGTAAGGTTCAAAACATGGACAGTAAGAAGTGTCAGCCTTATTGTCCTTAAGTCGGCATTGTGCCTTTTCCATTTAATTCCGATGCAATTTCTGTGTTTCATCGAGAATAAGACGGTCAGAGGGATACAGTAAACCTGAAGTGAAGCATCGGAATCAATGACTAGTGTCACAGGAATGGTTCAAAACATAGACAGTAAGATGAGTCAGTCTTCTTGTACTTACGTCGGCATTGTGCCTTTTTTATTTAATTCCGATGCAATTTCTGTGTTTCATCGTCAATAAGAAGATCAAAGGGATACAGTAAACCTGAAGTGAAGCATCGGAATCTATAACTAGTGTCACAGGAATGGTTCAAAACATAGACAGTAGGAAGAGTCAGTCTTCTTGTAGTTAAGTCGGCATTGTGCATTTTGTATTTAATACCGATGCAATATCTGTGTTTCATCGTCAATAAGAAGGTCCAAGGGATACAGTAAACCTGAAGTGAAGCTTCGGAATCTATAACTAGTGTCACAGGAATGGTTCAAAACATAGACAGTAAGAAGAGTCAGTCTACTTGTACTTAAGTCGGCATTGTGCCTTTTGTATTTAATTCCGATGCAATTTCTGTGTTTCATCGACAATAAGAAGGTCCAAGGGATACACTAAACCTGAAGTGAAGCATCGGAATTATGAACTGGTCTCACAGGAATGGATCAAACCATAGACAGTAAGAAGAGTCAGTCTTCTTGTATTTAGGTCTTCATTGAGACTTGTGTCTTTAATTCCGATGCAATTTCTGTGTTTCATCGTCAACAAGAAGGTCCAAGGGAAACAGTAAACCTGAAGTGAAGCATCGGAATCAAAAAGTCGTCTCACAGGAAAGGTTCAAAACACAGACAGTAAGATGTGTCAGCCTTATTGTACTTAAGTCGGCATTGTGCCTTTTGTGTTTGATTCCGATGCAATCTCTGTGTTTCATCGTGATTACGAAGGTCCAAGGGGTACAGTAAACCCGAGGTGAAGTATCGGAATCTAAAACTGGTCTCACAGGAGAGATTCAAAACATAGACGGTAAGAAGAGTCAGTCTTCTTTTACTTAAGTCGGCATTGTGCCTTTTGTATTTAATTCCGATGCAATTTCTGTGTTTCATCGAGAATAAGAAGGTCAGAGGGATGCAGCAAACCTGAAGTGAAGCATCCGAATCTATAACTAGTGTCACAGGAATGATTCAAAACATAGTCAGTAAAAAGAGTCAGTCTTTTTGTACTTAAGTCGGCATTGTGCCTTTTGTGTTTAATTCCGATGCAAGTTCTGTATTTCATCGTCAATAAGAAGGTCCAAGAGATACAGTAAACCTGCAGTGAAGCATCGGAATCAATAACTAGTGTCACAGGAATGGTTCAAAACATAGACAGTAAGATGAGTCAGTCTTCTTGTACTTAAGTCGGCATTGTGCCTTTTGTATTTAATTCCGATGCCATTTCTGTGTTTCATCGTCAATAAGAAGATCAAAGGGATACAGTAAACCTGGAATGAAGCATCGGAATCTATAACTAGTGTCACAGGAATGGTTCAAAACATAGACAGTAGGAAGAGTCAGTCTTCTTGTACTTAAGTCGGCATTGTGCCTTTTGTATTTAATACCGATGCAATATCTGTGTTTCATCGTCAATAAGAAGGTCCAAGGGATACAGTAAACCTGAAGTGAAGCATCGGAATCTATAACTAGTGTCACAGGAATGCTTCAAATCATAGACAGTAAGATGAGTCAGTCTTCTTGTACTTAAGTCGGCATTGTGTCTTTTGTATTTAATTCTGATGCAATATCTGTGTTTCATCGTCAATAAGAAGGTCCAAGGGATACAGTAAACCTGAAGTGAAGCATCGGAATCTATAACTAGTGTCACAGGAATGCTTCAAAACATAGACAGTAAGATGAGTCAGTCTTCTTGTACTTAAGTCGGCATTGTGCCTTTTGTATTTAATTCCGATGCAATATCTGTGTTTCATCGTCAATAAGAAGGTCCAAGGGATACAGTAAACCTGAAGTGAAACATCGGAATCTATAACTAGTGTCACAGGAATGCTTCAAAACATAGACAGTAAGATGAGTCAGTCTTCTTGTACTTAAGTCGGCATTGTGCCTTTTGTATTTAATTCCGATGCAAATTCTGTGTTTCATCGTCAATAAGAAGGTCCAAGGGAAACAGTAAACCTGAAGTGAAGGATCGGAATCTAAAAGTCGTCGCACAGGAAAGGTTCAAAACGTAGACAGTAAGAAGTGTCGCCTTATTGTACTTATGTCGGCATTGTGCCTCTTGTGTTTGATTCCGGTGCAGTCTCTGTGTTTCATCGTGAATACGAAGGTGCAAGGGGTACAGTAAACCTGAGGTGAAGTATCGGAATCTAAAATTGGTCTCACAGGAAGGATTCAAAACATAGACAGTAAGAAGAGTCAGTCTTCTTGTACTTAAGTCGGCATTGTGCCTTTTGTATTTAATTCCGATGCAATATCTGTGTTTCATCGTCAATAAGAAGGTCCAAGGGATACGGTAAACCTGAAGTGAAGCATCGGAATTATGAACTGGTCTCACAGGAATGGATCAAAACATAGACAGTAAGATGAGTCAGTCTTCTTGTATTTAGGTCTTCATTGAGAGTTATGTATTTAATTCCGATGCAATTTCTGTGTTTCATCGTCAATAACAAGGTCCAAGGGAAACAGTAAACCTGAAGTGAAGAACCGGAATCTAAAAGTCGTCTCACAGGAAAGGTTCAAAACATGGACAGTAAGAAGTGTCAGCCTTATTGTCCTTAAGTCGGCATTGTGCCTTTTGTGTTTGATTCCGATGCAATCTCTGTGTTTCATTGTGAATACGAAGGTCCAAGGGGTACAGTAAACCTGAGGTGAAGTATCGGAATCTAAAACTGGTCTCACAGGAGAGATTCAAAACATAGGCAGTAAGAAGAGTCAGTCTTCTTTTACTTAAGTCGGCATTGTGCCTTTTGTATTTAATTCCGATGCAATTTTGTGTATCTTCGTCAATAAGAAGGTCAGAGGGATACAGTAAACCTGAAGTAAAGCATCGGAATCAATAACTAGTGTCACAGGAATGGTTCTAATCATAGTCAGTAAGAAGAGTCAGTCTTTTTGTACTTAAGTCGGCATTGTGCCTTTTGTGTTTAATTCCGATGCAATTTCTGTGTTTCCGCGACAATAAGAAGGTCCAAGAGATACAGTAAACCTGAAGTGAAGCATCGGAATATATAACTAGTGTCACAGGAATGGTTCAAAACATAGCCAGTAAGAAGAGTCAGCCATCTCGTTCTTAAGTAGGCATTGTGGCGTTTCTATTTAATTCCGTTGAAATTCGTGTGTTGCATCGTCAATAAGAAGGTCAGAGGGATACAGTAAACCTGAAGTGAAGTATCGGGATCCATAACTAGAGTCACGGGAATGGTTCAAACATAGTCAGTAAGAAGAGACAATCTTCTTGTACTTAAGTCGGCATTGTGCCTTTTGTGTTTGATTCCGATGCAATTTCTGTGTTTCTTCGTCAATAAGAAGGTCCAAGAGATACAGTAAACCTGAAGTGAAGCATCGGAATATATAACTAGTGTCACAGGAATGGGTCAAAACATAGCCAGTAAGAAGAGTCAGTCATTTTGTACTTAAGTAGGCATTGTGGCGTTTCTATTTGATTCCGTTGCAACTTCTGCGTTTCATCGTCAATAAGAAGGTCAGAGGGATACAGTAAACCTGTAGTGAAGCATCGGGATCTATAACTAGAGTCACGGGAATGGTTCAAACATAGTCAGTAAGAAGAGTCAGTCTTCTTGTATTTATGTCGGCATTGTGCCTTTTGTACTAATTCCGATGCAATATCTGTGTTTCATCGTCAATACGAAGGTCCCAGGGATACAGTAAACCTGAAGTGAAGCATCGGAATCTATAACTAGTGTCACAGGAATGTTTCAAAGCATAGACAGTAGGAAAAGTCAGTCGTCTTGTACTTAAGTCGGCATTGTGCCTTTTCCATTTAATTCCGATGCAATTTCTGTGTTTCATCGAGAAAAAGACGGTCAGAGGGATACAGTAAACCTGAAGTGAAGCATCGGAATCAATGACTAGTGTCACAGGAATGGTTCAAAACATAGACAGTAAGGTGAGTCAGTCTTCTTGTACTTACGTCGGCATTGTGCCTTTTTTATTTAATTCCGATGCAATTTCTGTGTTTCGTCGTCAATAAGAAGATTAAAGGGATACAGTAAACCAGAAGTGAAGCATCGGAATCTATAACTAGTGTCACAGGAATGGTTCAAAACATAGACAGTAGGAAGAGTCAGTCTTCTTGTAATTAAGTCGGCATTGTGCATTTTGTATTTAATACCGATGCAATATCTGTGTTTCATCGTCAATAAGAAGGTCCAAGGGATACAGTAAACCTGAAGTGAAGCATCGGAATCTATAACTAGTGTCACAGGAATGGTTCAAAACATAGACAGTAAGAAGAGTCAGTCTACTTGTATTTAGGTCTTCATTGAGACTTATGTCTTTAATTCCGATGCAATTTCTGTGTTTCATCGGCAACAAGAAGGTCCAAGGGAAACAGTAAACCTGAAGTGAAGCATCGGAATCTAAATGTCGTCTCACAGGAAAGGTTCAAAACACAGACAGTAAGAAGTGTCAGCCTTATTGTACTTAAGTCGGCATTGTGCCTTTTGTGTTTGATTCCGATGCAATCTCTGTGTTTCTTCGTGATTACGAAGGTCCAAGGGGTACAGTAAACCCGAGGTGAAGTATCGGAATCTAAAACTGGTCTCACAGGAGAGATTCAAAACATAGACGGTAAGAAGAGTCAGTCTTCTTTTACTTAAGTCGGCATTGTGCCTTTTGTATTTAATTCCGAAGCAATTTTGTGTTTCATCGTCAATAAGAAGGTCAGAGGGATACAGTAAACCTGAAGTGAAGCATCGGAATCTATAACTAGTGTCACAGGAGTGGTTCTAATCATAGTCAGTAAGAAGTGTCAGTCTTTTTGTACTTAAGTCGGCATTGTGCCTTTTGTGTTTGATTCCGATGCAATTTCTGTGTTTCTTCGTCAATAAGAAGGTCCAAGAGATACAGTAAACCTGAAGTGAAGCATCGGAATATATAACTAGTGTCACAGGAATGGTTCAAAACATAGACAGTAAGAAATGTCAGTCGTCTTCTACTTAAGTCGGCATTGTGCCTTTTCTATTTAATTCCGATGCAATTTCTGTGTTTCATCGAGAATAAGAAGGTCAGAGGGATACAGTAAACCTGATGTGAAGCATCCGAATCTATAACTAGTGTCACAGGAATGATTCAAAACATAGTCAGTAAAAAGAGTCAGTCTTCTTGTACTTAAGTCGGCATTGTGCCTTTTCTATTTAATTCCGATGCAATTTCTGTGTTTCATCGTGAATAAGAAGGTCAGAGGGATACAGTAAACCTGAAGTGAAGCATCCGAATCTATAACTAGTGTCACAGGAATGGTTCAAAACGTAGTCAGTAAAAAGAGTCAGTCCTCTTGTACTTAAGTCGGCGTTGTGCCTTTTTCATTTAATTCCGATGCAATTTCTGTGTTTCATCGTCAATAAGAAGTTCCAAGAGATACAGTAAACCTGAAGTGAAGCATCGGAATCAATAACTAGTGTCACAGGAATGGTTCAAAACATAGACAGTAAGATGAGTCAGTCTTCTTGTACTTAAGTCGACATTGTGCCTTTTGTACTAATTCCGATGCAATTTCTGTGTTTTATCGTCAATAAGAAGGTCCAAGGGATGCAGTAAACCTGAAGTGAAGCATCGGAATCTATAACTAGTGTCACAGGAATGGTTCAAAGCATATACAGTAAGAAAAGTCAGTCGTCTTGTACTTAAGTCGGCATTGAGCCTTTTCTATTTAATTCCGATGCAATTTCTGTGTTTCATCAAGAATAAGAAGGTCAGAGGGATACAGTAAACCTGAAGTGAAGCATCCGAATCTATTACTAGTGTCACAGGAATGATTCAAAACATAGTTAGTAAAAAGAGTCAGTCTTCTTGTACTTAAGTCGGCATTGTGCATTTTGTATTATATCCGATGCAATTTCTGTGTTTCATCGTGAATAAGAAGGTCAGAGGGATACAGTAAACCTGAAGTGAAGTGTCCGAATCTATACTAGTGTCACAGGAATGGTTCAAAACGTAGTCAGTAAAAAGAGTCAGTCTTCTTGTACTTAAGTCGGCATTGTGCCTTTTTCATTTAATTCCGATGCAATTTCTGTGTTTCATCGTCAATAAGAAGGTCAGAGGGATACAGTAAACCTGAAGTGAAGCATCGGAATCTATAACTAGTGTCACAGGAATGGTTCTAATCATAGTCAGTAAGAAGAGTCAGTCTTTTTGTACTTAAGTCGGCATTGTGCCTTTTGTGTTTAATTCCGATGCAATTTCTGTGTTTCATCGACAATAAGAAGGTCCAAGAGATACAGTAAACCTGAAGTGAAGCATCGGAATCTATAACTAGTGTCACAGGAATGGTTCAAAACATAGACAGTAAGATGAGTCAGTCTTCTTGTACTTAAGTCGGCATTGTGCCTTTTGTGTTTAATTCCGATGCAATTTCTGTGTTTCATGGTCAATAAGAGGAGCAGAGGGATACAGTAAACCTGAAGTGAAGCATCGGAATCTATAACTAGTGTCAGAGGAATGGTTCTAATCATAGTCAGTAAGAAGAGTCAGTCTTATTGTACTTAAGTCGGCATTGTGCCTTTTGTGTTTAATTCCGATGCAATTTCTGTGTTTCTTCGCCAATAAGAAGGTCCAAGAGATACAGTCAACCTGAAGTGAAGCATCGGAATATATAACTAGTGTCGCAGGAATGGTTCAAAACATAGCCAGTAAGAAGAGTCAGCCATCTTGTTCTTAAGTAGGCATTGTGGCGTTTCTATTTAATTCCGTTGCAACTCTTGTGTTTCATCGTCAATAAGAAGGTCAGAGGGATACAGTAAACCTGAAGTGAAGCATCGGGATCTATAACTAGAGTCACGGGAATGGTTCAAACTTAGTCAGTAAGAAGAGTCAGTGTTCTTGTACTTAAGTCGGCATTGTGCCTTTTGTGTTTAATTCCGATGCAATTTCTGTGTTTCTTCGTCAATAAGAAGGTCCTAGAGATACAGTAAACCTGAAGTGAAGCATCGGAATATATAACTAGTGTCACAGGAATGCTTCAAAACATAGCCAGTAAGAAGAGTCAGTCATCTTGTACTTAAGTAGGCATTGTGGCGTTTCTATTTAATTCCGTTGCAATTTCTGTGTATAATCGTCAATATGAAGGTCGGAGGGATACAGTAAACCTGAAGAGAAGCATCGGGATCTATAACTAGAGTCACGGGAATGGTTCAAACATAGTCAGTAAGAAGAGTCAGTCTTCTTGTATTTAAGTCGGTATTGTGCCTTTTGTACTAATTCCGATGCAATATCTGTGTTTCATCGTCAATAAGAAGGTCCAAGGGATACAGTAAACCTGAAGTGAAGCATCGGAATCTATAACTAGTGTCACAGGAATGGTTCAAAGCATAGACCGTAAGAAAAGTCAGTCGTCTTGTATTTAAGTCGGCATTGTGCCTTTTCTATTTAATTCCGATGCAATTACTGTGTTTCATCGAGAATAAGAAGGTCAGAGGGATACAGTAAACCTGAAGTGAAGAATCCGAATCTATAACTAGTGTCACAGGAATGATTTAAAACATAGTCAGTAAAAAGAGTCAGTCTTCTTGTACTTAAGTCGGCATTGTGCTTTTTGTATTTAATTCCGATGCAATTTCTGTATTTCATCGCGAATAAGAAGGTCAGAGGGATACAGTAAACTTGAAGTGAAGCATCCGAATCCATAACTAGTGTCACAGGAATGGTTCAAAACGTAGTCAGTAAAAGGAGTCAGTCTTCTTGTACTTAAGACGGCGTTGTGCCTTTTTCATTTAATTCCGTTGCAATTTCTGTGTTTCATCGTCAATATGAAGGTCAGAGGGATACAGTAAACCTGAAGTGAAGCATCGGAATCTATAACTAGTGTCACAGGAATGGTTCTAATAATAGTCAGCAAGAAGAGTCAGTCTTTTTGTACTTAAGTCGGCATTGTGCCTTTTGTGTTTAATTCCGATGCAATTTCTGTGTTTCATCGTCAATAAGAAGGTTCAAGAGATACAGTAAACCTGAAGTGAAGCATCCGAATCTATAACTAGTGTCACAGGAATGATTCAAAACATAGTCAGTAAAAAGAGTCAGTCTTCTTGTACTTAAGTCGGCATTGTGCCTTTTGTATTTAATTCCGATGCAATTTCTGTATTTCATCGTGAATAAGAAGGTCAGAGGGATACAGTTAACCTGAAGTGGAGCATCCGAATCCATAACTAGTGTCACAGGAATGGTTCAAAACGTAGTCAGTAAAAAGAGTCAGTCTTGTTGTACTTAACACTGCGTTGTGCCTTTTTCATTTAATACCGATGCAATTTCTGTGTTTCATCGTCAATAAGAAGTTCAGAGGGATACAGTAAACCTGAAGTGAAGCATCGGAATCTATAACTAGTGTCACAGGAATGGTTCTAATCATAGTCAGTAAGAAGAGTCAGTCTTTTTGTACTTAAGTCGGCATTGTGCCTTTTGTGTTTAATTCCGATGCAATTTCTGTGTTTCATCGTCAATAAGAAGGTCCAAGAGACACAGTAAACCTGAAGTGAAGCATCGGAATCAATAACTGGTGTCACAGGAATGGTTCAAAACATAGACAGTAAGATGAGTCAGTCTTCTTGTACTTAAGTCGGCATTGTGCCTTTTGTATTTAATTCGGATGCAATTTCTGTGTTTCATCGTCAATAAGAAGATCAAAGGGATACAGTAAACCTGAAGTGAGGCATCGGGGTCTATAACTAGAGTCACGGGAATGGTTCAAACATAGTCAGTAAGAAGGGTCAGTCTTCTTGTACTTAAGTCGGCATTGTGCCTTTTGTACTAATTCCGATGCAATTTCTGTGTTTCATCGTCAATAAGAAGGTCCAAGGGATGCAGTAAACCTGAAGTGAAGCATCGGAATCTATAACTAGTGTCACAGGAATGGTTCAAAGCATAGACAGTAAGAAAAGTCAGTCGTCTTGTACTTAAGTCGGCATTGTGCCTTTTCTATTTAATTCCGATGCAATTTCTGTGTTTCATCAAGAATAAGAAGGTCAGAGGGATACAGTAAACCTGAAGTGAAGCATCCGAATCTATAAGTAGTGTCACAGGAATGATTCAAATCATAGTCAGTAAAAAGAGTCATTCTTCTGGTACTTAAGTCGGCATTGTGCCTTTTGTGTTTAATTCCGATGCAATTTCTGTGTTTCTTCGTCAATAAGAAGGTCCAAGAGATACAGTAAACCTGAAGTGAAGCATCGGAATATATAACTAGTTTCACAGGAATGGATCAAAACATAGCCAGTAAGAAGAGTCAGTCATCTTGTACTTAAGTAGGCATTGTGGCGTTTCTATTTCATTCCGTTGCATTTTCTGTGTTTCATCGTCAATATGAAGGTCGGAGGGATACAGTAAACCTGAAGTGAAGCATCGGGATCTATAACTAGAGTCACGGGAATGGATCAAACTTAGTCAGTATGAAGAGTCAGTCTTCTAGTATTTAAGTCGGCATTGTGCCTTTTATACTAATTCCGATGCAATATCTGTGTTTCATCGTCAATAAGAAGGTCCAAGGGATACAGTAAACCTGAAGTGAAGCATCGGAATCTATAACTAGTGTCACAGGAATGGTTCAAAGCATAGACCGTAAGAAAAGTGAGTCGTCTTGTACTTAAGCCGGCATTGTGCCTTTTCTATTTAATTCCGATGCAATGTCTGTATTTCATCGTGAATAAGAAGGTCAGAGGGATACAGTAAACCTGAAGTGAAGCATCCGAATCTATTACTAGTGTCACAGGAATGATTCAAAACATAGTCAGTAAAAAGAGTCAGTCTTCTTGTACTTAAGTCGGCATTGTGCATTTTCTACTTAATTCCGATGCAATTTCTGTGTTTCATCGTGAATAAGAAGGTCGGAGGGATACAGTAAACCTGAAGTGAAGTGTCCGAATCTATAATAGTGTCACAGGAATGGTTCAAAACGTAGTCAGTAAAAAGAGTCAGTCTTCATGTACTTAAGTCGGCATTGTGCCTTTTGTGTTTAATTCCGATGCAATTTCTGTGTTTCTTCGTCAATAAGAAGGTCCAAGAGATACAGTAAACCTGAAGTGAAGCATCGGAATATATAACTAGTTTCACAGGAATGGATCAAAACATAGCCAGTAAGAAGAGTCAGTCATCTTGTACTTAAGTAGGCATTGTGGCGTTTCTATTTCATTCCGTTGCATTTTCTGTGTTTCATCGTCAATATGAAGGTCGGAGGGATACAGTAAACCTGAAGTGAAGCATCGGGATCTATAACTAGAGTCACGGGAATGGATCAAACTTAGTCAGTATGAAGAGTCAGTCTTCTAGTATTTAAGTCGGCATTGTGCCTTTTATACTAATTCCGATGCAATATCTGTGTTTCTTCGTCAATAAGAAGGTCCAAGAGATACAGTAAACCTGAAGTGAAGCATCGGAATATATAACTACTGTCGTAATAATGGTTCAAAACATAGCCAGTAAGAAGAGTCAGCCATCATGTTCTTAAGTAGGCATTGTGGCGTTTCTATTTAACTCCGTTGCAACTCTTGTGTTTCATCGTCAATAAGAAGGTCAGAGGGATACAGTAAACCTGAAGTGAAGCATCGGGATCTATAACTAGAGTCACGGGAATGGTTCAAACATAGTCAGTAAGAAGAGTCAGTGTTCTTGTACTTAAGTCGGCATTGTGCCTTTTGTGTTTAATTCCGATGCAATTTCTGTGTTTCTTCGTCAATAAGAAGGTCCAAGAGATACAGTAAACCTGAAGTGAAGCATCGGAATATAAAACTAGTGTCACAGGAATGCTTCAAAACATAGCCAGTAAGAAGAGTCAGTCATCTTGTACTTAAGTAGGCATTGTGGCTTTTCTATTTAATTCCGTTGCAATTTCTGTGTTTAATCGTCAATATGAAGGTCGGAGGGATACAGTAAACCTGAAGTGAAGCATCGGGATCTATAACTAGAGTCACGGGAATGGTTCAAACATAGTCAGTAAGAAGAGTCAGTCTTCTTGTATTTAAGTCGTCATTGTGCCTTTTGTACTAATTCCGATGCAATATCTGTGTTTCATCGTCAATAAGAAGGTCCAAGGGATACAGTAAACCTGAAGTGAAGCATCGGAATCTATAACTAGTGTCACAGGAATGGTTCAAAGCATAGACCGTAAGAAAAGTCAGTCGTCTTGTACTTAAGTCGGCATTGTGCCTTTTCTATTTAATTCCGATGCAATTACTGTGTTTCATCGAGAATAAGAAGGTCAGAGGGATACAGTAAACCTGAAGTGAAGCATCCGAATCTATAACTAGTGTCACAGGAATGATTCAAAACATAGTCAGTAAAAAGAGTCAGTCTTCTTGTACTTAAGTCGGCATTGTGCCTTTTGTATTTAATTCCGATGCTTTTTCTGTATTTCATCGTGAATAAGATGGTCAGAGGGATACAGTTAACCTGAAGTGAAGCATCCGAATCCATAACTAGTGTCACAGGAATGGTTCAAAACGTAGTCAGTAGAAAGAGTCAGTCTTCTTGTACTTAAGACGGCGTTGTGCCTTTTTCATTTAATTCCGATGCAATTTCTGTGTTCATCGTCAATAAGAAGTTCTGAGGGATACAGTAAACCTGAAGTGAGGCATCGGAATCTATAACTAGTGTCACAGGAATGGTTCTAATCGTAGTCAATAAAAAGAGTCAGTCTTTTTGTACTTAAGTCGGCATTGTGCCTTTTGTGTTTAATTCCGATGCAATTTCTGTGTTTCATCGTCAATAAGAAGGTCCAAGAGATACAGTAAACCTGAAGTGAAGCATCGGAATCAATAACTGGTGTCACAGGAATGGTTCAAAACATAGACAGTAAGATGAGTCAGTCTTCTTGTACTTAAGTCGGCATTGTGCCTTTTGTATTTAATTCCGATGCAATTTCTGTGTTTCATCGTCAATAAGAAGATCAAAGGGATACAGTAAACCTGAAGTGAGGCATCGGGATCTATAACTAGAGTCACGGGAATGGTTCAAACATAGTCAGTAAGAAGAGTCAGTCTTCTTGTACTTAAGTCGGCATTGTGCCTTTTGTACTAATTCCGATGCAATTTCTGTGTTTCATCGTCAATAAGAAGGTCCAAGGGATGCAGTAAACCTGAAGTGAAGCATCGGAATCTATAACTAGTGTCACAGGAATGGTTCAAAGCATAGACAGTAAGAAAAGTCAGTCGTCTTGTACTTAAGTCGGCAATGTGCCTTTTCTATTTAATTCCGATGCAATTTCTGTGTTTCATCAAGAATACGAAGGTCAGAGGGATACAGTAAACCTGAAGTGAAGCATCCGAATCTATAAGTAGTGTCACAGGAATGATTCAAAATATAGTCAGTAAAAAGAGTCAGTCTTCTTGTACTTAAGTCGGCATTGTGACTTTTGTGTTGAATTCCGATGCAATTTCTGTGTTTCTTCGTCAATAAGAAGGTCCAAGAGATACAGCAAACCTGAATTGAAGCATCGGAATATATAACTAGTGTCACAGGAATGGTTCAAAGCATAGACCGTAAGAAAAGTCAGTCGTCTTGTACTTATGTCGGCATTGTGCCTTTCTATTTAATTCCGATGCAATTACTGTGTTTCATCGAGAATAAGAAGGACAGAGGGATACAGTAAACCTGAAGTGAAGCATCCGAATCTATAACTAGTGTCACAGTAATGATTCAAAACATAGTCAGTAAAGAGAGTCAGTCTTATTGTACTTAAGTCGGCATTGTGCCTTTTGTATTTAATTCCGATGCAATGTCTGTATTTCATCGTGAATAAGAAGGTCAGAGGGATACAGTAAACCTGAAGTGAAGCATCCGAATCCATAACTAGTGTCACAGGAATGGTTCAAAACGTAGTCAGTAAAAAGAGTCAGTCTTCTTGTACTTAAGACGGCGTTGTGCCTTTTTCATTTAATTCCGATGCAATTTCTGTGTTTCATCGTCAATAAGAAGGTCAGAGGGATACAGTAAACCTGAAGTGAAGCATCGGAATCTATGACTAGTGTCACAGGAATGGTTCTAATCATAGTCAAAAAGAAGAGTCAGTCTTTTTGTACTTAAGTCGGCATTGTGCCTTTTGTGTTTAATTCCGATGCAATTTCTGTGTTTCATCGTCAATAAGAAGGTCAGAGGGATACAGTAAACCTGAAGTGAAGCATCGGAATCTATAACTAGTGTCACAAGAATGGTTCTAAACGTAGTCAGTAAGAAGAGTCAGTCTTTTTGTACTTAAGTCGGAATTGTGCCTTTTGTGTTTAATTCCGATGCAATTTCTGTTTTCATCGTCAATAAGAAGGTCCAAGAGATACAGTAAACCTGAAGTGAAGCATCGGAATCAATAACTGGTGTCACAGGAATGGTTCAAAGCATAGACAGTAAGATGAGTCAGTCTTCTTGTACTTATGTCGGCATTGTGCCTTTTGTATTTAATTCCGATGCAATTTCTGTGTTTCATCGTCAATAAGAAGATCAAAGATATACAGAAAACCTGAAGTGAGGCATCGAGATCTATAACTAGAGTCACGGGAATGTTTGAAACATAGTCAGTAAGAAGAGTCAGTCTTCTTGTACATAAGTCGGCATTGTGCCTTTTCTATTTAATTCCGATGGAATTTCTGTGTTTCATCGAGAATAAGAATGTCAGAGGGATACAGTAAACCTGAAGTGAAGCATCCGAATCTATAAGTAGTGTAACAGGAATGATTCAAAACATAGTCAGTAAAAAGAGTCAGTCTTCTTGTACTTAAGTCGGCATTGTGCCTTTTGTGTTTAATTCCGATGCAATTTCTGTGTTTCTTCGTCAATAAGAAGGTCCATGAGATACAGTAAATCTGAAGTGAAGCATCGGAATATATAACTAGTGTCACAGGAATGGATCAAAACATAGCCAGTAAGAAGAGTCAGTCATCTTGTACTTAAGTAGGCATTGTGGCGTTTCTATTTAATTCCGTTGCAATTTCTGTGTTTAATCTTCAATATGAAGGTCGGAGGGATACAGTAAACCTGAAGTGAAGCATCGGGATCTATAACTAGAGTCACGGGAATGGTTCAAACATAGTCAGTAAGAATAGTCAGTCTTCTTGTATTTAAGTCGGCATTGAGCCTTTTGTACTAATTCCGATGCAATATCTGTGTTTCATCGTCAATAAGAAGGTCCAAGGGAAACAGTAAACCTCAAGTGAAGCATCGGAATCTAAAAGTCGTCTCACAGGAAAGGTTCAAAACATAGACAGTAAGAAGTGTCAGCCTTATTGTACTTAAGTCGGCATTGTGCCTTTTGTGTTTGATTCCGATGCAATGTCTGTGTTTCATCGTGAATACGAAGGTCCAAGGGGTACAGTAAACCTGAGGTGAAGTATCGGAATCTAAAACTAGTCTCACAGGAGAGATTCAAAACATAGACTGTAAGAAGAGTCAGTCTTCTTTTACTTAAGTCGGCATTGTGCCTTTTGTATTTAATTCCGATGCAATTTTGTGTTTCATCGTCAATAAGAAGGTCAGAGGGATACAGTAAACCTGAAGTGAAGCATCGGAATCTATAACTAGTGTCACAGGAATGGTTCTAATCATAGTCAGTAAGAAGAGTCAGTCTTTTTGTACTTAAGTCGGCATTGTGCCTTTTGTGTTTAATTCCGATGCAATTTCTGTGTTTCTTCGTCAATAAGAAGGTCCAAGAGATACAGTAAACCTGAAGTGAAGCATCGGAATATATAACTAGTGTCACTGGAATGGTTCAAAACATAGCCAGTAAGAAGAGTCAGCCATCTTGTTCTTAAGTAGGCATTGTGGTGTTTCTATTTAATTCCGTTGCAATTCGTGTGTTTCATCGTCAATAAGAAGGTCAGAGAGCTACAGAAAACATGAAGTGAAGCATCGGGATCTATAACTAGAGTCACGGGAATGGTTCCAACATAGTCAGTAAGAAGAGTCAGTCTTCTTGTACTTAAGTCGGCATTGTGCCTTTTGTACTAAATCCGATGCAATTTCTGTGTTTCATCGCCAATAAGAAGGTCCAAGGGATGCAGTAAACCTGAAGTGAAGCATCGGAATCTATAACTAGTGTCACAGGAATGGTTCAAAGCATAGACTGTAAGAAAAGTCAGTCGTCTTGTACTTAAGTCGGCATTGTGCCTTTTCTATTTAATTCCGATGCAATTTCTGTGTTTCATCGAGAATAAGAAGGTCAGAGGGATACAGTAAACCTGAAGTGAAGCATCCGAATCTATAACTAGTGTCACAGGAATGATTCAAAACATAGTCAGTAAAAAGAGTCAGTCTTCTTGTACTTAAGTCGGCATTGTGCATTTTGTATTTAATTCCGATGCAATTTCTGTGTTTCATCGTGAATAGGAAGGTCAGAGGGATACAGTAAACCTGAAGTGAAGCATCCGAATCTATAACTAGTGTCACAGGAATGGTTCAAAACGTAGTCAGTAAAAACAGTTAGTCTTCTTGTACTTAAGTCGGCATTGTGCCTTTTTCATTTAATTCCGATGCAATTTCTGTGTTTCATCGTCAATAAGTAGGTCAGAGGGATACAGTAAACCTGAAGTGAAGCATCGGAATCTATAACTAGTGTCACAGGAATGGTTCTAATCATAGTCAGCAAGAAGAGTCAGTCTTTTTGATCTTAAGTCGGCATTGTGCCTTTTGTGTTTAATTCCGATACAATTTCTGTGTTTCATCGTCAATAAGAAGGTTCAAGAGATACAGTAAACCTGAAGTGAAGCATCGGAATCTATAACTAGTGTCACAGGAATGGTTCAAAACATAGACAGTAAGATGAGTCAGTCTTCTTGTACTTAAGTCGGCATTGTGCCTTTTGTATTTAATTCCGATGCAATTTCTGTGTTTCATCGTCAATAAGTGGATCAGAGGGATACAGTAAACCTGAAGTGAAGCATCGGAATCTATATCTATTGTCACAGGAATGGTTCAAAACATAGACAGTAGGAAGAGTCAGTCTTCTTGTACTTAACTCGGCATTGTGCCTTTTGTATTTAATCCCGTTGCAATATCTGTGTTTCATCGTCAATGAGAAGGTCCAAGGGATACAGTAAACCTGAAGTGAAGCATCGGAATCTATAACTAGTGTCACAGGAATGGTTTAAAACATAGACAGTAAGAAGAGTCAGTCTTCTTGTACTTAAGTCGGCATTGTGCCTTTTGTATTTAAATCCGATGCAATTTCTGGGTTTCATCGTCAATAAGAAGGTGCAAGGGATACAGTAAACCTGAAGTGAAGCATCGGAATTATAAACTGGTCTCACAGGAATGGTTCAAAACATAGACAGTAAGATGAGTCAGTCTTCTTGTTTTTGGTCTTCATTGTGACTTATGTATTTAATTCCGATGCAGTTTCTGTGTTTCATCGTCAATAAGAAGGTCCAAGGGAAACAGTAAACCGGAAGTGAAGCATCGGAATCTAAAAGTCGTCTCGCAGGAAGGGTTCAAAACATAGACAGTAAGAAGTGTCAGCCTTATTGTACTTAAGTCGGCATTGTGCCTTTTGTGTTTGATTCGAATGCAATCTCTGTGTTTCATCGTGAATACGAAGGTCCAAGGGGTACAGTTAACCTGAGGTGAAGTATCGGAATCTAAAACTGGTCTCACAGGAGAGATTCAAAACATAGACAGTAGGAAGATCAGTCTTCTTGTACTTAAGTCGGCATTGTGCCTTTTGTATTTAATTCCGATGCTATTTATGTGTTTCATCGTCAATAAGAAGGTCAGAGGGATACAGTAAACCTGAAGTGAAGCATCGGAATCTATAACTAGTGTCACAGGAATGGTTCTAATCATAGTCAGTAAGGAGAGTCAGTCTCTTTGTACTTAAGACGGCATTGTGCATTTTGTGTTTAATTCCGATGCAATTTCTGTGTTTCTTCGTCAATAAGAAGGTCCAAGAGATACAGTAAACCTGAAGTGAAGCATCGGAATCTATAACTAGTGTCACAGGAATGGTTCAATACATAGCCATTGAGGAGAGTCAATCATCTTGTACTTAAGTAGGCATTGTGGCGTTTCTATTTAATTCCGTTGGAGTATCTGAGTTTCATCGTCAATAAGAAGGTCAGAGGGATACAGTAAACCTGAAGTGAAGCATCGGGATCTATAACTAGAGTCAGGGGAATGGGTCAAACATAGTCAGTAAGAAGAGTCAGTCTTCTTGTACTTAAGTCGGCATTGTGCCTTTCGTATTTAATTCCTATGCAATTTCTGTGTTTCATCGTCAATAAGAAGGTCAAAGGGATACAGTAAACCTGAAGTGAAGCATCGGAATCTATAACTAGTGTCACAGGAATGGTTCAAAGCATAGACAGTAAGAAAAGCCAGTCGTCTTGTACTTAAGTCGGCATTGTGACTTTTCTATTTAATTCCGATGCAATTTCTGTGTTACATCGTGAATAAGAAGGTCAGAGGGATACATTAAACCTGAAGTGAAGCATCCTAATCTATAACTGTTGTCACAGGAATGGTTCAAACATAGTCAGTAAAAAGAATCAGTCTTCTTGTACTTAAGTCGGTATTGTGCTTTTGTATTTAATTCCGATGCAATTTCTGTGTTGCATCGTCAATAAGGAGGTCCAAGGGATACAGTAAACCTGAAGTGAAGCATAGGAATCTATAACTAGTGTCACAGGAATGGTTCAAAGCATAGTCAGTAAGAACAGTCAGTCTTCTTACCCTTAAGTCGGCTTTGTGCCTTTTTTATTTAATTCCGATGCAATTTCTGTGTTTCATCGTCAATAAGACGGTCCAAGGGATACAGTAAACCTGGAGTGTAGCATCGGAATCTATAACAAGTGTCACAGGAATGGTTCAAAACATAGATAGTAGGAAGAGTCAGTCTTCTTGTACTGAAGTCGGCATTGTGCCTTTTGTATTTAATTTCGATGCAATTTCTGTGTTTCATTGTCAATAAGAAGGTCAAAGGGATACATTAAACCTGGAGTGAAGCATCGGAATCTATAATTAGTGTCACAGGATTGGTTCAAAACATAGTAAGTAAGAAGAGACAGTCTTGTTGTACTTAAGTCATCACTGTGCATTTTCTATTTAATTCTGATCCTATTTCTGTGTTTCATCGTCAATAAGAAGGTCCAGGGGATACAGTAAACCTGGAGTGAAGCATCGGAATCTATAACTAGTGTCCCAGGAATGGTTCAAAGCATTGACAGTAAGAAGAGTCAGACTTCTTTTACTTTAGTCGGCATTGTGCCTTTTGTAATTAATTCCGATGCAATTTCTGTGTTTCAACGTCAATAAGAAGGTCAGAGGGATACAGTAAACCTGAAGTGAAGCATCGGAATCTAAAACTAGTGTCACAGGAATGGTTCAAAGCATAGACAGTAGGAAGAGTCAGTCTTCTTGTACTTAACTCGGCATTGTGCCTTTTCCATTTAATTCCGATGCAATATCTGTGTTTCTTCGTCAATGAGAAGGTCCAAGGGATACAGTAAACCTGAAGTGAAGCATCGGAATCTATAACTAGTGTCACAGGAATGGTTTAAAACATAGACAGTAAGAAGAGTCAGTCTTCTTGTACTTAAGTCGGCATTGTGCCTTTTGTGTTTAATTCCGATGCAATTTCTGTGTTTCATCGTCAATAAGACGGTCCAAAGGTTACAGTAAACCTGAAGTGAAGCATCGGAATTATAAACTGGTCTCACAGGAATGGTTCAAAACATAGACAGTAAGATGGGTCAGTCTTCTTGTATTTTGGTCTTCATTGTGACTTATGTATTTAATTCCGATGCAGTTTCTGTGTTTCGTCGTCAATAAGAAGGTCCAAGGGAAACAGTAAACCTGAAGTGAAGCATCGGAATCCAAAAGTCGTCTCACAGGAAGGGTTCAAAACATAGACAGTAAGAAGTGTCAGCCTTATTGTACTTAAGTCGGCATTGTGCCTTTTGTGTTTGATTCGGATGCAATCTCTGTGTTTCATCGTGAATACGAAGGTCCAAGGGGTACAGTTAACCTGAGGTGAAGTATCGGAATCTAAAACTGGTCTCACAGGAGAGATTCAAAACATAGACAGTAAGAAGAGTCAGTCTTCTTGTACTTAAGTCGGCATTGTGCCTTTTGTATTAAATTCCGGTGCTATTTATGTGTTTCATCGTCAATAAGAAGGTCAGAGGGATACAGTAAACCTGAAGTGAAGCATCGGAATCTATAACTAGTGTCACAGGAATGGTTCTAATCATAGTCAGTAAGGAGAGTCAGTCTCGTTGTACTTAAGACGGCATTGTGCCTTTTGTGTTTAATTCCGATGCAATTTCTGTGTTTCTTCGTCAATAAGAAGGTCCAAGAGATACAGTAAACCTGAAGTGAAGCATCGGAATCTATAACTAGTGTCACAGGAATGGTTCAATACATAGCCATTAAGGAGAGTCAATCATCTTGTACTTAAGTAGGCATTGTGGCGTTTCTATTTAATTCCGTTGGAGTATCTGAGTTTCATCGTCAATACGAAGGTCAGAGGGATACAGTAAACCTGAAGTGAAGCATCGGGATCTATAACTAGAGTCAAGGGAATGGTTCAAACATAGTCAGTAAGAAGAGTCAGTCTTCTTGTACTTAAGTCGGCATTGTGCCTTTCGTATTTAATTGCGATGCAATGTCTGTGTTTCATCGTCAAAAAGAAGGTCCAAGGGATACAGTAAACCTGAAGTGAAGCATTGGAATCTATAACTAGGGGCACAGGAATGGTTCAAAGCATAGACAGTAAGAAAAGCCAGTCGTCTTGTACGTAAGTCGGCATTGTGACTTTTCTATTTAATTCCGATGCAATTTCTGTGTTACATCGTGAATAAGAAGGTCAGAGGGATACAGTAAACCTGAAGTGAAGCATCCGAATCTATAACTCTTGTCACAGGAATGGATCAAAACATAGTCAGTAAAAAGAATCAGTCTTCTTGTACTTAAGTCGGCATTGTGCCTTTTGTATTTAATTCCGATGCAATTTCTGTGTTTCATCGTCAATAAGAAGGTCCAAGGGATACAGTAAACCTGGAGTGTAGCATCGGAATCTATAACAAGTGTCACAGGAATGGTTCAAAACATAGATAGTACGAAGAGTCAGTCTTCTTGTACTGAAGTCAGCATTGTGCCTTTTGTATTTAATTCCGATGCAATTTCTGTGTTTCATCAACAATAACATGGTCAGAGGGATACAGTAAACCTGAAGTGAAGCATCGGAATCCAAAACTAGTGTCACAGGAATGGTTCAAAACATAGACAGTAGGAATAGTCAGTCTTCTTGTGTTTAAGTCGATATTGTGCCTTTTGTATTTAATTCCGATGCAATTTCTGTGTTTCATTGTCAATAAGAAGGTCCAAGGTATACAGTAAACCTGAAGTGAAGCATCGCAATCTATAGCTAGTGTCACAGGAATGGTTCAAATCATAGTCAGTAAGAAGAGCCAGTCTTTTTGTCCTTAAGTCGTCATTGTGCCTTTTGTATTTAATTCCGATGCAATTTCTGTGTTTCATCGTCAATAAGAAGGTTCAAGGGATACAGTAAACCTGGAGTGATGCATCGGAATCTATAACTAGTGTCACAGGAATGGTTCAAAACATAGACAGTAAGGAGAGTCAGTCTTCTTGTACTTATGTCGTCATTGTGCCTTTTGTATTTAATTCCGATGCAATTTCTGTGTTTCATCGTCAATAAGAAGGTTCAAGGGATACAGTAAACCTGGAGTGATGCATCGGAATCTATAACTAGTGTCACAGGAATGGTTCAAAACATAGACAGTAAGGAGAGTCAGTCTTCTTGTACTTATGTCGGCATTGTGCCTTTTGTATTTAATTCCGTTGTAATTTCTGTGTTTCATCGTCAATAAGAGGATCAGAGGGATACAGTAAACCTGAAGTGAAGCATCGGAATCTATAACTAGTGTCACAGGAATGGTTCAAAACATAGACAGTAGGAAGAGTCAGTCTTCTTGTACTTAACTCGGCATTGTGCCTTTTGTATTTAATTCCGATGCAATATCTGTGTTTCATCGTCAATGAGAAGGTCCAAGGGATACAGTAAACCTGAAGTGAAGCATCGGAATCTATAACTAGTGTCACAGGAATGGTTCTAATCATAGTCAGTAAGGAGAGTCAGTCTCTTTGTACTTAAGACGGCATTGTGCCTTTTGTGTTTAATTCCGATGCAATTTCTGTGTTTCTTCGTCAATAAGAAGGTCCAAGAGATACAGTAAACCTGAAGTGAAGCATCGGAATCTATAACTAGTGTCACAGGAATGGTTCAATACATAGACATTAAGGAGAGTCAATCATCTTGTACTTAAGTAGGCATTGTGGCGTTTCTATTTAATTCCGTTGGAGTATCTGAGTTTCATCGTCAATAAGAAGGTCAGAGGGATACAGTAAACCTGAAGTGAAGCATCGGGATCTATAACTAGAGTCAGGGGTATGGTTCAAACATAGTCAGTAAAAAGAGTCAGTCTTCTTGTACTGAAGTCGGCATTGTGCCTTTTGTATTAAATTGCGATGCAATTTCTGTGTTTCATTGTCAATAAGAAGGTCAAAGGGATACATTAAACCTGGAGTGAAGCATCGGAATCTATAATTAGTGTCACAGGATTGGTTCAAAACATAGTCAGTAAGAACAGTCAGTCTTCTTACGCTTAAGTCGGCATTGTGCCTTTTTTATTTAATTCCGATGCAATTTCTGTGTTACATCGTGAATAAGAAGGTCAGAGGGATACAGTAAACCTGAAGTGAAGCATCCGAATCTATAACTCTTGTCACAGGAATGGCTCAAAACATAGTCAGTAAAAAGAATCAGTCTTCTTGTACTTAAGTCGGCATTGTGCCTTTTGTACTTAATTCCGATGCAATTTCTGTGTTTCATCGTCAATAAGGAGGTCCAAGGGATACAGTAAACCTGAAGTGAAGCATCGGAATCTATAACTAGTGTCACAGGAATGGTTCAAAACATAGTCAGTAAGAACAGTCAGTCTTCTTACGCTTAAGTCGGCATTGTGCCTTTTTTATTTAATTCCGATGCAATTTCTGTGTTTCATCGTCAATAAGAAGGTCCAAGGAATACAGTAAACCTGGAGTGTAGCCTCGGAATCTATAACAAGTGTCACAGGAATGGTTCAAAACATAGATAGTAGGAAGAGTCAGTCTTCTTGTACTGAAGTCGGCATTGTGCATTTTGTATTTAATTCCGATGCAATTTCTGTGTTTCATCAACAATAACATGGTCCGAGGGATGCAGTAAACCTGAAGTGAAGCATCGCAATCTATAGCTAGTGTCACAGGAATGGTTCAAAACATAGTCAGTAAGAAGAGCCAGTCTTTTTGTCCTTAAGTCGTCATTGTGCCTTTTGTAATTAATTCCGATGCAATTTCTGTGTTTCATCGTCAATAAGAAGGTTCAAGGGATACAGTAAACCTGGAGTGATGCATCGGAATCTATATCTAGTGTCACTGGAATGGTTCAAAGCATAGACAGTAAGGAGAGTCAGTCATCTTGTACTTATGTCGTCATTGTGCCTTTTGTATTTAATTCCGATGCAATTTCTGTGTTTCATCGTCAATAAAAAGGTTCAAGGGATACAGTAAACCTGGAGTGATGCATCGGAATCTATAACTAGTGTCACAGGAATGGTTCAAAACATAGACAGTAAGGAGAGTCAGTCTTCTTGTACTTATGTCGGCATTGTGCCTTTTGTATTTAATTCCGATGTAATTTCTGTGTTTCATCGTCAATAAGAAGGTCAGAGGGATACAGTAAACCTGAAGTGAAGCATCGGAATCTATAACTAGTAACACAGGAATGGTTCAAAGCATAGACAGTAAGAGGAGTCAGTCTTCTTTTACTTATGTCGGCATTGTGCCTTTTCTATTTAACTCCGATGCAATTTATGTGTTTCATCGTCAATAAGAAGGTCCAAGGGATACAGTAAACCTGAAGTGAAGCATCGGAATTATGAACTGGTCTCACAGGAATGGATCAAATCATAGACAGTAAGATGAGTCTATCTTCTTGTATTTAAGTCGGCATTGTGCCTTTTCTATTTAATTCCGTTGCAATTGCTGTGTTTCATCGTCAATAAGAAGGTCCGAGGGATACAGTAAACCTGGAGTGAGGCATCAGAATCTATAACTAGTGTCACAGGAATGGTTTTAAACATAGACAGTAATAAGAGTCAGTCTTCTTGTACTTAAGTCGGCATTGTGCCTTTTGTATTTCACTCCGATGAAATTTCTGTGTTTCATCGTGAACAAGAAGGTCGATGAGATACAGTAGACCTGAATTGAAGCATCGGAATCTATAACTAGTGTCACAGGAATGGTTCAAAACATAGACAGTAAGAAGAGTCAGTCTTCTTGTACTTAAGTGGGTATTGTGCCTTTTGTATTTAATTCCGATGCAATTTCTGTGTTTCATCGTAAATAAGAAGGTCAGAGGGGTACCGTAAACCTGAAGTGAAGCATCGGAATCTATAACTAGAGTCACAGGAATGGTTCAAAACATGGACAGTAAGAAGAGTCAGTCTTCTTGAACTAAAGTCGGCATTGTGCCTTTTGTATTTAATTCCGATGCAATTTCTGTGTTTCATCGTCAATAAGAAGGTCTAAGGGATACAGTAAACCTAAAGTGAAGCATCGGAATCTATAACTAGTGTCACAGGAATGGTTCAATGCATAGACAGTAAGATGAGTCAGCCTTCTTGTACTTAAGTCGGTATTGTGCCTTTTGTATTTAAATCTGATGCAATTTATGTGTCTCATCGTCAATAAGAAGGTCCAGGGGATACAGTAAACCTGAAGTGAAGCATCGGAATTATAAACTGGTCTCACAGGAATGGTTCAAAACAATGACAGTAAGAAGAGTCAGTCTTCTTGTACTTAAGCCGGCATTGTGCCTTTTGTATTTAATTCCGTTGCAATTTCTGTGTTTCATCGTCAATAAGAATTTCCGAGGGATACAGTAGACCTGGAGTGAGGCATCAGAATCTATAACTTGAGTCACAGGAATGGTTTCAAACATAGACTGTAAGAAGAGTCAGTCTTCTTGTACTTAAGTCGGCATTGTGCATTTTGTATTTAATTCCGATGCAATTTTGTGTTTCATCGTCAATAAGAAGGTCAGATGGATACAGTAAACCTGAAGTGACGCATCGGAATCTATAACTAGTGTCACAGGAATGGTTCTAATCATAGTCAGTAAGAAAAGTCAGTCGTCTTGTACTTTAGCCGGCATTGTGCCTTTTGTATTTAATTCCCATGCAATTTCTCTGTTTCATCGCGAATAAGAAGGTCAGAGGGATACAGTAAACCTGAAGTGAAGCATCCGAATCCATAACTAGTGTCACAGGAATGGTTCAAAACGTAGTCAGTAAAAAGAGTCAGTGTTCTTGTACTGAAGTCGGCGTTGTGCCTTTTTCATTTAATTCCGATGCAATTTCTGTGTTTCATCGTCAATAAGAAGGTCAGAGGGGTACAGTAAACCTGAAGTGAAGCATCGGAATCTATAACTAGTGTCACAGGAATGGTTCAAAGCATAGACAGTAAGAAAAGCCAGTCGCCTTGTACTTAAGTCGGCATTGTGACTTTTCTATAAAATTCCGATGCAATTTCTGTGTTACATCGTGAATAAGAAGGTCAGAGGGATACAGTAAACCTGAAGTGAAGCATCCGAATCTATAACTGTTGTCACAGGAATGGTTCAAAGCATAGTCAGCAAAAAGAATTAGTCTTCTTGTACTTAAGTCGGCATTGTGCCTTTTGTATTTAATTCCGATGCAATTTCTGTGTTTCATCGTTAATAAGAAGGTCCAAGAGATACAGTAAACCTGTAGTGAAGCATCGGAATCTAGAACTAGTGACACCGGAACGGTTCAAAACATAGACAGTAGGAAGAGTCAGTCTTCTTGTACTTAACTCGGCATTGTGCCTTTTGTATTTAATTACGATGCAATTTCTGTGCTTCATCGTCAATAAGAAGGTCCAAGGGATACAGTAAACCTGAAGTGAAGCATCGGAATCTATAACTAGTGTCACAGGAATGGTTCAAAGCAAAGACAGTAAGAAAAGCCAGTCGCCTTGTACTTAAGTCGGCATTGTGACTTTTCTATAAAATTCCGATGCAATTTCTGTGTTACATCGTGAATAAGAAGGTCAGAGGGATACAGTAAACCTGAAGTGAAGCATCCGAATCTATAACTGTTGTCACAGGAATGGTTCAAAGCATAGTCAGCAAAAAGAATTAGTCTTCTTGTACTTAAGTCGGCATTGTGCCTTTTGTATTTAATTCCGATGCAATTTCTGTGTTTCATCGTCAATAAGGAGGTCCAAGGGATGCAGTAAACCTGAAGTGAAGCATCGGCATTGTGCCTTTTGTATTTAATTCCGATGCACTTTCTGTGTTTCATCGTCAATAAGGAGGTCCAAGGGATACAGTAAACCTGAAGTGAAGCATCGGAATCCAAAACTAGTGTCTCAGGAATGGTTCAAAACATAGACAGTAGGAATAGTCAGTCTTCTTGTACTTAAGTCGATATTGTGCCTTTTGTATTTAATCCCGATGCTATTTCTGTGTTTCATCGTCAATAAGAAGGTCAGAGGGATACAGTAAACCTGAAGTGAAGCATCGGAATCTATAGCTAGTGTCACAGGAATGGTTCAAAACATAGTCAGTATGAAGAGTCAGTCTCCTTGTCCTTAAGTCGGCATTGTGCCTTTTGTATTTAATTCCGATGCAATTTCTGTGTTTCATCGTCAATAAGAAAGTTCAAGGGATACAGTAAACCTGGGGTGATGCATCGGAATCTATAACTAGTGTCACAGGAATGGTTCAAAGCATAGACAGTAAGGAGAGACAGTCTTCTTGTACTAATGTCGGCATTGTGCCTTTTGTATTTAATTCCGATGTAATTTCTGTGTTTCATCGTCAATAAGAAGGTCAGAGGGATACAGTAAACCTGAAGTGAAGCATCGGAATCTATAACTAGTATCACAGGAATGGTTCAAAACATAGACAGTAAGAGGAGTCAGTCTTCTTTTACTTATGTCGGCATTGTGCCTTTTGTATTTCACTCCGATGCAATTTCTGTGTTTCATCGTGAATAAGAAGGTCGATGGGATACAGTAGACCTGAATTGAAGCATCGGAATCTATAACTAGTGACACCGGAATTGTTCAAATCATAGACAGTAAGATGAGTCAGTCTTCTTGTACTTAAGTCGGCATTGTGCCTTTTGTATTAAATTCCGATTTAATTTCTGTGTTTCATCGTCGATGAGAAGATCAGAGGGATACAGAAAACCTGAAGTAAAGCATCGGAATCTAGAACTAGTGTCACAGGAATTGTTCAAATCATAGACAGTAGGAAGAGTCAGTCTTCTTGTACATAAGTCGGCATTGGGCCTTTTGTGTTTAATTCCGATGCAATTTCTGTATTTCATCGTCAATAAGAAGGTCCAAGAGATACAGTAAACCTGAAGTGATGCATCGCAATTATAAACTGGTCTCACAGGAATGGATCAAAACATAGACAGTAAGATGAGTCAGTCGTCTTGTATTTTGGTCTTCATTGTGACTTATGTATTTAATTCCGATGCAATTTCTGTGTTTCATCGTCAATAAGTAGGTCTAAGGGAAGCAGTAAACCTGAAGTGAAGCATCAGAATCTAAAAGTCGTCGCACAGGAAAGGTTCAAAACATAGACAGTAAGAAGTGTCAGCCTTATTGTACTTAAGTCGGCATTGTGCGTTTTGTGTTTGATTCCGGTGCAGTCTCTGTATTTCATCGTGAATACGAAGGTCCAAGGGGTACAGTAAACCTGAGATGAAGTATCGGAATCTAAAATTGGTCTCACAGGAAGGATTCAAAACATAGACAGTAAGAAGAGTCAGTCTTCTTGTACTGAAGTCGGCATTGTGCATTTTGTATTTAATTCCGATGCAATTTTGTGTTTCATCGTCAATAAGAAGGTCAGAGGGATACAGTAAACCTGAAGTGAAGCATCGGAATCTATAACTAGTGACACCGGAATGGTTCGAAACATAGACAGTAAGATGAGTCAGTCTTCTTGTACTTAAGTCGGCATTGTGCCTTTTGTATTAAATTGCGATGCAATTTCTGTGTTTCATCGTCAAAAGGAAGATCAGAGGGATACAGTAAACCTGAAGTAAAGCATCGGGATCTAGAACTAGTGTCACAGGAATGGTTCAAAACATAGACAGTAGGAAGAGTCAGTCTTCTTGTACTTAAGTCGGCATTGTGCCTTTTGTATTTAATTACGATGCAATTTCTGTGCTTCATCGTCAATACGAAGGTCCAAGGGATACATTAATCCTGAAGTGAAGCATCGGAATCTATAACTAGTGTCACAGGAATGGTTCAAAACATAGGCATTAAGAAGAGTCAGTTTTCTTGTACTTAAGTCGGCATTGTGCTTTTTGTATTTAATTCCGTTGCAATTTCTGTGCTTCTTCGTCAATAAGAAGGTCCAAGGGATACAGTAAACTTGAAGTGAAGCTCGGAATTATAAAATGGTCTCACAGGAAAGGATCAAAACATAGACGGTAAGATGAGTCAGTCGTCTTGTATTTAGGTCTTCATTGTGACTTATGTATTTAATTCCGATGCAATTTCTGTGTTTCATCGTCAATAAGAAGGTCCAAGGGAAACAGTAAACCAGAAGTGAAGCATCGGAATCTAAAAGACGTCGCACCGGAAAGGTTCGAAACATAGACAGTAAGAAGTGTCAGCCTTATTGTACTTAAGTCGGCATTGTGCCTTTTGTGTTTGATTCCGGTGCAGTCTCTGTGTTTCATCGTGAATACGAAGGTCCAAGGGGTACAGTAAACCTGAGGTGAAGTATCGGAATCTAAAATTGGTCTCACAGGAAGGATTCAAGACATAGACAGTAGGAAGAGTCAGTCTTCTTGTACTTAAGTCGGCATTGTGCATTTTGTATTTAATTCCGATGCAATTTTGTGTCTCATCGTCAATAAGAAGGTCAGAGGGATACAGTAAACCTGAAGTGAAGCATCGGAATCTATAACTAGTGCCACAGGAATGGTTCTAATCATACTCAGTATGAAGAGTCAGTCTTTTTGTACTTAAGTCGGCATTGTGCCTTTTGTGTTTAATTCCGATGCAGTTTCTGTGTTTCTTCGTCAATAAGAAGGTCCAAGAGATACAGTAAACCTGAGTTGAAACATCGGAATATATTACTAGTGTCACAGGAATGGTTCAAAACATAGTCACTAAGAAGAGTCAGTCTTCTTGTATTTAAGTCGGCATTGTGCCTTTTGTATTTAATTCCGTTGCAATTTCTGTGTTTCATCGTCAATAACAAGGTCCGAGGGATACAGTAAACCTGGAGTGAGGCATCAGAATCTATAACTAGTGTCATAGGAATGGTTTTAAACATAGACAGTAAAAAGAGTCAGTGTTCTTGTACTTAAGTCGGTATTGTGCCTTTTGTATTTAATTCTGATGGAATTTCTGTGTTTCATCGTCAATAAGAAGGTCAGAGGGATACAGTAAACCTGAAGTGTAGCATCGGAATCTAGAACTAGTGTCACAGGAATGGTTCAAATCATAAAGAGTAAGAAGAGTCGGTCTTCTTGAACTAAAGTCGGCATTGTGCCTTTTGTATTTAATTCCGACGCAATTTCTGTATTTCATCGTCAATAAGAAGGTCTAAGGGATACAGTAAACCTAAAGTGAAGCATCGGAATCTATAACTAGTGTCACAGGAATGGTTCAAAACATAGACAGTAAGAAGAGTCAGCCTTCTTGTACTTAAGTCGGTATTGTGCCTTTTGTATTTAATTCTGATGCAATTTCTGTGTTTCATCGTCAATAAGAAGGTCAGAGGGATACAGTAAACCCGAAGTGTAGCATCGGAATCTAGAACTAGTGTCACAGGAATGGTTCAAACATAGACAGTAAGAAGAGTCAGTCTTCCTGTACTTAAGTCGGCATAGTGCCTTTTGTATTTAATTCCGAAGCAATTTATGTGTTTCATCGTCTATAAGCAGGTCCAAGGGATACAGTAAACCTGAAGTGAAGCATCAGAATCTATAACTAGTGTCACAGGAATGGTTCAAAACATAGTCAGTAAGAAGTGTCAGTCTTCTTGTACTTAAGTCGGCATTGTGCCTTTTGTATTTAACTCCGTTGTAATTTCTGTGTTTCATCGTCAATAAGAATTTCCGAGGAATACAGTAAACCTGGAGTGAGGCATCAGAATCTATAACTAGTGTCACAGGAATGGTTCAAAACATAGACAGTAAGAAGTGTCAGCCTTATTGTACTTAAGTCGGCATTGTGCCTTTTGTGTTTGATTCCGGTGCAGTCTCTGTGTTTCATCGTGAATACGAAGGTCCAAGGGGTACAGTAAACCTGAGGTGAAGTATCGGAATCTGAAATTGGTCTCACAGGAAGGATTCAAAACATAGAAAGTAAGAAGAGTCAGTCTTCTTGTACTTAAGTCGGCATTGTGCATTTTGTATTTAATTCCGATGCAATTTTATGTTTCTTCGTCAATAAGAAGGAACAGAAGGATACAGTAAACCTGAAGTGAAGCATCGGAATCTATAACTAGTGTCACAGGAATGGTACTAATCATAGTCAGTAAGAAGAGTCAGTCTTTTTGTGCTTAAGTCGGCATTGTGCCTTTTGTGTTTAATACCGATGTAATTTCTGTGTTTCATCGTCAATAAGAAGGTCCAAGAGATACAGTAAACCTGAAGTGAAGCATCGGAATCTATAACTAGTGACACCGGAATGGTTCAAAACATAGACAGTAGGAATAGTCAGTCTTCTTGTACTTAAGTCGATATTGTGCCTTTTGTATTTAATCCCGATGCTATTTCTGTGTTTCATCGTCAATAAGAAGGTCAGAGGGATACAGTAAACCTGAAGTGAAGCATCGGAATCTATAGCTAGTGTCACAGGAATGGTTCAAAACATAGTCAGTAAGAAGAGTCAGTCTCTTTGTCCTTAAGTCGGCATTGTGCCTTTTGTATTTAATTCCGATGCAATTTCTGTGTTTCATCGTCAATAAGAAAGTTCAAGGGATACCATAAACCTGGGGTGATGCATCGGAATCTATAACTAGTGTCACAGGAATGGTTCAAAGCATAGACAGTAAGGAGAGTCAGTCTTCTTGTACTAATGTCGGCATTGTGCCTTTTGTATTTAATTCCGATGTAATTTCTGTGTTTCATCGTCAATAAGAAGGTCAGAGGGATACAGTAAACCTGAAGTGAAGCATCGGAATCTATAACTAGTATCACAGGAATGGTTCAAAACATAGACAGTAAGAGGAGTCAGTCTTCTTTTACTTATGTCGGCATTGTGCCTTTTGTATTTCACTCCGATGCAATTTCTGTGTTTCATCGTGAATAAGAAGGTCGATGGGATACAGTAGACCTGAATTGAAGCATCGGAATCTATAACTAATGTCACAGGAATGGTTCAAAACATAGTCACTAAGAAGAGTCAGTCTTCTTGTATTTAAGTCGGCATTGTGCCTTTTGTATTTCACTCCGATGCAATTTCTGTGTTTCATCGTGAATAAGAAGGTCGATGGGATACAGTAGACCTGAATTGAAGCATCGGAATCTATAACTAGTGACACCGGAATTGTTCAAATCATAGACAGTAAGATGAGTCAGTCTTCTTGTACTTAAGTCGGCATTGTGCCTTTTGTATTAAATTCCGATTTAATTTCTGTGTTTCATCGTCGACGAGAAGATCAGAGGGATACAGAAAACCTGAAGTAAAGCATCGGAATCTAGAACTAGTGTCACAAGAATTGTTCAAAACATAGATGGTAGGAAGAGTCAGTCTTCTTGTACTTAAGTCGGCATTGTGCCTTTTGTGTTTAATTCCGATGCAATTTCTGTGTTTCATCGTCAATAAGAAGGTCCAAGAGATACAGTAAACCTGAAGTGAAGCATCGCAATTATAAACTGGTCTCACAGGAATGGATCAAAACATAGACAGTAAGATGAGTCAGTCGTCTTGTACTGAAGTCGGCATTGTGCATTTTGTATTTAATTCCGATGCAATTTTGTGTTTCATCGTCAATAAGAAGGTCAGAGGGATACAGTAAACCTGAAGTGAAGCATCGGAATCTATAACTAGTGACACCGGAATGGTTCAAACATAGACAGTAAGATGAGTCAGTCTTCTTGTACTTAAGTCGGCATTGTGCCTTTTGTATTAAATTGCGATGCAATTTCTGTGTTTCATCGTCAATAGGAAGATCAGAGGGATACAGTAAACCTGAAGTAAAGCATCGAGATCTAGAACTAGTGTCACAGGAATGGTTCAAAACATAGACAGTAGGAAGGGTCAGTCTTCTTGTACTTAAGTCGGCATTGTGCTTTTGTATTTAATTACGATGCAATTTCTGTGCTTCATCGTCAATACGAAGGTCCAAGGGATACAGTAATCCTGAAGTGAAGCATCGGAATCTATAACTAGTGTCACAGGAATGGTTCAAAACATAGGCATTAAGAAGAGTCAGTTTTCTTGTACTTAAGTCGGCATTGTGCCTTTTGTATTTAATTCCGTTGCAATTTCTGTGCTTCTTCGTCAATAAGAAGGTCCAAGGGATACAGTAAACTTGAAGTGAAGCTCGGAATTATAAACTGGTCTCACAGGAAAGGATCAAAACATAGACAGTAAGATGAGTCAGTCGTCTTGTATTTAGGTCTTCATTGTGACTTATGTATTTAATTCCGATGCAATTTCTGTGTTTCATCGTCAATAAGAAGGTCCAAGGGAAACAGTAAACCAGAAGTGAAGCATCGGAATCTAAAAGACGTCGCACCGGAAAGGTTCGAAACATAGACAGTAAGAAGTGTCAGCCTTATTGTACTTAAGTCGGCTTTGTGCCTTTTGTGTTTGATTCCGGTGCAGTCTCTGTGTTTCATCGTGAATACGAAGGTCCAAGGGGTACAGTAAACCTGAGGTGAAGTATCGGAATCTAAAATTGGTCTCACAGGAAGGATTCAAGACATAGACAGTAGGAAGAGTCAGTCTTCTTGTACTTAAGTCGGCATTGTGCATTTTGTATTTAATTCCGATGCAATTTTGTGTCTCATCGTCAATAAGAAGGTCAGAGGGATACAGTAAACCTGAAGTGAAGCATCGGAATCTATAACTAGTGCCACAGGAATGGTTCTAATCATACTCAGTATGAAGAGTCAGTCTTTTTGTACTTAAGTCGGCATTGTGCCTTTTGTGTTTAATTCCGATGCAGTTTCTGTGTTTCTTCGTCAATAAGAAGGTCCAAGAGATACAGTAAACCTGAGTTGAAACATCGGAAAATATAACTAGTGTCACAGGAATGGTTCAAAACATAGTCACTAAGAAGAGTCAGTCTTCTTGTATTTAAGTCGGCATTGTGCCTTTTGTATTTAATTCCGTTGCAATTTCTGTGTTTCATCGTCAATAAGAAGGTCCGAGGGATACAGTAAACCTGGAGTGAGGCATCAGAATCTATAACTAGTGTCATAGGAATGGTTTTAAACATAGACAGTAAAAAGAGTCAGTGTTCTTGTACTTAAGTCGGTATTGTGCCTTTTGTATTTAATTCTGATTGAATTTCTGTGTTTCATCGTCAATAAGAAGGTCAGAGGGATACAGTAAACCTGAAGTGTAGCATCGGAATCTAGAACTAGTGTCACAGGAATGGTTCAAATCATAAAGAGTAAGAAGAGTCGGTCTTCTTGAACTAAAGTCGGCATTGTGCCTTTTGTATTTAATTCCGACGCAATTTCTGTATTTCATCGTCAATAAGAAGGTCTAAGGGATACAGTAAACCTAAAGTGAAGCATCGGAATCTATAACTAGTGTCACAGGAATGGTTCAAAACATAGACAGTGAGAAGAGTCAGCCTTCTTGTACTTAAGTCGGTATTGTGCCTTTTGTATTTAATTCTGATGCAATTTCTGTGTTTCATCGTCAATAAGAAGGTCAGAGGGATACAGTAAACCCGAAGTGTAGCATCGGAATCTAGAACTAGTGTCACAGGAATGGTTCAAACATAGACAGTAAGAAGAGTCAGTCTTCCTGTACTTAAGTCGGCATAGTGCCTTTTGTATTTAATTCCGAAGCAATTTATGTGTTTCATCGTCTATAAGCAGGTCCAAGGGATACAGTAAACCTGAAGTGAAGCATCAGAATCTATAACTAGTGTCACAGGAATGGTTCAAAACATAGTCAGTAAGAAGTGTCAGTCTTCTTGTACTTAAGTCGGCATTGTGCCTTTTGTATTTAATTCCGTTGTAATATCTGTGTTTCATCGTCAATAAGAATTTCCGAGGAATACAGTAAACCTGGAGTGAGGCATCAGAATCTATAACTAGTGTCACAGGAATGGTTCAAAACATAGACAGTAAGAAGTGTCAGCCTTATTGTACTTAAGTCGGCATTGTGCCTTTTGTGTTTGATTCCGGTGCAGTCTCTGTGTTTCATCGTGAATACGAAGGTCCAAGGGGTACAGTAAACCTGAGGTGAAGTATCGGAATCTGAAATTGGTCTCACAGGAAGGATTCAAAACATAGACAGTAAGAAGAGTCAGTCTTCTTGTACTTAAGTCGGCATTGTGCATTTTGTATTTAATTCCGATGCAATTTTATGTTTCTTCGTCAATAAGAAGGAACAGAAGGATACAGTAAACCTGAAGTGAAGCATCGGAATCTATAACTAGTGTCACAGGAATGGTACTAATCATAGTCAGTAAGAAGAGTCAGTCTTTTTGTGCTTAAGTCGGCATTGTGCCTTATGTGTTTAATTCCGATGCAATTTCTGTGTTTCATCGTCAATAAGAAGGTCCAAGAGATACAGTAAACCTGAAGTGAAGCATCGGAATCTATAACTAGTGACACCGGAATGGTTCAAAACATAGACAGTAGGAATAGTCAGTCTTCTTGTACTTAAGTCGATATTGTGGCTTTTGTATTTAATCCCGATGCTATTTCTGTGTTTTATCGTCAATAAGAAGGTCAGAGGGATACAGTAAACCTGAAGTGAAGCATCGGAATCTATAGCTAGTGTCACAGGAATGGTTCAAAACATAGTCAGTAAGAAGAGTCAGTCTCTTTGTCCTTAAGTCGGCATTGTGCCTTTTGTATTTAATTCCGATGCAATTTCTGTGTTTCATCGTCAATAAGAAAGTTCAAGGGATACAGTAAACCTGGGGTGATGCATCGGAATCTATAACTAGTGTCACAGGAATGGTTCAAAGCATACACAGTAAGGAGAGTCAGTCTTCTTGTACTAATGTCGGCATTGTGCCTTTTGTATTTAATTCCGATGTAATTTCTGTGTTTCATCGTCAATAAGAAGGTCAGAGGGATACAGTAAACCTGAAGTGAAGCATTGGAATCTATAACTAGTATCACAGGAATGGTTCAAAACATAGACAGTAAGAGGAGTCAGTCTTCTTTTACTTATGTCGGCATTGTGCCTTTTGTATTTCACTCCGATGCAATTTCTGTGTTTCATCGTGAATAAGAAGGTCGATGGGATACAGTAGACCTGAATTCAAGCATCGGAATCTATAACTAATGTCACAGGAATGGCTCAAAACATAGTCACTAACAAGAGTCAGTCTTCTTGTATTTAAGTCGGCATTGTGCCTTTTGTATTTCACTCCGATGCAATTTCTGTGTTTCATCGTGAATAAGAAGGTCGATGGGATACAGTAGACCTGAATTGAAGCATCGGAATCTATAACTAGTGACACCGGAATTGTTCAAATCATAGACAGTAAGATGAGTCAGTCTTCTTGTACTTAAGTCGGCATTGTGCCTTTTGTATTAAATTCCGATTTAATTTCTGTGTTTCATCGTCGATGAGAAGATCAGAGGGACACAGAAAACCTGAAGTAAAGCATCGGAATCTAGAACTAGTGTCACAAGAATTGTTCAAAACATAGACGGTAGGAAGAGTCAGTCTTTTTGTACTTAAGTCGGCATTGTGCCTTTTGTGTTTAATTCCGATGCAATTTCTGTGTTTCATCGTCAATATGAAGGTCCAAGAGATACAGTAAACCTGAAGTGAAGCATCGCAATTATAAACTGGTCTCACAGGAATGGATCAAAACATAGACAGTAAGATGAGTCGGTCGTCTTGTATTTTGGTCTTCATTGTGACTTATGTATTTAATTCCGATGCAATTTCTGTGTTTCATCGTCAATAAGTAGGTCTAAGGGAAGCAGTAAACCTGAAGTGAAGCATCAGAATCTAAAAGTCGTCGCACAGGAAAGGTTCAAAACATAGACAGTAAGAAGTGTCAGCCTTATTGTACTTACGTCGGCATTGTGCCTTTTGTGTTTGATTCCGGTGCAGTCTCTGTATTTCATCGTGAATACGAAAGTCCAAGGGGTACAGTAAACCTGAGATGAAGTATCGGAATCTAGAATTGGTCTCACAGGAAGGATTCAAAACATAGACAGTAAGAAGCGTCAGTCTTCTTGTACTGAAGTCGGCATTGTGCATTTTGTATTTAATTCCGATGCAATTTTGTGTTTCATCGTCAATAAGAAGGTCAGAGGGATACAGTAAACCTGAAGTGAAGCATCGGAATCTATAACTAGTGACACCGGAATGGTTCAAAACATAGACAGTAAGATGAGTCAGTCTTCTTGTACTTAAGTCGGCATTGTGCCTTTTGTATTAAATTGCGATGCAATTTCTGTGTTTCATCGTCAATAGGAAGATCAGAGGGATACAGTAAACCTGAAGTAAAGCATCGGGATCTAGAACTAGTGTCACAGGAATGGTTCAAAACATAGACAGTAGGAAGGGTCAGTCTTCTTGTACTTAAGTCGGCATTGTGCTTTTGTATTTAATTACGATGCAATTTCTGTGCTTCATCGTCAATACGAAGGTCCAAGGGATACAGTAATCCTGAAGTGAAGCATCGGAATCTATAACTAGTGTCACAGGAATGGTTCAAAACATAGGCATTAAGAAGAGTCAGTTTTCTTGTACTTAAGTCGGCATTGTGCCTTTTGTATTTAATTCCGTTGCAATTTCTGTGCTTCTTCGTTAATACGAAGGTCCAAGGGATACAGTAAACTTGAAGTGAAGCTCGGAATTATAAACTGGTCTCACAGGAAAGGATCAAAACATAGACAGTAAGATGAGTCAGTCGTCTTGTATTTAGGTCTTCATTGTGACTTATGTATTTAATTCCGATGCAATTTCTGTGTTTCATCGTCAATAAGAAGGTCCAAGGGAAACAGTAAACCAGAAGTGAAGCATCGGAATCTAAAAGTCGTCGCACCGGAAAGGTTCAAAACATAGACAGTAAGAAGTGTCAGCCTTATTGTACTTAAGTCGGCATTGTGCCTTTTGTGTTTGATTCCGGTGCAGTCTCTGTGTTTCATCGTGAATACGAAGGTCCAAGGGGTACAGTAAACCTGAGGTGAAGTATCGGATCTCTAAAATTGGTCTCACAGGAGGATTCAAGACATAGACAGTAAGAAGAGTCAGTCTTCTTGTACTAAAGTCGGCATTGTGCATTTTGTATTTAATTCCGATGCAATTTTGTGTCTCATCGTCAATAAGAAGGTCAGAGGGATACAGTAATCCTGAAGTGAAGCATCGGAATCTATAACTAGTGCCACAGGAATGGTTCTAATCATACTCAGTAAGAAGAGTCAGTCTTTTTGTACTTAAGTCGCCATTGTGCCTTTTGTGTTTAATTCCGATGCAGTTTCTGTGTTTCTTCGTCAATAAGAAGGTCCAAGAAATACAGTAAACCTGAGTTGAAACATCGGAATATATAACTAGTGTCACAGGAATGGTTCAAAACATAGTCACTAAGAAGAGTCAGTCTTCTTGTATTTAAGTCGGCATTGTGCCTTTTGTATTTAATTCCGTTGCAATTTCTGTGTTTCATCGTCAATAAGAAGGTCCGAGGGATACAGTAAACCTGGAGTGAGGCATCAGAATCTATAACTAGTGTCATAGGAATGGTTTTAAACATAGACAGTAAAAAGAGTCAGTGTTCTTGTACTTAAGTCGGTATTGTGCCTTTTGTATTTAATTCTGATGCAATTTCTGTGTTTCATCGTCAATAAGAAGGTCAGAGGGATACAGTAAACCTGAAGTGTAGCATCGGAATCTAGAACTAGTGTCACAGGAATGGTTCAAAGCATAAAGAGTAAGAAGAGTCGGTCGTCTTGAACTAAAGTCGGCATTGTGCCTTTTGTATTTAATTACGACGCAATTTCTGTATTTCATCGTCAATAAGAAGGTCTAAGGGATACAGTAAACCTAAAGTGAAGCATCGGAATCTATAACTAGTGTCACAGGAATGGTTCAAAACATAGACAGTAAGAAGAGTCAGCCTTCTTGTACTTAAGTCGGTATTGTGCCTTTTGTATTTAATTCTGATGCAATTTCTGTGTTTCATCGTCAATAAGAAGGTCAGAGGGATACAGTAAACCCGATGTGTAGCATCGGAATCTAGAACTAGTGTCATAGGAATGGTTCAAACATAGACAGTAAGAAGAGTCAGTCTTCCTGTACTTAAGTCGGCATAGTGCCTTTTCTATTTAATTCCGAAGCAATTTATGTGTTTCATCGTCTATAAGCAGGTCCAAGGGATACAGTAAACCTGAAGTGAAGCATCGGAATCTATAACTAGTGACACCGGAATGGTTCAAAACATAGACAGTAAGATGAGTCAGTCTTCTTGTACTTAAGTCGGCATTGTGCCTTTTGTATTAAATTGCGATGCAATTTCTGTGTTTCATCGTCAATAGGAAGATCAGAGGGATACAGTAAACCTGAAGTAAAGCATCGGGATCTAGAACTAGTGTCACAGGAATGGTTCAAAACATAGACAGTAGGAAGGGTCAGTCTTCTTGTACTTAAGTCGGCATTGTGCTTTTGTATTTAATTACGATGCAATGTCTGTGCTTCATCGTCAATACGAAGGTCCAAGGGATACAGTAATCCTGAAGTGAAGCATCGGAATCTATAACTAGTGTCACAGGAATGGTTCAAAACATAGGCATTAAGAAGAGTCAGTTTTCTTGTACTTAAGTCGGCATTGTGCCTTTTGTATTTAATTCCGTTGCAATTTCTGTGCTTCTTCGTCAATAAGAAGGTCCAAGGGATACAGTAAACTTGAAGTGAAGCTCGGAATTATAAACTGGTCTCACAGGAAAGGATCAAAACATAGACAGTAAGATCAGTCAGTCGTCTTGTATTTAGGTCTTCATTGTGACTTATGTATTTAATTCCGATGCAATTTCTGTGTTTCATCGTCAATAAGAAGGTCCAAGGGAAACAGTAAACCAGAAGTGAAGCATCGGAATCTAAAAGTCGTCGCACCGGAAAGGTTCAAAACATAGACAGTAAGAAGTGTCAGCCTTATTGTACTTAAGTCGGCATTGTGCCTTTTGTGTTTGATTCCGGTGCAGTCTCTGTGTTTCATCGTGATTACGAAGGTCCAAGGGGTACAGTAAACCTGAGGTGAAGTATCGGATCTCTAAAATTGGTCTCACAGGAAGGATTCAAGACATAGACAGTAAGAAGAGTCAGTCTTCTTGTACTAAAGTCGGCATTGTGCATTTTGTATTTAATTCCGATGCAATTTTGTGTCTCATCGTCAATAAGAAGGTCAGAGGGATACAGTAAACCTGAAGTGAAGCATCGGAATCTATAACTAGTGCCACAGGAATGGTTCTAATCATACTCAGTAAGAAGAGTCAGTCTTTTTGTACTTAAGTCGGCATTGTGCCTTTTGTGTTTAATTCCGATGCAGTTTCTGTGTTTCTTCGTCCATAAGAAGGTCCAAGAGATACAGTAAACCTGAGTTGAAACATCGGAATATATGACTAGTGTCACAGGAATGGTTCAAAACATAGTCACTAAGAAGAGTCAGTCTTCTTGTATTTAAGTCGGCATTGTGCCTTTTGTATTTAATTCCGTTGCAATTTCTGTGTTTCATCGTCAATTAGAAGGTCCGAGGGATACAGTAAGCCTGGAGTGAGGCATCAGAATCTATAACTAGTGTCATAGGAATGGTTTTAAACATAGACAGTAAAAAGAGTCAGTGTTCTTGTACTTAAGTCGGTATTGTGCCTTTTGTATTTAATTCTGATGCAATTTCTGTGTTTCATCGTCAATAAGAAGGTCAGAGGGATACAGTAAACCTGAAGTGTAGCATCGGAATCTAGAACTAGTGTCACAGGAATGGTTCAAAACATAAAGAGTAAGAAGAGTCGGTCTTCTTGAACTAAAGTCGGCATTGTGCCTTTTGTATTTAATTACGACGCAATTTCTGTATTTCATCGTCAATAAGAAGGTCTAAGGGATACAGTAAACCTAAAGTGAAGCATCGGAATCTATAACTAGTGTCACAGGAATGGTTCAAAACATAGACAGTAAGAAGAGTCAGCCTTCTTGTACTTAAGTCGGTATTGTGCCTTTTGTATTTAATTCTGATGCAATTTCTGTGTTTCATCGTCAATAAGAAGGTCAGAGGGATACAGTAAACCCGAAGTGTAGCATCGGAATCTAGAACTAGTGTCATAGGAATGGTTCAAACATAGACAGTAAGAAGAGTCAGTCTTCCTGCACTTAAGTCGGCATAGTGCCTTTTCTATTTAATTCCGCAGCAATTTATGTGTTTCATCGTCTATAAGCAGGTCCAAGGGATACAGTAAACCTGAAGTGAAGCATCAGAATCTATAACTAGTGTCACAAGAATTGTTCAAAACATAGACGGTAGGAAGAGTCAGTCTTCTTGTACTTAAGTCGGCATTGTGCCTTTTGTGTTTAATTCCGATGCAATTTCTGTGTTTCATCGTCAATAAGAAGGTCCAAGAGATACAGTAAACCTGAAGTGAAGCATCGCAATTATAAACTGGTCTCACAGGAATGGATCAAAACATAGACAGTAAGATGAGTCAGTCGTCTTGTATTTTGGTCTTCATTGTGACTTATGTATTTAATTCCGATGCAATTTCTGTGTTTCACCGTCAATAAGTAGGTCTAAGGGAAGCAGTAAACCTGAAGTGAAGCATCAGAATCTAAAAGTCGTCGCACAGGAAAGGTTCAAAACATAGGCAGTAAGAAGTGTCAGCCTTATTGTACTTAAGTCGGCATTGTGCCTTTTGTGTTTGATTCCGGTGCAGTCTCTGTATTTCATCGTGAATACGAAAGTCCAAGGGGTACAGTAAACCTGAGATGAAGTATCGGAATCTAGAATTGGTCTCACAGGAAGGATTCAAAACATAGACAGTAAGAAGAGTCAGTCTTCTTGTACTGAAGTCGGCATTGTGCATTTTGTATTTAATTCCGATGCAATTTTGTGTTTCATCGTCAATAAGAAGGTCAGAGGGATACAGTAAACCTGAAGTGAAGCATCGGAATCTATAACTAGTGACACCGGAATGGTTCAAAACATAGACAGTAAGATGAGTCAGTCTTCTTGTACTTAAGTCGGCATTGTGCCTTTTGTATTAAATTGCGATGCAATTTCTGTGTTTCATCGTCAATAGGAAGATCAGAGGGATACAGTAAACCTGAAGTAAAGCATCGGGATCTAGAACTAGTGTCACAGGAATGGTTCAAAACATAGACAGTAGGAAGGGTCAGTCTTCTTGTACTTAAGACGGCATTGTGCTTTTGTATTTAATTACGATGCAATTTCTGTGCTTCATCGTCAATACGAAGGTCCAAGGGATACAGTAATCCTGAAGTGAAGCATCGGAATCTATAATTAGTGTCACAGGAATGGTTCAAAACATAGGCATTAAGAAGAGTCAGTTTTCTTGTACTTAAGTCGGCATTGTGCCTTTTGTATTTAATTCCGTTGCAATTTCTGTACTTCTTCGTCAATAAGAAGGTCCAAGGGATACAGTAAACTTGAAGTGAAGCTCGGAATTATAAACTGGTCTCACAGGAAAGGATCAAAACATAGACAGTAAGATGAGTCAGTCGTCTTGTATTTAGGTCTTCATTGTGACTTATGTATTTAATTCCGATGCAATTTCTGTGTTTCATCGTCAATAAGAAGGTCCAAGGGAAACAGTAAACCAGAAGTGAAGCATCGGAATCTAAAAGTCGTCGCACCGGAAAGGTTCAAAACATAGACAGTAAGAAGTGTCAGCCTTATTGTGCTTAAGTCGGCATTGTGCCTTTTGTGTTTGATTCCGGTGCAGTCTCTGTGTTTCATCGTGAATACGAAGGTCCAAGGGGTACAGTAAACCTGAGGTGAAGTATCGGATCTCTAAAATTGGTCTCACAGGAAGGATTCAAGACATAGACAGTAAGAAGAGTCAGTCTTCTTGTACTAAAGTCGGCATTGTGCATTTTGTATTTAATTCCGATGCAATTTTGTGTCTCATCGTCAATAAGAAGGTCAGAGGGATACAGTAAACCTGAAGTGAAGCATCGGAATCTATAACTAGTGCCACAGGAATGGTTCTAATCATACTCAGTAAGAAGAGTCAGTCTTTTTGTACTTAAGGCGGCATTGTGCCTTTTGTGTTTAATTCCGATGCAGTTTCTGTGTTTCTTCGTCAATAAGAAGGTCCAAGAGATACAGTAAACTTGAGTTGAAACATCGGAATATATAACTAGTGTCACAGGAATGGTTCAAAACATAGTCACTAAGAAGAGTCAGTCTTCTTGTATTTAAGTCGGCATTGTGCCTTTTGTATTTAATTCCGTTGCAATTTCTGTGTTTCATCGTCAATTAGAAGGTCCGAGGGATACAGTAAACCTGGAGTGAGGCATCAGAATCTATAACTAGTGTCATAGGAATGGTTTTAAACATAAACAGTAAAAAGAGTCAGTGTTCTTGTACTTAAGTCGGTATTGTGCCTTTTTTATTTAATTCTGATGCAATTTCTGTGTTTCATCGTCAATAAGAAGGTCAGAGGGTACAGTAAGCCTGAAGTGTAGCATCGGAATCTAGAACTAGTGTCACAGGAATGGTTCAAAACATAAAGAGTAAGAAGAGTCGGTCTTCTTGAACTAAAGTCGGCATTGTGCCTTTTGTATTTAATTACGACGCAATTTCTGTATTTCATCGTCAATAAGAAGGTCTAAGGGATACAGTAAACCTAAAGTGAAGCATCGGAATCTATAACTAGTGTCACAGGAATGGTTCAAAACATAGACAGTAAGAAGAGTCAGCCTTCTTGTACTTAAGTCGGTATTGTGCCTTTTGTATTTAATTCTGATGCAATTTCTGTGTTTCATCGTCAATAAGAAGGTCAGAGGGATACAGTAAACCCGAAGTGTAGCATCGGAATCTAGAACTAGTGTCATAGGAATGGTTCAAACATAGACAGTAAGAAGAGTCAGTCTTCCTGTACTTAAGTCGGCATAGTGCCTTTTCTATTTAATTCCGCAGCAATTTATGTGTTTCATCGTCTATAAGCAGGTCCAAGGGATACAGTAAACCTGAAGTGAAGCATCAGAATCTATAACTAGTGTCACAGGAATGGTTCAAAACATAGTCAGTAAGAACTGTCAGTCTTCTTGTACTTAAGTCGGCATTGTGCCTTTTGTATTTAATTCCGTTGTAATTTCTGTGTTTCATCGTCAATAAGAATTTCCGAGGAATACAGTAAACCTGGAGTGAGGCATCAGAATCTATAACTAGTGTCACAGGAATGGTTCAAAACATAGACAGTAAGAAGTGTCAGCCTTATTGTACTTAAGTCGGCATTGTGCATTTTGTATTTAATTCCGATGCAATTTTGTGTTTCATCGTCAATAAGAAGGAACACAAGGATACAATAAACCTGAAGTGAAGCATCGGAATCTATAACTAGTGTCACAGGAATGGTACTAATCATAGTCAGTAAGAAGAGTCAGTCTTTTTGTGCTTAAGTCGGCATTGTGCCTTTTGTGTTTAATTCCGATGCAATTTCTGTGTTTCATCGTCAATAAGAACGTCCAAGAGATACAGTAAACCTGAAGTGAAGCATCGGAATCTATAACTAGTGACACCGGAATGGTTCAAAACATAGACAGTAAGATGAGTCAGTCTTCTTGTACTTAAGTCGGCATTGTGCCTTTTGTATTAAATTGCGATGCAATTTCTGTGTTTCATCGTCAATAGGAAGATCAGAGGGATACAGTAAACCTGAAGTAAAGCATCGGGATCTAGAACTAGTCTCACAGGAATGGTTCAAAACATAGACAGTAGGAAGAGTCAGTCTTCTTGTACTTAAGTCGGCATTGTGCCCTTTGTATTTAATTACGATGCAATATCTGTGCTTCATCGTCAATACGAAGGTCCAAGGGATACAGTAAACCTGAAGTGAAGCATCGGAATCTATAACTAGTGTCACAGGAATGGTTCAAAACATAGGCATTAAGAAGAGTCAGTTTTCTTGTACTTAAGTCGGCATTGTGCCTTTTGTATTTAATTCCGTTGCAATTTCTGTGCTTCTTCGTCAATAAGAAGGTCCAAGGGATACAGTAAACATGAAGTGAAGCATCGGGATTATAAACTGGTCTCACAAAAAAGGATCAAAACATAGACAGTAAGATGAGTCAATCGTCTTGTATTTTGGTCTCCATTGTGACTTATGTATTTAATTCCGATGCAATTTCTGTGTTTCATCGCCAATAAGAAGGTCCAAGGGAAACAGCAAACCAGAAGTGAAGCATCGGAATCTAAAAGTCGTCGCACAGGAAAGGTTCAAAACATAGACAGTAAGAAGTGTCAGCCTTATTGTACTTAAGTCGGCATTGTGCCTTTTGTGTTTGATTCCGGTGCAGTCTCTGTGTTTCATCGTGAATACGAAGGTCCAAGGGGTACAGTAAACCTGAGGTGAAGAATCGGAATCTAAAATTGGTCTCACAGGAAGGATTCAAGACATAGACAGTAAGAAGAGTCAGTCTTCTTGAACTTAAGTCGGCATTGTGCATTTTGTATTTAATTCCGATGCAATTTTGTGTCTCATCGTCAATAAGAACGTCAGAGGGATACAGTAAACCTGAAGTGAAGCATCGGAATCTACAACTAGTGTCACAGGAATGGTTCTAATCATACTCAGTAAGAAGAGTCAGTCTTTTTGTACTTAAGTCGGCATTGTGCCTTTTGTGTTTACTTCCGATGCAGTTTCTGTGTTACTTCGTCAATAAGAAGGTCCAAGGGATACAGTAAACCTGAGTTGAAACATCGGAATATATAACTAGTGTCACAGGAATGGTTCAAAACATAGTCACTAAGATGAGTCAGTCTTCTTCTATTTAAGTCGGCATTGTGCCTTTTGTATTTAATTCCGTTGCAATTTCTGTGTTTCATCGTCAATAAGAAGGTCCGAGGGATACAGTAAACCTGGAGTGAGGCATCAGAATCTATAACTAGTGGCACAGGAATGGTTTTAAACATAGACAGTAAAAAGAGTCAGTCTTCTTGTACTTAAGTCGGCATTGTGCCTTTTGTATTTCACTCCGCTGCAATTTCTGTGTTTCATCGTGAATAAGAAGGTCGATGGGATACAGTAGACCTGAATTGAAGCATCGGAATCTATAACTAGTGTCACAGGAATGGTTCAAAACATAAACAGTAAGAAGAGTCAGTCTACTTGTACTTAAGTCGGTATTGTGCCTTTTGTATTTAATTCCGATGCAATTTCTGTGTTTCATCGTAAATAAGAAGGTCTGAGGGGTACCGTAAACCTGAAGTGAAGCATCGGAATCTGTAACTAGAGTCACAGGAATGGTTCAAAACATGGACAGTAAGATGAGTCAGTCTTCTTGGACTAAAGTCGGCATTGTGCCATTTGTATTTAATTCCGACGCAATTTCTGTGTTTCATCGTCAATAAGAAGGTCTAAGGGATGCAGTAAGTCTAAAGTGAAGCATCGGAATATATAACTAGTGTCACAGGATGGTTCAAAACATAGACAGTAAGAAGAGTCAGCCTTCTTGTACTTAAGTCGGTATTGTGCCTTTTGTATTTAATTCTGATGCAATTTCTGTGTTTCATCGTCAATAAGAAGGTCAGAGGGATACAGTAAACCTGAAGTGTAGCATCGGAATCTAGAACTAGTGTTACAGGAATGGTTCAAACATAGACAGTAAGAAGAGTCAGTCTTCCTGTACTTAAGTCGGCATAGTGCCTTTTCTATTTAATTCCGAAGCAATTTATGTGTTTCATCGTCAATAAAAAGGTCCAAGGGATACAGTAAACCTGAAGAGAAGCATCAGAATCTATAACTAGTGTCACAGGAATGGTTCAAAACATAGTCAGTAAGAAGAGTCAGTCTTCTTGTACTTAAGCCAGCATTGTGCCTTTTGTATTTAATTCCGTTGTAATTTCTGTGTTTCATCGTCAATAAGAATTTCCGAGGGATACAGTAAACCTGGAGTGAGGCATCAGAATCTATAACTAGTGTCACAGGAATGGTATTAAACATAGACAGTAAGAAGAGTCAGTCTTCTTGTACTGAAGTCGGCATTGTGCCTTTTGTATTTAATTCCGATGCAATTTGTGTGTTTCATCGTCAATAAGAAGGTCCAAGGAATACAGTAAACCTGAAGTGAAGCATCGGAATCTATAATTATTGTCACAGGAGTGGTTCAAAACATAGACAGTAAGAAGATTTAGTCTTCTTGTACTTAAGTCGGCATTGTGCCTTTTCTATTTCATTCCGATGCAATTTCTGTGTTTCATCGTCAATAAGAAGGTCCAAGGGATACAGTAAACCTGGAGTGAAGCATCGGAATCTGTTACTATTGTCAGTGGAATGGTTCAAAACATAGATAGTAACAAGAGTCAGTCTTCTTGAACGTAGGGCGGCATTGTGCCTTTTGTATTTAATTCCAGTGCAATTTCTGTGTATCATTGTCAATACGAAGGTCAGAGGGATACAGTAAACCTGAAGTGAAGCATCGGAATCTATAACTAGTGTCACAGGATTGGTTCTAAACATAGTCAGTAAGGAGAGTCAGTCTTCTTGTCCTTAAGTCGGCATTGTGCCTTTTGTATTTAATTCCGATGCAATTTCTGTGTTTCATCGTCAATCAGAAGGTCCAAGGGATACAGTAAACCTGGAGTGAAGCATCGGAATCTATAACTAGTGTCACAGGTATGGTGCAAAACATAGACAGTAAGAAGATACAGTCTTCTTGTACTTAAGTCAGCATTGTGCCTATTGTATTTAATTCCGTTGCAATTTCTGTGTTTCATCGTCAACACGAAGGTCAGTGTGATGCAGTAAATCTGAAGTGAAGTTTCGGAATCTATAACTAGTTCACAGGAATGGTTCAAAACATAGTCAGTAAGAAGAGTCAGTCTTCTTGTCTTTAAGTCGGCATTGTGCCTTTTGTATTTAATTCCGATGCAATTTCTGTGTTTCATCGTGAATAAGAAGGTCCAAGGGATACAGTAAACCTGGAGTGAAGCATCGGAATCTATAACTAGTGTCAATGGAATGGTTCAAAACATAGACAGTAAGAAGAGTCAGTCTTCAAGTACTTATGTCGGCATCGTGCCTTTTGTATTTAATTCCGGTGCAATTTCTGTGTTTCATCGTCAATAGGAAGGTCAGAGGGATACAGTAAACCTGAAGTGAAGCATCGGAATCTATAACTAGTGTCACTGGAATGGTTCAAAATATAGTCAGTAAGATGAGTCAGTCTTCTTGTCCTTAAGTCGGCATTGTGCCTTTTGTAATTAATTCCGATGCAATTTCTGTGTATCATCGTCAATAAGAAAGTCCAAGGGATACAGTAAACCTGGAGTGCAGCATCAGAATGTATAACTAGTGCCACAGGAATGGTTCAAAACATAGACAGTAAGAAGATACAGTCTTCTTGTACTTAAGTCGGCATTTTGCATTTGTATTTAATTCCAGTGCAATTTCTGTGTTTCATCGTCAATAAGAAGGTCAGAGGGATATAGTAGACCTGAAGTGAAGGATCGGAATCTATAACTAGTGTCACAGGAATGGTTCAAAACATAGTCAGTAAGAAGAGTCAGTCTTCTTGTCCTTAAGTCGGCCTTATTCCTCTTGTATTTAATTCCGATGCAATTTCTGTGTTTTATCGTCAATAACAAGGTCCAAGGGATACAGTAAACCTGGAGTGAAGCATCGGAATCTATAACTAGTGTCACAGGAATGGTTCAAAGCATAGCCAGTACTTAAGTGGGCATTGTGCCACTTGTATTTAATTCCGATGCAATTTCTTTGTTTCATCGTCAATAAGAAGGCCAGAGGGATACAGTAAACCTGAAGTGTAGCATCGGAATCTACAACTAGTGTCACAGGAATGGTTCAAATCATACTCAGCAAGAAGAGTAAGTCTTCTTGTACTTAAGTCGGCTTTGTGCCTTTTCTATTTAATTCCGAAGCAATAACTGTGTTACATCGTCAATAAGAGGGTCAGAGGGATACAGTAAACCTGAAGTTAAGCATCGGAACCTATAACTAATGTCACAGAAATGGTTCAAAATATAGTCAGTAAGAAAAGTCAGTCTCCTGCCCTTAAGTCGGCATTGTGCCATTCGTATTGAATTCCAATGCAATTTCTGTGCTTCATCGTCAATAAGAAGGTCCAAGGGATACAGTAAAACTGACGTCATGCATCGGAATCTATAACTAGTGACACAGGAATGGATGAAAGCATAGACAGTAGGAAGAGTCAGTCCTCTTGTACTTAAGTCGGCATTGTGCTTTTCTATTTAATTCCGATGCAATTTCTGTGTTTCATCGTCAATAAGAAGGTCAGAGGGATACAGTAAACCTAAAGTGAAGCATCGGAATCTATAACAAGTGTCACAGGAATGGTTAAAAACATAGTCAGTAAGAAGAGTCAGTCTTCTTGTACTTAAGTCTGCATTGTGCCTTTTGTATTTAATTCCGATGCAATTTCTGTGTTTCATCGTCAATAGGTAGGACAGAGGGACACAGTAAAACTGAAGTGAAGCATCGGAATCTATAACTAGTGTCACAGGAATGGTTCAAACATAGTCAGTAAGAAGAGTCAGTCTTTTTCTACTTAAGTCGGCATTTTGCCTTTTGTATTTAATTCCGATGAAATTTCAGTGTTTCATTGTCAGTAAGATGGTCCAAGGGATACAGTAAACCTGGAGTGAAGCATCGGAATCTATAACTAGTGTCAGCAGAATAGTTCAAAACATAGATAGTAAGAAGTGTCAGTCTACTTGTACTTAAGTCGGCATTGTGCCTTTTGTATTTAATTCCGGTGCAATTTCTGTGTTTCATTGTCAATAAGAAGGTCAGAGGGATACAGTAAACCTGAAGTGAAGCATCGGAATCTATAACTAGTGTCACAGGAATGGTTCGAAACATAGTCAGTAGAAGAGTCAGTCTTCATGTCCTTAAGTCGGCATTGTGCCTTTTGTATTTAATTCCGATGCAATTTCTGTGTTTCATCGTCCGTAAGAAGGTCCAAGGGATACAGTAAACCTAGAGTGAAGCATCGGAATCTATAACTAGCGTCACAGGAATGGTTCAAATCATAGTCAGTAAGAAGAGTCAGTCTTCTTCTCCTTAAGTCGGCATTGTGCCTTTTGTATTTAATTCCGATGCAATTTCTGTGTTTCTTCGTCAATAGGAGGGTCCAAGGGATACAGTAAACCTGGAGTGTAGCATCGGAATCCTTAACTAGTGTCACAGGAATGGTTCAAAACATAGACAGTAAGAAGAGTCAGTCTTCATGTACCTTAGTCGGCATTGTGCCTTTTGTATTTAGTTCCGATGCAATTTCTGTGTTTCATCGTTAATAAGAAGGTCCAAGGTATACAGTAAACCTGGAGTGAAGCATCGGAATCTGTAACTAGTGTCAATGGAATGGTTCAAAACGTAGTCAGTAAGAAGGGTCAGTCTTCTTGTACTTAAGTCGGCGTTGTGCTTTTTGTATTTAATTCCGATGCAATTTCTGTGTTTCATCGTCAATAAGAAGGTCCAAGGGATACAGTAAACCTGGAGTGAAGCATCGGAATCTATAACCAGTGTCACCGGAATGGTTCAAAGCATAGACAGGACTTAAGTGGGCATTGTGCCACTTGTATTTAATTCCGATGCAATTTCTTTGTTTCATCGTCAATAAGAAGGTCAGAGGGATACAGTAAATCTGAAGTGTAGCATCGGAATCTACAACTAGTGTCACAGGAATGGTTCAAATCATACTCAGCAAGAAGAGTAAGTCTTCTTGTACTTAAGTCGGCTTTGTGCCTTTTCTATTTAATTCCGAAGCAATATCTGTGTTACATCGTCAATAAGAAGGTCAGAGGGATACAGTAAACCTGAAGTGAAGCATCGGAACCTATAACTAGTGTCACAGAAATGGTTCAAAATATAGTCAGTAAGAAAAGTCAGTCTCCTGCCCTTAAGTCGGCATTGTGCCATTCGTATTTAATTCCGATGCAATTTCTGTGCTTCATCGTCAATAAGAAGGTCCAAGGGATACAGTAAAACTGACGTCATGCATCGGAATCTATAACTAGTGACACAGGAATGGATGAAAGCATAGACAGTAGGAAGAGTCTGTCCTCTTGTACTTAAGTCGGCATTGTGCTTTTCTATTTAATTCCGATGCAATTTCTGTGCTTCATCGTCAATAAGAAGGTCCAAGGGATACAGTAAACCTGGAGTGAAGCATCGGAATCTATAACCAGTGTCACAGGAATGGTTCATAACATAGACAGTGCTTAAGTCGGCATTGTGCCTTTTGTATCCATTTCCGATGCAATTTCTGTGTTTCATCGTCAATACGAAGGTCCAAGGGATACAGTAAACCTGAAGTGAAGCATCGGAATCTATAATTAGAGTCACAGGAATGGTTCAATGCATAGTCACTAAGAAGAGTCAGTCTTCATGTACTTAAGTCTGCATTGTGCTTTTGTATTTAATTCCGATGCAATTTCTGTGTTTCATCGTCAATAAGAAGATTTAAGGGATACAGTAAACCTGAAGTCACACATCGGGATCTATAACTAGTGTCACAGGAATGGTTCAAAACATAGACATTAAGAAGAGTCAGTCTTCTTGTACTTAAGTCGGCATTGTGACTTTTCAATTTGATTCCGGTGCAATTTCTGTGTTTCATCGTCAATAAGAAGGTCAGAGGGATACAGTAAACCTGAAGTGAGGCATCGGAATCTATAATTAGTGTCACAGAATTGGTTCAAAACATAGTCAGTAAGAAGAGTCAGTCTTTTTGTACTTAAGTCGGCAATGTGCATTTTGTGTTTAATTCCGATGTAATTACAGTTTTTCATCGTCAATAAGAAGGTCCAAATAATAGAAAGAACCTGAAGTGAAGCGTCGGAATCGCTAACTAGTGTCACAGGAATGTTTCAAAACATAGACAGTAAGAGCAGTCAGTCTTCTTGTACTTAAGTCGGTATTGTGCCTTTTGTATTTAATTCCGATGCAATTTCTGTGTTTCATCGTCAATAAGGTCACAGGGATACAGTAAACTTGATGTGAAGCATCGGAAACAATAACAAGTGTCACAGGAATGGTTCAAATCATAGACAGTAGGAAGAGTCAGTCTTCTTGTCCTTAAGTCGGCATTGTGCCTTTTGTATTTAATTCCGATGCAATTTCTGTGTTTCATCTTCAATAAGAGGGTCCAAGGGATATAGTAAACCTGGAGTGAAGCATCGGAATCTATAACTAGTGTCACAGGAATGGTTCAAATCATAGACAGTAAGAAGATACAGTCTTCTTGTACTTCAGTCGCCTTTGTACTTTTTGTATTTAATTCCGATGCAATTTCTGTGTTTCATCGAAAATAAGAAGGAAAGAGGGATACAGTAAACCTAAAGTGAAGCATCAGAATCTATAACTAGTGTCACAGGAATGGTTTAAAACATAGTAAGTAAGAAGAGTGAGTCTTCTTGTTCTTAAGTCGGCATTGTGCCTATTGTATTTAACTCCGATGCAATTTCTGTGTTTCATCGTCAATAAGAAGGTCCAAGGGATACGGTAAACCTGAAGTGAAGCATCGGAACTATAACTAGTGTCACAGGAATGGTTCAAAACATAGTCAGTAAGAAGAGTCAGTCTTCTAGTACTTAAGTCGGCATCGTGCCTTTTCTTTTTAATTCCGATGCACTTTCAGTGTTTCATCGTCAATAGGAAGGTCCAAGGGATTTAATAAACCTGGAGTGAAGCATCGGAATCTATAACTAGTGTCACAGGAATGGTTCAAACATAGACAGTACTTAAGTCGGCATTGTGCCTTTTGTATTTAATTCCGATGCAATTTCTGTGTTTCATCGTCAATAAGAAGGTCCAAGGGATACAGTAAACCTGGAGTGAAGCATCGGAATCTATAACTAGTGTCACAGGAATGGTTCAAACATACACAGTACTTAAGTCGGCATTGTGCCTTTTGTATTTAATTCCGATGCAATTTCTGTGTTTCATCGTCAATAAGAAGGTCCAAGGGATACAGTAAACCTGGAGTGAAGCATCGGAATCTATAACTAGTGTCACAGGAATGGTTCAAAACATAGACAGTAAGAAGAGTCAGTCTTCATGTACCTAAGTCGGCATTGTGCCTTTATTATTTAATTCCGATGCAGTTTCTGTGTCTCATCGTCAATAAGAATGTTCAAGGGATACAGTAAACCTGACGTGAAGCATCGGAATCTATAACTAGTGTCACAGGAATGGTTCAAATCATAGACAGTAAGAAGAGCCAGTCTTCATGTACTTAAGTCGGCATTGTGCCTTTTGTATTTAATTCCTATGCGATTTCTGTGTTTCATCGTCAATAAGAAGGTCCTATAGATACAGTAAAAATGAAGTGAAGCATCGGAACCTATAATAAGTTCACATGAATGGTTCAAAACATAGACAGTAAGAAGAGTCATTCTTCTTGTACTTAAGTCGGCATTGTGCCTTTTGTATTTAATTCCGGTGCAATTTCTGTGTTTCATCGTCAATAAGAAGGTCAGAGGGATACAGTAAACCTGAAATGAAGCATCGGAATCTATAAGTAGTGTCACAGGAATGGTTCAAGTCATAGTCAGTAAGAAGAGTCAGTCTTCTCGTCCTTAAGTCGGCCTGATGCATTTTGTATTTAATTCCGATGCAATATCTGTGTTTCAACGGCAATAAGAAGTTCCAAGGGATACAGTAAACAAGGAGTGAAGCATCGGAATCTATAACTAGTGCCACAGGAATGTTTCAAAACATAGGCAGTACTTAAGTCGGCATTGTGCCTTTTGTATTTAATTCCGATGCAATTTCTTTGTTTCATCGTCAATAAGAAGGTCAGAGGGTGACAGTAAACCTGAAGTGTAGCATCGGAATCTACAAGTAGTGAAACTGGAATGGTTCAAAACATAGTCAGTAAGTAGAGTCAGTCTTCTTGTACTTAAGTCGGCATTGTGCCTTTTGTATTTAATTCCGATGCAATTTCTGTGTTTCATCGTCAATAAGAATGTCAGAGGGATACTGTAAACCTAAAGTGAAGCATCGGAATCTATAACTAGTGTCACAGGAAGGGTTCAAAATATAGTCAATAAGAAGAGTCAGTCTCTTGTACTTATGTCGGCATTGTGCATTTTGTATTCAATTCCGATGCAATTTCTGTGTTTCATCGTCAATAAGAAGGTCAGAGGGATACAGTAAACCTGAAGTGAAGCATCGGAATCTATATCTAGTGCCACAGAAACGGTTCAAAGCCTAGACAGTAAGAAGAGTCAGTCTTTTTGTACTTAAGTCGGCAATGTGCCTTTTGTATTTCATTCCGATGCAATTTGTGTGATTCATCGTCAATAAGAAGGTCCAAGGGATACAGTATACCTGGAGTGAAGCATCGGAATCTGTTACTAGTGTCAGTGGAAAGGTTCAAAACATAGATAGTAACAAGAGTCAGTCTTCTTGAACGTAGGGCGGCATTGTGCCTTTTGTATTTAATTCCAGTGCAATTTCTGTGTTTCTTGTCAATACGAAGGTCAGAGGGATACAGTAAACCTGAAGTGAAGCATCGGTAACTGTAACTAGTGTCACAGGATTGGTTCTAAACATGGTCAGTAAGGAGAGTCAGTCTTCTTGTCCTTAAGTCGGCATTGTGCCTTTTGTATTTAATTCCTATGCGATTTCTGTGTTTCATCGTCAATATGAAGGTCCTATAGATACAGTAAAAATGAAGTGAAGCATCGGAACCTATAATAAGTTCACACGAATGGTTCAAAACATAGACAGTAAGAAGAGTCATTCTTCTTGTACTTAAGTCGGCATTGTGCCTTTTGTATTTAATTCCGGTGCAATTTCTGTGTTTCATCGTCAATAGGAAGGTCAGAGGGATACAGTAAACCTGAAGTGAAGCATCGGAATCTATAACTAGTGTCACTGGAATGTTTCAAAACATAGTCAGTAAGATGAGTCAGTCTTCTTGTCCTTAAGTCGGCATTGTGCCTTTTGTATTTAATTCCGATGCAATTTCTGTGTTTCATCGTCAATAAGAAGGTCCAAGGGATACAGTAAACCTGGAGTGAAGCATCGGAATCTATAACTAGTGTCAATGGAATGGTTCAAAACATAGACAGTAAGAAGAGTCAGTCTTATAGTACTTATGTCGGCATTGTGCCTTTTGTATTTAATTCCGGTGCAATTTCTGTGTTTCATCGTCAATAGGAAGGTGAGAGGGATACAGTAAACCTGAAGTGAAGCATCGGAATCTATAACTAGTGTCAATGGAATGATTCAAATCATAGACAGTAAGAACAGTCAGTCTTCTTGTACTTAAGTCGGCATTGTGCCTTTCGTATTTAATTCCGATGCAATTCTGTGTATCATTGTCATTGTGAAGGTCCAAGGGATACAGTAAACCTGGAGTGAAGCTTCGGAATCTATAACTAGTGTCACAGGAATGGTTCAAAACATAGACAAAAAGAAGATACAGTCTTCTTGTACTTAAGTCGGCATTGTGCCTTTTGTATTTAATTCCGATGCAATTTCTGTGTTTCATCGTCAATAAGAGTGTCCAAGGGATACAGTAAACCTGAAGTCAAGCATCGGAATCTATAACTAGTGTCACAGGAATGGTTCAAAACATAGACAGTAAGAAGAGTCAGTCTTCTTGTACTTAAGTCGACATTGTGCCTTTTCTATTTAATTCCGGTGCAATTTCTGTGTTTCATCGTCAATAAGAAGGTCAGAGGGATACAGTATACCTGAAGTGAGGCATCGGAATCTATTCCTAGTGTCACAGGAATGTTTCAAAACATAGTCAGTAAGAAGAGTCAGTCTTCTTGTACTTAAGTCGGCATTGTGCCTTTTGTATTTAAATCCGATGCAATTTCCGTATTTCATCGTCAATAAAAAGGTCTAAGGGATACAGTAAACCTGAAGTGAAGCATCGGAATCTCTAACTAGTGTCACAGGAATGGTTCAACACATATTCAGTAAGAAGATTCAGTCTTCTTGTACTTAAGTTGGCATTGTGCCTTTTGTATTTAATTCCGATGCAATTTCTGTGTTTCATCCTCAATAACAAGGTATAAGGGATACAGTAAACCTGAAGTGAAGCGTCGGAATGTGTAACTAGCGTCACAGGTGTGGTTCAAAACATAGACACTAAGAAGAGTCAGTCTGCTTGTACTTAAGACGGCATTGTGCATTTTCTATTTAATTCCGATGCTATTTCTGTGTTTCATCGTCAATAAGAAGGTCAGAGGGATACAGTAAACCTGAAGTGAAGCATCGGAATCTATAACTAGTGTCACAGGAATGGTTCAAACATAGTCAGTAAGATGTGTCAGTCTTTTTGTACTTAAGTCGGGGTTGTGCCTTTTGTATTTAATTCCAATGCAATTTCTGAGTTTCATCGTCAATAAGAAGGCCCAAGGGATACAGCATAGCTGAAGTGAAGCATCGGAATCTATAACTAGTGTCACAGGATTGGTTCTAAACATAGTCAGTAAGGAGAGTCAGTCATCTTGTTCTTAAGTCGGCATTGTGCCTTTTGTATTTAATTCCGATGCAATTTCTGAGTTTCATCGTCAATAAGATAATCAGAGGGATACAGTAAATCTGAAGTGAAGCATCGGAATCTATAACTAGTGTCACAGGAATGGTTCAATTCATAGTCAGTAAGAAGAGTCAGTCTTTTTGTACTTAAGTCGGCATTGTGCCTTTTGTATTAATTCCGATGCAATTTCTGTGTTTCATCGTCAATAAGAATGTCCAAGGGATAGAGTAAACCTGAAGTGAAGCATCGGATTCTATAACTAGTGTCACAGGAATGGTTCAAAGCATAGTCACTAAGAAGAGTCAGTCTTCATGTACTTAAGTCGGCATTGTGCATTTTGTATTTAATTCCGGTGCAATTTCTGTATTTCATCGTCAATAAAAAGATCCAAGGGATACAGTAAAAATGGAGTGACGCATCGGAATCTATAACTAGTGTCACAGGAATGGTTCAAAGCATAAACAGTAAGAAGATACAGTCTTCTTGTACTTAAGTCGGCATTGTGCCTTTTGTATTTAATTCCGATGCAATTTCTGTGTTTCATCGTCAATAAGAAGGTTTAAGGGATACAGTAAACCTGAAGTCACGCATCGGAATCTATAACTAGTGTCACAGGAATGGTTCAAAGCATACATAGTAAGAAGATACAGTCTTCTTGTATTTAAGTCGGCATTGTGCCTTTTGAATTTAATTCCGATGCAATTTCTGTGTTTCATCGTCAATAAGAAGGTCCAAGGGATACAGTAAACCTGGAGTGAAGCATCGGAATCTATAACTAGTGTCACAGGAATGGTTCAAAACATAGACAGTAAGAAGAGTCAGTCTTCATGTACCTAAGTCGGCATTGTGCCTTTATTATTTAATTCCGATGCAGTTTCTGTGTTTCATCGTCAATAAGAATGTTCAAGGGATACAGTAAACCTGACGTGAAGCATCGGAATCTATAACTAGTGTCACAGGAATGGTTCAAAACATAGACAGTAAGAAGAGTCAGTCTTCATGTACTTAAGTCGGCATTGTGCCTTTTGTATTTAATTCCTATGCGATTTCTGTGTTTCATCGTCAATAAGAAGGTCCTATAGATACAGTAAAAATGAAGTGAAGCATCGGAACCTATAATAAGTTCACACGAATGGTTCAAAACATAGACAGTAAGAAGAGTCATTCTTCTTGTACTTAAGTCGGCATTGTGCCTTTTGTATTTAATTCCGGTGCAATTTCTGTGTTTCATCGTCAATAAGAAGGTCAGAGGTATACAGTAAACATGAAGTGAAGCATCGGAATCTATAAGTAGTGTCACAGGAATGGTTCAAATCATAGTCAGTAAGAAGAGTCAGTCTTCTCGTCCTTAAGTCGGTCTGATGCATTTTGTATTTAATTCCGATGCAATATCTGTGTTTCAACGTCAATAAGAAGGTCCAAGGGATACAGTAACCAAGGAGTGAACCATCGGAATCTATAACTAGTGCCACAGGAATGTTTCAAAACATGAACTGTACTTAAGTCGGCATTGTGCCATTTGTATTTAATTCCGATGCAATTTCTTTGTTTCATCGTCAATAAGAAGGTCAGAGGGTGACAGTAAACCTGAAGTGTAGCATCGGAATCTAGAAGTAGTGAAACTGGAATGGTTCAAAACATAATCAGTAAGTAGAGTCAGTCTTCTTGTACTTAAGTCGGCATTGTGCCTTTTGTATTTAATTCCGATGCAATTTCTGTGTTTCATCGTCAATAAGAATGTCAGAGGGATACCGTAAACCTAAAGTGAAGCATCGGAATCTATAACTAGTGTCACAGGAAGGGTTCAAAATATAGTCAATAAGATGAGTCAGTCTCTTGTACTTAAGTCGGCATTGTGCATTTTGTATTCAATTCCGATGCAATTTCTGTGTTTCATCGTCAATAAGAAGGTCAGAGGGAAACAGTAAACCTGAAGTGAAGCATCGGAATCTATATCTAGTGCCACAGAAACGGTTCAAAGCCTAGACAGTAAGAAGAGTCAGTCTTCTTGTACTTAAGTCGGCAATGTGCCTTTTGTATTTCATTCCGATGCAATTTGTGTGATTCATCGTCAATAAGAAGGTCCAAGGAATACAGTAAACCTGAAGTGAAGCATCGGAATCTATAATTAGTGTCACAGGAGTGGTTCAAAACATAGACAGTAAGAAGAATCAGTCTTCTTGTACTTAAGTCGGCATTGTGCCTTTTCTATTTCATTCCGATGCAATTTCTGTGTTTCATCGTCAATAAGAAGGTCCAAGGGATACAGTAAACCTGGAGTGAAGCATCGGAATCTGTTACTAGTGTCAGTGGAAAGGTTCAAAACATAGATAGTAACAAGAGTCAGTCTTCTTGAACGTAGGGCGGCATTGTGCCTTTTGTATTTAATTCCAGTGCAATTTCTGTGTTTCTTGTCAATACGAAGGTCAGAGGGATACAGTAAACCTGAAGTGAAGCATCGGTATCTATAACTAGTGTCACAGGATTGGTTCTAAACATGGTCAGTAAGGAGAGTCAGTCTTCTTGTCCTTAAGTCGGCATTGTGCCTTTTGTATTTAATTCCGATGCAATTTCTGTGTTTCATCGTCAATCAGAAGGTCCAAGGGATACAGTAAACCTGGAGTGAAGCATCGGAATCTATAACTAGTGTCACTGGTATGGTGCAAAAGATCGACAGTAAGAAGATACAGTCTTCTTCTACTTCAGTCAGCATTGTGCCTTTTGTATTTAATTCCGTTGCAATTTCTGTGTTTCATCGTCAACACAAAGGTCAGTGTGATGCAGTAAACCTGAAGTGAAGCTTCGGAATCTATAACTAGTTCACAGGAATGGTTCAAAACATAGTCAGTAAGAAGAGTCAGTCTTCTTGTCCTTAAGTCGGCATTGTGCCTTTTGTATTTCATTCCGATGCAATTTCTGTGTTTCATCGTGAATAAGAAGGTCCAAGGGATACAGTAAACCTGGAGTGAAGCATCGGATTCTATAACTAGTGTCAATGGAATGGTTCAAAACATAGACAGTAAGAAGAGTCAGTCTTCAAGTACTTATGTCGGCATCGTGCCTTTTTATTTAATTCCGGTGCAATTTCTGTGTTTCATCGTCAATAGGAAGGTCAGAGGGATACAGTAAACCTGGAGTGAAGCATCGGAATCTATAACTAGTGTCACAGGTATGGTTCAAAACATAGACAGTACTTAAGTCGGCATTGTGCCTTTTGTATTAAATTCCAATGCAATTTCTGTGTTTCATCGTTAATAAGAAGGTCCAAGGGATACAGGAAACCTAAAGTGAAGCATCGGAATCTATAACTAGTTTCAGAGGAATGGTTCAAAAGCATAGTCAGTAAGAAGTGTCGGTCTTCATGTACTTAAGTCGGCATTGTGCCCTTTGTATTTAATTCCGATGCAATTTCTGTGTTTCATCGTCAATGAGATGGTCCAAGGGATACAGTAAACCTGAAGTGAAGCATCGGAATCTATAACTAGGATCACAGGAATGGTTCAAATCATAGTCACTAAGAAGAGTCAGTCTTCATGTACTTAAGTCGGCATTGTGCCTTTTGTATTTAATTCCGATGCAATTTCTGTGTTTCATCGTCAATAAGAAGGTCCAAGGGATACTGTAAAACTGAAGTGAAGCATCGGAATCTTTAACTAGTGTCACAGGTATGGTTCAAAACATAGTCAGTAAGAAGAGTCAGTCTTCTTGCACTTAAGTCGGCATTGTGCCTTTTCTATTTAATTCCGATGCAATTTCAGTGTTTCATCGTCAATAAGAAGGTCAAAGGGATACAGTAAGCCTGAAGTGAAGCATCGGAATCTATAACTAGTGTCAATGGAATTGTTCAAAGCATAGACAGTAAGAAGAGTCAGTCTTATAGTACTTATGTCGGCATTGTGCCTTTTGTATTTAATTCCGGTGCAATTTCTGTGTTTCATCGTCAATAGGAAGGTGAGAGGGATACAGTAAACCTGAAGTGAAGCATCGGAATCTATAACTAGTGTCAATGGAATGATTCAAATCATAGACAGTAAGAACAGTCAGTCTTCTTGTACTTAAGTCGGCATTGTGCCTTTCGTATTTAATTCCGATGCAATTCTGTGTATCATCGTCATTGTGAAGGTCCAAGGGATACAGTAAACCTGGAGTGAAGCATCGGAATCTATAACTAGTGTCACAGGAATGGTTCAAAACACAGACAAAAAGAAGATACAGTCTTCTTGTACTTAAGTCGGCATTGTGCCTTTTGTATTTAATTCCGATGCAATTACTGTGTTTCATCGTCAATAAGAGTGTCCAAGGGATACAGTAAACCTGAAGTGAAGCATCGGAATCTATAACTAGTGTCACAGGAATGGTTCAAAACATAGACAGTAAGAAGAGTCAGTCTTCTTGTACTTAAGTCGACATTGTGCCTTTTCTATTTAATTCCGGTGCAATTTCTGTGTTTCATCGTCAATAAGAAGGTCAGAGGGATACAGTTTACCTGAAGGGAGGCATCGGAATCTATTCCTAGTGTCACAGGAATGTTTCAAAACATAGTCAGTAAGAAGAGTCAGTCTTTTTTTACTTAAGTCGACATTGTGCCTTTTCTATTTAATTCCGGTGCAATTTCTGTGTTTCATCGTCAATAAGAAGGTCAGAGGGATACAGTACACCTGAAGTGAGGCATCGGAATCTATTCCTAGTGTCACAGGAATGGTTCAAAACATAGATAGTAGGAAGAGTCAGTCTTCTTGTACTTAAGTCGGCATTGTGCATTTTCTATTTAATTCCGATGCAATTTCTGGGTTTCATCGTCAATAAGATGGTCCATGGGATACAGTAAACCTGAAGTGAAGCGTCGGAATCTATAACTAGTGTTACAGGAATGGTTCAAAGCATAGACAGTAGGAAGAGTCAGTCTTCTTGTACTTAAGTCGGCATTGTGCCTTTTGTATTTAAATCCGATGCAATTTCCGTGTTTCATCGTTAATAAAAAGGTCTAAGGGATACAGTAAACCTGAAGTGAAGCATCGGAACTATAACTAGTGTCACAGGAATGGTTCAAAACATAGTCAGTAAGAAGAGTCAGTCTTCTAGTACTTAAGTCGGCATCGTGCCTTTTCTATTTAATTCCGATGCACTTTCAGTGTTTCATCGTCAATAGGAAGGTCCAAGGGATTTAATAAAAATGGAGTGAAGCATCGGAATCTATAACAAGTGTCACAGGAATGGTTCAAAACATAGTTAGTAAGAAGAGTCAGTCTTCTTGTCCTTAAGTCGGCATTGTGCCTTTGTATTTAATTCCGATAAAATTTCTGTGTTTCATCGTCAATAAGAAGGTCCAAAAGATGCGGTAAACCTGGAGTGAAGAATCGGAATCTATAACAAGTGTCACATGAATGGTTCAAAACATAGACAGTAAGAAGATACATTCTTCTTGTGCTTAAGTCGGCATTGTGCCTTTTGTATTTAATTCCGATGCAATTTCTATGTTTCATCGTCAATAAGAAGGTCCAAGGTTATACAGTAAACCTGAAGTGAAGCATTGGAATCTATTACTAGTGTCACAGGAATGGTTCAAAGCATAGTCAGAAAGAATAGTAGGTCTTCATGTACTGAAGTCGGCATTGTGCCTTTTGTATTTAATTCCGGTGCAATTTCTGTATTTCATCGTCAATAAGAAGATCCAAGGGATACAGTAAAAATGGTGTGACGCATCGGAATCTATAACTAGTGTCACAGGAATGGTTCAAAGCATAAACAGTAAGAAGAGACAGTCTTCATGTACTTAAGTCGGCATTGTGCCTTTTGTATTTAATTCCTATGCGATTTCTGTGTTTCATCGTCAATAAGAAGGTCCTATAGATACAGTAAAAATGAAGTGAAGCATCGGCACCTATAATAAGTTCACACGAATGGTTCAAAACATAGACAGTAAGAAGAGTGATTCTTCTTGTACTTAAGTCGGCATTGTGCCTTTTGTATTTAATTCCGGTGCAATTTATGTGTTTAATCGTCAATAAGAAGGTCAGAGGGATACAGTAAACCTGAAGTGAAGCATCGGAATCTATAAGTAGTGTAACAGGAATGGTTCAAAACATAGTCAGTAAGAAGAGTCAGTCTTCTCGTCCTTAAGTCGGCCTGATGCATTTTGTATTTAATTCCGATGCAATATCTGTGTTTCAACGTCAATAAGAAGGTCCAAGGGATACAGTAAACAAGGAGTGAAGCATCGGAATCTATAACTAGTGCCACAGGAATGTTTCAAAACATAGACAGTACTTAAGTCGGCATTGTGCCTTTTGTATTTAATTCCGATGCAATTTCTTTGTTTCATCGTCAATAAGAAGGTCAGAGGGTGACAGTAAACCTGAAGTGTAGCATCGGAATCTACAAGTAGTGAAACTGGAATGGTTCAAAACATAGTCAGTAAGTAGAGTCAGTCTTCTTGTACTTAAGTCGGCATTGTGCCTTTTGTATTTAATTCCGATGCAATTTCTGTGTTTCATCGTCAATAAGAATGTCAGAGGGATACTGTAAACCTAAAGTGAAGCATCGGAATCTATAACTAGTGTCACAGGAAGGGTTCAAAATATAGTCAATAAGAAGAGTCAGTCTCTTGTACTTAAGTCGGCATTGTGCATTTTGTATTCAATTCCGATGCAATTTCTGTGTTTCATCGTCAATAAGAAGGTCAGAGGGATACAGTAAACCTGAAGTGAAGCATCGGAATCTATAACTAGTGCCACAGAAACGGTTCAAAGCCTAGACAGTAAGAAGAGTCAGTCTTCTTGTACTTAAGTCGGCATTGTGCCTTTTCTATTTCATTCCGATGCAATTTCTGTGTTTCATCGTCAATAAGAAGGTCCAAGAGATACAGTAAACCTGGAGTGAAGCATCGGAATCTGTTACTAGTGTCAGTGGAAAGGTTCAAAACATAGATAGTAACAAGAGTCAGTCTTCTTGAACGTAGGGCTGCATTGTGCCTTTTGTATTTAATTCCAGTGCAATTTCTGTGTTTCTTGTCAATACGAAGGTCAGAGGGATCCAGTAAACCTGAAGTGAAGCATCGGAATCTATAACTAGTGTCACAGGATTGGTTCTAAACATGGTCAGTAAGGAGAGTCAGTCTTCTTGTCCTTAAGTCGGCATTGTGCCTTTTGTATTTAATTCCGATGCAATTTCTGTGTTTCATCGTCAATCAGAAGGTCCAAGGGATACAGTAAACCTGGAGTGAAGCATCGGAATCTATAACTAGTGTCACAGGTATGGTGCAAAACATCGACAGTAAGAAGATACAGTCTTCTTCTACTTCAGTCAGCATTGTGCCTTTTGTATTTAATTCCGTTGCAATTTCTGTGTTTCATCGTCAACACAAAGGTCAGTGTGATGCAGTAAACCTGAAGTGAAGCTTCGGAATCTATAACTAGTTCACAGGAATGGTTCAAAACATAGTCAGTAAGAAGAGTCAGTCTTCTTGTCCTTAAGTCGGCATTGTGCCTTTTGTATTTCATTCCGATGCAATTTCTGTGTTTCATCGTGAATAAGAAGGTCCAAGGGATACAGTAAACCTGGAGTGAAGCATCGGATTCTATAACTAGTGTCAATGGAATGGTTCAAAACATAGACAGTAAGAAGAGTCAGTCTTCAAGTACTTATGTCGGCATCGTGCCTTTTTATTTAATTCCGGTGCAATTTCTGTGTTTCATCGTCAATAGGAAGGTCAGAGGGATACAGTAAACCTGAAGTGAAGCATCGGAATCTATAACTAATGTCACTGGAATGGTTCAAAACATAGTCAGTAAGATGAGTCAGTCTTCTTGTCCTTAAGTCGGCATTGTGCCTTTTGTATTTAATTCCGATGCAATTTCTGTGTTTCATCGTCAATAAGAAGGTCCAAGGGATACAGTAAACATGGAGTGAAGCATCGGAATCTATAACTAGTGTCACAGGTATGGTTCAAAACATAGACAGTACTTAAGTCGGCATTGTGCCTTTTGTATTAAATTCCAATGCAATTTCTGTGTTTCATCGTCAATGAGATGGTCCAAGTGATACAGTAAACCTGAAGTGAAGCATCGGAATCTATAACTAGGGTCACAGGAATGGTTCAAATCATAGTCACTAAGAAGAGTCAGTCTTCATGTACTTAAGTCGGCATTGTGCCTTTTCTATTTAATTCCGATGCAATTTCAGTGTTTCATCGTCAATAAGAAGGTCAAAGGGATACAGTAAGCCTGAAGTGAAGCATCGGAATCTATAACTAGTGTCAATGGAATGGTTCAAAAGATAGACAGTAAGAAGAGTCAGTCTTATAGTACTTATGTCGGCATTGTGCCTTTTGTATTTAATTCCGGTGCAATTTCTGTGTTTCATCGTCAATAGGAAGGTGAGAGGGATACAGTAAACCTGAAGTGAAGCATCGGAATCTATAACTAGTGTCAATGGAATGATTCAAATCATAGACAGTAAGAACAGTCAGTCTTCTTGTACTTAAGTCGGCATTGTGCCTTTCGTATTTAATTCCGATGCAATTCTGTGTATCATCGTCATTGTGAAGGTCCAAGGGATACAGTAAACCTGGAGTGAAGCATCGGAATCTATAACTAGTGTCACAGGAATGGTTCAAAACATAGACAAAAAGAAGATACAGTCTTCTTGTACTTAAGTCGGCATTGTGCCTTTTGTATTTAATTCCGATGCAATTTCTGTGTTTCATCGTCAATAAGAGTGTCCAAGGGATACAGTAAACCTGAAGTCAAGCATCGGAATCTATAACTAGTGTCACAGGAATGGTTCAAAACATAGACAGTAAGAAGAGTCAGTCTTCTTGTACTTAAGTCGACATTGTGCCTTTTCTATTTAATTCCGGTGCAATTTCTGTGTTTCATCGTCAATAAGAAGGTCAGAGGGATACAGTATACCTGAAGTGAGGCATCGGAATCTATTCCTAGTGTCACAGGAATGTTTCAAAACATAGTCAGTAAGAAGAGTCAGTCTTTTTTTACTTAAGTCGACATTGTGCCTTTTCTATTTAATTCCGGTGCAATTTCTGTGTTTCATCGTCAATAAGAAGGTCAGAGGGATACAGTATACCTGAAGTGAGGCATCGGAATCTATTCCTAGTGTCACAGGAATGGTTCAAAACATAGATAGTAGGAAGAGTCAGTCTTCTTGTACTTAAGTCGGCATTGTGCATTTTCTATTTAATTCCGATGCAATTTCTGGGTTTCATCGTCAATAAGATGGTCCATGGGATACAGTAAACCTGAAGTGAAGCATCGGAATCTATAACTAGTGTTACAGGAATGGTTCAAAGCATAGACAGTAGGAAGAGTCAGTCTTCTTGTACTTAAGTCGGCATTGTGCCTTTTGTATTTAAATCCGATGCAATTTCCGTGTTTCATCGTCAATAAAAAGGTCTAAGGGATACAGTAAACCTGAAGTGAAGCATCGGAATCTCTAACTAGTGTCACAGGAATGGTTCAACACATATTCAGTAAGAAGATTCAGTCTTCTTGTACTTAAGTTGGCATTGTGCCTTTTGTATTTAATTCCGATGCAATTTCTGTGTTTCATCCTCAATAACAAGGTATAAGGGATACAGTAAACCTGAAGTGAAGCGTCGGAATGTGTAACTAGCGTCACAGGTGTGGTTCAAAACATAGACACTAAGAAGAGTCAGTCTGCTTGTACTTAAGACGGCATTGTGCATTTTCTATTTAATTCCGATGCTATATCAGTGTTTCATCGTCAATAAGAAGGTCCGAGGGATACAGTAAACCTGAAGTGAAGCATTGGAATCTATAACTAGTGTCACAGGAATGGTTCAAACATAGTCAGTAAGAAGTGTCAGTCTTTTTGTTCTTAAGTCGGGGTTGTGCCTTTTGTATTTAATTCCAATGCAATTTCTGAGTTTCATCGTCAATAAGAAGGTCCAAGGGATACAGCATAGCTGAAGTGAAGCATCGGAATCTATAACTAGTGTCACAGGATTGGTTCTAAACATAGTCAGTAAGGAGAGTCAGTCATCTTGTTCTTAAGTCGGCATTGTGCCTTTTGTATTTAATTCCGATGCAAATTTCTGTGTTTCATCGTCAATAAGAAAATCAGAGGGATACAGTAAACCTGAAGTGAAGCATCGGAATCTATAACTAGTGTCACAGGAATGGTTCAATTCATAGTCAGTAAGAAGAGTCAGTCTTTTTGTACTTAAGTCGGCATTGTGCCTTTTGTATTAATTCCGATGCAATTTCTGTGTTTCATCGTCAATAAGAAGGTCCAAGGGATAGAGTAAACCTGAAGTGAAGCATCGGATTCTATAACTAGTGTCAGAGGAATGGTTCAAAGCATAGACAGTAAGAAGAGTCAGTCTCTAGTACTTAAGTCGGCATTGTGCCTTTTGTATTTAATTCCGATGCAATTTCTGTGTTTCATCGACAATAAGAAGTGCCAAGGGATACAGTATAACTGAAGTCAAGCAACGGAATCTATAACTAGTGTCGCAGGAATGGTTCAAGACATCTACAGTAAGAGGAGTCAGTGTACTTGTACTTAAGTCTACATTGTGCCTTTTCTATTTAATTCCGATGCAATATCTGTGTTTCATCGTCAATAAGAAGGTCTGAGGGATACAGTAAACCTGAAGTGTAGCATCGGAATCTATAACTAGTGTCACAGGAATGGTTCAAAACATAGTCGGTAAGAAGAGTCAGTCTTCTTGTACTTAAGTCGGCAGAATGATTTTGTATTTAATTCCGATGCAATTTCTGTGTTTCATCGTCAATAAGAAGGTCAGAGGGATACAGTAAACCTGAAGTGAAGCATCGGAATCTATAACTAGTGTCACAGGAACGGTTCAAAGCCTAGACAGTAAGAAGAGTCAGTCTTCTTGTACTTAAGTCGGCATTGTGCCTTTTGTATTTAATTCCGATGCAATTTGTGTGATTCATCGTCAATAAGAAGGTCCAAGGAATACAGTAAACCTGATGTGAAGCACCGGAATCTATAATTAGTGTCACAGGAGTGGTTCAAAACATAGACAGTAAGAAGAGTCAGTCTTCTTGTACTTAAGTCGGCATTGTGCCTTTTCTATTTCATTCCGATGCAATTTCTGTGTTTCATCGTCAATAAGAAGGTCCAAGGGATACAGTAAACCTGGAGTGAAGCATCGGAATCTATTACTAGTGTCAGTGGAATGGTTCAAAACATAGATAGTAACAAGAGTCAGTCTTCTTGAACGTAGGGCGTCATTGTGAATTTTGTATTTAATTCCAGTGCAATTTCTGTGTTTCATTGTCAATACGAAGGTCAGAGGGACACAGTAAACCTGAAGTGAAGCATCAGAATCTATAACTAGTGTCACAGGATTGGTTCTAAACATAGTCAGTAAGGAGAGTCAGTCTTCTTGTACTTAAGTCGGCATTGTGCCTTTTGTATATAAATCCGATGCAATTTCCGTGTTTCATCGTCAATAAAAAGGTCTAAGGGATACAGTAAACCTGAAGTGAAGCATCGGAATCTCTAACTAGTGTCACAGGAATGGTTCAACACATATTCAGTAAGAAGATTCAGTCTTCTTGTACTTAAGTTGGCATTGTGCCTTTTGTATTTAATTCCGATGCAATTTCTGTGTTTCATCCTCAATAACAAGGTATAAGGGATACAGTAAACCTGAAGTGAAGCGTCGGAATGTGTAACTAGCGTCACAGGTGTGGTTCAAAACATTGACACTAAGAAGAGTCAGTCTGCTTGTACTTATGACGGCATTGTGCATTTTCTATTTAATTCCGATGCAATTTCTGTGTTTCATCGTCAATAAGAAGGTCAGAGGGTTAGAGTGAACCTGAGGTGAAGCTTCGGATTCTATAACTGGTGTCACAGGAATGGTTCAAATCATAGATAGTAGGAAGAGTCAGTCTTCTTGTACTTAAGTCAGTATTGTGCCTTTTGTATTTAATTCCGATGCAATTTCTGTGTTTCATCGTCAATAAGAAGGTCCAAGGGATACAGTAAACCTGAAGTGAAGCTTCGGAATCTATAACTAGTGCCACAGAAACGGTTCAAAGCCTAGACAGTAAGAAGAGTCAGTCTTCTTGTACTTAAGTCGGCAATGTGCCTTTTGTATTTCATTCCGATGCAATTTGTGTGATTCATCGTCAATAAGAAGGTCCAAGGAATACAGTAAACCTGAAGTGAAGCATCGGAATCTATAATTAGTGTCACAGGAGTGGTTCAAAACATAGACAGTAAGAAGTGTCAGTCTTCTTGTACTTAAGTCGGCATTGTGCCTTTTCTATTTCATTCCGATGCAATTTCTGTGTTTCATCGTCAATAAGAAAGTCCAAGGGATACAGTAAACCTGGAGTGAAGCATCGGAATCTGTTACTAGTGTCAGTGGAAAGGTTCAAAACATAGATAGTAACAAGAGTCAGTCTTCTTGAACGTAGGGCGGCATTGTGCCTTTTGTATTTAATTCCAGTGCAATTTCTGTGTTTCTTGTCAATACGAAGGTCAGAGGGATACAGTAAACCTGAAGTGAAGCATCGGAATCTATAACTAGTGTCACAGGATTGGTTCTAAACATGGTCAGTAAGGAGAGTCTGTCTTCTTGTCCTTAAGTCGGCATTGTGCCTTTTGTATTTAATTCCGATGCAATTTCTGTGTTTCATGGTCAATCAGAAGGTCCAAGGGATACAGTAAACCTGGAGTGAAGCATCGGAATCTATAACTAGTGTCACAGGTATGGTGCAAAACATCGACAGTAAGAAGATACAGTCTTCTTCTACTTCAGTCAGCATTGTGCCTTTTGTATTTAATTCCGTTGCAATTTCTGTGTTTCATCGTCAACACAAAGGTTAGTGTGATGCAGTAAACCTGAAGTGAAGCTTCGGAATCTATAACTAGTTCACAGGAATGGTTCAAAACATAGTCAGTAAGAAGAGTCAGTCTTCTTGTCCTTAAGTCGGCATTGTGCCTTTTGTATTTCATTCCGATGCAATTTCTGTGTTTCATCGTGAATAAGAAGGTCCAAGGGATCCAGTAAACCTGGAGTGAAGCATCGGATTCTATAACTAGTGTCAATGGAATGGTTCAAAACATAGACAGTAAGAAGAGTCAGTCTTCAAGTACTTATGTCGGCATCGTGCCTTTTTATTTAATTCCGGTGCAATTTCTGTGTTTCATCGTCAATAGGAAGGTCAGAGGGATACAGTAAACCTGAAGTGAAGCATCGGAATCTATAACTAGTGTCACTGGAATGGTTCAAAACATAGTCAGTAAGATGTGTCAGTCTTCTTGTCCTTAAATCGGCATTGTGCCTTTTGTATTTAATTCCGATGCAATTTCTGTGTTTCATCGTCAATAAGAAGGTCCAAGGGATACAGTAAACCTGGAGTGAAGCATCGGAATCTATAACTAGTGTCACAGGTATGGTTCAAAACATAGACAGTACTTAAGTCGGCATTGTGCCTTTTGTATTAAATTCCAATGCAATTTCTGTGTTTCATCGTTAATAAGAGGGTCCAAGGGATACTGTAAAACTGAAGTGAAGCATCGGAATCTTTAACTAGTGTCACAGGTATGGTTCAAAACATAGTCAGTAAGAAGAGTCAGTCTTCTTGCACTTAAGTCGGCATTGTGCCTTTTCTATTTAATTCCGATGCAATTTCAGTGTTTCATCGTCAATAAGAAGGTCAAAGGGATACAGTAAGCCTGAAGTGAAGCATCGGAATCTATAACTAGTGTCAATGGAATGGTTCAAAACATAGACAGTAAGAAGAGTCAGTCTTATAGTACTTATGTCGGCATTGTGCCTTTTGTATTTAATTCCGGTGCAATTTCTGTGTTTCATCGTCAATAGGAAGGTGAGAGGGATACAGTAAACCTGAAGTGAAGCATCGGAATCTATAACTAGTGTCAATGGAATGATTCAAATCGTAGACAGTAAGAACAGTCAGTCTTCTTGTACTGAAGTCGGCATTGTGCCTTTCGTATTTAATTCCGATGCAATTCTGTGTATCATCGTCATTGTGAAGGTCCAAGGGATACAGTAAACCTGGAGTGAAGCATCGGAATCTATAACTAGTGTCACAGGAATGCTTCAAAACATAGACAAAAAGAAGATACAGTCTTCTTGTACTTAAGTCGGCATTGTGCCTTTTGTATTTAATTCCGATGCAATTTCTGTGTTTCATCGTCAATAAGAGTGTCCAAGGGATACAGTAAACCTGAAGTCAAGCATCGGAATCTATAACTAGTGTCACAGGAATGGTTCAAAACAAAGACAGTAAGAAGTGTCGGTCTTCATGTACTTAAGTCGGCATTGTGCCTTTTGTATTTAATTCCGATGCAATTTCTGTGTTTCATCGTCAATGAGATGGTCCAAGGGATACAGTAAACCTGAAGTGAAGCATCGGAATCTATAACTAGGGTCACAGGAATGGTTCAAATCATAGTCACTAAGAAGAGTCAGTCTTCATGTACTTAAGTCATCATTGTGCCTTTTGTATTTAATTCCGATGCAATTTCTGTGTTTCATCGTCAATAAGAAGGTGCAAGGGATACTGTAAAACTGAAGTGAAGCATCGGAATCTTTACCTAGTGTCACAGGTATGGTTCAAAACATAGTCAGTAAGAAGAGTCAGTCTTCTTGCACTTAAGTCGGCATTGTGCCTTTTCTATTTAATTCCGATGCAATTTCAGTGTTTCATCGTCAATAAGAAGGTCAAAGGGATACAGTAAGCCTGAAGTGAAGCATCGGAATCTATAACTAGTGTCAATGGAATGGTTCAAAACATAGACAGTAAGAAGAGTCAGTCTTATAGTACTTATGTCGGCATTGTGCCTTTTGTATTTAATTCCGGTGCAATTTCTGTGTTTCATCGTCAATAGGAAGGTGAGAGGGATACAGTAAACCTGAAGTGAAGCATCGGAATCTATAACTAGTGTCAATGGAATGATTCAAATCATAGACAGTAAGAACAGTCAGTCTTCTTGTACTTAAGTCGGCATTGTGCCTTTCGTATTTAATTCCGATGCAATTCTGTGTATCATCGTCATTGTGAAGGTCCAAGGGATACAGTAAACCTGGAGTGAAGCATCGGAATCTATAACTAGTGTTACAGGAATGGTTCAAAGCATAGACAGTAGGAAGAGTCAGTCTTCTTGTACTTAAGTCGGCATTGTGCCTTTTGTATTTATATCCGATGCAATTTCTGTGTTTCATCGTCTATAAAAAGGTCTAATGGGTACAGTAAACCTGAAGTGAAGCATCGGAATCTCTAACTAGTGTCACAGGAATGGTTCAAAACATAGATAGTAGTAAGAGTCAGACTTCTTGTACTAAAGTCGGCATTGTGCCTTTTCTATTTAATTCCGATGCAATTTCTGGGTTTCATCGTCAATAAGATGGTCCATGTGATACAGTAAACCTGAAGTGAAGCATCGGAATCTATAACTAGTGTTACAGGAATGGTTCGAAGCATAGACAGTAGGAAGAGTCAGTCTTCTTGTACTTAAGTCGGCATTGTGCCTTTTGTATTTATATCCGATGCAATTTCTGTGTTTCATCGTCTATAAAAAGGTCTAATGGGTACAGTAAACCTGAAGTGAAGCATCGGAATCTCTAACTAGTGTCACAGGAATGGTTCAACACATATTCAGTAAGAAGATTCAGTCTTCTTGTACTTAAGTTGGCATTGTGCCTTTTGTATTTAATTCCGATGCAATTTCTGTGTTTCATCCTCAATAACAAGGTATAAGGGATACAGTAAACCTGAAGTGAAGCGTCGGAATGTGTAACTAGCGTCACAGGTGTGGTTCAAAACATAGACACTAAGAAGAGTCAGTCTGCTTGTACTTAAGACGGCATTGTGCATTTTCTATTTAATTCCGATGCTATTTCAGTGTTTCATCGTCAATAAGAAGGTCAGAGGGATACAGTGAACCTGAAGTGAAGCATCGGAATCTATAACTAGTGTCACAGGAATGGTTCAAACATAGTCAGTAAGAAGTGTCAGTCTTTTTGTACTTAAGTCGGGGTTGTGCCTTTTGTATTTAATTCCAATGCAATTTCTGAGTTTCATCGTCAATAAGAAGGTCCAAGGGATACAGCATAGCTGAAGTGAAGCATCGGAATCTATAACTAGTGTCACAGGATTGGTTCTAAACATAGTCAGTAAGGAGAGTCAGTCATCTTGTTCTTAAGTCGGCATTGTGCCTTTTGTATTTAATTCCGATGCAATTTCTGTGTTTCATCGTCAATAAGAAAATCAGAGGGATACAGTAAACCTGAAGTGAAGCATCGGAATCTATAACTAGTGTCACAGGAATGGTTCAATTCATAGTCAGTAAGAAGAGTCAGTCTTTTTGTACTTAAGTCGACATTGTGCCTTTTCTATTTAATTCCGGTGCAATTTCTGTGTTTCATCGTCAATAAGAAGGTCAGAGGGATAGAGTAAACCTGAAGTGAAGCATCGGATTCTATAACTAGTGTCAGAGGAATTGTTCAAAGCATAGACAGTAAGAAGAGTCAGTCTCTAGTACTTAAGTCAGCATTGTGCCTTTTGTATTTAATTCCGATGCAATTTCTGTTTTTCATCGACAATAAGAAGTGCCAAGGGATACAGTATAACTGAAGTCAAGCATCGGAATCTATAACTAGTGTCGCAGGAATGGTTCAAAACATCTACAGTAAGAAGAGTCAGTGTACTTGTACTTAAGTCTACATTGTGCCTTTTCTATTTAATTCCGATGCAATATCTGTGTTTCATCGTCAATAAGAAGGTCAGAGGGATACAGTAAACCTGAAGTGAAGCATCGGAATCTATAACTAGTGTCACAGGAATGGTTCAAAACATAGTCCATAAGAAGAGTCAGTCTTCTTGTACTTAAGTCGGCAGAATGATTTTGTATTTAATTCCGATGCAATTTCTGTGTTTCATCGTCAATAAGAAGGTCAGAGGGATACAGTAAACCTGAAGTGAAGCATCGGAATCTATAACTAGTGTCACAGGATTGGTTCTAAACATAGTCAGTAAGGAGAGTCAGTCTTCTTGTACTTAAGTCGGCATTGTGCCTTTTGTATTTAAATCCGATGCAATTTCCGTGTTTCATCGTCAATAAAAAGGTCTAAGGGATACAGTAAACCTGAAGTGAAGCATCGGAATCTCTAACTAGTGTCACAGGAATGGTTCATCACATATTCAGTAAGAAGATTCAGTCTTCTTGTACTTAAGTTGGCATTGTGCCTTTTGTATTTAATTCCGATGCAATTTCTGTGTTTCATCCTCAATAACAAGGTATAAGGGATACAGTAAACCTGAAGTGAAGCGTCGGAATGTGTAACTAGCGTCACAGGTGTGGTTCAAAACATTGACACTAAGAAGAGTCAGTCTGCTTGTACTTATGACGGCATTGTGCATTTTCTATTTAATTCCGATGCAATTTCTGTGTTTCATCGTCAATAAGAAGGTCAGAGGGTTAGAGTGGACCTGAGGTGAAGCTTCGGATTCTATAACTGGTGTCACAGGAATGGTTCAAATCATAGATAGTAGGAAGAGTCAGTCTTCTTGTACTTAAGTCAGTATTGTGCCTTTTGTATTTAATTCCGATGCAATTTCTGTGTTTCATCGTCAATAAGAAGGTCCAAGGGATACAGTAAACCTGAAGTGAAGCTTCGGAATCTATAACTAGTGCCACAGAAACGGTTCAAAGCCTAGACAGTAAGAAGAGGCAGTGTTCTTGTACTTAAGTCGGCAATGTGCCTTTTGTATTTCATTCCGATGCAATTTGTGTGATTCATCGTCAATAAGAAGGTCCAAGGAATACAGTAAACCTGAAGTGAAGCATCGGAATCTATAATTAGTGTCACAGGAGTGGTTCAAAACATAGACAGTAAGAAGAGTCAGTCTTCTTGTACTTAAGTCGGCATTGTGCCTTTTCTATTTCATTCCGATGCAATTTCTGTGTTTCATCGTCAATAAGAAGGTCCAAGGGATACAGTAAACCTGGAGTGAAGCATCGGAATCTGTTACTAGTGTCAGTGGAAAGGTTCAAAACATAGATAGTAACAAGAGTCAGTCTTCTTGAACGTAGGGCGGCATTGTGCCTTTTGTATTTAATTCCAGTGCAATTTCTGTGTTTCTTGTCAATACGAAGGTCAGAGGGATACAGTAAACCTGAAGTGAAGCATCGGAATCGATAACTAGTGTCACAGGATTGGTTCTAAACATGGTCAGTAAGGAGAGTCAGTCTTCTTGTCCTTAAGTCGGCATTGTGCCTTTTGTATTTAATTCCGATGCAATTTCTGTGTTTCATCGTCAATCAGAAGGTCCAAGGGATACAGTAAACCTGGAGTGAAGCATCGGAATCTATAACTAGTGTCACAGGTATGGTGCAAAACATCGACAGTAAGAAGATACAGTCTTCTTCTACTTCAGTCAGCATTGTGCCTTTTGTATTTAATTCCGTTGCAATTTCTGTGTTTCATCGTCAACACAAAGGTCAGTGTGATGCAGTAAACCTGAAGTGAAGCTTCGGAATCTATAACTAGTTCACAGGAATGGTTCAAAACATAGTCAGTAAGAAGAGTCAGTCTTCTTGTCCTTAAGTCGGCATTGTGCCTTTTGTATTTCATTCCGATGCAATTTCTGTGTTTCATCGTGAATAAGAAGGTCCAAGGGATACAGTAAACCTGGAGTGAAGCATCGGATTCTATAACTAGTGTCAATGGAATGGTTCAAAACATAGATAGTAAGAAGAGTCAGTCTTCAAGTACTTATGTCGGCATCGTGCCTTTTTATTTAATTCCGGTGCAATTTCTGTGTTTCATCGTCAATAGGAAGGTCAGAGGGATACAGTAAACCTGAAGTGAAGCATCGGAATCTATAACTAGTGTCACTGGAATGGTTCAAAACATAGTCAGTAAGATGAGTCAGTCTTCTTGTCCTTAAGTCGGCATTGTGCCTTTTGTATTTAATTCCGATGCAATTTCTGTGTTTCATCGTCAATAAGAAGGTCCAAGGGATACAGTAAACCTGGAGTGAAGCATCGGAATCTATAACTAGTGTCACAGGTATGGTTCAAAACATAGACAGTACTTAAGTCGGCATTGTGCCTTTTGTATTAAATTCCAATGCAATTTCTGTGTTTCATCGTTAATAAGAAGGTCCAAGGGATACTGTAAAACTGAAGTGAAGCATCGGAATCTTTAACTAGTGTCACAGGTATGGTTCAAAACATAGTCAGTAAGAAGAGTCAGTCTTCTTGCACTTAAGTCGGCATTGTGCCTTTTCTATTTAATTCCGATGCAATTTCAGTGTTTCATCGTCAATAAGAAGGTCAAAGGGTTACAGTAAGCCTGAAGTGAAGCATCGGAATCTATAACTAGTGTCAATGGAATGGTTCAAAACATAGACAGTAAGAAGAGTCAGTCTTATAGTACTTATGTCGGCATTGTGCCTTTTGTATTTAATTCCGGTGCAATTTCTGTGTTTCATCGTCAATAGGAAGGTGAGAGGGATACAGTAAACCTGAAGTGAAGCATCGGAATCTATAACTAGTGTCAATGGAATGATTCAAATCATAGACAGTAAGAACAGTCAGTCTTCTTGTACTGAAGTCGGCATTGTGCCTTTCGTATTTAATTCCGTTGCAATTCTGTGTATCATCGTCATTGTGAAGGTCCAAGGGATACAGTAAACCTGGAGTGAAGCATCGGAATCTATAACTAGTGTCACAGGAATGCTTCAAAACATAGACAAAAAGAAGATACAGTCTTCTTGTACTTAAGTCGGCATTGTGCCTTTTGTATTTAATTCCGATGCAATTTCTGTGTTTCATCGTCAATAAGAGTGTCCAAGGGATACAGTAAACCTGAAGTCAAGCATCGGAATCTGTAACTAGTGTCACAGGAATGGTTCAAAACATAGACAGTAAGAAGTGTCGGTCTTCATGTACTTAAGTCGGCATTGTGCCTTTTGTATTTAATTCAGGTGCAATTTCTGTGTTTCATCGTCAATGAGATGGTCCAAGGGATACAGTAAACCTGAAGTGAAGCATCGGAATCTATAACTAGGGTCACAGGAATGGTTCAAATCATAGTCACTAAGAAGAGTCAGTCTTCATGTACTTAAGTCGGCATTGTGCCTTTTGTATTTAATTCCGATGCAATATCTGTGTTTCATCGTCAATAAGAAGGTCCAAGGGATACTGTAAAACTGAAGTGAAGCATCGGAATCTTTAACTAGTGTCACAGGTATGGTTCAAAACATAGTCAGTAAGAAGAGTCAGTCTTCTTGCACTTAAGTCGGCATTGTGCCTTTTCTATTTAATTCCGATGCAATTTCAGTGTTTCATCGTCAATAAGAAGGTCAAAGGGATACAGTAAGCCTGAAGTGAAGCATCGGAATCTATAACTAGTGTCAATGGAATGGTTCAAAACATAGACAGTAAGAAGAGTCAGTCTTATAGTACTTATGTCGGCATTGTGCCTTTTGTATTTAATTCCGGTGCAATTTCTGTGTTTCATCGTCAATAGGAAGGTGAGAGGGATACAGTAAACCTGAAGTGAAGCATCGGAATCAATAACTAGTGTCAATGGAATGATTCAAATCATAGACAGTAAGAACAGTCAGTCTTCTTGTACTTAAGTCGGCATTGTGCCTTTCGTATTTAATTCCGATGCAATTCTGTGTATCATCGTCATTGTGAAGGTCCAAGGGATACAGTAAACCTGGAGTGAAGCATCGGAATCTATAACTAGTGTCACAGGAATGGTTCAAAACATAGACAAAAAGAAGATACAGTCTTCTTGTACTTAAGTCGGCATTGTGCCTTTTGTATTTAATTCCGATGCAATTTCTGTGTTTCATCGTCAATAAGAGTGTCCAAGGGATACAGTAAACCTTAAGTCAAGCATCGGAATATATAACTAGTGTCACAGGAATGGTTCAAAACATAGACAGTAAGAAGAGTCAGTCTTCTTGTACTTAAGTCGACATTGTGCCTTTTCTATTTAATTCCGGTGCAATTTCTGTGTTTCATCGTCAATAAGAAGGTCAGAGGGATACAGTATACCTGAAGTGAGGCATCGGAATCTATTCCTAGTGTCACAGGAATGTTTCAAAACATAGTCAGTAAGAAGAGTCAGTCTTTTTTTACTTAAGTCGACATTGTGCCTTTTCTATTTAATTCCGGTGCAATTTTTGTGTTTCATCGTCAATAAGAAGGTCAGGGGGATACAGTATACCTGAAGTGAGGCATCGGAATCTATTCCTAGTGTCACAGGAATGGTTCAAAACATAGATAGTAGGAAGAGTCAGACTTCTTGTACTTAAGTCGGCATTGTGCCTTTTCTATTTAATTCCGATGCAATTTCTGGGTTTCATCGTCAATAAGATGGTCCATGGGATACAGTAAACCTGAAGTGAAGCATCGGAATCTATAACTAGTGTTACAGGAATGGTTCAAAGCATAGACAGTAGGAAGAGTCAGTCTTCTTGTACTTAAGTCGGCATTGTGCTTTTTGTATTTATATCCGATGCAATTTCTGTGTTTCATCGTCAATAAAAAGGTCTAATGGATACAGTAAACCTGAAGTGAAGCATCGGAAACTCTAACTAGTGTCACAGGAATGGTTCAACACATATTCAGTAAGAAGATTCAGTCTTCTTGTACTTAACTTGGCTTTGTGCCTTTTGTATTTAATTCCGATGCAATTTCTGTGTTTCATCCTCAATAACAAGGTATAAGGGATACAGTAAACCTGAAGTGAAGCGTCGGAATGTGTAACTAGCGTCACAGGTGTGGTTCAAAACATAGACACTAAGAAGAGTCAGTCTGCTTGTACTTAAGACGGCATTGTGCATTTTCTATTTAATTCCGATGCTATTTCAGTGTTTCATCGTCAATAAGAAGGTCAGAGGGATACAGTAAACCTGAAGTGAAGCATCGGAATCTATAACTAGTGTCACAGGAATGGTTCAAACATAGTCAGTAAGAAGTGTCAGTCTTTTTGTACTTAAGTCGGGGTTGTGCCTTTTGTATTTAATTCCAATGCAATTTCTGAGTTTCATCGTCAATAATAAGGTCCAAGGGATACAGCATAGCTGAAGTGAAGCATCGGAATCTATAACTAGTGTCACAGGATTGGTTCTAAACATAGTCAGTAAGGAGAGTCAGTCATCTTGTTCTTAAGTCGGCATTGTGCCTTTTGTATTTAATTCCGATGCAATTTCTGTGTTTCATCGTCAATAAGAAGGTCAGAGGGATACAGTAAACCTGAAGTGAAGCATCGGAATCTATAACTAGTGTCACAGGAATGGTTCAAAACATAGTCGGTAAGAAGAGTCAGTCTTCTTAAACTTAAGTCGGCAGAATGATTTTGTATTTAATTCCGATGCAATATCTGTGTTTCATCGTCAATAAGAAGGTCAGAGGGATACAGTAAACCTGAAGTGAAGCATCGGAATCTATAACTAGTGTCACAGGAACGGTTCAAAGCCTAGACAGTAAGAAGAGTCAGTCATCTTGTACTTAAGTCGGCATTGTGCCTTTTGTATTTAATTCCGATGCAATTTGTGTGATTCATCGTCAATAAGAAGGTCCAAGGAATACAGTAAACCTGAAGTGAAGCACCGGAATCTATAATTAGTGTCACAGGAGTGGTTCAAAATATAGACAGTAAGAAGAGTCAGTCTTCTTGTACTTAAGTCGGCATTGTGCCTTTTCTATTTCATTCCGATGCAATTTCTGTGTTTCATCGTCAATAAGAAGGTCCAAGGGATACAGTAAACCTGGAGTGAAGCATCGGAATCTATCACTAGTGTCAGTGGAATGGTTGAAAACATAGATAGTAACAAGTGTCAGTCTTCTTGAACGTAGGGCGGCATTGTGCCTTTTGTATTTAATTCCTGTGCAATTTCTGTGTTTCTTGTCAATACGAAGGTCAGAGGGATACAGTAAACCCGAAGTGAAGCATCGGAATCTATAACTAGTGTCACAGGATTGGTTCTAAACATGGTCAGTAAGGAGAGTCAGTCTTCTTGTCCTTAAGTCGGCATTGTGCCTTTTGTATTTAATTCCGATGCAATTTCTGTGTTTCATCGTCAATCAGAAGGTCTAAGGGATACAGTAAACCTGGAGTGAAGCATCGGAATCTATAACTAGTGTCACAGGTATGGTGCAAAACATCGACAGTAAGAAGATACAGTCTTCTTCTACTTCAGTCAGCATTGTGCCTTTTGTATTTAATTCCGTTGCAATTTCTGTGTTTCATCGTCAACACAAAGGTCAGTGTGATGCAGTAAACCTGAAGTGAAGCTTCGGAATCTATAACTAGTTCACAGGAATGGTTCAAAACATAGTCAGTAAGAAGAGTCAGTCTTCTTGTCCTTAAGTCGGCATTGTGCCTTTTGTATTTCATTCCGATGCAATTTCTGTGTTTCATCGTGAATAAGAAGGTCCAAGGGATACAGTAAACCTGGAGTGAAGCATCGGATTCTATAACTAGTGTCAATGGAATGGTTCAAAACATAGACAGTAAGAAGAGTCAGTCTTCAAGTACTTATGTCGGCATCGTGCCTTTTTATTTAATTCCGGTGCAATTTCTGTGTTTCATCGTCAATACGAAGGTCAGAGGGATACAGTAAAGCTGAAGTGAAGCATCGGAATCTATAACTAGTGTCACTGGAATGGTTCAAAACATAGTCAGTAAGATGAGTCAGTCTTCTTGTCCTTAAGTCGGCATTGTGCCTTTTGTATTTAATTCCGATGCAATTTCTGTGTTTCATCGTCAATAAGAAGGTCCAAGGGATACAGTAAACCTGGAGTGAAGCATCGGAATCTATAACTAGTGTCACAGGTATGGTTCAAAACATAGACAGTACTTAAGTCGGCATTGTGCCTTTTGTATTAAATTCCAATGCAATTTCTGTGTTTCATCGTTAATAAGAAGGTCCAAGGGATACTGTAAAACTGAAGTGAAGCATCGGAATCTTTAACTAGTGTCACAGGTATAGTTCAAAACATAGTCAGTAAGAAGAGTCAGTCTTCTTGCACTTAAGTCGGCATTGTGCCTTTTCTATTTAATTCCGATGCAATTTCAGTGTTTCATCCTCAATAACAAGGTATAAGGGATACAGTAAACCTGAAGTGAAGCGTCGGAATGTGTAACTAGCGTCACAGGTGTGGTTCAAAACATAGACACTAAGAAGAGTCAGTCTGCTTGTACTTAAGACGGCATTGTGCATTTTCTATTTAATTCCGATGCTATTTCTGTGTTTCATCGTCAATAAGAAGGTCAGAGGGATACAGTAAACCTGAAGTGAAGCATCGGAATCTATATCTAGTGTCACAGGAATGGTTCAAACATAGTCAGTAAGAAGTGTCCGTCTTTTTGTACTTAAGTCGGCATTGTGCCTTTTGTATTTAATTCCGATGCAATTTCTGTGTTTCATCGTCAATAAGAGTGTCCAAGGGATACAGTAAACCTGAAGTCAAGCATCGGAATCTATAACTAGTGTCACAGGAATGGTTCAAAACATAGACAGTAAGAAGAGTCAGTCTTCTTGTACTTAAGTCGACATTGTGCCTTTTCTATTTAATTCCGGTGCAATTTCTGTGTTTCATCGTCAATAAGAAGGTCAGAGGGATACAGTATACCTGAATTGAGGCATCGGAATCTATTCCTAGTGTCACAGGAATGTTTCAAAACATAGTCAGTAAGAAGAGTCAGTCTTTTTTTACTTAAGTCGACATTGTGCCTTTTCTATTTAATTCCGGTGCAATTTCTGTGTTTCATCGTCAATAAGAAGGTCAGAGGAATACAGTATACCTGAAGTGAGGCATCGGAATCTATTCCTAGTGTCACAGGAATGGTTCGAAACATAGATAGTAGGAAGAGTCAGTCTTCTTGTACTTAAGTCGGCATTGTGCCTTTTCTATTTAATTCCGATGCAATTTCTGGGTTTCATCGTCAATAAGATGGTCCATGGGATACAGTAAACCTGAAGTGAAGCATCGGAATCTATAACTAGTGTTACAGGAATGGTTCAAAGCATAGACAGTAGGAAGAGTCAGTCTTCTTGTACTTAAGTCGGCATTGTGCCTTTTGTATTTAAATCCGATGCAATTTCCGTGTTTCATCGTCAATAAAAAGGTCTAAGGGATACAGTAAACCTGAAGTGAAGCATCGGAATCTCTAACTAGTGTCACAGGAATGGTTCAACACATATTCAGTAAGAAGATTCAGTCTTCTTGTACTTAAGTTGGCATTGTGCCTTTTGTATTTAATTCCGATGCAATTTCTGTGTTTCATCCTCAATAACAAGGTATAAGGGATGCAGTAAACCTGAAGTGAAGCGTCGGAATGTGTAACTAGCGTCACAGGTGTGGTTCAAAACATAGACACTAAGAAGAGTCAGTCTGCTTGTACTTAAGACGGCATTGTGCATTTTCTATTTAATTCCGATGCTATTTCTGTGTTTCATCGTCAATAAGAAGGTCAGAGGGATACAGTAAACCTGAAGTGAAGCATCGGAATCTATAACTAGTGTCACAGGAATGGTTCAAACATAGTCAGTAAGAAGTGTCCGTCTTTTTGTACTTAAGTCGGGGTTGTGCCTTTTGTATTTAATTCCAATGCAATTTCTGAGTTTCATCGTCAATAAGAAGGTCCAAGGGATACAGCATAGCTGAAGTGAAGCATCGGAATCTATAACTAGTGTCACAGGATTGGTTCTAAACATAGTCAGTAAGGAGAGTCAGTCATCTTGTTCTTAAGTCGGCATTGTGCCTTTTGTATTCAATTCCGATGCAATTTCTGTGTTTCATCGTCAATAAGAAAATCAGAGGGATACAGTAAACCTGAAGTGAAGCATCGGAGTCTATAACTAGTGTCACAGGAATGGTTCAATTCATAGTCAGTAAGAAGAGTCAGTCTTTTTGTACTTAAGTCGGCATTGTGCCTTTTGTATTAATTCCGATGCAATTTCTGTGTTTCATCGTCAATAAGAAGGTCCAAGGGATACAGTAAACCTGGAGTGAAGCATCGGAATCTATAACTAGTGTCACAGGAATGGTTCAAAGCATAGACAGTACTTAAGTCGGCATTGTGCCATTTGTATTTAATTCCGATGCAATTTCTGTGTTTCATCGTCAATAAGACGGTCAGAGGGATACAGTAAACCTGAAGTGTAGCATCTGAATCTACAACTAGTGTCACAGGAACGGTTCAAATCATAGTCAGCAAGAAGAGTAAGTCTTCTTGTACTTAAGTCGGCATTGTGCCCTTTGTATTTAATTCCGATGCAATTTCTGTGTTTCATCGTCAATAAGAAGGTTCAAGTGATACAGTAAAACTGACGTCATGCATCGGAATCTATAACTAGTGACACAGGAGTGGTTCAACACATATTCAGTAAGAAGAGTCAGTCTTCTTGTACTTAAGTTGGCATTGTGCCTTTTGTATTTAATTCCGATGCAATTTCTGTGTTTCATCCTCAATAACAAGGTATAAGGGATACAGTAAACCTTAAGTGAAGCGTCGGAATGTGTAACTAGCGTCACAGGTGTGGTTCAAAACATAGACACTAAGAAGAGTCAGTCTGCTTGTACTTAAGACGGCATTGTGCATTTTCTATTTAATTCCGATGCTATTTCTGTGTTTCATCGTCAATAAGAAGGACAGAGGGACACAGTAAAAGTGAAGTGAAGCATCGGAATCTATAACTAGTCTCACAGGAATGGTTCAAAGCATAGACAGTAAGAAGAGTCAGTCTCTAGTACTTATGTCGGCATAGTGCATTTTCTATTTAATTCCGATGCTATTTCTGTGTTTCATCGTCAATAAGAAGGACAGAGGGACACAGTAAACCTGAAGTGAAGCATCGGATTCTATAACTAGTGTCAGAGGAATGGTTCAAAGCATAGACAGTAAGAAGAGTCAGTCTCTAGTACTTAAGTCGGCATTGTGCCTTTTGTATTTAATTCCGATGCAATTTCTGTGTATCATCGACAATAAGAAGTGCCAAGGGATACAGTATAACTGAAGTCAAGCATCGGAATCTATAACTAGTGTCGCAGGAATGGTTCAAAGCATCTACAGTAAGAAGAGTCAGTGTACTTGTACTTAAGTCTACATTGTGCCTTTTCTATTTAATTCCGATGCAATATCTGTGTTTCATCGTCAATAAGAAGGTCAGAGGGATACAGTAAACCTGAAGTGAAGCATCGGAATCTATAACTAGTGTCACAGGAATGGTTCAAAACATAGTCGGTAAGAAGAGTCAGTCTTCTTGTACTTAAGTCGGCAGAATGATTTTGTATTTAATTCCGAAGCAATTTCTGTGTTTCATCGTCAATAAGAATGTCAGAGGGATACAGTAAACCTGAAATGAAGCATCGGAATCTATAACTAGTGTCACAGGAAGGGTTCAAAGCCTAGACAGTAAGAAGAGTCAGTCTTCTTGTACTTAAGTCGGCATTGTGCCTTTTCTATTTCATTCCGATGCAATTTCTGTGTTTCATCGTCAATAAGAAGGTCCAAGGGATACAGTAAACCTGGAGTGAAGCATCGGAATCTATTACTAGTGTCAGTGGAATGGTTCAAAACATAGATAGTAACAAGAGTCAGTCTTCTTGAACGTAGGGCGGCATTGTGAATTTTGTATTTAATTCCAGTGCAATTTCTGTGTTTCATTGTCAATACGAAGGTCAGAGGGATACAGTAAACCTGAAGTGAAGCATCACAATCTATAACTAGTGTCACAGGATTGGTTCTAAACATAGTCAGTAAGGAGAGTCAGTCTTCTTGTACTTAAGTCGGCATTGTGCCTTTTGTATTTAAATCCGATGCAATTTCCGTGTTTCATCGTCAATAAAAAGGTCTAAGGGATACAGTAAACCTGAAGTGAAGCATCGGAATCTCTAACTAGTGTCACAGGAATGGTTCAACACATATTCAGTAAGAAGATTCAGTCTTCTTGTACTTAAGTTGGCATTGTGCCTTTTGTATTTAATTCCGATGCAATTTCTGTGTTTCATCCTCAATAACAAGGTATAATGGATACAGTAAACCTGAAGTGAAGCGTCGGAATGTGTAACTAGCGTCACAGGTGTGGTTCAAAACATTGACACTAAGAAGAGTCAGTCTGCTAGTACTTATGACGGCATTGTGCATTTTCTATTTAATTCCGATGCAATTTCTGTGTTTCATCGTCAATAAGAAGGTCAGAGGGTTAGAGTGAACCTGAGGTGAAGCTTCGGATTCTATAACTAGTGTCACAGGAATGGTTCAAATCATAGATAGTAGGAAGAGTCAGTCTTCTTGTACTTAAGTCAGTATTGTGCCTTTTGTATTTAATTCCGATGCAATTTCTGTGTTTCATCGTCAATAAGAAGGTCCAAGGGATACAGTAAACCTGAAGTGAAGCTTCGGAATCTATAACTAGTGTCACAGGAATGGTTCAAAACATAGTCAGTATCAAGAGTCAGTCTTCATGTACTTAAGTCGGCATTGTGCCTTTTTTATTTAATTCCCATGCCATTTCTGTGTTTCATCGTCACTGAGAAGGTCCAAGGGATACAGTAAACCTGGAGTGCAGCATCGGAATGTATAACTAGTGCCACAGGAATGGTTCAAAACATAGTCAGTAAGAAGAGTCAGTCTTCTTGTCCTTAAGTCGGCCTTATGCTTCTTGTATTTAATTCCGATGCAATTTCTGTGTTTTATCGTCAATAAGAAGGTCCAAGGGATACAGTAAACCTGGAGTGAAGCATCGGAATCTATAACTAGTGTCACAGGAATGGTTCAAAGCATAGACAGTACTTAAGTCGGCATTGTGCCATTTGTATTTAATTCCGATGCAATTTCTGTGTTTCATCGTCAATAAGACGGTCAGAGGGATACAGTAAACCTGAAGTGTAGCATCTGAATCTACAACTAGTGTCACAGGAATGGTTCAAATCATAGTCAGCAAGAAGAGTAAGTCTTCTTGTACTTAAGTCGGCATTGTGCCCTTTGTATTTAATTCCGATGCAATTTCTGTGTTTCATCGTCAATAAGAAGGTTCAAGGGATACAGTAAAACTGACGTCATGCATCGGAATCTATAACTAGTGACACAGGAGTGGTTCAACACATATTCAGTAAGAAGAGTCAGTCTTCTTGTACTTAAGTTGGCATTGTGCCTTTTGTATTTAATTCCGATGCAATTTCTGTGTTTCATCCTCAATAACAAGGTATAAGGGATACAGTAAACCTTAAGTGAAGCGTCGGAATGTGTAACTAGCGTCACAGGTGTGGTTCAAAACATAGACACTAAGAAGAGTCAGTCTGCTTGTACTTAAGACGGCATTGTGCATTTTCTATTTAATTCCGATGCTATTTCTGTGTTTCATCGTCAATAAGAAGGACAGAGGGACACAGTAAAAGTGAAGTGAAGCATCGGAATCTATAACTAGTCTCACAGGAATGGTTCAAAGCATAGACAGTAAGAAGAGTCAGTCTCTAGTACTTATGTCGGCATAGTGCCTTTTGTATTTAATTCCGATTCAATTTCTGTGTTTCATCGTCAATAAGAATGTCAGAGGGATATAGTAAACCTGAAGTGAAGCATCGGAATCTATAACTAGTGTCACAGGAATGGTTCAATTCATAGTCAGTAAGAAGTGTCAGTCTTTTTGTACTTAAGTCGGCATTGTGCCTTTTGTATTTAATTCCGATGCAATTTCTGTGTTTCATCGTCAATAAGAAGGTCCAAGGGATAGAGTAAACCTGAAGTGAAGCATCGGATTCTATAACTAGTGTCAGAGGAATGGTTCAGAGCATAGACAGTAAGAAGAGTCAGTCTCTAGTACTTAAGTCGGCATTGTGCCTTTTGTATTTAATTCCGATGCAATTTCTGTGTTTCATCGTCAATCAGAAGGTCCAAGGGATACAGTAAACCTGGAGTGAAGCATCGGAATCTATAACTAGTGTCACAGGTATGGTGCAAAACATTGACGGTAAGAAGATACAGTCTTCATGTACTTAAGTCGGCATTGTGCCTTATGTATTTAATTCCGTTGCAATTTCTGTGTTTCATCGTCAACACGAAGGTCAGTGTGATGCAGTAAACCTGAAGTGAAGCTTCGCAATCTATAACTAGTTCACAGGAATGGTTCAAAACATAGTCAGTAAGAAGAGTCAGTCTTCTTGTCCTTAAGCCGGCATTGTGCCTTTTGTATTTAATTCCGATGCAATTTCTGTGTTTCATCGTGAATAAGAAGGTCCAATGGATACAGTAAACCTGGAGTGAAGCATCGGAATCTATAACTAGTGTCAATGGAATGGTTCAAAACATAGACAGTAAGAAGAGTCAGTCTTCAAGTACTTATGTCGGCATCGTGCCTTTTGTATTTAATTCCGGTGCAATTTCTGTGTTTCATCGTCAGTAGGAAGGTCAGAGGGATACAGTAAACCTGAAGTGAAGCATCGGAATCTATAACTAGTGTCACTGGAATGGTTCAAAACATTGTCAGTAAGATGAGTCAGTCTTCTTGTCCTTAAGTCGGCATTGTGCGTTTTGTATTTAATTCCGATGCAATTTCTGTGTTTCACCGTCAATAAGAAGGTCCAAGGGATACAGTAAACCTGGAGTGACGCATCTGAATCTATAACTAGTGTCACAGGTATGGTTCAAAACATAGACAGTGCTTAAGTCGGCATTGTGCCTTTTGTATTAAATTCCGATGCAATTTCTGTGTTTCATCGTCAATAAGAAGGTCCAAGGGATACAGGAAACCTGAAGTGAAGCATCGGAATCTATAACTAGTGTCAGAGGTATGGTTCAAAACATAGTCAGTAAGAAGAGTCGGTCTTCATGTACTTAAGTCGGCATTGTGCCTTTTGTATTTAATTCCGATGCAATTTCTGTGTTTAATCGTCAATAAGATGGTCCAAGGGATACAGTAAACCTGAAGTGAAGCATCGGAATCTATAACTAGGGTCACAGGAATGGTTCACATCATAGTCACTAAGAAGAGTCAGTCTTCATGTACTTAAGTCGGCATTGTGATTTTTGTATTTAATTCCGATGCAATTTCTGTGTTTCATCGTCAATAAGATGGTCCAAGGGATACAGTAAAACTGAAGTGAAGCATCGGAATCTATAACCAGTGTCACAGGTATGGTTCAAAACATAGTCAGTAAGAAGAGTCAGTCTTCTTGCACTTAAGTCGGCATTGTGCCTTTTCTATTTAATTCCGATGCAATTTCTGTGTTTCATCGTCAATAAGAAGGTCAAAGGGATACAGTAAACCTGAAGTGAAGCATCGGAATCTATAACTAGTGTCAATGGAATGGTTCAAAACATAGACAGTAAGAAGTGTCAGTCTTCAAGTACTTATGTCGGCATTGTGCCTTTTGTATTTAATTCCGGTGCAATTTCTGTGTTTCTTCGTCAATAGGAAGGTCAGAGGGATACAGTAAACCTGAAGTGAAGCATCGGAATCTATAACTAGTGTCAATGGAATGGTTCAAATCATAGACAGTAAGAAGAGTCAGTCTTCTTGTACTTAAGTCGGCATTGTGCCTTTTGTATTTAATTCCGATGCAATTTCTGTGTATCATCGTCATTGAGAAGGTCCAAGGGATACAGTAAACCTGGAGTGAAGCATCGGAATCTATAACTAGTGTCACAGGAATGGTTCAAAACATAGACAAAGAGAAGATACAGTCTTCTTGTACTTAAGTCGGCATTGTGCCTTTCGTATTCAATTCCGATACAATTTCTGTGTTTCACCGTCAGTAAGAAGGTCAGAGGGATACAGTAAACCAGAAGTGAGGCATCTGAATCTATATCTAGTGTCACACGAATGGTTCAAACATAGACAGTAAGAAGAGTCAGTCTGCTTGTACTTAAGTCGGCATTGTGCCTTTTGTATTTAATTACGATGCCATTTCTGTGTTTCATCGTCAATAAGAAGGTCAGAGGGATACAGTAAACCTGAAGTGAAGCATCGCAATCTATAACTAGTGTCACAGGAATGGTTCAAAGCATAGTCAGTAAGAAGAGTCAGTTTTCGTGTCCTTGAGTCGGCATTGTGCCTTTTGTATTTAATTCCGATGCAATCTCTGTGTTTCATCGTCAATAAGAAGGTCCAAGGGATAGAGTAAACCTGAAGTCAAGCAATGGAATCTATAACTAGAGTCACAGGAATGGTTCAAAACATAGACAGTAAGAAGAGTCAGTCTTCTTGAACTTAAGTAGACATTGTGCCTTTTCTATTTAATTCCGGTGCAATTTCTGTGTTTCATCGTCAATAAGAAGGTCAGAGGGATACAGTATACCTGAAGTGAGGCATCGGAATCTATTCCTAGTGTCACAGGAATGTTTCAAACATAGTCAATAAGAAGAGTCAGTCTTTTTTTACTTAAGTCGGCAATGTGCATTTTGTATTTAATTCTGATGTAATTTCTGTGTTTCGTCGTCAATATGAAGGTCCAAATGATACAGTAAACCTGAAGTGAAGCATCGGAATCTATAACTAGTGCCACAGGAATGGTTCAAAGCATAGTCAGTAAGGAGAGCCAGTCTTCATGTACTTAAGTCGGCATTGTGCCTTTTGTATTTAAATCCAGTGCAATTTCTGTGTTTCATCGTCAATAAGAAGGTCAGAGGGATACTGTAAACCTGAAGTGAGGCATCGGAATCTATAACTAGTGTCACAGGAATGGTTCAAAACATAGTCAGTAAGAAGAGTCAGTCTTCTTGTCCTTAAGTCGGCATTGTGCCTTTGTATTTAATGCCGATGCAATTTCTGTAATTCATCGTCATTGAGAAGGTCCAAGGGATACAGTAAACCTGGAGTGCAGCAACGCAATGTATAACTAGTGCCACAGGAATGGTTCAAAATATAGACAGTAAGAAGATACAGTCTTCTTGTACTTAAGTCGGCATTGTGCCTTTTGTATTTAATTCCAGTGCAATTTCTGTGTTTCATCGTCAATAGGAAGGTCAGAGGGATATAGTAGACCTGAAGTGAAGCATCGGAATCTATAACTAGTGTCACAGGAATGGTTCAAAACATAGTCAGTAAGAAGAGTCAGTCTTCTTGTCCTTAAGTCGGCCTTATGCTTCTTGTATTTAATTCTGATGCAATTTCTGTGTTTTATCGTCAATAAGAAGGTCCAAGGGATACAGTAAACTTGGAGTGAAGCATCGGAATCTATAACTAGTGTCACAGGAATGGTTCAAAGCATAGACAGTACTTAAGTCGGCATTGTGCCATTTGTATTTAATTCCGATGCAATTTCTGCGTTTCATCCTCAATAAGAAGGTCAGAGGTATGCAGTAAACCTGAAGTGTAGCATCGGAATCTACAACTAGTGTCACAGGAATGGTTCAAATCATAGTCAGCAAGAAGAGTAAGTCTTCTTGTACTTAAGTCGGCATTGTGCCCTTTGTATTTAATTCCGATGCAATTTCTGTGTTTCATCGTCAATAAGAAGGTTCAAGGGATACAGTAAAACTGACGTCATGCATCGGAATCTATAACTAGTGACACAGGAATGGATAAAAGCATAGACAGTAGGAAGAGTCAGTCCTCTTGTACTTAAGTCGGCATTGTGCCTTTTCTATTTAATTCCGATGCAATTTCTGTGTTTCATCGTCAATAAGAAGGTCAGAGGTATAGAGTAAACCTAAAGTGAAGCATCGGAATCTATAACTAGTGTCACAGGAATGGTTCAAAACATAGTCAGTAAGAAGAGTCAGTCTTCTTGTACTTAAGTCTGCATTGTGCCCTTTGTATTTAATTCCGATGCAATTTCTGTGTTTCATCGTCAACAAGAAGGACAGAGGGACACAGTACAACTGAAGTGAAGCATCGGAATCTATAACTAGTGTCACAGGAAATGTTCAAACATAGTCAGTAAGAAGAGTCAGTCTTTTTCTGCTTAAGTCGGCATTGTGCCCTTTGTATTTAATTCCGATGCAATTTCTGAGTTTCATCGTCAATAAGAAGGTCCAAGGGATACAGTAAACCTGAAGTGAAGCATCGAAACCTATAACTATAGTCACAGGATTGGTTCAAAACATAGACAGTAAGAAGAGTCAGTCTTCTTGTCCTTAAGTCGGCATTGTGCCCTTTCTATTTAATTCCGATGGAACTTCTGTGTGTCATCGTCAATACGAAGGTCCTAGGGATACAGTAAACCTGAAGTGAAGCATCGGAATCTATAGCTAGTGTCACAGGAATGGTTCAAAACATAGACAGTAAGAAGAGTCAGTCTCTAGTACTTATGTCGGCATAGTGCCTTTTGTATATAATTCCGATTCAATTTCTGTGTTTCATCGTCAATAAGAAGGTCAGAGGGATATAGTAAACCTGAAGTGAAGCATCGGAATCTATAACTAGTGTCACAGGAATGGTTCAAACATAGTCAGTAAGAAGTGTCAGTCTTTTTTTACTTAAGTCGGCGTTGTGCCTTTTGTATTTAATTCCAATGCAATTTCTGAGTTTCATCGTCAATAAGAAGGTCCAAGGGATACAGCAAAGCTGAAGTGAAGCATCGGAATCTATAACTAGTGTCACAGGATTTGTTCTAAACATAGTCAGTAAGGAGAGTCAGTCTTCTTGTCCTTAAGTCTGCATTGTGCCTTTTGTATTTAATTCCGATGCAATTTCAGTGTTTCATCGTCAACAAGAAGGACAGAGGGACACAGTACAACTGAAGTGAAGCATCGGAATCTATAACTAGTGTCACAGGAAATGTTCAAACATAGTCAGTAAGAAGAGTCAGTCTTTTTCTGCTTAAGTCGGCATTGTGCCCTTTGTATTTAATTCCGATGCAATTTCTGAGTTTCATCGTCAATAAGAAGGTCCAAGGGATACAGTAAACCTGAAGTGAAGCATCGAAACCTATAACTATAGTCACAGGATTGGTTCAAAACATAGACAGTAAGAAGAGTCAGTCTTCTTGTCCTTAAGTCGGCATTGTGACCCTTTGTATTTAATTCCGATGGAACTTCTGTGTGTCATCGTCAATACGAAGGTCCAAGGGATACAGTAAACCTGAAGTGAAGCATCGGAATCTATAGATAGTGTCACAGGAATAGTTCAAAACATAGACAGTAAGAAGAGTCAGTCTCTAGTACTTATGTCGGCATAGTGCCTTTTGTATATAATTCCGATTCAATTTCTGTGTTTCATCGTCAATAAGAAGGTCAGAGGGATATAGTAAACCTGAAGTGAAGCATCGGAATCTATAACTAGTGTCACAGGAATGGTTCAAACATAGTCAGTTAGAAGTGTCAGTCTTTTTTTACTTAAGTCGGCGTTGTGCCTTTTGTATTTAATTCCAATGCAATTCTGAGTTTCATCGTCATTATAAGGTCCAAGGGATACAGCAAAGCTGAAGTGAAGCATCGAATCTATAACTAGTGTCACAGGATTTGTTCTAAACATAGTCAGTAAGGAGAGTCAGTCTTCTTGTCCTTAAGTCGGCATTGTGCCTTTTGTATTTAATTCCGATGGAATTTCTGTGTTTCATCGTCAATAAGAAGGTCAGAGGGATACAGTAAACCTGAAGTGAAGCATCGCAATCTATAACTAGTGTCACAGGAATGGTTCAAAGCATAGTCAGTAAGAAGAGTCAGTCTTCGTGTCCTTGAGTCGGCATTGTGCCTTTTGTATTTAATTCCGATGCAATCTCTGTGTTTCATCGTCAATAAGAAGGTCCAAGGGATAGAGTAAACCTGAAGTCAAGCAATGGAATCTATAACTAGAGTCACAGGAATGGTTCAAAACATAGACAGTAAGAAGAGTCAGTCTTCTTGTACTTAAGTAGACATTGTGCCTTTTCTATTTAATTCCGGTGCAATTTCTGTGTTTCATCGTCAATAAGAAGGTCAGAGGGATACAGTATACCTGAAGTGAGGCATCGGAATCTATTCCTAGTGTCACAGGAATGTTTCAAAACATAGTCAATAAGAAGAGTCAGTCTTTTTTTACTTAAGTCGGCAATGTGCATTTTGTATTTAATTCTGATGTAATTTCTGTGTTTCGTCGTCAATATGAAGGTCCAAATGATACAGTAAACCTGAAGTGAAGCATCGGAATCTATAACTAGTGCCACAGGAATGGTTCAAAACATAGTCAGTAAGGAGAGCCAGTCTTCATGTACTTAAGTCGGCATTGTGCCTTTTGTATTTAAATCCAGTGCAATTTCTGTGTTTCATCGTCAATAAGAAGGTCAGAGGGATACAGTAAACCTGAAGTGAGGCATCGGAATCTATAACTAGTGTCACAGGAATGGTTCAAAACATAGTCAGTAAGAAGAGTCAGTCTTCTTGTCCTTAAGTCGGCATTGTGCCTTTGTATTTAATTCCAATGCAATTTCTGTAATTCATCGTCATTGAGAAGGTCCAAGGGATACAGTAAACCTTTAGTGCAGCATCGCAATGTATAACTAGTGCCACAGGAATGGTTCAAAATATAGACAGTAAGAAGATACAGTCTTCTTGTACTTAAGTCGGCATTGTGCCTTTTGTATTTAATTCCAGTGCAATTTCTGTGTTTCATCGTCAATAGGAAGGTCAGAGGGATATAGTAAACCTGAAGTCAAGCAATGGAATCTATAACTAGAGTCACAGGAATGGTTCAAAACATAGACAGTAAGAACAGTCAGTCTTCTTGTACTTAAGTAGACATTGTGCCTTTTCTATTTAATTCCGATGCAATTTCTGTGTTTCATCCTCAATAAGAAGGTTCAAGGGATACAGTAAAACTGACGTCATGCATCGGAATCTATAACTAGTGACACAGGAATGGATAAAAGCATAGACAGTAGGAAGAGTCAGTCCTCTTGTACTTAAGTCGGCATTGTGCCTTTTCTATTTAATTCCGATGCAATTTCTGTGTTTCATCGTCAATAAGATGGTCAGAGGTATAGAGTAAACCTAAAGTGAAGCATCGGAATCTATAACTAGTGTCACAGGAATGGTTCAAAACATAGTCAGTAAGAAGAGTCAGTCTTCTTGTACTTAAGTCTGCATTGTGCCCTTTGTATTTAATTCCGATGCAATTTCTGTGTTTCATCGTCAACAAGAAGGACAGAGGGACACAGTACAACTGAAGTGAAGCATCGGAATCTATAACTAGTGTCACAGGAAATGTTCAAACATAGTCAGTAAGAAGAGTCAGTCTTTTTCTGCTTAAGTCGGCATTGTGCACTTTGTATATAATTCCGATGCAATTTCTGAGTTTCATCGTCAATAAGAAGGTCCAAGGGATACAGTAAACCTGAAGTGAAGCATCGAAACCTATAACTATAGTCACAGGATTGGTTCAAAACATAGACAGTAAGAAGAGTCAGTCTTCTTGTCCTTAAGTCGGCATTGTGCCCTTTGTATTTAATTCCGATGGAACTTCTGTGTGTCATCGTCAATACGAAGGTCCTAGGGATACAGTAAACCTGAAGTGAAGCATCGGAATCTATAGCTAGTGTCACAGGAATGGTTCAAAACATAGACAGTAAGAAGAGTCAGTCTCTAGTACTTATGTCGGCATAGCGCCTTTTGTATATAATTCCGATTCAATTTCTGTGTTTCATCGTCAATAAGAAGGTCAGAGGGATATAGTAAACCTGAAGTGAAGCATCGGAATCTATAACTAGTGTCACAGGAATGGTTCAAACATAGTCAGTTAGAAGTGTCAGTCTTTTTTTACTTAAGTCGGCGTTGTGCCTTTTGTATTTAATTCCAATGCAATTTCTGAGTTTCATCGTCAATAAGAAGGTCCAAGGGATACAGCAAAGCTGAAGTGAAGCATCGGAATCTATAACTAGTGTCACAGGATTTGTTCTAAACATAGTCAGTAAGGAGAGTCAGTCTTCTTGTCCTTAAGTCTGCATTGTGCCTTTTGTATTTAATTCCGATGCAATTTCTGTGTTTCATCGTCAACAAGAAGGACAGAGGGACACAGTACAACTGAAGTGAAGCATCGGAATCTATAACTAGTGTCACAGGAAATGTTCAAACATAGTCAGTAAGAAGAGTCAGTCTTTTTCTGCTTAAGTCGGCATTGTGCCCTTTGTATTTAATTCCGATGGAACTTCTGTGTGTCATCGTCAATACGAACGTCCAAGGGATACAGTAAACCTGAAGTGAAGCATCGGAATCTATAGATAGTGTCACAGGAATAGTTCAAAACATAGACAGTAAGAAGAGTCAGTCTCTAGTACTTATGTCGGCATAGTGCCTTTTGTATATAATTCCGATTCAATTTTTGTGTTTCATCGTCAATAAGAAGGTCAGAGGGATATAGTAAACCTGAAGTGAAGCATCGGAATCTATAACTAGTGTCACAGGAAATGTTCAAACAAAGTCAGTAAGAAGAGTCAGTCTTTTTCTGCTTAAGTCGGCATTGTGCCCTTTGTATTTAATTCCGATGCAATTTCTGTGTTTCATCGTCAATAAGAAGGTCAGAGGGATGCAGTAAACCTGAAGTGTAGCATCGGAATCTACAACTAGTGTCACAGGAATGGTTCAAATCATAGTCAGCAAGAAGAGTAAGTCTTCTTGTACTTAAGTCGGCATTGTGCCCTTTGTATTTAATTCCGATGCAATTTCTGTGTTTCATCGTCAATAAGAAGGTTCAAGGGATACAGTAAAACTGACGTCATGCATCGGAATCTATAACTAGTGACACAGGAATGGATAAAAGCATAGACAGTAGGAAGAGTCAGTCCTCTTGTACTTAAGTCGGCATTGTGCCTTTTCTATTTAATTCCGATGCAATTTCTGTGTTTCATCGTCAATAAGAAGGTCAGAGGTATAGAGTAAACCTAAAGTGAAGCATCGGAATCTATAACTAGTGTCACAGGAATGGTTCAAAACATAGTCAGTAAGAAGAGTCAGTCTTCTTGTACTTAAGTCTGCATTGTGCCTTTTGTATTTAATTCCGATGCAATTTCTGTGTTTCATCGTCAACAAGAAGGACAGAGGGACACAGTACAACTGAAATGAAGCATCGGAATCTATAACTAGTGTCACAGGAAATGTTCAAACATAGTCAGTAAGAAGAGTCAGTCTTTTTCTGCTTAAGTCGGCATTGTGCCCTTTGTATTTATTTCCGATGCAATTTCTGAGTTTCATCGTCAATAAGAAGGTCCAAGGGATACAGTAAACCTGAAGCGAAGCATCGAAACCTATAACTATAGTCACAGGATTGGTTCAAAACATAGACAGTAAGAAGAGTCAGTCTTCTTGTCCTTAAGTCGGCATTGTGCCCTTTGTATTTCATTCCGATGGAACTTCTGTGTGTCATCGTCAATACGAAGGTCCTAGGGATACAGTAAACCTGAAGTGAAGCATCGGAATCTATAGCTAGTGTCACAGGAATGGTTCAAAACATAGACAGTAAGAAGAGTCAGTCTCTAGTACTTATGTCGGCATAGTGCCTTTTGTATATAATTCCGATTCAATTTCTGTGTTTCATCGTCAATAAGAAGGTCAGAGGGATATAGTAAACCTGAAGTGAAGCATCGGAATCTATAACTAGTGTCACAGGAATGGTTCAAACATAGTCAGTTAGAAGTGTCAGTCTTTTTTTACTTAAGTCGGCGTTGTGCCTTTTGTATTTAATTCCAATGCAATTTCTGAGTTTCATCGTCAATAAGAAGGTCCAAGGGATACAGCAAAGCTGAAGTGAAGCATCGGAATCTATAACTAGTGTCACAGGATTTGTTCTAAACATAGTCAGTAAGGAGAGTCAGTCTTCTTGTCCTTAAGTCTGCATTGTGCCTTTTGTATTTAATTCCGATGCAATTTCTGTGTTTCATCGTCAACAAGAAGGACAGAGGGACACAGTACAACTGAAGTGAAGCATCGGAATCTATAACTAGTGTCACAGGAAATGTTCAAACATAGTCAGTAAGAAGAGTCAGTCTTTTTCTGCTTAAGTCGGCATTGTGCCCTTTGTATTTAATTCCGATGCAATTTCTGAGTTTCATCGTCAATAAGAAGGTCCAAGGGATACAGTAAACCTGAAGTGAAGCATCGAAACCTATAACTATAGTCACAGGATTGGTTCAAAACATAGACAGTAAGAAGAGTCAGTCTACTTGTCCTTAAGTCGGCATTGTGCCCTTTGTATTTAATTCCGATGGAACTTCTGTGTGTCATCGTCAATACGAAGGTCCAAGGGATACAGTAAACCTGAAGTGAAGCATCGGAATCTATAGATAGTGTCACAGGAATAGTTCAAAACATAGACAGTAAGAAGAGTCAGTCTCTAGTACTTATGTCGGCATAGTGCCTTTTGTATATAATTCCGATCCAATTTCTGTGTTTCATCGTCAATAAGAAGGTCAGAGGGATATAGTAAACCTGAAGTGAAGCATCGGAATCTATAACTAGTGTCACAGGAATGGTTCAAACATAGTCAGTTAGAAGTGTCAATCTTTTTTTACTTAAGTCGGCGTTGTGCCTTTTGTATTTAATTCCAATGCAATTTCTGAGTTTCATCGTCAATAAGAAGGTCCAAGGGATACAGCAAAGCTGAAGTGAAGCATCGGAATCTATAACTAGTGTCACAGGATTTGTTCTAAACATAGTCAGTAAGGAGAGTCAGTCTTCTTGTCCTTAAGTCGGCATTGTGCCTTTTGTATTTAATTCCGATGGAATTTCTGTGTTTCATCGTCAATAAGAAGGTCAGAGGGATACAGTAAACCTGAAGTGAAGCATCGCAATCTATAACTAGTGTCACAGGAATGGTTCAAAGCATAGTCAGTAAGAAGAGTCAGTCTTCGTGTCCTTGAGTCGGCATTGTGCCTTTTGTATTTAATTCCGATGCAATCTCTGTGTTTCATCGTCAATAAGAAGGTCCAAGGGATAGAGTAAACCTGAAGTCAAGCAATGGAATCTATAACTAGAGTCACAGGAATGGTTCAAAACATAGACAGTAAGAAGAGTCAGTCTTCTTGTACTTAAGTAGACATTGTGCCTTTTCTATTTAATTCCGGTGCAATTTCTGTGTTTCATCGTCAATAAGAAGGTCAGAGGGATACAGTATACCTGAAGTGAGGCATCGGAATCTATTCCTAGTGTCACAGGAATGTTTCAAAACATAGTCAATAAGAAGAGTCAGTCTTTTTTTACTTAAGTCGGCAATGTGCATTTTGTATTTAATTCTGATGTAATTTCTGTGTTTCGTCGTCAATATGAAGGTCCAAATGATACAGTAAACCTGAAGTGAAGCATCGGAATCTATAACTAGTGCCACAGGAATTGTTCAAAACATAGTCAGTAAGGAGAGCCAGTCTTCATGTACTTAAGTCGGCATTGTGCCTTTTGTATTTAAATCCAGTGCAATTTCTGTGTTTCATCGTCAATAAGAAGGTCAGAGGGATACAGTAAACCTGAAGTGAGGCATCGGAATCTATAACTAGTGTCACAGGAATGGTTCAAAACATAGTCAGTAAGAAGAGTCAGTCTTCTCGTCCTTAAGTCGGCCTTATGCTTCTTGTATTTAATTCCGATGCAATTTCTGTGTTTTATCGTCAATAAGAAGGTCCAAAGGATACAGTAAACCTGGAGTGAAGCATCGGAATCTATAACTATTGTCACAGGAATGGTTCAAAGCATAGACAGTACTTAAGTCGGCATTGTGCCATTTGTATTTAATTCCGATGCAATTTCTGTGTTTCATCGTCAATAAGAAGGTCAGAGGGATGCAGTAAACCTGAAGTGTAGCATCGGAATCTACAACTAGTGTCACAGGAATGGTTCAAATCATAGTCAGCTAGAAGAGTAAGTCTTCTTGTACTTAAGTCGGCATTGTGCCCTTTGTATTTAATTCCGATGCAATTTCTGTGTTTCATCGTCAATAAGAAGGTTCAAGGGATACAGTAAAACTGACGTCATGCATCGGAATCTATAACTAGTGACACAGGAATGGATAAAAGCATAGACAGTAGGAAGAGTCAGTCCTCTTGTACTGAAGTTGGCATTGTGCCTTTTCTATTTAATTCCGATGCAATTTCTGTGTTTCATCGTCAATAAGAAGGTCAGAGGTATAGAGTAAACCTAAAGTGAAGCATCGGAATCTATAACTAGTGTCACAGGAATGGTTCAAAACATAGTCAGTAAGAAGAGTCAGTCTTCTTGTACTTAAGTCTGCATTGTGCCTTTTGTGTTTAATTCCGATGCAATTTCTGTGTTTCATCGTCAACAAGAAGGACAGAGGGACACAGTACAACTGAAGTGAAGCATCGGAATCTATAACTAGTGTCACAGGAAATGTTCAAACATAGTCAGTAAGAAGAGTCAGTCTTTTTCTGCTTAAGTCGGCATTGTGCCCTTTGTATTTAATTCCGATGCAATTTCTGAGTTTCATCGTCAATAAGAAGGTCCAAGGGATACAGTAAACCTGAAGTGAAGCATCGAAACCTATAACTATAGTCACAGGATTGGTTCAAAACATAGACAGTAAGAAGAGTCAGTCTTCTTGTCCTTAAGTCGGCATTGTGCCCTTTGTATTTAATTCCGATGGAACTTCTGTGTGTCATCGTCAATACGAAGGTCCAAGGGATACAGTAAACCTGAAGTGAAGCATCGGAATCTATAGCTAGTGTCACAGGAATGGTTCAAAACATAGACAGTAAGAAGAGTCAGTCTCTAGTACTTATGTCGGCATAGTGCCTTTTGTATATAATTCCGATTCAATTTCTGTGTTTCATCGTCAATAAGAAGGTCAGAGGGATATAGTAAACCTGAAGTGAAGCATCGGAATCTATAACTAGTGTCACAGGAATGGTTCAAACATAGTCAGTTAGAAGTGTCAGTCTTTTTTTACTTAAGTCGGCGTTGTGCCTTTTGTATTTAATTCCAATGCAATTTTTGAGTTTCATCGTCAATAAGAAGGTCCAAGGGATACAGCAAAGCTGAAGTGAAGCATCGGAATCTATAACTAGTGTCACAGGATTTGTTCTAAACATAGTCAGTAAGGAGAGTCAGTCTTCTTGTCCTTAAGTCGGCATTGTGCCTTTTGTATTTAATTCCGATGGAATTTCTGTGTTTCATCGTCAATAAGAAGGTCAGAGGGATACAGTAAACCTGAAGTGAAGCATCGGAATCTATAACTAGTGTCACAGGAATGGTTCAATTCATAGTCAGTAAGAAGAGTCAGTCTTTTTGTACTTAAGTCGGCATTGTGCCTTTTGTATTTAATTCCGATGCAATTTCTGTGTTTCATCGTCAATAAGAAGGTCCAAGGGATAGAGTAAACCTGAAGTGAAGCATCGGATTCTATAACTAGTGTCACAGGAATGGTTCAAAGCATAGACAGTAAGAAGAGTCAGTCTCTAGTACTTAAGTCGGCATTGTGCCTTTTGTATTTAATTCCGATGCAATTTCTGTGTTTCATCGACAATAAGAAGTGCCAAGGGATACAGTATAACTGAAGTCAAGCATCGGAATCTATAACTAGTGTCGCAGGAATGGTTAAAACATCTACTGTAAGAAGAGTCAGTGTACTTGTACTTAAGTCTACATTGTGCCTTTTCTATTTAATTCCGATGCAATTTCTGTGTTTCATCGTCAATAAGAAGGTCAGAGGGATACAGTATACCTGAAGTGAGGCATCGGAATCTATAACTAGTGTCACAGGAATGGTTCAAACCATAGTCAGTAAGAAGAGTCAGTCTTCTTGTACTTAAGTCGGCAATGTGCATTTTGTATTTAATTCTGATGTAATTTCTGTGTTTCGTCGTCAATATGAAGGTGCAAATGATACAGTAAACCTGAAGTGAAGCATCGGAATCTATAACTACTGCCACAGGAATGGTTCAAAACATAGTCAGTAAGAAGAGCCAGTCTTCATGTACTTAAGTCGGCATTGTGCCTTTTGTATTTAAATCCAGTGCAATTTCTGTGTTTCATCGTCAATAAGAAGGTCAGAGGGATACAGTAAACCTGAAGTGAGGCATCGGAATCTATAACTAGTGTCACAGGAATGGTTCAAAACATAGTCAGTAAGAAGAGTCAGTCTCTTGTCCTTAAGTCGGCATTGTGCCTTTTGTATTTAATTCCGATGCAATTTCTGTGTTTCATCGTCATTGAGAAGGTCCAAGGGATACAGTAAACCTGGAGTGCAGCATCGGAATGTATAACTAGTGCCACAGGAATGGTTCAAAATATAGACAGTAAGAAGATACAGTCTTCTTGTACTTAAGTCGGCATTGTGCCTTTTGCATTTAATTCCAGTGCAATTTCTGTGTTTCATCGTCAATAGGAAGGTCAGAGGGATATAGTAGACCTGAAGTGATGCATCGGAATCTATAACTAGTGTCACAGGAATGGTTCAAAACATAGTCAGTAAGAAGAGTCAGTCTTCTTGTCCTTAAGTCGGCCTTATGCTTCTTGTATTTCATTCCGATGCAATTTCTGTGTTTTATCGTCAATAAGAAGGTCCAAGGGATACAGTAAACATGGAGTGAAGCATCGGAATCTATAACTAGTGTCACAGGAATGGTTCAAAGCATAGACAGTACTCAAGTCGGCATTGTGCCATTTGTATTTAATTCCGATGCAATTTCTGTGTTTCATCGTCAATAAGAAGGTCAGAGGGATACAGTAAACCTGAAGTGTAGCATCGGAATCTACAACTAGTGTCACAGGAATGGTTCAAATCATAAACAGCAAGAAGAGTAAGTGTTCTAGTACTTAAGTCGGCATTGTGCCCTTTGTATTTAATTCCGATGCAATTTCTGTGTTTCATCGTCAATAAGATGGTTCAAGGGATACAGTAAAACTGACGTCATGCATCGGAATCTATAACTAGTGACACAGGAATGGATAAAAGCATAGACAGTGGGAAGAGTCAGTCCTCTTGTACTTAAGTCGGCATTGTGCCTTTTCTATTTAATTCCGATGCAATTTCTGTGTTTCATCGTCAATAAGAAGGTCAGAGGTATAGAGTAAACCTAAAGTGAAGCATCGGGATCTATAACTAGTGTCACAGGAATGGTTCAAAACATAGTCAGTAAGAAGAGTCAATCTTCTTGTACTTAAGTCTGCATTGTGCCTTTTGTATTTAATTCCGATGCAATTTCTGTGTTTCATCGTCAATAAGAAGGACAGAGGGACACAGTAAAACTGAAGTGAAGCATCGGAATCTATAACTAGTGTCACAGGAAATGTTCAAACATAGTCAGTAAGAAGAGTCAGTCTTTTTCTACTTAAGTCGGCATTGTGCCCTTTGTATTTAATTCCGATGCAATTTCTGAGTTTCATCGTCAATAAGAAGGTCCAAGGGATACAGTAAACCTGAAGTGAAGCATCGAAACCTATAACTATAGTCACAGGAATGGTTCAAAACATAGACAGTAGGAAGAGTCAGTCTTCTTGTCCTTAAGTCGGCATTGTGCCCTTTGTATTTAATTCCGATGGAACTTCTGTGTGTCATCGTCAATACGAAGGTCCAAGGGATACAGTAAACCTGAAGTGAAGCATCGGAATCTATAGCTAGTGTCACAGGAATGGTTCAAAGCATAGACAGTAAGAAGAGTCAGTCTCTAGTACTTATGTCGGCATAGTGCCTTTTGTATTTAATTCCGATTCAATTTCTGTGTTTCATCGTCAATAAGAAGGTCAGAGGGATATAGTAAACCTGAAGTGAAGCATCGGAATCTATAACTAGTGACACAGGAATGGTTGAAACATAGTCAGTAAGAAGTGTCAGTCTTTTTTTACTTAAGTCGGCGTTGTGCGTTTTGTATTTAATTCCAATGCAATTTCTGAGTTTCATCGTCAATAAGAAGGTCCAAGGGATACAGCAAAGCTGAAGTGAAGCATCGGAATCTATAACTAGTGTCACAGGATTTGTTCTAAACATAGTCAGTAAGGAGAGTCAGTCTTCTTGTCCTTAAGTCGGCATTGTGCCTTTTGTATTTAATTCCGATGGAATTTCTGTGTTTCATCGTCAATAAGAAGGTCAGAGGGATACAGTAAACCTGAAGTGAAGCATCGGAATCTATAACTAGTGTTACAGGAATGGTTCAATTCATAGTCAGTAAGAAGAGTCAGTCTTTTTGTACTTAAGTCGGCATTGTGCTTTTGTATTTAATTCCGATGCAATTTCTGTGTTTCATCGTCAATAAGAAGGTCCAAGGGATAGAGTAAACCTGAAGTGAAGCATCGGATTCTATAACTAGTGTCACAGGAATGGTTCAAAGCATAGACAGTAAGAATAGTCAGTCTCTAGTACATAAGTCGGCATTGTGCCTTTTGTATTTAATTCCGATGCAATTCCTGTGTTTCTTCGACAATAAGAAGTGCCAAGGGATACAGTATAACTGAAGTCAAGCATCGGAATCTATAACTAGTGTCGCAGGAATGGTTCAAAACATCTACTGTAAGAAGAGTCAGTGTACTTGTACTTAAGTCTACATTGTGCCTTTTCTACTTAATTCCGATGCAAATTCTGTGTTTCATCGTCAATAAGAAGGTCAGAGGGATACAGTAAACCTGAAGTGAAGCATCGGAATCTATAACTAGTGTCACAGGAATGGTTCAAAACATAGTCGGTCAGAAGAGTCAGTCTTCTTGTACTTAAGTCGGCAGAGTGCTTTTTGTATTTAATTCCGATGCAATTTCTGTGTTTCATCGTCAATAAGAAGGTCAGAGGGATACAGTAAACCTGAAGTGAAGCATCGGAATCTATAACTAGTGTCACAGGAACGGTTCAAAGCCTAGACAGTAAGAAGAGTCAGTCTTCTTGTACTTAAGTCGGCATTGTGCCTTTTGTATTTAATTCCGGTGCAATTTGTGTGATTCATCGTCAATAAGAAGGTCCAATTAATACAGTAAACCTGAAGTGAAGCATCGGAATCTATAATTAGTGTCACAGGAGTGGTTCAAAACATAGACAGTAAGAAGAGTCAGTCTTCTTGTACTTAAGTCGGCATTGTGCCTTTTCTATTTCATTCCGATGCAATTTCTGTGTTTCATCGTCAATAAGAAGGTCCAAGGGATACAGTAAACCTGGAGTGAAGCATCGGAATCTATAACTAGTGTCAATGGAATGGTTCAAAACATAGACAGTAAGAAGAGTCAGTCATCAAGTACTTATGTCGGCATCGTGCCTTTTGTATTTAATTCCGGTGCAATTTCTGTGTTTCATCGTCAGTAGGAAGGTCAGAGGGATACAGTAAACCTGAAGTGAAGCATCGGAATCTATAACTAGTGTCACTGGAATGGTTCAAAACATTGTCAGTAAGATGAGTCAGTCTTCTTGTCCTTAAGTCGGCATTGTGCCTTTTGTATTTAATTCCGATGCAATTTCTGTGTTTCACAGTCAATAAGAAGGTCCAAGGGATACAGTAAATCTGGAGTGACGCATCTGAATCTATAACTAGTGTCACAGGTATGGTTCAAAACATAGACAGTACTTAAGTCGGCATTGTGCTTTTGTATTAAATTCCGATGCAATTTCTGTGTTTCATCGTCAATAAGAAGGTCCAAGGGATACAGGAAACCTGAAGTGAAGCATCGGAATCTATAACTAGTGTCAGAGGTATGGTTCACATCATAGTCACTAAGAAGAGTCAGTCTTCATGTACTTAAGTCGGCATTGTGATTTTTGTATATAATTCCGATGCAATTTCTGTGTTTCATCGTCAATAAGAAGGTCCAAGGGCTACAGTAAAACTGAAGTGAAGCATCGGAATCTATAACTAGTGTCACGGGTATGGTTCAAAACATAGTCAGTAAGAAGAGTCAGTCTTCTTGCACTTAAGTCGGCATTGTGCCTTTTCTATTTAATTCCGATGCAATTTCTGTGTTTCATCGTCAATAAGAAGGTCAAAGGGATACAGTAAACCTGAAGTGAAGCATCGGAATCTATAACTAGTGTCAATGGAATGGTTCAAATCATAGACAGTAAGAAGTGTCAGTCTTCAAGTACTTATGTCGGCATTGTGCCTTTTGTATTTAATTCCGGTGCAATTTCTGTGTTTCATCGTCAATAGGAAGGTCAGAGGGATACAGTAAACCTGAAGTGAAGCATCGGAATCTATAACTAGTGTCAATGGAATGGTTCAAATCATAGACAGTAAGAAGAGTCAGTCTTCTTGTACTTAAGTCGGCATTGTGCCTTTTGTATTTAATTCCGATGCAATTTCTGTGTATCATCGTCATAGAGAAGGTCCAAGGGATACAGTAAACCTGGAGTGAAGCATCGGAATCTATAACTAGTGTCACAGGAATGGTTCAAAACATAGACAAAAAGAAGATACAGCCTTCTTGTACTTAAGTCGGCATTGTGCCTTTCGTATTCAATTCCGATGCAATTTCTGTGTTTCACCGTCAGTAAGAAGGTCAGAGGGATACAGTAAACCTGAAGTGAAGCATCGGAATCTATATCTAGTGTCACACGAATGGTTCAAACGTAGACAGTAAGGAGAGTCAGTCTGCTTGTACTTAAGTCGGCATTGTGCCTTTTGTATTTAATTACGATGCCATTTCTGTGTTTCATCGTCAATAAGAAGGTCAGAGGGATACAGTAAACCTGAAGTGAAGCATCGCAATCTATAACTAGTGTCACAGGAATGGTTCAAAGCATAGTCAGTAAGAAGAATCAGTCTTCGTGTCCTTGAGTCGGCATTGTGCCTTTTGTATTTAATTCCGATGCAATCTCTGTGTTTCATCGTCAATAAGAATGTCCAAGGGATAGAGTAAACCTGAAGTCAAGCATCGGAATCTATAACTAGAGTCACAGGAATGGTTCAAAACATAGACAGTATGAAGAGTCAGTCTTTTTTTACTTAAGTCGGCAATGTGCATTTTGTATTTAATTCTGATGTAATTTCTGTGTTCCGTCGTCAATATGAAGGTGCAAATGATACAGTAAACCTGAAGTGAGGCATCGGAATCTATAACTAGTGCCACAGGAATGGTTCAAAACATAGTCAGTAAGAAGAGCCAGTCTTCATGTACTTAAGTCGGCATTGTGCCTTTTGTATTTAAATCCAGTGCAATTTCTGTGTTTCATCGTCAATAAGAAGGTCAGAGGGATACAGTAAACCTGAAGTGAGGCATCGGAATCTATAACTAGTGTCACAGGAATGGTTCAAAACATAGTCAGTAAGAAGAGTCAGTCTTCTTGTCCTTAAGTCGGCATTGTGCCTTTTGTATTTAATTCCGATGCAATTTCTGTGTTTCATCGTCATTGAGAAGGTCCAAGGGATACAGTAAACCTGGAGTGCAGCATCGCAATGTATAACTAGTGCCACAGGAATGGTTCAAAATATAGACAGTAAGAAGATACAGTCTTCTTGTACTTAAGTCGGCATTGTGCCTTTTGTATTTAATTGCAGTTAAATTTCTGTGTTTCATCGTCAATAGGAAGGTCAGAGGGATATAGTAGACCTGAAGTGAAGCATCGGAATCTATAACTAGTGTCACAGGAATGGTTCAAAACATAGTCAGTAAGAAGAGTCAGTCTTCTTGTCCTTAAGTCGGCCTTATGCTTCTTGTATTTAATTCCGATGCAATTTCTGTGTTTTATCGTCAATAAGAAGGTCCAAGGGATACAGTAAACCTGGAGTGAAGCATCGGAATCTATAACTAGTGTCACAGGAATGGTTCAATTCATAGTCAGTAAGAAGAGTCAGCCTTTTTGTACTTAAGTCGGCATTGTGCCATTTGCATTTAATTCCGACGCAATTTCTGTGTTTCATCGTCAATAAGAACTTCAGAGGGATACAGTAAACCTGAAGTGTAGCATCGGAATCTACAACTAGTGTCACAGGAATGGTTCAAATCATAGTCAGCAAGAAGAGTAAGTCTTCTTGTACTTAAGTCGGCATTGTGCCCTTTGTATTTAATTCCGATGCAATTTCTGTGTTTCATCGTCAATAAGAAGGTTCAAGGTATACAGTAAAACTGACGTCATGCATCGGAATCTATAACTAGTGACACAGGAATTGATAAAAGCATAGACAGTAGGAAGAGTCAGTCCTCTTGTACTTAAGTCGGCATTGTGCCTTTTCTATTTAATACCGACGCAATTTCCGTGTTTCATCGTCAATAAGAAGGTCAGAGGTATAGAGTAAACCTAAAGTGAAGCATCGGAATCTATAACTAGTGTCACAGGAATGGTTCAAAACATAGTCAGTAAGAAGAGTCAGTCTTCTTGTACTTAAGTCTGTATTGTGCCTTTTGTATTTAATTCCGATGCAATTTCTGTGTTTCATCGTCAATAAGAAGGACAGAGGGACACAGTACAACTGAAGTGAAGCATCGGAATCTATAACTAGTGTCACAGGAAATGTTCAAACATAGTCAGTAAGAAGAGTCAGTCTTTTTCAACTTAAGTCGGCATTGTGCCCTTTGTATTTAATTCCGATGCAATTTCTGAGTTTCATCGTCAATAAGAAGGTCCAAGGGATACAGTAAACCTGAAGTGAAGCATCGAAACCTATAACTATAGTCACAGGATTAGTTCAAAACATAGACAGTAAGAAGAGTCAGTCTTCTTGTCCTTAAGTCGGCATTGTGCCATTTGCATTTAATTCCGACGCAATTTCTGTGTTTCATCGTCAATAAGAAGGTCAGAGGGATACAGTAAACCTGAAGTGTAGCATCGGAATCTACAACTAGTGTCACAGGAATGGTTCAAATCATAGTCAGCAAGAAGAGTCAGTCTTCTTGTCCTTAAGTCGGCGTTGTGCCTTTTGTATTAAATTCCAATGCAATTTCTGAGTTTCATCGTCAATAAGAAGGTCCAAGGGATACAGCAAAGCTGAAGTGAAGCATCGGAATCTATAACTAGTGTCACAGGATTTGTTCTAAACATAGTCAGTAAGGAGAGTCAGTCTTCTTGTCCTTAAGTCGGCATTGTGCCTTTTGTATTTAATTCCGATGGAATTTCTGTGTTTCATCGTCAATAAGAAGGTCAGAGGGATACAGTAAACCTGAAGTGAAGCATCGGAATCTATAACTAGTGTCACACGAATGGTTCAAACATAGACAGTAAGAAGCGTCAGTCTGCTTGTACTTAAGTCGGCATTGTGGTTTTTGTATTTAATTACGATGCCATTTCTGTGTTTCATCGTCAATAAGAAGGTCAGAGGGATACAGTAAACCTGAAGTGAAGCATCGCAATCATTAACTAGTGTCACAGGAATGGTTCAAAACATAGTCAGTAAGAAGAGTCAGTCTTCGTGTCCTTGAGTCGGCATTGTGCCTTTTGTATTTAATTCCGATGCAATCTCTGTGTTTCATCGTCAATAAGAAGGTCCATGGGATAGAGTAAACCTGAAGTCAAGCGTCGGAATCTATGACTAGAGTCACAGGAATGGTTCAAAACATAGACAGTAAGAAGAGTCAGTCTTCTTGTACTTAAGTAGACATTGTGCCTTTTCTATTTAATTCCGGTGCAATTTCTGTGTTTCATCGTCAATAAGAAGGTCAGAGGGATACAGTATACCTGAAGTGAGGCATCGGAATCTATTCCTAGTGTCACAGGAATGTTTCAAAACATAGTCAGTAAGAAGAGTCAGTCTTTTTTTACTTAAGTCGGCAATGTGCATTTTGTATTTAATTCTGATGTAATTTCTGTGTTTCGTCGTCAATATGAAGGTGCAAATGATACAGTAAACCTGAAGTGAAGCATCGGAATCTATAACTAGTGCCACAGGAATGGTTCAAAACATAGTCAGTAAGAAGAGCCAGTCTTCATGTACTTAAGTCGGCATTGTGCCTTTTGCATTTAAATGCAGTGCAATTTCTGTGTTTCATCGTCAATAAGAAGGTCAGAGGGATACAGTAAACCTGAAGTGAGGCATCGGAATCTATAACTAGTGTCACAGGAATGGTTCAAAACATAGTCAGTAAGAAGAGTCAGTCTTCTTGTCCTTAAGTCGGCATTGTGCCTTTTGTATTTAATTCCGATGCAATTTCTGTGTTTCATCGTCATTGAGAAGGTCCAAGGGATACAGTAAACCTGGAGTGCAGCATCGCAATGTATAACTAGTGCCACAGGAATGGTTCAAAATATAGACAGTAAGATGATACAGTCTTCTTGTACTTAAGTCGGCATTGTGCCTTTTGTATTTAATTCCAGTGCAATTTCTGTGTTTCATCGTCAATAGGAAGGTCAGAGGGATATAGTAGACCTGAAGTGAAGCATCGGAATCTATAACTAGTGTCACAGGAATGGTTCAAAACATAGTCAGTAAGAAGAGTCAGTCTTCTTGTCCTTAAGTCGGCCTTATGCTTCTTGTATTTAATTCCGATGCAATTTCTGTGTTTTATCGTCAATAAGAAGGTCCAAGGGATACAGTAAACCTGGAGTGAAGCATCGGAATCTATAACTAGTGTCACAGGAATGGTTCAATTCATAGTCAGTAAGAAGAGTCAGCCTTTTTGTACTTAAGTCGGCATTGTGCCATTTGCATTTAATTCCGACGCAATTTCTGTGTTTCATCGTCAATAAGAACTTCAGAGGGATACAGTAAACCTGAAGTGTAGCATCGGAATCTACAACTAGTGTCACAGGAATGGTTCAAATCATAGTCAGCAAGAAGAGTAAGTCTTCTTGTACTTAAGTCGGCATTGTGCCCTTTGTATTTAATTCCGATGCAATTTCTGTGTTTCATCGTCAATAAGAAGGTTCAAGGTATACAGTAAAACTGACGTCATGCATCGGAATCTATAACTAGTGACACAGGAATGGATAAAAGCATAGACAGTAGGAAGAGTCAGTCCTCTTGTACTTAAGTCGGCATTGTGCCTTTTCTATTTAATACCGACGCAATTTCTGTGTTTCATCGTCAATAAGAAGGTCAGAGGTATAGAGTAAACCTAAAGTGAAGCATCGGAATCTATAACTAGTGTCACAGGAATGGTTCAAAACATAGTCAGTAAGAAGAGTCAGTCTTCTTGTACTTAAGTCTGTATTGTGCCTTTTGTATTTAATTCCGATGCAATTTCTGTGTTTCATCGTCAATAAGAAGGACAGAGGGACACAGTACAACTGAAGTGAAGCATCGGAATCTATAACTAGTGTCACAGGAAATGTTCAAACATAGTCAGTAAGAAGAGTCAGTCTTTTTCTACTTAAGTCGGCATTGTGCCCTTTGTATTTAATTCCGATGCAATTTCTGAGTTTCATCGTCAATAAGAAGGTCCAAGGGATACAGTAAACCTGAAGTGAAGCATCGAAACCTATAACTATAGTCACAGGATTGGTTCAAAACATAGACAGTAAGAAGAGTCAGTCTTCTTGTCCTTAAGTCGGCATTGTGCCATTTGCATTTAATTCCGACGCAATTTCTGTGTTTCATCGTCAATAAGAAGGTCAGAGGGATACAGTAAACCTGAAGTGTAGCATCGGAATCTACAACTAGTGTCACAGGAATGGTTCAAATCATAGTCAGCAAGAAGAGTCAGTCTTCTTGTCCTTAAGTCGGCGTTGTGCCTTTTGTATTAAATTCCAATGCAATTTCTGAGTTTCATCGTCAATAAGAAGGTCCAAGGGATACAGCAAAGCTGAAGTGAAGCATCGGAATCTATAACTAGTGTCACAGGATTTGTTCTAAACATAGTCAGTAAGGAGAGTCAGTCTTCTTGTCCTTAAGTCGGCATTGTGCCTTTTGTATTTAATTCCGATGGAATTTCTGTGTTTCATCGTCAATAAGAAGGTCAGAGGGATACAGTAAACCTGAAGTGAAGCATCGGAATCTATAACTAGTGTCACACGAATGGTTCAAACATAGACAGTAAGAAGAGTCAGTCTGCTTGTACTTAAGTCGGCATTGTGCCTTTTGTTTTTAATTACGATGCCATTTCTGTGTTTCATCGTCAATAAGAAGGTCAGAGGGATACAGTAAACCTGAAGTGAAGCATCGCAATCTATAACTAGTGTCACAGGAATGGTTCAAAGCATAGTCAGTAAGAAGAGTCAGTCTTCGTGTGCTTGAGTCGGCATTGTGCCTTTTGTATTTAATTCCGATGCAATCTCTGTGTTTCATCGTCAATAAGAAGGTCCATGAGATAGAATAAACCTGAAGTCAAGCATCGGAAACTATAACTAGAGTCACAGGAATGGTTCAAAACATAGACAGTAAGAAGAGTCAGTCTTCTTGTACTTAAGTAGACATTGTGCCTTTTCTATTTAATTCCGTTGCAATTTCTGTGTTTCATCGTCAATAAGAAGGTCAGAGGGATACAGTATACCTGAAGTGAGGCATCGAATCTATTCCTAGTGTCACAGGAATGTTTCAAAACATAGTCAGTAAGAAGAGTCAGTCTTTTTTTACTTAAGTCGGCAATGTGCATTTTGTATTTAATTCTGATGTAATTTCTGTGTTTCGTCGTCAATATGAAGGTGCAAATGATACAGTAAACCTGAAGTGAAGCATCGGAATCTATAACTAGTGCCACAGGAATGGTTCAAAACATAGTCAGTAAGAAGAGCCCAGTCTTCATGTACTGAAGTCGGCATTGTGCCTTTTGTATTTAAATGCAGTGCAATTTCTGTGTTTCATCGTCAATAAGAAGGTCAGAGGGATACAGTAAACCTGAAGTGAGGCATCGGTATCTATAACTAGTGTCACAGGAATGGTTCAAAGCATAGTCAGTAAGAAGAGTCAGTCTTCTTGTCCTTAAGTCGGCATTGTGCCTTTTGTATTTAATTCCGATGCAATTTCTGTGTTTCATCGTCATTGAGAAGGTCCAAGGGATACAGTAAACCTAGAGTGCAGCATCGCAATGTATAACTAGTGCCACAGGAATGGTTCAAAATATATACAGTAAGAAGATACAGTCCTTCTTGTACTTAAGTCGGCATTGTGCCTTTTGTATTTAATTCCAGTGCAATTTCTGTGATTCATCGTCAATAGGAAGGTCAGAGGGATATAGTAGACCTGAAGTGAAGCATCGGAATCTATAACTAGTGTCACAGGAATGGTTCAAAACATAGTCAGTAAGAAGAGTCAGTCTTCTTGTCCATAAGTCGGCCTTATGCTTCTTGTATTTAATTCCGATGCAATTTCTGTGTTTTATCGTCAATAAGAAGGTCCAAGGGATACAGTAAACCTGGAGTGAAGCATCGGAATCTATAAACTAGTGTCACAGGAATGGTTCAAAGCATAGACAGTACTTAAGTCGGCATTGTGCCATTTGTATTTAATTCCGATGCAATTTCTGTGTTTCATCGTCAATAAGAAGGTCAGAGGGATACAGTAAACTGAAGTGAAGCATCGAATCTATAACTAGTGTCACAGGAATGGTTCAAATCATAGTCAGCAAGAAGAGTAAGTCTTTTGTACTCAAGTCGGCATTGTGCCCTTTGTATTTCATTCCGATGCAATTTCTGTGTTTCATCGTCAATAAGAAGGTTCAAGGGATACAGTAAAACTGACATCATGCATCGGAATCTATAACTAGTGACACAGGAATGCATAAAAGCATAGACAGTAGGAAGAGTCAGTCCTCTTGTACTTAAGTCGGCATTGTGCCTTTTCTATTTAATTCCGATGCAATTTCTGTGTTTCATCGTCAATAAGACCGTCAGAGGTATAGAGTAAACCTAAAGTGAAGCATCGGAATCTATAACTAGTGTCACAGGAATGGTTCAAAACATAGTCAGTAAGAAGAGTCAGTCTTCTTGTACTTAAGTCTGCATTGTGCCTTTTGTATTTAATTCCGATGCAATATCTGTGTTTCATCGTCAATAGAAGGACAGAGGGACACAGTACAACTGAAGTGAAGCATCGGAATCTATAACTAGTGTCACAGGAAATGTTCAAACATAGTCAGTAAGAAGAGTCAGTCTTTTTCTACTTAAGTCGGCATTGTGCCCTTTGTATTTAATTCCGATGCAATTTCTGAGTTTCATCGTCAATAAGAACGTCCAAGGGATACAGTAAACCTGAAGTGAAGCATCGAAACCTATAACTATAGTCACAGGATTGGTTCAAAACATAGACAGTAAGAAGAGTCAGTCTTCTTGTCCTTAAGTCGGCATTGTGCCCTTTGTATTTAATTCCGATGGAACTTCTGTGTGCCATCGTCAATACGAAGGTCCAAGGGATACAGTAAACCTGAAGTGAAGCATCGGAATCTATAGCTAGTGTCACAGGAATGGTTCAAAACATAGACAGTAAAAAGAGTCAGTCTCTGTACTTATGTCGGCATAGTGCCTTTTGTATTTAATTCCGATTCAATTTCTGTGTTTCATCGTCAATAAGAAGGTCAGAGGGATATAGTAAACCTGAAGTGAAGCATCGGAATCTATAACTAGTGTCACAGGAATGGTACAAACATGGTCAGTAAGAAGTGTCAGTCTTTTTCTTACTTAAGTCGGCGTTGTGCCTTTTGTATTTAATTCCAATGCAATTTCTGAGTTTCATCGTCAATAAGAAGGTCCAAGGGATACAGCAAAGCTGAAGTGAAGCATCGGAATCTATAACTAGTGTCACAGGATTTGTTCTAAACATAGTCAGTAAGGAGAGTCAGTCTTCTTGTCCTTAAGTCGGCATTCTGCCTTTTGTATTTAATTCCGATGGAATTTCTGTGTTTCATCGTCAATAAGAAGGTCAGAGGGATACAGTAAACCTGAAGTGAAGCATCGGAATCTATAACTAGTGTCACAGGAATGGTTCAATTCATAGTCAGTAAGAAGAGTCAGTCTTTTTGTACTTAAGTCAGCATTGTGCCTTTTGTATTTAATTCCGATGCAATTTCTGTGTTTCATCGTCAATAAGAAGGTCCAAGGGATAGAGTAAACCTGAAGTGAAGCATCGGATTCTATAACTAGTGTCACAGGAATGGTTCAAAGCATAGACAGTAAGAAGAGTCAGTCTCTAGTACTTAAGTCGGCATTGTGCCTTTTGTATTTAATTCCGATGCAATTTCTGTGTTTCATCGACAATAAGAAGTGCCAAGGGATACAGTATAACTGAAGTCAAGCATCGGAATCTATAACTAGTGTCGCAGGAATGGTTCAAAACATCTACTGTAAGAAGAGTCAGTGTACTTGTACTTAAGTCTACATTGTGCCTTTTCTATTTAATTCCGATGCAATTTCTGTGTTTCATCGTCAATAAGAAGGTCAGAGGGATACAGTATACCTGAAGTGAGGCATCGGAATCTATAAGTAGTGTCACAGGAATGGTTCAAAACATAGTCAGTAAGAAGAGTCAGTCTTCTTGTACTTAAGTCGGTAATGTGCATTTTGTATTTAATTCTGATGTAATTTCTGTGTTTCGTCGTCAATATGAAGGTGCAAATGATACAGTAAACCTGAAGTGAAGCATCGGAATCTATAACTAGTGCCACAGGAATGGTTCAAAACATAGTCAGTAAGAAGAGCCAGTCTGTAGTACTTATGTCGGCATAGTGCCTTTTGTATTTAATTCCGATTCAATTTCTGTGTTTCATCGTCAATAAGAAGGTCAGAGGGATATAGTAAACCTGAAGTGAAGCATCGGAATCTATAACTAGTGTCACAGGAATGGTTCAAACATAGTCAGTAAGAAGTGTCAGTCTTTTTTTACTTAAGTCGGCGTTGTGCCTTTTGTATTTAATTCCAATGCAATTTCTGAGTTTCATCGTCAATAAGAAGGTCCAAGGGATACAGCAAAGCTCAAGTGAAGCATCGGAATCAATAGCTAGTGTCACAGGAATGGTTCAAAACATAGACAGTAAGAAGAGTCAGTCTCTAGTACTTATGTCGGCATAGTGCCTTTTGTATTTAATTCCGATTGAATTTCCGTGTTTCATCGTCAATAAGAAGGTCAGAGGGATATAGTAAACCTGAAGTGAAGCATCGGAATCTATAACTAGTGTCACAGGAATGGTTCAAACATAGTCAGTAAGAAGTGTCAGTCTTTTTTTACTTAAGTCGGCGTTGTGCCTTTTGTATTTAATTCCAATGCAATTTCTGAGTTTCATCGTCAATAAGAAGGTCCAAGGGATACAGCAAAGCTCAAGTGAAGCATCGGAATCTATAACTAGTGTCACAGGATTTGTTCTAAACATAGTCAGTAAGGAGAGTCAGTCTTCTTGTCCTTAAGTCGGCATTGTGCCTTTTGTATTTAATTCCGATGGAATTTCTGTGTTTCATCGTCAATAAGAAGGTCAGAGGGATACAGTAATCCTGAAGTGAAGCATCGGAATCTATAACTAGTGTCACAGGAATGGTTCAAAACATAGTCAGTCAGAAGAGTCAGTCTTCTTGTACTTAAGTCTGCATTGTGCCTTTTGTATTTAATTCCGATGCAATTTCTGTCTCTCATCGTCAATAAGAAGGACAGAGGGACACAGTACAACTGAAGTGAAGCATCGGAATCTATAACTAGTGTCACAGGAAATGTTCAAACATAGTCAGTAAGAAGAGTCAGTCTTTTTCTACTTAAGTCGGCATTGTGACCTTTGTATTTAATTCCGATGCAATTTCTGAGTTTCATCGTCAATAAGAAGGTCCAAGGGATACAGTAAACCTGAAGTGAAGCATCGAAACCTATAACTATAGTCACAGAATTGGTTCAAAACATAGACAGTATGAAGAGTCAGTCTTCTTGTCCTTAAGTCGGCATTGTGCCCTTTGTATTTAATTCCGATGGAACTTCTGTGTGCCATCGTCAATACGAAGGTCCAAGGGATACAGTAAACCTGAAGTGAAGCATCGGAATCTATAGCTAGTGTCACAGGAATGGTTCAATTCATAGTCAGTAAGAAGAGTCAGTCTTTTTGTACTTAAGTCGGCATTGTGCCCTTTGTATTTAATTCCGATGCAATTTCTGTGTTTCATCGTCAATAAGAAGGTCCAAGGGATAGAGTAAACCTGAAGTGAAGCATCGGATTCTATAACTAGTGTCACAGGAATGGTTCAAAGCATAGACAGTAAGAAGAGTCAGTCTCTAGTACTTAAGTCGGCATTGTGCCTTTTGTATTTAATTCCGATGCAATTTCTGCGTTTCATCGACAATAAGAAGTGCCAAGGGATACAGTGTAACTGAAGTCAAGCATCGGAATCTATAACTAGTGTCGCAGGAATGGTTCAAAACATCTACTGTAAGAAGAGTCAGTGTACTTGTACTTAAGTCTACATTGTGCCTTTTCTATTTAATTCCGATGCAATTTCTGTGTTTCATCGTCAATAAGAAGGTCAGAGGGATACAGGATACCTGAAGTGAGGCATCGGAATCTATAACTAGTGTCACAGGAATGGTTCAAAACATAGTCAGTAAGAAGAGTCAGTCTTCTTGTACTTAAGTCGGCAATGTGCATTTTGTATTTAATTCTGATGTAATTTCTGTGTTTCGTCGTCAATGTGAAGGTGCAAATGATACAGTAAACCTGAAGTGAAGCATCGGAATCTATAACTAGTGCCACAGGAATGGTTCAAAACATAGTCAGTAAGAAGAGCCAGTCTTCATGTACTTAAGTCGGCATTGTGCCTTTTGTATTTAACTCCAGTGCAATTTCTGTGTTTCATCGTCAATAAGAAGGTCAGAGGGATACAGTAAACCTGAAGTGAGGCATCGGAATCTATAACTAGTGTCACAGGAATGGTTCAAATCATAGTCAGTAAGAAGAGTCAGTCTTCTTGTCCTTAAGTCGGCATTGTGCCTTTTGTATTTAATACCGATGCAATTTCTGTGTTTCATCGTCATTGAGAAGGTCCAAGGGATACAGTAAACCTGGAGTGCAGCATCGGAATGTATAACTAGTGCCACAGGAATGGTTCAAAATATAGACAGAAAGAAGATACAGTCTTCTTGTACTTAAGTCGGCATTGTGCCTTTTGTATTTAATTCCAGTGCAATTTCTGTGTTTCATCGTCAATAGGAAGGTCAGAGGGATATAGTAGACCTGAAGTGAAGCATCGGAATCTATAACTAGTGTCACAGGAATGGTTCAAAACATAGTCAGAAAGAAGAGTCAGTCATCTTGTCCTTAAGTCGGCCTTATGCTTCTTGTATTTAATTCCGATGCAATTTCTGTGTTTTATCGTCAATAAGGAGGTCCAAGGGATACAGTAAACCTGGAGTGAAGCATCGGAATCCATAACTAGTATCACAGGAGTGGTTCAAAGCATAGACAGTACTCAAGTCGGCATTGTGCCATTTGTATTTAATTCCGATGCAATATCTGTGTTTCATCGTCAATAAGAAGGTCAGAGGGATACAGTAAACCTGAAGTGTAGCATCGGAATCTACAACTAGTGTCACAGGAATGGTTCAAAACATTGTCAGCAAGAAGAGTAAGTGTTCTTGTACTTAAGTCGGCATTGTGCCCTTTGTATTTAATTCCGATGCAATTTCTGTGTTTCATCGTCAATAAGAAGGTTCAAGGGATACAGTAAAACTGACGTCATGCATCGGAATCTATAACTAGTGACACAGGAATGGATAAAAGCATAGACAGTAGGAAGAGTCAGTCCTCTTGTACTTAAGTCGGCATTGTGCCTTTTCTATTTAATTCCGATGCAATTTCTGTGTTTCATCGTCAATAAGAAGGTCAGAGGTATAGAGTAAACCTAAAGTGAAGCATCGGAATCTATAACTAGTGTCACAGGAATGGTTCAAAACATAGTCAGTAAGAAGAGTCAGTCTTCTTGTACTTAAGTCTGCATTGTGCCTTTTGTATTTAATTCCGATGCAATTTCTGTGTTTCATCGTCAAGAAGAAGGACAGAGGGACACAGTAAAACTGAAGTGAAGCATCGGAATCTATAACTAGTGTCACAGGAAATGTTCAAACATTGTCAGTAAGAAGAGTCAGTCTTTTTCTACTTAAGTCGGCATTGTGCCCTTTGTATTTAATTCCGATGCAATTTCTGAGTTTCATCGTCAATAAGAAGGTCCAAGTGATACAGTAAACCTGAAGTGAAGCATCGAAACCTATAACTATAGTCACAGGATTGGTTCAGAACATAGACAGTAAGAAGAGTCAGTCTTCTTGTCCTTAAGTCGGCATTGTGCCCTTTGTATTTAATTCCGATGGAACTTCTGTGTGTCATCGTCAATACGAAGGTCCACGGGATACAGTAAACCTGAAGTGAAGCATCGGAATCTATAGCTAGTGTCACAGGAATGGTTCAAAACATAGACAGTAAGAAGAGTCAGTCTCTAGTACTTATGTCGGCATAGTGCCTTTTGTATTTAATTCCGATTCAATTTCTGTGTTTCATCGTCAATAAGAAGGTCAGAGGGATATAGTAAACCTGAAGTGAAGCATCGGAATCTATAACTAGTGTCACAGGAATGGTTCAAACATAGTCAGTAAGAAGTGTCAGTCTTTTTTTACTTAAGTCGGCGTTGTGCCTTTTGTATTTAATTCCAATGCAATTTCTGAGTTTCATCGTCAATAAGATGGTCCAAGGGATACAGCAAAGCTGAAGTGAAGCATCGGAATCGCAAACTAGGGTCACAGGATTTGTTCTAAACATAGTCAGTAACGAGAGTCAGTCTTCTTGTCCTTAAGTCGGCATTGTACCTTTTGTATTTAATTCCGATGGAATTTCTGTGTTTCATCGTCAATAAGAAGGTCAGAGGGATACAGTAAACCTGAAGTGAAGCTTCGGAATCTATAACTAGTGTCACAGGAATGGTTCAATTCATAGTCAGTAAGAAGAGTCAGTCTTTTTGTACTTAAGTCGGCATTGTGCCTTTTGTATTTAATTCCGATGCAATTTCTGTGTTTCATCGTCAATAAGAAGGTCCAAGGGATAGAGTAAACCTGAAGTGAAGCATAGGATTCTATAACTAGTGTCACAGGAATGGTTCAAAGCATAGACAGTAAGATTAGTCAGTCTCTAGTACTTAAGTCGGCATTGTGCCTTTTGTATTTAATTCCGATGCAATTTCTGTGTTTCATCGACAATAAGAAGTGCCAAGGGATACAGTATAACTGAAGTCAAGCATCGGAATCTATAACTAGTGTCGCAGGAATGGTTCAAAACATCTACTGTAAGAGGAGTCAGAGTCCTTGTACTTAAGTCTACATTGTGCCTTTTCTATTTAATTCCGATGTAAATTCTGTGTTTCATCGTCAATAAGAAGGTCAGAGGGATACAGCAAACCTGAAGTGAAGCATCGGAATCTATAACTAGTGTCACAGGAATGGTTCAAAACATAGTCGGTCAGAAGAGTCCGTCTTCTTGTACTTAAGTCGGCAGAGTGCTTTTTGTATTTAATTCCGATGCAATTTCTGTGTTTCATCGTCAATAGGAAGGTCCAAGGGATACAGTAAACCTGGAGTGAAGCATCGGAATCTATTACTAGTGGCAGTGGAATGGTTCAAAACATAGATAGTAACAAGAGTCAGTCTTCTTGAACGTAGGGCGGCATTGAGAATTTTGTATTTAATTCCAGTGCAATTTCTGTGTTTCATTGTCAATACGAAGGTCAGAGGGATACAGTAAACCTGAAGTGAAGCATCGGAATCCATAACTAGTGTCACAGGTATGGTGCAAAACATAGACAGTAAGAAGATACAGTCTTCATGTACTTAAGTCGGCATTGTGCCTTTTGTATTTAATTCCGTTGCAATTTCTGTGTTTCATCGTCAACACGAAGGTCAGTGTGATGCAGTAAACCTGAAGTGAAGCTTCGGAATGTATAACTAGTTCACAGGAATGGTTCAAAACATAGTCAGTAAGAAGAGTCAGTCTTCTTGTCCTTAAGCCGGCATTGTGCCTTTTGTATTTAATTCCGATGCAATTTCTGTGTTTCATCGTGAATAAGAAGGTCCAAGGGATACAGTAAACCTGGAATGAAGCATCGGAATCTATAACTAGTGTCAATGGAATGGTTCAAAACATAGACAGTAAGAAGAGTCAGTCTTCAAGTACTTATGTCGGCATCGTGCCTTTTGTATTTAATTCCGGTGCAATTTCTGTGTTTCATCGTCAGTAGGAAGGTCAGAGGGATACAGTTAACCTGAAGTGAAGCATCGGAATCTATAACTAGTGTCACTGGAATGGTTCAAAACATAGTCAGTAAGATGAGTCAGTCTTCTTGTACTTATGTCGGCATTGTGCCATTTGTATTTAATTCCGATGCAATTTCTGTGTTTCACCGTCAATAAGAAGGTGCAAGGGATACAGTAAACCTGGAGTGACGCATCTGAATCTATAACTAGTGTCACAGGTATGGTTCAAAACATAGACAGTACTTAAGTCAGCTTTGTGCCTTTTGTATTAAATTCCGATGCAATTTCTGTGTTTCATCGTTAATAAGAAGGTCGAAGGGATACAGGAAACCTGAAGTGAAGCATCGGAATCTATAACTAGTGTCAGAGGTATGGTTCAAAACATAGTCAGTAAGAAGTGTCGGTCTTCATGTACTTAAGTCGGCACTGTGCATTTTGTATTTAATTCCGATGCAATTTCTGTGTTTAATCGTCAATAAGATGGTCCAAGGGATACAGTAAACATGAAGTGAAGCATCGGAATCTATAACTAGGGTCACAGGAACGGTTCTAATCATAGTCACTAAGAAGAGTCAGTCTTCGTGTACTTAAGTCGGCATTGTGATTTTTGTATTTAATTCCGATGCAATTTCTGTGTTTCATCGTCAATAAGAAGGTCTAAGGGATACAGTAAAACTGAAGTGAAGCATCGGAATCTATAACTAGTGTTACAGGTATGGTTCAAATCATAGTCAGTAAGAAGAGTCAGTCTTCTTGCACATAAGTCGGCATTGTGCCTTTTCTATTTAATTCCGATGCAATTTCAGTGTTTCATCGTCAATAAGAAGGTCAAAGGGATACAGTAAACCTGAAGTGAAGCATCGGAATCTATAACTAGTGTCAATGGAATTGTTCAAAACATAGACAGTAAGAACTGTCAGTCTTCAAGTACTTATGTCGGCATTGTGCCTTTTGTATTTAATTCCGGTGCAATTTCTGTGTTTCATCGTCAATAGGAAGGTCGGAGGGATACAGTAAACCTGAAGTGAAGCATCGAAAACTATAACTAGTGTCAATGGAATGGTTCAAATCATAGACAGTAAGAAGAGTCAGTCTTCTTGTACTTAAGTCGGCATTGTGCCTTTTGTATTTAATTCCGATGCAATTTCTGTGTATCATCGTCATTGAGAAGGTCCAAGGGATACAGTAAACCTGGAGTGAAGCACCGGAATCTATAACTAGTGTCACAGGAATGGTTCAAAACATAGACAAAAAGAAGATACAGTCTTCTTGTACTTAAGTCGGCATTGTGCCTTTGGTATTTAATTCCGATGCAATTTCTGTGTTTCACCGTCAATAAGTAGGTCCAAGGGATACAGTAAACCTGAAGTCAAGCATCGGAATCTATAACTAGAGTCACAGGAATGGTTCAAAACATAGACAGTAAGAAGAGTCAGTCTTCTTGTACTTAAGTCGACATTGTGCCTTTTCTATTTAATTCCGGTGCAATTTCTGTGTTTCATCGTCAATAAGAAGGTCAGAGGGATACAGTATACCTGAAGTGTGGCATCGGAATCTATTTCTAGTGTCACAGGAATGTTTCAAAACATAGTCAGTAAGAAGAGTCAGTCTTTTTTTACTTAAGTCGGCAATGTGCATTTTGTATTTAATTCTGATGTAATTTCTGTGTTTCGTCGTCAATATGAAGGTGCAAATGATACAGTAAACCTGAAGTGAAGCATCGGAATCTATAACTAGTGCCACAGGAATGGTTCAAAACATAGTCAGTAAGAAGAGCCAGTCTTCATGTACTTAAGTCGGCATTGTGCCTTTTGTATTTAAATCCAGTGCAATTTCTGTGTTTCATCGTCAATAAGAAGGTCAGAGGGATACAGTAAACCTGGAGTGCAGCATCGGAATGTATAACTAGTGCCACAGGATTGGTTCGAAACATAGACAGTAAGAAGATACAGTCTTCTTGTACATAAGTCGGCATTGTGCCTTTTGTATTTAATTCCGATGTAACTTCTGTGTTTCATCGTCAATAAGAAGGTCCAAATGATACAGTAAACGTGAAGTGAAGCATCGGAATCGCAAACTAGTGTCACAGGAATGGTTCAAAACATAGACTGTAAGAAGAGTCAGTCTTCTTGTACTTAAGTCGGCATTGTGCCTTTTCTATTTCATTCCGGTGCAATTTCTGTGTTTCATCGTCAATAGGAAGGTCAGAGGGATATAGTAGACCTGAAGTGAAGCATCGGAACCTATAACTAGTGTCACAGGAATGGTCCAAAACATAGTCAGTAAGAAGAGTCAGTCTTCTTGTCCTTAAGTCGGCCTTATGCCTCTTGTATTTAATTCCGATGCAATTTCTGTGTTTTATCGTCAATAAGAAGGTCCAAGGGATACAGTAAACCTGGAGTGAAGCATCGGAATCTATAACTAGTGTCACAGGAATGGTTCAAAGCATAGACAGTACTTAAGTCGGCATTGTGCCATTTGTATTTAATTCCGATGCAATTTCTGTGTTTCATCGTCAATAAGAAGGTCCAAGGGATACAGTAAAACTGACGTCATGCATCGGAATCTATAACTACTGACACAGGAATGGATGAAAGCATAGACAGTAGGAAGAGTCTGTCCTCTTGTACTTATGTCGGCATTGTGCCTTTTCTATTTAATTCCGATGCAATTTCTGTGTTTCATCGTCAATAAGAAGGTCCACGGGATACAGTAAACCTGAAGTGAAGCATCGAAATCTATAACTATAGTCACAGGATTGGTTCAAAACATAGACAGTAAGAAGAGTCAGTCTTCTTGTCCTTAAGTCGGCATTGTGCCCTTTGTATTTAATTCCGATGCAATTTCTGTGTGTCATCGTCAATACGAAGGTCCAAGGCATACAGTAAACCTGAAGTGAAGCATCGGAATCTATAAATAGTCTCACAGGAATGGTTCAAAGCATAGACAGTAAGAAGAGTCAGTCTCTAGTACTTATGTCGGCATTGTGCCTTTTGTATTTAATTCCAATGCAATTTCTGAGTTTCATCGTCAATAAGAAGGTCCAAGGGATACAGTAAAGCTGAAGTGAAGCATCGAAATCTATAACTAGTGTTACAGGATTCGTGCAAAACATAGACAGTAAGAAGAGTCAGACTTCGTGTACTTAAGCCGGCATTGTGCATTTTGTATTTAATTCCGATGCAATTTCTGTGTTTCTTCGTCAATTAGAAGGTCCAAGGGATACAGTAAACCGGAAGTGAAGCATCGGAATCTATCATTAGTGTCACAGGAATGGTTTAAACCATAGACAGAAAGAGGAGTCAGTCTCTTGTACTTAAGTAGGCATTGTGCCTTTTGTATTTAATTCCGATGCAATATCTGTGTTTCATCGTCAATAGGAAGGTCCAAGGGATACAGTAAAACTGAAGTCAAGCAACGGAATCTATAACTAGTGTCGCAGGAATGGTTCTAAACAAAGACAGTAAGAAGAGTCAGTGTTCTTGTACTTAAGTCGGCATTGTGCTTTTACTATTTAATTCCGATGCTATTTCTGTGTTTCATCGTCAATAAGAAGGTCCAAGGGATACAGTAAACCTGGAGTGAAGCATCGGAATCTATAACTAGTGTCAATGGAATGGTTCTAACCATAGACAGTAAGAAGAGTCAGTCTTCTTGTACTTAAGTCGGCATTGTGCCTTTTGTATTTAATTCCGATGCAATTTCTGTGTTTCAACGTCAATAACAAGGTCCAAGGGATACAGTAACCTAACGTAAAGCATCGGAATATATAACTAGTGTCACAGGAATGGTTCAAAACATAGTCTGTAAGAAGAGGCAGTCTTCTTGTCCTTAAGTCGGCATTGTGCATTTTGTATTTAATTCCGATGCAATTTCTTTGTTTCATCGTCAATAAGAAGGTCCAAGGGATACAGTAAACGTGGAGTGAAGCATCGGAATCTATAACTAGTGTCAAAGGAATGGTTCAAAACATAGACAGTAAGAAGAGTCAGTCTTCTTGGACTTAAGTCTGCATTGTGCCTTTTGTATTTATTTCTGGTGCTATTTCCGTGTTTCATCGTCTATACGAAGGTCAGAGGGATACAGTAAACCTGAAGTGAAGCTTCGGAATCTACAACTAGTGTCACAGGAATGGTTCAAATCATAGTCAGTAAGATTAGTCAGTCTTCATGTACTGAAGTCGGCATTCTGCCTTTTGTATTTAATTCCGATCCCATTTGTGTGTTTCATCGTCAATAAGAAGATCCAATAGATACAGTAAACCTGAAGTGAAACATCGGAATCTATAACTAGTGTCACAGGAATCGTTCAAAACATAGTCAGTAAGAAGAGTCAGTCTTCTTGTTCTTAAGTCGGCCTTATGCCTTTTGTATTTTATTCCGATGCAATTTCTGTGTTTTATCGTCAATAAGAAGGTCCAAGGGATACAGTAAACCTGGAGTGAAGCATCGGAATCTATAACTAGTGTCACAGGAATGGTTCAAAGCATAGACAGTACTTAAGTCGGCATTGTGCCTTTTGTATTTAATTCCGATGCAATTTCTGTGTTTCATCGTCAATAAGAAGGTCCAAGGGATAAAGTAAAACTGACGTCATGCATCGGAATCTATAACTAGTGTCACAGGAATGGATCAAAACATAGACAGTAGGAAGAGTCAGTCCTCTTGTACTTAAGTCAGCATTGTGAGTTTTCTATTTAATTCCGATGCAATTTCTGTGTTTCATCGTCAATAAGAAGGTCAGAGGGATACAGTAAGCCTGAAGTGAAGCATAGGAATCTATAACTAGTTTCACAGGAATGGTTCAAACATAGTCAGTAAGAAGAGTCAGTCTTCTTGTACTTAAGTCTGCATTGTGCCTTTTGTATTTAATTCCTATGCAATTTCTGTGTTTCATCGTCAATAAGAAGGTCAGAGGGATACAGTAAGCCTGAAGTGAAGCATAGGAATCTATAACTAGTTTCACAGGAATGGTTCAAACATAGTCAGTAAGAAGAGTCAGTGTTTTTCTGCTTAAGTCGGCATTGTGCTTTTTGTATTTAATTCCGATGCAATTTCTGAGTTTCATCGTCAATAAGAAGGCCCAAGGGATACAGTAAACCTGAAGTGAAGCATCGGAATCTATAACTATTGTCAATGGAATGGTTCTAAACATAGAAAGTAAGAAGAATCAGTCTTCTTGTACTTAAGTCGGCATTGTGCCTTTTGTATTTAATTCCGGTGCAATTTCAGTGTGTCATCGTCAATACGAAGGTCAGAGGGATACAGTAAACCTGAAGTGAAGCATCGGAATCTATAACTAGTGTCACAGGATTGGTTCAAAACATAGTCAGTAAGAAGAGTCAGTCTTCTTGTCCATATGTCGGCATTGTGCCTTTCGTATTTAATTCTGATGCAATTTCTGTATTTCATCGTCAATTAGAAGGTCCGAGGATACAGTAAACTTGAAGTGAAGCATCGGAATCAATAACTCGTGCACATGAATGGTTCAAAACGTAGACAGTAAGAGAGTCAGACTTCTTGTACTTAAGTCGGCATTGTGCCTTTTGTATTTAACGCCGATGCAATTTCTGTGTTTCAACGTCAATAAGAAGGTCCAAGGGATACAGAAACCTAAAGTAAAGCATCGGAATATATAACTAGTGTCACTGTAATGGTTCAAAACATAGTCTGTAAGAAGAGTCAGTCTTCTTGCCCTTACGTCGGCTTTGTGCCTTTTGTATCTAATTCCGAAGCAATTTCTTTGTTTCATCGTCAAAAAGAAGGTCCTAGGGATACAGTAAACCTGGAGTGAAGCATCGGAATCTATAACTAGTGTCACAGGAATGGTAAAAACATAGACAGTACTTAAGTCGGCATTGTGCCTTTTGTATTTAATTCCGATGCAATTTCTGTGTTTCATCGTCAATTAGAAGGTCCAAGGGATGCAGTAAACCTGAAGTGAAGCATCGGAATCTATAACTAGTGTCACAGGAATGGTTCAAAACATAGTCAGTAAGAGGAGTCGCTCTTCATGTACTTAAGTCGGCATTGTGCCTTTTGTATTTAATTCCGATGCAATTTCTGTGTTTCATCGTCAATACGAAGGTCCAAGGGATACAGTAAACCTGAAGTGAAGCATCGGAATCTATAACTGGTGTCACAGGAATGGTTCAAACCATAGACAGTCGGAAGAGTCAGTCTTCTTTTACTTAAGTCGGCATTGTACCTTTTGTATTTAATTCCGATGCAATATCTGTGTTTCATCGTCAATAAGAAGGTCCAAGGGATACAGTTAACCTGAAGTGAAGCATCGGAATCTATAACTAGTGTCTCAGGAATGGTCAAAACATAGACAGTAAGAAGAGTCAGTCTTCTTGTACTTAAGTCGGCATTGTGCATTTTCTATTTAATTCCGATGCAATTTCTGTGTTTCATCGTCAATAAGAAGGTCAGAGGGATACAGTATACCTGAAGTGAAGCATCGGAATCTATAACTAGTGTCACAGGAATGGTTCAAAACATAGACAGTAAGGAGAGTCAGTCTTCTTGTACTTAAGTCGGCATTGTGCCTTTTGTATTTCATTCCGAGGGAGTTTCTGTGTTTCATCGTCAATAAGAAGGTCCAAGGGATACAATAAACCTGAAGTGAAGCATCGGACTCTATAACTAGTGTCACAGGAATAGTTCACAACACAGACAGTAGGAAGAGTCAGTCTTCATGTACTTAAGTCGGCATTGTGCCTTTTGTATTTAATTCCGATGAAATTTCTGTGTTTTATCGTCAATAAGAAGGTCTAAGGGATACAGTAACCTAAAGTGAAGCATCCGAATATATAACTAGTGTCACAGGAATGGTTCAAAACATAGACAGTAAAAAGTGTCAGTCCTCTTGTACTTAAGTCGGTATTGTGCCTTTTGCATATATTTCCGATGCAATTTCTGTGTTTCATCGTCAATAAGAATGTCAGAGGGATACAGTAAACCTGAAGAGAAGCATCGGAATCTATAACTAGTATCGCAGGAATGGTTCAAAACATAGATAGTAGGAAGAGTCAGTCTTCTTGTACTTAAGTCGTTATTGTGCCTTTTGTATTTAATTCCGATGCTATTTCTGTGTTTCATCGTCAATCAGAATGTCCAAGGGATACAGTAAACCTGGAGTGTAGCGTCGTAATCTATAACTAGTGTCACAGAGAATGGTTCAAAACATAGAGAGTAAGAGGAGTCGGACTTCTTGTACTTAAGTCGGCATTGTGCCTTTTGTATTTATTTCCGATTCAAATTTTGTGTTTCATCGTCAATACGATGGTCCAAGGGATACAGTAAACCTGAAGTGAAGCCTCGGAGTCTATAAATAGTGTCACAGGAATGGTTCAAAACATAGTCAGTAAGAGATGTCAGTCTTCTTCTACTATAGTCGGCATTGTGCCTTTTCAATTTAATTCCGATGCAATTTCTGGGTTTCATCGTCAATAAGAAGGTCAGAGGGATTCATTAAACCTGACGTGAAGCATCGGAATCTATAACTAGTGTCACAGGAATAGTTCAAACATAGTCAGTAAGAAGAGGCTGTCTTCTTGACTTAAGCCGGCATTGTGCCTTTTGTATTTAATTCCGATGCAATTTATTGGTTTCATCGTCAATAAGAAGGTGCAAGGGATAGAGTAAACCTGGAGTGAAGCATCGGAAACTATAACTAGTGTCAATGGAATGGTTCAAATCATAGACAGTAAGAAGAGTCAGTCTTCATATACTTAAGTCATCATTGTGCCTTTCGTATTTAATTCCGATGCAATTTCAGTGTTTCATCGTCAATAAGAATGTCAGAGGGATACAGTAAACCTGAAGAGAAGCATCGGAATCTATAACTAGTGTCACAGGAATGGTTCATAGCATAGTCAGTAAGAAGAGTCAGTCTCTTGTACTTAAGTCGGCATTGTGTCTTTTGTATTTAATTCCGATGCAATTTTTGAATTTCATCGTCCATAAGAAGGTCTAAGGGATACAGTAGACCTGAAGTCAAGCATCGGAATCTTTAACTAGTGTCACAGGAGTGGTTCAAAACATAGTCAGTAAGTCGAGTCAGTCTTTTAGTACTTAAGTCGGCATTGTGCCTTTTGTATTTAATTCCGATGCACTTTCTGTGTTTCATCGTCAATAAGAAGGTCCAAGGGATACAGTAAACCTGAAGTGAAGCATCGGAATCTGTAACTAGTATCACAGGATTGGTTCAAAACATAGACAGTAAGAAGAGTCAGTCTTCTTGTACTTAAGTCGGCATTGTGCCATTTGTATTTAATTCCGATGCAATTTCTGTGTTTCATCGTCCATAATTAGGTCCAAGGGATACAGTAAACCTTAAGTGAAGCATCGGAATCTATAACTAGTGTCACAGGAATGGTTCAAACATAGACAGTAAGAAGAGTCAGTCTCTTGTACTTAAGTCGGCATTGTGACTTTTGTATTTAATTCCGATGCAATTTCTGTGTTTCATCGTCAATAAGAAGGTCCAAGGGATACAGTAAAACTGAAGTCAAGCATCGGAATCTATATTTATTGTCGCAGGAATGGTTCAAAACATAGACAGAAAGAAGAGTCAGTCTTCTTGAACTTAAGCCGCCCTGGTGCATTTTCTATTTAATTCCGATGCAATTTCTGTGTTTCATCGTCAATAAGAAGGTCCAAGGGATAGAGTAAACCTGAAGTGAAGCATCGGATTCTATAACTATTGTCACAGGAATGGTTCAAAGCATAGACAGTAAGAATAGTCAGTCTCTAGTACTTAAGTCGGCATTGCGCCTTTTGTATTTAATTCCGATGCAATTTCTGTGTTTCATCGACAATAAGAAGTGCCAAGGGATACAGTATAACTGAAGTCAAGCATCGTAATCTATAACTAGTGTCGCAGGAATGGTTCAAAACATCTACTGTAAGAAGAGTCAGTGTACTTGTACTTAAGTCTACATTGTGCATTTTCTATTTAATTCCGATGCAAATTCTGTGTTTCATCGTCAATAAGAAGGTCAGAGGGATACAGTAAACCTGAAGTGAAGCATCGGAATCTATAACTAGTGTCACAGGAAAGGTTCAAAACATAGTCGGTCAGAAGAGTCAGTCTTCTTGTACTTAAGTCGGCAGAGTGCTTTTTGTATTTAATTCCGATGCAATTTCTGTGTTTCATCGTCAATAAGAAGGTCAGAGGGATACAGTAAACCTGAAGTGAAGCATCGGAATCTATAACTAGTGTCACAGGAACGGTTCAAAGCCTAGATAGTAAGAAGAGTCAGTCTTCTTGTACTTAAGTCGGCATTGTGCCATTTGTATTTAATTCCGGTGCAATTTGTGTGATTCATCGTCAATAAGAAGGTCCAATTAATACAGTAAACCTGAAGTGAAGCATCGGAATCTATAATTAGTGTCACAGGAGTGGTTCAAAACATAGACAGTAAGAAGAGTCAGTCTTCTTGTACTTAAGTCGGCATTGTGCCTTTTCTATTTCATTCCGATGCAATTTCTGTGTTTCATCGTCAATAAGAAGGTCCAAGGGATACAGTAAACCTGGAGTGAAGCATCGGAATCTATTACTAGTGGCAGTGGAATGGTTCAAAACATAGATAGTAACAAGAGTCTGTCTTCTTGAACGTAGGGCGGCATTGTGAATTTGGTATTTAATTCCAGTGCAATTTCTGTGTTTCATTGTCAATACGAAGGTCAGAGGGATACAGTAAACCTGAAGTGAAGCATCCTAATCTATAACTAGTGTCACAGGATTGGTTCTAAACATAGTCAGTAAGGAGAGTCAGTCTTCTTGTCCTAAAGTCGGCATTGTGCCTTTTGTATTCATTTCCGATGCAATTTCTGTGTTTCATCGTCAATCAGAAGGTCCAAGGGATACAGTAAACCTGGAGTGAAGCATCGGAATCCATAACTAGTGTCACAGGTATGGTGCAAAACATAGACAGTAAGAAGATACAGTCTTCATGTACTTAAGTCGGCATTGTGCCTTTTGTATTTAATTCAGTTGCAATTTCTGTGTTTCATCGTCAACACGAAGGTCAGTGTGATGCAGTAAACCTGAAGTGAAGCTTCGGAATCTATAACTAATTCACAGGAATGGTTCAAAACATAGTCAGTAAGAAGAGTCAGTCTTCTTGTCCTTAAGCCGGCATTGTGCCTTTTGTATTTAATTCCGATGCAATTTCTGTGTTTCATCGTGAATAAGAAGGTCCAAGGGATACAGTAAACCTGGAGTGAAGCATCGGAATCTATAACTAGTGTCAATGGAATGGTTCAAAACATAGACAGTAAGAAGAGTCAGTCATCAAGTACTTATGTCGGCATCGTGCCTTTTGTATTTAATTCCGGTGCAATTTCTGTGTTTCATCGTCAGTAGGAAGGTCAGAGGGATACAGTAAACCTGAAGTGAAGCATCGGAATCTATAACTAGTGTCACTGGAATGGTTCAAAACATAGTCAGTAAGATGAGTCAGTCTTCTTGTCCTTAAGTCGGCATTGTGCCATTTGTATTTAATTCCGATGCAATTTCTGTGTTTCACCGTCAATAAGAAGGTCCAAGCGATACAGTAAACCTGGAGTGACGCATCTGAATCTATAACTAGTGTCACAGGTATGGTTCAAAACATAGACAGTACTTAAGTCAGCGTTGTGCCTTTTGTATTAAATTCCGATGCAATTTCTGTGTTTCATCGTTAATAAGAAGGTCCAAGGGATACAGGAAACCTGAAGTGAAGCATCGGAATCTATAACTAGTGTCAGAGGTATGGTTCAAAACATAGTCAGTAAGAAGTGTCGGTCTTCATGTACTTAAGTCGGCATTGTGCATTTTGTATTTAATTCCGATGCAATTTCTGTGTTAAATCGTCAATAAGATGGTCCAAGGGATACAGTAAACATGAAGTGAAGCATCGGAATCTATAACTAGGGTCACAGGAATGGTTCAAATCGTAGTCACTAAGAAGAGTCAGTCTTCATGTACTTAAGTCGGCATTGTGATTTTTGTATTTAATTCCGATGCAATTTCTGTGTTTCATCGTCAATAAGAAGGTCCAAGGGATACAGTAAAACTGAAGTGAAGCATCGGAATCTATAACTAATGTCACAGGTATCGTTCAAATCATAGTCAGTAAGAAGAATCAGTCTTCTTGCACTTAAGTCGGCATTGTGCCTTTTCTATTTAATTCCGATGCAATTTCGGTGTTTCATCGTCAATAAGAAGGTCAAAGGGAAACAGTAAACCTGAAGTGAAACATCGGAATCTATAACTAGTGTCAATGGAATGGTTCAAAACATAGACAGTAAGAAGTGTCAGTCTTTAAGAACTTATGTCGGCATTGTGCCTTTTGTATTTAATTCCGGTGCAATTTCTGTGTTTCATCGTCAATAGGAAGGTCAGAGGGATACAGTAAACCTGAAGTGAAACATCGGAAACTATAACTAGTGTCAATGGAATGGTTCAAATCATAGACAGTAAGAAGAGTCAGTCTTCTTGTACTTAAGTCGGCATTGTGCCTTTTGTATTTAATTCCGATGCAATTTCTGTGTTTCATCGTCAATAAGAAGGTCCAAGGGATACAGTAAACCTGGAGTGAAGCATCGGAATCTATAACTAGTGTCAATGGAATGGTTCAAAACATAGACAGTAAGAAGAGTCAGTCATCAAGTACTTATGTCGGCATCGTGCCTTTTGTATTTAATTCCGGTGCAATTTCTGTGTTTCATCGTCAGTAGGAAGGTCAGAGGGATACAGTAAACCTGAAGTGAAGCATCGGAATCTATAACTAGTGTCACTGGAATGGTTCAAAACATAGTCAGTAAGATGAGTCAGTCTTCTTGTCCTTAAGTCGGCATTGTGCCATTTGTATTTAATTCCGATGCAATTTCTGTGTTTCACCGTCAATAAGAAGGTCCAAGCGATACAGTAAACCTGGAGTGACGCATCTGAATCTATAACTAGTGTCACAGGTATGGTTCAAAACATAGACAGTACTTAAGTCAGCGTTGTGCCTTTTGTATTAAATTCCGATGCAATTTCTGTGTTTCATCGTTAATAAGAAGGTCCAAGGGATACAGGAAACCTGAAGTGAAGCATCGGAATCTATAACTAGTGTCAGAGGTATGGTTCAAAACATAGTCAGTAAGAAGTGTCGGTCTTCATGTACTTAAGTCGGCATTGTGCATTTTGTATTTAATTCCGATGCAATTTCTGTGTTAAATCGTCAATAAGATGGTCCAAGGGATACAGTAAACATGAAGTGAAGCATCGGAATCTATAACTAGGGTCACAGGAATGGTTCAAATCGTAGTCACTAAGAAGAGTCAGTCTTCATGTACTTAAGTCGGCATTGTGATTTTTGTATTTAATTCCGATGCAATTTCTGTGTTTCATCGTCAATAAGAAGGTCCAAGGGATACAGTAAAACTGAAGTGAAGCATCGGAATCTATAACTAATGTCACAGGTATCGTTCAAATCATAGTCAGTAAGAAGAATCAGTCTTCTTGCACTTAAGTCGGCATTGTGCCTTTTCTATTTAATTCCGATGCAATTTCGGTGTTTCATCGTCAATAAGAAGGTCAAAGGGAAACAGTAAACCTGAAGTGAAACATCGGAATCTATAACTAGTGTCAATGGAATGGTTCAAAACATAGACAGTAAGAAGTGTCAGTCTTTAAGAACTTATGTCGGCATTGTGCCTTTTGTATTTAATTCCGGTGCAATTTCTGTGTTTCATCGTCAATAGGAAGGTCAGAGGGATACAGTAAACCTGAAGTGAAACATCGGAAACTATAACTAGTGTCAATGGAATGGTTCAAATCATAGACAGTAAGAAGAGTCAGTCTTCTTGTACTTAAGTCGGCATTGTGCCTTTTGTATTTAATTCCGATGCAATTTCTGTGTTTCATCGTCAATAAGAAGGTCCAAGGGATACAGTAAACCTGAAGTCAAGCATCGGAATCTATAACTAGAATCATAGGAATGGTTCAAAACATAGACAGTAAGAAGAGTCAGTCTTCTTGTACTTAAGTCGACATTGTGCCTTTTCTATTTAATTCCGGTGCAATTTCAGTGTTTCATCGTCAATAAGAAGGTCAGAGGGATACAGTATACCTGAAGTGTGGCATCGGAATCTATTCCTAGTGTCACAGGAATGTTTCAAACATAGTCAGTAAGAAGAGTCAGTCTTTTTTTACTTAAGTCGGCAATGTGCATTTTGTATTTAATTCTGATGTAATTTCTGTGTTTCGTCGTCAATATGAAGGTGCAAATGATACAGTAAACCTGAAGTGAAGCATCGGAAACTATAACTAGTGTCAATGGAATGGTTCAAAACATAGACAGTAGGAAGAGTCAGTCTTCTTGTATTTAAGTCGGCATTGTGCCTTTTCTATTTGATTCCGTAGCAAATTTCTGTGTTTCATCGACAATAAGAAGGTCCAAGGAGTACACTAAACCTGGAGTGAAGCATCGGAATCTATAACTAGTGTCAGTGGAATGGTTCAAAACATAGACAGTAAGAAGAGTCAGTCTTCTTGTCCTTAAGTCGGCATTGTGCCCTTTGTATTTAATTTCGATGCAATTTCTGTGTGTCATCGTCAATACGAAGGTCCAAGGGATACAGTAAACCTGAAGTGAAGCATCGGAATCTATAAATAGTCTCACAGGAATGGTTCAAAGCATAGACAGTAAGAAGAGTCAGTCTCTAGTACTTATGTCGGCATTGTGCCTTTTGTATTTAATTCCAATGCAATTTCTGAGTTTCATCGTCAATAAGAAGGTCCAAGGGATACAGTAAAGCTGAAGTGAAGCATCGGAATCTATAACTAGTGTTACAGGATTCGTGCAAAACATAGACAGTAAGAAGAGTCAGACTTCTTGTACTTAAGCCGGCATTGTGCATTTTGTATTTAATTCCGATGCAATTTCTGTGTTTCATCGTCAATTAGAAGGTCCAAGGGATACAGTAAACCGGAAGTGAAGCATCGGAATCTATAATTAGTGTCACAGGAATGGTTTAAAACTAGACAGAAAGAAGAGTCAGTGTTATTGTACTTAAGTCGGCATTGTGCTTTTACTATTTAATTCCGATGCTATTTCTGTGTTTCATCGTCAATAAGAAGGTCCAAGGGATACAGTAAACCTGGAGTGAAGCATCGGAATCTATAACTAGTGTCAATGGAATGGTTCTAACCATAGACAATAAGAAGAGTCAGTCTTCTTGTACTTAAGTCGGCATTGTGCCTTTTGTATTTAATTCCGATGCAATTTCTGTGTTTCAACGTCAGTAAGAAGGTCCAAGGGATACAGTAACCTAACGTAAAGCATCGGAATATATAACTAGTGTCACAGGAATGGTTCAAAACATAGTCTGTAAGAAGAGGCAGTCTTCTTGTCCTTAAGTCGGCATTGTGCATTTTGTATTTAATTCCGATGCAATTTCTTTGTTTCATCGTCATTAAGAAGAAACAAGGGATACAGTAAACGTGGAGTGAAGCATCGGAATCTATAACTAGTGTCACAGGAATCGTTCAAAACATAGTCAGTAAGAAGAGTCAGTCTTCTTGTCCTTAAGTCGGCCTTATGCCTTTTGTATTTTATTCCGATGCAATTTCTGTGTTTTATCGTCAATAAGAAGGTCCAAGGGATACAGTAAACCTGGAGTGAAGCATCGGAATCTATAACTATGGTCACAGGAATGGTTCAAAGCATAGACAGTACTTAGGTCGGCATTGTGCCTTTTGTATTTAATTCCGATGCAATTTCTGTGTTTCATCGTCAATAAGAAGGTCCAAGGGATAAAGTAAAACTGATGTCAAGCATCGGAATCTATAACTAGTGTCACAGGAATGGATCAAAACATAGACAGTAGGAAGAGTCAGTCCTCTTGTACTTAAGTCAGCATTGTGAGTTTTCTATTTAATTCCGATGCAATTTCTGTGTTTCATCGTCAATAAGAAGGTCAGAGGAGATACAGTAAACCTGAAGTGAAGCATCGGAATCTATACCTAGTGTCCCAGGAATGGTTAAAAACATAGTCAGTAAGAAGAGTCAGTCTTCTTGTACTTAAGTCTGCATTGTGCCTTTTGTATTTAATTCCTATGCAATTTCTGTGTTTCATCGTCAATAAGAAGGTCAGAGGGATACAGTAAACCTGAAGTGAAGCATAGGAATCTATAACTAGTTTCACAGGCATGGTTCAAACATAGTCAGTAAGAAGAGTCAATGTTTTTCTTCTTAAGTCGGCATTGTGCTTTTTGTATTTAATTCCGATGCAATTTCTGAGTTTCATCGTCAATAAGAAGGCCCAAGGGATACAGTAAACCTGAAGTGAAGCATCGGAATCTATAACTATTGTCAATGGAATGGTTCTAAACATAGAAAGTAAGGAGAATCAGTCTTCTTGTACTTAAGTCGGCATTGTGCCTTTTGTATTTAATTCCGGTGCAATTTCAGTGTGTCATCGTCAATACGAAGGTCAGAGGGATACAGTAAACCTGAAGTGAAGCATCGGAATCTATAACTAGTGTCACAGGTTTGGTTCAAAACATAGTCAGTAAGATGAGTCAGTCTTCTTGTCCATATGTCGGCATTGTGCCTTTCGTATTTAATTCTGATGCAATTTCTGTATTTCATCGTCAACTAGAAGGTCCGAGGATACAGTAAACTTAAAGTGAAGCATCGGAATCTATAACTCGTGCACATGAATGGTTCAAAACATAGACAGTAAGAGAGTCAGACTTCTTGTACTTAAGTCGGCATTGTGCCTTTTGTATTTAATGCCGATGCAATTTCTGTGTTTCAACGTCAATAAGAAGGTCCAAAGGATACTGAAACCTAAAGTAAAGCATCGGAATATATAACTAGTGTCACTGTAATGGTTCAAAACATAGTCTGTAAGAAGAGTCAGTCTTCTTGCCCTTACGTCGGCTTTGTGCCTTTTGTATCTAATTCCGATGCAATTTCTTTGTTTCATCGTCAAAAAGAAGGTCCAAGGGATACAGTAAACCTGGAGTGAAGCATCGGAATCTATAACTAGTGTCACAGGAATGGTAAAAACATAGACAGTACTTAAGTCGGCATTGTGCCTTTTGTATTTAATTCCGATGCAATTTCTGTGTTTCATCGTCAATTAGAAGGTCCAAGGGATGCAGTAAACCTGAAGTGAAGCATCGGAATCTATAACTAGTGTCACAGGAATGGTTCAAAACATAGTCAGTAAGAGGAGTCGGTCTTCATGTACTTAAGTCGGCATTGTGCCTTATGTATTTAATTCCGATGCAATTTCTGTGTTTCATCGTCAATACGAAGGTCCAAGGGATTCAGTAAACCTGAAGTGAAGCATCGGAAACTATAACTGGTGTCACAGGAATGGTTCAAACCATAGACAGTCGGAAGAGTCAGTCTTCTTTTACTTAAGTCGGCATTGTAGCTTTTGTATTTAATTCCGATGCAATTTCTGTGTTTCATCGTCAATAAGAAGGTCCAAGGGATACAGTTAACCTGAAGTGAAGCATCGGAATCTATAACTAGTGTCGCAGGATGGTTCAAAACATAGTCAGTAATAAGAGTCAGTCTTCTTGTACTTAAGTCGGCATTGTGCCTTTTGTATTTAATTCCGATGCAATTTCAGTGTTTCATCGTCAATATGAAGGTCCAAGGGATACAGTTAACCTGAAGTGAAGCATCGGAATCTATAACTAGTGTCTCAGGAATGGTCAAAACATAGACAGTAAGAAGAGTCAGTCTTCTTGTACTTAAGTCGGCATTGTGCATTTTCTATTTAATTCCGATGCAATTTCTGTGTTTCATCGTCAATAAGAAGGTCAGAGGGATACAGTAAACCTGAAGTGAAGCATCGGAATCTATAACTAGTAACACAGGAATGGTTCAAAGCATAGACAGTAAGAAGAGTCAGTCTTCTTGTACTTAAGTCGGCATTGTGCCTTTTGTATTAAATTCCGAGGGAGTTTCTGTGTTTCATCGTCAATAAGAAGGTCCAAGGGATACAATAAACCTGAAGTGAAGCATCGGACTCTATAACTAGTGTCACAGGAATAGTTCACAACACAGACAGTAGGAAGAGTCAGTCGTCATGTACTTAAGTCGTCATTGTGCCTTTTGTATTTAATTCCGATGAAATTTCTGTGTTTTATCGTCAATAAGAAGGTCCAAGGGATACAGTAACCTAAAGTGAAGCATCCGAATATATAACTAGTGTCACAGGAATGGTTCAAAACATAGACAGTAAGAAGTGTCAGTCTTCTTGTACTTAAGCCGGTATTGTGCCTTTTGCATATATTTACGATGCAATTTCTGTGTTTCATCGTGAATAAGAATGTCAGAGGGATACAGTAAACCTGAAGAGAAGCATCGGAATCTATAACTAGTATCGCAGGAATGGTTCAAAACATAGATAGTAGGAAGAGTCAGTCTTCTTGTACTTAAGTCGGCATTGCGCCTTTTGTATTTAATTCCGATGCAATTTCTGTGTTTCATCGTCAATAAGAATGTCCAAGGGATACAGTAAACCTGGAGTGTAGCGTCGGAATCTATAACTAGTGTCACAGAGAATGGTTCAAAACATAGAGAGTAAGAGGAGTCGGACTTCTTGTACTTAAGTCGGCATTGTGCCTTTTGTATTTATTTCCGATTCAAATTTTGTGTTTCATCGTCAATACGAAGGTCCAAGGGATACAGTAAACCTGAAGTGAAGCCTCGGAGTCTATAAATAGTCTCACAGGAATGGTTCTAAACATAGTCAGTAAGAGGTGTCAGTCTTCTTGTACTATAGTCGGCATTGTGCCTTTTCAATTTAATTCCGATGCTATTTCTGTGTTTCATCGTCAATAAGAAGGTCAGAGGGATACAGTAAACCTGAAGTGAAGCATCGGAATCTATAACTAGTGTCACAGGAATGGTTCAAACATAGTCAGTAAGAAGAGGCTGTCTTCTTGTACTTAAGTCGGCATTGTGCCTTTTGTATTTAATTCCGATGCAATTTATTGGTTTCATCGTCAATACGAAGGTGCAAGGGATAGAGTTAACCTGGAGTGAAGCATCGGAAACTATAACTAGTGTCAATGGAATTGTTCAAATCATAGACAGTAAGAAGAGTCAGTCTTCAAATACTTAAGTCATCATTGTGCCTTTCGTATTTAATTCCGATGCAATTTCAGTGTTTCATCGTCAATAAGAATGTCAGAGGGATACAGTAAACCTGAAGAGAAGCATCGGAATCTATAACTAGTGTCACAGGAATGGTTCATAGCATAGTCAGTAAGAAGAGTCAGTCTCTTGTACTTAAGTCGGCATTGTGTCTTTTGTATTTAATTCCGATGCAATTTTTGAATTTCATCGTCCATAAGACGGTCTAAGGGATACAGTAGACCTGAAGTCAAGCATCGGAATCTTTAACTAGTGTCACAGGAGTGGTTCAAAACATAGTCAGTAAGAGGAGTCAGTCTTTTAGTACTTAAGTCGGCATTGTGCCTTTTGTATTTAATTCCGATGCACTTTCTGTGTTTCATCGTCAATAAGAAGGTCCAAGGGATACAGTAAACCTGAAGTGAAGCATCGGAATCTGTAACTAGTTTCACAGGATTGGTTCAAAACATAGACAGTAAGAAGAGTCAGTCTTCTTGTACTTAAGTCGGCATTGTGCAATTTGTATTTAATTCCGATGCAATTTCTGTGTTTCATCGTCCATAATTAGGTCCAAGGGATACAGTAAACCTTAAGTGAAGCATCGGAATCTATAACTAGTGTCACAGGAATGGTTCAAACATAGACAGTAAGAAGAGTCAGTCTCTTGTACTTAAGTCGGCATTGTGCCTTTTGTATTTAATTCCGATGCAATTTCTGTGTTTCATCGTCTATAAGAAGGTCCAAGGGATACAGTAAAACAAAAGTCAAGCATCGGAATCTATATTTAGTGTCGCAGGAATGGTTCAAAACATAGACAGAAAGAAGAGTCAGTCGCCTTGAACTTAAGCCGCCCTGGTGCATTTTCTATTTAATTCCGATGCAATTTCTGTGTTTCATCGTCAATAAGAAGGTCAGAGGGATGCAGTAATCCTGAAGTGAAGCGTCGGAATCTATAACTAGAGTTACAGGAATGGTTCAAAACATAGTCAGTAAGATGAGTCAGTCTTCTTGTCCTTAAGTCGGCATTGTGCCTTTTGTATTTAATTCCGATGCTATTTCTGTGTTTCATCGTCAATAAGAAGGACCGAAGGGATACAGTAAACCTGAAGTGAAGCATCGGAATCTATAACTAGTGTCACAGGAATAGTTCACAACATAGACAGTAGGAAGAGTCAGTCTTCTTATACTTAAGTCCGCATTGTGCCTTTTGTTTGTAATTCCGATGAAATTTCTGTGTTTCATCGTCAATAAGAAGGTCCAAGGGATACAGTAAACCTGGAGTGTAGCATCGGAATCTATAACTGGCGTCACAGGAACGGTTCAAAACATAGACAGTAAGAAGAGTCAGTCTTCATGTACTTAAGTCGGCATTGTGCCTTTTGTATTTAATTCCTATTCAATTTCTGTGTTTCATCGTCAATACGAAGGCCCAAGGGATACAGTAAACCTGAAGGGATGCCTCGGAATCTATAACTAGTGTCACAGGAATTGTTCAAATCATAGTCAGTAAGAAGAGTCAGTCTTCTTGTACTTAAGTCGGCATTGTGCCTTTTCAATTAAATTCCGTTGCAATTTCTGTGTTTCATCCCCAATTATAGGGTCCAACGGATACAGTAAACCTGAAGTGAAGCATCGGAATCTATAACTAGTGTCACAGGAATATTTCAAATCATTGTCAATAAGAACAGTCGGTCTTCATGTACTTAAGTCGGCAATGTGCCATTTGTATTTAATCCCGATGCAATTTCTGTGTTTCATCGTCAATAAGAAGGTCCAAGGTGTACAGTAAACCTGAAGTAAAGCATCGGATACTGTAACTAGTGTCCCAGGAATGGTTCGAACTATAATCAGTAAGAAGAGTCACTCTTCTTGTACTTAAGTCGGCATTGTGCCTTTTGTATTTAATTCCGATGCAATTTCTGTGTTTCATCGTCAATAAGAAGGTCCCAGGGATACAGTAAACCTGGAGTGAAGCATCGGAATCTATAACTAGTGTCGCAGGAATGGTTCAAAACATAGACAGTAAGAAGAGTCAGTCATCTTGTACTTAAGTCGGCATTGTGCCTTCTGTATTTAATTCCGATGCAATTTCTGTCTTTCATCGTCAATAAGAAGGTCAGAGAGATACAGTAAACTTGAAGTGAAGCATCGGAATCTATAACTATTGTCACAGGAATGGTTCAAAACATAGTCAGTAGGAAGAGTCAGTCTTCTTGTACTTAAAACGGCATTGTGCCTTTTCTATTTATCTCCGATTCAATTTCTGTGTTTCATCGTCAATAAGAAGGTCCAAGGGATACAGTAGACGTGGAGTGTAGCATCGGAATCTATAACTAGTGTCACAGGAATGGTTCAAAACATAGATAGTAAGAAGAGTCAATCTTCGTGTACTTAAGTCAGCATTTTGCCTTTTGTATTTAATTCCGATGCAATATCTGTGTTTCATCGTCAATGACAAGGTCCAAGGGATACAGTAATCCTGAAGTGAAGCATCGGAATCTATAACTAGTGTCACAGGAATGGTTCATAGCATGGTCAGTAAGAGGAGTCAGTCTTCTTGTACTTAAGACGGCATTGTGCCCTTTCTATTTAATTCCGATGCAATTTCTGTGTTTCATCGTCAATAAGAAGGTCCAAGGGATACAGTAAACCTAGAGTGAAGCATCGGAATCTATATCTAGTGTCAATAGAATGGTTCAAAACATAGACAGTAAGAAGAGTCAGTCTTCTTGTACTTATGTCTTCATTGTGCCTTTTGTATTTAATTCCGATGCAATATCTGAGTTTCATCGTCAATAAGAAGGTCAGAGGGATACAGTTAACCTGAAGTGAAGCATCGGAATCTATAACTAGTGTCACAGGAATCGTTCACAACACAGACAGTTAGAAGAGTCAGTCTTCCTGTACTTAAGTCGGCTTTGTGCGTTTTGTATTTAATTCCGATGCAATTTCTGTGTTTCATCGTCGATAAGAATGTCCAAGGGATACAGTAAACCTGAAGTAAAGCATCGGAATCTGAACTAGTGTCACAGGAATGGTTCAAATGATTGTCAATAAGGAAAGTCGGTTTTCATGTACTTAATTCGCCATTGTGCCTTTTGTATTTAATTCCGTTGCAATTTCTGTGTTTCATCGTCAATAAGAAGGTACAAGGGATACAGTAAACCTGAAGTGAAGCATCGGAAGTGTAACTAGTGTCACAGGAAAGGTTCAAAACCTGGACAGTAAGAAGAGGCAGTGTTCTTGTACTTAAGTCGGCATTCTGCTTTTTGTATTTAATTCCGGTGCAATTTCTGTGTTTCGTCGTCAATACGAAGGCCAGAGGGATACAGTAAACCTGAAGTGAAGCATCGGAATCTATAACTAGTGTCACAGGAATGGTTCAAAACATAGTCAGTAAGAAGAGTCGGTCTTCTTGTACTTAAGTCGGCATTGTGCCTTTCGTATTCAATTCCGATTCAATTTCTGTGTTTCACCGTCAGTGAGAAGGACAGAGGGATACAGTAAACCTGAAGTGAAGCATCGGAATCTATATCTAGCGTCACAGGAATGGTTCAAAGCATAGTCAGTAAGAAGAGTCAGTCTTCGTGTCCTTGAGTCGGCATTGTGCCTTTTGTATTTAATTCCGATGCAATCTCTGTGTTTCATCGTCAATAAGAAGGTCCAAGGGATACAGTAAAACTGGAGTGAAGCATCGGAATCAATAACTTGTGTCATAGTAATGGTTCAAAACATAGACAGTATGAAGAGTCAGTCTGCTTGTACTTAAGTCGGCATTGTGCCTTTTGTATTTAATTACGATGATATTTCTGTGTTTCATCGTCAATAAGAAGGTCAGAGGGATACAGTAAACCTGAAGTGAAGCATCGCAATCTATAACTAGTGTCACAGGAATGGTTCAAAGCATAGTCAGTAAGAAGAGTCAGTCTTCGTGTCCTTGAGTCGGCATTGTGCCTTTTGTATTTAATTCCGATGCAATCTCTGTGTTTCATCGTCAATAAGAAGGTCCAAGTGATACAGTAAACCTGAAGTGAAGCATCGGAATCAATAACTTGTGTCATAGTAATGGATCTAAACATAGACAGTAAGAAGAGTCAGTCTTCTTGTACTTAAGTCGGCATTGTGCCTTTTGTATTTAATTCCGATGCATTTTCTATGTTTCATCGTCAATAAGAAGGTCCAAGGAATACAGTAAACCTGAAGTGAAGCATCGGAATACATAACTAGTGTCACTGGAATGTTTCAAAATATAGACAGTAAGAGGAGTCAGTCTTCTTGTTCTTAAGTCGGGATAGTGCCATTTGTATTTAATTCCGATGCAATTTCTGTGTTTCATCGTCAATAAGAAGGTCAGTGGAATACAGTAAACCTGTAGTGAAGCATCGGAATCTATAACTAGTGTCACAGGAATGGTTCAAACATAGTCAGTAAGAAGAGTCAGTCTTTTTGTACATAAGTCGGCATTGTGCATTTTGTATTTAATTCCGATGCAATTTATGAGTTTCATCGTCAATAAGGAGGTCCAAGGGATACAGTAAACCTGAAGTGAAGCATCGGAATCTATAACTAGTGTCACAGGATTGGTGCAAAACATAGACAGTAAGAAGAGTCAGTCTTCTTGTACTTAAGTCAGCATTGTGCCTTTTGTATTTAATTCCGATGCAATTTCTGTGTTTCTTCGTCAATAAGAAGGTCCAAGGGATACAGTAAAACTGAAGTCAAGCAACGGAATCTATAACTAGTGTCGCAGGAATGGTTCAAAAGCATAGACAGTAAGAAGAGTCAGTGTTCTTGTACTTCAGTCGGCATTGTGCCTTTTCTATTTAATTCCGATGCAATTTCTGTGTTTCATCGTCAATACGAAGGTCCAAGTGATACAGTAAGCCTGTAGTGAAGCATCGGAATCTATAACTAGTGTCAATGGAATGGTTCAAAACATAGACAGTAAGAAGAGTCAGTCTTCTTGTCCTTAAGTCGGCATTGTGCCTTTTGTATTTAATTCCGATGCAATTTCTGTATTTCATCGTCAATTAGAAGGTCCAAGGATACAGTAAACTTGAAGTGAATCATCAGAATCTATAACTCGTGTCACATGAATGGTTCAAAACATAGACAGTAAGAAGAGTCAGACTTCTTGTACTTAAGTCGGCATTCTGCCTTTTGTATTTAAATTCCGATGCAATTTCTGTGTTTCAACGTCAATAAGAAGGTCCAAGGGATACAGTAACCTAAAGTGAAGCATCGGAATATGTAACTAGTGTCACAGGAATGGTTCACAACATAGTCCGAAAGAAGAGTCGGTCTTCTTGCCCTTAAGTCGGAATTGTGCCTTTTGTATTTAATTCCGATGCAATTTCTGTGTTTCGTCGTCAATAAGAAGCTCCAAGGGATACAGTAAACTTGGAGTGAAGCATCGGAATCTATAACTAGTCTCAATGGATTGGTTCAAAACATAGACAGTAAGAAGAGTCAGTCTTCTTTTACTTATGTTGGCATTGTTCCTTTTGTATTTAATTCCGGTGCAATTTCTGTGTTTCATCGTCAATACGATGGTCAGAGGGATACAGTAAACCTGAAATGAAGCATCAGATTCAATAACTAGTGTCACAGGAATGGTTCAAAAGATAGTCAGTAAGAAGAGTCAGTCTTCTTGTCCTTAAGTCGGCATTGTGCCGTTTGTAATTAATTCCGATGCAATATCTGTGTTTCATCGTCCATAAGAAGGTCCAAGGGATTCAGTAAACCTGGAGTGACGCATCGGAATCTATAACTAGTGTCACAGGAATGGTTCAAAACATAGTCAGTAAGAAGAGTCAGTCTTCTTGTCCTTAAGTCAGCATTGTGGTTTTGTATTTAATTCCGATGCAATTTCTGTGTTTCATCGTCAATAAGAAGGTCCAAGGGATATATAAAACCTGGAGTGAAGCACCGGAACCTATAACTAGTGTCACAGGAATGGTTCAAGCATAGAAAGTAAGAAGAGTCAGTCTTCTTGTACTGAAGTCGGCATTGTGCATTTTGTATTTAATTCCGATGCAATTTCTGTGTTTCATCGTCAATAAGAATGTCCAAGGGATACAGTAAACCCAAAGTGAGGCATCGGAATCTATAACTAATCTCACATGAATGGTTCAAATCATTGTCATTTAGAAGAGTCGGACTTCATGTACTTATGTCGGCAATGTGCCTTTTGCATTAATTTCCGATGCAATTTCTGTGTTTCATCGTCAATAAGAAGGTACAAGGGATACAGTAAACCTGAAGTGAAGCATCGGAATCTACAATTAGTGTCACAGGAACGGTTCAAAACATAGACAGTAAGAAGAGTCAGTCTTCATGTACTTAAGTCGGCATTGTGCCTTTTGCATTTAATTCCGATGCAATTTCTGTGTTTCATCGTCAATAAGACGGTCCAAGGGATACAGTAAACCTGAAGTGAAGCATCGGAAACTATAACTAGTGTCACAGGAATGGTTAAAAAACATAGACAATAAGAAGAGTCTGTCTTCATGTACTTAAGTCGGCATTGTGCCTTTTGTATTTAATTCCGATGCAATTTCTGTGTTTCATCGTCAATAAGAAGGTCAGAGGGGTACAGTAAACCTGAAGTGAAGCATCGGAATCTATAACTAGTGTCACTGGAATGGTTCAAAATATAGACAGTAAGAAGAGTAGGTCGTCTTGAACTTCAGCCGGCATTGTGCCTTTTGTATTTAATTCCGATGTAATTTCTGTGATTCATCGTCAATAAGAAGGTCCAAGGGATACAGAAAACCCGAAGTGAAGCATCGGACTCTTCAACTAGTGTCACAGAAATGGTTCAAATCGTAGACTGTAGGAAGAGTCAGTCTTCTTATACTTAAGTCGGCATTGTGCCTTTTGTATTTAATTCCGATGCAGTTTCTGTGTTTCATCGTTAATTAGAAGGTCCAAGGGAAACAGTAAACCTGAAGTGAAGCATCGGAATCTATAACTAGTGTCACCGGAATGGTTCAAAATATACAGAGTAAGAAGAGTCAGTCTTCTTGTACTTAAGTCGGCATTGTGGCTTTTGTATTTAATTCCGACGCAAATTCTGTGTTTCATCGTCAAAAAGAGGGTCCAAGGGATATATTAAACCTGGAGTGAAGCACCGGAACCTATAACTAGTGTCACAGGAATGGTTCAAAGCATAGGAAATAAGAAGTGTCAGTCTTCTTGTACTCAAGTCGGCATTGTGCATTTTGTATTTAATTCCGATGCAATTTCTGTGATTCATCGTCAATAAGAATGTCCAAGGGATACAGTAAACCTGCAGTGAAGCATCGGAATCTATAACTAATGTCACATGAATGGTTCAAATCATTGTCAATCAGAAGAGTCGGTCTTCATGTACTTAAGTCGGCATTGTGCCTTTTGTATTAATTTCCGATGCAATTTCTGTGTTTCTTCGTCAATAAGAAGGTACAAGGGATACAGTAAACCTGAAGTGAAGCATCGGAATCTGTAACTAGTGTCACAGGAATGGTTCAAAACATAGTCAGTAAGAAGAGTCAGTCTTATTGTCCTTAAATCGGTATTGGGCCTTTTGTATTTGATTCTGATGCAATTTCTGTGATTCATCGTCAATAAGAAGGTACAAGGGATACAGTATACCTGAAAGGAGTATCGGAATCTATAACTAGTGTCAAGGAAATGGTTCAAATCATAGAGAGTAGGAAGAGACAGTGTTCTTGTACTTAAGTCGGCAATGTGCCATTTGTATTTAATCCCGATGCAATTTCTGTGTTTCATCGTCAATAAGAAGGTCCAAGGTGTACAGTAAACCTGAAGTAAAGCATCGGATTCTGTAACTAGTGTCCCAGGAATGGTTCGAACTATAATCAGTAAGAAGAGTCACTCTTCTTGTACTTAAGTCGGCATTGTGCCTTTTGTATTTAATTCCGATGCAATTTCTGTGTTTCATCGTCAATAAGAAGGTCCCAGGGATACAGTAATCCTGGAGTGAAGCATCGGAATCTATAACTAGTGTCGCAGGAATGGTTCAAAACATAGACAGTAAGAAGAGTCAGTCATCTTGTACTTAAGTCGGCATTGTGCCTTCTGTATTTAATTCCGATGCAATTTCTGTCTTTCATCGTCAATAAGAAGGTCAGAGAGATACAGTAAACTTGATGTGAAGCATCGGAATCTATAACTAGTGTCACAGGAATGGTTCAAAACATAGTCAGTAGGAAGAGTCAGTCTTCTTGTACTTAAAACGGCATTGTGCCTTTTCTATTTATCTCCGATTCAATTTCTGTTTTTCATCGTCAATAAGAAGGTCCAAGGGATACAGTAGACGTGGAGTGTAGCATCGGAATCTATAACTAGTGTCACAGGAATGGTTCAAAACATAGACAGTAAGAAGAGTCAGTCTTCGTGTACTTAAGTCGGCATTTTGCCTTTTGTATTTAATTCCGATGCAATATCTGTGTTTCATCGTCAATGACAAGGTCCAAGGGATACAGTAAACCTGAAGTGAAGCATCGGAATCTATTACTTGTGTCACAGGAATGGTTCATAGCATGGTCAGTAAGAGGAGTCAGTCTTCTTGTACTTAGGACGGCATTGTGCCCTTTCTATTTAATTCCGATGCAATTTCTGTGTTTCATCGTCAATAAGAAGGTCCAAGGGATCCAGTAAACCTAGAGTGAAGCATCGGAATCTATATCTAGTGTCAATAGAATGGTTCAAAACGTAGACAGTAAGAAGAGTCAGTCTTCTTGTACTTATGTCTTCATTGTGCCTTTTGTATTTAATTCCGATGCAATATCTGAGTTTCATCGTCAATAAGAAGGTCAGAGGGATACAGTAAACCTGAAGTGAAGCATCGGAATCTATAACTAGTGTCACAGGAATCGTTCACAACACAGACAGTTAGAAGAGTCAGTCTTCCTGTACTTAAGTCGGCTTTGTGCGTTTTGTATTTAATTCCGATGCAATTTCTGTGTTTCATCGTCGATAAGAATGTCCAAGGGATACAGTAAACCTGAAGTGAAGCATCGGAATCTGTAACTAGTGTCACAGGAATGGATCAAATCATTGTCAATAAGAAAAGTCGGTTTTCATGTACTTAAGTCGCCATTGTGCCTTTTGTATTTAATTCCGTTGCAATTTCTGTGTTTCATCGTCAATAAGAAGGTACAAGGGATACTGTAAACCTGAAGTGAAGCATCGGACGTATAACTAGTGTCACAGGAAAGGTTCAAAACCTGGACAGTAAGAAGAGGCAGTGTTCTTGTACTTAAGTCGGCATTCTGCCTTTTGTATTTAATTCCGGTGCAATTTCTGTGTTTCGTCGTCAATACGAAGGCCAGAGGGATACAGTTAACCTGAAGTGAAGCATCGGAATCTATAACTAGTGTCACAGGAATGATTCAAAACATAGTCAGTAAGAAGAGTCAGTCTTCTTGTCCTTAAGTCGGCATTGTGCCTTTTGTATTTAATTCCGATGCCAATTTCTGTATTTCATCGTCAATTAGAAGGTCCAAGGATACAGTAAACTTGAAGTGAATCATCGGAATCTATAACTCGTGTGACATGAATGGTTCAAAACATAGACAGTAAGAAGAGTCAGACTTCTTGTACTTAAGTCGGCATTGTGCCTTTTGCATTTAAATTCCGATGCAATTTCTGTGTTTCAACGTCAATAAGAAGGTCCAAGGGATACAGTAACCTAAAGTGAAGCATCGGAATATGTAACTAGTGTCACAGGAATGGTTCAGAACATAGTCTGTAAGAAGAGTCGGTCTACTTGCCCTTAAGTCGGAATTGTGTCTTTTGTATTTAATTCCGATGCAATTTCTGTGTTTCGTCGTCAATAAGAAGCTCCAAGGGATACAGTAAACTTGGAGTGAAGCATCGGAATCTATAACTAGTCTCAATGGATTGGTTCAAAACATAGACAGTAAGAAGAGTCAGTCTTCTTTTACTTATGTTGGCATTGTTCCTTTTGTATTTAATTCCGGTGCAATTTCTGTGTTTCATCGTCAATACGATGGTCAGAGGGATACAGTAAACCTGAAGTGAAGCATCGGATTCTATAACTAGTGTCACAGGAATGGTACAAAAGATAGTCAGTAAGAAGAGTCAGTCTTCTTGTCCTTAAGTCGGCATTGTGCCGTTTGTAATTAATTCCGATGCAATATCTGTGTTTCATCGTCAATAAGAAGGTCCAAGGGATACAGTAAACCTGGAGTGACGCATCGGAATCTATAACTAGTGTCACAGGAATGGTTCAAAACATAGTCAGTAAGAAGAGTCAGTCTTCTTGTCCTTAAGTCAGCATTGTGGTTTTGTATTTAATTCCGTTGCAATTTCTGTGTTTCATCGTCAATAAGAAGGTCCAAGGGAAATATAAAACCTGGAGTGAAGCACCGGAACCTATAACTAGTGTCACAGGAATGGTTCAAAACATAGAAAGTAAGAAGAGTCAGTCATCTTGTACTCAAGTCGGCATTGTACATTTTGTATTTAATTCCGATGCAATTTCTGTGTTTCATCGTCAATAAGAATGTCCAAGGGATACAGTAAACCTAAAGTGAAGCATCGGAATCTATAACTAATCTCACATGAATGGTTCAAATCATTGTCATTTAGAAGAGTCGGACTTCATGTACTTAAGTCGGCAATGTGCCTTTTGTATTAATTTCCGATGCAATTTCTGTGTTTCATCGTCAATAAGAAGGTACAAGGGATACAGTAAACCTGAAGTGAAGCATCGCAATCTATAACTAGTGTCAAAGGAAAGGTTCAAGTCATAGAGAGTAGGAAGAGACAGTGTTCCTGTACTTAAGTCGGCATAGTGCCTTTTGTATTTAATTCCGATGCAATTTCTGTGTTTCATCGTCAATAAGAAGGTCCAAGGGATACAGTAAACCTGAAGTGAAGCATCGGAATCTACAATTAGTGTCACAGGAATGGTTCAAAACATAGACAGTAAGAAGAGTCAGTCTTCATGTACTTAAGTCGGCATTGTGCCTTTTGCATTTAATTCCGATGCAATTTCTGTGTTTCATCGTCAATAAGAAGGTCCAAGGGATACAGTAAACCTGAAGTGAAGCATTGGAAACTATAACTAGTGTCACAGGAATGGTTAAAAAACATAGACAATAAGAAGAGTCTGTCTTCATGTACTTAAGTCGGCATTGTGCCTTTTGTATTTAATTCCGATGCAATTTCTGTGTTTCATCGTCAATAAGAAGGTCAGAGGGGTACAGTAAACCTGAAGTGAAGCATCGGAATCTATAACTAGTGTCACAGGAATGGTTCAAAACATAGTCAGTAAGAAGAGTCAGTCTTCTTGTCCTTATGTCGGCATTGTGCCTTTTGTATTTGATTCCGATGCATTTTCTGTGCTTCATCGTCAATAAGAAGGTCCAAGGGATACAGTAAACCTGGAGTGAAGCATCGGAGTCTATAACAAGTGCCACACTAATGGTTCAAACATAGACAGTGAGAAGAGTCAGTCTTCTTGTACTTAAGTCGGCATTGTGCCTTTTGTATTTAATTCCGATGCAATTTCTGTGTTTCATCGTCATTAAGGAGGTCCAAGGGATACAGTAAACCTGAAGTGAAGCATCGGAATCTATAACTAGTGTCACTGGAATGGTTCAAAATATAGACAGTAAGAAGAGTCAGTCGTCTTGAACTTAAGCCGGCATTGTGCCTTTTGTATTTAATTCCGATGTAATTTCTGTGTTTCGTCGTCAATACGAAGGCCAGAGGGATACAGTTAACCTGAAGTGAAGCATCGGAATCTATAACTATTGTCACAGGAATGATTCAAAACATAGTCAGTAAGAAGAGTCAGTCTTCTTGTCCTTAAGTCGGCATTGTGCCTTTTGTATTTAATTCCGATGCAATTTCTGTATTTCATCGTCAATTAGAAGGTCCAAGGATACAGTAAACTTGAAGTGAATCATCGGAATCTATAACTCGTGTGACATGAATGGTTCAAAACATAGACAGTAAGAAGAGTCAGACTTCTTGTACTTAAGTCTGCATTGTGCCTTTTGCATTTAAATTCCGATGCAATTTCTGTGTTTCAACGTCAATAAGAAGGTCCAAGGGATACAGTAACCTAAAGTGAAGCATCGGAATATGTAACTAGTGTCACAGGAATGGTTCAGAACATAGTCTGTAAGAAGAGTCGGTCTTCTTGCCCTTAAGTCGGAATTGTGTCTTTTGTATTTAATTCCGATGCAATTTCTGTGTTTCGTCGTCAATAAGAAGCTCCAAGGGATACAGTAAACTTGGAGTGAAGCATCGGAATCTATAACTAGTCTCAATGGATTGGTTCAAAACATAGACAGTAAGAAGAGTCAGTCTTCTTTTACTTATGTTGGCATTGTTCCTTTTGTATTTAATTCCGGTGCAATTTCTGTGTTTCATCGTCAATACGATGGTCAGAGGGATACAGTAAACCTGAAGTGAAGCATCGGATTCTATAACTAGTGTCACAGGAATGGTTCAAAAGATAGTCAGTAAGAAGAGTCAGTCTTCTTGTCCTTAAGTCGGCATTGTGCCGTTTGTAATTAATTCCGATGCAATATCTGTGTTTCATCGTCAATAAGAAGGTCCAAGGGATACAGTAAACCTGGAGTGACGCATCGGAATCTATAACTAGTGTCACAGGAATGGTTCAAAACATAGAAAGTAAGAAGAGTCAGTCATCTTGTACTCAAGTCGGCATTGTGCATTTTGTATTTAATTCCGATGCAATTTCTGTGTTTCATCGTCAATAAGAATGTCCAAGGGATACAGTAAACCTAAAGTGAAGCATCGGAATCTATAACTAATCTCACATGAATGGTTCCAATCATTGTCATTTAGAAGAGTCGGACTTCATGTACTTAAGTCGGCAATGTGCCTTTTGTATTAATTTCCGATGCAATTTCTGTGTTTCATCGTCAATAAGAAGGTACAAGGGATACAGTAAACCTGAAGTGAAGCATCGCAATCTATAACTAGTGTCAAAGGAAAGGTTCAAGTCATAGAGAGTAGGAAGAGGCAGTGTTCCTGTACTTAAGTCGGCATAGTGCCTTTTGTATTTAATTCCGATGCAATTTCTGTGTTTCATCGTCAATAAGAAGGTCCAAGGGATACAGTAAACCTGAAGTGAAGCATCGGAATCTACAATTAGTGTCACAGGAATGGTTCAAAACATAGACAGTAAGAAGAGTCAGTCTTCATGTACTTAAGTCGGCATTGTGCCTTTTGCATTTAATTCCGATGCAATTTCTGTGTTTTATCGTCAATAAGAAGGTCCAAGGGATACAGTAAACCTGAAGTGAAGCATCGGAAACTATAACTAGTGTCACATGAAAGGTTAAAAAACATAGACAATAAGAAGAGTCTGTCTTCATGTACTTAAGTCGGCATTGTGCCTATTGTATTTAATTCCGATGCAATTTCTGTGTTTCATCGTCAATAAGAAGGTCAGAGGGGTACAGTAAACCTGAAGTGAAGCATCGGAATCTATAACTAGTGTCACAGGAATGGTTCAAAATATAGTCAGTAAGAAGAGTCAGTCTTCTTGTCCTTATGTCGGCATTGTGCCTTTTGTATTTGATTCCGATGCATTTTCTGTGCTTCATCGTCAATAAGAAGGTCCAAGGGATACAGTAAACCTGGAGTGAAGCATCGGAGTCTATAACAAGTGCCACACTAATGGTTCAAACATAGACAGTAAGAAGAGTCAGTCTTCTTGTACTTAAGTGGGCATTGTGCCTTTTGTATTTAATTCCGATGCAATTTCTGTGTTTCATCGTCATTAAGGAGGTCCAAGGGATACAGTAAACTTGAAGTGAAGCATCGGAATCTATAACTAGTGTCACTGGAATGGTTCAAAATATAGACAGTAAGAAGAGTCAGTCGTCTTGAACTTAAGCCGGCATTGTGCCTTTTGTATTTAATTCCGATGTAATTTCTGTGATTCATCGTCAATAAGAAGGTCCAAGGGATACAGAAAACCCGAAGTAAAGCATCGGACTCTTCAACTAGTGTCACAGAAATGGTTCAAATCGTAGACTGTAGGAAGAGTCAGTCTTCTTATACTTAAGTCGGCATTGTGCCTTTTGTATTTAATTCCGATGCAATTTCTGTGTTTCATCGTTAATTAGAAGGTCCAAGGGAAACAGTAAACCTGAAGTGAAGCATCGGAATCTATAACTAGTGTCACCGGAATGGTTCAAAATATACAGAGTAAGAAGAGTCAGTCTTCTTGTACTTAAGTCGGCATTGTGGCTTTTGTATTTAATTCCGACGCAATTTCTGTGTTTCATCGTCAATAAGAAGGTCCAAGGGATATTTTAAACCTGGAGTGAAGCACCGGAACCTATAACTAGTGTCACAGGAATTTTTCAAAGCATAGAAAATAAGAAGTGTCAATCTTCTTGTACTCAAGTCGGCATTGTGCATTTTGTATTTAATTCCGATGCAATTTCTGTGATTCATCGTCAATAAGAATGTCCAAGGGATACAGTAAACCTGAAGTGAAGCATCGGAATCTATAACTAATGTCACATGAATGGTTCAAATCATTGTCAATCAGAAGAGTCGGTCTTCATGTACTTAAGTCGGCATTGTGCCTTTTGTATTAATTTCAGTTGCAATTTCTGTGTTTCATCGTCAATAAGAAGGTACAAGGGATACAGTAAACCTGAAGTGAAGCATCGGAATCTGTAACTAGTGTCACAGGAATGGTTCAAAACATAGTCAGTAAGAAGAGTCAGTCTTCTTGTCCTTAAATCGGCATTGTGCCTTTTGGATTTGATTCTGATGCAATTTCTGTGTTTCATCGTCAATAAGAAGGTCCAAGGGATACAGTAAACCTGAAGTGAAGCATCGGAATCTATGACTAGTGTCACAGGAATGGTTCAAAGCATAGTCAGGAAGAAGAGTCAGTCTTCATGTACTTAAGTCGACATTGTGCCTTTTGTATTTATTTCCGATGCAATTTCTGTGTTTCATCGTCAATACGAAGGTCCAAGGGAGACAGTAAACCTGAAGTGAAGCATCGGAATCTATAACTAGTGTCACAGGAATGGTTCAAAACATAGACAGTAGGAAGAGTCAGTCTTCTTGTACTTAAGTCGGCATTGTGCTTTTTGTATTTAATTCCGATGCAATTTCTGTGTTTCATCGTCAATAAGAAGGTCAAAGTGATACAGTAAATCTGGAGTGTAGCATCGGAATCTATGACTAGTGTCACAGAGAATGGTTCAAAACATAGACAGTAAGAAGAGTCGGTCTTCATGTACGTAAGTCGGCATTGTGCCTTTTGTATTTAATTCCGATTCAATTTCTATGTTTCATCGTCAATACGAAGGTCCAAATTATACAGTAAACCTGAAGTGAAGCCTCGGAATCTATAACTAGTGTCACAGGAATGGTTCAAAACGAAGTCAGTAAGAAGAGTCAGTCTTCTTGTACTTAAGTCGGCATTGAGCCTTTTGTATTTAATTCCTATGCAATTTCTGTGTTTCATCGTCAATAAGAAGGTCCAAGGGATACAGTAAACCTGGAGTGATGCATCGGAATATATAACTAGTGTCAATGGAATGGTTCAAAACATAGACAGTAAGAAGAGTCAGTCTTCTTGTACTTAAGTCGGCATTGTGCCATTTGTACTTAATTCCGATGTAATTTCTGAGATTCATCGTCAATAAGAAAGTCAGAAGGATACAGTAAACCTGAAGTGAAGCATCGGAATCTATAACTAGTGTCACAGGAATGGTTCAAAGCATAGTCAGTAAGAAGAGTCAGTCTTCTTGTCCTTAAGTCGGCATTGTGCCTTTTGTATTTAATTCCGACGCAAATTCTGTGTTTCATCGTCAATAAGAAGGTCCAAGGGATATATAAAACCTGGAGTGAAGCACCGGAACCTATAACTAGTGTCACAGGAATGGTTCAAAACATAGAAAGTTAGAAGAGTCAGTCTTCTTGTTCTCAAGTCGGCATTGTGCATTTTGTATTTAATTCCGATGCAATTTCTGTGTTTCATCGTCAATAAGAATGTCCAAGGGATACAGTAAACCTAAAGTGAAGCATCGGAATCTATAACTAATCTCACATGAATGGTTCAAATCATTGTCATTTAGAAGAGTCGGACTTCATGTACTTAAGTCGGCAATGTGCCTTTTGTATTAATTTCCGATGCAATTTCTGTGTTTCATCGTCAATAAGAAGGTACAAGGGATACAGTAAACCTGAAGTGAAGCATCGGAATCTATAACTAGTGTCACTGGAATGGTTCAAAATATAGACAGTAAGAAGAGTCAGTCGTCTTGAACTTAAGCCGGCATTGTGCCTTTTGTATTTAATTCCGATGTAATTTCTGTGATTCATCGTCAATAACAAGGTCCAAGGGATACGGAAAACCCGAAGTGAAGCATCGGACTCTCCAACTAGTGTCACAGAAATGGTTCAAATCGTAGACTGTAGGAAGAGTCAGTCTTCTTATACTTAAGTCGGCATTGTGCCTTTTGTATTTAATTCCGATGCAATTTCTGTGTTTCATCGTTAATTAGATGGTCCAAGGGAAACAGTAAACCTGAAGTGAAGCATCGGAATCTATAACTAGTGTCACCGGAATGGTTCAAAATATACAGAGTAAGAAGAGTCAGTCTTCTTGTACTTAAGTCGGCATTGTGGCTTTTATATTTAATTCCGACGCAAATTCTGTGTTTCATCGTCAATAAGAAGGTCCAAGGGATATATTAAAGCTGGAGTGAAGCACCGGAACCTATAACTAGTGTCACAGGAATGGTTCAAAGCATAGAAAATAAGAAGTGTCAGTCTTCTTTTACTCAAGTCGGCATTGTGCATTTTGTATTTAATTCCGATGCAATTTCTGTGATTCATCGTCAATAAGAATGTCCAAGGGATACAGTAAACCTGAAGTGAAGCATCGGAATCTATAACTAATGTCACATGAATGGTTCAAATCATTGTCAATCAGAAGAGTCGATCTTCATGTACTTAAGTCGGCATTGTGCCTTTTGTATTAATTTCCGATGCAATTTCTGTGTTTCATCGGCAAAAAGGTCAGAGGGATGCAGTAAACCTGAAGTCAAGGATCGCACTCTGTAACTAGTGTCACAGAAATGGTTGAAAACATAGACAGTAGGAAGAGTCATGCTTCTTGTACTTAAGTCGGCATTCTGCCTTTTGAATTTAATTCCGATGCAATTTCTGTGTTTCATCGTCAATAAGGAGGTCCAAGGGAAACAGTAAACCTGAAGTGAAGCATCGGAATCTATAACTAGTGTCACCGGAATGATTCAAAACAAAGTCAGTAAGAAGAGTCAGTCTACTTGTCCTTAAGTAGGCATTCTGCCTTTTGTATTTAATTCCGATGCAATTTCTGTGTTTCATCGGCAATAAGGTCAGAGGGATACAGTAAACCTGAAGTGAAGCATCGGAATCTATAACTAGTGTCACAAGATCGTTCAAAACGTAGACAGTACGAAGAGTCAGTCTTCTTGTATTTTAGTCGGCATTGTGCCTTTTGTATTTAATTCCCATGCAATTTCCGTGTTTCATCGTCAATAAGAAGGTCAAAGGGATACAGTAAACCTGAAGTGTAGCATCGGAATCTATAACTAGTGTCACAGGAATGATTCAAACATAGTCAGTAGGAAGAGTCAGTCTTCTTGTACTTAAGTCGGCATTGTGCATTTTCTATTTAATTGCGTTGCAATTTCTGTATTTCATCGTCAATTAGATGGTCCAAGGGATACAGTAAACCTAGAGTGAAGCATCGGAATCTATAACTAGTGTCACAAGAATGGTTCAAAGCATAGACAGTAAGAAGAGTCAGTCTACTTGTACTTAAGTCGACATTGTGCCTTTTCTATTTAATTCCGATTCAATTTCTGTGTTTCATCGTCAATAAGAAGGTCAGAGGGATACATTAAACCTGAAGTGAAGCACCGGAATCTATAATTAGTGTCACAGGAATGGTTCAAACAAAGTCAGTAAGAAGAGTCAGTCTTCTTGTACTTAAGTCTGCATTGTGCCTTTTGTATTTAATTCCGATGCAATTTCTGTGTTTCATCGTCAATAAGAAGGTCCAAAGGATACAATAAACCTGGAGTGTAGCATCGGAATCTATAACTAGTGTCACAGGAATGGTTCAAATCATTGTCAATAAGAAGAGTCGGTTTTCATGTACTGAAGTCGCCATTGTGCCTTTTGTATTTTTTTCCGATGCAATTTCTGTGTTTCATCGTCAATAAGAAGGTCCAAGGGATACAGTAAACCAGAAGTGAAGCATTGGAATCTACAACTAGAGTCACAGGAATGGTTCAAATCATAGACAGTAAGAAGAGACAGTCTTCTTTTACTTAAGTTGGCATTGTGCCTTTTCTATTTAATTCCGATGCAATTTCTGTGTTTCATCGTCAATAAGAAGGTCCAAAGGATACAATAAACCTGGAGTGTAGCATCGGAATCTATAACTAGTGTCACAGGAATGGTTCAAATCATTGTCAATAAGAAGAGTCGGTTTTCATGTACTGAAGTCGCCATTGTGCCTTTTGTATTTCTTTCCGATGCAATTTCTGTGTTTCATCGTCATTAAGGAGGTCCAAGGGATACAGTAAACCTGAAGTGAAGCATCGGAATCTATAACTAGTGTCACTGGAATGGTTCAAAATATAGACAGTAAGATGAGTCAGTCGTCTTGAACTTAAGCCGGCATTGTGCCTTTTGTATTTAATTCTGATGTAATTTCTGTGATTCATCGTCAATAAGAAGGTCCAAGCGATACAGAAAACCCGAAGTGAAGCATCGGACTCTTCAACTAGTGTCACAGAAATGGTTCAAATCGTAGACTGTAGGAAGAGTCAGTCTTCTTATACTTAAGTCGGCATTGTGCCTTATGTATTTAATTCCGATGCAATTTCTGTGTTTCATCGTTAATTAGAAGGTCCAAGGGAAACAGTAAACCTGAAGTGAAGCATCGGAATCTATAACTAGTGTCACCGGAATGGTTCAAAATATAGAGAGTAAGAAGAGTCAGTCTTCTTGTACTTAAGTCGGCATTGTGGCTTTTGTATTTAATTCCGATGCAATTTCTGTGTTTCATCGTCAATCAGAAGGTCAGAGGGATACAGTAAACCTGAAGTAAAGCACCGGATTCTGTAACTAGTGTCACAGGAATGGTTCAAACTATAATCATTAAGAAGAGTCAGCCTTCTTGTACTCAAGTCGACATTGTGCCTTTTCTATTTAATTTCGATGCAATTTCTGTGTTTCATCGTCAATAAGAGGGTCCAAGGGATACAGTAAACCTGGAGTGAAGCATCGGAATCAATAACTACTGTCACAGTAATGGTTCAAAAAATTGGCAGTAAGAAGAGTCAGACTTCTTGTACTTAAGTCGGCATTGTGCCTTTTGTATGTAATTCCGATGCAATTTCTGAGATTAATCGTCAATAAGAAAGTCAGAAGGATACAGTAAACCTGAAGTGAAGCATCGGAATCTATAACTAGTGTCACAGAAATGGTTCAAAACAAAGTCAGTAAGAGGAGACAGTCTTCTTGTCCTTAAGTCGGCATTGTGCCTTTTGTATTTAATTCCGACGCAAATTCTGTGTTTCATCGTCAATAAGAATGTCCAAGGGATACAGTAAACCTGAAGTGAAGCATCGGAATCTATAACTATTGTCACATGAATGGTTCAAATCATTGTCAATCAGAAGAGTCGGTCTTCATGTACTTAAGTCGGCATTGTGCCTTTTGTAATAATTTCCGATGCTATTTCTGTGTTTCATCGTCAATAAGAAGGTACAAGGGATACAGTAAACCTGAAGTGAAGCTTCGGAATCTGTAACTAGTGTCACAGGAATGGTTCAAACATAGACAATAAGAAGAGTCAGTCTTCATATACTTAAGTCGGCATTGTGCCTTTTGTATTTAATTCCGATTCAATTTCTGTGTTTCATCGTCAATAAGAAGGTCAGAGGGTACAGTAAACCTGAAGTGAAGCATCGGAATCTATAACTAGTGTCACAGGAATGGTTCAAAACATAGTCAGAAGAGTCAGTCTTCTTGTCCTTAAATCGTCATTGTGCCTTTTCTATTTGATCTGATGCAATTTCTGTGTTTCATCGTCAATATGGAGGTCCAAGGGATACAGTAAACCTGAAGTGAAGCATCGGAATCTATAACTAGTGCCACACTAATGGTTCAAACATAGACAGTAAGAAGAGTCAGTCTTCTTGTACTTAAGTCGGCATTGTGCCTTTTGTATTTAATTCCGATGCAATTTCTGAGTTTCATCGTCAATAAGGAGGTCCAAGGGATACAGTAAACCTGAAGTGAAGCATCGGAATCTATAACTAGTGTCACTGGAATGGTTCAAAATATAGACAGTGAGAAGAGCCAGTCTTATTGAACTTAAGCCGGCATTGTGTCTTTTGTATTTAATTCCGATGTAATTTCTGTGATTCATCGTCAATACGAAGGTCCAAGGGATACAGAAAACCTGAAGTGAAGCATCGGACTCTTCAACTAGTGTCACAGAAATGGTTCAAATCATTGACTGTAGGAAGAGTCAGTCTTCTTATACTTAAGTCGGCATTGTTCCTTTTGTATTTAATTCCGATGCAATTTCTGTGCTTCATCGTTAATTAGAAAGTCCAAGGGAAACAGTAAACCTGAAGTGAAGCATCGGAATCTATAACTAGTGTCACTGGAATGGTTCAAAATATAGAGAGTAAGAAGAGTCAGTCTTCTTGTACTTAAGTCGGCATTTTGGCTTTTATATTTAATTCCGATGCAATTTCTGTGTTTCATCGTCAATAAGGAGGTCAGAGGGATACAGTAAACCTGAAGCAAAGCACCGGAACCTATAACTAGTGTCACAGGAATGGTTCAAAACATAGAAAGTAACAAGGGTCAATCTCCTTGTACTCAAGTCGGCATTGTGCATTTTGTATTTAATTCCGATGCAATTTCTGTGTTTCATCGTCAATAATATTGTCCAAGGGATACAGAAAACCAGAAGTGAAGCATCGGACTCTTCAACTAGTGTCACAGAAATGGTTCAAATCATAGACTGTAGGAAGAGTCAGTCTTCTTGTACTTAGGTCGGCATTGTGCGTTTTGTATTTAATTCCGATGCAATTTCTGTGTTTCATCGTCAATAAGGAGGTCCAAGGGATACAGTAAACCTGAAGTGAAGCATCGGAATCTATAACTAGTGTCACAGGAATCGTTCAAAACGTAGACAGTACGAAGAGTCAGTCTTCTTGTATTTTAGTCGGCATTGTGCCTTTTGTATTTAATTCCCATGCAATTTCTGTGTTTCATCGTCAATAAGAAGGTCAAGGGGATACAGTAAACCTGAAGTGAAGCATCGGAATCTATAATTAGTGTCACAGGAATGGTTCAAACAAAGTCAGTAAGAAGAGTCAGTCTACTTGTACTTAAGTCGACATTGTGCCTTTTCTATTTAATTCCGATTCAATTTCTGTGTTTCATCGTCAATAAGAAAGTCAGAGGGATACATTAAACCTGAAGTGAAGCATCGGAATCTATAATTAGTGTCACAGGAATGGTTCAAACAAAGTCAGTAAGAAGAGTCAGTCTTCTTGTCCTTAAGTCGGCATTGTGCCTTTTGTATTTAATTCCGATGCAATTTCTGTGTTTCATCGTCAATAAGAAGGTCCAAAGGATACAATAAACCTGGAGTGTAGCATCGGAATCTATAACTAGTGTCACAGGAATGGTTCAAATCATTGTCAATAAGAAGAGTCGGTTTTCATGTACTGAAGTCGCCATTGTGCTTTTGTATTTTTTTCCGATGCCATTTCTGTGTTTCATCGTCAATAAGAAGGTCCAAGGGATACAGTAAACCTGAAGTGAAGCATCGGAATGTACAACTAGTGTCACAGGAATGGTTCAAATCATAGACAGTAAGAAGAGTCAGTCTTCTTTTACTTAAGTTGGCATTGTGCCTTTTCTATTTAATTCCGATGCAATTTCTGTGTTTCATCGTCAATAAGAAGGTCCAAGGGGTACAGTTAACCTGAAGTGAAGCATCGGAATCTATAACTAGTGTCACAGGAATGGATCACAACATAGACACTAAGAAGAGTCACTCTTCTTGTACTTAAGTCGGCTTTGTGCGTTTTGTATTTCATTCCGATGCAATTTCTGTGTTTCATCGTCAATAACAATGTCCAAGGGATACGGTAAACCTGAAGTGAAGCATCGGAATCTATAACTAGTGTCACAGGAATGGATCAAATCATTGTCAGTAGGAAGAGGCGGTTTTCATGTACTTAAGTCGCCATTGTGACCTTTGTATTTTTTTCGATGCAATTTCTGTGTTACATCGTCAATAAGAAGGTACAAGGGATACAGTAAACCTGAAGTGAAGCATCGGAATTTATAACTAGTGTCACAGGAATGGTTCAAAGCATAGACAGTAGGATGAGTCGGTGTTCTTGTACTTAAGTCGGCATTGTGCCTTTTGTATTTAATCCGACGCAATTTCTGTGTTTCAGCGTCAATAAGAAGGTCCAAGGGATACAGTAAACCTCATGTGAAGCATCGGAATCTACAACTAGTGTCACAGGAATGGTTCAAATCATAGACAGTAAGTAGAGTTAGTCTTCTTTTACTTAAGATGGCATTATGCCTTTTCTATTTAATTCCGATGCTATTTCTGTGTTTCATCGTCAATGAGAAGGTCAGAGGGATACAGTAAACCTGAAGTGAAGCATCGGAATCCAAAACTAGTGACACAGGAATGGTTCAAAGCATAGACAGTAGGAAGAGTCACTCTTCTTGTACTTAAGTCGGCATTGTGCCTTTTGTGTTAAATTCCGATGCAATTTCTGTGCCTCATCGTCAATAAGAAGGTCCAAGGGATACAGTAAACCTGAAGTGAAGCATTGGAATCTATAACTAGTGTCACAGGATTGGTTCAAAACATAGTCAGTTATAAGAGTCAGTCTTCTTGTACTTAAGTCGGCATTGTGCCTTTTGTATTTAATTCCGATGCAATTTCTGTGTTTCATCGTCAATAACAAGGTCCAAGGGATATAGTAAACCTGAAGTAAAGCAACGGAATCCATAACTAGTGTCACAGGAATGGTTCAAACTATAATCAGTAAGAAGAGTCAGTCTTCCTGTACTTAAGTCGGCATTGTGCCTTTTCTATTTCATTCCGATGCAATTTCTGTGTTTCATCGTCAACTAGAACGTCCAAGGGATACAGTAAACTTGGAGTGAAGCATCGGAATCTATAACTAGTGTGACAGGAATGATTCAAAACATAGACAGTAAGAGGAGTCAGACTTTTTGTACTTAAGTCGGCATTGTGCCTTTTGTATTTCATTCCGATGCAATTTCTGTATTTCATCGTCAATAAGAAGTTCAGAGGGATACAGTAAACCCGAAGTGAAGTATCGGAATCTATAACTAGTGTCACAGGAATGGTTCAAAACATAGCCAGTAAGAAGAGTCAGTCTTCTTGTACTTAAGTCGGCATTGTGCCTTTTGTATTAACTTCCGATGCAATTTCTGTGTTTCATCGTCAATGAGAAGGTCCAAGGGATACAGTAAACCTGGAGTGTCGCATCGGAATCTATAACTAGTGTCACAGGAATGGTTCAAAACATAGACAGTAAGAAGATTCACTCTTCGTGTACTTAAGTCGGCATTTTGCCATTTGTATTTAATTCCGATGTAATTTCTGTGTTTCATCGTCAATGAGAAGGTCCAAGGGATACAGTAAACCTGAAGTGAAGCATCGGAATCTATAACTAGTGTCACAGGAATGGTTCAAACATAGTCAGTAAGAAGAGTCAGTCTTCTTGTACTTAAGTCGGCATCGTGCCTTTTCTACTTAATTCCGAAGCAAATTCTGTGTTTCGTCGTCAATAAGAAGGTCCAAGGGATACAGTAAACCTGGAGTGAAGCATCGGAATCTTTAACTAGTGTCAATGGAATGGTTCTAATCATAGGCAGTAAGAAGAGTCAGTCTTCTTGTACTTAAGTCGGCATTGTGCCTTTTCTATTTAAAGCCGATACAATTTCTGTGTTTCATCGTCAATGAGAAGGTCAGAGGGATACAGTAAACCTGAAGTGAAGCATCGGAATCTATAACTAGTGTCACAGGAATGGTTCAATACATAGTCAGTTTGAAGAGTCAGTCTTCTTGTACATAAGTCGGCATTGTGCCTTTTGTATTTAATTCCGATGCCATTTCTGTGTTTCATCGTCAACAAGAAGGTCAGAGGGATACAGTAAACCTGACGTGAAGCATCGGAATCTATAACTAGTGTCACAGGAGTGGTTCAAAACATAGTCAGTAAGAAGAGACAGTCTTCTTGTCCTTGAGTCGGCATTGTGTCTTTTGTATTTAATTCCGAAGCAATTTCTGTGTTTCATCGTCAATAAGAAGGTTTAAGGGATACAGTAAACCTGGAGTCAAGCATCGGATTCAATAACTAGTGTCACTGTAATGGTTAGAAACATTGACTGTAAGAGGAGTCAGTCTTCTTGTACTTAAGTCGGCATTGTGCCTTTTGTATTTAATTCCGATGCACTTTCTGTGTTTCATCGTCAATACGTAGGGCACAGGGACACAGTAAACCTGAAGTGAAGCATCGGAATCTATAACTAGTGTCACAGGAGTGGTTCAAAGCATAGTCAGTAAGAAAAGTCAGTCTTCTTGACTTAAGTCGGCATTGTGCCTTTTGTATTTAATTCCGATGCAATTTCTGTGTTTCATCGTCAATAAGAAGGTCCAAGGTATACAGTAAACCTGAAGTGAAGCATCGGAAACTATAACTTGTGTCACAGGAATGGTTAAAAAACATAGACAATAAGAAGAGTCTGTCTTCATGTACTTAAGTCGGCATTGTGCCTTTTGTATTTAATTCCGATGCAATTTCTGTATTTCATCGTCAATAAGAAGGTCAGAGGGGTATTGTAAACCTGAAGTGAAGCATCGGAATCTATAACTAGTGTCACAGGAATGGTTCAAAACATAGTCAGTAAGAAGAGTCAGTCTTCTTGTCCTTATGTCGGCATTGTGCCTTTTGTATTTGATTCCGATGCAATTTCTGTGCTTCATCGTCAATAAGAAGGTCCAAGGGATACAGTAAACCTGGAGTGAAGCATCGGAATCTATAACTAGTGCCACACTAATGGTTCAAACATTGACAGTAAGAAGAGTCAGTCTTCTTGTACTTAAGTCGGATTGTGCGTTTTGTATTTAATTCCGATGCAATTTCTGTGTTTCATCTTCATTAAGGAGGTCCAAGGGATACAGTAAACCTGAAGTGAAGCATCGGAATCTATAACTAGTGTCACCGGAATGGTTCAAAATAAAGACAGTAAGAAGAGTCAGTCGTCTTGAACTTAAGCCGGCATTGTGCCTTTTGTATTTAATTCCGATGTAATTTCTGTGATTCATCGTCAATAAGAATGTCCAAGGGATACAGAAAACCCGAAGTGAAGCATCGGACTCTTCAACTAGTGTCACAGAAATGGTTCAAATCGTAGACTGTAGGAAGAGTCAGTCTTCTTATACTTAAGTCGGCATTGTGCCTTTTGTATTTAATTCCGATGCAATTTCTGTGTTTCATCGTTAATTAGAAGGTCCAAGGGAAACAGTAAACCTGAAGTGAAGTATCGGAATCTATAACTAGTGTCACCGGAATGGTTCAAACTATTATCAGTAAGAAGAGTCACTCTTCTTGTACATAAGTCGGCATTGTGCCTTTTGTATTTAATTCCGATGCAATTTCTGTGTTTCATCGTCAATACGAAGGTTCAAGGGATACAGTAAACCTGAAGTGAAGCATCGGAATCTATAACTAGTGTCACAGGAATGGTTCAAACATAGACAATAAGAAGAGTCACTCTTCATATACTTAAGTCGGCATTGTGCCTTTTGTATTTAATTCCGATTCAATTTCTGTGTTTCATCGTCAATAAGAAAGTCAGAGGGGTACAGTAAACCTGAAGAGAAGCATCGGAATCTATAACTATCGTCACAGGAATGGTTCAAAACATAGTCAGTAAGAAGAGTCAGTCTTCTTGTCCATAAATCGGCATTGTGCCTTTTGTATTTGATTCTGATGCAATTTCTGTGTTTCATCGTCAATAAGGAGGTCCAAGGGATACAGCAAACCTGGAGTGAAGCATCGGAATCTATAACTAGTGTCACTGGAATGTTTCAAAATATAGACATTAAGAAGAGTCAGTCTTCTTGTACTTAAGTCGGCATTGTGCCTTTTCTATTTAATTCTGATGCAATTTCTGTGTTTCATCGTCAATAAGGTGGTCCAAGGGATACAGTAAACCTGGAGAGAAGCATCGGAATCTATAACTAGTGTCACAGAAATGGTTGAAAGCATAGACAGTAGGAAGAGTCAGTCTTCTTGTACTTAAGTCGGCATTGTTCCTTTTGTATTTAATTCCGATGCAATTTCTGTGCTTCATCGTTAATTAAAAGGTCCAAGGGAAACAGTAAACCTGAAGTGAAGCATCGGAATCTATAACTAGTGTCACTGGAATGTTTCAAAATATAGAGAGTAAGAAGAGTCAGTCTTCTTGTACTTAAGTCGGCATTGTGGCTTTTGTATTTAATTCCGATGCAATTTCTGTGTTTCATCGTCAATAAGAAGGTCAGAGGGATACAGTAAACCTGAAGTAAAGCATCGGATTCTGTAACTAGTGTCACAGGAATGGTTCAAACTATAATCAGTAAGAAGAGTCACTCTACTTGTACTTAAGTCGGCATTGTGCCTTTTCCATTTAATTCCGATGCAATTTCTGTGTTTCATCGTCAATAAGGTGGTCCAAGGGATACAGTAAACCTGGAGAGAAGCATCGGAATCTATAACTAGTGTCACAGAAATGGTTGAAAGCATAGACAGTAGTAAGAGTCAGTCTTCTTGTACTTAAGTCGGCATTGTGCCCTTAGTATTTAATTCCGATGCAATTTCTGTGTTTCATCGTCAATAAGAACGTCCAAGGGATACAGAAAACCTGGAGTGAAGCATCGGAATCAATAACTAGTGTCACAGTAATGGTTGAAAACATAGACAGTAAGAAGAGTCAGACTTCTTGTACTTAAGTCGGCATTGTGCCTTTTGTATTTAATTCCGATGCAATTTCTGTGATTCATCGTCAATAAGAAGGTCCAAGGGATACGGTAAACCTGAAGTGAAGCATCGGACTCTATAACTAGTGTCACAGAAATGGTTGAAAGCATAGACAGTAGGAAGAGTCAGTCTTCTTGTACTTAAGTCGGCATTGTGCCTTTTGTATTTAATTCCGATGCAATTTCTGTGTTTCGTCGTCAAAAAGAAGGTCCAAGGGAAACAGTAAACCTGAAGTGAAGCATCGGAATCTATAACTAGTGTCACAGGAATGGTTCAAAACATAGCCAGTAAGAAGAGTCGGTCATCTTGTCCTTAAGTCGGCATTGAGCCTTTAGTATTTTATTCCGATGCAATTTCTGTGTTTCATCGGCAATAAGGTCAGAGGGATACAGTAAACCTGAAGTGAAGCATCGGAATCTATAACTAGTGTCACAGGAATGGTTCAAAACATAGACAGTACAAAGAGTCAGTCTTCTTGTATTTTAGTCGGCATTGTGCCTTTTGTATTTAATTCCCATGCAATTTCTGTGTTTCATCGTTAATAGGAGGGTCCGAGGGATACAGTAAACCTGAAGTGAAGCATCGGAATTTCAAAACTAGTGTCACAGGAATGGTTCAAAGCATAGACAATAGGATGAGTCAGTCTTCTTGTACTTAAGTCGGCATTGTGCCTTTTGTATTTGATTCCGATGCAATTTCTGTGTTTCATCGTCAATAAGAAGGTCCAAGGGATACAGTTAACCAGAAGTGAAGCATCGGAATCTATAACTAGTGTCACAGGAATCGTTCAAACATAGACAATAAGAAGAGTCAGTCTTCATATACTTAAGTCGGCATTGTGCCTTTTGTATTTAATTCCGATTCAATTTCTGTGTTTCATCGTCAATAAGAAGGTCAGAGGGGTACAGTAAACCTGAAGTGAAGCATCGGAATCTATAACTAGTGTCACAGGAATGGTTCAAAACATAGTCAGAAGAGTCAGTCTTCTTGTCCTTAAATCGTCACTCTGCCTTTTCTATTTGATTCTGATGCCATTTCTGTGTTCCATCGTCAATATGGAGGTCCAAGGGATACAGTAAATCTGGAGTGAAGCATCGGAATCTATAACTAGTGCCACACTAATGGTTCAAACATAGACAGTAAGAAGAGTCAGTCTTCTTGTACTTAAGTCGGCATTGTGCCTTTTGTATTTAATTCCGATACAATTTCTGAGTTTCATCGTCAATAAGGAGGTCCAAGGGATACAGTAAACCTGAAGTGAAGCATCGGAATCTATAACTAGTGTCACTGGAATGGTTCAAAATATAGACAGTGACAAGAGCCAGTCTTATTGAACTTAAGCCGGCATTGTGTCTTTTGTATTTAATTCCGATGTAATTTTTGTGATTCATCGTCAATACGAAGGTCCAAGGGATACAGAAAACCTGAAGTGAAGCATCGGACTCTTCAACTAGTGTCACAGAAATGGTTCAAATCATTGACTGTAGGAAGAGTCAGTCTTCTTATACTTAAGTCGGCATTGTTCCTTTTGTATTTAATTCCGATGCAATTTCTGTGCTTCATCGTTAATTAGAAGGTCCAAGGGAAACAGTAAACCTGAAGTGAAGCATCGGAATCTATAACTAGTGTCACTGGAATGGTTCAAAATATAGAGAGTAAGAAGAGTCAGTCTTCTTGTACTTAAGTCGGCATTTTGGCTTTTGTATTTAATTCCGATGCAATTTCTGTGTTTCATCGTCAATAAGGAGGTCAGAGGGATACAGTAAACCTGAAGCAAAGCACCGGAACCTATAACTAGTGTCACAGGAATGGTTCAAAACATAGAAAGTAACAAGGGTCAATCTCCTTGTACTCAAGTCGGCATTGTGCATTTTGTATTTAATTCCGATGCAATTTCTGTGTTTCATCGTCAATAATATTGTCCAAGGGATACAGAAAACCAGAAGTGAAGCATCGGACTCTTCAACTAGTGTCACAGAAATGGTTCAAATCATAGACTGTAGGAAGAGTCAGTCTTCTTGTACTTAAGTCGGCATGTGTGGCTTTTGTATTTAATTCCGATGCAATTTCTGTGTTTCATCGTCAATAAGAAGGTCCAAGGGATACAGTAAACCTGAAGTGAAGCATCGGAATCTATAACTAGTGTCACCGAATGATTCAAGACATAGTCAGTAAGAACATTCAGTCTACTTGTCCTTAAGTCGGCATTGTGCCTTTTGTATTTAATTCCGATGCAATTTCTGTGTTTCATCGGCAATAAGGTCAGAGGGATACAGTAAACCTGAAGTGAAGCATCGGAATCTATAACTAGTGTCACAGGAATCGTTCAAAACGTAGACAGTACAAAGAGTCAGTCTTCTTGTATTTTAGTCGGCATTGTGCCTTTTGTATTTAATTCCCATGCAATTTCTGTGTTTCATCGTCAATAAGAAGGTCAAGGGGATACAGTAAACCTGAAGTGAAGCATCGGAATCTATAATTAGTGTCACAGGAATGGTTCAAACAAAGTCAGTAAGAAGAGTCAGTCTACTTGTACTTAAGTCGACATTGTGCCTTTTCTATTTAATTCCGATTCAATTTCTGTGTTTCATCGTCAATAAGAAAGTCAGAGGGATACATTAAACCTGAAGTGAAGCATCGGAATCTATAATTAGTGTCACAGGAATGGTTCAAACAAAGTCAGTAAGAAGAGTCAGTCTTCTTGTCCTTAAGTCGGCATTGTGCCTTTTGTATTTAATTCCGATGCAATTTCTGTGTTTCATCGCCAATAAGAAGGTCCAAAGGATACAATAAACCTGGAGTGTAGCATCGGAATCTATAACTAGTGTCACAGGAATGGTTCAAATCATTGTCAATAAGAAGAGTCGGTTTTCATGTACTGAAGTCGCCATTGTGCCTTTTGTATTTTTTTCCGATGCCATTTCTGTGTTTCATCGACAATAAGAAGGTCCAAGGGATACAGTAAACCTGAAGTGAAGCATCGGAATCTACAACTAGTGTCACAGGAATGGTTCAAATCATAGACAGTAAGAAGAGTCAGTCTTCTTTTACTTAAGTTGGCATTGTGCCTTTTCTATTTAATTCCGATGCAATTTCTGTGTTTCATCGTCAATAAGAAGGTCCAAGGGGTACAGTTAACCTGAAGTGAAGCATCGGAATCTATAACTAGTGTCACAGGAATGGATCACAACATAGACAGTAAGAAGAGTCAGTCTTCTTGTACTTAAGTCGGCTTTGTGCGTTTTGTATTTCATTCCGATGCAATTTCTGTGTTTCATCGTCAATAACAATGTCCAAGGGATACGGTAAACCTGAAGTGAAGCATCGGAATCTATAACTAGTGTCACAGGAATGGATCAAATCATTGTCAGTAAGAAGAGGCGGTTTTCATGGACTTAAGTCGCCATTGTGACTTTTGTATTTTTTCCGATGCAATTTCTGTGTTACATCGTCAATAGGAAGGTACAAGGGATACAGTAAACCTGAAGTGAAGCATCGGAATTTATAACTAGTGTCACAGGAATGGTTCAAAGCATAGACAGTAGGATGAGTCGGTGTTCTTGTACTTAAGTCGGCATTGTGCCTTTTGTATTTAATCCGACGCAATTTCTGTGTTTCAGCGTCAATAAGAAGGTCCAAGGGATACAGTAAACCTCATGTGAAGCATCGGAATCTACAACTAGTGTCACAGGAGTGGTTCAAATCATAGACAGTAAGTAGAGTTAGTCTTCTTTTACTTAGGTTGGCATTATGCCTTTTCTATTTAATTCCGATGCAATTTCTGTGTTTCATCGTCAATGAGAAGGTCAGAGGGATACAGTAAACCTGAGGTGAAGCATCGGAATCCAAAACTAGTGACACAGGAATGGTTCAAATCATAGACAGTAGGAAGAGTCACTCTTCTTGTACTTAAGTCGGCATTGTGCCTTTTGTGTTAAATTCCGATGCAATTTCTGTGCTTCATCGTCAATAAGAAGGTCCAAGGGATACAGTAAACCTGAAGTGAAGCATTGGAATCTATAACTAGTGTCACAGGATTGGTTCAAAACATAGTCAGTTATAAGAGTCAGTCTTCTTGTACCTAAGTCGGCATTGTGCCTTTTGTATTTAATTCCGATGCAATTTCTGTGTTTCATCGTCAATAACAAGGTCCAAGGGATATAGTAAACCTGAAGTAAAGCAACGGAATCCATAACTAGTGTCACAGGAATGGTTCAAACTATAATCAGTAAGAAGAGTCAGTCTTCCTGTACTTAAGTCGGCATTGTGCCTTTTCTATTTAATTCCGATGCAATTTCTGTGTTTCATCGTCAACTAGAACGTCCAAGGGATACAGTAAACTTGGAGTGAAGCATCGGAATCTATAACTAATGTGACAGGAATGATTCAAAACATAGACAGTAAGAGGAGTCAGACTTTTTGTACTTAAGTCGGCATTGTGCCTTTTGTATTTAATTCCGATGCAATTTCTGTATTTCATCGTCAATAAGAAGGTCAGAGGGGTACAGTAAACCTGAAGTGAAGCATCGGAATCTATAACTAGTGTCACAGGAATGGTTCAAAACATAGTCAGTAAGAAGAGTCAGTCTTCTTGTCCTTATGTCGGCATTGTGCCTTTTGTATTTGATTCCGATGCAATTTCTGTGCTTCATCGTCAATAAGAAGGTCCAAGGGATACAGTAAACCTGGAGTGAAGCATCGGAATCTATAACTAGTGCCACACTAATGGTTCAAACATTGACAGTAAGAAGAGTCAGTCTTCTTGTACTTAAGTCGGATTGTGCGTTTTGTATTTAATTCCGATGCAATTTCTGTATTTCATCTTCATTAAGGAGGTCCAAGGGATACAGTAAACCTGAAGTGAAGCATCGGAATCTATAACTAGTGTCACCGGAATGGTTCAAAATAAAGACAGTAAGAAGAGTCAGTCGTCTTGAACTTAAGCCGGCATTGTGCCTTTTGTATTTAATTCCGATGTAATTTCTGTGATTCATCGTCAATAAGAATGTCCAAGGGATACAGAAAACCCGAAGTGAAGCATCGGACTCTTCAACTAGTGTCGCAGAAATGGTTCAAATCGTAGACTGTAGGAAGAGTCAGTCTTCTTATACTTAAGTCGGCATTGTGCCTTTTGTATTTAATTCCGATGCAATTTCTGTGTTTCATCGTTAATTAGAAGGTCCAAGGGAAACAGTAAACCTGAAGTGAAGTATCGGAATCTATAACTAGTGTCACCGGAATGGTTCAAACTATTATCAGTAAGAAGAGTCACTCTTCTTGTACATAAGTCGGCATTGTGCCTTTTGAATTTAATTCCGATGCAATTTCTGTGTTTCATCGTCAATACGAAGGTTCAAGGGATACAGTAAACCTGAAGTGAAGCATCGGAATCTATAACTAGTGTCACAGGAATGGTTCAAACATAGACAATAAGAAGAGTCAGTCTTCATATACTTAAGTCGGCATTGTGCCTTTTGTATTTAATTCCGATTCAATTCCTGTGTTTCATCGTCAATAAGAAAGTCAGAGGGGTACAGTAAACCTGAAGAGAAGCATCGGAATCTATAACTATCGTCACAGGAATGGTTCAAAACATAGTCAGTAAGAAGAGTCAGTCTTCTTGTCCATAAATCGGCATTGTGCCTTTTGTATTTGATTCTGATGCAATTTCTGTGTTTCATCGTCAATAAGGAGGTCCAAGGGATACAGCAAACCTGGAGTGAAGCATCGGAATCTATAACTAGTGTCACTGGAATGTTTCAAAATATAGACATTAAGAAGAGTCAGTCTTCTTGTACTTAAGTCGGCATTGTGCCTTTTCTATTTAATTCTGATGCAATTTCTGTGTTTCATCGTCAATAAGGTGGTCCAAGGGATACAGTAAACCTGGAGAGAAGCATTGGAATCTATAACTAGTGACACAGAAATGGTTGAAAGCATAGACAGTAGGAAGAGTCAGTCTTCTTGTACTTAAGTCGGCATTGTTCCTTTTGTATTTAATTCCGATGCAATTTCTGTGCTTCATCGTTAATTAAAAGGTCCAAGGGAAACAGTAAACCTGAAGTGAAGCATCGGAATCTATAACTAGTGTCACTGGAATGTTTCAAAATATAGAGAGTAAGAAGAGTCAGTCTTCTTGTACATAAGTCGGCATTGTGGCTTTTGTATTTAATTCCGATGCAATTTCTGTGTTTCATCGTCAATAAGAAGGTCAGAGGGATACAGTAAACCTGAAGTAAAGCATCGGATTCTGTAACTAGTGTCACAGGAATGGTTCAAACTATAATCAGTAAGAAGAGTCACTCTACTTGTACTTAAGTCGGCATTGTGCCTTTTCTATTTAATTCCGATGCAATTTCTGTGTTTCATCGTCAATAAGGTGGTCCAAGGGATACAGTAAACCTGGAGAGAAGCATCGGAATCTATAACTAGTGTCACAGAAATGGTTGAAAGCATAGACAGTAGTAAGAGTCAGTCTTCTTGTACTTAAGTCGGCATTGTGCCCTTAGTATTTAATTCCGATGCAATTTCTGTGTTTCATCGTCAATAAGAACGTCCAAGGGATACAGAAAACCTGGAGTGAAGCATCGGAATCAATAACTAGTGTCACAGTAATGGTTGAAAACATAGACAGTAAGAAGAGTCAGACTTCTTGTACTTAAGTCGGCATTGTGCCTTTTGTATTTAATTCCGATGCAATTTCTGTGATTCATCGTCAATAAGAAGGTCCAAGGGATACGGTAAACCTGAAGTGAAGCATCGGACTCTATAACTAGTGTCACAGAAATGGTTGAAAGCATAGACAGTAGGAAGAGTCAGTCTTCTTGTACTTAAGTCGGCATTGTGCCTTTTGTATTTAATTCCGATGCAATTTCTGTGTTTCGTCGTCAAAAAGAAGGTCCAAGGGAAACAGTAAACCTGAAGTGAAGCATCGGAATCTATAACTAGTGTCACAGGATTGGTTCAAACATAGTCAGTAAGAAGAGTCAGTCTTCTTGTACTTAAGTCGGCATCGTGCCTTTTCTACTTAATTCCGAAGCAATTTCTGTGTTTCATCGTCAATAAGAAGGTCAGAGGGATACAGTAAACCTGAAGTAAAGCATCGGATTCTGTAACTAGCGTCACAGGAATGGTTCAAACTATAATCAGTAAGAAGAGTAAGTCTTCTTGTACTTAAGTCCGCATTGTGCCTTTTCTACTTAATTCCGAAGCAAATTCTGTGTTTCGTCGTCAATAAGAAGGTCCAAGGGATACAGTAAACCTGGAGTGAAGCATCGGAATCTTTAACTAGTGTCAATGGAATGGTTCTAATCATAGGCAGTAAGAAGAGTCAGTCTTCTTGTACTTAAGTCGGCATTGTGCCTTTTCTATTTAAAGCCGACACAATTTCTGTGTTTCATCGTCAATGAGAAGGTCAGAGGGATACAGTAAACCTGAAGTGAAGCATCGGAATCTATAACTAGTGTCACAGGAATGGTTCAATACATAGTCAGTAGGAAGAGTCACTCTTCTTGTACTTAAGTCGGCATTGTGCCTTTTGTGTTAAATTCCGATGCAATTTCTGTGCTTCATCGTCAATAAGAAGGTCCAAGGGATACAGTAAACCTGAAGTGAAGCATTGGAATCTATAACTAGTGTCACAGGATTGGTTCAAATCATAGTCAGTTATAAGAGTCAGTCTTCTTGTACTTATGTCGGCATTGTGCCTTTTGTATTTAATTCCGATGCAATTTCTGTGTTTCATCGTCAATAACAAGGTCCAAGGGATATAGTAAACCTGAAGTAAAGCAACGGAATCCATAACTAGTGTCACAGGAATGGTTCAAACTATAATCAGTAAGAAGAGTCAGTCTTCCTGTACTTAAGTCGGCATTGTGCCTTTTCTATTTAATTCCGATGCAATTTCTGTGTTTCATCGTCAACTAGAACGTCCAAGGGATACAGTAAACTTGGAGTGAAGCATCGGAATCTATAACTAATGTGACAGGAATGATTCAAAACATAGACAGTATGAGGAGTCAGACTTTTTGTACTTAAGTCGGCATTGTGCCTTTTGTATTTCATTCCGATGCAATTTCTGTGTTTCATCGTCAATAAGAAGGTCAGAGGGATACAGTAAACCCGAAGTGAAGTATCGGAATCTATAACTAGTGTCACAGGAATGGTTCAAAGCATAGCCAGTAAGAAGAGTCAGTCTTCTTGTACTTAAGTCGGCATTGTGCCTTTTGTATTAACTTCCGATGCAATTTCTGTGTTTCATCGTCAATAACAAGGTCTAAGGGATATAGTAAACCTGAAGTAAAGCAACGGAATCCATAACTAGTGTCACAGGAATGGTTCAAACTATAATCAGTAAGAAGAGTCAGTCTTCCTGTACTTAAGTCGGCATTGTGCCTTTTCTATTTAATTCCGATGCAATTTCTGTGTTTCATCGTCAACTAGAACGTCCAAGGGATACAGTAAACTTGGAGTGAAGCATCGGAATCTATAACTAATGTGACAGGAATGATTCAAAACATAGACAGTAAGAGGAGTCAGACTTTTTGTACTTAAGTCGGCATTGTGCCTTTTGTATTTCATTCCGATGCAATTTCTGTGTTTCATCGTCAATAAGAAGGTCAGAGGGATACAGTAAACCCGAAGTGAAGTATCGGAATCTATAACTAGTGTCACAGGAATGGTTCAAAGCATAGCCAGTAAGAAGAGTCAGTCTTCTTGTACTTAAGTCGGCATTGTGCCTTTTGTATTAACTTCCGATGCAATTTCTGTGTTTCATCGTCAATGAGAAGGTCCAAGGGATACAGTAAACCTGGAGTGTCGCATCGGAATCTATAACTAGTGTCACAGGAATGGTTCAAAACATAGACAGTAAGAAGATTCACTCTTCGTGTACTTAAGTCGGCATTTTGCCATTTGTATTTAATTCCGATGCAATTTCTGTGTTTCATCGTCAATGAGAAGGTCCAAGGGATACAGTAAACCTGAAGTGAAGCATCGGAATCTATAACTAGTGTCACAGGAATGGTTCAAACATAGTCAGTAAGAAGAGTAAGTCTTCTTGTACTTAAGTCGGCATTGTGCCTTTTCTACTTAATTCCGAAGCAAATTCTGTGTTTCGTCGTCAATAAGAAGGTCCAAGGGATACAGTAAACCTGGAGTGAAGCATCGGAATCTTTAACTAGTGTCAATGGAATGGTTCTAATCATAGGCAGTAAGAAGAGTCAGTCTTCTTGTACTTAAGTCGGCATTGTGACTTTTCTATTTAAAGCCGATACAATTTCTGTGTTTCATCGTCAATGAGAAGGTCAGAGGGATACAGTAAACCTGAAGTGAAGCATCGGAATCTATAACTAGTGTCACAGGAATGGTTCAATACATAGTCAGTTTGAAGAGTCAGTCTTCTTGTACATAAGTCGGCATTGTGCCTTTTGTATTTAATTCCGATGCCATTTCTGTGTTTCATCGTCAACAAGAAGGTCAGAGGGATACAGTAAAACTGAAGTGAAGCATCGGAATCTATAACTAGTGTCATAGGAGTGGTTCAAAACATAGTCAGTAAGAAGAGACAGTCTTCTTGTCCTTGAGTCGGCATTGTGTCTTTTGTATTTAATTCCGAAGCAATTTCTGTGTTTCATCGTCAATAAGAAGGTTTAAGGGATACAGTAAACCTGGAGTCAAGCATCGGATTCAATAACTAGTGTCACTGTAATGGTTAGAAACATTGACTGTAAGAGGAGTCAGTCTTCTTGTACTTAAGTCGGCATTGTGCCTTTTGTATTTAATTCCGATGCACTTTCTGTGTTTCATCGTCAATACGTAGGGCACAGGGACACAGTAAAACTGAAGTGAAGCATCGGAATCTATAACTAGTGTCACAGGAGTGTTTCAAAACATAGTCAGTAAGAAAAGTCAGTCTTCTTGACCTAAGTCGGCATTGTGCCTTTTGTATTTAATTCCGATGCAATTTCTGTGTTTCATCGTCAATAAGAAGGTCCAAGGTATACAGTAAACCTGAAGTGAAGCATCGGAAACTATAACTAGTGTCACAGGAATGGTTAAAAAACATAGACAATAAGAAGAGTCTGTCTTCATGTACTTAAGTCGGCATTGTGCCTTTTGTATTTAATTCCAATGCAATTTCTGTATTTCATCGTCAATAAGAAGGTCAGAGGGGTACAGTAAACCTGAAGTGAAGCATCGGAATCTATAACTAGTGTCACAGGAATGGTTCAAAACATAGTCAGTAAGAAGAGTCAGTCTTCTTGTCCTTATGTCGGCATTGTGCCTTTTGTATTTGATTCCGATGCAATTTCTGTGCTTCATCGTCAATAAGAAGGTCCAAGGGATACAGTAAACCTGGAGTGAAGCATCGGAATCTATAACTAGTGCCACACTAATGGTTCAAACATAGACAGTAAGAAGAGTCAGTCTTCTTGTACTTAAGTCGGATTGTGCGTTTTGTATTTAATTCCGATGCAATTTCTGTGTTTCATCGTCATTAAGGAGGTCCAAGGGATACAGTAAACCTGAAGTGAAGCATCGGAATCTATAAGTAGTGTCACCGGAATGGTTCAAAATAAAGACAGTAAGAAGAGTCAGTCGTCTTGAACTTAAGCCGGCATTGTGCCTTTTGTATTTAATTCCGATGTAATTTCTGTGATTCATCGTCAATAAGAATGTCCAAGGGATACAGAAAACCCGAAGTGAAGCATCGGACTCTTCAACTAGTGTCACAGAAATGGTTCAAATCGTAGACTGTAGGAAGAGTCAGTCTTCTTATACTTAAGTCGGCATTGTTCCTTTTGTATTTAATTCCGATGCAATTTCTGTGTTTCATCGTTAATTAGAAGGTCCAAGGGAAACAGTAAACCTGAAGTGAAGTATCGGAATCTATAAGTAGTGTCACCGGAATGGTTCAAACTATTATCAGTAAGAAGAGTCACTCTTCTTGTACATAAGTCGGCATTGTGCCTTTTGTATTTAATTCCGATGCAATTTCTGTGTTTCGTCGTCAATACGAAGGTCCAAGGGATACAGTAAACCTGAAGTGAAGCATCGGAATCTATAACTAGTGTCACAGGAATGGTTCAAACGTAGACATTAAGAAGAGTCAGTCTTCATATACTGAAGTCGGCATTGTGCCTTTTGTATTTAATTCCGATTCAATTTCTGTGTTTCATCGTCAATAAGAAAGTCAGAGGGGTACAGTAAACCTGAAGTGAAGCATCGGAATCTATAACTATCGTCAGAGGAATGGTTCAAAACATAGTCAGTAAGAAGAGTCAGTCTTCTTGTCCTTAAATCGGCATTGTGCCTTTTGTATTTGATTCTGATGCAATTTCTGTGTTTCATCGTCAATAAGGAGGTCCAAGGGATACAGCAAACCTGGAGTGAAGCATCGGAATCTATAACTAGTGTCACTGGAATGTTTCAAAATATAGACATTAAGAAGAGTCAGTCTTCTTGTACTTAAGTCGGCATTGTGCCTTTTCTATTTAATTCCGATGCAATTTCTGATGTTTCATCGTCAATAAGGTGGTCCAAGGGATACAGTAAACCTGGAGAGAAGCATCGGAATCTATAACTAGTGTCACAGAAATGGTTGAAAGCATAGACAGTAGGAAGAGTCAGTCTTCTTGTACGTAAGTCGGCATTGTTCCTTTTGTATTTAATTCCGATGCAATTTCTGTGCTTCATCGTTAATTAGAAGGTCCAAGGGAAACAGTAAACCTGAAGTGAAGCATCGGAATCTATAACTAGTGTCACTGGAATGTTTCAAAATATAGAGAGTAAGAAGAGTCAGTCTTCTTGTACTTAAGTCGGCATTGTGGCTTTTGTATTTAATTCCGATGCAATTTCTGTGTTTCATCGTCAATAAGAAGGTCAGAGGGATACAGTAAACCTGAAGTAAAGCATCGGATTCTGTAACTAGTGTCACAGGAATGGTTCAAACTATAATCAGTAAGAAGAGTCACTCTACTTGTACTTAAGTCGGCATTGTGCCTTTTCTATTTAATTCCGATGCAATTTCTGTGTTTCATCGTCAATAAGGTGGTCCATGGGATACAGTAAACGTGGAGAGAAGCATCGGAATCAATAACTAGTGTCACAGAAATGGTTGAAAGCATAGACAGTAGTAAGAGTCAGTCTTCTTGTACTTAAGTCGGCATTGTGCCCTTAGTATTTAATTCCGATGCAATTTCTGTGTTTCATCGTCAATAAGAACGTCCAAGGGATACAGAAAACCTGGAGTGAAGCATCGGAATCAATAACTAGTGTCACAGTAATGGTTGAAAACATAGACAGTAAGAAGAGTCAGACTTCTTGTACTTAAGTCAGCATTGTACCTTTTGTATTTAATTCCGATGCAATTTCTGTGTTTCATCGTCAATAAGAAGGTCCAAGGGATACTGTAAACCTGATGTGAAGCATCGGAAACTATATCTAGTGTCACTGGAATGTTTCAAAATATAGACATTAAGAAGAGTCAGTCTTCTTGTACTTAAGTCGGCATTGTGCCTTTTGTATTCAATTCCGATGCAATTTCTGTGATTCATCGTCAATAAGAAGGTCCAAGGGATACGGTAAACCTGAAGTGAAGCATCGGACTCTATAACTAGTGTCACAGAAATGGTTGAAAGCATAGACAGTAGGAAGAGTCAGTCTTCTTGTACTTAAGTCGGCATTGTGCCTTTTGTATTTAATTCCGATGTAATTTCTGTGATTCATCGTCAATAAGAAGGTCCAAGGGATACAGAAAACCTGAAGTGAAGCATCGGACACTTCAACTAGTGTCACATGAATGGTTCAAAACATAGACTGTAGGAAGAGTCAGTCTTCTTATTCTTAAGTCGGCATTGTGCCTTTTCTATTTAATTCCGATGCCATTTCTGTTTTTCATCGCTAATTAGAAGGTCCAAGGGATACAGTAAACCTGAAGTGAAGCATCGGAATATATAACTAGTGTCACTGGAATGTTTCAAAATATAGACAGTAAGAAGAGTCAGTCTTCTTGTAATTAAGTCGGCATTGTGCCTTTTCTATTTAATTCCGATGCAATTACTGTGTTTCATCGTCAATAAGATGGTCCAAGGGACACAGTAAACCTGAAGTGAAGCATCGGAAACTATAACTAGTGTCACACGAATGGTTCAAATCATAGTCAGTAAGAGGAGTCAGTCTTCTTGTCCTTAAGTCGGCATTGTGCCTTTTGTATTTAATTCCGACGCAAATTCTGTGTTTCATCGTCAATAAGAAGGTCCAAGGGATATATTAAACCCGGAGTGAAGCACCGGAACCTATAACTAGTGTCACAGGAATGGTTCAAAGCATAGAAAATAAGAAGAGTCAGTCTTCTTGTACTCAAGTCGGCATGGTGCATTTTGTATTTAATTACGATGCAATTTCTGTGATTCATCGTCAATAAGGAGGCCAAGGGATACAGTAAACCTGAAGTGAAGCATCGGAATATATAACTAGTGTCACTGGAATGTTTCAAAATATAGACAGTAAGAAGAGTCAGTCTTCTTGTAATTAAGTCGGCATTGTGCCTTTTCTATTTAATTCCGATGCAATTACTGTGTTTCATCGTCAATAAGATGGTCCAAGGGACACAGTAAACCTGAAGTGAAGCATCGGAAACTATAACTAGTGTCACAGGAATGGTTCAAAACATAGACAGTAAGAAGAGTTGGTCTTCTTGTCCTTAAGTCGGCATTGTGCCTTTAGTACTTTATTCCGATGCAATTTCTGTGTTTCATCGGCAATAAGGTCAGAGGGATACAGTAAACCTGAAGTGAAGCATCGGATTCTATAACTAGTGTCACAGGAATGGTTCAAAACATAGTCAGTAAGAAGAGCCTGTCTTCTTGTCCTTAAGTCGGCATTGTGCATTATCTATTTAATTTCGATGCAATTTCTGTGTTTCATCGTCAATAAGAACGTCAAAGGGATACAGTAAACCTGGAGTGAAGCATCGCAATCAATAACTAGTGTCAGAGTAATGGTTCAAAACATAGACAGTAAGAAGAGTCAGACTTCTTGTACTTAAGTCGGCATTGTGCCTTTTGTATTAATTTCCGATGCAATTTCTGTGTTTCATCGTCAATAAGAAGGTACAAGGGATACAGTAAACCTGAAGTGAAGCATCGGAATCTATAACTAGTGTCAAAGGAATGGTTCAAATCATAGAGAGTAGGAAGAGACAGTGTTCTTGTACTTATGTTGGCATTGTGCCTTTTGTATTTAATTCCGATGCAATATCTGTGTTTCATCGTCAATAAGAAGGTCAGAGGGGTACAGTAAACCTGAAGTGAAGCATCGGAATCTATAACTAGTGTCACAGGAATGGTTCAAAACATAGTCAGTAAGAAGAGTCCGTCTTCTTGTCCTTAAATCGGCATTGTGCCTTTTGTATTTGATTCCGATGCAATTTCTGTGTTTCATCGTGAATAAGAATGTCCAAGGGATACAGTAAACCTGGAGTGAAGCATCGGAATCTATAACTAGTGCCACACTAATGGTTCAAACATAGACAGTAAGAAGAGTCAGTCTTCTTGTACTTAAGTCGGCATTGTGCCATTTGTATTTAATTCCAATGCAATTTCTGTGTTTCATCGTCAATAAGGAGGCCAAGGGATACAGTAAACCTGAAGTGAAGCATCGGAATCTATAACTAGTGTCACTGGAATGGTTCAAAATATAGACAGTAAGAAGAGTCAGTCTTCTTGAACTTAAGCCGGCATTGTGCCTTTTGTATTTAATTCCGATGTAATTTCTGTGATTCATCGTCAATAAGAAGGTCCAAGGGATACAGAAAACCTGAGGTGAAGCATCGGACTCTTCAACTAGTGTCACAGAAATGGTTCAAATCATAGACTGTAGGAAGAGTCAGTCTTATTGTACTTAAGTCGGCATTGTGGCTTTTGTATTTAATTCCGATGCAATTTCTGTGTTTCGTCGTCAATAAGATGGTCCAAGGGATACAGTAAACCTGGAGTGAAGCATCGGAACCTATAACTAGTGTCACAGGAATGGTTCAAAACATAGACAGTAAGAAAAGTCAGTCCTCTTGTACTGAAGCCGGCATTGTGCCTTTTCTATTTGATTTCGATGCAATTTCTGTGTTTCATCGTCAATAAGAAGTCCAAGGGATACAGAAAACCTGGAGTGAAGCATCGGAATCAAAAACTAGTGTCACTGTAATGGTTCAAAACATAGACAGTAAGAAGAGTCAGACGTCTTGTACTTAAGTCGGCATTGTGCCTTTTGTATTTCTTTCCGATGCAATTTCTGTGTTTCATCGTCAATAAGAAGGTCCAAGGGATACAGTAAACCTGAAGTGAAGCATCGCACTCTATAACTAGTGTCACAGAAATGGTTGAAAACATAGACAGTAGGAAGAGTCAGTCTTCTTGTACTTAAGTCGGCATTGTGCCTTTTGTATTTAATTCCGATGCAATTTCTGTGTTTCATCGTCAATAAGGAGGCCCAAGGGAAACAGTAAACCTGAAGTGAAGCATCGGAATCTATAACTAGCGTCACCGGAATGATTCAAAACATAGTCAGTAAGAAGAGTCAGTCTACTTGTCCTTAAGTCGGCATTGTGCCTTTTGTATTTAATTCCGATGCAATTTCTGTGTTTCATCGGCAAAAAGGTCAGAGGGATACAGTAAACCTGAAGTGAATTATCGGAATCTATAACTAGTGTCACAGGAATGGTTCAAAACATAGACAGTACGAAGAGTCAGTCTTCCTGTACTTAAGTCGGCATTGTGCCTTTTGTATTAAATTCCGAAGCAATTTCTGTGCTACATCGTCAATAAGAAGGACCAAGGGACACAGTAAACCTGAAGTGAAGCATCGGAATCTATAACTAGTGTCACAGGAATGGTTCAAAACATACTCAGTAAGAAAAGTCAGACGTCTTGTACTTAAGTCGGCATTGTGCCTTTTGTATTTAATTCCGATGCAATTTCTGTGTTTCATCGTCAATAAGAAGGTCCATGGGATACAGTAAAACTGAAGTGAAGCATCGCACTCTATAACTAGTGACACAGAAATGGTTGAAAACATAGACAGTAGGAAGAGTCAGTCTACTTGTACTTAAGTCGACATTGTGCGTTTTCTATTTAATTCCGATTCAATTTCTGTGTTTCATCGTCAATACGAAGGTCTGAGGGATACATTAAACCTGAAGTGAAGCATCGGAATCTATAATTAGTGTCACAGGAATGGTTCAAAGCAAAGTCACTAAGAAGTGTCAGTCTTCTTTTCCTTAAGTCGGCATTGTGCCTTTTGTATTTAATTCCGATGCAATTTCTGTGTTTCATCGGCAAAAAGGTCAGAGGGTTACAGTAAACCTGACGTGAAGCATCGGAATCCAAAACTAGTGACACAGGAATGGTTCAAAGCATAGACAGTAGGAAGAGTCACTCTTCTTGTACTTAAGTCGGCATTGTGCCTTTTGTATTAAATTCCGATGCAATTTCTGTGCTACATCGTCAATAAGAAGGACCAAGTGACACAGTAAACCTGAAGTGAAGCATCGGAATCTATAACTAGTGTCACAGGAATGGTTCAAAACATAGTCAGTAAGAAGAGTCAGTCTTCTTGTACTTAAGTCGGCATTGTGCCTTTCGTATTTATTTCCGATGCAATTTCTGTGTTTCATCGTCAATAACAAGGTCCAAGGGATACAGTAAACCTGGAGTGAAGCATCGGAATCTATAACTAGTGTCTCGGGAATGGTTCAAACATAGTCAGTAAGATGAGTCAGTCTTCTTGTCATTAAGTTGGCATTGTGCCTTTTGTTTTTAACTCCGATGCAATTTCTGTGTTTCATCGTCAATAAGAAGATCAGAGGGATAAAGTAAACCTGAAGTGAAGCATCGGAATCCACAACTAGTGTCACAGGAATGGTTCAAATTATAGACAATAGTAAGAGTCAGTCTTCTTGTACTCAAGTCGGCATTGTGCCTTTTGTATTTAATTCCGATGCAATTTCTGTGTTTCATCGTCAATAAGAACGTCCAAGGGATACAGTAAACCTGGAGTGTAGCATCGGAATGTATAACTAGTGTCACAGGAATGGTTCAAAACACAGATAGTAAGAAGAGTCAGTCTTCGTGTACTTAAGTCGGCATTTTGCCTATTGTATTTTATTCCGATGCAATTTCTGTGTTTCATCGTCAATAAGAAGGTCCAAGGGATACAGTAAACCTGAAGTGAAGCATCGGAATCCAAAACTAGTGTCACAGGAATGGTTCAAAGCATAGACAGTAGGAGGAGTTAGTCTTCTTGTACTTAAGTCGGCATTGTGCCTTTTGTATTTAATTCCGATGCAATTTCTGTGTTTCATCGTCAATAAGAAGGTCCAAGGTATACAGTAAACCTGAAGTGAAGCATCTGAATCTATAACTAGAGTCATTAGAATGGTTCAAAACATAGTCAGTAAGAAGAGTCAGTCTTCTTGTTCTTAAGTCGGCATTGTGCCTTTTGTAATTAACTCCAATGCAATTTCTGTATTTCATCGTCAATAAGAAGGTCCAGGGGATACAGTACACCCGGAGTGAAGCATCGGACTCTATAACTAGTGTCACAAGAATGGTTCAAAACATAGACAGTAAGAAGAGTCAGTCTTCTTGTACTTAAGTCGGCATTGTGCATTTTCTATTTAATTCCGATGCAATTTCTGTGTTTCATCGTCAATAAGAAGGTCAGAGGGATACAATAAACCTGAAGTGAAGCATCGGAATCTATAATTAGTGTCTCAGGAATGGTTCAGAGCAAAGTCAGTAAGAAGAGTCAGTCTTCTTGTTCTTAAGCCGGCATTGTGCCTTTTCTATTTAATTCCGATGCTATTTCTGTGTTTCATCGGCAATAAGGTCAGAGGGATACAGTAAACCTGAAGTGAAGCGTCGGAATCTATAACTAGTGTCACAGGAATGGTTCAAAACATAGACAGTAGGAAGAGTCAGTCTTCTTGTACTTAAGCCGGCATTGTGCCTTTTGTATTTAATTCCGATGCAATTTCTGTGTTTCATCGTCAATAAGAAGGGCCAAGGGATATAGTAAACCTGGAGTGAAGCATCGGAATCTATAACTAATGTCACAGGAATGGTTCAAAGCATAGACAGTAAGAAGAGTGAGTCTTCTTGTACTTAAGTCGACATTGTGCCATTTCTATTTAATTCCGATGCAATTTCTGTGTTTCATCGTCAATAAGAAGGTCCACGGTATACAGTAAACTTGAAGTAAAGCAACGGAATCCATAACTAGTGTCACAGGAATGGTTCAAACTATAATCAGTAAGAAGAGTCAGTCTTCCTGTACTTATGTCGGCATTGTGCCTTTTCTATTTAATTCCAAAGCAATTTCTGTGTTTCATCGTCAATTAGAACGTCCAAGGGATACAGTAAACTTGGAGTGAAGCATCGGAATCTATAACTAGTGTGACAGGAATGGTTCAAAACATAGACAGTAAGAGGAGTCAGTCTTTTTGTACTTAAGTCGACATTGTGCCTTTTGTATTTCATTCCGATGCAATTACTGTGTTTCATCGTCAATAAGAAGGTCCGAGGGATACAGTAAACCCGAAGTGAAGCATCGGAATCTATAACTAGTGCCACAGAAATGGTTCAAAACATAGTCAGTAAGAAGAGTCAGTCTTGTTGTACATAAGTCGGCATTGTGCCTTTTGTATTAACTTCCGATGCAATATCTGTGTTTCATCGTCAATGAGAAGGTCCAAGGGATACAGTAAACCTGGAGTGTCGCATCGGAATCTATAACTAGTGTCACAGGAATGGTTCAAGTCATAGACAGTAAGAACATTCACTCTTCGTTTACTTAAGTCGGCATTTTGCCATTTGTATTTAATTCCGATGCAATTTCTGTGTTTCATCGTCAATGAGAAGGTCCAAGGGATACAGTAAACCCGAAGTGAAGCATCGGAATCTATAACTAGTGTCACAGGAATGGTTCAAACATAGTCAGTAAGAAGAGTCAGTCTTCTTCTACTTAAGTCGGCATTGTGCCTTTTCTACTTAATTCCGATGCAAATTCTGTGTTTCATCGTCAATACGAAGGTCCAATGGATACAGTAAACCTGGAGTGAAGCATCGGAATCTTTAACTAGTGCCAATGGAATGGTTCTAATCATAGGCAGTAAGAAGAGTCAGTCTTCTGGTACTTAAGTCGGCATTGTGCCTTTTCTATTTAAAGCCGATACAATTTCTGTGTTTCATCGTCAATGAGAAGGTCAGAGGGATACAGTAAACCTGAAGTGAAGCATCGGAATCTATAACTAGTGTCACAGGAATGGTTCAATACATAGTCAGTAAGAAGAGTCAGTCTTCTTGTACATAAGTCGGCATTGTGCCTTTTGTATTTAATTCCGATGCCATATCTGTGTTTCATCGGCAATAAGAAGGTCAGAGGGATACAGTAAACCTGAAGTGAAGCATCGGAATCTATAACTAGTGTCACAGGAGTGGTTCAAATCATAGTCAGTAAGAAGAGTCAGTCTTCATGTCCTTGAGTCGGCATTGTGCCTTTAGCATTTAATTCCGACGCAATTTCTGTGTTTCATCGTCAATACGAAGGTCCAAAGGATACATGAAACCTGGAGTGTAGCATCGGAATCTATAACTAGTGTCACAGAAATGGTTCAAAACATAGACAGTAAGAAGAGTCAGTCTTCTTGTACTTAAGTCGGCATTGTGCCTTTTGTATTTACTTCCGATGCAATTTCTGTGTTTCATCGTCAATGAGAAGGTCCAAGGGATACAGTAAACCTGGAGTGTCGCATCGGAATCTATAACTAGTGTCACAGGAATGGTTCAAAACATAGACAGTAAGAAGATTCACTCTTCGTGTACTTAACTCGGCATTTTGCCATTTGTATTTAATTCCTATGCAATTTCTGTGTTTCATCGCCAATGAGAAGGTCCAAGGGATACAGTAAACCTGAAGTGAAGCATCGGAATCTATAACTAGTGTCACAGGAATGGTTCAAACATAGTCAGTAAGAAGAGTCAGTTCTCTTGTACTTAAGTCGGCATTGTGACTTTTCTACTTAATTTCGATGCAAATTCTGTGTTTCATCATCAATAAGAAGGTCCAAGGGATACAGTAAACCTGGAGTGAAGCATCGGAATCTTTAACTAGTGTCAATGGAATGGTTCTAATCATAGGCAGTAAGAAGAGTCAGTCTTCTTGTACTTAAGTCGGCATTGTGACTTTTCTATTTAAAGCCGATACAATTTCTGTGTTTCATCGTCAATGAGAAGGTCAGAGGGATACAGTAAACCTGAAGTCAAGCATCGGAATCTATAACTAGTGTCCCAGGAATGGTTCAATACATAGTTAGTAGGAAGAGTCAGTCTTCTTGTACATAAGTCGGCATTGTGCCTTTTGTATTTAATTCCGATGCCATTTCTGTGTTTCATCGTCAATAAGAAGGTCAGGGGGATACAGTAAACCTGAAGTGAAGCATCGGAATCTATAACTAGTGTCACAGGAGTGGTTCAAAGCATAGTCAGTAAGAAGAGTCAGTCTTCTTGTCCTTGAGTCGGCATTGTGTCTTTTGTATTTAATTCCGAAGCAATTTCTGTGTTTCATCGTCAATAAGAAGGTCCAAGGGATACAGTAAACCTGGAGTCAAGCATCGGATTCAATAACTAGTGTCCCTGTAATGGTTAGAAACATTGACTGTAAGAAGAGTCAGTCTTCTTTTACTTAAGTCGGCATTGTGCCTTTTGTATTTAGTTCCGATGCACTTTCTGTGTTTCATCGTCAATACGAACGTCACAGGGACACAGTAAACCTGAAGTGAAGCATCGGAATCTATAACTAGTGTCACTGGAATGTTTCAAATTTTAGACAGTAAAAAGAGTCCGTCTTCTTGTACTTAAGTCGGCATTGTGCGTTTTGTATTTAATTCCGATGCAATTAATGTGTTTCATCGTCAATAAGAAGGTCACAGGGATACAGTTAACCTGAAGTGAAGCATCGGAATCTATAACTAGTGTCATAGGAATGGTTCAAAGCATAGTCAGTATGAAGAGTCAGTCTTCTTGTCCTTAAGTCGGCATTGTGCATTTTGTATTTAATTCCGATGCAATTTCTGTGTTTCATCGGCAATAAGTTCAGAGGGATACAGTAAACCTGAAGTGAAGCATCGGAATCTAATACTAGTGTCACAGGAATGGTTCAAAACAAAGACAGTAAGAAGAGTCAGTCTTCTTGTACTTAAGTCGGTATTGTGCCTTTTGTATTAACTTCCGATGCAATTTCTGTGTTTCATCGTCAATGAGAAGGTCCAAGGGATACAGTAAACCTGGAGTGTCGCATCGGAATCTATAACTAGTGTCACAGGAATGGTTCAAAACATAGACAGTAAGAAGATTCACTCTTCGTGTACTTAAGTCGGCATTTTGCCATTTGTATTTAATTCCGATGCAATTTCTGTGTTTCATCGTCAATGAGAAGGTCCAAGGGATACAGTAAACCTGAAGTGAAGCATCGGAATCTATAACTAGTGTCACAGGAATGGTTCAAACATAGTCAGTATGAAGAGTCAGTCTTCTTGTACTTAAGTCGGCATTGTGCCTTTTGTATTTAATTCCGCTGCAATTTCTGTGTTTCATCGTCAATAAGATGGTCCAAGGTAAACAGTAAACCTGAAGTGAAGCATCGGAATCTATAACTAGTGTTACAGGAATGGTTCAAAACATAGTAAGTAAGAAGAGTCAGTCTGCTTGTACTTAAGTCGGCATTGTGCCTTTTCTATTTAATTCCGATGCAATTTCTGTGTTTCATCGTTGATAAGAAAATCCAAGGGATACAGTAAACCTGGAGTGAAGCATCGGAATTTATGACTAGTGTCGCAAAAATGGTTCAAAGCATAGACAGTAAGAAGAGTCAGTCTTCTTGTACTTAAGTCGACATTGTGCCTTTTCTATTTAATTCCGATGCAATTTCTGTGTTTCATCGTCAATAAGAAGGTCAGAGGGATACAATAAACCTGAAGTGAAGCATCGGAATCTCTAATTAGTGTCACAGGAATGGTTCAAAACAAAGTCAGTAAGAAGAGTCAGTCTTCTTGTCCTTAAGTCGGCATTGTGCCTTTAGCATTTAATTCCGACGCAATTTCTGTGTTTCATCGTCAATACGAAGGTCCAAAGGATACATGAAACCTGGAGTGTAGCATCGGAATCTATAACTAGTGTCACAGGAATGGTTCAAACATACTCAGTAAGAAGAGTCAGTTCTCTTGTACTTAAGTCGGCATTGTGACTTTTCTACATAATTTCGATGCAAATTCTGTGTTTCATCGTCAATAAGAAGGTCCAAGGGATACAGTAAACCTGGAGTGAAGCATCGGAATCTTTAACTAGTGTCAATGGAATGGTTCTAATCATAGGCAGTAAGAAGAGTCAGTCTTCTTGTACTTAAGTCGGCATTGTGCCTTTTCTATTTAAAGCCGATACAATTTAGGTGTTTCATCGTCAATGAGAAGGTCGGAGGGATACAGTAAACCTGAAGTCAAGCATCGGAATCTATAACTAGTGTCACAGGAATGGTTCAATACATAGTCAGTAAGAAGAGTCAGTCTTCTTGTACATAAGTCGGCATTGTGCCTTTTCTATTTAATTCCGATGCCATTTCTGTATTTCATCGTCAATAAGAAGGTCAGGGGGATACAGTAAACCTGAAGTGAAGCATCGGAATCTATAACTAGTGTCACAGGAGTGGTTCAAATCATAGTCAGAAAGAAGAGTCAGTCTTCTTGTCCTTGAGTCGGCATTGTGTCTTTTGTATTTAATTCCGAAGCAATTTCTGTGTTTCATCCTCAATAAGAAGGTCCAAGGGATACAGTAAACCTGGAGTCAAGCATCGGATTCAATAACTAGTGTCCCTGTAATGGTTAGAAACATTGACTGTAAGAAGAGTCAGTCTTCTTGTACTTAAGTCGGCATTGTGCCTTTTGTATTTAATTCCGATGCACTTTCTGTGTTTCATCGTCAATACGAACGTCACAGGGACACAGTAAACCTGAAGTGAAGCATCGGAATCTATAACTAGTGTCACTGGAATGTTTCAAACTTTAGACAGTAAAAAGAGTCCGTCTTCTTGTACTTAAGTCGGCATTGTGCGTTTGGTATTTAATTCCGATGCAATTAATGTGTTTCATCGTCAATAAGAAGGTCACAGGGATACAGTTAACCTGAAGTGAAGCATCGGAATCTATAACTAGTGTCATAGGAATGGTTCAAAGCATAGTCAGTAAGAAGAGTCAGTCTTCTTGTACATAAGTCGGCATTGTGCCTTTTCTATTTAATTCCGATGCCATTTCTGTGTTTCATCGTCAATAAGAAGGTCAGGGGGATACAGTAAACCTGAAGTGAAGCATCGGAATCTATAACTAGTGTCACAGGAGTGGTTCAAATCATAGTCAGAAAGAAGAGTCAGTCTTCTTGTCCTTGAGTCGGCATTGTGTCTTTTGTATTTAATTCCGAAGCAATTTCTGTGTTTCATCCTCAATAAGAAGGTCCAAGGGATACAGTAAACCTGGAGTCAAGCATCGGATTCAATAACTAGTGTCCCTGTAATGGTTAGAAACATTGACTGTAAGAAGAGTCAGTCTTCTTGTACTTAAGTCGGCATTGTGCCTTTTGTATTTAATTCCGATGCACTTTCTGTGTTTCATCGTCAATACGAACGTCACAGGGACACAGTAAACCTGAAGTGAAGCATCGGAATCTATAACTAGTGTCACTGGAATGTTTCAAACTTTAGACAGTAAAAAGAGTCCGTCTTCTTGTACTTAAGTCGGCATTGTGCGTTTGGTATTTAATTCCGATGCAATTAATGTGTTTCATCGTCAATAAGAAGGTCACAGGGATACAGTTAACCTGAAGTGAAGCATCGGAATCTATAACTAGTGTCATAGGAATGGTTCAAAGCATAGTCAGTATGAAGAGTCAGTCTTCTTGTCCTTAAGTCGGCATTGTGCATTTTTTATTTAATTCCGATGCAATTTCTGTGTTTCACCGGCAATAAGGTCAGAGGGATACAGTAAACCGGAAGTGAAGCATCGGAATCTAATACTAGTGTCACAGGAATGGTTCAAAACATAGACAGTAAGAAGAGTCAGTCTTCTTGTACTTAAGTCGGCATTGTGCCTTTTGTATTAACTTCCGATGCAATTTCTGTTTTTCATCGTCAATGAGAAGGTCCAAGGGATACAGTAAACCTGGAGTGTCGCATCGGAATCTATAACTAGTGTCACAGGAATGGTTCAAAACATAGACAGTAAGAAGATTCACTCTTCGTGTACTTAAGTCGGCATTTTGCCATTTGTATTTAATTCCGATGCAATTTCTGTGTTTCATCGTTAATAAGAAAATCCAAGGGATACAGTAAACCTGGAGTGAAGCATCGGAATCTATGACTAGTGTCGCAAAAATGGTTCAAAGCATAGACAGTAAGAAGAGTCAGTCTTCTTGTACTTAAGTCGACATTGTGCCTTTTCTATTTAATTGCGATGCAATTTCTGTGTTTCATCGTCAATAAGAAGGTCAGAGGGATACAATAAACCTGAAGTGAAGCATCGGAATCTCTAATTAGTGTCACAGGAATGGTTCAAAACAAAGTCAGTAAGAACAGTCAGTCTTCTTGTCCTTAAGTCGGCATTGTGCCTTTAGCATTTAATTCCGACGCAATTTCTGTGTTTCATCGTCAATACGAAGGTCCAAAGGATACATTAAACCTGGAATGTAGCATCGGAATCTATAACTAGTGTCACAGGAATGGTTCAAAACATAGACAGTAAGAAAAGTCAGTCTTCTTTTACTTAAGTCGGCATTGTGCCTTTTGTATTAACTTCCGATGCAATTTCCGTGTTTCATCGTCAGCGAGAAGGTCCAAGGGATACAGTAAACCTGGAGTGTCGCATCGGAATCTATAACTATTGTCACAGGAATGGTTCAAAACATAGACAGTAAGAAGATTCACTCTTCGTGTACTTAAGTCGGCATTTTGACATTTGTATTTAATTCCGATGCAATTTCTGTGTTTCTTCGTCAATGAGAAGGTCCAAGTGATACAGTAAACCTGAAGTGAAGCATCGGAATCTATAACTAGTGTCACAGGAATGGTTCAAACATAGTCAGTAAGAAGAGTCAGTCTTCTTGTACTTATGTCGGCATTGTGCCTTTTCTACTTAATTCCGATGCAATTTCTGTGTTTCATCTTCAATGAGAAGGTCCAAGTGATACAGTAAACCTGAAGTGAAGCATCGGAATCTATAACTAGTGTCACAGAAGTGGTTCAAAACAAAGTCAGTAAGAAGTGTCAGTCTTCTTGTACTTAAGTCGGCATTGTGCCTTTTGTATTTAATTCCGATGCAATTTCTGTGTTTCATCGTCAATAAGAAGGTCACAGGGATACAGTTAACCTGAAGTGAAGCATCGGAATCTATAACTAGTGTCATAGGAATGGTTCAAAGCATAGTCAGTATGAAGAGTCAGTCTTCTTGTCCTTAAGTCGGCATTGTGCATTTTGTATTTAATTCCGATGCAATTTCTGTGTTTCATCGGCAATAAGGTCAGAGGGATACAGTAAACCTGAAGTGAAGCATCGGAATCTAATACTAGTGTCACAGGAATGGTTCAAAACATAGACAGTAAGAAGAGTCAGTCTTCTTGTACTTAAGTCGGCATTGTGCCTTTTGTATTAACTTCCGATGCAATTTCTGTGTTTCATCGTCAATGAGAAGGTCCAAGGGATACAGTAAACCTGGAGTGTCGCATCGGAATCTATAACTAGTGTCACAGGAATGGTTCAAAACATAGTCAGTAAGAAGAGTCAGTCTTCTTGTACTTAAGTCGGCATTGTGCCTTTTCTATTTAAAGCCGATACAATTTCTGTGTTTCATCGTCAATGAGAAGGTCAGAGGGATACAGTAAACCTGAAGTCAAGCATCGGAATCTATAACTAGTGTCCCAGGAATGGTTCAATACATAGTTAGTAGGAAGAGTCAGTCTTCTTGTACATAAGTCGGCATTGTGCCTTTTGTATTTAATTCCGATGCCATTTCTGTGTTTCATCGTCAATAAGAAGGTCAGGGGGATACAGTAAACCTGAAGTGAAGCATCGGAATCTATAACTAGTGTCACAGGAGTGGTTCAAAACATAGTCAGTAAGAAGAGTCAGTCTTCTTGTCCTTGAGTCGGCATTGTGTCTTTTGTATTTAATTCCGAAGCAATTTCTGTGTTTCATCGTCAATAAGAAGGTCCAAGGGATACAGTAAACCTGGAGTCAAGCATCGGATTCAATAACTAGTGTCCCTGTAATGGTTAGAAACATTGACTGTATGAAGAGTCAGTCTTCTTGTACTTAAGTCGGCATTGTGCCTTTTGTATTTAATTCCGATGCACTTTCTGTGTTTCATCGTCAATACGAACGTCACAGGGACACAGTAAACCTGAAGTGAAGCATCGGAATCTATAACTAGTGTCACTGGAATGTTTCAAATTTTAGACAGTAAAAAGAGTCCGTCTTCTTGTACTTAAGTCGGCATTGTGCGTTTTGTATTTAATTCCGATGCAATTAATGTGTTTCATCGTCAATAAGAAGGTCACAGGGATACAGTTAACCTGAAGTGAACCATCGGAATCTATAACTAGTGTCATAGGAATGGTTCAAAGCATAGTCAGTATGAAGAGTCAGTCTTCTTGTCCTTAAGTCGGCATTGTGCATTTTGTATTTAATTCCGATGCAATTTCTGTGTTTCATCGGCAATAAGGTCAGAGGGATACAGTAAACCTGAAGTGAAGCATCGGAATCTAATACTAGTGTCACAGGAATGGTTCAAAACATAGACAGTAAGAAGAGTCAGCCTTCTTGTACTTAAGTCGGCATTGTGCCTTTTGTATTAACTTCCGATGCAATTTCTGTGTTTCATCGTCAATGAGAAGGTCCAAGGGATACAGTAAACCTGGAGTGTCGCATCGGAATCTATAACTAGTGTCACAGGAATGGTTCAAAACATAGACAGTAAGAAGATTCACTCTTCGTGTACTTAAGTCGGCATTTTGCCATTTGTATTTAATTCCGATGCAATTTCTGTGTTTCATCGTCAATGAGAAGGTCCAAGGGATACAGTAAACCTGAAGTGAAGCATCGGAATCTATAACTAGTGTCACAGGAATGGTTCAAACATAGTCAGTATGAAGAGTCAGTCTTCTTGTACTTAAGTCGGCATTGTGCCTTTTGTATTTAATTCCGCTGCAATTTCTGTGTTTCATCGTCAATAAGATGGTCCAAGGTAAACAGTAAACCTGAAGTGAAGCATCGGAATCTATAACTAGTGTCACAGGAATGGTTCAAAACATAGTAAGTAAGAAGAGTCAGTCTGCTTGTACTTAAGTCGGCATTGTGCCTTTTCTATTTAATTCCGATGCAATTTCTGTGTTTCATCGTTAATAAGAAAATCCAAGGGATACAGTAAACCTGGAGTGAAGCATCGGAATCTATGACTAGTGTCGCAAAAATGGTTCAAAGCATAGACAGTAAGAAGAGTCAGTCTTCTTGTACTTAAGTCGACATTGTGCCTTTTCTATTTAATTCCGATGCAATTTCTGTGTTTCATCGTCAATAAGAAGGTCAGAGGGATACAATAAACCTGAAGTGAAGCATCGGAATCTCTAATTAGTGTCACAGGAATGGTTCAAAACAAAGTCAGTAAGAAGAGTCAGTCTTCTTGTCCTTAAGTCGGCATTGTGCCTTTAGCATTTAATTCCGACGCAATTTCTGTGTTTCATCGTCAATACGAAGGTCCAAAGGATACATGAAACCTGGAGTGTAGCATCGGAATCTATAACTAGTGTCACAGGAATGGTTCAAACATAGTCAGTAAGAAGAGTCAGTTCTCTTGTACTTAAGTCGGCATTGTGACTTTTCTACTTAATTTCGATGCAAATTCTGTGTTTCATCGTCAATAAGAAGGTCCAAGGGATACAGTAAACCTGGAGTGTAGCATCGAAATCTATAACTAGTGTCACAGAAGTGGTTCAAAACAAAGTCAGTAAGAAGTGTCAGTCTTCTTGTACTTAAGTCGGCATTGTGCCTTTTGTATTTAATTCCGATGCAATTTCTGTGTTTCATCGTCAATAAGAAGGTCACAGGGATACAGTTAACCTGAAGTGAAGCATCGGAATCTATAACTAGTGTCATAGGAATGGTTCAAAGCATAGTCAGTATGAAGAGTCAGTCTTCTTGTCCTTAAGTCGGCATTGTGCATTTTGTATTTAATTCCGATGCAATTTCTGTGTTTCATCGGCAATAAGGTCAGAGGGATACAGTAAACCTGAAGTGAAGCATCGGAATCTAATACTAGTGTCACAGGAATGGTTCAAAACATAGACAGTAAGAAGAGTCAGTCTTCTTGTACTTAAGTCGGCATTGTGCCTTTTGTATTAACTTCCGATGCAATTTCTGTGTTTCATCGTCAATGAGAAGGTCCAAGGGATACAGTAAACCTGGAGTGTCGCATCGGAATCTATAACTAGTGTCACAGGAATGGTTCAAAACATAGTCAGTAAGAAGAGTCAGTCTTCTTGTACTTAAGTCGGCATTGTGCCTTTTCTATTTAAAGCCGATACAATTTCTGTGTTTCATCGTCAATGAGAAGGTCAGAGGGATACAGTAAACCTGAAGTCAAGCATCGGAATCTAAAACTAGTGTCCCAGGAATGGTTCAATACATAGTTAGTAGGAAGAGTCAGTCTTCTTGTACATAAGTCGGCATTGTGCCTTTTGTATTCAATTCCGATGCCATTTCTGTGTTTCATCGTCAATAAGAAGGTCAGGGGGATACAGTAAACCTGAAGTGAAGCATCGGAATCTATAACTAGTGTCACAGGAGTGGTTCAAAACATAGTCAGTAAGAAGAGTCAGTCTTCTTGTCCTTGAGTCGGCATTGTGTCTTTTGTATTTAATTCCGAAGCAATTTCTGTGTTTCATCGTCAATAAGAAGGTCCAAGGGATACAGTAAACCTGGAGTCAAGCATCGGATTCAATAACTAGTGTCCCTGTAATGGTTAGAAACATTGACTGTAAGAAGAGTCAGTCTTCTTGTACTTAAGTCGGCATTGTGCCTTTTGTATTTAATTCTGATGCACTTTCTGTGTTTCATCGTCAATACGAACGTCACAGGGACACAGTAAACCTGAAGTGAAGCATCGGAATCTATAACTAGTGTCACTGGAATGTTTCAAATTTTAGACAGTAAAAAGAGTCCGTCTTCTTGTACTTAAGTCGGCATTGTGCGTTTTGTATTTAATTCCGATGCAATTAATGTGTTTCATCGTCAATAAGAAGGTCACAGGGATACAGTTAACCTGAAGTGAAGCATCGGAATCTATAACTAGTGTCATAGGAATGGTTCAAAGCATAGTCAGTATGAAGAGTCAGTCTTCTTGTCCTTAAGTCGGCATTGTGCATTTTGTATTTAATTCCGATGCAATTTCTGTGTTTCATCGGCAATAAGGTCAGAGGGATACAGTAAACCTGAAGTGAAGCATCGGAATCTAATACTAGTGTCACAGGAATGGTTCAAAACATAGACAGTAAGAAGAGTCAGCCTTCTTGTACTTAAGTCGGCATTGTGCCTTTTGTATTAACTTCCGATGCAATTTCTGTGTTTCATCGTCAATGAGAAGGTCCAAGGGATACAGTAAACCTGGAGTGTCGCATCGGAATCTATAACTAGTGTCACAGGAATGGTTCAAAACATAGACAGTAAGAAGATTCACTCTTCGTGTACTTAAGTCGGCATTTTGCCATTTGTATTTAATTCCGATGCAATTTCTGTGTTTCATCGTCAATGAGAAGGTCCAAGGGATACAGTAAACCTGAAGTGAAGCATCGGAATCTATAACTAGTGTCACAGGAATGGTTCAAACATAGTCAGTATGAAGAGTCAGTCTTCTTGTACTTAAGTCGGCATTGTGCCTTTTGTATTTAATTCCGCTGCAATTTCTGTGTTTCATCGTCAATAAGATGGTCCAAGGTAAACAGTAAACCTGAAGTGAAGCATCGGAATCTATAACTAGTGTCACAGGAATGGTTCAAAACATAGTAAGTAAGAAGAGTCAGTCTGCTTGTACTTAAGTCGGCATTGTGCCTTTTCTATTTAATTCCGATGCAATTTCTGTGTATCATCGTTAATAAGAAAATCCAAGGGATACAGTAAACCTGGAGTGAAGCATCGGAATCTATGACTAGTGTCGCAAAAATGGTTCAAAGCATAGACAGTAAGAAGAGTCAGTCTTCTTGTACTTAAGTCGACATTGTGCCTTTTCTATTTAATTCCGATGCAATTTCTGAGTTTCATCGTCAATAAGAAGGTCAGAGGGATACAATAAACCTGAAGTGAAGCATCGGAATCTCTAATTAGTGTCACAGGAATGGTTCAAAACAAAGTCAGTAAGAAGAGTCAGTCTTCTTGTCCTTAAGTCGGCATTGTGCCTTTAGCATTTAATTCCGACGCAATTTCTGTGTTTCATCGTCAATACGAAGGTCCAAAGGATACATGAAACCTGGAGTGTAGCATCGGAATCTATAACTAGTGTCACAGGAATGGTTCAAAACATAGACAGTAAGAAGAGTCAGTCTTCTTTTACTTAAGTCGGCATTGTGCCTTTTGTATTAACTTCCGATGCAATTTCCGTGTTTCATCGTCAGTGAGAAGGTCCAAGGGATACAGTAAACCTGGAGTGTCGCATCGGAATCTATAACTATTGTCACAGGAATGGTTCAAAACATAGACAGTAAGAAGATTCACTCTTCGTGTACTTAAGTCGGCATTTTGACATTTGTATTTAATTCCTATGCAATTTCTGTGTTTCATCGTCAATGAGAAGGTCCAAGTGATACAGTAAACCTGAAGTGAAGCATCGGAATCTATAACTAGTGTCACAGGAATGGTTCAAACATAGTCAGTAATAAGAGTCAGTCTTCTTGTACTTAAGTCGGCATTGTGCCTTTTCTACTTAATTCCGATGCAATTTCTGTGTTTCATCTTCAATGAGAAGGTCCAAGTGATACAGTAAACCTGAAGTGAAGCTTCGGAATCTATAACTAGTGTCACAGGAATGGTTCAAACATAGTCAGTAAGTAGAGTCAGTCTTCTTGTACTTAAGTCAGCATTGTGCCTTTTCTATTTAAAGCCGATACAATTTCTGTGTTTCATCGTTAATGAGAAGGTCAGAGGGATACAGTAAACCTGAAGTGAAGCATCGGAATCTATAACTAGTGTCACAGGAATGGTTCAATACATAGTCAGTAAGAAGAGTCAGTCTTCTTGTACATAAGTCGGCATTGTGGCTTTTGTATTTAATTCCGATGCCATTTCTGTGTTTCATCGTCAATAAGAAGGTCAGAGGTATACAGTAAACCTGAAGTGAAGCATCGGAATCTATAACTAGTGTCATAGGAATGGTTCAAAGCATAGTCAGTATGAAGAATCAGTCTTCTTGTCCTTAAGTCGGCATTGTGCATTTTGTATTTAATTCCGATGCAGTTTCTGTGTTTCATCGGCAATAAGGTCAGAGGGATACAGTAAACCTGAAGTGAAGCATCGGAATCTAATACTAGTGTCACAGGAATGGTTCAAAACATAGACAGTAAGAAGAGTCAGTCTTCTTGTACTTAAGTCGGCATTGTGCCTTTTGTATTAACTTCCGCTGCAATTTCTGTGTTTCATCGTCAATGAGAAGGTCCAAGGGATACAGTAAACCTGGAGTGTCGCATCGGAATCTATAACTAGTGTCACAGGAATGGTTCAAAAGATAGACAGTAAGAAGATTCACTCTTCGTGTACTTAAGTCGGCATTTTGCCATTTGTATTTATTTCCGATGCGATTTCTGTGTTTCATCGTCAATGAGAAGGTCCAAGGGATACAGTAAACCTCAAGTGAAGCATCGGAATCTATAACTACTGTCACAGGAATGGTTCAAACATAGTCAGTATGAAGAGTCAGTCTTCTTGTACTTAAGTCGGCATTGTGCCTTTTGTATTTAATTCCGCTGCAATTTCTGTGTTTCATCGTCAATAAGAGGGTCCAAGGTAAACAGTAAACCTGAAGTGAAGCATCGGAATCTATAACTAGTGTCACAGGAATGGTTCAAAACATTGTAAGTAAGAAGAGTCAGTCTGCTTGTACTTAAGTCGGCATTGTGCGTTTTCTATTTAATTCCGATGCAATTTCTGTGTTTCATCGTTAATAAGAAAATCCAAGGGATACAGTAAACCTGGAGTGAAGCATCGGAATCTATGACTAGTGTCGCAAAAATGGTTCAAAGCATAGACAGTAAGAAGAGTCAGTCTTCTTGTACTTAAGTCGACATTGTGCCTTTTCTATTTAATTCCGATGCAATTTCTGTGTTTCATCGTCAATAAGAAGGTCAGAGGGATACAATAAACCTGAAGTGAAGCATCGGAATCTCTAATTAGTGTCACAGGAATGGTTCAAAACAAAGTCAGTAAGAAGAGTCAGTCTTCTTGTCCTTAAGTCGGCATTGTGCCTTTAGCATTTAATTCCGACGCAATTTCTGTGTTTCATCGACAATACGAAGGTCCAAAGGATACATTAAACCTGGAGTGTAGCATCGGAATCTATAACTAGTGTCACAAGAATGGTTCAAAACATAGTCAGTAAGAAGAGTCAGTATTCTTGTACTTAAGTCGGCATTGTGCCTTTTGTATTTAATTCCGATGCAATTTCTGTGTTTCATCGTCAATAACAAGGTCCAAGGGATATAGTAAACCTGGAGTGAAGCATCGGAATCTATAACTAGTGTCTCAGGAATGGTTCTAACATAGTCAGTAAGAAGAGTCAGTCTTCTTGTCCTTAAGTTATCATTGTGCCTTTTGTATTTAATTCCGATGCAATTTCTGTGTTTCATCGTCAATAAGAAGATCAGAGGGATACAGTAAACCTGAAGTGAAGCATCGGAATCCACAACTAGTGTCACAGGAATGGTTCAAAATATAGACAATAGTAAGAGTCAGTCTTCTTGTACTTAAGTCGGCATAGTGCCTTTTGTATTTAATTCCGATGCAATTTCTGTGTTTCATCGTCAATAAGAACGTCCAAGGGATACAGAAACCTGGAGTGTAGCATCGGAATGTATAACTAGTGTCACAGGAATGGTTCAAAACACAGACAGTAAGAAGAGTCAGTCTTCGTGTACTTAAGTCGGCATTTTGCCTATTGTATTTAATTCCGATGCAATTTCTGTGTTTCATCGTCAATAAGAAGGTCCAAGGGATACAGTAAACCTGAAGTGAAGCATCGGAATCCAAAACTAGTGTCACAGGAATGGTTCAAAGCATAGACAGTAGGAGGAGTTAGTCTTCTTGTACTTATGTCGGCATTGGGCCTTTTGTATTTAATTCCGATGCAATTTCTGTGTTTCATCGTCAATAAGAAGGTCCAAGGTATACAGTAAACCTGAAGTGAAGCATCGGAATCTATAACTAGAGTCACAGGAATGGTTCAAAACATAGTCAGTAAGAAGAGTCAGTCTTCTTGTTCTTAAGTCGGCATTGTGCCTTTTGTAATTAATTCCAATGCAATTTCTGTATTTCATCGTCAATAAGAAGGTCCAGGGGATACAGTACACTCGGAGTGAAGCATCGGAATCTATAACTAGTGTCACAAGAATGGTTCAAAACATAGACAGTAAGAAGAGTCAGTCTTCTTGTACTTAAGTCGGCATTGTGCATTTTCTATTCAATTCCGATGCAATTTCTGTGTTTCATCGTCAATAAGAAGGTCAGAGGGATACAATAAACCTGAAGTGAAGCATCGGAATCTATAATTAGTGTCTCAGGAATGGTTCAGAGCAAAGTCAGTAAGAAGAGTCAGTCTTCTTGTTCTTTAGCCGGCATTGTGCCTTTTCTATTTAATTCCGATGCAATTTCTGTGTTTCATCGGCAATAAGGTCAGAGGGATACAGTAAACCTGAAGTGAAGCGTCGAAATCTATAACTAGTGTCACAGGAATGGTTCAAAACATAGACAGTAGGAAGAGTCAGTCTTCTTGTACTTAAGCCGGCATTGTGCCTTTTGTATTTAATTCCCATGCAATTTCTGAGTTTCATCGTCAATAAGAAGGGCCAAGGTATACTGTAATCCTGAAGTGAAGCATCGGAATCTATAACTAGTGTCACAGGAATGGTTCAAAACATAGTCAGTAAGAAGAGTCAGTCTTCTTTTACTTAAGTCGGCATTGTGCTTTTTCTATTTAATTCCGATGCTATTTCTAAATTTCATCGTCAATAAGAAGGTCCAAGGGATATAGTAAACCTGAAGTGAAGCATCGGAATCTATAACTAGTGTCACAGGAATGGTTGAAAGCATAGACAGTAAGAAGAGTGAGTCTTCTTGTACTTAAGTCGACGTTGTGCCTTTTCTATTTAATTCCGATGCAATTTCTGTGTTTCATCGTCAATAAGAAGGTCCACGGTATACAGTAAACGTGAAGTAAAGCAACGGAATCCATAACTAGTGTCACAGGAATGGTTCAAACTATAATCAGTAAGAAGAGTCAGTCTTCCTGTACTCATGTCGGCATTGTGCCTTTTCTATTTAATTCCAAAGCAATTTCTGTGTTTCATCGTCAATTAGAACGTCCAAGGGATACAGTAAACTTGGAGTGAAGCATCGGAATCTATAACTAGTGTGACAGGAATGGTTCAAAACATAGACAGTAAGAGGAGTCAGTCTTTTTGTACTTAAGTCGGCATTGTGCCTTTTGTATTTCATTCCGATGCAATTTCTGTGTTTCATCGTCAATAAGAAGGTCAGAGGGATACAGTAAACCCGAAGTGAAGCATCGGAATCTATAACTAGTGTCACAGAAATGGTTCAAAACATAATCAGTAAGAAGAGTCAGTCTTCTTGTACTTAAGTCGGCATTGTGCCTTTTGTATTAACTTCCGATGCAATTTATGTGTTTCATCGTCAATGAGAAGGTCCAAGGGATACAGGAAACCTGGAGTGTCGCATCGGAATCTATAACTAGTGTCACAGGAATGGTTCAAGTCATAGACAGTAAGAACATTCACTCTTCGTTTACTTAAGTCGGCATTTTGCCATTTGTATTTAATTCCGATGCAATTTCTGTGTTTCATCGTCAATGAGAAGGTCCAAGGGATACAGTAAACCTGAAGTGAAGCATCGGAATCTATAACTAGTGTCACAGGAATGGTTCAAACATAGTCAGTAAGAAGAGTCAGACTTCTTGTACTTAAGTCGGCATTGTGCCTTTTCTACTTAATTCCGATGCAAATTCTGTGCTTCATCGTCAATACGAAGGTCAAATGGATACAGTAAACCTGGAGTGAAGCATCGGATTCTTTAACTAGTGCTAATGGAATGGTTCTAATCATAGGCAGTAAGAGGAGGCAGACTTCTTGTACTTAAGTCGGCATTGTGCCTTTTCTATTTAAAACCGATACAATTTCTGTGTTTCATCGTCAATGAGAAGGTCAGAGGGATACAGTAAACCTGAAGTGAAGCATCGGAATCTATAACTAGTGTCACAGGAATGGTTCAATACATAGTCAGTAAGAAGAGACAGTCTTCTTGTACATAAGTCGGCATTGTGCCTTTTGTATTTAATTCCGATGCCATATCTGTGTTTCATCGTCAATAAGAAGATCAGAGGGATACAGTAAACCTGAAGTGAAGCATCGGAATCTATAACTAGTGTCACAGGAGTGGTTCAAAACATAGTCAGTAAGAAGAGTCAGTGTTCTTGTCCTTGAGTCGGCATTGTGTCTTTTGTATTTAATTCCGAAGCAATTTCTGTGTTTCTTCGTCAATAAGAAGGTCCAAGGGATACAGTAAACCTGGAGTCAAGCATCGGATTCAATAACTAGTGTCACTGTAATGGTTAGAAACATTGACTGTAAGAACAGTCAGTCTTCTTGTACTTAAGTCGGCATTGTGCCTTTTGTATTTAATTCCGATGCACTTTCTGTGTTTCATCGTCAATACGAAGGTCACAGGGACACAGTAAACCTGAAGTGAAGCATCGGAATCTATAACTAGTGTCACTGGAATGTTTCAAGTTTTAGACAGTAAGAAGAGTCCGTCTTCTTGTACTTAAGTCGGCATTGTGCCTTTTGTATTTAATTCCGATGCAATTTCTGTGTTTCATCGTCAATAAGAAGGTCACAGGGATACAGTTAACCTGAAGTGAAGCATCGGAATCTATAACTAGTGTCATAGGAATGGTTCAAAGCATAGTCAGTATGAAGAGTCAGTCTTCTTGTCCTTAAGTCGGCATTGTGCATTTTGTATTTAATTCCGATGCAATTTCTGTGTTTCACCGGCAATAAGGTCAGAGGGATACAGTAAACCTGAAGTGAAGCAACGGAATCTAATACTAGTGTCACAGGAATGGTTCCAAACATAGACAGTAGGAAGAGTCAGTCTTCTTGTACTTAAGTCGGCATTGTGCCTTTTGTATTTAATTCCGATGCAATAACTGTGTTTCATCGTCAATAAGAAGGTCAGAGGGATACAGTAAACCTGAAGTAAAGCATCGGAATCTATTACTAGTGTCACAGGAATGGTTCAAAACATAGTCAGTAAGAAGAGTCAGTCTTCTTGTACTTAAGTCGGCATTGTGCCTTTTGTATTTAATTCCGCTGCTATTTCTGTGTTTCATCGTCAATAAGACGGTCCAAGGTAAACAGTAAACCTGAAGTGAAGCATCGGAATCTATAACTAGTGTCACAGGAATGGTTCAAAACATAGTAAGTAAGAAGAGTCAGTCTTCTTGTACTTAAGTCGGCATTGTGCCTTTTCTATTTAATTCCGATGCAATTTCTGTGTTTCATCGTCAAAAGAAGGTCAGAGGGATACAATAAACCTGAAGTGAAGCATCGGAATCTCTTATTAGTGTCACAGGAATGGTTCAAAACAAAGTCAGTAAGAAGAGTCAGTCGTCTTGTCCTTAAGTCTGCATTGTGCCTTTAGCATTTAATTCCGTCGCAATTTCTGTGTTTCATCGTCAATACGAAGGTCCAAAGGATGTATTAAACCTGGAGTGTAGCATCGGAATCAATAACTAGTGTCACAGAAATGGTTCAAAACGTAGACAGTAAGAAGAGTCAGTCTTCTTGTACTTAAGTCGGCATTGTGCCTTTTGTATTAACTTCCGATGCAAATTCTGTGTTTCATCGTCAATGAGAAGGTCCAAGGGATACAGTAAACCTGGAGTGTCGCATCGGAATCTATAACTATGGTCACAGGAATGGTTCAAAACATAGACAGTAAGAAGATTCACTCATCGTGTACTTAAGTCGTCATTTTGCCATTTGTATTTAATTCCTATGTAATTTCTGTGTTTCATCGTCAATGAGAAGGTCCAAGGGATACAGTAAACCTGAAGTGAAGCATCGGAATCTATAACTAGTGTCACAGGAATGGTTCAAACATAGTCAGTAAGAAGAGTCAGTTCTCTTGTATTTAAGTGTACATTGTGAATTTTCTACTTAATTCCGATGCAAATTCTGTGTTTCATCGTCAATGAGAAGGTCAGAGGGATACAGTAAACCTGAAGTGAAGCATCGGAATCTATAACTAGTGTCACAGGAATGGTTCAATACATAGTCAGTAAGAAGAGTCAGTCTTCTTGTACATAAGTCGGCATTGTGCCTTTTGTATTTAATTCCGATGCCATTTCTGTGTTTCATCGTCAATAAGAAGGTCAGGGGGATACAGTAAACCTGAAGTGAAGCATCGGAATCTATAACTAGTGTCACAGGAGTGGTTCAAAACATAGTCAGTGAGAAGAGTCAGTCCTCTTGTCCTTGAGTCGGCATTGTGTCATTTGTATTTAATTCCGAAGCAATTTCTGTGTTTCATCGTCAATAAGAAGGTCCAAGAGATACAGTAAACCTGGAGTCAAGCATCGGATTCAATAACTAGTGTCCCTGTAATGGTTAGAAACATTGACTGTAAGAAGAGTCAGTCATCTTGTACTTAAGTCGGCATTGTGCCTTTTGTATTTAATTCCGATGCACTTTCTGTGTTTCATCGTCAATACGAAGGTCACAAGGACACAGTAAACCTGAAGTGAAGCATCGGAATCTATAACTAGTGTCACTGGAATGTTTCAAATTTTAGACAGTAAAAAGAGTCCGCCTTCCTGTACTTAAGTCGGCATTGTGCGTTTTGTATTTAATTCCGATGCAATTTCTGTGTTTCATCGTCAATAAGAAGGTCACAGGGATACAGTTAACCTGAAGTGAAGCATCGGAATCTATAACTAGTGTCATAGAAATGGTTCAAGGCATAGTCAGTATGAAGAGTCAGTCTTCTTGTCCTTAAGTCGGCATTGTGCATTTTGTATTTAATTCCGATGCAATTTCTGTGTTTCATCGGCAATAAGGTCAGAGGGATATAGTGAACCTGAAGTGAAGCATCGGAATCCAATACTAGTGTCACAGGAATGGTTCAAAACATAGACAGTAAGAAGAGTCAGTCTTCTTGTACTTAAGTCGGCATTGTGTCTTTTGTATTAACTTCCGATGCAATTTCTGTGTTTCATCGTCAATGAGAAGGTCCAAGGGATACAGTAAACCTGGAGTGTCGCATCGGAATCTATAACTAGTGTCACAGGAATGGTTCAAAACATAAACAGTAAGAAGATTCACTCTTCGTGTACTTAAGTCGGCATTTTGCCATTTGTATTTAATTCCGATGCAATTTCTGTGTTTCATCGTCAATGAGAAGGTCCAAGGGAAACAGTAAACCTGAAGTGAAGCATCGGAATCTATAACCTAGTGTCACAGGAATGGTTCAAACATAGTCAGTATGAAGAGTCAGTCTTCTTGTACTTAGGTCGGCATTGTGCCTTTTGTATTTATTTCCGCTGCAATTTCTGTGTTTCATCGTCAATAAGAGGGTCCAAGGTAAACAGTAAACCTGAAGTGAAGCATCGGAATCTATAACTAGTGTCACAGGAATGGTTCAAAACATAGTAAGTAAGAAGAGTCAGTCTGCTTGTACTTAAGTCGGCATTGTGCCTTTTCTATTTAATTCCGATGCAATTTCTGTGTTTCATCGTTAATAAGAAAATCCAAGGGATACAGTAAACCTGGAGTGAAGCATCGAAATCTATGACTAGTGTCGCAAAAATGGTTCAAAGCATAGACAGTAAGAGGAGTCAGTCTTGTTGTACTTAAGTCGACATTGTGCCTTTTCTATTTAATTCCGATGCAATTTCTGTGTTTCATCGTCAATAAGAAGGTCAGAGGGATACAATAAACCTGAAGTGAAGCATCGGAATCTCTAATTAGTGTCACAGGAATGGTTCAAACATAGTCAGTAAGAAGAGTCAGTCTTCTTGTACTTAAGTCGGCATTGTGCCTTTTCTACTTAATTCCGATGCAATTTCTGTGTTTCATCTTCAATGAGAAGGTCAAGTGATACAGTAAACCTGAAGTGAAGCTTCGGAATCTATAACTAGTGTCACAGGAATGGGTCAAACATAGTCAGTAAGAAGAGTCAGTCTTCTTGTACTTAAGTCGGCATTGTGCCTTTTCTATTTAAAGCCGATAAAATTTCTGTGTTTCATCGTCAATGAGAAGGTCAGAGGGATACAGTAAACCTGAAGTGAAGCATCGGAATCTATAACTAGTGTCACAGGAATGGTTCAATACATAGTCAGTAAGAAGAGTCAATCTTCTTGTACATAAGTCGGTATTGTGGCTTTTGTATTTAATTCCGATGCCATTTCTGTGTTTCATCGTCAATAAGAAGGTCAGAGGTATACAGTAAACCTGAAGTGAAGCATCGGAATCTATAACTAGTGTCACAGGAATGGTTCAAAATATAGAGAGTAAGAAGAGTCAGTCTTCTTGTACTTAAGTCGGCATTGTGATTTTTGTATTTAATTCCGATGCACATTCTGTGTTTCATTGTCAATAATGACGTCCAAGGGATACAGTAAACCTGAAGCATCGGAATCTATAACTAGTGTCACTCGAATGGTTCAAAATATAGACAGTAAGAAGAGTCAGTCTTCTTGAACTTAAGCCGGCATTGTGCCTTTTGTATTTAATTCCGATGTAATTTCTGTGATTCATCGTCAATAAGAAGGTCCAAGGGATACAGAAAACCTGAAGTGAAGCATCGGACACTTCAACTAGTGTCACATGAATGGTTCAAATCATAGACTGTAGGAAGAGTCAGTCTGCTTATACTTAAGTCGGCATTGTGCCTTTTCTATTTAATTCCGATGCCATTTCTGTGTTTCATCGCTAATTAGAAGGTCCAAGGGAAACAGTAAACCTGAAGTCAAGCATCGGAATCTATAACTAGTGTCACAGGAATGGTTCAAAATATAGAGAGTAAGAAGAGTCAGTCATCTTGTACTTAAGGCGGCATTGTGCCTTTTGTATTTAATTCCGATGCAATTTCTGTGTTTCATCGGCAATAAGGTCAGAGGGATACAGTAAACCTGAAGTGAAGCATCGGAATATATAACTAGTGTCACTGGAATGTTTCAAAATATAGACAGTAAGAAGAGTCAGTCTTCTTGTACTTAAGTCGGCATTGTGCCTTTTCTATTTAATTCCGATGCAATTACTGTGTTTCATCGTCAATAAGATGGTCCAAGGGACACAGTAAACTTGGAGTGAAGCATCGGAATCTATAACTAGTGTCACACGAATGGTTCAAAACATATACAGTAGGAAGAGTCGGCCTTCTTGTACTTAAATCGGCATTGTGCCTTTTCTATTTAATTTCGATGCAATTTCTGTGTTTCATCGTCTATAAGAACGTCCAAGGGATACAGTAAACCTGGAGTGAAGCATTGCAATCAATAACTAGTGTCAGAGTAATGGTTCAAAACATAGACAGTAAGAAGAGTCAGACTTCTTGTACGTAAGTCGGCATTGTGCCTTTTGTATCTAATTCCGATGCAATTTCTGAGTTTCATCGTCAATAAGAAAGTCAGAAGGATACAGTAAACCTGAAGTGAAGCATCGAAATCTATAACTAGTGTCACAGGAATGGTTCAAATCATAGTCAGTAAGAGGAGTCAGTTTTCTTGTCCTTAAGTCGGCATTCTGCCTTTTGTATTTAATTCCGACGCAAATTCTGTGTTTCATCGACAATAAGAAGGTCCAAGGGATATATTAAACCTGCAGTGAAGCACCGGAACCTATAACTAGTGTCACAGGAATGGTTCAAAACATAGAAAGTAACAAGAGTCAGTCTTCTCGTACTCAAGTCGGCATTGTGCATTTTGTATTTAATTCCGATGCAATTTCTGTGTTTCATCGTCAATAATAATGTCCAAGGGATACAGTAAACCAGAAGTGAAGCATTGGAATCTATAACTAGTGTCACATGAATGGTTCAAATCATTGTCAATCAGAAGAGTCGGTCTTCATGTACTTAAGTCGGCATTGTGCCTTTTGTATTAATTTCCGATGCAATTTCTGTGTTTCATCGTCAATAAGAAGGTACAAGGGATACAGTAAACCTGAAGTGAAGCATCGGAATCTATAACTAGTGTCAAAGGAAAAGATCAAATCATAGAGAGTAGGAAGAGACAGTGTCCTTGTACTTATGTCGGCATTGTGCCTTTTGTATTTAATTCCGATGCAATTTCTGTGTTTCATCGTCAATAAGAAGGTCAGAGGGGTACAGTAAACCTGATGTGAAGCATCGGAATCTATAACTAGTGTCACAGGAATGGTTCAAAACATAGTCAGTAAGAAGAGTCCGTCTTCTTGTCCTTAAATATGCATTGTGCCTTTTGTATTTGATTCCGATGCAATTTCTGTGTTTCATCGTCAATAAGAAGGTCCAAGGGATACAGTAAACCTGGAGTGAAGCATCGGAATCTATAACTAGTGCCACACTAATGGTTCAAACATAGACAGTAAGAAGAGTCAGTCTTCTTGTACTTAAGTCGGCATTGTGCCATTTGTATTTAATTCCGATGCAATTTCTGTGTTTCATCGTCAATAGGGAGGCCAAGGGATACAGTAAACCTGAAGTGAAGCATCGGAATCTATAACTAGTGTCACTGGAATGGTTCAAAATATAGACAGTAAGAAGAGTCAGTCTTCTTGAACTTAAGCCGGCATTGTGCCTTTTGTATTTAATTCCGATGTAATTTCTGTGATTCATCGTCAATACGAAGGTCCAAGGGATACAGAAAACCTGAGGTGAAGCATCGGACTCTTCAACTAGTGTCACAGAAATGGTTCAAATCATAGACTGTAGGAAGAGTCAGTCTTATTGTACTGAAGTCGGCATTGTGGCTATTGTATTTAATTCCGATGCAATATCTGTGTTTCATCGTCAATAAGAAGGTCAGAGGGATACAGTAAACCTTTAGTGAAGCATCGGAACCTATAACTATAGTCACAGGAACGGTTCAAAACATAGACAGTAAGAAAAGTCAGTCTTCTTGTACTGAAGTCGGCATTGTGCCTTTTCTATTTGATTTCGATGCAATTTCTGTGTTTCATCGTCAATAAGAAGGTCCAAGGGATACAGAAAACCTGGAGTGAAGCATCGGAATCAATAACTAGTGTCACAGTAATGGTTCAAATCATAGACAGTAAGAAGAGTCAGACGTCTGTACTTAAGTCGGCATTGTGCCTTTTGTATTTAATTCCGATGCAATTTCTGTGTTTCATCGTCAATAAGAAGGTCCAAGGGATACAGTAAACCTGAAGTGAAGCATCGCACTCTATAACTAGTGTCACAGAAATGGTTTAAAACATAGACAGTAGGAAGAGTCAGTCTTCTTGTACTTAAGTCGGCATTGTGCATTTTCTATTTAATTGCGTTGCAATTTCTGCATTTCATCGTCAATAAGATGGTCCAAGGGATACAGTAAACCAAGAGTGAAGCATCGGAATCTATAACTAGTGTCACAGGAATGGTTCAAAGCAAAGTCAGTAAGAAGTGTCAGTCTTCTTGTCCTTAATTCATCATTGTGCCTTTTGTATTTAATTCCGATGCAACTTCTGTGTTTCATCGTCAATGAGAAGGTCAGAGGGATACAGTAAACCTGACGTGAAGCATCGGAATCCAAAACTAGTGACACAGGAATGGTTCAAAGCATAGACAGTAGGAAGAGTCACTCTTCTTGTACTTAAGTCGGCATTGTGCCTTTTGTTTTAAATTCCGATGCAATTTCTGTGCTACATCGTCAATAAGAAGGACCAAGGGACACGGTAAACCTGAAGTGAGCATCGGAATCTATAACTAGTGTCACAGGAATGGTTCAAAACATAGTCAGTAAGAAGAGTCAGTCTTCTTGTACTTAAGTCGGCATTGAGCCTTTTGTATTTAATTCCGATGCAATTTCTGTGTTTCATCGTCAATAACAAGGTCCAAGGGATGTAGTAAACCTGGAGTGAAGCATCGGAACCTATAACTAGTGTCTCAGGAATGGTTCAAGCATAGTCAGTCAGAAGAGTCAGTCTTCTTGTCCTTAAGTTGGCATTGTGCCTTTTGTATTTAATTCCGATGCAATTTCTGTGTTTCATCGTCAATAAGAAGATCAGAGGGATACAGTAAACCTGAAGTGAAGCATCGGAATCCACAACTAGTGTCACAGGAATGGTTCAAAATATAGACAATAGTAAGAGTCAGTCTTCTTGTACTTAAGTCGGCATTGTGCCTTTTGTATTTAATTCCGATGCAATTTCTGTTTTTCATCATCCATAAGAAGGTCCAAGGGATACAGTAAACCTGGAGTGTAGCATCGGAATGTATAACTAGTGTCACAGGAATGATTCAAAACACAGACAGTAAGAAGAGTCAGTCTTCGTGTACTTAAGTCGGTATTTTGCCTATTGTATTTAATTCCGATGCAATTTCAGTGTTTCAACGTCAATAAGAAGGTCCAAGGGATACAGTAAACCTGAAGTGAAGCATCGGAATCCAAAACTAGTGTCACAGGAATGGTTCAAAGCATAGACAGTAGGAGGAGTTAGTCTTCTTGTACTTAAGACGGCATTGTGCCTTTTGTATTCAATTCCGATGCAATTTCTGTGTTTCATCGTCAATAAGAAGGTCCAAGGTATACAGTCAACCTGAAGTTAAGCATCGGAATCTATAACTAGAGTCACAGGAATGGTTCAAAACATAGTCAGTAAGAAGAGTCAGTCTTCTTGTTCTTAAGTCGGCATTGTGCCAATGCAATTTCTGTATTTCATCGTCAATACGAAGGTCCAGGGGATACAGTACACCCGGAGTGAAGCATCGGAATCTATAACTAGTTCTCACAAGAATGGTTCAAAACATAGACAGTAAGAAGAGTCAGTCTTCTTGTACTTAAGTCGGCATTGTGCATTTTCTATTTAATTCCGATGCAATTTCTGTGTTTCATCGTCAATAAGAATGTCAGAGGGATACAATAAACCTGAAGTGAAGCATCGGAATCTATAATTAGTGTCTCAGGAATGGTTCAGAACAAAGTCAGTAAGAAGAGTCAGTCTTCTTGTCCTTAAGCCGGCATTGTGCCTTTTCTATTTAATTCCGATGCAATTTCTGTGTTTCATCGGCAATAAGGTCAGAGGGATACAGTAAACCTGAAGTGAAGCGTCGGAATCTATAACTAGTGTCACAGGAATGGTTCAAAGCATAGACAGTAGGAAGAGTCAGTCTTCTTGTACTTAAGTCGGCATTGTGCCTTTTGTATTTAATTCCGATGCAATTTCTGTGTTTCATTGTCAATAAGAAGGGCCAAGGGATACAGTAAAAATAGAGTGAAGCATCGCAATCTATAACTAGTGTCACAGGAATGGTTCAAAGCATAGACAGTAAGAAGAGTGAGTCTTCTTGTACTTAAGTCGACATTGTGCCTTTTCTATTTAATTCCGATGCAATTTCTGTGTTTCATCGTCAATAAGAAGGTCCACGGTATACAGTAAACTTGAAGTAAAGCAACGGAATCCATAACTAGTGTCACAGGAATGGTTCAAACTATAATCAGTAAGAAGAGTCAGGCTTCCTGTACTTATGTCGGCATTGTGCCTTTTCTATTTCATTCCAAAGCAATTTCTGTGTTTCATCGTCAATTAGAACGTCCAAGGGATACAGTAAACTTGGAGTGAAGCATCGGAATCTATAACTAGTGTGACAGGAATGGTTCAAAACATAGACAGTAAGAGGAGTCAGTCTTTTTGTACTTAAGTCGGCATTGTGCCTTTGGTATTTCATTCCGAGGCAATTTCTGTGTTTCATCGTCAATAAGAAGGTCAGAGGGATACAGTAAACCCGAAGTGAAGCATCGGAATCTATAACTAGTGTCACAGAAATGGTTCAAAACATAGTCAGTAAGAAGAGTCAGTCTTCGTGTACTTAAGTCGGCATTGTGCCTTTTGTATTAACTTCCGATACAATTTCTGTGTTTCATCGTCAATGAGAAGGTCCAAGGGATACAGTAAACCTGGAGTGTCGCATCGGATTCTATAACTAGTGTCACAGGAATGGTTCAAGTCATAGATAGTAAGAAGATTCACTCTTCGTGTACTTAAGTCGGCATTTTGGCATTTTTTTTTAATTCCGATGCAATTTCTGTGTTTCATCGTCAATGAGAAGGTCCAAGGGATACAGTAAACCTGAAGTGAAGCATCGGAATCTATAACTAGTGTCACAGGAATGGTTCAAACATAGTCAGTAAGAAGAGTCAGTCTTCTTGTACTTAAGTCGGCATTGTGCCTTTTCTACATAATTCCGATGCAAATTCTGTGTTTCATCGTCAATAAGACGGTCTAAGGTAAACAGTAAACCTGAAGTGATGCATCGGAATCTATAACTAGTGTCACAGGAATGGTTCAAATCATAGTAAGTAAGAAGAGTCAGTCTTCTTGTACTTAAGTCGACATTGTGCCTTTTCTATTTAATTCCGATGCAATTTCTGTGTTTCATCGTCAATAAGAAGGTCGGAGGGATACATTAAACTTGAAGTGAAGCATTGGTATCTCTTATTAGTGTCACAGGAATGGTTCAAAACAAAGTCAGTAAGAAGAGTCAGTCTTCTTGTCCTTAAGTCGGCATTGTGCCTTCAGCATTTAATTCCGACGCAATTTCTGTGTTTCATCGTCAATACGAAGGTCCGAAGGATACATTAAACCTGGAGTGTAGCATCGGAATCTATAACTAGTGTCACAGAAATAGTTCAAATCATAGACAGTAAGAAGAGTCAGTCTTCTTGTACTTAAGTCGGCATTGTGCCTTTTGTATTAACTTCCGATGCAATTTCTGTGTTCCATCGTCAATGAGAAGGTCCAAGGGATACAGTAAACCTGGAGTGTCGCATCGGAATCTATAACTAGTGTCACAGGAATGGTTCAAAACATAGACAGTAAGAAGATTCACTCTTCGTGTATTTAAGTCGGCATTTTACCATTTGTATTTAATTCCTATGCAATTTCTGTGTTTCATCGTCAATGAGAAGGTCCAAGGGATACAGTAAACCTGAAGTGAAGCATCGGAATCTATAACTAGTGTCACAGGAATGGTTCAAACATAGTCAGTAAGAAGAGTCAGTTCTCTTGTACTTAAGTCGCCATTGTGCCTTTTCTACTTAATTCCGATGCAAATTCTGTGTTTCATCGACAATAAGAAGGTCCAAGGGATACAGTAAACCTGGAGTGAAGCATCGGAATCTTTAACTAGTGTCAATGGAATGGTTCTAATCATAGGCAGTAAGAAGAGTCAGTCTTCTTGTACTTAAGTCGGCATTGTGCCTTTTCTATTTAAAGCCGATAAAATTTCTGTGTTTCATCGTCAATGAGAAGGTCAGAGGGATACAGTAAACCTGAAGTGAAGCATCGGAATCTATAACTAGTGTCACAGGAATGGTTCAATACATAGTCAGTAAGAAGAGTCAGTCTTCTTGTACATAAGTCGGCATTGTGCCTTTTGTATTTAATTCCGATGCCATTTCTGTGTTTCATCGTCAAAAAGAAGGTCAGGGGGATACAGTAAACCTGAAGTGAAGCATCGGAATCTATAACTAGTGTCACAGGAGTGGTTCAAAACATAATCAGTAAGAAGAGTCAGTCTTCTTGTCCTTGAGTCGGCATTGTGTCTTTTGTATTTAATTCCGAAGCAATTGCTGTGTTTCATCGTCAATAAGAAGGTCCAAGGGATACAGTAAACCTGGAGTCAAGCATCGGATTCAATAACTAGTGTCACTGTAATGGTTAGAAACATTGACTGTAAGAAGAGTCAGTCTTCATATACTTAAGTCGGCATTGTGCCCTTTGTATTTAATTCCGATGCACTTTCTGTGTTTCATCGTCAATACGAAGATCACAGGGATACAGTTAACCTGAAGTGAAGCATCGGAATCTATAACTAGTGTCATAGGATGGTTCAAAGCATAGTCAGTATGAAGAGTCAGTCTTCTTGTCCTTAAGTCGACATTGTGCATTTTGTATTTAATTCCAATGCATTTTCTGTGTTTCATCGGCAATAAGGTCAGAGGGATACAGTAAACCTGAAGTGAAGCATCGGAATCTAATACTAGTGTCACAGGAATGGTTCAAAACATAGACAGTAAGAAGAGTCAGTCTTCTTGTACTTAAGTCGGCATTGTGCCTTTTGTATTAACTTCCGATGCAATTTCTGTGTTTCATCGTCAATGAGAAGGTCCAAGGGATACAGTAAGCCCGGAGTGTCGCATCGGAATCTATAACTAGTGTCACAGGAATGGTTCAAAACATAGACAGTAAGAAGATTCACTCTTCGTGTACTTAAGTCGGCATTTTGCCATTTCTATTTAATTCCGATGCAATTTCTGTGTTTCATCGTCAATGAGAAGGTCCAAGGGATACAGTAAACCTGAAGTGAAGCATCGGAATCTATAACTAGTGTCACAGGAATGGTTCAAACATAGTCAGTATGAAGAGTCAGTCTTCTTGTACTTAAGTCGGCATTGTGCCTTTTGTATTTCATTCCGCTGCAATTTCTGTGTTTCATCGTCAATAAGAGGGTCCAAGGTAAACAGTAAACCTGAAGTGAAGCATCGGAATCTATAACTAGTGTCACAGGAATGGTTCAAAACATAGTAAGTAAGAAGAGTCAGTCTTCTTGTACTTAAGTCGGCATTGTGACTTTTCTATTTAATTGCGATGCAATTTCTGTGTTTCATCGTTAATAAGAAAATCCAAGGGATACAGTAAACCTGGAGTGAAGCATCGGAATCTATGACTAGCGTCGCAAAAATGGTTCAAAGCATAGACTGTAAGAAGAGTCAGTCTTCTTGTACTTAAGTCGACATTGTGCCTTTTCTATTTAATTCCGATGCAATTTCTGTGTTTCATCGTCAATAAGAAGGTCAGAGAGATACAATAAACCCGAAGTGAAGCATCGGAATCTCTAATTAGTGTCACAGGAATGGTTCAAAGCAAAGTCAGTAAGAAGAGTTAGTCTTCTTGTCCTTAAGTCGGCATTGTGCCTTTAGCATTTAATTCCGACGCAATTTCTGTGTTTCATCGTCAATACGAAGGTCCAAAGGATACATTAAACCTGGAGTGTAGCATCGGAATCTATAACTAGTGTCACAGGAATGGTTCAAAACATAGACAGTAAGAAGATTCACTCTTCGTGTACTTAAGTCGGCATTTTGACATTTGTATTTAATTCCGATGCAATTTCTGTGTTTCATCGTCATTGAGAAGGTCCACGTGATACAGTAAACCTGAAGTGAAGCATCGGAATCTATAACTAGTGTCACAGGAATGGTTCAAACATAGTCAGTAAGAAGAGTCAGTCTTCTTGTACTTAAGTCGGCATTGTGCCTTTTCTACTTAATTCCGATGCAATTTCTGTGTTTCATCGTCAATGAGAAGGTCCAAGTGATACAGTAAACCTGAAGTGAAGCATTGGAATCTATAACTAGTGTCACAGGAATGGTTCAAACATAGTCAGTAAGAAGAGTCAGTCTTATTGTACTTAAGTCGGCATTGTGCCTTTTCTATTTAAAGCCGATACAATTTCTGTGTTTCATCGTCAATGAGAAGGTCAGAGGGATACAGTAAACCTGAAGTGAAGCATCGGAATCTATTACTAGTGTCACAGGAATGGTTCAATACATAGACAGTAGGAAGAGTCAGTCTTCTTGTACTTAAGTCGGCATTGTGCCTTTTGTATCTAATTCCGATGCACTTTCTGTGTTTCATCGTCAATACGAAGGTCACAGGGACACAGTTAACCTGAAGTGAAGCATCGGAATCCATAACTAGTGTCATATTAATGATTCAAAGCATAGTCCGTATGAAGAGTCAGTCTTCTTGTCCTTAAGTCGGCATTGTGCATTTTGTATTTAATTCCGATGCAATTTCTGTGTTTCATCGGCAATAAGGTCAGAGGGATACAGTAAACCTGAGGTGAAGCATCGGAATCTATAACTAGCGTCGCAGGAATGGTTCAAAACATAGACAGTAGGAAGAGTCAGTCATCTTGTACTTAAGTCGGCATTGTGCCTTTTGTATTTAATTCCGATGCAATATCTGTGTTTCATCGTCAATAAGACGGTCAGAGGGATACAGTAAACCTGAAGTAAAGCATCGGAATCTATTACTCGTGTCACAGGAATGGTTCAAAACATAGTCAGTAAGAAGAGTCAGTCTTCTTGTACTTAAGTCGGCATTGTGCCTTTTGTATTTAATTCCGCTGCAATTTCTGTGTTTCATCGTCAATAAGAGGGTCCAAGGTAAACAGTAAACCTGAAGTGAAGCATCGGAATCTATAACTAGTGTCACAGGAATGGCTCAAAACATAGTAAGTAAGAAGAGTCAGTCTTCTTGTACTTAAGTCGGCATTATGCCTTTTCCATTTAATTCCGATGCAATTTCTGTGTTTCATCGTTAATAAGAAGGTCAGAGGGTTACAATAAACCTGAAGTGAAGCATCGGAATCTCTAATTAGTGTCACAGGAATGGTTCAAAACAAAGTCAGTAAGAACAGTCAGTCTTCTTGTACTTAAGTCGGCATTGTGCCTTTTCTATTTAATTTCGATGCAATTTCTGTGTTTCATCGTCAATAACAGGTTCTAAGGGATACAGTAAACCTGGAGTGAAGCATCGGAATCTATAACTAGTGTCACAGGAATGGTTCAAAACATAGTCAGTAAGAAGGGTCAGTCATCTTGTCCTTAAGTTGGCATTGTGCCTTTTGTATTTTATTCCGATGCAATTTCTGTGTTTCATCGTCAATAAGAAGGTCAGAGGGATACAGTAAACCTGAAGTGAAGCATCGGAACCATGAACTAGTGTCACAGGAATGGTTCAAATTATAGACAGTAGGAAGAGTCAGTCTTCTTGTACTTAAGTGGGCATTGTGCCGTTTGTATTTAATTCCGATGCAATTTCTGTGTTTCATCGTCAATAAGAAGGTCCAAGGTATACAGTACACCTGAAGTAAAGCATCGGAATCTATAACTAGTGTCACAGGAATGGTTCAAACTATAATCAGTAAGAAGAGTCAGTCTTCCTGTACATAAGTCGACATTGTGCCTTTTCTATTTAATTCCGATTCAATTTCTGTGTTTCTTCGTCAATAAGAAGGTCCAAGGGATACGGTAAACCTGGAGTGAAGCATCGGAATCTATAACTAGTGTCACACGAATGGTTCAAAGCATAAACAGTAAGAAGAGTCAGTGTACTTGTACTTAAGTCGGCATTGTGCCTTTTGTATTTAATTCCGATGCAATTTCTGTGTTTCATCGTCAATAAGAAGGTCAGAGGGATACAGTAAACCTGAGGTGAAGCATCGGAATCAATAACTAGTGTCACAGGAATGGTTCAAACATAGTCAGTAAGAAGAGTCAGTCTTCTTGTACTCAAGTCGGCATTGTGCTTTTTCTATTTAATTCCGATGCAATTTCTGTGGTTCATCGTCAATTAGAATGTCCAATGGATACAGTAAACCTCGAGTGTAGCATCGGAATCTATAACTAGTGTCACAGGAATGGTCTAAAACATAGACAGTAAGAAGAGTCAGTCTTCGTGTACTTAAGTCGGCATTTTGCCTTTTGTATGTCATTCCGATGCAATTTCTGTGTTTCATCGTCAATAAGAAGGTCCAAGGGATATAGTAAACCTGAAGTGAAGCATCGGAATCTATAACTAGTGTCACAGGAATGGTTCAAAACATAGTCAGTAACAAGAGTCAGTCTTCTTGTACTTAAGTCGGCATTGTGCCTCTTCTATTTAATTCCGATGCAATTTCTGTGTTTCATCGCCAATAAGAAGGTCCAAGGGATACAGTAAACCTGGAGTGAAGCATCGGAATCTATAACTAGAGTCAATGGAATGGTTCAAATCATAGGCAGTAAGAAGCGTCAGTCTTCTTGTACTTAAGTTGACATTGTGCCTTTTGTATTTAATTCCGATGCAATTTCTGAGTTTCATCGTCAATACGAAGGTCAGAGGGATACAGTGAACCTGTAGTGAAGCATCGGAATCTTTAATTAGTGTAACGGGAATGGTTCAAAGCATAGTCAGTAAGAATAGTCAGTCTTCTTGTCCTTAAGTCGGCATTGTGCTTTTTGTATTTAATTCCGATGCAATTTCTGTGTTACATCGACAATAAGAAGGTCCAACTGATATAGTAAACCCTGAGTGAAGCATCGGAATCTATAACTAGTGTCACAGGAAAGGTTCAAAACATAGACAGTAAGAAGAGTCAGTCTTCTTGTACTTAAGTCGGCATTGTGCCATTTGTATTTAATTCCGATGCAATTTCTGTGTTTCATCGTCAATAAGGATGTCCAAGGGATACAGAAAACCTGAAGTGAAGCATCGAAATCTATAATTAGTGTCACTGGAATGGTTCAAAACATAGACAGTAAGAAGAGTCAGTCTTCTTATACTTAAGTCGGCATTGTGGCTTTTGTATTTAATTCCGATGCTATTTCTGTGTTTCATCGTCAATGAGAATGTCAAAGGGAAACAGTAAACCTGAAGTGAAGCATCGGAAACTACAACTAGTGTCACAGGATTGGTTGCAAACATAGACAGTAAAATGAGTCAGTTTTCTTGTACTTAAGTCGGCATTGTGCCTTTTCTATTTAATTCCGATGTAATTTCTGTGTTTCATCGTCAATAACAAGGTCAGAGGGATACCGTAAACCTGAAGTGAAGCATCGGAATCTATAACTAGTGTCACAGTAATGGTTCAAAACATAGACTGTAAGAAGAGTCAGTCTTCTTGTACTTAAGTCGGCATTGTGCCTTTTGTATTTAATTCCGATGCAATTTCTGTGACTCATCGTCAATAAGAAGGTCCAAGGGATACAGTGAACCTGAAGTGAAGCATCGGACTCTATAACTAGTGTCACAGAAATGGTTCAAAACATAGACAGTAGGAAGAGTCAGTCTTCTTATACTTAAGTCGGCATTGTGCCTTATGTATTTAATTCCGATGCAATTTCTGTGTTTCATCGTCAATAAGAAGGTCCAAGGGAAACAGTAAACCTGAAGTGAAGCATCGGAATCTATAAATAGTGGTACAGGAATGGTTCAAAACATAGACCGTATGAAGTGTCAGTCTTCTTGTACTTAAGTCGGCATTGTGGCTTTTGTAGTTAAGTCCGATGCAATTTCTGTGTTTCATCGTCAATAAGAAGGTCAGAGGGATACAGTGAACGTGAAGTGAAGCATCGGAATCTATAATTAGTGTCACAGGAATGGTTCAAAACAAAGTCAGTAAGAAGAGTCAGTCTTCTTGTCCTTAAGTCGGCATCGTGCCTTTTGTATTTGATTCCGATGCAATTTCTGTGTTTCATCGTCAATAAGAAGGTTCAAGGAATACAATAAACCTGGAGTGTAGCATCGGAATCTATAACTAGTGTCACAGGAATGGTTCAAGACATAGACAGTAAGAAGAGTCAGTCTTCGTGTACTTAAGTTTGCATTTTGCCTTTTGTATTTAATTCCGATGTAATTTCTGTATTTCATCGTCAATAAGAAGGTCCAAGGGATACAGTAAACCTGAAGTGAAGATGCGGAATCTATAACTAGTGTCACAGGAATGGTTCAAAGCATAGTCAGTAAGAAGAGTCAGTCTTCTTGTCCTTAAGTTGGCATTGTGCCTTTAGTATTTAATTCCGATGCAATTTCTGTGTTACATCGTCAATAAGAAGGACAGCGGGATACAGTAAACCTGAAGTGAAGCATCGTAATACACAACTAGTGTCACAAGAATGGTTCAAAACATAGACAGTAGGAAGAGTCAGTCTTCTTGTACTTAAGTCGGCATTGTGCCTTTTGAATTTAATTCCGATGCAATTTCTGTGTTTCATCGTCAATAAGAAGGTCCAAGGTATACAGTAAACCTGGAGTGAGGCATCGGAATCTATAACTAGTGTCACAGGAATGGTTCACAACATAGTACGCCTTAGGTAAGTTCGTACCGACTAAGGTCCAAAGCGAGGGGAAAGATCCACCGCGGTATGACAATCATGTACGAAAGGTACTACGGAAACAAAGAAAGCTTCATCATAGGTTTAAGAGTAGTCGAATCATAGCTGATAAGGAAAAGCTGAACGAAGCGAAAAAGAGCGTAAAGAGAGCAATGAGAGAAGCATTCAACGAATTCGAACATAAAACATTGGCAAACAATCGAAACAGGAACCCTAAAACGTTTTGGTCATATGTAAAATCGGTAAGCGGATCTAAATCCCCTATTCAGTCACTCGTTGACCACGATGGCCCCGAAACAGAGGACGACCGAAGAAAGGCAGAAATACTGATTTCAGTGTTCCGAAAATGTTTCCCTGCGGAAAATCGTAACACGGTCCCTGACTTCAGCCGTCGCACGGACGCCAAAATGGAAAATATTGAAATAAACGATATCGGAATTGAAAAACAACTGCTATCACTTAGTAGCGGAAAAGCATCCGGACCAGACGAGATACCCTTAAGATTCTACAGTGATTATGCTAAAGAACTTGCCCCCTTTCTATCAGCAATTTATCGTAGATCGCTGGAAGAACGTAAAGTACCTAGCGACTGGAAGAAAGCGCAGGTCATTCCCATTTTCAAGAAGGGTCATAAATCAGATGCGAATAATTATAGGCCTATTTCGCTTACGTCAATCTGTTGTAGAATAATGGAACATGTTTTGTGTTCTCGTATTATGACGTTCTTAGATAATACAAATCTCCTTCATCATAACCAACATGGATTCCGCAAACAGAGATCATGTGAAACTCAGCTCGCCCTATTTGCCCAAGAAATTCACAGTCCCGTTGTCACTGGCGAGCAGATTGATGCCGTATTCCTGGACTTCAGGAAGGCATTTGATACGGTTCCGCACTTACGTTTAGTGAAAAAAATACGAGCTTACGGAATATCGGACCAGGTTTGTGATTGGATTCAGGATTTCCTAGAAGAAAGAACACAACGTGTCATTCTTAACGGTTCAAAATCTGCAGATGTAGAGGTAATTTCGGGAGTACCGCAGGGAAGCGTGATACGACCTTTATTGTTTACAATATACATAAATGACTTAGTTGACAACATCGGTAGCTCCGTGAGGCTATTTGCAGATGACACGGTTGTCTACAAGAAAGTAGCAACATCAGAAGACTCGTACGTACTCCAGGAGGACCTGCAGAGGATTAATGCATGGTGCGACAGCTGGCAGCTTTCCCTAAACGTAGATAAATGTAATATAATGCGCATACATAGGGGCAGAAATCCATTCCAGTACGATTATGCCATAGGTGGTAAATCATTGGAAGCGGTAACGACCGTAAAATACTTAGGAGTTACTATCCGGAGCGATCTGAAGTGGAATGATCACATAAAACAAATAGTGGGAAAAGCAGGCGCCAGGTTGAGATTCATAGGAGGAATTCTAAGAAAATGTGACTCATCGACGAAAGAAGTAGCTTACAAAACGCTTGTTCGTCCGATTCTTGAATATTGCTCATCAGTATGGGACCCTTACCAGGTTGGATTAATAGAAGAGATAGACATGATCCAGCGAAAAGCAGCGCGATTCGTCATGGGGATATTTAGTCAGCGTGAGAGCGTTACGGAGATGCTGAACAAGCTCCAGTGGCGGACACTTCAAGAAAGGCGTTACACAATACGGAGAGGTTTATTATCGAAATTACGAGAGAGCACATTCCGGGAAGAGATGGGCAACATATTACTACCGCCCACATAAATCTCGCGTAATGATCACAACGAAAAGATCCCAGAAATTAGTGCAAATACGGAGACTTAAAAGCAGTCGTTCATCCCACGCACAATTCGTGAATGGAACAGGGAAGGGGGGATCAGATAGTGGTACAATAAGTACCCTCCGCCACACACCGTAAGGTGGCTCGCGGAGTATAGATGTAGATGTAGACAGTAAGAAGAGTCAGTCGTCTTGTACTTATGTCGGCATTGTGCCTTTACAATTTAATTCCGATGCAATTTCTGTGTTTCATCGTCAATAAGATGGTCAGAGGGATACAGGAAACCTGAAGTGAAGCATCGGAATCTATAACTAGTGTCACTGGAATGGTTCAAAACATAGTCAGTAAGAAGAGTCAGTCTACTTCTACTTAAGTCGGCATTGTGCATTTTCTATTTAATTTCGATGCAATTTCTGTGTTTCATCGTTAATAAGATGGTCAGAGGGATACAGGAAACCTGAAGTGAAGCATCGGAATCTATAACTAGTGTCACTGGAATGGTTCAAAACATAGTCAGTAAGAAGAGTCAGTCTACTTCTACTTAAGTCGGCATTGTGCCTTTCGTATTTAATTCCGATGCAATTTCTGTGTTTCACCGTCAATAAGAATGTCAGAGGGATACAGTAAACCTGAAGTGAAGCATCGGAATCTATAACTAGTGTCACAGGAATTGTTCAAACATAGACAGTAAGAAGAGTCAGTGTTCTAGTACTTAAGTCGGCATTGTGCCTTTTGTATTTAATTCCGATGCAATTTCTGTGTTTCATCGTCAATAAGAAGGTCAGAGGGATACAGTAAACCTGAAGTGAAGCATCGGAGTCTATAACTAGTGTCACAGGAATGGTTCAAAACACAGTCAGTAAGAAGAGTCAGTTTTCTTGTCCTTAAGTCGGCATTGTGCATCTTGTATTTAATTCCGATGCAATTTCTGTATTTCTTCGTCAATAAGTAGGTCCAAGGGATACAGTAAACCTTGACTGAAGCACCGATTTCTATTACTAGAGCAACAGTAATGGTTCAATACATAGACAGTAAGAAGAGTCAGTCTTCTTGTACTAAAGTCGGCATTGTGCCTTTTGTATTTAATTCCGATGCAATTTCTGTGATTCGTCGTCAATAAGAAGGTCCAAGGGATACAGTAAACCTGAAGTGAAACATCGGACTCTATAACTAGAGTCACAGAAATGGTTCAAAACATAGACAGTAGGAAGTGTCAGTCTTCTTGTACTTAAGTCGGCATTGTGGCTTTTGTATTTAATTCCGATGCAATTTCTGTGTTTCATCGCCAATAAGAAGGTCAGAGGGATACAGTAAACCTGAAGTGAAGCATCGGAATCTATAATTAGTGTCACAGGAATGGTTCAAAACAAAGTCAGTAAGAAGAGTCAATCTTCTTGTCCTTAATTCGGCATTGTGCCTTTTGTATTTAATTCCGATGCAATTTTTGTGTTCCATCGTCAATAAGAAGGTTCATGGGATACAATAAACCTGGAGTGTAGCATCGGAATCTATAACGAGTGTCACAGGAAAGGTTCAAAACATAGACAGTAAGAACAGTCAGTCTTCGTGTACTTAAGTCGGCATTTTGCCTTTTGTATTTAAATCCGACGTAATTTCTGTGTTTCATCGTCAATAAGAAGGTCCAAGGGATACAGTAAACCTGAAGTGAAGATTCGGAATCTATAACTAGTGTCACAGGAATGGTTCAAAAGATAGTCAGTAAGAAGAGTCAGTCTTCTTGTACTTAAGTCGGCATTGTGCCTTTTCTATTTAAATCAGATGCAATTTCTGTGTTTCATCGTCAATAACGAGGTCCAAGGGATACATGAAACCTGGATCGAAGCATCGGAATCTATAACTAGTGTCACAGGAATGGTTCAAATCATAGACAGTAAGAATTGTCAGTCTTCGTGTACTTAAGGCGGCATTTTGCCTTTTGTATTTAATTCCGATGTAATTTCTGTATTTCATCGTCAATAAGAAGGTCCAAGGGATACAGTAAACCTGAAGTGAAGATTCGGAATCTATAACTAGTGTCACAGGAATGGTTCAAAACATAGTCAGTAAGAAGAGTCAATCTTCTTGTACTTAAGTCGGCATTGTGCCTTTTCTATTTCATTCCGATGCAATTTCTGTGTTTCATCGTCAATACCAAGGTCCAAGGGATACAGTACACCTGGAGTGAAGCATCGGAATCTATAACTAGTGTCACAGGAATGGTTCAAAACATAGTCAGTAAGAAGAGTCAGTCTTGTTGTCCTTAAGTTGGCATTGTGCCTATTGTATTTAATTCCGATGCAATTTCTGTGTTACATCGTCAATAAGAAGGTCAGCGGGATACAGAAAACCTGAAGTGAAGCATCGGAATCCACAATTAGTGTCACAGGAATGGTTCAAAAGATAGACAGTAGGAAGAGTCAGTCTTCTTGTACTTAAGTCGGCATTGTGCCTTTTGTATTTAATTCCGATGCAATTTCTGTGTTTCATCGTCAATAAGAATTTCCAAGGTATACAGTAAACCTGAAGTAAAGCATCGGAATCTATAACTAGTGTCACAGGAATGGTTCAAAACATAGTCAGTAAGAAGAGTCAGTCTCCTTGTCGTTAAGTCGGCATTGTGCCATTTGTATTTAATTCCGATGCAATTTCTGTGTTTCATCGTCAATAAGGATGTGGAAGGGATACAGTAAACCTGAAGTGAAGCATCGAAATCTATAACTAGTGTCACAGGAATGGTTCAAAACATAGTCAGTAAGAAGAGTCAGTCTTCTTGTCCTTAAGTCGGCATTGTGCCTTTTGTATTTAATTCCGATGCAATTTCTGTGTTTCATCGTCAATAAGAAGGTCTAAGGGATATGGTAAACTTGGAGTGAAGCTTCGTAATCTATAACTAGTGTCACAGGAATGGTTCAAAACATAGACAGTAAGAAGAGTCAGTCTTCTTGTACTTAAGTCGGCATTGTGCCTTTTGTATTTAATTCCGATGCGATTTCTGTGTTTCATCGTCAATAAGAATGTCCAAGGTATACAGTAAACCTGAAGTGTAGCATCGGAATCTATAACTAGTGTCACAGGAATTGTTCAAAACATAGACAGTAAGAAGAGTCAGTTTTCGTGTACTTAAATCGGCATTTTGCCTTTTGTATTTAATTCCGATGGAATTTCTGTGTTTCATCGGCAATAAGTATGTCCAAGGGATACAGTAAACCTGAAGTGAAGCATCGAAATCTATAACTAGTGTCACAGGAATGATTCAAAACATAGTCAGTAAGAAGAGTCAGTCTTCTTGTCCTTAAGACGGAATTGTGCCTTTTGTATTTAATTCCGATGCAATTTCTGTTTTACATCTACAATAAGAAGGTCCAAGGGATATAGTAAACCCTGAGTGAAGCATCGGAATCTATAACTAGTGTCACAGGAAAGGTTCAAAACATAGACAGTAAGAAGAGTCAGTGTTCTAGTACTTAAGTCGGCATTGTGCCTTTTGTATTTAATTCCGATGCAATTTCTGTGTTTCATCGTCAATAAGAAGGTCAGAGGGATACAGTAAACCTGAAGTGAAGCATCGGAGTCTATAACTAGTGTCACAGGAATGGTTCAAAACACAGTCAGTAAGAAGAGTCAGTTTTCCTGTCCTTAAGTCGGCATTGTGCATCTTGTATTTAATTCCGATGCAATTTCTGTGTTTCATCGTCAATAAGAAGGTCCAAGGGATACAGTAAACCTTGAGTGAAGCACCGATTTCTATTACTAGAGCAACAGTAATGGTTCAATACATAGACAGTAAGAAGAGTCAGTCTTCTTGTACTAAAGTCGGCATTGTGCCTTTTGTATTTAATTCCGACGCAATTTCTGTGATTCGTCGTCAATAAGAAGGTCCAAGGGATACAGTAAACCTGAAGTGAAACATCGGACTCTATAACTAGAGTCACAGAAATGGTTCAAAACATAGACAGTAGGAAGTGTCAGTCTTCTTGTACTTAAGTCGGCATAGTGGCTTTTGTATTTAATTCCGATGCAATTTCTGTGTTTCATCGCCAATAAGAAGGTCAGAGGGATACAGTAAACCTGAAGTGAAGCATCGGAATCTATAATTAGTGTCACAGGAATGGTTCAAACAAAGTCAGTAAGAAGAGTCAGTCTTCTTGTACTTAAGTCGGCACTGTGCCTTTTCTATTTAAATCAGATGCAATTTCTGTGTTTCATCGTCAATAACGAGGTCCAAGAGATACATGAAACCTGGATCGAAGCATCGGAATCTATAACTAGTGTCACAGGAATGGTTCAAATCATAGACAGTAAGAATTGTCAGTCTTCGTGTACTTAAGGCGGCATTTTGCTTTTTGTATTTAATTCCGATGTAATTTCTGTATTTCATCGTCAATAAGAAGGTCCAAGGGATACAGTAAACCTGAAGTGAAGATCCGGAATCTATAACTAGTGTCACAGGAATGGTTCAAAACATAGTCAGTAAGAAGAGTCAATCTTCTTGTACTTAAGTCGGCATTGTGCCTTTTCTATTTCATTCCGATGCAATTTCTGTGTTTCATCGTCAATAACAAGGTCCAAGGGATACAGTACACCTGGAGTGAAGCATCGGAATCTATAACTAGTGTCACAGGAATGGTTCAAAACATAGTCAGTAAGAAGAGTCAGTCTTGTTGTCCTTAAGTTGGCATTGTGCCTATCGTATTTAATTCCGATGCAATTTCTGTGTTACATCGTCAATAAGAAGGTCAGCGGGATACAGTAAACCTGAAGTGAAGCATCGGAATCCACAATTAGTGTCACAGGAATGGTTCAAAAGATAGACAGTAGGAAGGGTCAGTCTTCTTGTACTTAAGTCGGCATTGTGCCTTTTGTATTTAATTCCGATGCAATTTCTGTGTTTCATCGTCAATGAGAAGGTCAAAGGGAAACAGTAAACCTGAAGTGAAGCATCGGAATCTACAACTAGTGTCACAGGATTGGTTCCAATCATAGACAGTAAAATGAGTCAGTCTTCTTGTACTTAAATCGGCATTGTGCCTTTTCTATTTAATTCCGATGTAATTTCTGTGTTTCATCGTCAATAAGAAGGTCATAGGGATACCGTAAACCTGAAGTGAAGCATCGGAATCTATAAATAGTGTCACAGGAATGGTTCAAAACATAGTCAGTAGGAAGAGTCAGTCATCTTGTACTTAAGTCGGCATTGTGCCTTTTGTGTTTAATTCCGATGCAATTCCTGTCACTCATCGTCAATAAGAAGGTCCAAGGGACACAGTGAACCTGAAGTGAAGCATCGGAATCAATAACTAGTGTCACAGAAATGGTCCAAAACATAGACAGTAGGAAGAGTCAGTCTTCTTATACTTAAGTCGGCATTGTGTCTTATGTATTTAATTCCGATGCAATTTCTGTGTTTCATCGTCAAAAAGAAGGTCCAAGGGAAACAGTAAACCTGAAGTGAAGCATCGGAATCTATAACTAGTGGTACAGGAATGGTTCAAATCATAGACCGTATGAAATGTCAGTCTTCTTGTACTTAAGTCGGCATTGTGGCTTTTGTATTTAAGTCCGATGCAATTTCTGAGTTTCATCGTCAATAAGAAGGTCAGAGGGATACAGTAAACCTGAAGTGAAGCATCGAAATCTATAACTAGTGTCACAGGAATGGTTCAAAACATAGACAGTAAGAAGAGTCAGTCTTCTTGTACTTAAGTCGGCATTGTGCCTTTTGTATTTAATTCCGATGCAATTTCTGTGATCCATCGTCAATAAGAATGTCCAAGGTATACAGTAAACCTGAAGTGAAGCATCGGAATCTATAACTAGTGTCACAGGAAAGGTTCAAATCATTGTCAATAAGATGAGTCGGTCCTTCATGTGCTTAAGTCGGCATTGTGCCTTTTGTATCTAATTCCGATGCACTTTCTGTGTTTCATCGTCAATAAGAAGTTACTAGGGGTGCAGTAAACCTGAAGTGAAGCGTCGGAATTTATAACTAGTGTCACAGGAATGGTTCAAAGCATAGACAGTAGGAAGAGTCAGTCTTCTTATACTTAAGTCGGCATTGTGGCTTTTGTATTTAATTCCGATGCAATTTCTGTGTTTCTTCGTCAATAAGAAGGTCCAAGGGATACAGTAAACCTGGAGTGAAGCACCGAATTCTATAACTAGAGCAACAGTAATGGTTCAATACATAGACAGTAAGAAGAGTCAGTCTTCTTGTACTTAAGTCGGCATTGTGCCTTTTGTATTTAATTCCGATGCAATTTCTGTGATTCGTCGTCAATAAGAAGGTCCAAGGGATACAGTAAACCTGAAGTGAAGCATCGGACTCTATAACTAGAGTCGCAGAAATGGTTCAAAACATAGACAGTAGGATGAGTCAGTCTTCTTGTACTTAAGTCGGCATTGTGGCTTTTGTACTTAATTCCGATGCAATTTCTGTGTTTCATCGTCAATAAGAAGGTCAGAGGGAATCAGTAAACCTGAAGTGAAGCATCGGAATCTATAATTAGTGTCACAGGTATGGTTCAAAACTAAGTCAGTAAGAAGAGTCAGTCTTCTTGTACTTAAGTCGGCATTGTGCCTTTTCTATTTAAATCAGATGCAATTTCTGTGTTTCATCGTCAATAACGAGGTCCAAGGGATACAGTAAACCTGGATCGAAGCATCGGAATCTATAACTAGTGTCACAGGAATGGTTCAAATCATAGACTGTAAGAAGAGTCAGTCTTCGTGTACTTAAGTCGGCATTGTGGCTTTTGTATTTAATTCCGATGCAAGTTCTGTGTTTCATCGTCAATAAGAAGGTCAGAGGGAATCAGTAAACCTGAAGTGAAGCATCGGAATCTATAATTAGTGTCACAGGAATGGTTCAAAACAAAGTCAGTAAGAAGAGTCAATTTTCTTGTACTTAAGTCGGCATTGTGCCCTTTCTATTTCATTCCGATGCAATTTCTGAGTTTCACCGTCAATAACAAGGTGCAAGGGATACAGTACACCTGGAGTGAAGCATCGGAATCTATAACTAGTGTCACAGGAATGGTTCAAAACATAGTCAGTAAGAAGAGTCCGTCTTGTTGTCCTTAAGTTGGCATTGTGCCTATTGTATTTAATTCCGATGCAATTTCTGTGTTACATCGTCAATAAGAAGGTCAGCGGGATACAGTAAACCTGAAGTGAAGCATCGGAATCCACAACTAGTGTCACAGGAATGGTTCAAAAGATAGACAGTAGGAAGAGTCAGTCTTCTTGTACTTAAGTCGGCATTGTGCTTTTGTATTTAATTCCGATGCAATTTCTGTGTTTCATCGTCAATAAGAAGGTCCAAGGGATACAGTAACCTGGAGTGAAGCATCGGAATCTATAACTAGTGTCACAGGAATGGTTCAGAAAATAGACAGTAAGAAGAGTCAGTCTTCTTGAACTTAAGGCGGCATTGTGCATTTTCTATTTAATTCCGATGCAATTTCTGTGTTTCATCGTCAATAAGAAGGTCAGAGTTATACAGTAAACTGAAGTGAAGCATCGGAATCTATAACTAGAGTCACAGGAATGGTTCAAAAATAGTCAGTAGGAAAAGTCAGTCTTCTTGTACTTAAGTCGGCATTGTGCATTTAGTATTTAATTCCGATGCAATTTCTGTGTTTCATCGTCAATAAAAAGGTCCAAGGGATACAGTATACCTGGAGTGTAGCATCGGAATCTATAACTAGTGTCACAGGAATGGTTCAAAACATAGACAGTAAGAGGAGTCAGTTTTCGTGTACTTAAGTCGGCATTTTGCCTTTTATATTTAATTCCGATGGAATTTCTGTGTTTCATCGTCTATAAGTATGTCCAAGGGACACAGTAAACCTGAAGTGAAGCATCGGAATCTATAACTAGTGTCACAGGAATGGTTCAAAACATAGTCAGTAAGAAGAGTCAGTCTTCTTGTCCTTAAGTCGGCATTGTGCCTTTTGTATTTAATTCCGATGCAATTTCTGTGTTACATCTACAATAAAAAGGTCCAAGGGATATAGTAAACCCTGAGTGAAGCATCGGAATCTATAACTAGTGTCACAGGAAAGGTTCAAACATAGACAGTAAGAAGAGTCAGTCTTCTTGTACTTAAGTCGGCATTGTGCCATTTGTATTTAATTCCGATGCAATTTCTGTGTTTCATCGTCAATAAGGATGTGGAAGGGATACAGTAAACCTGAAGTGAAGCATCGAAATCTATAACTAGTGTCACAGGAATGGTTCAAAACATAGTCAGTAAGAAGAGTCAGTCTTCTTGTCCTTAAGTCGGCATTGTGCCTTTTGTATTTAATTCCGATGCAATTTCTGTGTTTCATCGTCAATAAGAAGGTCTAAGGGATATGGTAAACTTGGAGTGAAGCTTCGGAATCTATAACTAGTGTCACAGGAATGGTTCAAAACATAGACGGTAGGAAGAGTCAGTCTTCTTGTACTTAAGTCGGCATTGTGCCTTTTGTATTTAATTCCGATGCCATTTCTGTGTTTCATCGTCAATAAGAAGGTCCAAGGTATACAGTAAACCTGAAGTGAAGCATCGCAATCTATAACTAGTGTCACAGGAATAGTTCAAAACATAGTCAGTAAGAAGAGTCAGTCTTCTTGTACTTAAGTCAGCATTGTGCTTTTTCTATTTAATTCCTATGCAATTTCTGTGTTTCATCGTCAATAAGAAGGTCCAAGGGATACAATTAACCTGGAGTGAAGCATCGGAATCAATAACTAGTGTCACAGAAATGGTTCATAACATAGAGAGTAAGAAGAGTCAGTCTTCTAGTACTTAAGTCGGCATTGTGCCTTTTCTATTTAATTCCGATGCAATTTCTGTGTTTCATCGGCAATAAGGAGGTCAGAGGGATACAATAAACCTGAAATGAAGCATCGGAATCTATAACTAGTGTCACAGTAAGAACAGTCAGTCTTCTTGTCCTTAAGTCGGCATTGTGCCTTTTGTATTTAATTCCGATGCAATTTCTGTGTTTCATCGTCAATAAGAAGGTCCAAGGGATACAGTAAAACTGAAGTGAAGATTCGGAATCTATAACTAGTGTCACAGGAAAGGTTCAAACATAGTCAGTAAGAAGAGTCAGTCTTCTTGAACTTAAGTCGGCATTGTGCCTTTTCTATTTAATACCGATGCAATTTCTGTGTTTCATCGTCAATAAGAAGGTCAGAGGGATACAGTAAACCTGAAGTGAAGCATCGGAATCTATAACTAGAGTCACAGGAATGGTTCAAAAATAGTCAGTAAGAAAAGTCAGTCCTCTTGTACTTAAGTCGGCATTGTGCATTTAGTATTTAATTCCGATGCAATTTCGTAGTCTCATCGTCAATAAAAAGGTCCAAGGGATACAGTAAACCTGGAGTGTAGCATCGGAATCTATAACTAGTGTCACAGGAATGGTTCAAAACATAGACAGTAAGAAGAGTCAGTTTTCGTGTACTTAAGTCGGCATTTTGCCTTTTGTATTTAATTCCGATGGAAGTTCTGTGTTTTATCGTCAATAAGTATGTCCAAGGGATACAGTAAACCTGAAGTGAAGCATCGGAATCTATAACTAGTGTCACAGGAATGGTTCAAATCATTGTCAATAAGAAGAGTCGGTCTTCATGTACTTATGTCGGCATTGTACCTTTTGTATTTAATTACGATGCAATTTCTGTGTTTCATCGTCAATAAGAAGGTACAAGGGGTACAGTAAACCTGAAGTGAAGCATCGGACTCTATAACTAGTGTCACAGAAATGGTTCAAAACATAGACAGTAGGAAGAGTCAGTCTTCTTATACTTAGGTCGGCATTGTGCCTTTTGTATTTAATTCCGATGCAATTTCTGTGTTTCATCGTCAATAAGAAGGTCCAAGGTATACAGTAAACCTGAAGTAAAGCATCGGAATCTATAACTAGTGTCACAGAAATGTTTCAAACTATAATCAGTAAGAAGAGTCAGTTTTCTTATACTTATGTCGGCATTGTGGATTTTCTATTTAATTCCGATGCAATTTCTGTGTTTCATCGTCAATAAGAAGGTCCAAGGGATACAGCTAACCTGAAGTGAAGCATCGGAATCTATAACTAGTGTCACAGGAATGGTTCAGAACATAGACAGTAAGAAGGGTCAGTCTTCTTGTACGTAAGGCGTCATAGTGCCCATTCTATTTAATTCCGATGCAATTCTGTGTTTCATCGCCAATAAGAAGGTCAGAGGGATACAGTAAACCTGAAGTGAAGCATCGGAATCTATAACTAGTGTCACAGAATGGTTCAGAACATAGTCAGTAAGAAGGTTCAGTCTTCTTTTACTTAAGTCGGCATTGTGCCTTTTGTATTTAATTCCCATGCAAATTATGTGTTTCATCGTCAATAAGAAGGTCCAAGGGATACTGTAAACGTGGAGTGAAGCATCGGAATCTATAACTAGTGTCACAGGAATGGTTCGAAGCATAGACAGTAAGAAGATTCAAATTCGTGTACTTAAGTCGGCGTTGTGCCTTTTCAATTTAATTCCGATGCAATTTCTGTGTTTCATCGTCAATAAGAAGGTCACATGGATACAGTAAACCTGAAGTGAAGCATCGGAATCTATAACTAGTGTCACAGGAATGGTTCAAAACATAGTCAGTAAGAAGAGTCAGTCTTCTTGTAGTTAAGTCGGCATTGTGCCTTTCGTATTTAATTCCGATGCAATTTCTGTGTGTCACCGTCATTAAGAGGGTCAGAGTGATACAGTAAACCTGCAGTGAAGCATCGGAATCTATAACTAGTGTCACAGGAATGGTTCAAACATAGACAGAAAGAAGAGTCAGTCTTCCAGTACTTAAGTCTTCATTGTGCCTTTTGAATTTAATTCCGATGCAATTTCTGTGTTTCATTGTCAATAAGAAGGTCAGAGGGATGCAGTGAACCTGAAGTGAAGCATCGGAATCTATAACTAGTGTCACAGGAATGGTTCGAAACATAGTCAGTAATACGAGTCATTCTTCTTGTCCTTAAGTCGGCATTGTGCCTTTTGTATTTAATTCCGATGTTATTTCTGTGTTTCATCGTCAATAAGAAGGTACAAGGGATACAGTAAACCTGAAGTGAAGCGTCGGAATCTATAACTAGTGTCACAGGAATGGTTCAAAACTTAGACAGTAGGAAGAGTCACTGTTCTTGTACTTAAGTCGGCATTGTGCCCTTTGTATTTAATTCCGATGCAGATTCTGTGTTACATCGTCAATAAGAAGGTCAGCGGGATACAGTAAACCTGAAGTGACGCATCGGAATCCACAACTAGTGTCACAAGAATGGTTCATAACATAGACAGTAGGAAGAGTCAGTCTTCTTGTACCTAAGTCGGCATTGTGCCCTTTGTATTTAATTCCGATGCAATATCTGTGTTTCATCGTCAATACGAAGGTCCAAGGTATACAGTAAACCTGAAGTAAAGCATCGAAATCTATAACTAGTGTCACAGGAATGTTTCAAACTATAATCAGTAAGAAGAGTCAGTTTTCTTACACTTATGTCGGCATTGTGCCTCTTCTATTTAATTCCGATGCAATTTCTGTGTTTCATCGTCAATAACAAGGTCCAAGGGATACAGCTAACCTGAAGTGAAGCATCGGAATCTATAACTAGTAACACAGGAATGGTTCAAAACATAGACAGTAAGAAGGGTCAGTCTTCTTGTACGTAAGGCGGCATAGTGCCAATTCTATTTAGTTCCGATGCAATTTCTGTGTTTAATCGTCAATAAGAAGGTCAGAGGGATACAGTAATCCTGAAGTGAAGCATCGGAATCTATAACTAGTGTCACAGGAATGGTTCAAAACATAGTCAGTAAGAAGAGTCAGTCTTCTTGTAGTTAAGTCGGCATTGTGCCTTTCGTATTTAATTCCGATGCAATTTCTGTGTGTCACCGTCAATAAGAAGGTCAGAGTGATGCAGTAAACCTGCAGTGAAGCATCGGAATCTATAACTAGTGTCACAGGAATGGTTCAAACATGGACAGAAAGAAGAGTCAGTCTTCCAGCACTTAAGTCGGCATTGTGCCTTTTGAATTTAATTCCGATGCAATTTCTGTGTTTCATTGTCAATAATAAGGTCAGAGGGATGCAGTGAACCTGAAGTGAAGCATCAGAATCTATAACTAGTGTCACAGGAATGGTTCAAAACATAGTCAGTAAGAAGAGTCAGTCTTCTTGTCCTTAAGTCGGCATTGTGCCTTTTGAATTTAATTCCGATGCAATTTCTGTGTTTCATCGTCAATAAGAAGGTACAAGGGATACAGTAAACCTGAAGTGAAGAGTCGGAATCTATAACTAGTGTCACAGGAATGGTTCAAAACTTAGACAGTAGGAAGAGTCACTGTTCTTGTACTTAAGTCGGCATTGTGCCTTTTGTATTTAATTGTGATTCAATTTCTGTGTTTCATCGTCAACAAGAAGGTCCAAGGGATACAGTAAACCTGGAGTGAAGCATCGGAATCTACAACTAGTCTTACAGGATTGGTTCAAACATAGTCAGTAAGAAGAGTCAGTCTTCTTGTACTTAAGTCGGTATTGTGCCTTTCGTATTTAATTCCGGTGCAATTTCTGTGTTTCACCGTCAATAAGAAGGTCAGAGGGATACAGTAAACCTGAAGTGAAGCATCGGAATCTGTAACTAGTGTCACAGGAATGGTTCAAACGTAGACAGTAAGAAGAGTCAGTCTTCTTGTACTTAAGTCAGCATTGTGCCTTTTCTATTTAATTCCGATGCAATTTCTGTGTTTCGTCGTCAATAAGAAGGTCCCAGGGATACAGTAAACCTGGAGTGAAGCATCGGAATCTATAACTAGTGTCAATGGAATGGTTCATAACATAGACAGTAAGAAGAGTCAGTCCTCTTGTAGTTAAGTCGGCATTGTGCCTTTCGTATTTCATTCCGATACAATTTCTGTGTTTCATTGTCAATAAGAACGTTCAAGGGATCCAATAAACCTGAAGTGAAGATTCGGAATCTATAACTAGTGTCACAGGAATGGTTCAAAACATAGTCAGTAAGAAGAGTCAGTCTTCTTGTCCTTAAGTCGGCATTGTGCCTTTTGTATTTAATTCCGATGCAATTTCTGTGTGTCATCGTCAATAAGAAGGTAAAAGGGATACAGTTAACCTGAAGTGAAGCGTCGGAATCTATAACTAGTGTCACAGGAATGGTTAAAAACTTAGACAGTAGGACGAGTCACTGTTCTTGTACTTAAGTCGGCATTGTGCCTTTTGTATTTAATTCCGATGCAATTTCTGTGTTTCATCGTCAATAAGAAGGTCCAAGGGATACAGTAAACCTGAAGTGAAGCATCGGAATCTACAACTAGTGTCACAGGATTGGCTCAAACATAGTCAGTAAGAAGAGTCAGTCTTCTTGTACTTAAGTCGGTATTGTGCCTGTCGTATTTAATTCCGATGCAAATTCTGTGTTTCACCGTCAATAAGAAGGTCAGAGGGATACAGTAAACCTGAAGTGAAGCATCGGAATCTGTAACTAGTGTCACAGGAATGGTTCAAACGTAGACAGTAAGAAGAGTCAGTCTTCTTGTACTTAAGTCGGCATTGTGCCTTTTCTATTTAATTCCGATGCAATTTCTGTGTTTCGTCGTCAATCAGAAGGTCCAAGGGATACAGTAAACCTGGAGTGAAGCATCGGAATCTATAACTAGTGTCAATGGAATGGTTCATAACATAGACCGTAAGACGAGTCAGTCTTCTTGTAGTTAAGTCGGCATTGTGCCTTTCGTATTTCATTCCGATGCAATTTCTGTGTTTCATTGTCAATAAGAAGGTGCAAGGGATACAATAAAACTGAAGTGAAGATTCGGAATCTATAACTAGTGTCACAGGAATGGTTCAAAACTTACACTGTAGGAAGAGTCACTGTTCTTGTACTTAAGTCGGCATTGTGCCTTTTGTATTTAATTCCGATGCAATTTCTGTGTTTCATCGTCAATAAGCAGGTCCAAGGGATACAGTAAACCTGAAGTGAAGCATCGGAATCTACAACTAGTGTCACAGGATTGGTTCAAACATAGTCAGTAAGAAGAGTCAGTCTTCTTGTACTTAAGACGGTATGTGCCTTTCGTATTTAATTCCGATGCAATTTCTGTGTTTCACCGTCAATAAGAAGGTCAGAGGGATACAGTAAACCTGAAGTGAAGCATCGGAATCTGTAACTAGTGTCACAGGAATGGTTCAAACGTAGACAGTAAGAAGAGTCAGTCTTCTTGTACTTAAGTCGGCATTGTGCCTTTTCTATTTAATTCCGATGCAATTTCTGTGTTTCGTCGTCAATAAGAAGGTCCAAGGGATACAGTAAACCTGAAGTGAAGCGTCGGAATCTATAACTAGTGTCACAGGAATGGTTCAAAACTTAGACAGTAGGAAGAGTCACTGTTCTTGTACTTAAGTCGGCATTGTGCATTTTGTATTTAATTCCGATGCAATTTCTGTGTTTCATCGTCAATAAGAAGGTCCAAGGGAAACAGTAAACCTGAAGTGAAGCATCGGAATCTACAACTAGTGTCACAGGATTGGCTCTACCATAGTCAGTAAGAAGAGTCAGTCTTCTTGTACTTAAGTCGGTATTGTGCCTGTCGTATTTAATTCAGATGCAATTTCTGTGTTTCACCGTCAATGAGAAGGTCAGAGGGATGCAGTAAACCTGAAGTGAAGCATCGGAATCTGTAACTAGTGTCACAGGAATGGTTCAAACGTAGACAGTAAGAAGAGTCAGTCTTCTTGTACTTAGGTCGGCATTGTGCCTTTTCTATTTAATTCCGATGCAATTTCTGTGTTTCGTCGTCAATAAGAAGGTCCAAGGGATACAGTAAACCTGGAGTGAAGCATCGGAATCTATAACTAGTGTCACAGGGATGGTTCAAAACATAGACAGTAAGAAGAGTCAGTCTTCTTGTACTTAAGTCGGCATGTGCCTTTTCTATTTAATTCTGATGCGATATCTGTGTTTCGTCGTCAATAAGAAGGTCCAAGGGATACAGTAAACCTGGAGTGAAGCATCGGAATCTATAACTAGTGTCAATGGAATGGTTCATAACATAGACAGTAAGACGAGTCAGTCTTCTTGTAGTTAAGTCGGCATTGTGCCTTTCGTATTTCATTCCGATGCAATTTCTGTGTTTCATTGTCAATAAGAAGGTTCAAGGGATACAATAAACCTGAAGTGAAGATTCGGAATCTATAACTAGTGTCACAGGAATGGTTCAAAACATAGTCAGTAAGAAGAGTCAGTCTTCTTGTACTTAAGTTGGCATTGTGCCATTTCTACTTAATTCCGATGCAATTTCTGTGTTTCATCGTCAATAACAAGGTCCAAGGGATATAGTAAACCTGGAGTGAACCATCGGAATTTATAACTAGTACACAGGAATGGTTCAAAACATAGTCAGTAAGAAGAGTCAGTCTTCTTGTCCTTAAGTCGGCATTGTGCCTTTTGTATTTCATTCCGATGCAATTTCTGTGTTTCATCGTCAATAAGAAGGTCAGCGGGATACAGTAAACCTGAAATGACGCATCGGAATCCACAACTAGTGTCACAGGAATGGTTCAAAACATAGACAGTAGGAAGAGTCAGTCTTCTTGTACTTATGTCGGCATTGTGCCTTTTGTATTTAATTCCGATGCAATATCTGTGTTTCATCGTCAATAAGAAGGTCCAAGGTATACAGTAAACCTGAAGTAAAGCATCGAAATCTATAACTAGTGTCACAGGAATGTTTCAAACTATAATCAGTAAGAAAAGTCAGTTTTCTTATACTTATGTCGGCATTGTGCCTTTTCTATTTAATTCCGATGCAATTTCTGTGTTTCATCGTCAATAAGAAGGTCCAAGGGATACAGCTAACCTGAAGTGAAGCATCGGAATCTATAACTAGTGTCACAGGAATGGTTCAAAACATAGACAGTAAGAAGGGTCTGTCTTCTTGTACGTAAGGCGGCATAGTGCCTATTCTATTTAATTCCGATGCAATTTCTGTGTTTCATCGTCAATAAGAAGGTCAGAGGGATACAGTAAACCTGAAGTGAAGCTTCGGAATCTATAACTAGTGTCACAGGAATGGTTCAAAACATAGTCAGTAAGAAGAGTCAGTCTTCTTGTACTTAAGTCGGCATTGTGCCTTTTGTATTTAATTCCGATGCAATTTCTGTGTTTCATCGTCAATAAGAAGGTCCAAGGGATACAGTAAACGTGGAGTGAAGCATCGGAATCTATAACTAGTGTCACAGAAATGGTTCAAAACATAGACAGTAAGAAGATTCAAATTCGTGTACTTAAGTCGGCATTGTGCCTTTTCAATTTAATTCCGATGCAATTTCTGTGTTTCAAAGTCAATGAGAAGGTCACATGGATACAGTAAACCTGAAGTGAAGCATCGGAATCTATAACTAGTGTCACAGGAATGGTTCAGAACAAAGTCAGTAAGGAGAGTCATTCTTCTTGTTGTTAAGTCGGCATTCTGCCTTTCGTATTTAATTCCGATGCAATTTCTGTTGTGTCACCGTCAATAAGAAGGTCAGAGTGATACAATAAACCTGCAGTGAAGCATCGGAATCTATAACTAGTGTCACAGGAATGGTTCAATCATAGACAGTAAGAAGAGTCAGTCTTCCTGTACTTAAGTCGGCATTGTGCCTTTTGAATTTAATTCCGATGCAATTTCTGTGTTTCATTGTCAATAAGAAGGTCAGACGGGATACAGTGAACCTGAAGTGAAGTATCGTAATCTATGACTAGTGTCACAGGAATGGTTCAAAGCATAGTCAGTAAGAAGAGTCAGTCTTCTTGTCCTTAAGTCGGCATTGTGCCTTTTGTATTTAATTCCGATTCAATTTCTGTGTTTCATCGTCAATACGAAGGTACAAGGGATACAGTAAACCTGAAGTGAAGCGTCGGAATCTATAACTAGTGTCACAGGAATGTTTCAAAACTTAGACAGTAGGAAGAGTCACTGTTCTTGTACTTAAGTCGGCATTGTGCCTTTTGTATTTAATTCCGATGCAATTTCTGTGATTCATCGCCAATAAGAAGGTCCAAGGGATACAGTAAACCTGAAGTGAAGCATCGGAATCTACAACTTGCGTCACAGGATTGGTTCAAACATAGTCAGTAAGAGGAGTCAGTCTTCTTGTACTTAAGTCGGTTTTGTGCCTTTCGTATTTAATTCCGATGCAATTTCTGTGTTTCACCGTCAACAAGAAGGTCAGAGGGATACAGTAAACCTGAAGTGAAGCATCGGAATCTGTAACTAGTGTCACAGGAATGGTTCAAACGTAGACAGTAAGAAGAGTCAGTCTTCTTGTACTTAAGTCGGCATTGTGCCTTTCGTATTTAATTCCGGTGCAATTTCTGTGTTTCACCGTCAATAAGAAGGTCAGAGGGATACAGTAAACCTGAAGTGAAGCATCGGAATCTGTAACTAGTGTCACAGGAATGGTTCAAACGTAGACAGTAAGAAGAGTCAGTCTTCTTGTACTTAAGTCGGCATTGTGCCTTTTCTATTTAATTCCGATGCAATTTCTGTGTTTCGTCGTCAATAAGAAGATCCAAGGGATACAGTAAACCTGGAGTGAAGCATCGGAATCTATAACTAGTGTCAATGGAATGGTTCATAACATAGACAGTAAGACGAGTCAGTCTTCTTGTAGTTAAGTCGGCATTGTGCCTTTCGTATTTCATTCCGATGCAATTTCTGTGTTTCATTGTCAATAAGAAGGTTCAAGGGATACAATAAACCTGAAGTGAAGATTCGGAATCTATAACTAGTGTCACAGGAATGGTTCAAAGCATAGTCAGTAAGAAGAGTCAGTCTTCTTGTACTTAAGTCGGCATTGTGCCATTTCTATTTAATTCCGCTGCAATTTCTGTGTTTCATCGTCAATAACAAGGTCCAAGGGATATAGTAAACCTGGAGTGAAGCATCGGAATTTATAACTAGTACACAGGAATGGTTCAAAACATAGTCAGTAAGAAGAGTCAGTCTTCTTGTCCTTAAGTCGGCATTGTGCCTTTTGTATTTAATTCCGATGCAATTTCTGTGTTTCATCGTCAATAAGAAGGTACAAGGGATACAGTAAACCTGAAGTGAAGCGTCGGAATCTATAACTAGTGTCACAGGAATGGTTCAAAACTTACACAGTAGGAAGAGTCACTGTTCTTGTACTTATGTCGGCATTGTGCTTTTGTATTTAATTCCGATGCAATTTCTGTGTTTCATCGTCAATAAGAAGGTCCAAGGGATACAGTAAACCTGAAGTGAAGCATCGGAATCTACAACTAGTGTCACAGGATTGGTTCAAACATAGTCAGTAAGAAGAGTCAGTCTTTTTGTACTTAAGTCGGTATTGTGCCTTTCGTTTTTATTCCGATGCAATTTCTGTGTTTCACCGTCAATAAGAAGGTCAGAGGGATACAGTAAACCTGAAGTGAAGCTTCGGAATCTGTAACTAGTGTCACAGGAATGGTTCAAACGTAGGCAGTAAGAAGAGTCAGTCTTCTTGTACTTAAGTCGGCATTGTGCCTTTTCTATTTAATTCCGATGCAATTTCTGTGTTTCGTCGTCAATAAGAAGGTCCAAGGGATACAGTAAACCGGGAGTGAAGCATCGGAATCTATAACTAGTGTCACAGGAATGGTTCAAAACATAGACAGTAAGAAGGGTCAGTCTTCTTATACGTAAGGCGGCATAGAGCCTATTCTATTTAATTCCGATGCAATTTCTGTGTTTCATCGTCAATAAGAAGGTCAGAGGGATACAGTAAACCTTAAGTGAAGCATCGGAATCTATAACTAGTGTCACAGGAATGGTTCAAAACATAGTCAGTAAGAAGAGTCAGTCTTCTTGTACTTAAGTCGGCATTGTGCCTTTTGTATTTAATTCCGATGCAATTTCTGTGTTTCATCGTCAATAACAAGGTCCAAGGGATACAGTAAACGTGGAGTGAAGCATCGGAATCTATAACCAGTGTCACAGGAATGGTTCAAAACATAGATAGTAAGAAGATTCAAATTCGTGTACTTAAGTCGGCATTGTGCCTTTTCAATTTAATTCCGATGCAATTTCTGTGTTTCATCGTCAATGAGAAGGTCACATGGATACAGTAAACCTGAAGTGAAGCATTGGAATCTATAACTAGTGTCACAGGAATGGTTCAAAACAAAGTCAGTAAGAAGAGTCAGTCCTCTTGTAGTTAAGTCGGCATTATGCCTTTCGTATTTAATTCCGATGCAATTTCTGTGTGTCACCGTCAATAAGAAAGTCAGAGTGATACAGTAAACCTGCAGTGAAGCATCGGAATCTATAACTAGTGTCACAGGAATGGTTCAATCATAGACAGTAAGAAGGGTCAGTCTTCCTGTACTTAAGTCGGCATTGTGCCTTTTGAATTTAATTCCGATGCAATTTCTGTGTTTCATTGTCAATAAGAAGGTCAGAGGGATACAGTGAACCTGAAGTGAAGCATCGTAATCTATAACTAGTGTCACAGGAATGGTTCAATACATAGTCAGTAAGAAGAGTCAGTTTCTTGTCCTTAAGTCGGCATTGTGCCTTTTGTATTTAATTCCGATTACATTTCTGTGTTTCATCGTCAATAAGAAGGTACAAGGGATACAGTAAACCTGAAGTGAAGCGTCGGAATCTATAACTAGTGTCACAGGAATGTTTCAAAACTTAGACAGTAGGAAGAGTCCCTGTTCTTGTACTTAAGTCGGCATTGTGCCTTTTGTATTTAATTCCGATGCAATTTCTGTGATTCATCGTCAATAAGAAGGTCCAAGGGATACAGTAAACCTGAAGTGAAGCATCGGAATCTACAACTTGCGTCACAGGATTGGTTCAAACATAGTCAGTAAGAAGAGTCAGTCTTCTTGTACTTAAGTCGGTATTGTGCCTTTCGTATTTAATTCCGATGCAATTTCTGTGTTTCACCGTCAATAAGAAGGTCAGAGGGATACAGTAAACCTGAAGTGAAGCATCGGAATCTGTAACTAGTGTCACAGGAATGGTTCAAACGTAGACAGTAAGAAGAGTCAGTCTTCTTGTACTAAGGTCGGCATTGTGCCTTTTCTATTTAATTCCAATGCCATTTATGTGTTTCGTCGTCAATAAAAAGGTCCAAGGGATTCAGTAAACCTGGAGTGAAGCATCGGAATCTATAACTAGTGTCACTGGAATGGTTCAAAACATAGTCAGTAAGAAGAGTCAGCCTTCTTGTCCTTAAGTTGGCATTGTGCCTTTTGTATTTAATTCCGATGCAATTTCTGTGTTTCATCGTCAATAAGAGGGTCCAAGGGATACAGTAAACCTGGAGTGAAGCACCGGAATCTATAACTAGAATCACAGTAATGATTCAAAACATAGACAGTAAGAAGAGTCAGTCTCCTTGTACTTAAGTCGGCATTGTGCCATTTGCATTTAATTCCGATGCAATTTCTGTGTTTCATCGTCAATAAGAATGTCCAAGGGATACAGTAAACCTGAAGTGAAGCATCGGAATCTATAACTAGTGTCACAGGAATGGTTTAAATCATAGTCAGTAAGAAGAGTCAGTCTTCTTGTACTTATGTCGGCATTGTGCTTTCGTATTTAATTCCGATGCAATTTCTGTGTTTCACCGTCAATAAGAAGGTCAGAGGGATACAGTAAACCTGAAGTGAAGCATCGGAATCTGTAACTAGTGTCACAGGAATGGTTCAAACGTAGACAGTAAGAAGAGTCAGTCTTTTTGTACTTAAGTCGGCATTGTGCATTTTGTATTTATTTCCGTTGCTATTTCTGTGTTTCATCGTCAATAAGAAAGTCAGAGGTATACAGTAAACCTGAAATGAAGCATCGGACTGTATAACTAGTGTCACAGAAATGGTTCAAAACGTAGACAGTAGGAAGAGTCAGTCTTCTTATACTAAAGTCGGCATTGTGCCTTTTGAATTTAATTCCGATGCAATTTCTGTGTTTCATCGTCAATAAGAAGGTCCAAGGGAAACAGTAAACCTGAAGTGAAGCATCGGAATCTATAACTAGTGTCACAGGAATGGTCAAAACATAGACAGTACGAAGAGATAGTCTTCTTGTAGTTATGTCGGCATAGTGGCTTTTGTATTTAATTCCAGTGCAATGTCTGTCTTTCATCGTCAAAAAGAAGGTCAGAGGGATATAGTAAACCTGAAGTGATGCATCGGAATCTATAACTAGTGTCACAGGAATGTTTCAGAACATAGTCAGTAAGAAGAGTCAGTCTTCTTGTCCTTAAGTCGGCATTGTGCCTTTTGTATTTAATTTCGATGCAATTTCTGTGTTTCATCGGCAATAAGGTCAGAGGGATACACTAAACCTGAAGTGATGCATCGGAATCTATAACTAGTGTCACAGGAATGTTTCAGAACATAGTCAGTAAGAAGAGTCAGTCTTCTTGTCCTTAAGTCGGCATTGTGCCTTTTGTATTTAATTTCGATGCAATTTCTGTGTTTCATCGGCAATAAGGTCAGAGGGATACACTAAACCAGAAGTGATGCATCGGAATCTATAACTAGTGTCGCAGGAATGGTTCAAAACATAGACAGTAAGAAGAGTCAGTCTTCTTGTACTTAAGTCGAAATTGTGGCTTTTCTATTTAATTCGGATGCAATTACTGTGATTCATCGTCAATAAGAAGGTCAGAGGGATACAATAAACCTGAAGGTAGGCATCGGAATATATCACTAGTAACACAGGAATGGTTCAAATCAAAGTCAGCAAGAAGAGTCAGTCTTCTTGTCCTTAAGTCGGCATTGTGCCTTTTGTATTTAATTCCGGTGCAATATCTGTGCTTCATCGTCAATAAGAAGGTCCAAGGGATACAGTAAACAAGGAGGGAAGAATCGGAATGTATAACTAGTGTCACAGGAATGGTTCAAAACATAGACGGTAAGAAGAGACAGTCTTCGTGTACTTAAGCCGGGATTTTGCATTTTGTATTTACTTCCGATGCAATTTCTGTGTTTCATGGTCAATAAGATGGTCCAAGGGATACAGCAAACCTGAAGTGAAGCATCGGAATCTATAGCTAGTGTCACAGGAATGATTCAAAACATAGACAGTCGGAAGAGTCAATGTTCTGGTGCTTAAGTCGGCATTGTGCCTTTTGTATTTAATTCCGATGCAGTTTCTGTGCTTCATCGTCAATAAGAAGGTACAAGGGATACAGTACACCTGAAGTGAAGCGTCGGAATCTAAAACTAGTGTCACAGGAATGTTTCAAATCATAGACAGTAGGAAGAGTCACTGTTCTTGTACTTAAGTCTGCATTGTGCCTTTTGTATTTCATTCCGATGCAATTTCAGTGTTTCATCGTCAATAAGAGGGTCCAAGGGATACAGTAAACCTGGAGTGAAACATCGGAATCTATAACTAGTGTCACAGGAATGGTTCAAAACGTAGACAGTAAGAAGAGTCAGTCTTCTTGTACTTAAGTCGGCATTATGCATTTTGTATTTAATTCCGATGCAATTTCTGTGTTTCATCGTCAATAAGAAGGTCCAAGGGATACAGTAAACATGAAGTGAAGCATCGGAATCTATAACTAGTGTCACACTAATGGTTCAAAACACAGACAGTAACAAGAGTCAGTCTTCTTGTACTTAAGACGGCATTGTGCCTTTTGTATTTAATTCCGATGCAGTTTCTGTGTTTCATCGTCAATAAGAAGGTCAGAGGGGTACAGTAAACCTGAAGTGAAGCATCGGAATCTATAGCTAGTGGCCCAGGAATGGTTCAAAACATTGACAGTAAGAAGAGTTAGTCTTCGTGTACTTAAGTCGAATTTGTGCCTTTTCTATTTAATTCCGATGCAATTTCTGTGATTCATCGTCAATAAGAAGGTCAGAGGGATACAAGAAACCTGAAGTGAGGCATCGGAATATATCACTAGTAACACAGGAATGGTTCAAATCAAAGTCAGCAAGAAGAGTCAGTCTTCTTGTCCTTAAGTCGGCATTGTGCCTTTTGTATTTAATTCCGGTGCAATTTCTGTGTTTCATTGTCAATATGAGGGTCAGAGGGATACACTGAACCTGAAGTGAAGCATCGTAATCTATAACTAGTGTCACAGGAATGGTTCAAAGCATAGTCAGTAAGAAGAGTCAGTCTTCTTGTCCTTAAGTCGGCATTGTGCCTTTTGTATTTAATTGCGATGCAATTTCTGTGTTTCATCGTCAATAAGAAGGTACAAGGGATACAGTAAACCTGAAGTGAAGCGTCGGAGTCTATAACTAGTGTCACAGGAATGTTTCAAAACTTAGACAGTAGGAAGAGTCACTGTTCTTGTACTTAAGTCGGCATTGTGCCTTTTGTATTTAATTCCGATGCAATTTCTGTGTTTCATCGTCAATAAGAAGGTCCAAGGGATACAGTAAACCTGAAGTGAAGCGTCGGAATCTACAACTAGTGTCACAGGATTGGTTCAAACATAGTCAGTAAGAAGAGTCAGTCTTCTTGTACTTCTGTCGGTATTGTGCCTTTCGTATTTAATTCCGATGCAATTTCTGTGTTTCACCGTCAATTAGAAGGTCAGAGGGATACAGTAAACCTGAAGGGAAGCATCGGAATCTGTAACTAGCGTCACAGGAATGGTTCAAACGTAGACAGTAAGAAGAGTCAGTCTTCTTGTACTTAAGTCGGCATTGTGCCTTTTCTATTTAATTCCGATGCAATTTCTGTGTTTCGTCGTCAATAAGAAGGTCCAAGGGATACAGTAAACCTGGAGTGAAGCATCGGAATCTATAACTAGTGTCACTGGAATGGTTCATAACATAGACAGAAAGAAGAGTCAGTCTTCTTGTAGTTGAGTCGGCATTGTGCCTTTCGTATTTAATTCCGATGCAATTTCTGTGTTTCACCGTCAATAAGAAGGCCAGAGGGATACAGTAAACCTGCAGTGAAGCATCGGAATCTGTAACTAGTGTCACAGGAATGGTTCAAACATAGACAGTAAGAAGAGTCAGTCTTCCTGTACTTAAGTCGGCATTGTGCTTTTGTATTTAATTCCGATGGAATTTCTGTGTTTCATCGTCTATAAGAAGGTCCAAGGGATACAGTAAACTTGGAGTGAAGCACCGGAATCTATAACTAGAATCACAGTAAAGATTAAAACATAGACAGTAAGAAGAGTCAGTCTCCTTGTACTTAAGTCGGCATTGTGCCATTTGCATTTAATTCCGATGCAATTTCTGTGTTTCATTGTCAATAAGAATGTCCAAGGGATACAGTAAACCTGAAGTGAAGCATCGGAATCTATAACTAGTGTCACAGAAATGGTTTAAATCATAGTCAGTAAGATGAGTCAGTCTTCTTGTAGTTATGTCGGCATTGTGCTTTCGTATTTAATTCCGATGCAATTTCTGTGTTTCACCGTCAATAAGAAGGTCAGAGGGATACAGCAAACCTGAAGTGAAGCATCGGAATCTATAACTAGTCTCACAGGAATGGTTCAGACGTAGACAATAAGAAGAGTCAGTTTTTTTGTACTTAAGTCGGCATTGTGCATTTTGTATTTATTTCCGTTGCTATTTCTGTTTCATCGTCAATAAGAAGGTCAGAGGTATACATTAAACCTGAAATGAAGCATCGGACTCTATAACTAGTGTCACAGAAATGGTTCAAAACGTAGACAGTAGGAAGAGTCAGTCTTCTTATACTAAAGTCGGCATTGTGCCTTTTGAATTTAATTCCGATGCAATTTCTGTGTTTCATCGTCAATAAGAAGGTCCAAGGGAAACAGTAAACCTGAAGTGAAGCATCGGAATCTATAACTAGTGTCACAGGAATGGTCAAAACATAGACAGTACGAAGAGATAGTCTTCTTGTACTTATGTCGGCATTGTGGCTTTTGTATTTAATTCCGATGCAATGTCTGTGTTTCATCGTCAAAAAGAAGGTCAGAGGGATATAGTAAACCTGAAGTGATGCATCGGAATCTATAACTAGTGTCACAGGAATGTTTCAAAACATAGTCAGTAAGAAGAGTCAGTCTTCTTGTCCTTAAGTCGGCATTGTGCCTTTTGGATTTAATTCCGATGCAATTTCTGTGTTTCATCGGGAATAAGGTCAGAGGGATACACTAAACCTGAAGTGATGCATCGGAAACTATAACTAGTGTCACAGGAATGGTGCAAAACATAGACTGTAGGAAGAGTCAGTCTTCTTGTACTTAAGTCGGCATTGTGCCTTTTGTATTAAATTCCGATGCAATTTCTGTGTTTCATCGTCAATAAGAAGGTCAGAGGGATACAGTAAACCTGAAGTAAAGCATCGGAATCCAAAAGTAGTGTCACAGGAATGGTTCAAAACATAGACAGTAGGAAGAGCTAGTCTTCTTGTACGTAAGTCGGCATTTTGCCTTTTGTATTTAATTCCGATGCAATTTCTGTGTTTCATCGTCAATAAGAAGGTCCAAGGTATACAGTAAACCTGAAGTGAAGCATCGGAATCTATAACTAGTGTCACAGGAATGGTTTAAAACATAGTCAGTAAGAAGAGTCAGTCTTCTTGTACTTAAGTCGGCTTTGTGCATTTTCTATTTAATTCCGATGCATTTTCTGTGTTTCATTGTCAATAAGAATGTCCAAGGGATATAGTAACCCTGGACTGAAGCATCGGAATCTATAACTAGTGTCACAGGAATGGTTCAAAACATAGACAGTAAGAAGAGTCAGTCTTCTTGTACTTAAGTCGAAATTGTGGCTTTTCTATTTAATTCGGATGCAATTTCTGTGATTCATCGTCAACAAGAAGGTCAGAGGGATACAATAAACCTGAAGGGAGGCATCGGAGTATATCACTAGTAACACAGGAATGGTTCAAATCAAAGTCAGCAAGAAGAGTCAGTCTTCTTGTCCTTAAGTCGGCATTGTGCCTTTTGTAATTAATTCCGGTGCAATTTCTGTGCTTCAGCGTCAATAAGAAGGTCCAAGGGATACAGTAAACCTGGAGGGAAGAATCGGAATCTATAACTAGTGTCACAGGAATGGTTCAAACATAGACAGTAAGAAGAGTCAGTCTTCGTGTACTTAAGCCGGGATTTTGCATTTTGTATTTACTTCCGATGCAATTTCTGTGTTTCATGGTCAATAAGAAGGTCCAAGGGATACAGCAAACCTGAAGTGAAGCATCGTAATCTATAGCTAGTGTCACAGGAATGATTCAAAACATAGACAGTTGGAAGAGTCAATGTTCTGGTACTTAAGTCGGCATTGTGCCTTTTGTATTTAATTCCGATGCAGTTTCTGTGCTTCATCGTCAATAAGAAGGTACAAGGGATACAGTAAACCTGGAGTGTAGCATCGGAATCTATAACTAGTGGCCCAGGAATGGTTCAAAACATTGACAGTAAGAAGAGTCAGTCTTCTTGTACTTAAGTCGGCATTGTGCATTTCGTATTTAATTCCGATTCAATTTCCGTCCTTCATCGTCAACAAGAATGTCCAAGTAATACAGTAAACCTGAAATGAAGCATCGGAATCTATAACTAGTGTCACAGGAATGGTTCAAATAATTGTCAATAAGAAGAGTCGGTCTTCATGTACTTAAGACGGCATTGTGCCTTTTGTATATAATTCCGATGCAATTTCAGTGTTTCATCGTCAATAAGAAGTTACAAGGGATACAGTAAACCTGAAGTGAACCGTCGGAATCTAAAACTAGTGTCACAGTAATGTTTCAAATCATAGACAGTGGGAAGAGTCACTGTTCTTGTACTTAAGTCGGCATTGTGCCTTTTGTATTTAATTCCGATGCAATTTCTGTGTTTCATCGTCAATAAGAAGGTCCAAGGGATAATGTAAACCTGAAGTGAGGCATCGGAATCTACAACTAGTGTCACAGGATTGGTTCAAAACATAGACAGTAAGAAGAGACAGTCTTCTTGTACTTAAGTCGGCATTGTGCCTTTTCTATTTAATTCCGATGCATTCTCTGTGTTTCATCGTCAATACGAAGGTCAGAGGGATACAGTAAACCTGAAGTGAAGCATCGGAATCTATAACTAGTGTCACAGGAATGGTTAAAACTTAGTCAGTAAGAAGAGTCAGTCTTCTTGTACTTAAGTCGGCATTGTGCCCTTCATATTTAATTCTGATGCAATTTCTGTGTTTCACCGTCAATAAGAAGGTCAGAGGGATACAGTTAACCTGAAGTGAAGCATCGGAATCTATAACTAGTCTCACAGGAATGGTTCAGACGTAGACAATAAGAAGAGTCAGTTTTTTTGTACTTAAGTCGGCATTGTGCATTTTGTATTTATTTCCGTTGCTATTTCTGTTTCATCGTCAATAAGAAGGTCAGAGGTATACATTAAACCTGAAATGAAGCATCGGACTCTATAACTAGTGTCACAGAAATGGTTCAAAACGTAGACAGTAGGAAGAGTCAGTCTTCTTATATTAAGTCGGCATTGTGCCTTTTGAATTTAATTCCGATGCAATTTCTGTGTTTCATCGTCAATAAGAAGGTCCAAGGGAAACAGTAAACCTGAAGTGAAGCATCGGAATCTATAACTAGTGTCACAGGAATGGTCAAAACATAGACAGTACGAAGAGATAGTCTTCTTGTACTTATGTCGGCATTGTGGCTTTTGTATTTAATTCCGATGCAATGTCTGTGTTTCATCGTCAAAAAGAAGGTCAGAGGGATATAGTAAACCTGAAGTGATGCATCGGAATCTATAACTAGTGTCACAGGAATGTTTCAAAACATAGTCAGTAAGAAGAGTCAGTCTTCTTGTCCTTAAGTCGGCATTGTGCCTTTTGGATTTAATTCCGATGCAATTTCTGTGTTTCATCGGGAATAAGGTCAGAGGGATACACTAAACCTGAAGTGATGCATCGGAAACTATAACTAGTGTCACAGGAATGGTGCAAAACATAGACTGTAGGAAGAGTCAGTCTTCTTGTACTTAAGTCGGCATTGTGCCTTTTGTATTAAATTCCGATGCAATTTCTGTGTTTCATCGTCAATAAGAAGGTCAGAGGGATACAGTAAACCTGAAGTAAAGCATCGGAATCCAAAAGTAGTGTCACAGGAATGGTTCAAAACATAGACAGTAGGAAGAGCTAGTCTTCTTGTACGTAAGTCGGCATTTTGCCTTTTGTATTTAATTCCGATGCAATTTCTGTGTTTCATCGTCAATAAGAAGGTCCAAGGTATACAGTAAACCTGAAGTGAAGCATCGGAATCTATAACTAGTGTCACAGGAATGGTTTAAAACATAGTCAGTAAGAAGAGTCAGTCTTCTTGTACTTAAGTCGGCTTTGTGCATTTTCTATTTAATTCCGATGCATTTTCTGTGTTTCATTGTCAATAAGAATGTCCAAGGGATATAGTAACCCTGGACTGAAGCATCGGAATCTATAACTAGTGTCACAGGAATGGTTCAAAACATAGACAGTAAGAAGAGTCAGTCTTCTTGTACTTAAGTCGAAATTGTGGCTTTTCTATTTAATTCGGATGCAATTTCTGTGATTCATCGTCAACAAGAAGGTCAGAGGGATACAATAAACCTGAAGGGAGGCATCGGAGTATATCACTAGTAACACAGGAATGGTTCAAATCAAAGTCAGCAAGAAGAGTCAGTCTTCTTGTCCTTAAGTCGGCATTGTGCCTTTTGTAATTAATTCCGGTGCAATTTCTGTGCTTCAGCGTCAATAAGAAGGTCCAAGGGATACAGTAAACCTGGAGGGAAGAATCGGAATCTATAACTAGTGTCACAGGAATGGTTCAAACATAGACAGTAAGAAGAGTCAGTCTTCGTGTACTTAAGCCGGGATTTTGCATTTTGTATTTACTTCCGATGCAATTTCTGTGTTTCATGGTCAATAAGAAGGTCCAAGGGATACAGCAAACCTGAAGTGAAGCATCGTAATCTATAGCTAGTGTCACAGGAATGATTCAAAACATAGACAGTTGGAAGAGTCAATGTTCTGGTACTTAAGTCGGCATTGTGCCTTTTGTATTTAATTCCGATGCAGTTTCTGTGCTTCATCGTCAATAAGAAGGTACAAGGGATACAGTAAACCTGGAGTGTAGCATCGGAATCTATAACTAGTGGCCCAGGAATGGTTCAAAACATTGACAGTAAGAAGAGTCAGTCTTCTTGTACTTAAGTCGGCATTGTGCATTTCGTATTTAATTCCGATTCAATTTCCGTCCTTCATCGTCAATAAGAATGTCCAAGTAATACAGTAAACCTGAAATGAAGCATCGGAATCTATAACTAGTGTCACAGGAATGGTTCAAATAATTGTCAATAAGAAGAGTCGGTCTTCATGTACTTAAGACGGCATTGTGCCTTTTGTATATAATTCCGATGCAATTTCAGTGTTTCATCGTCAATAAGAAGTTACAAGGGATACAGTAAACCTGAAGTGAACCGTCGGAATCTAAAACTAGTGTCACAGTAATGTTTCAAATCATAGACAGTGGGAAGAGTCACTGTTCTTGTACTTAAGTCGGCATTGTGCCTTTTGTATTTAATTCCGATGCAATTTCTGTGTTTCATCGTCAATAAGAAGGTCCAAGGGATAATGTAAACCTGAAGTGAGGCATCGGAATCTACAACTAGTGTCACAGGATTGGTTCAAAACATAGACAGTAAGAAGAGACAGTCTTCTTGTGCTTAAGTCGGCATTGTGCCTTTTCTATTTAATTCCGATGCATTCTCTGTGTTTCATCGTCAATACGAAGGTCAGAGGGATACAGTAAACCTGAAGTGAAGCATCGGAATCTATAACTAGTGTCACAGGAATGGTTAAAACTTAGTCAGTAAGAAGAGTCAGTCTTCTTGTACTTAAGTCGGCATTGTGCCCTTCATATTTAATTCTGATGCAATTTCTGTGTTTCACCGTCAATAAGAAGGTCAGAGGGATACAGTTAACCTGAAGTGAAGCATCGGAATCTATAACTAGTGTCACAGGAATGGTTCAAACGTAGACAGTCTTCTTGTACATAAGTCGGCATTGTGCCTTTTGTATTTAATTCCGATGCAATTTCTGTGTTTCACCGACAATATGAAGGTCAAAGGGATACAGTAAACCTGAAGTGAAGCATCGGAATCTATAACTAGTGACACAGGAATGGTTCAAACAAGACAGTAAGAAGAGTAAGTCTTCTTGTACTTAAGTCGGCATTGTGCCTTTTGTATTTAGTTCCGATGCAATTTCTGTGTTTCATCGTCAATAAGAATGTCCAAGGGATACAGTAAACCTGAAGTGAAGCATCGGAATCTATAACTAGTGTCACAGGAATGGCTCAAATAATTGTCAATAAGAAGAGTCGGTCTTCATGTACTTAAGACAGCATTGTGCCTTTTGTATTTAATTCCGATGCAATTTCTGTGTTTCATCGTCAATAAGAAGGTACAAGTGATACAGAAAACCTGAAGTGAAGCGTCGGAATCTAAAACTAGTGTCACAGGAATGTTTCAAATCATAGACAGTAGGAAGAGTCACTGTTCTTGTACTTAAGTCGGCCTTGTGCCTTTTGTATTTGATTCTGATGCAATTTGTGTGTTTCATCGTCAATAAGAAGGTAGAAGGGATACAGTAAACCTGGAGTGAAACATCGGAATCTATACCTAGTGTCACAGGAACGGTTCAAAACATAGACAGTAAGAAGAGTCAGTCTTCTTGTACTTAAGTCGGCACTATGCCTTTTGCATTTAATTCCGATGCAATTTCTGTGTTTCATCTTCAATAAGAAGGTCCAAGGGATACAGTAAACCTCAAGTGAAGCATCGGAATCTATAAGTAGTGTCACAGGAATGGTTCAAAACATCGTCAGTAGGAAGAGTCGGTCTTCATGTACTTAAGTCGGCATTGTGCCTTTTCTATTTATTTCCGATGCAATTTCTGTGTTTCATCGTCAATAAGAAGGTCAAAGGGATACAGTAAACCTGAAGTGAAGCATCGGAATCTATAACTAGTGACACAGGAATGGTTCAAAACATAGACAGTAGGAAGAGTCAATGTTCTGGTACTTAAGTCGGCATTGTGCCTTTTGTATTTAATTCCGATGCAGTTTCTGTGCTTCATCGTCAATAAGAAGGTCCAAGGGATACAGTAAACCTGAAGTGAAGCATCGGAATCTATAACTAGTGTCACACTAATGGTTCAAAACAAAGTCAGTATATAGAGTCAGTCTTCTTGTCCTTAAGTCGGCATTGTGCCTTTTGTTTTTAATTCCGATGCAATTTCTGTGTTTCATCGTCAATAAGAAGGTCCAAATGATACAGTAAACCTGGAGTGTAGCATCGGAATCTATAACTAGTGTCCCAGGAATGGTTCCAAACATAGACAGTAAGAAGAGTCAGTCTTCGTGTACTTATGTCGGCATTGTGCCTTTCGTATTTAATTCCGATTCAATTTTTGTGCTTCATCCTCAATAAGAATGTCCAAGGGATACAGTGAACCTGAAGTGAAACATCGGAATCTATAACTAGTGTCACAGGAATGGTTCAAATAATTGTCAATAAGAAGAGTCGGTCTTCATGTACTTAAGACGGCATTGTGCCTTTTGTATTTTGTTTCCGATGCAATTTCTGTGTTTCATCGTCAATAAGAAGGTACAAGGGATACAGTAAACCTGAGGTGAAACGTCGGAATCTAAAACTAGTGTCACAGGAATGTTTCAAATCATAGACAGTTGGAAGAGTCACTGTTCTTGTACTTAAGTCGGCATTGTGCTTTTTGTATTTAATTCCGATGGAATTTCTGTGTTTCATCGTCAATAAGAAGGTCCAAGGGATACAGTAAACCTGAAGTGAAGCATCGGAATCTACAACTAGTGTCACAGGATAGGTTCAAAACATAGACAGTAAGAAGAGTCAGTTTTCTTGTACTTAAGACGGCATTGTGCCTTTTGTATTTAATTCCGATGCAATTTCAGTGTTTCATCGTCAATAAGAAGGTACAAGGGATACAGTAAACCTGAAGTGAAGCGTCGGAATCTATAACTAGTGTCACAAGAATGGTTTAAAACTTAGTCAGTAAGAAGAGTCAGTCTTCTTGTACTTAAATCGGCATTGTGCCCTTCATATTTAATTCCGATGCAATTTGTGTGTTTCACCGTCAATAAGAAGGTCAGAGGGATACAGTAAACCTGAAGTGAAGCATCGGAATCTATAACTAGTGTCACAGGAATGGTCAAAACATAGACAGTACGAAGAGTCACTCTTCTTGTACTTATGTCGGCAGTATGGCTTTTGTATTTAATTCCGATGCAATGTCTGTGTTTCATCGTCAAAAAGAAGGTCAGAGGGATATAGTAAACCTGAAGTGATGCATCGGAATCTATAACTAGTGTCACAGGAATGTTTCAAAACATAGTCAGTAAGAAGAGTCAGTCTTCTTGTCCTTAAGTCGGCATTGTGCCTTTTGGATTTAATTCCGATGCAATTTCTGTGTTTCATCGGGAATAAGGTCAGAGGGATACACTAAACCTGAAGTGATGCATCGGAATCTATAACTAGTGTCACAGGAATGGTGCAAAACATAGACTGTAGGAAGAGTCAGTCTTCTTGTACTTAAGTCGGCATTGTGCCTTTTGTATTAAATTCCGATGCAATTTCTGTGTTTCATCGTCAATAAGAAGGTCAGAGGGATACAGTAAACCTGAAGTAAAGCATCGGAATCCAAAAGTAGTGTCACAGGAATGGTTCAAAACATAGACAGTAGGAAGAGCTAGTCTTCTTGTACGTAAGTCGGCATTTTGCCTTTTGTATTTAATTCCGATGCAATTTCTGTGTTTCATCGTCAATAAGAAGGTCCAAGGTATACAGTAAACCTGAAGTGAAGCATCGGAATCTATAACTAGTGTCACAGGAATGGTTTAAAACATAGTCAGTAAGAAGAGTCAGTCTTCTTGTACTTAAGTCGGCTTTGTGCATTTTCTATTTAATTCCGATGCATTTTCTGTGTTTCATTGTCAATAAGAATGTCCAAGGGATATAGTAACCCTGGACTGAAGCATCGGAATCTATAACTAGTGTCACAGGAATGGTTCAAAACATAGACAGTAAGAAGAGTCAGTCTTCTTGTACTTAAGTCGAAATTGTGGCTTTTCTATTTAATTCGGATGCAATTTCTGTGATTCATCGTCAACAAGAAGGTCAGAGGGATACAATAAACCTGAAGGGAGGCATCGGAATATATCACTAGTAACACAGGAATGGTTCAAATCAAAGTCAGCAAGAAGAGTCAGTCTTCTTGTCCTTAAGTCGGCATTGTGCCTTTTGTAATTAATTCCGGTGCAATTTCTGTGCTTCAGCGTCAATAAGAAGGTCCAAGGGATACAGTAAACCTGGAGGGAAGAATCGGAATCTATAACTAGTGTCACAGGAATGGTTCAAACATAGACAGTAAGAAGAGTCAGTCTTCGTGTACTTAAGCCGGGATTTTGCATTTTGTATTTACTTCCGATGCAATTTCTGTGTTTCATGGTCAATAAGAAGGTCCAAGGGATACAGCAAACCTGAAGTGAAGCATCGTAATCTATAGCTAGTGTCACAGGAATGATTCAAAACATAGACAGTTGGAAGAGTCAATGTTCTGGTACTTAAGTCGGCATTGTGCCTTTTGTATTTAATTCCGATGCAGTTTCTGTGCTTCATCGTCAATAAGAAGGTACAAGGGATACAGTAAACCTGGAGTGTAGCATCGGAATCTATAACTAGTGGCCCAGGAATGGTTCAAAACATTGACAGTAAGAAGAGTCAGTCTTCTTGTACTTAAGTCGGCATTGTGCATTTCGTATTTAATTCCGATTCAATTTCCGTCCTTCATCGTCAATAAGAATGTCCAAGTAATACAGTAAACCTGAAATGAAGCATCGGAATCTATAACTAGTGTCACAGGAATGGTTCAAATAATTGTCAATAAGAAGAGTCGGTCTTCATGTACTTAAGACGGCATTGTGCCTTTTGTATATAATTCCGATGCAATTTCAGTGTTTCATCGTCAATAAGAAGTTACAAGGGATACAGTAAACCTGAAGTGAACCGTCGGAATCTAAAACTAGTGTCACAGTAATGTTTCAAATCATAGACAGTGGGAAGAGTCACTGTTCTTGTACTTAAGTCGGCATTGTGCCTTTTGTATTTAATTCCGATGCAATTTCTGTGTTTCATCGTCAATAAGAAGGTCCAAGGGATAATGTAAACCTGAAGTGAGGCATCGGAATCTACAACTAGTGTCACAGGATTGGTTCAAAACATAGACAGTAAGAAGAGACAGTCTTCTTGTACTTAAGTCGGCATTGTGCCTTTTCTATTTAATTCCGATGCATTCTCTGTGTTTCATCGTCAATACGAAGGTCAGAGGGATACAGTAAACCTGAAGTGAAGCATCGGAATCTATAACTAGTGTCACAGGAATGGTTAAAACTTAGTCAGTAAGAAGAGTCAGTCTTCTTGTACTTAAGTCGGCATTGTGCCCTTCATATTTAATTCTGATGCAATTTCTGTGTTTCACCGTCAATAAGAAGGTCAGAGGGATACAGTTAACCTGAAGTGAAGCATCGGAATCTATAACTAGTGTCACAGGAATGGTTCAAACGTAGACAGTCTTCTTGTACATAAGTCGGCATTGTGCCTTTTGTATTTAATTCCGATGCAATTTCTGTGTTTCACCGTCAATATGAAGGTCAAAGGGATACAGTAAACCTGAAGTGAAGCATCGGAATCTATAACTAGTGACACAGGAATGGTTCAAACAAGACAGTAAGAAGAGTAAGTCTTCTTGTACTTAAGTCGGCATTGTGCCTTTTGTATTTAGTTCCGATGCAATTTCTGTGTTTCATCGTCAATAAGAATGTCCAAGGGATACAGTAAACCTGAAGTGAAGCATCGGAATCTATAACTAGTGTCACAGGAATGGCTCAAATAATTGTCAATAAGAAGAGTCGGTCTTCATGTACTTAAGACAGCATTGTGCCTTTTGTATTTAATTCCGATGCAATTTCTGTGTTTCATCGTCAATAAGAAGGTACAAGTGATACAGAAAACCTGAAGTGAAGCGTCGGAATCTAAAACTAGTGTCACAGGAATGTTTCAAATCATAGACAGTAGGAAGAGTCACTGTTCTTGTACTTAAGTCGGCCTTGTGCCTTTTGTATTTGATTCTGATGCAATTTGTGTGTTTCATCGTCAATAAGAAGGTAGAAGGGATACAGTAAACCTGGAGTGAAACATCGGAATCTATACCTAGTGTCACAGGAACGGTTCAAAACATAGACAGTAAGAAGAGTCAGTCTTCTTGTACTTAAGTCGGCACTATGCCTTTTGTATTTAATTCCGATGCAATTTCTGTGTTTCATCTTCAATAAGAAGGTCCAAGGGATACAGTAAACCTCAAGTGAAGCATCGGAATCTATAAGTAGTGTCACAGGAATGGTTCAAAACATCGTCAGTAGGAAGAGTCGGTCTTCATGTACTTAAGTCGGCATTGTGCCTTTTCTATTTATTTCCGATGCAATTTCTGTGTTTCATCGTCAATAAGAAGGTCAAAGGGATACAGTAAACCTGAAGTGAAGCATCGGAATCTATAACTAGTGACACAGGAATGGTTCAAAACATAGACAGTAGGAAGAGTCAATGTTCTGGTACTTAAGTCGGCATTGTGCCTTTTGTATTTAATTCCGATGCAGTTTCTGTGCTTCATCGTCAATAAGAAGGTCCAAGGGGTACAGTAAACCTGAAGTGAAGCATCGGAATCTATAACTAGTGTCACACTAATGGTTCAAAACAAAGTCAGTATATAGAGTCAGTCTTCTTGTCCTTAAGTCGGCATTGTGCCTTTTGTTTTTAATTCCGATGCAATTTCTGTGTTTCATCGTCAATAAGAAGGTCCAAATGATACAGTAAACCTGGAGTGTAGCATCGGAATCTATAACTAGTGTCCCAGGAATGGTTCCAAACATAGACAGTAAGAAGAGTCAGTCTTCGTGTACTTATGTCGGCATTGTGCCTTTCGTATTTAATTCCGATTCAATTTTTGTGCTTCATCCTCAATAAGAATGTCCAAGGGATACAGTGAACCTGAAGTGAAACATCGGAATCTATAACTAGTGTCACAGGAATGGTTCAAATAATTGTCAATAAGAAGAGTCGGTCTTCATGTACTTAAGACGGCATTGTGCCTTTTGTATTTTGTTTCCGATGCAATTTCTGTGTTTCATCGTCAATAAGAAGGTACAAGGGATACAGTAAACCTGAGGTGAAACGTCGGAATCTAAAACTAGTGTCACAGGAATGTTTCAAATCATAGACAGTTGGAAGAGTCACTGTTCTTGTACTTAAGTCGGCATTGTGCTTTTTGTATTTAATTCCGATGGAATTTCTGTGTTTCATCGTCAATAAGAAGGTCCAAGGGATACAGTAAACCTGAAGTGAAGCATCGGAATCTACAACTAGTGTCACAGGATAGGTTCAAAACATAGACAGTAAGAAGAGTCGGTCTTCATGTACTTAAGACAGCATTGTGCCCTTCATATTTAATTCCGATGCAATTTGTGTGTTTCACCGTCAATAAGAAGGTCAGAGGGATACAGTAAACCTGAAGTGAAGCATCGGAATCCATAACTAGTGTCACAGGAATGGTCAAAACATAGACAGTACGAAGAGTCACTCTTCTTGTACTTATGTCGGCATTGTGGCTTTTGTATTTAATTCCGATGCAATTTCTGTGTTTCATCGTCAAAAAGAAGGTAAGAGGGATACAGTAAACCTGAAGTGAAGCATCGGAATCTATAACTAGTATCACAGGAATGTTTCAAAACATAGTCAGTAAGAAGAGTCAGTCTTCTTGTCCTTAAGTCGGCATTGTGCCTTTTGTATTTAATTCCTATGCAATTTCTGTGTTTCATCGGCAATAAGTTCAGAGGGATAGAGTAAACCTCAAGTGAAGCATCGGAATCCAAAACTAGTGTCACAGGAATGGTTCAAAGCATAGACAGTGGGAAGAGTCAGTCCTCTTGTACGTAAGACGGCATTGTGCCTTTTGGATTTTATTCCGATGCAATTTCTGTGTTTGATCGTCAATAAGAAGGTCCAAGGTATACTGTAATTCTGAGGTGAAGCATCGGAATCTATGACTAGTGTCACAGGAATGGTTCAAACACAGTCAGTAAGAGGAGTCAGTCTACTTGTACTTAAGTCGGCATTGTGCCTTTTCAATTTAATTCCGATGAAATTTCTGTGTTTCATCGTCAATAAGAAGGTCCAAGGGATACAGTAAACCTGGAGTGAAGCATCGGTATCTATAACTAGTTTCACAGGAATGGTTCAAAACATAGGCAGTAAGAAGAGTCAGTCTTCTTGTTACTTAAGTCGCAATTGTGCCTTTTCTATTTAATTCCGGTGCCATTTCTGTGATTCATCGTCAATAAGAAGGTCAGAGGGATACAATATACCTGAAGTGAAGCATCGGAATCTATAACTAGTGTCACAGGAATGGTTCAAAGCAAAGTCAGTAAGAAGAGTCAGTCTTCTTGTCCTTAAGTCGGCATTGTGCCTTTTGTATTTAATTCCGATGCAATTTCTGTGTTTCATCGTCAAAAAGAAGGTAAGAGGGATACAGTAAACCTGGAGTGAAGCATCGGAATCTATAACTAGTGTCACAGGAATGGTTCAAAACATAGACAGTAAGCAGAGTCAGTCTTCGTGTACTTAAGCCGGAATTTTGCCTTTTGTATTTAATTCCGATGCAATTTCTGTGTTTCATCGTCAATAAGAAGGTCCAAGGGATACAGCAAACCTGAAGTGAAGCATCGGAATATATAACTTGTGTCACAGGAATGGTTCAAAACATAGTCAGTAAGAAGAGTCAGTCTTCTTGTACTTAAGTCGGCATTGTGGCTTTTCAACTTCATTCCGATGCAATTTCTGTGTTTCATCGTCAATAACAAGGTCCAAGGGATACAGTAAACCTTTAGTGAAGCATCGGAATCTATAACTAGTGTCAATGGAATGGTTCAAATCATAGACAGTAAGAAGAGTCAGTCTTCTTGTACTTAAGTCGGCATTGTGCCTTTTGTATTTAACTCCGATGCCATTTCAGTGTTTCATCGGCAATAAGAAACTCAGAGGGATACAGTAAACCTGAAGTGAAGCATCGGAATCTATAGCTAGTGTCACAGGTATGGTTCAAAACATAGTCAGTAAGAAGAGTGAGTCTTCTTGTCCTTAAGTAGGCATTGTGCCTTTTGTATTTAATTCCGATGCAATTTCTGTGTTTCATCGTCAATTAGAAGGTCCAAGGGATACAGTAAGCTAGGAGTGAAGCATCGGAATCTATAATTAGTGTCACAGGAATGGTTCAAAACATAGACAGTAAGAAGAGTCAGACTTCTTGTACTTAAGTCGGCATTATGCCTTTTGTATTTAATTCCGATGCAATTTCTGTGTTTCATCGTCAATAAGAAGGTCCAAATGATATGGTAAACCTGGAGTGTAGCATCGGAATCTATAACTAGTGTCCCATGAATGGTTCAAAGCATAGACAGTAAGAAGAGTCAGTCATCGTGTACTTAAGTCGGCATTGTGCCCTTCGAATTTAATTCCGATGCATTTTCTGCGCTTCACCGTCAATAAGAGGGTCAGAGGGATACAGTTCACCTGAAGTGATGCATCGGAATCTATAACTAGTGTCACAGGAATGGTTCAAACATAGACAGTAAGAAGAGTCAGTCTTCTTGTTCTTAAGTCGGCATTGAGCTTTTGTAATTAATTCCGATGCAATATCTGTGTTTCATCGTCAATAAGAAGGTCAGAGGGATACAGTAAACCGGAAGTCAAGCATCGGAATCTGTAGCTAGTGTCACAGGAATGGTGCAAATCATTGTGAATAAGAAGAGTCGGTCTTCATGTACTTAAGTCGGCATTGTGCCTTTTGTATTTAATTCCGATGCAATATCTGTGTTTCATCGTCAATAAGAACGTACAAGGGATACGGTAAACCTGAAGTGAAGCATCGGAATCTATAACTAGTGTCATAGGATTGGTTCAAAACATAGACAGTAAGAAGAGTCAATCTTCTTGCACGTAAGTCGGCATTGTGCCTTTTCTATTTATATCCGATGCAATTTCTGTGTTTCATCGTCAATAAGAAGGTCCAAGGGATACAGTAAACCCGAAGTGAAGCATCGGAATCTACAACTAGTGTCATAGGATTGGTTCAAAACATAGACAGTAAGAAGAGTCAATCTTCTTGTACGTAAGTCGGCATTGTGCCTTTTCTATTTATATCCGATGCAATTTCTGTGTTTCATCGTCAATAAGAAGGTCAGAGGGATACAGTAAACCTGAAGCGAAGCATTGGAATCTGTAACTAATGTCACAGGAATGGTTCAAACAGAGTCAGTAAGAAGAGTCAGTCTACTTGTACTTAATTCGCAATGTGCCTTTTGTGTTTAATTCCGATGCAATTTCTGTGTTTCATCGACAATAAGAAGGTCCAAGGGGTACAGTAAAATTGGAGTGAAGCATCGGAATCTATAACTAGAGTCACAGTAATGGTTCAAAACATAGGCAGTAAGAAAAGTCAGTCTTCTTGTACTTAAGTCGGCATTGTGCTTTTTGTATTTAATTCCGATGCAATTTCTGTGTTTCATCGTCAATAAGAAGGTCCATGGGGTTCAGTAAACCTGAAGTGAAGCATCGGAATCTATAACTAGTGTCACTGGATTGGTTCAAAAATAGACAGTAAGAAGAGTCAGTCTTCTTGTACTTAAGTCGGCATTGTGCCTTATGTATTTAATTCCGATGCAATTTCTGTGATTCATCGTCAATAAGAAGGTTCCAGGGGTACAGTAAAATTGGAGTGAAGCATCGGAATCTATAACTAGAGTCACAGTAATGGTTCAAAACATAGGCAGTAAGAAAAGTCAGTCTTCTTGTACTTAAGTCGGCATTGTGCCTTTTGTATTTAATTCCGATGCAATTTCTGTGTTTCATCGTCAATAAGAAGGTCCATGGGGTTCAGTAAACCTGAAGTGAAGCATCGGAATCTATAACTAGTGTCATTGGATTGGTTCAAAAATAGACAGTAAGAAGAGTCAGTCTACTTGTACTTAAGTCGGCATTGTGCCTTTTGTATTTAATTCAGATGCAATTTCTGTGTTTCATCGTCAATAAGAAGGTCCAAATGATACGGTAAACCTGGAGTGTAGCATCGGAATCTATAACTAGTGTCTCAGGAATGGTTCAAAACATAGACAGTAAGAAGAGTCAGTCCTCGTGTACTTAAGTCGGCATTGTGCCTTTCGTATTTAATTCCGATGCAATTTCTGTGTTTCACCGTCAATAAGAAGGTCAGAGGGATACTGTAAACCTGAAGTGAGGCATCGGAATCTATAACTAGTGTCAAAGGAATGGTTCAAACATAGACAGTAAGAAGAGTCAGTCTTCTTGTACTTAAGTCTGCATTGAGCCTTTTGTATTTAATTCCGATGCAATATCTGTGTTTCATCGTCAATAAGAAGGTCAGAGGGATACAGCAAACCGGAAGTGAAGCATCGGAATCTGTAACTAGTGTCACAGGAATGGTGCAAATCATTGTCAATAAGAAGAGTCGGTCTTGATGTACTTAAGTCGGCATTGTGCCTTTTATATTTAATTCCGATGCAATTTCTGTGTTTCATCGTTAATAAGAACGTACAAGGGATACAGTAAACCGAAGTGAAGCATCGGAATCTATAACTAGTGTCACAGGAATGGTTCAAAACATAGACAGTAGGAAGAATCAGTGTTCTTGTACTTATGTCGGCATTGTGCATTTTGTATTTAATTCCGATGCAATTTCTGTGTTTCATCGTCAATAAGAAGGTCCATGGGGTTCAGTAAACCTGAAGTGATGCATCGGAATCTATAACTGGTGCCACTGGATTGGTTCAAAATATAGACAGTAAGAAGAGTCAGTCTTCTTGTACTTAAGTCGGCATTGTGCCATATGTATTTAATCCCGATGCAATTTATGTGATTCATCGTCAATAAGAAGGCCCCAGGGATACAGTAAACCCGAAGTGAAGCATCGGAATCTATAACTAGTGTCACAGGAATGGTTCAAAGCATAGTCAGTAAGAAGAGTCAGTCTTCTTCTCCTTATGTCGGCATTGTGACTGTTGTATTTAATTCCGGTGCAATTTCTGTGTTTCATTGTCAATAAGAAGGTCCAAGGGATACAGTAAACCTGGAGTGAAGCATCGGAATCTATAACTAGTGTCACAGGAATGGTTCAAATTATAGTCAGTAAGAAGAGTCAGTCTTCTTGTACTTAAGTCGGCATTGTGCCTTTTCTATCTAATTCCAATGGAATATCTGTGTTTTATCGTCAATAACAAGGTCCAATTGATACAGTAAACCTGGAGTGAAGCTCCGGAATCTATAACTAGTGTCAATGGAATGGTTCAAATCATAGACAGTAACAAGAGTCAGTCTTCTTGAACTTAAGTCGGCATTGTGCCTTTTGTATTTTACTCCGATGCCATTTCTGTGTTTCATCGTCAATAGGAAAGTCAGAGGGATACAGTAAACCTGAAGTGAAGCATCGGAATCTATAGCTAGTGTCACAGGACTGGTTCAAAACATAGTCAGTAAGGAGAGTCAGCCTTCTTGTCCTTTAGTCGGCATTGTGCCTTAAGTATTTAATTCCGATGCAATTTCTGTGTTTCTTCGTCAATAAGTAGGTCCAAGGGATACAGTAAACCTGGAGTGAAGCATCGGAATCTATAACTAGTGTCACAGGAATGGTTCAAAACATAGACAGTAAGAAGAGTCAGTGTTCGTGTACTTAAGTCGGCATTGTGCCTTTTGTATTTAATTCCGATGTAATTTCTGTGTTTCATCGTCAATAAGAAGGTCCAACGGATACAGTAAACCTGGAGTGGAGCATCCGAATCTATAGCTAGTGTCACAGGAATGGTTCGAAACATAGAAAGTAAGATGAGTCAGTGTTCGTGTACCTAAGTTGGCATTTTGCCTTTTGTATTTAATTCCGATGCAATTTCTGTGTTTCATCGTCAATAAGAAGGTCCAAGGGATACAGTAAACCTGAAGTGAAGCATCGGAGTCCTTAACTAGTGTCACAGGAATGGTTCAAAACATAGTCAGTAAGAAGAGTCAGTCTTCTTGTACTTAAGTCGGCATTGTGCATTTGTATTTAATTCCGATGCAATTTCTTTGTTTCATCGTCAATAAGAATGTCCAAGGGATGCAGTAAACCTGAAGTGAAGCATCGGAATCTATAACTAGTGTCACGGGAATGGTTGAAATCATTGTCAATAAGAAGAGTCGGTCTTCATGTACTTGAGTCGGCTTCGTGCCCTTTGTATTTAATTCGAATGCAATTTCCGTGTTTCATCGTCAATACGAAGGTACAAGGGATACAGTAAACATGAAGTGAAGCATCGGAACCTATAACTAATGTCACAGGAATGGTTCAAACCATAGACAGTAGGAAGAGTCAGTGTTCTTGTACTTAACTCGGCATTGTGCCTTTTGTATTTAATTCCGATGCAATTTCTGTGTTTCATCGTCAATAAGAAGGTCTAAGGGATACAGTAAACCTGAAGTGAAGCATCGGAATCTATAACTAGTGTCACTGGAATGGTTCAAAATATAGACAGTTAGAAGTGTGAGTCTTCTTGTACTTAAGTCGGCATTGTGCCTTTTGTATTTAATCCCGATGCAATTTCTGTGATTCATCGTCAATAAGAATGTCCAAGGGATACAGTAAACCTGAAGTGAAGCATCGGACTCTATAACTAGTGTCACAGAAATGGTCCAAACATAGACAGTCGGAAGAGTGAGTCTTCTTTTCCTTAAGTCGGCATTGTGCCCTTTGTATTTAAATACGATGCAATTTCTGTGTCTCATCGTCAATAAGAAGGTCCAAGGGAAACAGTAAACCTGAAGTGAAGCATCGGAATCTATAACTAGTGTCGCCGGAATGTTTCAAAACATAGACAGTACGAAGAGACAGTCTTCTTGTACTTAAGTCGGCATTGGGCCATTTGTATTTAATTCTATTTAATTCCGATGCAATTTCTGTGTTTCATCGTCAATAAGAAGGTCCAAGAGACACAGTAAACCTGGAGTGATGCATCGGAATCTATAACAATTGTCACAGGAATGGTTCAATTCATAGACAGTAAGATGAGTCAGTCTTAGTGTACTTTAATCGGCATTTTGCCTTTAGTATTTAATGCCGATGCAATTTCTCTGTTTCATCGTCAATAAGATGGTCCAATGGATAGAGGAAACCTGAAGTGAAGCATCGGAATCTATAACTAGTGTCACAGGAATGGTTCAAATCATAGTCAGTAAGAAGAGTCAGTCTTCTTGAACTTAAGTCGGCATTGTGCCTTTTCTATTGAATTCCGATGCAATTTCTGTGTTTCATCGTGAATAACAAGGTCCAAGGGATACAGTAAACCTGGAGTGGTGCATCGGAATCTATAACTAGTGTCCATGGAATGGTTCAAAACATAGACAGTAAGAAGAGTCAGTCTTCTTGTACTTATGTCGGCATTGTGCCTTTTGTATTTAACTCCGATGCCTTTTCTATGTTTCATCGTCTATAAGAAAGTCAGAGGGATACAGTAAACCTGAAGTGAGGCATCGAAATTTATACCTAGTGTCACAGGAATGGTTCAAAACATAGTCAGTAAGAAGAGTCAGTCTTCTTGTCCTTAAGTCGGCATTGTGCCTTTTATATTTAATTTCGATGCAATTTCTGTGTTTCATCGTCAATAAGATGGTCCAATGGATACAGTAACCCTGGAGTAAAGCATCGGAATCTATAACTAGTGTCACAGGAATGGTTCAAAACATAGACAGTAAGAAGAGTCAGTCTTCTTGTACGTAAGTCGGCATTGTGCCTTTTGTATTTAATTCCGATGCAACTTCTGTGTTTCATCGTCAATAAGAAGGTCCAAGCGATACAGTAAACCTGAAGTGAAGCAACGGAATCTATAACTAGTGTCACACTAATGGTTCAAAACACAGTCAGTAAGAAGAGTCAGTCTTCTTGTACATAAGTCGGCATTGTGCCTTTTCTATTTAATTCCGATGCAATTTCTGTGTTTCATCGTCAATAAGAAGGTCAGAGGGATACAGTAAACCTGAAGTGAAGCATCGGAATCTATAACTAGTGTCACTGGAATGGTTCAAAATATAGACAGTTAGAAGTGTGAGTCATCTTGTACTTAAGTCGGCATTGTGCCTTTTGTATTTAATTCCGATGCAATTTCTGTGATTCATCGTCAATAAGAATGTCCAAGGGATACAGTAAACCTGAAGTGATGCATCGGACTCTATAACTAGTGTCACAGAAATGGTTCAAACCATAGACAGTCGGAAAAGTGAGTCTTCTTTTCCTTAAGTCGGCATTGTGCCCTTTGTATTTAAATACGATGCAATTTCTGTGTTTCATCATCAATAAGAAGATCCAACGGATACAGTAAACCTGGAGTGGAGCATCGGAATCTATAGCTAGTGTCACAGGAATGGTTCGAAACATAGAAAGTAAGAAGAGTCAGTGTTCGTGTACAGAAGTCGGCATTTTGCCTTTTGTATTTAATTCCGATGCAATTTCTGTGTTTCATCGTCAATAAGGAGGTCCAAGGGATACAGTAAACCTGAAGTGAAGCATCGGAGTCCTTAACTAGTGTCACAGGAATGGTTCAAATCATAGTCAGTAAGAAGGTCAGTCTTCTTGTACTTAAGTCGGCATTGTGCATTTGTATTTAATTCCGATGCAATTTCTTTGTTTCATCGTCAATAAGAATGTCCAAGGCATACAGTAAACCTGAAGTGAAGCATCGGAATCTATAACTAGTGTCACAGGAATGGTTGAAATCATTGTCAATAAGAAGAGTCGGTCTTCATGTACTTGAGTCGGCTTCGTGCCATTTGTATTTAATTCGGATGCAATTTCTGTGTTTCATCGTCAATAAGAAGGTACAAGGGATACAGTAAACATGAAGTGAAGCATCGGAACCTATAACTAATGTCACAGGAATGGTTCAAACCATAGACAGTAGGAAGAGTCAGTGTTCTTGTACTTAACTCGGCATTGTGCCTTTTGTATTTAATTCCGATGCAATTTCTGTGTTTCATCGTCAATAAGAAGGTCCAAGGGATACAGTAAACCTGAAGTGAAGCATCGGAATCTACAACTAGTGTCACAGGATTGGTTCAAAACATAGACAGTAAGAAGAGTCAGTCTTCTTGTACATAAGTCGGCATTGTGCCGTTTCTATTTAATTCCGATGCAATTTCGGTGTTTCATCGTCAATAAGAAGGTCAGAGGGATACAGTAAACCTGAAGTGAAGCATCGGAATCTATAACTAGTGTCACTGGAATGGTTCAAAATATAGACAGTTAGAAGTGTGAGTCTTCTTGTACTTAAGTCGGCATTGTGCCTTTTGTATTTAATCCCGATGCAATTTCTGTGATTCATCGTCAATAAGAATCTCCAAGGGATACAGTAAACCTGAAGTGAAGCATCGGACTCTATAACTAGTGTCACAGAAATGGTTCAAAACATAGACAGTCGGATGAGTGAGTCTTCTTTTCCTTAAGTCGGCATTGTGCCCTTTGTATTTAAATACGATGCAATTTCTGTGTCTCATCGTCAATAAGAAGGTCCAAGGGAAACAGTAAACCTGAAGTGAAGTATCGGAATCTATAACTAGTGTCGCCGGAATGTTTCAAATCATAGACAGTACGAAGAGACAGTCTTCTTGTACTTAAGTCGGCATTGGGCCATTTGTATTTAATTCCGATGCAATTTCTGTGTTTCATCGTCAATAAGAAGGTCCTTGAGACACAGTAAACCTGGAGTGATGCATCGGAATCTATAACTAGTGTCACAGGAATGGTTCAATTCATAGACAGTAAGATGAGTCAGTCTTCGTGTACTTAAGTCGGCATTTTGCCTTTAGTATTTAATGCCGATGCAATTTCTCTGTTTCATCGTCAATAAGAAGGTCCAAGGGATACAGGAAACCTGAAGTGAAGCATCGGAATCTATAACTAGTGTCACAGCAATGGTTCAAAACATAGTCAGTAAGAAGAGTCAGTCTTCTTGAACTTAAGTCGGCATTGTGCCTTTTCTATTTAATTCCGATGCAATTTCTGTGTTTCATCGTGAATAACAAGGACCAAGGGATACAGTAAACCTGGAGTGGTGCATCGGAATCTGTAACTAGTGTCCATGGAATGGTTCAAAACATAGACAGTAAGAAGAGTCAGTCTTCTTGTACTTATGTCGGCATTGTGCCTTTTGTATTTAACTCCGATGCCTTTTCTGTGTTTCATCGTCTATAAGAAAGTCAGAGGGATACAGTAAACGTGAAGTGAAGCATCGAAATTTATACCTAGTGTCACAGGAATGGTTCAAAACATAGTCAGTAAGAAGAAACAGTCTTCTTGTCCTTAAGTCGGCATTGTGCCTTTCATATTTAATTTCGATGCAATTTCTGTGTTTCATCGTCAATAAGATGGTCCAAGGGATACAGTAAACCTGAAGTGAAGCATCGGAATCTATAACTAGTGTCACACTAATGGTTCAAAACAAAGTCATAAGAAGAGTCAGTCTTCTTGTACATAAGTCGGCATTGTGCCTTTTGTATTTAACTCCGATGCCTTTTCTGTGTTTCATCGTCTATAAGAAAGTCAGAGGGATACAGTAAACGTGAAGTGAAGCATCGAAATTTATACCTAGTGTCACAGGAATGGGTCAAAACATAGTCAGTAAGAAGAGTCAGTCTTCTTGTACTTAAGTCGGCATCGTGCCTTATGTATTTAATTCCGATGCAATTTCTGTGATTCATTGTCAATAAGAAGGTCCCAGGGATACAGTAAACCTGAAGTGAAGCATCGGAATCTATAACTAGTGTCACAGGAGTGGTTCAAAACATAGTCAGTAGGATGAGTCAGTCTTCTTGTCCTTAAGTCGGCATTGTGACTGTTGTATTTAATTCCGATGCAATTTCTGTGTTTCATCGGCAATAAGGTCAGAGGGATAAAGTACACCTGAAGTGAAGCATCGGAATCTATAACTAGTGTCACACTAATGGTTCAAAACAAAGTCAGTAAGAAGAGTCAGTCTTCTTGTCCTTAAGTCGGCATTGTGCCTTTTATATTTAATTCAGATGCAATTTCTATATTTCATCGTCAATAAGAAGGTCCAAGGGATACAGTAAACCTGAAGTGAAGCATCGGAATCTACAACTAGTGTCATAGGATTGGTTCAAAACATAGACAGTAAGAAGAGTCAATCTTCTTGTACGTAAGTCGGCATTGTGCCTTTTCTATTTATATCCGATGCAATTTCTGTGTTTCATCGTCAATAAGAAGGTCAGAGGGATACAGTAAACCTGAAGTGAAGCATCGGAATCTATAACTAATGTCACAGGAATGGTTCAAACATAGTCAGTAAGAAGAGTCAGTCTACTTGTAATTAATTCGGCAATGTGCATTTGTATTTAATTCCGATGCAATTTCTGTGTTTCATCGTCAATAAGAAGGTCCAAGGGATACAGTAAACCTGGAGTGAAGCATCGGAATCTATAACTAGAGTCACAGTAATGGTTCTATACATAGGCAGTGAGAAAAGTCAGTCTTCTTGTACTGAAGTCGGCATAGTGACTTTTGTATTTAATTCCGATGCAATTTCTGTGTTTCATCGTCAATAAGAAGGTCCATGGGGTTCAGTAAACCTGAAGTGAAGCATCGGAATCTATAACTAGTATCACTGGATTGGTTCAAAGATAGACAGTAAGAAGAGTCAGTCTTCTTGTACTTAAGTCGGCATTGTGCCTTTTGTATATAATTCAGATGCAATTTCTGTGTTTCATCGTCAATAAGAAGGTCCAAACGATACGGTAAACCTGGAGTGTAGCATCGGAATCTATAACTAGTGTCTCAGGAATTGTTCAAAACATAGACAGTAAGAAGAGTCAGTCCTCGTGTACTTAAGTCGGCATATTGCCTTTCGTATTTAATTCCGATGCAATTTCTGTGTTTCACCGTCAATAAGAAGGTCAGAGGGATACAGTAAACCTGAAGTGAGGCATCGGAATCTATAACTAGTGTCAAAGGAATGGTTCAAACATAGACAGTAAGAAGAGTCAGTCTTCTTGTACTTAAGTCTGCATTGAGCCTTTTGTATTTAATTCCGATGCAATATCTGTGTTTCATCGTCAAAAAGAAGGTCAGAGGGATACAGCAAACCGGAAGTGAAGCATCGGAATCTGTAACTAGTGTCACAGGAATGGTGCAAATCATTGTCAATAAGAAGAGTCGGTCTTGATGTACTTAAGTCGGAATTGTGCCTTTTATATTTAATTCCAATGCAATTTCTGTGTTTCATCGTTATTAAGAACGTACAAGGGATACAGTAAACCGAAGTGAAGCATCGGAATCTATAACTAGTGTCACAGGAATGGTTCAAAACATAGACAGTACGAAGAATCAGTGTTCTTGTACTTATGTCGGCATTGTGCCTTTTGTATTTAATTCCGATGCAATTTCTGTGTTTCATCGTCAATAAGAAGGTCCATGGGGTTCAGTAAACCTGAAGTGATGCATCGGAATCTATAACTGGTGCCACTGGATTGGTTCAAAATATAGACAGTAAGAAGAGTCAGTCTTCTTGTACTTAAGTCGGCATTGTGCCATATGTATTTAATCCCGATGCAATTTCTGTGATTCATCGTCAATAAGAAGGCCCCAGGGATACAGTAAACCCGAAGTGAAGCATCGGAATCTATAACTAGTGTCACAGGAATGGTTCAAAACATAGTCAGTAAGAAGAGTCAGTCTTCTTCTCCTTATGTCGGCATTGTGGCTGTTGTATTTAATTCCGGTGCAATTTCTGTGTTTCATTGTCAATAAGAAGGTCCAAGGGATTCAGTAAACCTGGAGTGAAGCATCGGAATCGATAACTAGTGTCACAGGAATGGTTAAAATTATAGTCAGTAAGAAGAGTCAGTCTTCTTGTACTTAAGTCGTCATTGTGCCTTTTCTATTTAATTCCAATGGAATATCTGTGTTTTATCGTCCATAACAAGGTCCAATTGATACAGTAAACCTGGAGTGAAGCTCCGGAATCTATAACTAGTGTCAATGGAATGGTTCAAATCATAGACAGTAACAAGAGTCAGTCTTCTTGAACTTAAGTCGGCATTGTGCCTTTTGTATTTTACTCCGATGCCATTTCTGTGTTTCATCGTCAATAGGAAAGTCAGAGGGATACAGTAAACCTGAAGTGAAGCATCGGAATCTATAGCTAGTGTCACAGGACTGGTTCAAAACATAGTCAGTAAGGAGAGTCAGCCTTCTTGTCCTTTAGTCGGCATTGTGCCTTTTGTATTTAATTCCGATGCAATTTCTGTGTTTCTTCGTCAATAAGTAGGTCCAAGGGATACAGTAAACCTGGAGTGAAGCATCGGAATCTATAACTAGTGTCACAGGAATGGTTCAAAACATAGACAGTAAGAAGAGTCAGTGTTCTTGTACTTAAGTCGGCATTGTGCCTTTTGTATTTAATTCCGATGTAATTTCTGTGTTTCATCGTCAATAAGAAGGTCCAACGGATACAGTAAACCTGGAGTGAAGCATCGGAATCTATAGCTAGTGTCACAGGAATGGTTCGAAACATAGAAAGTAAGAAGAGTCAGTGTTCGTGTACCTAAGTCGGCATTTTGCCTTTTGTATTTAATTCCGATGCAATTTCTGTGTTTCATCGTCAATAAGAAGGTCCAAGGGATACAGTAAACCTGAAGTGAAGCATCGGAGTCCTTAACTAGTGTCACAGGAATGGTTCAAAACATAGTCAGTAAGAAGAGTCAGTCTTCTTGTACTTAAGTCGGCATTGTGCATTTGTATTTAATTCCGATGCAATTTCTTTGTTTCATCGTCAATAAGAATGTCCAAGGGATGCAGTAAACCTGAAGTGAAGCATCGGAATCTATAACTAGTGTCACAGGAATGGTTGAAATCATTGTCAATAAGAAGAGTCGGTCTTCATGTACTTGAGTCGGCTTCGTGCCATTTGTATTTAATTCGGATGCAATTTCCGTGTTTCATCGTCAATACGAAGGTACAAGGGATACAGTAAACATGAAGTGAAGCATCGGAACCTATAACTAATGTCACAGGAATGGTTCAAACCATAGACAGTAGGAAGAGTCAGTGTTCTTGTACTTAACTCGGCATTGTGCCTTTTGTATTTAATTCCGATGCAATTTCTGTGTTTCATCGTCAATAAGAAGGTCTAAGGGATACAGTAAACCTGAAGTGAAGCATCGGAATCTACAACTACTGTCACAGGATTGGTTCAAAACATAGACAGTAAGAAGAGTCAGTCTTCTTGTACATAAGTCGGCATTGTGCCGTTTCTATTTAATTCCGATGCAATTTCTGTGTTTCATCGTCATTAAGAAGGTCAGAGGGATACAGTAAACCTGAAGTGAAGCATCGGAATCTATAACTAGTGTCACTGGAATGGTTCCAAATATAGACAGTTAGAAGTGTGAGTCTTCTTGTACTTAAGTCGGCATTGTGCCTTTTTTATTTAATTCCGATGCAATTTCTGTGATTCATCGTCAATAAGAATGTCCAAGGGATACAGTAAACCTGAAGTGAAGCATCGGACTCTATAACTAGTGTCACAGAAATGGTTTAAAACATAGACAGTCGGAAGAGTGAGTCTTCTTTTCCTTAAGTCGGCATTGTGCCCTTTGTATTTAAATACGATGCAATTTCTGTGTCTCATCGTCAATAAGAAGGTCCAAGGGAAACAGTAAACCTGAAGTGAAGCATCGGAATCTATAACTAGTGTCGCCGGAATGTTTCAAATCATAGACAGTACGAAGAGACAGTCTTCTTGTACTTAAGTCGGCATTGGGCCATTTGTATTTAATTCTATTTAATTCCGATGCAATTTCTGTGTTTCATCGTCAATAAGAAGGTCCAAGAGACACAGTAAACCTGGAGTGATGCATCGGAATCTATAACTATTGTCACAGGAATGGTTCAATTCATAGACAGTAAGATGAGTCAGTCTTTGTGTACTTTAGTCGGCATTTGGCCTTTAGTATTTAATGCCGATGCAATTTCTCTGTTTCATCGTCAATAAGAAGGTCCAAGGGACACAGGAAACCTGAAGTGATGCATCGGAATCTATAACTAGTGTCACAGGAATGGTTCAAAACATAGTCAGTAAGAAGAGTCAGTCTTCTTGAACTTAAGTCGGCATTGTGCCTTTTCTATTTAATTCCGATGCAATTTCTGTGTTTCATCGTGAATAACAAGGTCCAAGGGATACAGTAAACCTGGAGTGGTGCATCGGAATCTATAACTAGTGTCCATGGAATGGTTCAAAACATAGACAGTAAGAAGAGTCAGTCTTCTTGTACTTATGTCGGCATTGTGCCTTTTGTATTTAACTCCGATGCCTTTTCTGTGTTTCATCGTCTATAAGAAAGTCAGAGGGATACAGTAAACCTGAAGTGAAGCATCGAAATTTATACCTAGTGTCACAGGAATGGTTCAAAACATAGTCAGTAAGAAGAGTCAGTCCTCTTGTCCTTAAGTCGGCATTGTGCCTTTTATATTTAATTTCGATGCAATTTCTGTGTTTCATCGTCAATAAGATGGTCCAAGGGATACAGTAAACCTGGAGTAAAGCATCGGAATCTATAACTAGTGTCACAGGAATGGTTCAAAACATAGACAGTAAGAAGAGTCAGTCTTCTTGTACGTAAGTCGGCATTGTGCCTTTTGTATTTAATTCCGATGCAATTTCTGTGTTTCATCGTCAATAAGAAGGTCCAAGCGATACAGTAAACCTGAAGTGAAGCAACGGAATCTATAACTAGTGTCACACTAATGGTTCAAAACAAAGTCAGTAAGAAGAGTCAGTCTTCTTGTACATAAGTCGGCATTGTGCCTTTTCTATTTAATTCCGATGCAATTTCTGTGTTTCATCGTCAATAAGAAGGTCAGAGGGATACAGTACACCTGAAGTGAAGCATCGGAATCTATAACTAGTGTCACTGGAATGGTTCAAAATATAGACAGTTAGAAGTGTGAGTCCTCTTGTACTTAAGTCGGCATTGTGCCTTTTGTATTTAATTCCGATGCAATTTCTGTGATTCATCGTCAATTACAATGTCCAAGGGATACAGTAAACCTGAAGTGATGCATCGGACTCTATAACTAGTGTCACAGAAACGGTTCAAAACATAGACAGTCGGAAGAGTGAGTCTTCTTTTCCTTAAGTCGGCATTGTGCCCGTTGTATTTAAATACGATGCAATTTCTGTGTTTCATCATCAATAAGAAGGTCCAACGGATACAGTAAACCTGAAGTGGAGCATCGGAATCTATAGCTAGTGTCACAGGAATGGTTCGAAACATAGAAAGTAAGAAGAGTCAGTGTTCGTGTACAGAAGTCGGCATTTTGCCTTTTGTATTTAATTCCGATGCAATTTCTGTGTTTCATCGTCAATAAGGAGGTCCAAGGGATACAGTAAACCTGAAGTGAAGCATCGGAGTCCTTAACTAGTGTCACATTAATGGTTCAAATCATAGTCAGTAAGAAGAGTCAGTCTTCTTGTACTTAAGTCGGCATTGTGCATTTGTATTTAATTCCGATGCAATTTCTTTGTTTCATCGTCAATAAGAATGTCCAAGGGATACAGTAAACCTGAAGTGAAGCATCGGAATCTATAACTAGTGTCACAGGAATGGTTGAAATCATTGTCAATAAGAAGAGTCGGTCTTCATGTACTTGAGTCGGCTTCGTGCCAATTGTATTTAATTCGGATGCAATTTCTGTGTTTCATCGTCAATAAGAAGGTACAAGGGATACAGTAAACATGAAGTGAAGCATCGGAACCTATAACTAATGTCACAGGAATGGTTCAAACCATAGACAGTAGGAAGAGTCAGTGTTCTTGTACTTAACTCGGCATTGTGCCTTTTGTATTTAATTCCGATGCAATTTCTGTGTTTCATCGTCAATATGAAGGTCCAAGGGATACAGTAAACCTGAAGTGAAGCATCGGAATCTACAACTAGTGTCACAGGATTGGTTCAAAACATAGACAGTAAGAAGAGTCAGTCTTCTTGTACATAAGTCGGCATTGTGTCGTTTCTATTTAATTCCGATGCAATTTCTGTGTTTCATCGTCAATAAGAAGGTCAGAGGGATACAGTAAACCTGAAGTGAAGCATCGGAATCTATAACTAGTGTCACTGGAATGGTTCAAAATATAGACAGTTAGAAGTGTGAGTTTTCTTGTACTTAAGTCGGCATTGTGCCTTTTGTATTTAATCCCGATGCAATTTCTGTGATTCATCGTCAATAAGAATCTCCAAGGGATACAGTAAACCTGAAGTGAAGCATCGGACTCTATAACTAGTGTCACAGAAATGGTTCAAAACATAGACAGTCGGAAGAGTGAGTCTTCTTTTCCTTAAGTCGGCATTGTGCCCTTTGTATTTAAATACGATGCAATTTCTGTGTCTCATCGTCAATAAGAAGGTCCAAGGGAAACAGTAAACCTGAAGTGAAGCATCGGAATCTATAACTAGTGTCGCCGGAATGTTTCAAAACATAGACAGTACGAAGAGACAGTCTTCTTGTACTTAAGTCGGCATTGGGCCATTTGTATTTAATTCCGATGCAATATCTGTGTTTCATCGTCAATAAGAAGGTCCTTGAGACACAGTAAACCTGGAGTGATGCATCGGAATCTATAACTAGTGTCACAGGAATGGTTCAATTCATAGACAGTAAGATGAGTCAGTCTTCGTGTACTTAAGTCGGCATTTTGCCTTTAGTATTTAATGCCGATGCAATTTCTCTGTTTCATCGTCAATAAGAAGGTCCAAGGGATACAGGAAACCTGAAGTGAAGCATCGGAATCTATAACTAGTGTCACAGCAATGGTTCAAAACATAGTCAGTAAGAAGAGTCAGTCTTCTTGAACTTAAGTCGGCATTGTGCCTTTTCTATTTAATTCCGATGCAATTTCTGTGTTTCATCGTGAATAACAAGGTCCAAGGGATACAGTAAACCTGGAGTGGTGCATCGGAATCTGTAACTAGTGTCCATGGAATGGTTCAAAACATAGACTGTAAGAAGAGTCAGTCTTCTTGTACTTATGTCGGCATTGTGCCTTTTGTATTTAACTCCGATGCCTTTTCTGTGTTTCATCGTCTATAAGAAAGTCAGAGGGATACAGTAAACGTGAAGTGAACCATCGAAATTTATACCTAGTGTCACAGGAATGGTTCAAGACATAGTCAGTAAGAAGAGTCAGTCTTCTTGTCCTTAAGTCGGCATTGTGCCTTTTATATTTAATTTCGATGCAATTTCTGTGTTTCATCGTCAATAAGATCGTCCAAGGGATACAGTAAACCTGGAGTAAAGCATCGGAATCTATAACTAGTGTCACAGGAATGGTTCAAAACATAGACAGTAAGAAGAGTCAGTCTTCTTGTACGTAAGTCGGCATTGTGCCTTTTGTATTTAATTCCGATGCAATTTCTGTGTTTCATCGTCAATAAGAAGGTCCAAGCGATACAGAAAACCTGAAGTGAAGCATCGGAATCTATAACTAGTGTCACACTAATGGTTCAAAACAAAGTCATAAGAAGAGTCAGTCTTCTTGTACATAAGTGGCATTGTGCCTTTTGTATTTAACTCCGATGCCTTTTCTGTGTTTCATCGTCTATAAGAAAGTCAGAGGGATACAGTAAACGTGAAGTGAAGCATCGAAATTTATACCTAGTGTCACAGGAATGGTTCAAAACATAGTCAGTAAGAAGAGTCAGTCTTCTTGTACTTAAGTCGGCATCGTGCCTTATGTATTTAATTCCGATGCAATTTCTGTGATTCATCGTCAATACGAAGGTCCCAGGGATAAAGTAAACCTGAAGTGAAGCATCGGAATCTATAACTAGTGTCACAGGAGTGGTTCAAAGCATAGTCAGTAAGATGAGTCAGTCTTCTTGTCCTTAAGTCGGCATTGTGACTGTTGTATTTAATTCCGATGCAATTTCTGTGTTTCATCGGCAATAAGGTCAGAGGGATGAAGTACACCTGAAGTGAAGCATCGGAATCTATAACTAGTGTCACACTAATGGTTCAAAAGAAAGTCAGTAAGAAGAGTCAGTCTTCTTGTCCTTAAGTCGGCATTGTGCCTTTTGTATTTAATTCAGATGCAATTTCTGTGTTTCATCGTCAATAAGAAGGTCCAAGGGATACAGTAAACCTGGAGTGAAGCATCGGAATCTATAACTAGAGTCACAGTAATGGTTCAAAACATAGGCAGTGAGAAAGTCAGTCTTCTTGTACTGAAGTCGGCATAGTGCCTTTTGTATTTAATTCCGATGCAATTTCTGTGTTTCATCGTCAATAAGAAGGTCCATGGGGTTCAGTAAACCTGAAGTGAAGCATCGGAATCTATAACTAGTGTCACTGGATTGGTTCAAAAGATAGACAGTAAGAAGAGTCAGTCTTCTTGTACTTAAGTCGGCATTGTGCCTTTTGTATTTAATTCAGATGCAATTTCTGTGTTTCATCGTCAATAAGAAGGTCAGAGGGATACAGTAAACCTGAAGTGACGCATCGGAATCTATAACTAGTGTCACTGGAATGGTTCAAAATATAGACAGTTAGAAGTGTGAGTCTTCTTTTCCTTAAGCCGGCATTTTGCCCTTTGTATTTAAATACGATGCAATTTCTGTGTTTCATCATCAATAAGAAGGTCCAACGGATACAGTAAACCTGGAGTGGAGCATCGGAATCTATAGCTAGTGTCACAGGAATGGTTCGAAACATAGAAAGTAAGAAGAGTCAGTGTTCGTGTACAGAAGTCGGCATTATGCCTTTTGTATTTAATTCCGATGCAATTTCTGTGTTTCATCGTCAATAAGGAGGTCCAAGGGATACAGTAAACCTGATGTGAAGCATCGGAGTCCTTAACTAGTGTCACAGGAATGGTTCAAATCATAGTCAGTAAGAAGAGTCAGTCTTCTTGTACTTAAGTCGGCATTGTGCATTTGTATTTAATTCCGATGCAATTTCTTTGTTTCATCGTCAATAAGAATGTCCAAGGGATACAGTAAACCTGAAGTGAAGCATCGGAATCTATAACTAGTGTCACAGGAATGGTTGAAATCATTTGCAATAAGAAGAGTCGGTCTTCATGTACTTGAGTCGGCTTCGTGCCTTTTGTATTTAATTCGGATGCAATTTCTGTGTTTCATCGTCAATAAGAAGGTACAAGGGATACAGTAAACATGGAGTGGAGCATCGGAACCTATAAACTAATGTCACAGGAATGGTTCAAACCATAGACAGTAGGAAGAGTCAGTGTTCTTGTACTTAACTCGGCATTGTGCCTTTAGTATTTAATTCCGATGCAATTTCTGTGTTTCATCGTCAATAAGAAGGTCCAAGGGATACAGTAAACCTGAAGTGAAGCATCGGAATCTACAACTAGTGTCACAGGATTGGTTCAAAACATAGACAGTAAGAAGAGTCAGTCTTCTTGTACATAAGTCGGCATTGTGCCGTTTCTATTTAATTCCGATGCAATTTCTGTGTTTCATCGTCAATAAGAAGGTCAGAGGGATACAGTTAACCTGAAGTGAAGCATCGGAATCTATAACTAGTGTCACTGGAATGGTTCAAAATATAGACAGTTAGAAGTGTGAGTCTTCTTGTACTTAAGTCGGCATTGTGCCTTTTGTATTTAATCCCGATGCAATTTCTGTGATTCATCGTCAATAAGAATCTCCAAGGGATACAGTAAACCTGAAGTGAAGCATCGGACTCTATAACTAGTGTCACAGAAATGGTTCAAAACATAGACAGTCGGAAGAGTGAGTCTTCTTTTCCTTAAGTCGGCATTGTGCCCTTTGTATTTAAATACGATGCAATAATCTGTGTCTCATCGTCAATAAGAAGGTCCAAGGGAAACAGTAAACCTGAAGTGTAGCATCGGAATCTATAACTAGTGTCGCCGGAATGTTTCAAAGCATAGACAGTACGAAGAGACAGTCTTCTTGTACTTAAGTCGGCATTGGGCCATTTGTATTTAATTCCGATGCAATTTCTGTGTTTCATCGTCAATAAGAAGGTCCAAGAGACACAGTAAACCTGGAGTGATGCATCGGAATCTATAACTAGTGTCACAGGAATGGTTCAATTCATAGACGGTAAGATGAGTCAGTCTTCGTGTACTTAAGTCGGCATTTTGCCTTTAGTATTTAATGCCGATGCAATCTCTCTGTTTCATCGTCAATAAGAAGGTCCAAGGCATACAGGGAACCTGAAATGAAGCATCGGAATCTATAACTAGTGTCACAGCAATGGTTCAAAACATAGTCAGTAAGAAGAGTCAGTCTTCTTGAACTTAAGTCGGCATTGTGCCTTTTCTATTTAATTCCGATGCAATATCTGTGTTTCATCATGAATAACAAGGTCCAAGGGATACAGTAAACCTGGAGTGGTGCATTGGAATCTATAACTAGTGTCCATGGAATGGTTCAAAACATAGACAGTAAGAAGAGTCAGTCTTCTTGTACTTATGTCGGCATTGTGTGTTTTGTATTTAACTCCGATGCCTTTTCTGTGTTTCATCGTCTATAAGAAAGTCAGAGGGATACAGTAAACGTGAAGTGAAGCATCGAAATTTATACCTAGTGTCACAGGAATGGTTCAAAACATAGTCAGTAAGAAGAGTCAGTCTTCTTGTCCTTAAGTCGGCATTTTGCCTTTTATATTTAATTTCGATGCAATTTCTGTGTTTCATCGTCAATAAGATGGTCAAGGGATACAGTAAACCTGGAGTAAAGCATCGGAATCTATAACTAGTGTCACAGGAATGGTTCAAAACATAGACAGTAAGAAGAGTCAGTCTTCTTGTACGTAAGTCGGCATTGTGCCTTTTGTATTTAAATTCCGATGCAATTTCTGTGTTTCATCGTCAATAAGAAGGTCCAAGCGATACAGTAAACCTGAAGTGAAGCATCGGAATTTATAACTAGTGTCACACTAATGGTTCAAAAACAAAGTCATAGGAAGAGTCAGTCTTCTTGTACATAAGTCGGCATTGTGCCTCTTCTATTTAATTCCGATGCAATTTCTGTGTTTCATCGTCAATAAGAAGGTCAGAGGGATACAGTAAAAATGAAGTGAAGCATCGGAATCTATAACTAGTGTCACTGGAATGGTTCAAAATATAGACAGTTAGAAGTGTGAGTCTTCTTGTACTTAAGTCGGCATTGTGCCTTTTGTATTTAATTCCGATGCAATTTCTGTGATTCATCGTCAATAAGAATGTCCAAGGGATACAGTAAACCTGAAGTGATGCATCAGACTCTATAACTAGTGTCACAGAAATGGTTCAAAACATAGACAGTCGGAAGAGTGAGTCTTCTTTTCCTTAAGTCGGCATTGTGCCCTTTGTATTTAAATACGATGCAATTTCTGCGTTTCATCGTGAATAAGGAGGTCCAAAGGATACAGTAAAACCTGAAGTGAAGCATCGGAGTCCTTAACTAGTGTCACAGGAATGGTTCAAATCATAGTCAGTAAGAAGAGTCAGTCTTCTTGTACTTATGTCGGCATTGTGCATTTGTATTTAATTCCGATGCAATTTCTTTGTTTCATCGTCAATAAGAATGTCCAAGGGATACAGTAAACCTGAAGTGAAGCATCGGAATCTATAACTAGTGTCACAGGAATGGTTGAAATCATTGTCAATAAGAAGAGTCGGTCTTCATGTACTTGAGTCGGCTTCGTGCCATTTGTATTTAATTCGGATGCAATTTCTGTGTTTCATCGTCAATATGAAGGTACAAGGGATACAGTAAACATGAAGTGAAGCATCGGAACCTATAACTAATGTCACAGGAATGGTTCAAACCATAGACAGTAAGAAGAGTCAGTGTTCTTGTACTTAACTCGGCATTGTGCCTTTTGTATTTAATTCCGATGCAATTTCTGTGTTTCATCGTCAATAAGAAGGTCCAAGGGATACAGTAAACCTGAAGTGAAGCATCGGACTCTATAACTAGTGTCACAGAAATGGTGCAAAACATAGACAGTCGGAAGAGTGAGTCTTCTTTTCCTTAAGTCGGCATTGGTGCCCTTTGTATTTAAATACGATGCAATTTCTGTGTCTCATCGTCCAATAAGAAGGTCCAAGAGAACAGTAAACCTGAAGTGAAGCATCGGAATCTATAACTAGTGTCGCCGGAATGTTTCAAAACATAGACAGTACGAAGAGACAGTCTTCATGTACTTAAATCGGCATTGGGCCATTTGTATTTAATTCCCGATGCAATTTCTGTGTTTCATCGTCAATAAGAAGGTCCAAGAGACACAGTAAACCTGGAGTGATGCATCGGAATCTATAACTAGTGTCACAGGAATGGTTCAAGTCATAGACAGTAAGATGAGTCAGTCTTCATGTACTTAAGTCGGCATTTGCCTTTAGTATTTAATGCCGATGCAATTTCTGTGTTTCATCGTCAATGAGAAGGTCCAAGGGATACAGGAAACCTGAAGTGAAGCATCGGAATCTATAACTAGTGTCACAGGAATGGTTCAAAACATAGACAGTAAGAAGAGTCAATCTTCTTGTACTTAAGTCGGCATTGTGCCTTTTGTATTTATCTCCGATGCCTTTTCTGTGTTTCATCGTCTATAAGAAAGTCAGAGGGATACAGTAAACCTGAAGTGAAGCATCGAAATTTATACCTAGTGTCACAGGATTGGTTCAAAACATAGTCAGTAAGAAGAGTCAGTCTTCTTGGCCTTAAGTCGGCATTGTGCCTTTTGTATTTAATTTCGATGCAATTTCTGTGTTTTCATCGTCAATAAGATGGTCCAAGGGACACAGTAAACCTGGAGTAAAGCATCGGAATCTATAGCTAGTGTCGCAGGAATGGTTCAAAACATAGACAGTAAGAAGAGTCAGTCTTCTTGTACGTAAGTCGGCATTATGCCTTTTGTATTTAATTCCGATGCAATTTCTGTGTTTCATCGTCAATAAGAAGGTCCAAGCGATACAGTAAACCTGAAGTGAAGCATCGGAATCTATAACTAGTGTCACACTAATGGTTCAAAACAAAGTCAGTAAGAAGAGTCAGTCTTCTTGTACATAAGTCGGCATTGTGCCTTTTCTATTTAATTCCGATGCAATTTCTGTGTTTCATCGTCAATAAGAAGGTCAGAGGGATACAGTAAACCTGAAGTGAAGCATCGGATTCTATAACTAGTGTCACTGGAATGGTTCAAAATATAGACAGTTAGAAGTGTGAGTCTTCTTGTACTTAAGTCGGCATTGTGCCTTTTGTATTTAATTCCGATGCAATTTCTGTGATTCATCGTCAATTAGAATTTCCAAGGGATACAGTAAACCTGAAGTGATGCATCGGACTCTATAACTAGTGTCACAGAAATGGTTCAAAAGATAGACAGTCGGAAGAGTGAGTCTTCTTTTCCTTAAGTCGGCATTGTGCCCTTAGTATTTAAATACGATGCAATTTCTGTGTTTCATCGTCAATAAGAAGGTCCAACGGATACAGTAAACCTGGAGTGGTAGCATCGGAATCTATAAGCTAGTGTTACAGGAATGGTTCGATACATAGAAAGTAAGAAGAGTCAGTGTTCGTGTACATAAGTCGGCATTTTGCCTTTTGTATTTAATTCCGATGCAATTTCTGTGTTTCATCGTCAATAAGGAGTCCAAGGGATACAGTAAACCTGAAGTGAAGCATCGGAGTCCTTAACTAGTGTCACAGGAATGGTTCAAAACATAGTCAGTAAGAAGAGTCAGTCTTCTTGTACTTAAGTCGGCATTGTGCATTTGTATTTAATTCCGATGCAATTTCTTTGTTTCATCGTCAATAAGAATGTCCAAGGGATACAGTAAACCTGAAGTGAAGCATCGGAATCTATAACTAGTGTCACAGGAATGGTTGAAATCATTGTCAATAAGAAGAGTCAGTCTTCATGTACTTGAGTCGGCTTCGTGCCATTTGTATTTCATTCGGATACAATTTCTGTGTTTCATCGTCAATAAGAAGGTACAAGGGATACAGTAAACATGAAGTGAAGCATCGGAACCTATAACTAATGTCACAGGAATGGTTGAAACCGTAGACAGTAAGAAGAGTCAGTGTTCTTGTACTTAACTCGGCATTGTGCCTTTTGTATTTAATTCCGATGCAATTTCTGTGTTTCATCGTCAATAAGAAGGTCCAAGGGATACAGTAAACATGAAGTGAAGCATCGGAATCTACAACTAGTGTCACAGGATTGGTTCAAAACATAGACAGTAAGAAGAGTCAGTCTTCTTGTACATAAGTCGGCATTGTGCCGTTTGTATTTAATTCGATGCAATTTCTGTGTTTCATCGTCAATAAGAAGGTCAGAGGGATACAGTAAACCTGAAGTGAAGCATCGGAATCTATAATTAGTGTCACTGGAATGGTTCAAAATATAGACAGTTAGAAGTGTGAGTCTTCTTGTACTTAAGTCGGCATTGTGCCTTTTGTATTTAATTCCGATGCAATTTTTGTGATTCATCGTCAATAAGAATGTCCAAGGGATACAGTAAACCTGAAGTGAAGCATCGGACTCTATAAATAGTGTCACAGAAATGGTTCAAAACATAGACAGTCGGAAGAGTGAGTCTTCTTTTCCTTAAGTCGGCATTGTGCCCTTTGTATTTAAATACGATGCAATTTCTGTGTCTCATCGTCAATAAGAAGGTCCAAGGGAAACAGTAAACCTGAAGTGAAGCATCGGAATCTAAAACTAGTGTCACAGGAATGGTTCAAAACATAGTCAGTAAGAAGAGTCAGTCTTCTTGTACATAAGTCGGCATTGTGCCGTTTGTATTTAATTCCGATGCAATTTCTGTGTTTCATCTTCAATAAGAAGGTCAGAGGGATACAGTAAACCTGAAGTGAAGCATCGGAATCTATAATTAGTGTCACTGGAATGGTTCAAAGTATAGACAGTTAGAAGTGTGAGTCTTCTTCTACTTAAGTCGGCATTGTGCCTTTTGTATTTAATTCCGATGCAATTTCTGTGTTTCATCGTCAATAAGAAGGTCCAAGAGACACAGTAAACCTGGAGTGATGCATCGGAATCTATAACTAGTGTCACAGGAATGGTTCAATTCATAGACAGTAAGATGAGTCAGTCTTCGTGTACTTAAGTCGGCATTTTGCCTTTAGTATTTAATGCCGATGCAATTTCTCTGTTTCATCGTCAATAAGAAGGTCCAAGGGATACAGGAAACCTGAAGTGAAGCATCGGAATCTATAACTAGTGTCACAGGAATGGTTCAAAACATAGTCAGTAAGAAGAGTCAGTCTTCTTGAACTTAAGTCGGCATTGTGCCTTTTCTATTTAATTCCGATGCAATTTCTGTGTTTCATCGTGAATAACAAGGTCCAAGGGATACAGTAAACCTGGAGTGGTGCATCGGAATCTATAACTAGTGTCCATGGAATGGTTCAAAACATAGACAGTAAGAAGAGTCGGTCTTCTTGTACTTAAGTCGGCATTGTGCCTTTTGTATTAAACTCCGATGCCTTTTCTGTGTTTCATCGTCTATAAGAAAGTCAGAGGGATACAGTAAACCTGAAGTGAAGCAAGCGAACTTTATACCTAGTGTCACAGGAATGGTTCAAAACATAGTCAGTAAGAAGAGTCAGTCTTCTTGTCCTTAAGTCGGCATTGTGCCTTTTGTATTTAATTTCGATGCAATTTCTGTGTTTCATCGTAATAAGATGGTCCAAGGGATACAGTAAACCTGGAGTAAAGCATCGGAATCTATAACTAGTGACACAGGAATGGTTCAAAACATAGACAGTAAGAAGAGTCAGTCTTCTTGTACGTAAGTCGGCATTGTGCCTTTTGTATTTAATTCCGATGCAATTTCTGTGTTTCATCGTCAATAAGAAGGTCCAAGCGATACAGTAAACCTGAAGTGAAGCATCGGAATCTATAACTAGTGTCACACTAATGATTCAAAACAAAGTCAGTAAGAAGAGTCAGTCTTCTTGTCCTTAAGTCGGCATTGTGCCTTTTGTATTTAATTCCGATACAATTTTGTGTTTCATCGTCAATAAGAATGTCCAAGGGATACAGTAAACCTGAAGTGAAGCATCGGAATCTACAACTAGTGTCACAGGATTGGTTCAAAACATAGACAGTAAGAAGAGTCTGTCTTCTTGTACTTAAGTCGGCATTGTGCCTTTTATATTTTATACCGATGCAATCTCTGTGTATCATCGTCAATAAGAAGGTCAGAGGGATACAGTAAACCTGAAGTGAAGTATCGGAATCTATAACTAGTGTCACAGAAATGGTTCAAAGCATAGTCAGTAAGAAGAGTCAGTCTTCTTGACCTTAATTGTGCATTGTGCCTTTCGTATTTAATTCCGATGCAATTTCTGTGCTTCACCGTCAATTAGAATGTCAGAGGGATACAGTAAACTTGAAGTGAAGCATCGGAATCTATAACTAGTGTCACAGGAATGGTTCAAACATAGACAGTAAGAAGAGTCAGTCTTCTTGTACATAAGTCGGCATCGTGCCTTTTGTATTTAATTGCGATGCAATTTCTGTGTCTCATCGTCAATAAGAAGGTCAGAGGGATACAGTAAACCTTAGGTGAAGCATCGGAATCTATAACTAGTGTCACATGAATGGTTCAAAACACAGTCAGTAAGAAGAGTCAGTCTTCTTGTACATAAGTCGGCATTGTGCCGTTTCTATTTAATTCCGATGCAATTTCTGTGTTTCATCGTCAATAAGAAGGTCAGAGGGAAACAGTAAACCTGAAGTGAAGCATCGGAATCTATAACTAGTGTCACTGGAATGGTTCAAAATATAGACAGTTAGAAGTGTGAGTCTTCTTGTACTTAAGTTGGCATTGTGCCTTTTGTATTTAATTCCGATGCAATTTCTGTGATTCATCGTCAATAAGAATGTCCAAGGGATACAGTAAACCTGAAGTGAAGCATCGGACTCTATAACTAGTGTCACAGAAATGGTTCAAAACATAGACAGTCGGAAGAGTGAGCATTCTTTTCCTTAAGTCGGCATTGTGCCCTTTGTATTTAAATACGATGCAATTTCTGTGTCTCATCGTCAATAAGAAGGTCCAAGAGACACAGTAAACCTGGAGTGATGCCTCAGAATCTGTAACTAGTGTCACAGGAATGGTTCAATTCATAGACAGTAAGATGAGTCAGTCTTCGAGTACTTAAGTCGGCATTTTGCCTTTAGTATTTAATGCCGATGCAATTTCTCTGTTTCACCGTCAATAAGAAGGTCCAAGGGTTACAGGAAACCTGAAGTGAAGCATCGGAATCTATAACTAGTGTCACAGGAATGGTTCAAAACATAGTCAGTAAGAAGAGTCAGTCTTCTTGAACTTAAGTCGGCATTGTGCCTTTTCTATTTAATTCCGATGCAATTTCTGTGTTTCATCGTGAATAACAAGGTCCAAGGGATACAGTAAACCTGGAGTGGTGCATCGGAATCTATAACTAGTGTCCATGGAATGGTTCAAAACATAGACAGTAAGAAGAGTCTGTCTTCTTGTACTTAAGTCGGCATTGTGCCTTTTGTATTTAATTCCGATGCATTTTCTGTGCTTCATCGTCAATAGGATGGTCCAAGGGATACAGTAAACCTGGAGTAAAGCATCGGAATCTATAACTAGTGTCACAGGAATGGTTCAAAACATAGACAGTAAGAAGAGTCAGTCTTCTTGTACTTAAGTCGGCATTGTGCCTTTTGTATTTAATTCCGATGCAATTTCTGTGTTTCATCGTCAATAAGAAGGTCCAAGGAATACAGTAAACCTCAAGTGAAGCGTCGGAATCTATAACTAGTGTGACAGGAATGGTTCAAATCTTAGTCAGTAAGAAGAGTCGGTCTTCATGTACTTAAGACGGCATTGTGCCTTTTGTATTTAATTCCGATGCAATTTCTGTGTTTCATCGTCAATAAGAAGGTCCAAGCGATACAGTAAACCAGAAGTGAAGCATCGGAATCTATAATTTGTGTCACACTAATGGTTCAAAGCAAAGTCAGTAAGACTCAGCAGCATTAGTGGCAGAACAACTGAGAGAAAATTTGGAATACATTTCACATAAATTTTCTCAGCATGTTATAGTCTTAGGTGGAGATTTCAATTTACCAGATATAGACTGGGACACTCAGATGTTTAGGACGGGTGGTAGGGACAGAGCATCGAGTGACATTATACTGAGTGCACTATCCGAAAATTACCTCGAGCAATTAAACAGAGAACCGACTCGTGGAGATAACATCTTGGACCTACTGATAACAAACAGACCCGAACTTTTCGAATCTGTATGTACAGAACAGGGAATCAGTGATCATAAGGCCGTTGCAGCATCCCTGAATATGGAAGTTAATAGGAATATAAAAAAAGGGAGGAAGGTTTATCTGGTTAGCAAGAGTAATAGAAGGCAGATTTCAGACTACCTAACAGATCAAAACGAAAATTTCTGTTCCGACACTGACAATGTTGAGTGTTTATGGAAAAAGTTCAAGGCAATCGTAAAATGCGTTTTAGACAGGTACGTGCCGAGTAAAACTGTGAGGGACGGGAAAAACCCACCGTGGTACAACAACAAAGTTAGGAAACTACTGCGAAAGCAAAGAGAGCTCCACTCCAAGTTTAAACGCAGCCAAAACCTCTCAGACAAACTGAAGCTAAACGATGTCAAAGTTAGCGTAAGGAGGGCTATGCGTGAAGCGTTCATTGAATTCGAAAGTAAAATTCTATGTACCGACTTGACAGAAAATCCTAGGAAGTTCTGGTCTTACGTTAAATCAGAAAGTGGCTCGAAACAGCATATCCAGACACTTCGGGATGATGATGGCATTGAAACAGAGGATGACACGCGTAAAGCTGAAATACTAAACACCTTTTTCCAAAGCTGTTTCACAGAGGAAGACCGCACTGCAGTTCCTTCTCTAAATCCTCGCACAAACGAAAAAATGGCTGACATCGAAATAAGTGTCCGAGGAATAGAAAAGCAACTGGAATCACTCAATAGAGGAAAGTCCACTGGACCTGACAGGATACCAATTCGATTCTACACAGAGTACGCGAAAGAACTTGCCCCCCTTCTAACAGCCGTGTACCGCAAGTCTCTAGAGGAACGGAGGGTCCCAAATGATTGGAAAAGAGCACAGATAGTCCCAGTCTTCAAGAAGGGTCGTCGAGCAGATGCGCAAAACTATAGACCTATATCTCTTACGTCGATCTCTTGTAGAATTTTAGAACATGTTTTTTGCTCGCGTATCATGTCATTTCTGGAAACCCAGAATCTACTATGTAGGAATCAACATGGATTCCGGAAACAGCGATCGTGTGAGACCCAACTCGCCTTATTTGTTCATGAGACTCAGAAAATATTAGATATAGGCTCCCAGGTAGATGCTATTTTTCTTGACTTCCGGAAGGCGTTCGACACAGTTCCGCACTGTCGCCTGATAAACAAAGTAAGAGCCTACGGAATATCAGACCAGCTGTGTGGCTGGATTGAAGAGTTTTTAGCAAACAGAACACAGCATGTTGTTATCAATGGAGAGACGTCTACAGACGTTAAAGTAACCTCTGGCGTCCCACAGGGGAGTGTTATGGGACCATTGCTTTTCACAATATATATAAATGACTTAGTAGATAGTGTCGGAAGTTCCATGCGGCTTTTCGCGGATGATGCTGTAGTATACAGAGAAGTTGCTGCATTAGAAAATTGTAGCGAAATACAGGAAGATCTGCAGCGGATAGGCACTTGGTGCAGGGAGTGGCAACTGACCCTTAACATAGACAAATGTAATGTATTGCGAATACATAGAAAGAAGGATCCTTTATTGTATGATTATATGATAGCGGAACAAACACTGGTAGCAGTTACTTCTGTAAAATATCTGGGAGTATGCGTACGGAACGATTTCAAGTGGAATGATCATATAAAACTAATTGTTGGTAAGGCGGGTACCAGGTTGAGATTCATTGGGAGAGTGCTTAGAAAATGTAGTCCATCAACAAAGGAGGTGGCTTACAAAACACTCGTTCGACCTATACTTGAGTATTGCTCATCAGTGTGGGATCCGTACCAGGTCGGGTTGACGGAGGAGATAGAGAAGATCCAAAGAAGAGCGGCGCGTTTCGTCACTGGGTTATTTGGTAACCGTGATAGCGTTACGGAGATGTTTAATAAACTCAAGTGGCAGACTCTGCAAGAGAGGCGCTCTGCATCGCGGTGTAGCTTGCTCGCCAGGCTTCGAGAGGGTGCGTTTCTGGATGAGGTATCGAATATATTGCTTCCCCCTACTTATACTTCCCGAGGAGATCACGAATGTAAAATTAGAGAGATTAGAGCGCGCACGGAGGCTTTCAGACAGTCGTTCTTCCCGCGAACCATACGCGACTGGAACAGGAAAGGGAGGTAATGTCAGTGGCACGTAAAGTGCCCTCCGCCACACACCGTTGGGTGGCTTGCGGAGTATCAATGTAGATGTAGATGTAGAAGAGTCAGTCTTCTTGTCCTGAAGTCGGCAATGTGCTTTTTGTATTTAGTTCCGATACAATTTTGTGTTTCATCGTCAATAAGAGTGTCCAAGCGATACAGTAAACCTGAAGTGAAGCTTCGGAATCAATAACTAGTGACACAGGAATGGTTCAAATCATTGTCAATAAGAAGAGTCGGTCTTCATGTACTTAAGTCGGCATTGTGCCTTTTGTATTTAATTCCGATAAAATTTCTGTGTTTCATCGTCAATAAGAAAGTACAAGGGATACAGTAAACCTGAAGTGAAGCATCGGAATCTATAACTGGTGTCACAGGAATGGTTCAAAGCATAGACAGTAGGAAGAGTCAGTGTTCTTGTACTTAAGTCGGCATTGTGCCTTTTGTATTTAATTCCGATGCAATTTCTGTGTTTCATCGTCAATAAGAAGGTCCAAGGGATACAGTAAACCTGAAGTGAAGCATCGGAATCTACAACTAGTGTCACAGGATTGGTTCAAACATAGACAGTAAGAAGAGTCAGTCTTCTTGTACTTAAGTCGGCATTGTGCCTTTTCTATTTAATACCGATGCAATTTCTGTGTATCATCGTCAATAAGAAGATCAGTGGGATTCAGTAAACCTGAAGTGAAGTATCGGAATCTATAACTAGTGTCACAGAAATGGTTCAAAACATAGTCAGTAAGAAGGTTCAGTCTTCTTGAACTTAATTGGGCATTGTGCCTTTTGTATTCCATTCCGATGCAATGTCTGTGTTTCATCGTCAATAAGAAGGTCAGAGGGATACAGTAAACCTGAAGTGAAGCATCGGACTCCAAAACTAGTGTCACAGTAATGGTTCAAAACATAGACAGTAGGAAGAGTCAGTCTTCTTGTCCTTAAGTCGGCTTTGTGCCTTTTGTATTTATTTCCGATGCAATTTCTGTGTTTCATCGTCAATTAGAAGGTCCAAGGGATACAGTAAACCTGACGTGAAGCATCCTAATCTATAACTAGTGTCACTGGAATGGTTCAAAAAATAGACAGTAAGAAGAGTCAGTCTTCTTGTACTTAAGTTGGCATTGTGCTTTTTGTATTTAATTCCGATGCAATTTCTGTGTTTCATCGTCAATAAGAAGTTCCAAGGGATACAGTATACCTGGAGTGAAGCATCGGAATCTATAACTAGTGTCACAGGAATGGTTCAAAACATAGACAGTACGAAGAGTCAGTCTTCATGTACATAAGTCGCCATTGTGGCTTTTGTATTTGTTTCCGATGCAATTTCTGTGTTTCATCGTCAATAAGAAGGTCAGAGGGAGGCAGTAAACATGAAGTGAAGCATCGGAATCTATAACTAGTGTCACGTGAATGGTTCAAACCATAGTCAGTAAGAAGAGTGAGTCCTCTTGTCCTTAAGTCGGCATTGTGCCTTTTGTATTTAATTCCAAAGCAATTTCTGTGTTTCATCGGCAATATGGTGAGAGGGATACAGTAAACCTGAAGTGAAGCATCGGAATCCAAAACTAGTGTCACAGGATTGGTTCAAAGCATAGACAGTAAGAAGAGTCTGTCTTCTTGTACTTAAGTCGACATTGTGCCTTTTCTATTTTATACCGATGCAATCTCTGTGTATCATCGTCAATAAGAAGGTCAGAGGGATACAGTAAACCTGAAGTTAAGTATTGGAATCTATAACTAGTGTCACAGAAATGGTTCAAAACATAGTCAGTAAGAAGAGTCAGTCGTCTTGTACTTAATTCGGCATTGTGCCTTTCGTATTAAATTCCGATGCAATTTCTGTGCTTCACCGTCAATAAGATGGTCAGAGGGATACGGTACACCTGAAGTGAAGCATCGGAATCTATAACTAGTGTCACAGGAATGGTTCAAACATAGACAGTAAACAGAGTAAGTCTTCTTGTACTTAAGTCGGCATTGTGCCTTTTGTATTTAATTCCGATGCAATTTCTGTGTTTCATCGTTCATAAGAAGGACAAAGTGATACAGTAAACCAGAAGTGAAGCATCGGAATCTATAACTAGTGTCACAGGAATGGTTCAAAACATAGTCACTAAGAAGAGTCAGTCTTCTTGTACTTAAGTCGGCATTGTGCCTTTTGTATGTAGTTCCGATGCAATTTCTGTGTTTCATCGTCAATAGGAAGGTCCAAGGTATACAGTAAACCTGAAGTGAAGCATCGGAATCTATAACTAGTGTCACTGGAATGGTTCAAAATATAGACAGTAAGAAGAGTGAGTCTTCTTGTACTTGAGTCGGCATTGTGCCTTTTGTATTTAATTCCGATGCAATTTCTGTGATTCATCATCAATAAGAAGGTCCAAGGGATACAGTAATCCTGAAGTGAAGCATCGGACTCTATAACTAGTGCCACAGAAATGCTTCAAATCATAGACAGTAGGAAGAGTCAGTCTTCTTATTCTTAAGTCGGCATTGTGCTCTTTGTATTTAAATCCGATGCAATTTCTGTGTTTCATCGTCAATAAGAAGGTCCAAGGGAAACAGTAAACCTGAAGTGAAGCATCGGAATCAATAACTAGTGTCACATGAATGGTTCAAAACACAGAAAGTATGAAGAGACACTCTCCTTGTACTTAAGTAGGCTTTGTGCCATTTGTATTTAATTCCGATGCAATTTCTGTGTTTCATCGTCAATAAGAAGTTCCAAGGGATACAGTAAACCTGGAGTGAAGCATCGGAACCTATAACTAGTGTCACAGGAATGGATCATAACATAGACAGTTAGAAGAGTCAGTCTTTTTGTACTTAGGTCGGCATTGTGCCTTTTCTATTTAATTCCGATGCCATTTCTGTGTTTCATCGTGAATTACAAGGTCCAAGGGATACAGTAAACCTCAAGTGAAGCATCGGAATCTATAACTAGTGTCACAGGAATAATTCAAAAGCATAGACAGTAAGAAGATTCAGTCTTTTTGCACTTAAGTCGGCATTGTGCATTTTGTATTTAATTACTTTGCCATTTCTGTGTTTCATCGTCTATAAGAAAGTCAGAGGGATACAGTAAACCTGAAGTGAAGCATCGGAATCTATAACTAGTGTGACAGGAATGGTTCGAATCTTAGTCAGTAGGAAGAGTCGGTCTTCATGTACTTAAGTCGGCATTGTGCCTTTTGTATTTAATTCCGATGCCATTTCTGTGTTTCATCGTCAATAAGAAGGTCCAAGCGATACAGTATACCAGAAGTGAAGCATCGGAATCTATAATTTGTGACACACTAATTTTTCAAAGCAAAGTCAGTAAGAAGAGTCAGTCTTCTTGTCCTGAAGTCGGCAATGTGCTTTTTGTATTTAGTTCCGATACAATTTTGTGTTTCATCGTCAATAAGAATGTCCAAGCGATACAGTAAACCTGAAGTGAAGCATCGGAATCAATAACTAGTGACGCAGGAATGGTTCAAATCATTGTCAATAAGAAGAGTCGGTCTTCATGTACTTAAGTCGGCATTGTGCCTTTTGTATTTAATTCCGATGACATTTCTGTGTTTCATCGTCAATAAGAAAGTACAAGGGATACAGTAAACCTGAAGTGAAGCATCGGAATCTATAACTGGTGTCACAGGAATGGTTCAAAGCATAGACAAGAGGAAGAGTCAGTGTTCTTGTACTTAAGTCGGCATTGTGCCTTATGTATTTAATTCCGGTGCAATTTCTGTGTTTCATCGTCAATAAGAAGGTCCAAGGGATACAGTAAACCTGAAGTGAAGCATGGGAATCTACAACTAGTGTCACAGGATTGGTTCAAACATAGACAGTAAGAAGAGTCAGTCTTCTTGTACTTAAGTCGGCATTGCGCCTTTTCTATTTAATACCGATGCAATTTCTGTGTATCATCGTCAATAAGAAGATCAGAGGGATTCAGTAAACCTTAAGTGAAGTATCGGAATCTATAACTAGTGTCACAGAAATGGTTCAAAACATAGTCAGTAAGAAGAGTCAGTCATCTTGAACTTAATTGGGCATTTTGCCTTTTGTATTTAATTCCGATGCAATTTCTGTGTTTCATCGTCAATAAGAAGGTCAGAGGGATACAGTAAACCTGAAGTGAAGCATCGGACTCCAAAACTAGTTTCACAGTAATGGTTCAAAACATAGACAGTAGGAAGAACCAGTCTTCTTGTACGTAAGTCGGCATTGTGCCTTTTGTATTTAATTCCGATGCAATTTCTGCGCTTCATCGTCAATAAGATGGTCCAAGGGATACAGTAAACCTGGAGTAAAGCATCGGAATCTATAACTAGTGTCACAGGAATGGTTCAAAACATAGACAGAAAGAAGAGTCAGTCTTCTTGTACTTAAGTCGGCATTGTGCCTTTTGTATTTAATTCCGATACAATTTCTGTGTTTCATCGTCAATAAGAAGGTCCAAGGGATACAGTAAACCTCAAGTGAAGCATCGGAATCTATAACTAGTGTGACAGGAATGGTTAAATTCTTAGTCAGTAGGAAGAGTCGGTCTTCATGTACTTAAGTCGGCATTGTGCCGTTTGTATTTAATTCCGATGCAATTTCTGTGTTTCATCGTCAATAAGAGGGTCCAAGTGATACAGTAAACCAGAAGTGAAGCATCGGAATCTATAATTTGTGTCACACTAATGGTTCAAAGCAAGATCAGTAAGAAGAGTCAGTCTTCTTGTCCTGAATTCGGCAATGTGCTTTTTGTATTTAGTTCCGATACAATTTTATGTTTCATCGTCAACAAGAATGTCCAAGCGATACAGTAAACCTGACGTGAAGCATCGGAATCAATAACTAGTGACACAGGAATGGTTCAAATCATTGTCAATAAGATGAGTCGGTCTTCATGTACTTAAGTCGGCATTGTGCCTTTTGTATTTAATTCCGATGACATTTCTGTGTTTCATCGTTAGTAAGAAAGTACAAGGGATACAGTAAACCTGAAGTGAAGCATCGGAATCTATAACTGGTGTCACAGGAATGGTTCAAAGCATAGACAGTAGGAAGAGTCAGTGTTCTTGTAATTAAGTCGGCATTGTGCCTTATGTATTTAATTCCGATGCAATTTCTGTGTTTCATCGTCAATAAGAAGGTCCAAGGGATACAGTAAACCTAAAGTGAAGCATCGGAATCTACAACTAGTGTCACCGGATTGGTTCAAACATAGACAGTAAGAAGAGTCAGTCTTCTTGTACTTAAGTCGGCATTGTGCCTTTTCTATTTAATACCGATGCAATTTCTGTGTATCATCGTCAATAAGAAGATCAGAGGGATTCAGTAAACCTTAAGTGAAGTATCGGAATCTATAACTAGTGTCACAGAAATGGTTCAAAACATAGACAGTAGGAAGAGTCAGTGTTCTTGTACTTAAGTCGGCATTGTGCCTTATGTATTTAATTCCGGTGCAATTTCTGTGTTTCATCGTCAATAAGAAGGTCCAAGGGATACAGTAAACCTGAAGTGAAGCATGGGAATCTACAACTAGTGTCACAGGATTGGTTCAAACATAGACAGTAAGAAGAGTCAGTCTTCTTGTACTTAAGTCGGCATTGTGCCTTTTCTATTTAATACCGATGCAATTTCTGTGTATCATCGTCAATAAGAAGATCAGAGGGATTCAGTAAACCTGAAGTGAAGCATCGGAATCTATAACTGGTGTCACAGGAATGGTTCAAAGCATAGACAGTAGGAAGAGTCAGTGTTCTTGTACTTAAGTCGGCATTGTGCCTTATGTATTTAATTCCGGTGCAATTTCTGTGTTTCATCGTCAATAAGAAGGTCCAAGGGATACAGTAAACCTGAAGTGAAGCATGGGAATCTACAACTAGTGTCACAGGATTGGTTCAAACATAGACAGTAAGAAGAGTCAGTCTTCTTGTACTTAAGTCGGCATTGTGCCTTTTCTATTTAATACCGATGCAATTTCTGTGTATCATCGTCAATAAGAAGAACAGAGGGATTCAGTAAACCTTAAGTGAAGTATCGGAATCTATAACTAGTGTCACAGAAATGGTTCAAAACATAGTCAGTAAGAAGAGTCAGTCATCTTGAACTTAATTGGGCATTTTGCCTTTTGTATTTAATTCCGATGCAATTTCTGTGTTTCATCGTCAATAAGAAGGTCAGAGGGATACAGTAAACCTGAAGTGAAGCATCGGACTCCAAAACTAGTTTCACAGTAATGGTTCAAAACATAGACAGTAGGAAGAACCAGTCTTCTTGTACGTAAGTTGGCATTGTGCCTTTTGTATTTAATTCCGATGCAATTTCTGTGCTTCATCGTCAATAAGATGGTCCATGGGATACAGTAAACCTGGAGTAAAGCATCGGAATCTATAACTAGTGTCACAGGAATGGTTCAAAACATAGACAGAAAGAAGAGTCAGTCTTCTTGTACTTAAGTCGGCATTGTGCCTTTTGTATTTAATTCCGATACAATTTCTGTGTTTCATCGTCAATAAGAGGGTCCAAGCGATACAGTAAACCAGAAGTGAAGCATCGGAAACTATAATTTGTGTCACACTAATGGTTCAAAGCAAAGTCAGTAAGAAGAGTCAGTCTTCTTGTCCTGAATTCGGCAATGTGCTTTTTGTATTTAGTTCCGATACAATTTTGTGTTTCATCGTCAACAAGAATGTCCAAGCGATACAGTAAACCTGACGTGAAGCATCGGAATCAATAACTAGTGACACAGGAATGGTTCAAATCATTGTCAATAAGATGAGTCGGTCTTCATATACTTAAGTCGGCATTGTGCCTTTTGTATTTAATTCCGATGACATTTCTGTGTTTCATCGTTAATAAGAAAGTACAAGGGATACAGTAAACCTCAAGTGAAGCATCGGAATCTATAACTAGTGTGACAGGAATGGTTAAAATCTTAGTCAGTAGGAAGAGTCGGTCTTCATGTACTTAAGTCGGCATTGTGCCTTTTGTATTTAATTCCGATGCAATTTCTGTGTTTCATCGTCAATAAGAGGGTCCAAGCGATACAGTAAACCAGAAGTGAAGCATCGGAAACTATAATTTGTGTCACACTAATGGTTCAAAGCAAAGTCAGTAAGAAGAGTCAGTCTTCTTGTCCTGAATTCGGCAATGTGCTTTTTGTATTTAGTTCCGATACAATTTTGTGTTTCATCGTCAACAAGAATGTCCAAGCGATACAGTAAACCTGACGTGAAGCATCGGAATCAATAACTAGTGACACAGGAATGGTTCAAATCATTGTCAATAAGATGAGTCGGTCTTCATATACTTAAGTCGGCATTGTGCCTTTTGTATTTAATTCCGATGACATTTCTGTGTTTCATCGTTAATAAGAAAGTACAAGGGATACAGTAAACCTGAAGTGAAGCATCGGAATCTATAACTGGTGTCACAGGAATGGTTCAAAGCATAGACAGTAGGAAGAGTCAGTGTTCTTGTACTTAAGTCGGCATTGTGCCTTATGTATTTAATTCCGATGCAATTTCTGTGTTTCATCGTCAATAAGATGGTCCAAGGGATACAGTAAACCTGGAGTAAAGCATCGGAATCCAAAACTAGTGTCACAGGATTGGTTCAAAGCATAGACAGTAAGAAGAGTCTGTCTTCTTGTACTTAAGTCGGCATTGTGCCTTTTCTATTTTATACCGATGCAATCTCTGTGTATCATCGTCAATAAGAAGGTCAGAGGGATACAGTAAACCTGAAGTGAAGTATTGGAATCTATAACTAGTGTCACAGAAATGGTTCAAAACATGGTCAGTAAGAAGAGTCAGTCGTCTTGTACTTAATTCGGCATTGTGCCTTTCGTATTAAATTCCGATGCAATTTCTGTGCTTCACCGTCAATAAGATGGTCAGAGGGATACGGTACACCTGAAGTGAAGCATCGGAATCTATAACTAGTGTCACAGGAATGGTTCAAACATAGACAGTAAACAGAGTCAGTCTTCTTGTACTTAAGTCGGCATTGTGCCTTTTGTATTTAATTCCGATGCAATTTCTGTGTTTCATCGTTCATAAGAAGGTCAAAGTGATACAGTAAACCAGAAGTGAAGCATCGGAATCTATAACTAGTGTCACAGGAATGGTTCAAACATAGTCACTAAGAAGAGTCAGTCTTCTTGTACTTAAGTCGGCATTGTGCCTTTTGTATGTAGTTCCGATGCAATTTCTGTGTTTCATCGTCAATAGGAAGGTCCAAGGTATACAGTAAACCTGAAGTGAAGCATCGGAATCTATAACTAGTGTCACTGGAATGGTTCAAAATATAGACAGTAAGAAGAGTGAGTCTTCTTGTACTTGAGTCGGCATTGTGCCTTTTGTATTTAATTCCGATGCAATTTCTGTGATTCATCATCAATAAGAAGGTCCAAGGGATACAGTAAACCTGAAGTGAAGCATCGGACTCTATAACTAGTGCCACAGAAATGCTTCAAATCATAGACAGTAGGAAGAGTCAGTCTTCTTATTCTTAAGTCGGCATTGTGATCTTTGTATTTAAATCCGATGCAATTTCTGTGTTTCATCGTCAATAAGAAGGTTCAAGGGAAACTGTAAACCTGAAGTGAAGCATCGGAATCAATAACTAGTGTCACATGAATGGTTCAAAACACAGAAAGTATGAAGAGACACTCTCCTTGTACTTAAGTAGGCTTTGTGCCATTTGTATTTAATTCCGATGCAATTTCTGTGTTTCATCGTCAATAAGAAGTTCCAAGGGATACAGTAAACCTGGAGTGAAGCATCGGAACCTATAACTAGTGTCACAGGAATGGATCATAACATAGACAGTAAGAAGAGTCAGTCTTTTTGTACTTAGGTCGGCATTGTGCCTTTTCTATTTAATTCCGATGCCATTTCTGTGTTTCATCGTGAATTACAAGGTCCAAGGGATACAGTAAACCTCAAGTGAAGCATCGGAATCTATAACTAGTGTCACAGGAATAATTCAAAAGCATAGACAGTAAGAAGAGTCAGTCTTTTTGCACTTAAGTCGGCATTGTGCATTTTGTATTTAATTCCTTTGCCATTTCTGTGTTTCATCGTCTATAAGAAAGTCAGAGGGATACAGTAAACCTGAAGTGAAGCATCGGAATCTATAACTAGTGTGACAGGAATGGTTCAAATCTTAGACAGTAGGAAGAGTCGGTCTTCATGTACTTAAGTCGGCATTGTGCCTTTTGTATTTAAATCCGACGCAATTTCTGTGTTTCATCGTCAATAAGAAGGTCCAAGCGATACAGTAAACCAGAAGTGAAGCATCGGAATCTATAATTTGTGACACACTAATGGTTCAAAGCAAAGTCAGTAAGAAGAGTCAGTCTTCTTGTCCTGAAGTCGGCAATGTGCTTTTTGTATTTAGTTCCGATTCAATTTTGTGTTTCATCGTCAATAAGAATGTCCAAGCGATACAGTAAACCTGAAGTGAAGCATCGGAATCAATAACTAGTGACGCAGGAATGGTTCAAATCATTGTCAATAAGAAGAGTCGGTCTTCATGTACTTAAGTCGGCATTGTGTCTTTTGTATTTAATTCCGATGACATTTCTGTGTTTCATCGTCAATAAGAAAGTACAAGGGATACAGTAAACCTGAAGTGAAGCATCGGAATCTATAACTGGTGTCACAGGAATGGTTCAAAGCATAGACAGTAGGAAGAGTCAGTGTTTTTGTACTTAAGTCGGCATTGTGCCTTATGTATTTAATTCCGATGCAATTTCTGTGTTTCATCGTCAATAAGAAGGTCCAAGGGATACAGTAAACCTGAAGTGAAGCATCGGAATCTACAACTAGTGTCACAGGATTGGTTCAAACATAGACAGTAAGAAGAGTCAGTCTTCTTGTACTTAAGTCGGCATTGTGCCTTTTCTATTTAATACCGATGCAATTTCTGTGTATCATCGTCAATAAGAAGATCAGAGGGATTCAGTAAACCTTAAGTGAAGTATCGGAATCTATAACTAGTGTCACAGAAATGGTTCAAAACATAGTCAGTAAGAAGAGTCAGTCATCTTGAACTTAATTGGGCATTTTGCCTTTTGTATTTAATTCCGATGCAATTTCTGTGTTTCATCGTCAATAAGAAGGTCAGAGGGAAACAGTAAACCTGAAGTGAAGCATCGGACTCCAAAACTAGTGTCACAGTAGTGGTTCAAAACATAGACAGTAGGAAGAACCAGTCTTCTTGTACGTAAGCCGGCATTGTGCATTTTGTATTTAATTCCGATGCAATTTCTGTGCTTCATCGTCAATAAGATGGTCCAAGGGATACAGTAAACCTGGAGTAAAGCATCGGAATCTATAACTAGTGTCACAGGAATGGTTCAAAACATAGACAGAAAGAAGAGTCAGTCTTCTTGTACTTAAGTCGGCATTGTGCGTTTTGTATTTAATTCCGATACAAGTTCTGTGTTTCATCGTCAATAAGAAGGTCCAAGGGATACAGTAAACCTCAAGTGAAGCATCGGAATCTATTACTAGTGTGACAGGAATGGTTAAAATCTTAGTCAGTAGGAAGAGTCGGTCTTCATGTACTTAAGTCGGCATTGTGCCTTTTGTATTTAATTCCGATGCAATTTCTGTGTTTCATCGTCAATAAGAGGGTCCAAGCGATACAGTAAACCAGAAGTGAAGCATCGGAATCTATAATTTGTGTCACACTAATGGTTCAAAGCAAAGTCAGTAAGAAGAGGCAGTCTTCTTGTCCTGAAGTCGGCAATGTGCTTTTTGTATTTAGTTCCGATACAATTTTGTGTTTCATCGTCAACAAGAATGTCCAAGCGATACAGTAAACCTGAAGTGAAGCATCGGAATCAATATCTAGTGACACAGGAATGGTTCAAATCATTGTCAATAAGATGAGTCGGTCTTCATGTACTTAAGTCGGCATTGTGCCTTTTGTATTTAATTCCGATGACATTTCTGTGTTTCATCGTGAATAAGAAAGTACAAGGGATACAGTAAACCTGAAGTGAAGCATCGGAATCTATAACTGGTGTCACAGGAATGGTTCAAAGCATAGACAGTAGGAAGAGTCAGTGTTCTTGTACTTAAGTCGGCATTGTGCCTTATGTATTTAATTCCGATGCAATTTCTGTGTTTCATCGTCAATAAGAAGGTCCAAGGGATACAGTAAACCTGAAGTGAAGCATCGGAATCTACAACTAGTGTCACCGGATTGGGTCAAACATAGACAGTAAGAAGAGTCAGTCTTCTTGTACTTAAGTCGGCATTGTGCCTTTTCTATTTAAAACCGATGCAATTTCTGTGTATCATCGTCAATAAGAAGATCAGAGGGATTCAGTAAACCTTAAGTGAAGTATCGGAATCTATAACTAGTGTCACAGAAATGGTTCAAAACATAGTCAGTAAGAAGAGTCAGTCATCTTGAACTTAATTGGGCATTTTGCCTTTTGTATTTAATTCCGATGCAATTTCTGTGTTTCATCGTCAATAAGAAGGTGAGAGGGATACAGTAAACCTGAAGTGAAGCATCGGACTCCAAAACTAGTGTCACAGTAATGGTTCAAAACATAGACAGTAGGAAGAACCAGTCTTCTTGTACGTAAGTCGGCATTGTGCCTTTTGTATTTAATTCCGATGACATTTCTGTGTTTCATCGTCAATAAGAAAGTACAAGGGATACAGTAAACCTGAAGTGAAGCATCGGAATCTATAACTGGTGTCCCAGGAATGGTTCAAAGCATAGACAGTAGGAAGAGTCAGTGTTCTTGTACTTAAGTCGGCATTGTGCCTTATGTATTTAATTCCGATGCAATTTCTGTGTTTCATCGTCAATAAGAAGGTCCAAGGGATACAGTAAACCTGAAGTGAAGCATCGGAATCTACAACTAGTGTCACAGGATTGGTTCAAACATAGACAGTAAGAAGAGTCAGTCTTCTTGTCCTTAAGTCGGCATTGTGCCTTTTGTATTTAATTCCGATGCAATTTTTGTGTTTCATCGTCAATTAGAAGGTCCAAGGGATACAGTAAACCTGAAGTGAAGCATCGGAATCTATAACTAGTGTCACTGGAATGGTTCAAAATATAGACAGTAAGAAGAGCCAGTCTTCTTGTACTTAAGTTGGCATAGTGCTTTTTGTATTTAATTCCGATGCAATTTCTGTGTTTCATCGTCAATAAGAAGGTCCAAGGGATACAGTATACCTGGAGTAAAGCATCGGAATCTATAACTAGTGTCACAGGAATGGTTCAAAGCATAGACAGTACGAAGAGTCAGTCTTCATGTACATAAGTCGCCATTGTGGCTTTTGTATTTGTTTCCGATGCAATTTCTGTGTTTCATCGTCAATAAGAAGGTCAGAGGGAGACAGTAAACCCGAAGTGAAGCATCGGAATCTATAACTAGTGTCACGTGAATGGTTCAAACCATAGTCAGTAAGAAGAGTGAGTCCTCTTGTCCTTAAGTCGGCATTGTGCCTTTTGTATTTAATTCCAAATCAATTTCTGTGTTTCATCGGCAATATGGTGAGAGGGATACAGTATACCTGAAGTGAAGCATCGGAATCTATAACTAGTGTCACAGCAATGGTTCAAAACAGAGACAGTAGGAAGAGACAGTCTTCTTGTTCTTAAGTCGGCATTGTGCCTTTTGTATTAAATTCCGATGCAATTTCTGTGTTTCATCGTCAATAAGAAGGTCAGAGGGATACAGTAAACCTGAAGTGAAGCATCGGAATCTATAACTAGTGTCACAGAAATGGTTCAAAACATAGTCAGTAAGAAGAGTCAGTCTTCTTGAACTTAATTGGGCATTGTGCCTTTCGTATTTAATTTCGATGCAATTTCTGTGCTTCACCGTCAATTAGAAGGTCAGAGGGATACAGTAAACTTGAAGTGAAGCATCAGAATCTATAACTAGTGCCACAGGAATGGTTCAAACATAGACAGTAAGAAGAGTCTGTCTTCTTGTACGTAAGTCGGCATTGTGCCTTTTCTATTTTATACCGATGCAATCTCTGTGTATCATCGTCAATAAGAAGGTCAGAGGGATACAGTAAACCTGAAGTGAAGTATCGGAATCTATAACTAGTGTCACAGAAATGGTTCAAAACATTGTCAGTAAGAAGAGTCAGTCTTCTTGAACTTAATTGGGCATTGTGCCTTTCGTATTTAATTCCGATGCAATTTCTGTGCTTCACCGTCAATTAGAAGGTCAGAGGGATACAGTAAACTTGAAGTGAAGCATCGGAATCTATAACTAGTGCCACAGGAATGGTTCAAACATAGACAGTAAGAAGAGTCAGTCTTCTTGTACTTAAGTCGTCATCGTGCCTTTTGTATTTAATTGCGACGCAATTTCTGTGTTTCATCGTCAATAAGAAGGTCAGAGGGATACAGTAAACCTGAAGTGAAGCATCGGACTCCAAAACTAGTGTCACAGTAATGGTTCAAAACATAGACAGTAGGAAGAACCAGTCTTCTTGTACGTAAGTCGGCATTGTGCCTTTTGTATTTAATTCCGAGGCAATTTCTGTGCCTCATCGTCAATAAGATGGTCCAAGGGATACAGTAAACCTGGAGTAAAGCATCGGAATCTATAACTAGTGTCACAGGAATGGTTCAAATCATAGACAGTAAGAAGAGTCAGTCTTCTTGTACTTAAGTCGGCATTGTGCCTTTTGTATTAAATTCCGATGCAATTTCTGTGTTTCATCGTCAATAAGAAGGTCAGAGGGATACAGTAAACCTGAAGTGAAGCATCGGAATCTATAACTAGTGTCACAGAAATGGTTCAAAGCATAGTCAGTAAGAAGAGTCAGTCTTCTTGAACTTAATTGGGCATTGTGCCTTTCGTATTTAATTCCGATGCAATTTCTGTGCTTCACCGTCAATTAGAAGGTCAGAGGGATACAGTAAACTTGAAGTGAAGCATCAGAATCTATAACTAGTGCCACAGGAATGGTTCAAACATAGACAGTAAGAAGAGTCTGTCTTCTTGTACGTAAGTCGGCATTGTGCCTTTTCTATTTTATACCGATGCAATTTCTGTGTATCATCGTCAATAAGAAGATCAGAGGGATTCAGTAAACCTTAAGTGAAGTATCGGAATCTATAACTAGTGTCACAGAAATGGTTCAAAACATAGTCAGTAAGAAGAGTCAGTCATCTTGAACTTAATTGGGCATTTTGCCTTTTGTATTTAATTCCGATGCAATTTCTGTGTTTCATCGTCAATAAGAAGGTCAGAGGGATACAGTAAACCTGAAGTGAAGCATCGGACTCCAAAACTAGTGTCACAGTAATGGTTCAAAACATAGACAGTAGGAAGAACCAGTCTTCTTGTACGTAAGTCGGCATTGTGCCTTTTGTATTTAATTCCGATGACATTTCTGTGTTTCATCGTCAATAAGAAAGTACAAGGGATACAGTAAACCTGAAGTGAAGCATCGGAATCTATAACTGGTGTCCCAGGAATGGTTCAAAGCATAGACAGTAGGAAGAGTCAGTGTTCTTGTACTTAAGTCGGCATTGTGCCTTATGTATTTAATTCCGATGCAATTTCTGTGTTTCATCGTCAATAAGAAGGTCCAAGGGATACAGTAAACCTGAAGTGAAGCATCGGAATCTACAACTAGTGTCACAGGATTGGTTCAAACATAGACAGTAAGAAGAGTCAGTTCTCTTGTCCTTAAGTCGGCATTGTTCCTTTTGTATTTAATTCCGATGCAATTTTTGTGTTTCATCGTCAATTAGAAGGTCCAAGGGATACAGTAAACCTGAAGTGAAGCATCGGAATCTATAACTAGTGTCACTGGAATGGTTCAAAATATAGACAGTAAGAAGAGCCAGTCTTCTTGTACTTAAGTTGGCATTGTGCTTTTTGTATTTAATTCCGATGCAATTTCTGTGTTTCATCGTCAATAAGAAGGTCCAAGGGATACAGTATACCTGGAGTAAAGCATCGGAATCTATAACTAGTGTCACAGGAATGGTTCAAAGCATAGACAGTACGAAGAGTCAGTCTTCATGTACATAAGTCGCCATTGTGGCTTTTGTATTTGTTTCCGATGCAATTTCTGTGTTTCATCGTCAATAAGAAGGTCAGAGGGAGACAGTAAACCCGAAGTGAAGCATCGGAATCTATAACTAGTGTCACGTGAATGGTTCAAACCATAGTCAGTAAGAAGAGTGAGTCCTCTTGTCCTTAAGTCGGCATTGTGCCTTTTGTATTTAAGTCCAAATCAATTTCTGTGTTTCATCGGCAATATGGTGAGAGGGATACAGTAAACCTGAAGTGAAGCATCGGAATCTGTAACTAGTGTCACAGCAATGGTTCAAAACAGAGACAGTAGGAAGAGACAGTCTTCTTGTTCTTAAGTCGGCATTGTGCCTTTTGTATTATATTCCGATGCAATTTCTGTGTTTCATCGTCAATAAGAAGGTCAGAGGGATACAGTAAACCTGAAGTGAAGCATCGGAATCTATAACTAGTGTCACAGATATGGTTCAAAACATAGTCAGTAAGAAGAGTCAGTCTTCTTGAACTTAATTGGGCATTGTGCCTTTCGTATTTAATTCCGATGCAATTTCTGTGCTTCACCGTCAATTAGAAGGTCAGAGGGATACAGTAAACTTGAAGTGAAGCATCAGAATCTATAACTAGTGCCACAGGAATGGTTCAAACATAGACAGTAAGAAGAGTCTGTCTTCTTGTACGTAAGTCGGCATTGTGCCTTTTCTATTTTATACCGATGCAATCTCTGTGTATCATCGTCAATAAGAAGGTCAGAGGGATACAGTAAACCTGAAGTGAAGTATCGGAATCTATAACTAGTGTCACAGAAATGGTTCAAAACATTGTCAGTAAGAAGAGTCAGTCTTCTTGAACTTAATTGGGCATTGTGCCTTTCGTATTTAATTCCGATGCAATTTCTGTGCTTCACCGTCAATTAGAAGGTCAGAGGGATACAGTAAACTTGAAGTGAAGCATCGGAATCTATAACTAGTGCCACAGGAATGGTTCAAACATAGACAGTAAGAAGAGTCAGTCTTCTTGTACTTAAGTCGTCATCGTGCCTTTTGTATTTAATTGCGACGCAATTTCTGTGTTTCATCGTCAATAAGAAGGTCAGAGGGATACAGTAAACCTGAAGTGAAGCATCGGACTCCAAAACTAGTGTCACAGTAATGGTTCAAAACATAGACAGTAGGAAGAACCAGTCTTCTTGTACGTAAGTCGGCATTGTGCCTTTTGTATTTAATTCCGAGGCAATTTCTGTGCCTCATCGTCAATAAGATGGTCCAAGGGATACAGTAAACCTGGAGTAAAGCATCGGAATCTATAACTAGTGTCACAGGAATGGTTCAAAACATAGACAGTAAGAAGAGTCAGTCTTCTTGTACTTAAGTCGGCATTGTGCCTTTTGTATTTAATTCCGATGCAATTTCTGTGTTTCATCGTCAATAAGAAGGTCCAAGGGATACAGTAAACCTCAAGTGAAGCATCGGAATCTATAACTAGTGTGACAGGAATGGTTCAAATCTTAGTCAGTAGGAAGAGTCGGTCTTCATGTACTTAAGTCGGCATTGTGCCTTTTGTATTTAATTCCGATGCAATTTGTGTGTTTCATCGTCAATAAGAAGGTCCAAGCGATACAGTAAACCAGAAGTGAAGCATCGGAATCTATAATTTGTGTCACACTAATGGTTCAAAGCAAAGTCAGTAAGAAGAGTCAGTCTTCTTGTCCTGAAGTCGGCAATGTGCTTTTTGTATTTAGTTCCGATACAATTTTGTGTTTCATCGTCAATAAGAATGTCCAAGCGATACAGTAAACCTGAAGTGAAGCATCGGAATCAATAACTAGTGACACAGGAATGGTTCAAATCATTGTCAATTAGAAGAGTCGGTCTTCATGTACTTAAGTCGGCATTGTGCCTTTTGTATTTAATTCCGATGACATTTCTGTGTTTCATCGTCAATAAGAAAGTACAAGGGATACAGTAAACCTGAAGTGAAGCATCGGAATCTATAACTGGTGTCACAGGAATGGTTCAAAGCATAGACAGTAGGAAGAGTCAGTGTTCTTGTACTTAAGTCGGCATTGTGCCTTATGTATTTAATTCCGATGCAATTTCTGTGTTTCATCGTCAATAAGAAGGTCCAAGGGATACAGTAAACCTGAAGTGAAGCATCGGAATCTCCAACTAGTGTCACAGGATTGGTTCAAACATAGACAGTAAGAAGAGTCAGTCTTCTTGTCCTGAAGTCGGCAATGTGCTTTTTGTATTTAGTTCCGATACAATTTTGTGTTTCATCGTCAATAAGAATGTCCAAGCGATACAGTAAACCTGAAGTGAAGCATCGGAATCAATAACTAGTGTCACAGGAATGGTTCAAATCATAGTCAGTAAGAGGAGTCAGTCTTCTTGTCCTGAAGTCGGCATTGTGCCTTTTGTATTTAATTCCGATGCAATTTCTGTGTTTCATCGTCAATAAGAAGGTCAAAGAGATACAGTAAACCTGAAGTGAAGCATCGGAGTCAATAACTAGTGTCACAGGAATGGTTCAAAACATAGTCAGTAATAAGAGTCAGTCGTCTTGAACTTAATTCGGCATTGTGTCTTTTGTATTAAATTCCGATGCAATTTCTGTGCTTCACCGTCAATAAGATGGTCAGAGGGATACGGTAAACCTGAAGTGAAGCATCTGAAACTATAACTGGTGTCACAGGAATGGTTCAAACATAGACAGTAAGAAGAGTCAGTCTTCTTGTACTTAAGTCGGCATTTTGCCTTTTGTATTTAATTCCGATGCAATTTCTGTGTTTCATCGTTCATAAGAATGTCAAAATGATACAGTAAACCAGAAGTGAAGCATCGCAATCTATTACTAGTGTCACAGGAATGGTTCAAAACATAGTCACTAAGAAGGGTCAGTCTTCTTGTACTTAAGTCGGCATTCTGCTTTTTGCATTTAATTCCGATTCAATTTCTGTGCTTCATCGTCAATAAGATGGTCCAAGGGATACAGTAAACCTGGAGTAAAGCATCGGAATCTATAACTAGTGTCACAGGAATGGTTCAATATATAGACAGTAAGAAGAGTGAGTCTTCTTGTACTTAAGTCGGCATTGTGCCTTTCGTATTTAATTCCGATGCAATTTTCCCGATTCATCATCAATAAGAAGGTCCAAGGGATACAGTAAACATGAGGTGAAGCATTGGAATCCAAAACTAGTGTCACAGGATTGGTTCAAAGCATAGACAGTAAGAAGAGTCTGTCTTCTTGTACTTAAGTCGGCATTGTGCCTTTTCTATTTTATACCGATGCAATCTCTGTGTATCATCGTCAATAAGAAGGTCAGAGGGATACAGTAAACCTGAAGTGAAGTATCGGAATCTATAACTAGTGTCACAGAAATGGTTCAAAGCATAGTCAGTAAGAAGAGTCAGTCTTCTTGAACATAATTGGGCATTGTGCCTTTCGTATTTAATTCCGATTGCAATTTCTGTGCTTCACCGTCAATTAGAAGGTCAGAGGGATACAGTAAACTTGAAGTGAAGCATCGGAATCTATAACTAGTGAAACAGGAATGGTTCAAACATAGACAGTAAGAAGAGTCAGTCTTTTTGTACTTAAGTCGGCATTGTGCCTTTTGTATTTAATTCCGATGCAATTTCTGTTTTTCATCGTCAATAAGAAGGTCAAAGCGATACAGTAAACCAGAAGTGAAGCATCGGAATCTATAATTTGTGTCACACTAATGGTTCAAAGCAAAGTCAGTAAGAAGAGTCAGTCTTCTTGTCCTGAAGTCGGCAATGTGCCTTTTGTATTTAATTCCGATGACATTTCTGTGTTTCATCGTCAATTAGAAAGTACAAGGGATACAGTAAACCTGAAGTGAAGCATCGGAATCTATAACTGGTGTCACAGGAATGGTTCAAAGCATAGACAGTAGGAAGAGTCAGTGTTCTTGTACTTAAGTCGGCATTGTGCCTTATGTATTTAATTCCGATGCAATTTCTGTGTTTCATCGTCAATAAGAAGGTCCAAGGGATACAGTAAACCTGAAGTGAAGCATCGGAATCTACAACTAGTGTCACAGGATTGGTTCAAACATAGACAGTAAGAAGAGTCAGTCTTCTTGTCCTTAGGTCGGCATTGTGCCTTTTGTATTTAATTCCAAATCAATTTCTGTGTTTCATCGGCAATATGGTGGAGGGATACAGTAAACCTGAAGTGAAGCATCGGAATCTATAACTAGTGTCACAGCAATGGTTCAAAACAGAGACAGTAGGAAGAGACAGTCTTCTTGTACTTAAGTCGGCATTGTGCCTTTTGTATTAAATTCCGATGCAATTTCTGTGTTTCATCGTCAATAAGAAGGTCAGAGGGATACAGTAAACCTGAAGTGAAGCATCGGAATCTATAACTAGTGTCACAGAAATGGTTCAAAGCATAGTCAGTAAGAAGAGTCAGTCTTCTTGAACTTAATTGGGCATTGTGCCTTTCGTATTTAATTCCGATGCAATTTCTGTGCTTCACCGTCAATTAGAAGGTCAGAGGGATACAGTAAACTTGATGTGAAGCATCGGAATCTATAACTAGTGTCACAGGAATGGTTCAAACATAGACAGTAAGAAGAGTCAGTCTTCTTGTACTTAAGTCGGCATTTTGCCTTTTGTATTTAATTCCGATGCAATTTCTGTGTTTCATCGTTCATAAGAATGTCAAAATGATACAGTAAACCAGAAGTGAAGCATCGCAATCTATTACTAGTGTCACAGGAATGGTTCAAAACATAGTCACTAAGAAGGGTCAGTCTTCTTGTACTTAAGTCTGCATTCTGCCTTTTGCATTTAATTCCGATTCAATTTCTGTGCTTCATCGTCAATAAGATGGTCCAAGGGATACAGTAAACCTGGAGTAAAGCATCGGAATCTATAACTAGTGTCCCAGGAATGGTTCAAAATATAGACAGTAAGAAGAGTGAGTCTTCTTGTACTTAAGTCGGCATTGTGCCTTTTGTATTTAATTCCGATGCAATTTCCCCGATTCATCATCAATAAGAAGGTCCAAGGGATACAGTAAACATGAAGTGAAGCATCGGAATCCAAAACTAGTGTCACAGGATTGGTTCAAAGCATAGACAGTAAGAAGAGTCTGTCTTCTTGTACGTAAGTCGGCATTGTGCCTTTTCTATTTTATACCGATGCAATCTCTGTGTATCATCGTCAATAAGAAGGTCAGAGGGATACAGTAAACCTGAAGTGAAGTATCGGAATCTATAACTAGTGTCACAGAAATGGTTCAAAGCATAGTCAGTAAGAAGAGTCAGTCTTCTTGAACTTAATTGGGCATTGTGCCTTTCGTATTTAATTCCGATGCAATTTCTGTGCTTCACCGTCAATAAGATGGTCAGAGGGATACGGTAAACCTGAAGTGAAGCATCTGAAACTATAACTGGTGTCACAGGAATGGTTCAAACATAGACAGTAAGAAGAGTCAGTCTTCTTGTACTTAAGTCGGCATTTTGCCTTTTGTATTTAATTCCGATGCAATTTCTGTGTTTCATCGTTCATAAGAATGTCAAAATGATACAGTAAACCAGAAGTGAAGCATCGCAATCTATTACTAGTGTCACAGGAATGGTTCAAAACATAGTCACTAAGAAGGGTCAGTCTTCTTGTACTTAAGTCGGCATTCTGCCTTTTGCATTTAATTCCGATTCAATTTCTGTGCTTCATCGTCAATAAGATGGTCCAAGGGATACAGTAAACCAGGAGTAAAGCATCGGAATCTATAACTAGTGTCACAGGAATGGTTCAAAATATAGACAGTAAGAAGAGTGAGTCTTCTTGTACTTAAGTCGGCATTGTGCCTTTTGTATTTAATTCCGATGCAATTTCCCCGATTCATCATCAATAACAAGGTCCAAGGGATACAGTAAACATGAAGTGAAGCATCGGAATACAAAACTAGTGTCACAGGATTGGTGCAAAGCATACACAGTAAGAAGAGTCTGTCTTCTTGTACTTAAGTCGGCATTGTGCCTTTTCTATTTTATACCGATGCAATCTCTGTGTATCATCGTCAATAAGAAGGTCAGAGGGATACAGTAAACCTGAAGTGAAGTATCAGAATCTATAACTAGTGTCACAGAAATGGTTCAAAACATAGTCAGTAAGAAGAGTCAATCTTCTTGAACTTAATTGGGCATTGTGCCTTTCGTATTTAATTCCGATTGCAATTTCCGTGCTTCACCGTCAATTAGAAGGTCAGAGGGATACAGTAAACTTGAAGTGAAGCATCGGAATCTACAACTAGTGAAACAGGAATGGTTCAAACAGAGACAGTAAGAAGAGTCAGTCTTTTTGTACTTAAGTCGGCATTGTGCATTTTGTATTTAATTCCGATGCAATTTCTGTGTTTCATCGTCAATAAGAAGGTCCAAGGGAAACAGTACCCTGAAGTGAAGCATCGGAATCAATAACTAGTGTCACATGAATGGTTCAAAACACAGACAGTACTAAGAGACACTCTCCTTGTACTTAAGTAGGCTTTGTGCCTTTTGTATTTAATTCCGATGCAATATCTGTGTTTCATCGTCAATAAGAAGTTCCAAGGGATACAGTAAACCTGGAGTGAAACATCGGAATCTATAACTAGTGTCACAGGAATGGTTCATAACATAGACAGTAAGAAGAGTCAGTCTTTTTGTATTTAAGTCGACATTGTGCCTTTTCTATTTAATTCCGATGCCATTTCTGTGTTTCATCGTGAATAACATGGTCCAAGTTATACTGTAAACCTCAAGTGAAGCATCGGAATCTATAACTAGTGTCACAGGAATGGTTCAAAACATAGACAGTAAGAAGAGACAGTCTTCTTGCACTTAAGTCGGCATTGTGCATTTTGTATTTAATTCCTTTGCCATTTCTGTGTTTCATCGTCTATAAGAAAGTCAGAGGGATACAGTAAACCTGAAGTGAAGCATCGGAATCTATAGCTAGTGTCACAGGAATGGTTAAAAACATAGTCAGTAAGAAGAATCAGTCTTCTTGTACTTAAGTCGGCATTGTGCCTTTTGCATTTAATTCCGATTCAATTTCTGTGCTTCATCGTCAATAAGATGGTCCAAGGGATACAGTAAACCTGGAGTTAAGCATCGGAATCTATAACTAGTGTCACAGGAATGGTTCAAAATATAGACAGTAAGAAGAGTCAGTCTTCTTGTACCTAAGTCGGCATTGTGCCTTTTGTATTTAATTCAGATGCAATTTCTGTGTTTCATCGTCAATAAGAAGGTCCAAGCGATACATTAAACCAGAAGTGAAGCATCGGAATCTATAATTTGTGTCACACTAATGGTTCAAAGCAAAGTCAGTAAGAAGAGTCAGTCTTCTTGTCCTGAAGTCGGCAATGTGCTTTTTGTATTTAGTTCCGATAAATTTTGTGTTTCATCGTTCATAAGAAGGTCAAAGGGATACAGTAAACCAGAAGTGAAGCATCGGAATCTATAACTAGTGTCACAGGAATGGTTCAAAACATAGTCACTAAGAAGAGTCAATCTTCTTGTACTTAAGTCGGCATTGTGCCTTTTGTATGTAGTTCCGATGCAATTTCTGTTTTTCATCGTCAATAGGAAGGTCCAAGGTATACAGTAAACCTGAAGTGAAGCATCGGAATCTATAACTAGTGTCACTGGAATGGTTCAAAATATAGACAGTAAGAAGAGTGAGTCTTCTTGTACTTGAGTCGGCTTTGTGCCTTTTGTATTTAATTCCGATGCAATTTCTGTGATTCATCATCAATAAGAAGGTCCAAGGGATACAGTAAACCTGAAGTGAAGCATCGGACTCTATAACTAGTGCCACAGAAATGGTTCAAATCATAGACAGTAGGAAGAGTCAGTCTTCTTATTCTTAAGTCGGCATTGTGCTCTTTGTATTTAAATCCGATGCAATTTCTGTGTTTCATCGTCAATAAGAAGGTCCTAGGGGAACAGTAAACCTGAAGTGAAGCATCGGAATCAATAACTAGTGTCACATGAATGGTTCAAAACATAGAAAGTACCAAGAGACACACTCCTTGTACTTAAGTAGGCTTTGTGCCATTTGTATTTAATTCCGATGCAATTTCTGTGTTTCATCGTCAATAAGAAGTTCCAAGGGATACAGTAAACCTGGAGTGAAGCATCGAAATCTATAACTAGTGTCACAGGAATGGTTCATAACATAGACAGTAAGAAGAGTAAGTCTTTTTGTACTTAGGTCGGCATTGTGCCTTTTCTATTTAATTCCGATGCCATTTCTGTGTTTCATCGTGAATAACAAGGTCCAAGGGATACAGTAAACCTCAAGTGAAGCATCGGAATCTATAACTAGTGTCACAGGAATAATTCAAAAGCATAGACAGTAAGAAGAGTCAGTCTTTTTGCACTTAAGTCGGCATTGTGCATTTTGTATTTAATTCCTTTGCCATTTCTGTGTTTCATCGTCTATAAGAAAGTCAGAGGGATACAGTAAACCTGAAGTGAAGCATCGGAATCTATAGCTAGTGTCACAGGAATGGTTAAAAACATAGTCAGTAAGAAGAGTCAGTCGTCTTGTCCTTTAGTCGGCATTGTGCCTTTTGTATTTAATTCCGATGCAATTTATGTGCTTCATCGTCAATAAGATGGTCCAAGGGATACAGTAAACCTGGAGTAAAGCATCGGAATCTATAACTAGTGTCACAGGAATGGTTCAAAACATAGACAGTAAGAAGAGTCAGTCTTCTTGTACTTAAGTCGGCATTGTGCCTTTTGTATTTAATTCCGATGCAATTTCTGTGTTTCATCGTCAATAAGAAGGTCCAAGGGATACAGTAAACCTCAAGTGAAGCATCGGAATCTGTAACTAGTGTGACAGGAATGGTTCAAATCTTAGTCAGTAGGAAGAGTCGGTCTTCATGTACTTAAGTCGGCATTGTGCCTTTTGTATTTAATTCCGATGCAATTTCTGTGTTTCATCGTCAATAAGAAGGTCCAAGCGATACAGTAAACCTGAAGTGAAGCATCGGAATCTACAACTAGTGTCACAGGATTGGTTCAAACATAGACAGTAAGAAGAGTCAGTCTTCTTGTACTTAAGTCGGCATTGTGCCTTTTCTATTTAATACCGATGCAATTTCTGTGTTTCATCGTCAATAAGAAGGTCAGAGGGATACAGTAAACCTGAAGTGAAGCATCGGAATCTATAACTAGTGTCACAGCAATGGTTCAAAACAGAGACAGTAGGAAGAGACAGTCTTCTTGTACTTAAGTCGGCATTGTGCCTTTTGTATTAAATGCCGATGCAATTTCTGTGTTTCATCGTCAATAAGAAGGTCAGAGGGATACAGTAAACATGAAGTGAAGTATCGGAATCTATAACTAGTGTCACAGAAATGGTTCAAAACATAGTCAGTAAGAAGAGTCAGTCTTCTTGATCTTAATTTGGCATTGTGCCTTTCGTATTTAATTCCGATGCAATTTCTGTGCTTCACCGTCAATTAGAAGGTCAGAGGGATACAGTAAACTTGAAGTGAAGCATCGGAATCCATAACTAGTGCCACAGGAATCGTTCAAACATAGACAGTAAGAAAAGTCAGTCTTCTTGTACTTAAGTCGTCATCGTGCCTTTTGTATTTAATTGCGACGCAATTTCTGTGTTTCATCGTCAATAAGAAGGTCAGAGGGATACAGTAAACCGGAAGTGAAGCATCGGAATCTATAACTAGTGTCACAGGAATGGTTCAAATCATAGTCAGTAAGAGGAGTCACTCTTCTTGTCCTTAAGTCGGCATTGTGCCTTTTGTATTTAATTCCGATGCAATTTCTGTGTTTCATCGTCAATAAGAAGGTCCAAGAGATACAGTAAACCTGAAGTGAAGCATCGGAGTCAATAACTAGTGTCACAGGAATGGTTCAAAACATAGTCAGTAAGAAGAGTCAGTCGTCTTGTACTTAATTTCGCATTGTGCCTTTCGTATTAAATTCCGACGCAATTTCTGTGCTTCACCGTCAATAAGATGGTCAGAGGGATACGGTAAACCTGAAGTGAAGCATCGGAATCTATAACTAGTGTCACAGGAATGGTTCAAACATAGACAGTAAGAAGAGTCAGTATTCTTGTACTTAAGTCGGCATTGTGCCTTTTGTATTTAATTCCGATGCAATTTCTGTGTTTCATCGTTCATAAGAAGGTCAAAATGATACAGTAAACCAGAAGTGAAGCATCGCAATCTATAACTAGTGTCACAGGAATGGTTCAAAACATAGTCACTAAGAAGGGTCAGTCTTCCTGTACTTAAGTCGGCATTGTGCCTTTTGTATGTAGTTCCGATGCAATTTCTGTGTTTCATCGTCAATAGGAAGGTCCAAGGGATACAGTAAACCTGAAGTGAAGCATCGGAATCTATAACTAGTGTCACTGGAATGGTTCAGAATATAGACAGTAAGAAGAGTGAGTCTTCTTGTACTTAAGTCGGCATTGTGCCTTTTGTATTTAATTCCGATGCAATTTCCCCGATTCATCATCAATAAGAAGGTCCAAGGGATACAGTAAACATGAAGTGAAGCATCGGACTCTATAACTAGTGTCACAGAAATGGCTCAAAACATAGACAGTAGGAAGAGTCAGTCTTCTTATCCTTAAGTCGGCATTGTGCCCTTTGTATTTAAATCCGATGCAATTTCTGTGTTTCATCGTCAATAAGAAGGTCCAAGGGAAACAGTAAACCTGAAGTGAAGCATCGGAATCTTTAACTAGTGTCACATGAATGGTTGAAAACATAGACAGTACGAAGAGACACTCTCCTTGTACTTAAGTAGGCTTTGTGCCTTTTGTATTTAATTCCGATGCAATTTCTGTGTTTCATCGTCAATAAGAAGGTCCAAGGGATACAGTAAACCTGGAGTGAAGCATCGGAATCTATAACTTGTGTCACACTAATGGTTCAAAGCAAAGTCAGTAAGAAGAGTCAGTCTTCTTGTCCTGAAGTCGGCATTGTGCCTTTTGTATTTAGTTCCGATACAATTTTGTGTTTCATCGTCAGTAAGAATGTCCAAGCGATACAGTAAACCTGAAGTGAAGCATCGGAATCAATAACTAGTGTCACGGGAATGGTTCAAGTCATTGTCAATAAGAAGAGTCGATCTTCATGTACTTAAGTCGGCATTGTGCCTTTTGTATTTAATTCCGATGAAATTTCTGTGTTTCATCGTCAATAAGAAAGTACGAGGGATACAGTAAACCTGAAGTGATGCATCGGAATCTATAACTGGTGTCACAGGAATGGTTCAAAACATAGACTGTAGGAAGAGTCAGTGTTCTTGTACTTAAGTCGGCATTGTGCCTTTTGTATTTAATTCCGATGCAATTTCTGTGTTTCATCGTCAATAAGAAGGTCCAAGGTATACAGTAAACCTGAAGTGAAGCATCGGAATCTAAAACTAGTTTCACAGGAATGGTTCAAAACATAGTCAGTAACAAGAGTCAGTCTTCTTGTACTTAAGTTGGCATTGTGGCTTTTCTATTTAATTCCGATGCAATTTCTGTGTTTCATCGTCAATAAGAAGGTCAGAGGGATACAGTAAACCGGATGTGAAGCATCGGAATCTATAACTAGTGTCACAGGAATGATGCAAAACATAGTCAGTAAGAAGAGTCAGTCTTCTTGTCCTTAAGTCGGCATTGTGCCTTTTGTGTTTAATTCCGATGCAATTTCTGTGTTTCATCGTCAATTAGAGTGTCCAAGGGATACAGTAAACCTGAAGTGAAGCATCTGAATCTATAACTAGTGTCACGGGAACGGTTCAAAATATAGACAGTAAGAAGAGTCAGCCTTCTTGTACTTAAGTTGGCATTGTGCCTTTTGTATTTAATTCCGATGCAATTTCTGTGATTCATCGTCAATAAGAAGGTCCAAAGATACAGTAAACCTGAAGTGAAGCATCGGACTCTATAACTAGTGTCACAGCAGTGGATCAAACCATAGACAGTACGAAGAGTCAGTCTTCATGTACATAAGTCGGCATTGTGGCTTTTGTATTTCATTCTGATGCAATTTCTGTGTTTCATCGTCAATCAGAAAGTCGGAGGGATACAGTAAACCTGAAGTGAAGCATCGGAATCTATAACTTGTGTCACAGCAATGGCTCAAAACATAGTCAGTAAGAAGAGTCAGTGTTCTTGTACTTAAGTCGGCATTGTGAATTTTGTATTTAATTCCTTTGCCATTTCTGTGTTTCATCGTCTACAAGAAAGTCAGAGGGATACAGTAAACCTGAAGTGAAGCATCGGAATCTATAGCTAGTGTCACAGGAATGGTTCAAAACATAGCCAGTAAGAAGAGTCAGTCTTCTTGTCCTTAAGTCGGCATTGTGCCTTTTGTATTTAATTCCGATGCAATTTCTGTGTTTCATCGTCAATAAGATGGTGCAAGGGATACAGTAAACTTGAGTAAAGCATCGGAATCTATCACTAGTGTCACAGGAATGGTTCAAATCATAGACAGTAAGAAGAATTAGTCTTCTTGTACTTAAGTCGGCATTGTGCCTTTTGTATTTAATTCCGATGTAATTTCTGTGTTTCATCGTCAATAAGAAGGTCCAAGCGATACAGTAAACCAGAAGTGAAGCATCGGATTCTATAACTTGTGTCACACTAATGGTTCAAAACAAAGTCAGTAAGAAGAGTCATTCTTCTTGTCCTTAAGTCGGCATTGTGCCTTTTGTATTTAGTTCCGATACAATGTTGTGTTTCATCGTCAATAAGAATGTTCAAGGGATACAGTAAACCTGAAGTGAAGCAACGGAATCAATAACTAGTGTCACAGGAATGGTTCAAATCATTGTCAATAAGAAGAGTCGGTCTTCATGTACTTAAGTCGGCATTGTGCCTTTTGTATTTAATTCCGATGAAATTTCTGTGTTTCTTCGTCAATAAAAAAGTACAAGGGATACAGTAAACCTGAAGTGAAGCATCGGAATCTATGACTGGTGTCACAGGAATGGTTCAAAACATAGACAGTAGGAAGAGTCAGTGTTCTTGTACTTAAGTCGGCATTGTGCCTTTTGTATTTAATTCCGATGCAATTTCTGCGTTTCATCGTCGATAAGAAGGTCCAAGGGATACAGTAAACCTGAACTGAAGCATCGGAATCTACAACAAGTGTCACAGGATTGGTTCAAATCATAGACGGTAAGAAGAGTCAGTCTTCTAGTACTTAAGTCGGCATTGTGCCTTTTCTATTTAATACCGATGCAATTTCTGTGTATCATCGTCAATACGAAGGTCAGAGGGATTCAGTAAACCTGAAGTGAAGTATCGCAATCTATAACTAGTGTCACAGAAATGGTTCAAAGCATAGTCAGTAAGAAGAGTCAGTCATTTTGAACTTAATTGGGCATTGTGCCTTTCGTATTTAATTCCGATGCAATTTCTGTGCTTCACCGTCAATTAGAAGGTCAGAGGGATACAGTAAACTTGAAGTGAAGCATCGGAATCCATAACTAGTGCCACAGGAATGGTTCAAACACAGACAGTAAGAAAAGTCAGTCTTCTTGTTCTTAAGTCGTCATCGTGCCTTTTGTATTTAATTGCGACGCAATTTCTGTGTTTCATCGTCAATAAGAAGGTCAGAGGGATACAGTAAACCGGAAGTGAAGCATTGGAATCTATAACTAGTGTCACAGGAATGGTTCAAATCATAGTCAGTAAGAGGAGTCACTCTTCTTGTCCTTAAGTCGGCATTGTGCCTTTTGTATTTAATTCCGATGCAATTTCTGTGTTTCATCGTCAATAAGAAGGTCCAAGAGATACAGTAAACCTGAAGTGAAGCATCGGAGTCAATAACTAGTGTCACAGGAATGGTTCAAAACATAGTCAGTAAGAAGAGTCAGTCGTCTTGTACTTAATTTCGCATTGTGCCTTTCGTATTAAATTCCGACGCAATTTCTGTGCTTCACCGTCAATAAGATGGTCAGAGGGATACGGTAAACCTGAAGTGAAGCATCGGAATCTATAACTAGTGTCACAGGAATGGTTCAAACATAGACAGTAAGAAGAGTCAGTCTTCTTGTACTTAAGTCGGCATTGTGCCTTTTGTATTTAATTCCGATGCAATTTCTGTGTTTCATCGTTCATAAGAAGGTCAAAATGATACAGTAAACCAGAAGTGAAGCATCGCAATCTATAACTAGTGTCACAGGAATGGTTCAAAACATAGTCACTAAGAACGGTCAGTCTTCCTGTACTTAAGTCGGCATTGTGCCTTTTGTATGTAGTTCCGATGCAATTTCTGTGTTTCATCGTCAATAGGAAGGTCCAAGGGATACAGTAAACCTGAAGTGAAGCATCGGAATCTATAACTAGTGTCACTGGAATGGTTCAGAATATAGACAGTAAGAAAAGTGAGTCTTCTTGTACTTAAGTCGGCATTGTGCCTTTTGTATTTAATTCCGATGCAATTTCCCCGATTCATCATCAATAAGAAGGTCCAAGGGATACAGTAAACATGAAGTGAAGCATCGGACTCTATAACTAGTGTCACAGAAATGGCTCAAAACATAGACAGTAGGAAGAGTCAGTCTTCTTATCCTTAAGTCGGCATTGTGCCCTTTGTATTTAAATCCGATGCAATTTCTGTGTTTCATCGTCAATAAGAAGGTCCAAGGGAAACAGTAAACCTGAAGTGAAGCATCGGAATCTTTAACTAGTGTCACATGAATGGTTGAAAACATAGACAGTACGAAGAGACACTCTCCTTGTACTTAAGTAGGCTTTGTGCCTTTTGTATTTAATTCCGATGCAATTTCTGTGTTTCATCGTCAATAAGAAGGTCCAAGGGATACAGTAAACCTGGAGTGAAGCATCGGAATCTGTAACTTGTGTCACACTAATGGTTCAAAGCAAAGTCAGTAAGAAGAGTCAGTCTTCTTGTCCTGAAGTCGGCATTGTGCCTTTTGTATTTAGTTCCGATACAATTTTGTGTTTCATCGTCAATAAGAATGTCCAAGCGATACAGTAAACCTGAAGTGAAGCATCGGAATCAATAACTAGTGTCACGGGAATGGTTCAAGTCATTGTCAATAAGAAGAGTCGGTCTTCATGTACTTAAGTCGGCATTGTACCTTTTGTATTTAATTCCGATGAAATTTCTGTGTTTCATCGTCAATAAGAAAGTACAAGGGATACAGTAAACCTGAAGTGATGCATCGGAATCTATAACTGGTGTCACAGGAATGGTTCAAAACATAGTCAGTAAGAAGAGTCAGTCTTCTTGTTCTTAAGTCGGCATTGTGCCTTTTCTACTTAATACCGATGCAATTTCTGTGTATCATCGTCAATAAGAAGATCAGAGTGATTCAGTAAAGTTGAAGTGAGGTATCGGAATCTATAACTAGTGTCACAGATATGGTTCAAAACATAGTCAGTAAGAAGAGTCAGTCATCTTGAACTTAATTGGGCATTGTGCCTTTTCTATTTAATTCCGATGCAATTTCTGTGCTTCATCGTCAATAAGAAGGTCAGAGGGATAGGGTAAACCTGAAGTGAAGCATCGGACTCCAAAACTAGTGTCACAGTAATGGTTCGAAACATAGACAGTAGGAAGAACCAGTCTTCTTGTACGTAAGTCGGCATTGTGCCTTTTGTATTTAATTCCGATGCAATTTCTGTGTTTCATTGTCAATAAGAAGGTAAAAAGAATACAGTAAACCTGGAGTGAAGCATCGGAATCTATAACTAGTGTCACAGGAATGGTTCAAAACATAGTCAGTAAGAAGAGTCAGTCTTCTTGTCCTTAAGTCGGCATTGTGCGTTTTGTATTTAATTCCGATGCAATTTCTGTGTTTCATCGTCTATTAGAAGGTCCAAGGGATACAGTAAATCTGAAGTGAAGCATCGGAATCTATAACTAGTGTCACTGGGATGGTTCAAAATATAGACAGTAAGAAGAGTCAGTCTTCTTTTACTTAAGTTGGCATTGTGCCTTTTGTTTTTAATTCCGATGCAATTTCTGTGATTCATCGTCAATAAGAAGGTCCAAAGGATACAGTAAACCTGAAGTGAAGCATCGGACTCTATAACTAGTGTCACAGAAGTGGATTAAACCATAGACAGTAGGAAGAGTCAGTCTTCTTATACTTAAGTCGGCTTTGTGCCTTTTGTATTTAATTCCGATGCAATTTCTGTGTTTCATCGTCAATAAGAAGGTCCAAGGGAAACAGTAAACCTGAAGTGAAGCATCGGAATCTATAACTAGTGTCACAGGAATGGTTCAAAACATAGACAGTACAAAGAGTCAGTCTTCATGTACATAAGTCGGCATTGTGGCTTTTGTATTTAATTCTGATGCAATTTCTGTGTTTCTTCGTCTATCTGAAAGTCGGAGGGATACAGTAAACCGAAAGTGAAGCATCGGAATCTATAACTCGTGTGACAGCAATGGTTCAAAACAAAGACAGTATGAAGTGTCAGTCTTCTTGTACTTAAGTCGGCATTGTGGATTTTGTATTTAATTCCGATGCAATTTCTGTGTTTCATCGTCAATAAGAAGGTCAGTGGGATACGGTAAACCTGAAGTGAAGCATCGGACTCCAAAATTAGTGTCACAGGAATGGTTCAAAACATAGACAGTAGGACGAACCAGTCTTCTTGTTCGTAAGTCGGAATTGTGCCTTTTGTATTTAATTCTGATGCAATTTCTGTGTTTCATCGTCAATAAGAAGGTCCAAGGTATACAGTAAACCTGAAGTGAAGCATCGGAATCTATAAATAGTTTCACAGGAATGGTTTAAAACATAGTCAGTAAGAAGATTCGGTCTTCTTGTACTTAAGTCGGCATTGTGCCTTTTGTATTTAATACTGATGCAATTTCTGTGTTTCATCGTCAATAAGAAGGTCCAATAGGATACAGTAAAGCTGGAGTGAAGCATCGGAATCTATAACTAGTGTCACAGGAATGGTTCAAAACATAGACAGTAAGAAGAGTAAGTCTTCTTGTACTTAAGTCGACATTGTCCCTTTTCTAATTAATTCCGATGCCATTTATGTGTTTCATCGTGAATAACAAGGTCCAAGGGATACAGTAAACCTCAAGTGAAGCATCGGCATCCATAACTAGTGTCACAGGAATGGTTCAAAACATAGACAGTAAGAAGAGTCAGTCTCCTTGTACGTAATTCGGCATTGTGCATTTTGTATATCATTCCTTTGCCATTTCTGTGTTTCATCGTCTATAAGAAAGTCAGAGGGATACATTAAACCTGAAGTGAAGCATCGGAATCTATAGCTAGTGTCACAGGAATGGTTCAAATCATAGTCAGTAAGAAGAGTCAGTCTTCTTGTCCTTAAGTTGGCATTGTGCATTTTGTATTTAATTCCGATGCAATTTCTGTGTTTCATCGTCAATAAGAAGGTCCAAGAGGATACAGTAAACCTGGAGTAAAGCATCGGAATCTATAACTAGTGTCACAGGAATGGTTCAAACCATAGACAGAAAGAAGAGTCAGTCTTCTTGTCCTTAAGTCGGCATTGTGCCTTTTGTATTTAGTTCCGATACTATTTTGTGTTTCATCGTCAATAAGAATGTCCAAGGGATACACTAAACCTGAAGTGAAGCAACGGAATCAATAACTAGTGTCACAGGAATGGTTCAAATCATTGTCAATAAGAAGAGTCGGTCTTCATGTACTTAAGTCGGCATTGTGCCATTTGTATTTAATTCCGATGCAATTTCTGTGTTTCATCGTCAATAAGAAAGTACAAGCGACACAGTAAACCAGAAGTGAAGCATCGGAATCTATAACTAGTGTCACTGGAATGGTTCAAACATAGTCAGTAACAGGAGTCAGTCTTCTTGTACTTAAGTTGGCATTGTGCCTTTTCTATTTAATTCCGATGCAATTTCTGTGTTTCATCGTCAATAAGAAGGTCAGAGGGATATAGTAAACCGGATGTGAAGCATCGGAATCTATAGCTAGTGTCACAGGAATGGTTCAAATCATAGTCAGTAAGAAGAGTCAGTCTTCTTGTACTTAAGTTGGCATTGTGCCTTTTGTATTTAATTCCGATGCAATTTCTGTGATTCATCGTCAATAAGAAGGTCCAAGGTATACAGTAAACCTGAAGTAAAGCATCGGAATCTATAACTAGTTTCACAGGAATGGTTCAAAACATAGTCAGTAACAAGAGTCAGTCTTCTTGTACTTAAGTTGGCATTGTGCCTTTTCTATTTAATTCCGATGCAATTTCTGTGTTTCATCGTCAATAAGAAGGTCAGAGGGATACAGTAAACCGGATGTGAAGCATCGGAATCTATAACTAGTGTCACAGGAATGATGCAAAACATAGTCAGTAAGAAGAGTCAGTCTTCTTGTCCTTAAGTCGGCATTGTGCCTTTTGTGTTTAATTCCGATGCAATTTCTGTGTTTCATCGTCAATTAGAGTGTCCAAGGGATACAGTAAACCTGAAGTGAAGCATCTGAATCTATAACTAGTGTCACTGGAATGGTTCAAAATATAGACAGTAAGAAGAGTCAGCCTTCTTGTACTTAAGTTGGCATTGTGCCTTTTGTATTTAATTCCGATGCAATTTCTGTGATTCATCGTCAATAAGAAGGTCCAAAGATACAGTAAACCTGAAGTGAAGCATCGGACTCTATAACTAGTGTCACAGAAGTGGATCAAACCATAGACAGTACGAAGAGTCAGTCTTCATGTACATAAGTCGGCATTGTGGCTTTTGTATTTCATTCTGATGCAATTTCTGTGTTTCATCGTCAATCAGAAAGTCGGAGGGATACAGTAAACCTGAAGTGAAGCATCGGAATCTATAACTTGTGTCACAGGAATGGTTCAAAACATAGTCAGTAAGAAGAGTCAGTGTTCTTGTACTTAAGTCGGCATTGTGAATTTTGTATTTAATTCCTTTGCCATTTCTGTGTTTCATCGTCTACAAGAAAGTCAGAGGGATACAGTAAACCTGAAGTGAAGCATCGGAATCTATAGCTAGTGTCACAGGAATTGTTCAAAACATAGTCAGTAAGAAGAGTCAGTCTTCTTGTCCTTAAGTCGGCATTGTGCCTTTTGTATTTAATTCCGATGCAATTTCTGTGTTTCATCGTCAATATGATGGTGCAAGGGATACAGTAAACCTGGAGTAAAGCATCGGAATCTATCACTAGTGTCACAGGAATGGTTCAAATCATAGACAGTAAGAAGAGTTAGTCTTCTTGTACTTAAGTCGGCATTGTGCCTTTTGTATTTAATTCCGATGTAATTTCTGTGTTTCATCGTCAATAAGAAGGTCCAAGCGATACAGTAAACCAGAAGTGAAGCATCGGATTCTATAACTTGTGTCACACTAATGGTTCAAAACAAAGTCAGTAAGAAGAGTCATTCTTCTCGTCCTTAAGTCGGCATTGTGCATTTTGTATTTAGTTCCGATACAATTTTGTGTTTCATCGTCAATAAGAATGTTCAAGGGATACAGTAAACCTGAAGTGAAGCAACGGAATCAATAACTAGTGTCACAGGAATGGTTCAAATCATTGTCAACAAGAAGAGTCGGTCTTCATGTACTTAAGTCGGCATTGTGCCTTTTGTATTTAATTCCGATGAAATATCTGTGTTTCTTCGTCAATAAAAAAGTACAAGGGATACAGAAAACCTGAAGTGAAGCATCGGAATCTATGACTGGTGTCACAGGAATGGTTCAAAACATAGACAGTAGGAAGAGTCAGTGTTCTTGTACTTAAGTCGGCATTGTGCCTTTTGTATTTAATTCCGATGCAATTTCTGCGTTTCATCGTCAATACGAAGGTCAGAGGGATTCAGTAAACCTGAAGTGAAGTATCGCAATCTATAACTAGTGTCACAGAAATGGTTCAAAGCATAGTCAGTAAGAAGAGTCAGTCATTGTGAACTTAATTGGGCATTGTGCCTTTCGTATTTAATTCCGATGCAATTTCTGTGCTTCACCGTCAATTAGAAGGTCAGTGGGATACAGTAAACCTGAAGTGAAGCATCGGAATCTATAACTAGTGTCACAGGAATGGTTCAAACATAGACAGTAAGAAGAGTCAGTCTTCTTGTACTCAAGTCGGCATTGTGCCTATTATATTTAATTTTCGATGCAATTTCTGTGTGTCATAGTCAATAGGAAGGTCTGAGGGATACAGTAAACCGGATGTGAAGCATCGGAATCTATAACTAGTGTCACAGGAATGGTTCAAAACATAGTCAGTAAGAAGAGTCAGTCTTCTTGTCCTTAAGTCGGCATTGTGCCTTTTGAGTTTAATTCCGATGCAATTTCTGTGTTTCATCGTCAATAGGAAGGTCCAAGGGAAACAGTAAACCTGAAATGAAGCATCGGAATCTATAACTAATGTCACAGGAATGGTTCAAAACATACACAGTACGAAGTGTCAGTATTCTTGTACATAAGTCGGCATTGTGGCTTTTGTATTTAATTCTGATGCAATTTCTGTGTTTCATCGTCAATCAGAAGGTCAGAGGGATACAGTAAACCTGAAGTGAAGCATCGGAATCTATAACTAGTGTCACTGGAATGGTTCAAAACATAGACAGTAGGAAGAACCAGTCTTCTTGTACGTAAGTCGGCATTGTGCATTTTTTATTTAATTCCGATGCAATTTCTGTGTTTCATCGTCAATAAGAAGGTCCAAGGGATACAGTAAACCTGGAGTGAAGCATCGGAAACTATAACTAGTGTCACAGGAATGGATCAAACATAGACGGTAAGAAGAGTCAGACTTCTTGTACTTAAGTCGACATTGTGCCTTTTGTATTTAATTCCAATGCAATTTCTGTGTTTCATCGTCAATAAGAAGGTCAGAGGGATACAATAAACCTGAAGTGAAGCATCGGAATCCATAACTAGTGTCACAGGAATATTTCAAAACTAAGTCAGTAAGAAGAGTCAGTCTTCTTGTCCTTAAGTCGGCATTGTGCCTTTTGTATTTAATTCCGATGCAATTTCTGTGTTTCATCGTCAATAAGAAGCTCCAAGGGATACAGTACACGTGGAGTGAAGCATCGGAATCCATAACTAGTGTCACAGGAATGGTCCAAATCATAGACAGTACGAAGAGTCAGTCTTCATGTACATAATTCGGCATTGTGGATTTTGTAATTATTTCCGATGCAATTTCTGTGTTTCATCGTCAATAAGAAGGTCCAAGGGATACAGTAAACCTGGAGTGAAGCATCGGAATCTATAACTAGTGTCACAGGAATGGTTCAAAACAACGTCAGTAAGAAGAGTCAGTCTTCTTGTCCTTAAGTCGGCATTTTGCCTTTTGTATTTAATTCCGATGCAATTGCTGTGCTTCATCGTCAATAAGAAGGTCAGAGGGATACAGTAAACCTGAAGTGAAGCATCGGAATCTATAACTAGTGTCACGTGAATGGTTCAAACCATAGTCAGTAAGTAGAGTCAGTCGTCTTGTCCTTAAGTCGGCATTATGCCTTTTGTATTTAATTCCGATGCAATTTCTGTGTTTCATCGTCAATAAGAAGGTCAGAGGGATACAGTAAACCTGAAGTGAAGCATTGGAATCCAAAACTAGTGTCAAAGGAATGGTTCAAAACATAGACAGTAGGAAGAACCAGTCTTCTTGTCCTTAAGTCGGCATTGTGCCTTTTGTATTTAATTCCGATGCAATTTCTGTGTTTCATCGTCAATTAGAAGGTCCAAGGGAGACAGTAAACCTGAAGTGAAGCATCGGAATCTTTAACTAGTGTCACTGGAATAATTCAAAATATAGACAGTAAGAAGAGTCGGTCTTCTTGTACTTAAGTCGGCATTGTGTATTTTGTATTGAATTCCGATGCAATTTCTGTGATTCATCGTCTATAAGAAGGTCCAAATGATACAGTAAACCTGAAGTGAAGCATCGGACTCTATAACTAGTGTCACAGAAATGGATCAAACCATAGACAGTAGGAAGAGTCAGACTTCTTGTACTTAAGTCGACATTGTGCCTTTTGTATTTAATTCCAACGCAATTTCTGTGTTTCATCGTCAATCAGAAGGTCAGAGGGATACAATAAACTTGAAGTGAAGCATCGGAATCTATAACTAGTGTCACTGGAATGGTTCAAAATATAGACAGTAAGAAGAGTCAGTCTTCTTGTACTTCAGTCGGCAATGTGCCTTTTGTATTTAATTCCGATGCAATTTCTGTGATTCATCGTCAATAAGAAGGTCCAAAGGATACAGTATACCTGAAGTGAAGGATCGGACTCTATAACTAGTGTCACAGAAATGGATCAAACCATAGATAGTAGGAAGAGTCAGTCTTCTTATACTTATGTCGGCATTGTGCCTTTTGTATTTAATTCCGATGCAATTTCTGTGTTTCATCGTCAATAAGAAAGTCCAAGGGAAACAGTAAACCTGAAGTGAAGCATCGGAATCTGTAACTAGTGTTACAGGAATGGTTCAAAACATACACAGTACGAAGAGTCAGTATTCATGTACATAAGTCGGCATTGTGGATTTTGTATTTAAATATGATGCAATTTCTGTGTTTCATCGTCAATCAGTAGGTCGGAGGGATACAGTAAACCTGGAGTGAAGCATCGGAATCTATAACTAGTGTCACGTGAATGGTTCAAACCATAGTCAGTAAGAAGAGTCAGTCCTCTTGTCCTTAAGTCGGCATTGTGCCTTTTGTATTTAATTCCAATGCAATTTCTGTGTTTCATCGTCAATAAGAAGGTCAGAGGGATACAGTAAACCTGAAGTGAAGCTTCGGAATCCAAAACTAGTGTCACAGGAATGGTTCAAAACATAGACAGTAGGAAGAACCAGTCTTCTTGTACGTTAGTCGGCATTGTGCCTTTTGTATTTAATTCCGATGCAATTTGTGTGTTTCATCGTCAATAAGATGGTCCAAGGGATACAGTAAACTTGGAGTAAAGCATCGGAATCTATAACTAGTGTCACAGGAATGGTTCAAAACATACACAGTACGAAGAGTCAGTATTCATGTACATAAGTCGGCATTGTGGATTTTGTATTTAATTCCGATGCAATTTCTGTGTTTCATCGTCAATCAGTAGGTCAGAGGGATACAGTAAACCTGGAGTGAAGCATCGGAATCTATAACTAGTGTCACAGGAATGGTTCAAAACATAGACGGGAAGAAGAGTCAGACTTATTGTACTTAAGTCGACATTGTGCCTTTTGTATTTAATTCCAATGCAATTTCTGTGTTTCATCGTCAATAAGAGTGTCAGAGGGATACAGTGAACCTGAAGTAAAGCATCGGAATCTATAACTAATGTCACGTGAATTATTCAAACCATAGTTAGTAAGAAGAGTCAGTCCTCTTGTCCTTAAGTCGGCATTGTGCCTTTTGTATTTAATTCCGATGCAAATTCAGTGTTTCATCGTCAATAAGAAGGTCCAAGGTATACAGTAAACCTGAAGTAAAGCATCGGAATCTATAACTAGTTTCACATGAATGGTTCAAAACATAGTCAGTAAGACGAGTCAGTCTTCTTGTACTTAAGTAGGCATTGTGCCTTTTCTACTTAATTCCGATGCAATTTCTGTGTTTCATCGTCAATACGAAGGTCAGAGGGATACAGTAAACCGGATGTGAAGCATCGGAATCTATAACTAGTGTCACAGGAATGGTTCAAATCATAGTCAGTAAGAAGAGTCAGTCTTCTTGTCCTTAAGTCGTCATTGTGCCTTTTGTATTTAATTTCGATGCAATTTCTGTGTTTCACCGTCAATTAGAAGGTCCAAGGGATACAGTAAACCTCAAGTGAAGCATCGGAATCTTTAACTAGTGTCACTGGAATAATTCAAAATATAGACAGTAAGAAGAGTCGGTCTTCTTGTACTTAACTCGGCATTGTGCCTTTTGTATTTAATTCCGATGCAATTTCTGTGATTCATCGTCAATAAGAAGGTCCAAAGGATACAGTAAACCTGAAGTGAAGCTTCGGAATCCAAAACTAGTGTCACAGGAATTGTTCAAAATATAGACAGTAGGATGAACCAGTCTTTTTGTACGTTAGTCGGCATTGTGCCTTTTGTATTTAATTCCGATGCAATTTCTGTGTTTCATCGTCAATAAGAAGGTCCAAGGTATACAGTAAACCTGATCTAAAGCATCGGAATCTATAACTAGTTTCACAGGAATGGTTCAAAACATAGTCAGTAAGAAGAGTCAGTCTTCTTGTACTTAAGTCGGCATTGTGCTTTTCTATTTAATTTCGATGCAATTTCTGTGTTTCATCGTCAATAAGAAGGTCAGAGGGATACAGTAAACCGGATGTGAAGCATCGGAATCTATAACTATTGTCACAGGAATCGTTCAAATCATAGTCAGAAAGAAGAGTCACTCTTCTTGTCCTTATGTCGGCATTGTGCCTTTTGTATTTAATTCCGATGCAATTTCTGTGATTCATCGTCAATAAAAAGCTCCAAAGGATACAGTAAACCTGAAGTGAAGCATCGGACTCTATAACTAGTGTCACAGAAATGGATCAAACCATAGACAGTAGGAAGAGTCAGACTTATTGTACTTAAGTCGACATTGTGCCTTTTGTATTTAATTCCAATGCAATTTCTGTGTTTCATCGTCAATCAGAAGGTCAGAGGGATACAATAAAATTGAAATGAAGCATCGGAATCTATAACTAGTGTCACAGGAATATTTCAAAACAAAGTCAGTAAGAAGAGTCAGTCTTCTTGTCCTTAAGTCGGCATTGTGCCTTTTGTATCTAATTCCGATGTAATTTATGTTTCATCGTCAATAAGAAGTTCCAAGGGATACAGTATACCTGGAGTGAAACATCGGAATCTATAACTAGTGTCACAGGAATGGTTCAAAGCATAGACAGTACGAAGAGTCAGTCTTCATGTACATAAGTCGGCATTGTGGCTTTTGTATTTCATTCCGATGCAATTTCTGTGTTTCTTCGTCAAGATGAAGGTCAGAGGGATGCAGTAAACCTCAAGTGAAGCATCGGAATCTATAACTAGTGTCACAGGAATGCTTCAAATCCTAGTCAGTAGGAAAAGTCGGTCTTCATTTACTTAAGTCGGCATTGTGCCTTTTGTATTTAGTTCCGATGCAATATCTGTGTTTCATCGTCAATAAGAAGGTCCAAGCGATACATTAAACCCGAAGTGAAGCATCGGAATCTATAACTTGTGTCACACTAATGGTTCAAAACAAAGTCAGTAAGAAGAGTCAGTCTTCTTGTCCTTAATTCGGCATTGTGCCTTTTGTATTTAGTTCCGATACAATTTTGTGTTTCATCGTCAATAAGAATGCTCAAGGGATACAGTAAACCTGAAGTGAAGCAACGGAATCAATAACTAGTGTCACAGGAATGGTTCATATCATTGTCAATAAGAAGAGTCGGTCTTCATGTACTTATGTCGGCACTGTGCCTTTTGTATTTAATTGCGATGCAATTTCTGTGTTTCATCGTCAATAAGAAAGTACAAGCGACACAGTAAACCAGAAGTGAAGCATCGGAATCTATAACTTGTGTCACATTAATGGTTCAAAACAAAGTCAGTAAGAAGAGTCAGTCTTCTTGTCCTTAAGTCGGCAATGTGCCTTTTGTATTTAGTTCCGATACAATTTTGTGTTTCATCGTCAATAAGATGGTCCAAGGGATTCAGTAAACCTGAAGTGAAGCATCGGAATCAATAACTAGTGTCACAGGAATGGTTCAAATCATTGTCAATAAGAAGAGTCGGTCTTCATGTACATAAGTCGCCGTTGTGCCTTTTGTATTTAATTCCGATGCAATTTCTGTGTTTCATCGTCAATAAAAAAGTACAAGGGATACAGTAAACCTGAAGTGAAGCATCGGAATCTATGACTGGTGTCACAGGAGTGGTTCAAAACATGGACAGTAGGAAGAGTCAGTGTTCTTGTACTTAAGTCGGCATTGTGCCTTTTGTATTTAATTCCGATGCAATTTCTGTGTCTCATCGTCAATAATAAGGTCAGAGGGATACAGTAAACCTGAAGTGAAGCTTCGGAATCCAAAACTAGTGTCACAGGAATGGTTCAAAACATAGACAGTAGGAAGAACCAGTCTTCTTGTACGTTAGTCGGCATTGTGCCTTTTGTATTTAATTCCGATGCAATTTCTGTGTTTCATCGTCAATAAGATGGTCCAAGGTATACAGTTAACCTGAAGTGTAGCATCGGAATCTTTAACTAGTGTCACAGGAATGGTTCAAAATATAGACAGTAAGAAGAGTCAGTCTTCTTGTACTTAAGTCGGCATTGTGCCTTTTGTATTTAATTCCGATGCAATTTCTGTGATTCATCGTCAATAAGAAGGTCAGTGGGATACAATAAACCTGACGTGAACCATCGGAATCTATAACTAGTGTCACAGGAATATTTCAAAACAAAGTCAGTAAGAAGAGTCAGTCTTCTTGTACTTAAGTCGGCATTGTGCCTTTTGTATTTAATTCCGATGCAATTTCTGTGATTCATTGTCAATAAGAAGCTCCAAGGGATACAGTATACGTGGAGTGAAGCATCTGAATCTATAACTAGTGTCACAGGAATGGTCCAAAGCATAGACAGTACGAAGAGTCAGTCTTCAAGTACATAAGTCGGCATTGTGGCTTTTGTATTTAATTCCGATGCAATGTCTGTGTTATATCGTCAATAAGAAGGTCAGAGGGATACAGTGAACCTGAAGTGAAGCATCGCAATCTATAACTAGTGTCACGTGAATGGTTCAAACCATAGTCAGTAAGAAGAGTCAGTCCTCTTGTCCTTAAGTCGGCATTGTGCCTTTTGTATTTAATTCCGATGCAATTTCTGTGTTTCATCGTCAATAAGAAGGTCCAAGGTATACAGTAAACCTGAAGTAAAGCATCGGAATCTATAACTAGTTTCACAGGAATGGTTCAAAACATAGTCAGTAAGAAGAGTCAGTCTTCCTGTACTTAAGTCGGCATTGTGCCTTTTCTATTTAATTCCGATGTAATTTCTGTGTTTCATCGTCAATAAGTAGGTCAGAGGGATACAGTAAACCGGATGTGAGGCACCGGAATCTATAACTAGTGTCACAGGAATGGTTCAAATCATAGTCAGCAAGAAGAGTCAGTCTTCTTGTCCTTAAGTCGGCATTGTGACTTTTGCATTTAATTCCGATGCAATTTCTGTGTATCTGCGTCAATTAGAAGGTCCAAGGGATACAGTAAACCTGAAGTGAAGCATCGGAATCTTTAAGTAGTGTCACTGGAATGGTTCAAAATATAGACAGTAAGAAGAATCAGTCTTCTTGTACTTAAGTCGGCATTGTGCCGTTTGTATTTAATTCCGATGCAATTTCTGTGATTCCTCGTCAATAAGAAGGTCAGTGGGATACAATAAACCTGAAGTGAAGCTTCGGAATCTATAACTAGTGTCACAGGAATATTTCAAAACAAAGTCAGTAAGAAGAGTCAGTCTTCTTGTACTTAAGTCGGCATTGTGCCTTTTGTATTTAATTCCGATGCAATTTCTGTGTTTCATCGTCAATAAGAAGCTCCAAGGGATACAGTATACGTGGAGTGAAGCATCGGAATCTATAAATAGTGTCACAGGAATGGTCCAAAGCATAGACAGTACGAAGAGTCAGTCCTCATGTACATAAGTCGGCATTGTGGCTTTTGTATTTAATTCCGATGCAATTTCTTTGTTATATCGTCAATAAGAAGGTCAGAGGGATACAGTGAACCTGAAGTGAAGCATCGGAATCTATAACTAGTGTCACGTGAATGGTTCAAACCATAGTCAGTAAGAAGAGTCAGTCCCCTTGTCCTTAAGTCGGCATTGTGCCTTTTGTATTTAATTCCGATGTAATTTCTGTGTTTCATCGTCAATAAGAAGGTCCAAGGTATACAGTAAACCTGAAGTAAAGCATCGGAATCTGTAACTAGTTTCACAGGAATGGTTCAAAGCAAACTCAGTAAGAAGAGTCATTCTTCTTGTCCTTAAATCGGCATTGTGCCTTTTGTATTTAATTCCGATGCAATTTCTGTGTTTCGTCGGCAATATGGTCAGAGGGATACAGTAAACCTGAAGTGAAGCATCGGAATCTATAACTAGTGTCACAGCAATGGTTCAAAACTTAGACAGTAGGAAGAGTCAGTCTTCTTGTACTTACGTCGGCATTGTGCCTTTTGTATATAATTCCGATGCAATTTCTGTGTTTCATCGTCAATAAGAAGGTCAGAGGGATACAGTAAACCTGAAGTGAAGCATCGGAATCCAAAACTAGTGTCACGGGAACGGTTCAAAACATAGACAGTAGGAAGAACCAGTATTCTTTTACGTAAGTCATCATTGTGCCTTTTGTATTTAATTCCGATGCTATTTCTGTTTTTCATCGTCAATAAGATGGTCCACGGTATACAGTAAACCTGAAGTGACGCATCGGAATCCATAACTAGTTTCACAGGAATGGTTCAAAACATAGTCAGTAAGAAGAGTCAGTCTTCTTGTACTTAAGTTGGCATTGTGCCTTTTCTATTTAATTCCGATGCAATTTCTGTGTTTCATCGTCAATAAGGAGGTCCAAGGGTTACAGTAAACCTGGAGTGTAGCATCGGAATCAATAACTAGTGTCACAGGAATGGTTCAAAACAAAGTGAGTAAGAAGATTCATTCTTCTTGTCCTTAATTCGGCATTGTGCCTTTTGTATTTAATTCCCATGCAATTTCCGTGTTTCATCGTCAATAAGAAGCTCCAAGAGATACAGTATACCTGGAGTGAAGCATCGGAATCTATAACTAGTGTCACAGGAATGGTTCAAAGCATAGACAGTAAAAAGAGTCAGTCTTCGTGTACTTAAGTCGGCACTTTGCCTTTTGTATTTAATTTCGATGCAATTGCTGTGTTTCATCGTCAATAAGTAAGTCCAACGGATACAGTAAACCTGAAGTGAGGCATCTGAATCTATAACTAGTGTCACAGGAATGGTTCTACACATAGTAAGAAGAGTCAGTCTTCTTGTACTTAAGTCGGCATTGTGCTTTTTCTATTTAATTCCGATGCAATTTCTGTGTTTCATCGTGAATAACAAGGTCCAAGGGATTCAGTAAACCTGGAGTGAAGCATCGGAATCTATAACTAGTGTAAATGAAATGGTTCAAATCATAGACAGTAAGAAGAGTCAGTCTTCTTGTACTTAAGTCGGCATTGTGCCGTTTGTATTTAACTCCTATGCAATTTCTGTGTTTCATCGTCTATAAGAAAGTCACAGGGATACAGTAAACCTGAAGTGAAGCATCGGAATCTATAGCTAGTGTCACAGGAATGGTTCAAATCATAGTCAGTAAGAAGAGTCAGTCATCTTGCCCTTAAGTCGGCATTGTGCTTTTTGTATTTAATTCCGATGCAATTTCTGTGTTTCATCGTCAATAAGAATGTCCAAGGGATACAGTAAACCTGGAGTAAAGCATCGGAATATATAACTAGTGTCACAGGAATGGTTCAAAACATAGAGAGTTAGAAGAGTCAGTCTTCTTGCCCTTAAGTCATCATTGTGCCTTTTGAATTTAATTCCGATGCATTTTCTGTGTTTCATCGTCAATAAGAAGGTCCAAGGGATACAGTAAACCTCAAGTGAAGCACCGGAATCAATAACTAGTGTCATAGGAATGGTTCAAATCATTGTCAATAAGTAGAGTCGGTCTTCATGTACTTAAGTCGGCATTGTGCCTTTTGTATTTAATTCCGATGCAATTTCTGTGTTTCATCGTCAATAAGAAAGTAGAAGGGATACAGTAAACCTGAAGTGAAGCATCGGAATCTATAACTGGTGTCCCAGGAATGGTTCAAAACATAGACAATAGGAAGTGTGTGTTCTTGTACTTAAGTCGGCATTGTGCCTTTTGTATGTAATTGCGATGCAATTTCTGTGTTTCATCGTCAACAAGAAGGTCAGAGGGATACAGTAAACCCGAAGTGAAGTATAGGAATCAATAACTAGTGTCACTGAAATGGTTCAAAACATAGTCAGTAAGAAGAGATAGTCTTCTTGAACTTAATTGGGCATTGTGCCTTTTGTGTTTAATTCCGATGCAATTTCTGTGCTTCACCGTCAATTTGAAGGTCAGAGGGATACAGTATACCTGAAGTGAAGCATCGGAATCTATAACTAGTGTCACAGGAATGGTTCAAACATAGACAGTAAGAAGAGTCAGTCTTCTTGTACTTAAGTCGGCATTGTGCCCTTTGTATTTAATTGCGATGCAATTTCTGTGTTTCATCGTCAATAAGAAGGTCAGACGCATACAGTAAACCGGAAGTGAAGCATCGGATTCTATAACTAGTGTCACAGGAATGGTTTAAAACATAGTCAGTAAGAAGAGTCAGTCTTCTTGCCCTTAAGTCGGCATTGTGCCTTTTGAATTTAATTCCGATGCATTTTCAGTGTTTCTTCGTCAATAAGAAGGTCCAAGGGGAGCAGTAAACCTGAAGTAAAGCTTCGGAATCTATAACTAGTGTCACAGGAATGGTTCAAAGCATAGTACGAAGAGTCAGTCTTCATGTACATAAGTCGGCATTGTGGCTTTTGTATTTAATTCCGATGCAATTTCTGTGTTTCATCGCAATAAGAAGGTCGGAGGGGTACAGCAAACCTGAAGTGAAGCATCGGAATCTATAACTAGTGTCACAGGAATGGTACAAAACATAGTCAGTAAGAGGAGTCAGTCTTCTTGTCCTTAAGTCGGCATTGTGCCTTTTGTATTTAATTCCGATGCAATTTCTGTGATTCATCGGCAATAAGGTCAGAGGGATACAGTAAACCTGAAGTGAAGCATCGGAATCTATAACTAGTGTCACAGCAATGGTTCAAAACATAGACAGTAGGAAGAGTCAGTCTTCTTGTACTTAAGTCGGCATTGTGCCTTTTGTATTTAATTCCGATGCAGTTTCTGTGTTTCATCGTCAATAAGAAGGTCAGATGGATACACTAAACCTGAAGTGAAGCATCGGAATCCAAAACTAGTGTCACAGGAATGGTTCAAAACATAGACAGTAGGAAGAACCAGTCTTCTTGTACGCAATTCTGCATTGTGCCTTTTGCAATTATTTCCGATGCAATTTCTGTGTTTCATCGTCAATTAGAAGTTCAAGGGATACAGTAAACCTGGAGTGAAGCATCGGAATCTATTACTAGTGTCACAGGAATGGTTTAAAACATAGACGGTAAGAAGAGTCAGACTACATGTACTTAAGTCGACATTGTGCCTTTTGTATTTAATTCCAATGCAATTTCTGTGTTTCATCGTCAATAAGAAGGTCAGAGGGATACAATAAACCTGAAGTGAAGCATCGGAATCTATAACTAGTGTCACAGGAATGGTTCAAAGCAAAGTCAGTAAGAAGAGTCAGTCTTCTTGTCCTTAAGTCGGCATTGTGCCTTTTGTATTTAATTCCGATGCAATTTCTGTGTTTCATCGTCAATAAGAAATTCCAAGGGATACAGTATACATGGACTGAAGCATCGGAATCTATAACTAGTGTCAGAGGAATGGTTCGAAGCATAGACAGTACGAAGAGTCTGTCTTCATGTACATAAGTCGGCATTGTGGATATTGTATTTATTTCCGATGCAATTTCTGTGTTTCATCGTCAATAAGAAGGTCAGAGGGATACTGTAAACCTGAAGTGAAGCATCGCAATCTATAACTAGTGTCACAGGAATGGTTTATATCATAGTCAGTAAGAAGAGTAAGTCTCCTTGTACTTAAGTAGGCATTGTGCCTTTTGTATTTAATTCCGATGCAATTTCTGTGTTTCATCGTCAATAGGAAGGTCACAGGGATACAGTAAGCCTGAAGTGAAGGATCGGAATCTATAACTAGTGTCACAGCAATTGTGCAAAACATAGACAGTAGGAAGAGTCAGTCTTCTTGTACTTAAGTCGGCATTGTGCCTTTTGTAATTAATTCCGATGCAATTTCTGTGTTTCATCGTCAATAAGAAGGTCAGAGGGATACAGTAAACCTAAAGTGCAGCATCGGAATCCAAAACTAGTGTCACAGGAATGGTTCAAAACATAGACAGTTGGAAGAACCAGTCCTCTTGTACTTAAGTCGGCATTGTGCCTATTGTATTTAATTCCGATGCAATTTCTGTGTTTCATCGTCAGTAAGAAGGTCCAAGTTATACAGTAAATCTGAAGTGAAGTATCGGAATCTATAACTAGTTTCACAGGAATGGTTCAAAACATAGTCAGTAAGAAGAGTCAGTCTTCTTGTACTTAAGTCGTCATTTTGCCTTTTCTATTTAATTCCGATGCAATTTCTGTGTTTCATCGTCAATAACAAGGTCCAAGGGATACAATGAACCTGGAGTGCAGCAGCGGAATCTATAACTAGTGTCACAGGAATGGTTCAAAACAACGTCAGTAAGAAGAGTCAGTCTACTTGTCCTTAAGTCGGCATTTTGCCTTTTGTATTTAATTCCGATGCAATTGCTGTGCTTCATCGTCAATAAGAATGTCCAACGGATACAGTAAACCTGAACTGAAGCATCGGAATATATAAATAGTGTCACAGGAATTGTTCAATTCATAGTCAGTAAGAAGAGTCAGTCTTCTTGTCCTTAAGTCGGCATTTTGCCTTTTGTATTTAATTCCGATGCAATTGCTGTGTTTCATCGTCAATAAGAATGTCCAACAGATACAGTAAACCTGAACTGAAGCATCGGAATCTATAACTAGTGTCACTGGAGTGGTTCAAAATATAGACAGTAAGAAGAGTCAGTCTTCTTGTACTTAAGTCGGCATTGTGCCCTTTGTATTTAATTCCGATGCAATTTCTGTGATTCATCGTCAATAAGAAGGCCCAAGGGATACAGTAAACCTGAAGTGAAGCATCGGACTCTATAACTAGTGTCACAGAAGTGGTTCAAAACATAGACAGTAGAAGAGTCAGCCTTTGTGTACTTAAGTCGGCATTGCGCCTTTTGTATTTAATTCCGATGCAATTTCTGTGTTTCATCGGCAATGAGGTCAGAGGGATACAGTAAACCTGAAGTGAAGCATCGGTATCTATAACTAGTGTCAAAGGAATGGTTGAAAACATAGACAGTAGGAAGAGTCAGTCTTCTTGTAGTTAAGTAGGCATTGTGCCTTTTGTATTTAATTCCGATGCAATTTCTGTGTTTCATCGTCAATAGGAAAGTCAGAGGGATACAGTAAACCTGAAGTGAAGCATCGGAATCTAAAACTAGTGTCAAAGGAATGGTTCAAAACTTAAACAGTAGGAAGAGCCAGGCTTCTTGTACTTAAGTCGCCATTGTGCCTTTTGTATTTAATTCCGATGCAATTTCTGTGTTTCATCGTCAATAAGAAGGTCACAGGGATACAGTAAACCTGAAGTGAAGCATCAGAATCTGTAACTAGTGTTACAGGAATGGGTCAAAACATAGTCAGTAAGAAGAGACAGTCTTCTTGTACTTAAGTCGGCATTGTGCCTGTTGTAATTAATTCCGATGCAATTTCTGTGTTTCATCGTCAGTAAGATGGTCCAAGGGATACAGTAAACCTGGAGTGAAGCCTCGGAATCTATAACTAGTGTCACAGGGCGGTTCAAAACATAGACAGTAAGATGTGTCAGCATTCTTGTACTTCAGTCGGCATTGTGCTTTTAGTATTTATTTCCGATGCAATTTCTGTGTTTCATCGTCAATAAGAAGGTCCAAGGGATACTGTAAACCTCAAGTGAAGCATCGGAATCTATAACTAGTGTCACAGGAATGGTTCAAATCATTGTCAATAAGAAGAGTCGGTCTTCATATACTTAAGTCGGCATTGTGCCTTTTGTATTTCATTCCGATGCAATTTCTGTGTTTCATCGTCAATAAGAAAGTACAAGGGATACAGTAAACCTGAAGTGAAACATCGGAATATATAACTAGTGTTCATAGTATGAAGGCTTTTACGACCGGATGACATATCTTCTGGTAAACCTTGCGGGATGTAAGGTCGTGGTCCATGAATCTCTTCAGCTCCTAACGTTTCGTCCAGTGCTTCGCTTGACATCTTCAGAGGGGTGTTTCTCCTCCGGTGAGTCTTGCCGACTGACGGGTCGGACGTCTGAGAGCCACTTATGTATCGTAGAAAGTGGGCGTGACCAGAGTTACACGTGATATGCAGAGATAACCTTTGTCAGAGATAAAACTTAACTATCGATCGTAATCTTGTCATTGATTAAACTGTCTAGCAATTCTGTAGTGCTACCGTCCAAATATCACTAAGTATCATGGTCTCTTCTTTCCGATTAAAATTATCACTATGTTTATATATTTCAATTGCTTCTCTACAAAGCCGTGGGTAATAGTTCGTCGTCGTAGATAAAATTTTTGTTTCGGAAAACTTCACTTGATGATTTCCTGGCTGAAAAGCGTGTTCTGCTACAGCCGATTTATCTGTTTTTCCTAATCGGCAAAGACTTCTGTGTTCTTTTAACCGTGTATTTACGCTTCTTTTTGTTGTTCCAACATAAACTTTTCCACATGTACACGGAATTTTATATACGCCACTGGCTGATAGAGGAGCGCGTTTATCTTTTACAGACCGAAGAACATGACAAATTTTCTTCGTTGGTCTAAAAACAGGTCTAATATCATGTTTACTTAAAATCTTTCCAATCTGATCCGTTACTTTCTTTATAAAAGGGAGAGAGACTGTATTCTTCAATCGTTTTTCGGACTTGTCCTTAAGCTTTTTGTTGTTTGGGTGCAGAATTCTGCTTACTTCTTTCTTTGAGTAGCCATTTTTCTCAAAAGCGTGCTTCAGATGATTTAATTCGTCGTCTAGATACTTCGGCGTGCAAATCCGTCTGGCTCTGTCAACGAGACTTGTAATCACACCTCTCTTTTGTTTTGGATGGTGGTTAGAGTTTTTATGTAAGTATCTGTCTGTGTGCGTTATTTTTCTAAAAATCTGTTGTTTCAAGCTTCCATCCGTCTGTCTCATAACTAAAACATCCAAAAACGGCATTTTGTTATCATTTTCCCTCTCCATGGTAAACTGGATTCTTGGATTTATATTATTAAGGTACTCAAAAAATTCGCCTAAGGCTTCTCAACCATGTCGCCAGACCACAAATGTATCGTCTACATACCGATACCAGCGAGATGGTTTCTTATCTGCTTTTTCCAAGGCTGACTGTTCGAATTTCTCCATGTAGAAATTAGCTACTGCAGGACCCAATGGGTTACCCATTGCTACGCCATTAAGTTGTTCGTAAAATTCATTATTCCACTGGAAATGACTGGACGTGAGACAGTTTCTGAAAAGAGCAGTCAGATCTTCTGGAAAAATATCCGTTATAAAATCCATAACTTCATTAACTGGAATCATAGTAAATAAAGATACTACATCGAAACTTACTAAAATATCTTCAGGAGTCAGAATTAAACCTTCAATTTTCTCTATAAAATGATGTGAGTCCTTTATATATGAGTCCGTTTTTCCTAAATATGGTTGTAAGCGAGTTGTTAGATATCTTGCTATTTCGTACGTAGGAGAATTGATAGCACTAACAATCGGTCTCAGAGGAAGGTCCTTCTTATGTACCTTGGGTGGGCCATAGAGTCTAGGACACATAGCTTCAGTCTTCAATAAAGCTCTTTTTTCTTCTTTTTGAATACAAAAAACTTAAGAAAGATCCTACAGCCAACATACTACGGAAAACAAATAATTTGATAAAATCGGCCACTTCTATTCAAAAAGAAGAAAAAAGAGCTTTATTGAAGACTGAAGCTATGTGTCCTAGACTCTATGGCCTACCCAAGGTACATAAGAAGGACCTTCCTCTGAGACCGATTGTTAGTGCTATCAATTCTCCTACGTACGAAATAGCAAGATATCTAACAACTCGCTTACAACCATATTTAGGAAAAACGGACTCACATATAAAGGACTCACGTCATTTTATAGAGAAAATTGAAGGTTTAATTCTGACTCCTGAAGATATTTTAGTAAGTTTCGATGTAGTATCTTTATTACTATGATTCCAGTTAATGAAGTTATGGATTTAAAACGGATATTTTTCCAGAAGATCTGACTGCTCTTTTCAGACACTGTCTCACTTCCAGTCATTTCCAGTGGAATAATGAATTTTACGAACAACTTAATGGCGTAGCAATGGGTAACCCATTGGGTCCTGCAGTAGCTAATTTCTACATGGAGAAATTCGAACAGTCAGCCTTGGAAAAAGCAGATAAGAAACCATCTCGCTGGTATCGGTATGTAGACGATACATTTGTGTTCTGGCCACATGGTAGAGAAGCCTTAGGCGAATTTTTTGAGTACCTTAATAATATAAATCCAAGAATCCAGTTTACCATGGAGAGAGAAAATGATAACAAAATGCCGTTTTTGGATGTTTTAGTTATGAGACAGACGGATGGAAGCTTGAAACAACAGATTTTTAGAAAAATAACGCACACAGACAGATACTTACATAAAAACTCTAACCACCATCCAAAACAAAAAAGAGGTGTGATTACAAGTCTCGTTGACAGAGCCAGACGGATTTGCACGCCGGAGTATCTAGACGACGAATTAAAACATCTGAAGCACGCTTTTGAGAAAAATGGCTACTCAAAGAAAGAAGTAAGCAGAATTCTGCACCCAAACAACAAAAAGCTTAAGGACAAGTCCGAAAAACGATGGAAGAATACAGTCTCTCTCCCTTTTATAAAGAAAGTAACGGATCAGATTGGAAAGATTTTAAGTAAACATGATATTAGACCTGTTTTTAGACCAACGAAGAAAATTTGTCATGTTCTTCGGTCTGTAAAAGATAAACGCGCTCCTCTATCAGCCAGTGGCGTATATAAAATTCCGTGTACATGTGGAAAAGTTTATGTTGGAACAACAAAAAGAAGCGTAAATACACGGTTAAAAGAACACAGAAGTCTTTGCCGATTAGGAAAAACAGATAAATCGGCTGTAGCAGAACACGCTTTTCAGCCAGGAAATCATCAAGTGAAGTTTTCCGAAACAAAAATTTTATCTACGACGACGAACTATTACCCACGGCTTTGTAGAGAAGCAATTGAAATATATAAACATAGGGATAATTTTAATCGGAAAGAAGAGAACATGAAACTTAGTGATATTTGGACAGTAGCACTACAGAATTGCTAGACAGTTTTATCCGTGGCAAGATTACGATCGATAGTTAAGTTTTATCCCTGACAAAGGTTATCTCTGCATATCACGTGTAACTCTGGTCACGCCCACTTCCTACGATACATAAGTCGCTCTCAGACGTCCAACCCGTCAGTCGGCAAGACTCACCGGAGGGGAAACACCCCTCTGAAGATGTCAAGCGAAGCACTGGACGAAACGTTAGGAGCTGAAGAGTTTCATGGACCACGACCTTACATCCCGCAAGGTTTACCAGAAGATATAACTAGTGTCACAGGAATGGTTCAAAACATAGACAGTAGGAAGAGTCAGTGTTCTTGTACTTAAGTCGGCATTGTGCCTTTTGTTTTTAATTCCGATGCAATTTTAGTGTTTCAACGTCAATAAGAAGGTCCAAGGGATACAGTAAACCTCAAGTTAAGCATCGGAATCTACAACTAGTGTCACAGGATTGGTTCAAAACATAGACAGTAAGAAGAGTCAGTCTTCTTGTACTTAGGTCGGCATTGTGCCTTTTCTATTTAATCCCGATGCAATTTCTGTGTTTCATCTTCAATAAGAAGGTCAGAGGGATACAGTAAACCTGAAGTGAAGCATCGGAATCTATAACTAGTGTCACAGGAATGGTTCAAACATAGACAGAAAGAAGAGTCAGTCTTCATGTACTTAAGTCGGCATTGTGCCTTTTGTATTTAATCCCGATGCAATTTCTGTGTTTCATCGTCAATAAGAAGGTCAGAGGGATACAGTAAACCGAAAGTGAAGCATCGGAATCTATAACTAGTGTCACAGGAATGGTTCAAAGCATAGTCAGTAAGAAGAGTCAGTCTTCTTGTCCTTAAGTCGGCATTGTGCCTTTTGCATTTAATTCCGATGCAATTTTGTGTTTCATCGTCAATACGAAAGTACAAGGGATACAGTAAACCTGAAGTGAAGCATCGGAATCTATAACTAGTGTCACAGGAATGGTTCAAAACATAGACAGTAGGAAGAGTCAGTGTTCTTGTACTTAAGTCGGCATTGTGCCTTTTGTATTGAATTCCGATGCAATTTCTGTGTTTCATCGTCAATAAGAAGGTCCAAGGGATACAGTAAAACTGAAGTGAAGCATCTGAATCTACAACTAGTTTCACAGGATTGGTTCAAAACATAGACAGTAAGAAGAGTCAGTCTTCTTGTACTTAAGTCGGCATTGTGCCTTTTCTATTTAATACCGATGCAATTTCTGTATTTCATCGTCAATAAGAAGGTCAGAGGGATACAGTAAACCTGAAGTGAAGCATCGGAATCTATAACTAGTGTCACAGGAATGGTTCAAAACATAGTCAGAGAGAAGAGTCAGTCTTCTTGTACTTAATTGGGCATTGTGGTTTTCGTATTTAATTCCGATGCAATTTCTGTGCTTCACCGTCAATAAGAAGGTCAGAGGGGTACACTAAACCTGAAGTGAAGCATCGGAAACTATAACTAGTGTCACATGAATGGTTGAAACATAGACAGTAAGAAAAGTCAGTCTTCTTGTACTTAAGTCGGCATTGTGCATTTTGTATTTAATTCCGATGCAATTTCTGTATTTGATCGTCTATAAGAAGGTCCAGGGGATACAGTAAACCTGGAGTGAAGCATCGGAATCTATAACTAGAGTCACAGTAATGGTTCAAAATATAGACAGTAAGAAGAGTCAGTCTTCTTGTACTTAAGTCGGCATTGTGCATTTTGTATTTAATTCCGATACAATTTCTGTGATTCATCGTCAATAAGAAGGTCCAAAGAATACAGTAAACCTGAAGTGAAGCATCGGACTCTATAACTAGTGTCACAGAAATGGATCAAAACATAGACAGTAGGAAGAGTCAGTCTTCTTATACTTAAGTCGGCATTGTGCCTTTTGTATTTAATTCCGATGCAATTTCTGTGTTTCATCGTCAATAAGAAGGTCCAAGGGATACAGTAAACCTAAAGTGAAGCATCGGAATCTATAACTAGTGTCACAGGAATGGTTCAAATCATTGTCAGTAGGAAGAGTCGGTCTTCATGTACTTGAGTCGGCATTGTGCCTTTTGTATTTAATTGCGATGCAATTTCTGTGTTTCATCGTCAATTAGAAGGTCCTAGGGATACAGTAAACCTTAAGTGAAGCATCGGAATCTATAACTAGCGTCACAGGAATGGTTCAAATCATAGACAGCAGGAAGAGTCAATTTTCTTGTACTTAAGTCAGCATTGTGCCTTTTGTATTTAATTCCGATGCAATTTCTGTTTTTCATCGTCAATAAGATAGCCCAAGGTAAACAGTAAACCTGAAGTGAAGCATCGGAATCTACAACTAGTGTCACAGTATAGGTTCAAAACATAGACAGTAAGAAGAGTCAGTCTTCTTGAACTGAAGTTGTTATTATGCCTTTTCTATTTAATACCGATGCAATTTCTGTGATTCGTCGTCAATAAGAAGGTCAGAGGGATACAGTGAACCTGAAGTGAAGCATCGGAAAATATAACTAGTGTCACAGGAATGGTTCAAAGCATAGTCAGGAAGAAGAGTCAATCTTCTTGTACTTAATTCGGCATTGTGCCTTTCGTATTGAATTCCGATGCAATTTCTGTGATTCACCGCCAATAACAATGTCAGAGGGATACAGAAAACCTGAAGTGAAGCATCGGAATCTATAACTAGTGTCACAGGAATGGTTCAAATCATAGTCAGTAGGAAGAGTCGGTCTTCATGTACTTAAATCGGCATTGTGGCTTTTGTATTTAATTCCGATGCAATTTCTGTGTTTCATCGTCAATAAGAAGGTCCAAGCGATACAGTAAACCGGAAGTAAAGCATCGGAATCTATAACTAGTGTCACACTAATGGTTCAAAACAAAGTCAGTAAGAAGAGTTAGTCTTCTTATCCTTAAGTCGGCATTGTGCCTTTTATATTTAATTCCGATGCAATTTCTGTGTTTCATCGTCAATACGAATGTCCAAGGGATACAGTATACCTGAAGTGAAGCATCGGTATCTATAACTAGTGGCACAGGAATGGTTCAAATCATTGTCAATAAGAAGAGTCGGTCTTCATGTACTTAAGTCGGCATTGTGCCTCTTGTATTTAATTCCGACGCAATTTCTGTGTTTCATCGTCAATAAGAAGGTCCAAGCGATACAGTAAACCGGAAGTGAAGCATCGGAATCTATAACTAGTGTCACACTAATGGGTCAAAACAAAGTCAGTAAGAAGAGTCAGTCTTCTTATCCTTAAATCGGCATTGTGCCTTTTATATTTAATTCCGATGCAATTTGTGTGTTTCATCGTCAATAAGAAGGTTAGAGGGATACAGTAAACCCGAAGTGAAGTATCGGAATCTATAACTAGTGTCACAGAAATGATTCAAAGCATAGTCAGTAAGAAGAGTAAGTCATCTTGAACTTAATTCGGAATTGTGCCTGTCGTATTTAATTCCGATGCAATTTCTGTGTTTCATCGTCAATAAGAAGGTCAGAGGGATACAGTAAAACTGAAGTGAAGCATCTGAATCTACAACTAGTTTCACAGGATTGGTTCAAATCATAGACAGTAAGAAGAGTCAGTCTTCTTGTACTTAAGTCGGCATTGTGCCTTTTCTATTTAATACCGATGCAATTTCTGTATTTCATCGTCAATAAGAAGGTCAGAGGGATACAGTAAACCTGAAGTGAAGCATCGGAATCTATAACTAGTGTCACAGGAATGGTTCAAAACATAGTCAGAGAGAAGAGTCAGTCTTCTTGTACTTAATTGGGCATTGTGGTTTTCGTATTTAATTCCGATGCAATTTCTGTGCTTCACCGTCAATAAGAAGGTCAGAGGGGTACACTAAACCTGAAGTGAAGCATCGGAAACTATAACTAGTGTCACATGAATGGTTGAAACATAGACAGTAAGAAAAGTCAGTCTTCTTGTACTTAAGTCGGCATTGTGCATTTTGTATTTAATTCCGATGCAATTTCTGTATTTGATCGTCTATAAGAAGGTCCAGGGGATACAGTAAACCTGGAGTGAAGCATCGGAATCTATAACTAGAGTCACAGTAATGGTTCAAAATATAGACAGTAAGAAGAGTCAGTCTTCTTGTACTTAAGTCGGCATTGTGCATTTTGTATTTAATTCCGATACAATTTCTGTGATTCATCGTCAATAAGAAGGTCCAAAGAATACAGTAAACCTGAAGTGAAGCATCGGACTCTATAACTAGTGTCACAGAAATGGATCAAAACATAGACAGTAGGAAGAGTCAGTCTTCTTATACTTAAGTCGGCATTGTGCCTTTTGTATTTAATTCCGATGCAATTTCTGTGTTTCATCGTCAATAAGAAGGTCCAAGGGATACAGTAAACCTAAAGTGAAGCATCGGAATCTATAACTAGTGTCACAGGAATGGTTCAAATCATTGTCAGTAGGAAGAGTCGGTCTTCATGTACTTGAGTCGGCATTGTGCCTTTTGTATTTAATTGCGATGCAATTTCTGTGTTTCATCGTCAATTAGAAGGTCCAAGGGATACAGTAAACCTTAAGTGAAGCATCGGAATCTATAACTAGCGTCACAGGAATGGTTCAAATCATAGACAGCAGGAAGAGTCAATTTTCTTGTACTTAAGTCAGCATTGTGCCTTTTGTATTTAATTCCGATGCAATTTCTGTTTTTCATCGTCAATAAGATAGCCCAAGGTAAACAGTAAACCTGAAGTGAAGCATCGGAATCTACAACTAGTGTCACAGGATAGGTTCAAAACATAGACAGTAAGAAGAGTCAGTCTTCTTGAACTTAAGTTGTTATTATGCCTTTTCTATTTAATACCGATGCAATTTCTGTGATTCGTCGTCAATAAGAAGGTCAGAGGGATACAGTGAACCTGAAGTGAAGCATCGGAAAATATAACTAGTGTCACAGGAATGGTTCAAAGCATAGTCAGGAAGAAGAGTCAATCTTCTTGTACTTAATTCGGCATTGTGCCTTTCGTATTGAATTCCGATGCAATTTCTGTGATTCACCGCCAATAACAATGTCAGAGGGATACAGTAAACCTGAAGTGAAGCATCGGAATCTATAACTAGTGTCACAGGAATGCTTCAAATCATAGTCAGTAGGAAGAATCGGTCTTCATGTACTTAAATCGGCATTGTGGCTTTTGTATTTAATTCCGATGCAATTTCTGTGTTTCATCGTCAATAAGAAGGTCCAAGCGATACAGTAAACCGGAAGTAAAGCATCGGAATCTATAACTAGTGTCACACTAATGGTTCAAAACAAAGTCAGTAAGAAGAGTTAGTCTTCTTATCCTTAAGTCGGCATTGTGCCTTTTATATTTAATTCCGATGCAATTTCTGTGTTTCATCGTTAATACGAATGTCCAAGGGATACAGTATACCTGAAGTGAAGCATCGGAATCTATAACTAGTGTCACAGGAATGGTTCAAATCATTGTCAATAAGAAGAGTCGGTCTTCATGTACTTAAGTCGGCATTGTGCCTCTTGTATTTAATTCCGACGCAATTTCTGTGTTTCATCGTCAATAAGAAGGTCCAAGCGATACAGTAAACCGGAAGTGAAGCATCGGAATCAACAAATAGTTTCACACTAATGGTTCAAATCAAATTCAGTAAGAAGAGTCAGTCTTCTTGTCCTTAAGTCGGCATTGTGCCTTTTGTATTTAATTCCGATGCAATTTCTGTGTTTCATCGTCAATAACAATGTCCAAGAGATACTGTAAACCTTAAGTGAAGCATCGGAATCTATAACTAGTGTCACAGGAATGGTTCAAATCATTGTCAATAAGAAGAGTCGTTCTTCATGTACTTATGTCGGCATTGTGCCTTTTGTATTTAATTCCGACGCAATTTCTGTGTTTCATCGTCAATAAGAAGGTCCAAGGGATACAGTAAACCTGAAGTGAAGCATCGGAATCTACAACTAGTGTCACAGGATAGGTTCAAAACATAGACAGTAAGAAGAGTCAGTCTTCTTGAACTGAAGTTGTTATTATGCCTTTTCTATTTAATACCGATGCAATTTCTGTGATTCGTCGTCAATAAGAAGGTCAGAGGGATACAGTGAACCTGAAGTGAAGCATCGGAAAATATAACTAGTGTCACAGGAATGGTTCAAAGCATAGTCAGGAAGAAGAGTCAATCTTCTTGTACTTAATTCGGCATTGTGCCTTTCGTATTGAATTCCGATGCAATTTCTGTGATTCACCGCCAATAACAATGTCAGAGGGATACAGTAAACCTGAAGTGAAGCATCGGAATCTATAACTAGTGTCACAGGAATGGTTCAAATCATAGTCAGTAGGAAGAGTCGGTCTTCATGTACTTAAATCGGCATTGTGGCTTTTGTATTTAATTCCGATGCAATTTCTGTGTTTCATCGTCAATAAGAAGGTCCAAGCGATACAGTAAACCGGAAGTAAAGCATCGGAATCTATAACTAGTGTCACACTAATGGTTCAAAACAAAGTCAGTAAGAAGAGTTAGTCTTCCTATCCTTAAGTCGGCATTGTGCCTTTTATATTTAATTCCGATGCAATTTCTGTGTTTCATCGTCAATAAGAATGTCCAAGGGATACAGTATACCTGAAGTGAAGCATCGGAATCTATAACTAGTGTCACAGGAATGGTTCAAATCATTGTCAAAAAGAAGAGTCGGTCTTCATCTACTTAAGTCGGCATTGTGCCTTTTGTATTTAATTCCGATGCAATTTCTGTGTTTCATCGTCAATAAGAAGGTCCAAGCGATACAGTAAACCGGAAGTGAAGCATCGGAATCTATAACTAGTGTCACACTAATGGGTCAAAACAAAGTCAGTAAGAAGAGTCAGTCTTCTTATCCTTAAATCGGCATTGTGCCTTTTATATTTAATTCCGATGCAATTTGTGTGTTTCATCGTCAATAAGAAGGTTAGAGGGATACAGTAAACCCGAAGTGAAGTATCGGAATCTATAACTAGTGTCACAGAAATGATTCAAAGCATAGTCAGTAAGAAGAGTAAGTCATCTTGAACTTAATTCGGAATTGTGCCTGTCGTATTTAATTCCGATGCCATTTCTGTGCTTCACCGTCAATAAGAAGGTCAGAGGGATACAGTAAACCTGAAGTGAAACATCGGAATCTAAAACTAGTGTCACAGGAATGGTTCAAAACATAGACAGTAGGAAGAGTCAGCCTTCTTGTACTTAAGTCGCCATTGCGCCTTTTGTATTTAATTCCGATGCAATTTCTGTGTTACTTCGTCAATAAGAAGGTCACAGGGATACAGTAAACCTGATGTGAAGCTTCGAAATCCATAACTAGTGTCACAGGAATGGTTCAAAGCATAGTCAGTAAGAAGAGACAGTCTTCTAGTACTTAAGTCGGCATTGTGCCTTTTGTATTTGATTCCGATGCAATTTCTGTGTTTCATCGTCAATAAGATGGTCCAAGGGATACAGTAAACCTGGAGTGAAGCATCGGAATCTATAACTAGTGTCACAGGGACGGTTCAAAACATAGACAGTAAGATGAGTCAGTATTCTTGTACTTAAGTCGGCATTGTGCTTTTTGTATTTATTTCCGATGCAATTTCTGTGTTTCATCGTCAATAAGAAGGTCCAAGGGATACTGTAAACCTCCAGTGAAACATCGGAATCTATAACTAGTGTCACAGGAATGGTTCAAATCATTGTCAATAAAAATAGTCGGTCTTCATGTGCTTAAGTCGGCATTGTGCCTTTTGTATTTAATTCCGATGCAATTTCTGTGTTTCATCGTCAATAAGAAAGTACAAGGGAAACAGTAAACCTGAAGTGAGCATCGGAATCTATAACTAGTGTCACAGGAATGGTTCAAAACATAGACAGTAAGAAGAGTCAGTGTTCTTGTACTTAAGTCGGCATTGTGCCTTTTGTATTTAATTCCGATGCAGTTTCAGTGTTTCATCGTCAATAAGAAGGTCCAAGGGATACAGTAAACCTGAAGTGAAGCATCTGAATCTACAACTAGTGTCACTGGATTGGTTCAAGGCATAGACAATAAGAAGAGTCAGTCTTCTTGTACTTCAGTCGGCATTGTGCCTTTTCTATTTAATACTGATGCAATTTCTGTGTTTCATCGTCAATAAGAAGGTCAGAGGGATACAGTAAACCTGAAGTGAAGCATCGGAATCTCTAACTAGTGTCACAGGAATGGTTAAAAACATAGTCAGAAAGAAGAGTCAGTCTTCTTGTACTTAATTGGGCATTGTGCCTTTCGTATTTAATTCCGATGCAATTTCTGCGCTTCACCGTCAATAAGAAGGTCACAGGGATACAGTAAACCTGAAGTGAAGCATTGGAATCTATAACTAGTGTCACAGGAATGGTTCAAACATAGACAGTAAGAAGAGTCAGTCTTCTTGTCCTTAAGTCGGCATTGTGCCTATTGTATTTAATTCCGATGCAATTTCTGTGTTTCATCATCAATAAGAAGGTCCAAGGGATACAGTAATCCGGACGTGAAGCATCGGAATCTATAACTAGTGTCACAGGAATGGTTTAAAACATAGTCAGTTAGAAGAGTCAGTCTTCTTGCACTTAAGTCGGCATTGTGCCTTTTGAATTTAATTCCGATGCATTTTCTGTGTTGCATCGTCAATGAGAAGGTCCAAGGGATACAGTAAACCTGAAGCGATGCATCGGAAACTATAACTAGTGTCACAGGAATGGTTCAAACATAGACAGTAAGAAAAGTCAGTCTTCTTGTCCTTAAGTCGGCATTGTGCATTTTGTATTTAATTCCGATGCAATTTCTGTGTTTGATCGTCTATAAGAAGGTCCAGGGGATACAGTAAACCTGGAGTGAAGCATCGGAATCTATAACTAGAGTCACAGTAATGGTTCAAAATATAGACAGTAAGAAGAGTCAGTCTTCTTGTACTTAAGTCGGCATTGTGCCTTTTGTATTTAATTGCGATGCAATTTCTGTGTTTCATCGTCAATTAGAAGGTCCAAGGGATACGGTAAACCTTAAGTGAAGCATCGGAATCTATAACTAGTGTCACAGGAATGGTACGAATCATAGACAGCAGGAAGAGTCAATTTTCTTGTACTTAAGTCAGCATTGTGCCTTTTGTATTTAATTCCGATGCAATTTCTGTGTTTCATCGTCAATAAGATAGTCCAAGGTATACAGTAAACCTGAAGTGAAGCATCGGAATATATAACTAGTGTCACAGGAATGGTTCAAAACATAGTCAGTAAGAAGAGTCAGTCTTCTTGTACTTAAGTCGTCATTGTACCTTTTGTATTTAATTCCGATGCAATTTCTGTGTTTCATCGTCAATTAGAAGGTGCAAGCGATACAGTAAACCGGAAGTGAAGCATCGGAATCAACAAATAGTTTCACACTAATGGTTCAAATCAAATTCAGTAAGAAGAGTCAGTCTTCTTGTACTTAAGTCGGCATTGTGCCTTTTGTATTTAATTCCGATGCAATTTCTGTGTTTCATCGTCTATAAGAATGTCCAAGAGATAATGTAAACTTTAAGTGAAGCATCGGAATCTATAACTAGTGTCACAGGAATGGTTCAAATCATTGTCAATAAGCAGAGTCGGTCTTCATGTACTTATGTCGGCATTGTGCCTTTTGTATTTAATTCCGACGCAATTTCTGTGTTTCATCGTCAATAAGAAGGTCCAAGGGATACAGTAAACCTGAAGTGAAGCATCGGAATCTACAACTAGTGTCACAGCATAGGTTCAAAACATAGACATTAAGAAGAGTCAGTCTGCTTGAACTTAAGTTGTTATTATGCCTTTTCTATTTAATACCGATGCAATTTCTGTGATTCGTCGTCAATAAGAAGGTCAGAGGGGTACAGTGAACCTGAAGTGAAGCATCGGAATCTATAACAAGTGTCACAGGAATGGTTCAAAACATAGTCAGGAAGAAGAGTCAATCTTCTTGTACTTAATTCGGCATTGTGCCTTTCGTATTGAATTCCAATGCAATTTCTGTGATTCATCGCCAATAACAATGTCAGAGGGATACAGTAAACCTGAAGTGAAGCATCGGAAACTATAACTAGTGTCACAGGAATGGTTCAAATCATAGTCAGTAAGAAGAGTCGGTCTTCATGTACTTAAATCGGCATTGTGCCTTTTGTAATTAATTCCGATACAATTTCTGTGTTTCATCGTCAATAAGAAGGTCCCAGCGATACAGTAAACCGGAAGGAAAGCATCGGAATCTATAACTAGTGTCACACTAATGGTTCAAAACAAAGTCAGTAAGAAGAGTTAGTCTTCTTATACTTAAGTCGGCATTGTGACTTTTGTATTTAATTGCGATGCAATTTCTGTGTTTCATCGTCAATTAGAAGGTCCAAGGGATACAGTAAACCTTAAGTGAAGCATCGGAATCTATAACTAGTGTCACAGGAATGGTACGAATCATAGACAGCAGGAAGAGTCAATTTTCTTGTACTTAAGTCAGCATTGTGCCTTTTGTATTTAATTCCGATGCAATTTCTGTGTTTCATCGTCAATAAGATAGTCCAAGGTATACAGTAAACCTGAAGTGAAGCATCGGAATATATAACTAGTGTCACAGGAATGGTTCAAAACATAGTCAGTAAGAAGAGTCAGTCTTCTTGTACTTAAGTCGTCATTGTACCTTTTGTATTTAATTCCGATGCAATTTCTGTGTTTCATCGTCAATTAGAAGGTGCAAGCGATACAGTAAACCGGAAGTGAAGCATCGGAATCAACAAATAGTTTCACACTAATGGTTCAAATCAAATTCAGTAAGAAGAGTCAGTCTTCTTGTCCTTAAGTCGGCATTGTGCCTTTTGTATTTAATTCCGATGCAATTTCTGTGTTTCATCGTCTATAAGAATGTCCAAGAGATAATGTAAACTTTAAGTGAAGCATCGGAATCTATAACTAGTGTCACAGGAATGGTTCAAATCATTGTCAATAAGCAGAGTCGGTCTTCATGTACTTATGTCGGCATTGTGCCTTTTGTATTTAATTCCGACGCAATTTCTGTGTTTCATCGTCAATAAGAAGGTCCAAGGGATACAGTAAACCTGAAGTGAAGCATCGGAATCTACAACTAGTGTCACAGCATAGGTTCAAAACATAGACATTAAGAAGAGTCAGTCTTCTTGAACTTAAGTTGTTATTATGCCTTTTCTATTTAATACCGATGCAATTTCTGTGATTCGTCGTCAATAAGAAGGTCAGAGGGATACAGTGAACCTGAAGTGAAGCATCGGAATCTATAACAAGTGTCACAGGAATGGTTCAAAACATAGTCAGGAAGAAGAGTCAATCTTCTTGTACTTAATTCGGCATTGTGCCTTTCGTATTGAATTCCAATGCAATTTCTGTGATTCATCGCCAATAACAATGTCAGAGGGATACAGTAAACCTGAAGTGAAGCATCGGAAACTATAACTAGTGTCACAGGAATGGTTCAAATCATAGTCAGTAAGAAGAGTCGGTCTTCATGTACTTAAATCGGCATTGTGCCTTTTGTAATTAATTCCGATACAATTTCTGTGTTTCATCGTCAATAAGAAGGTCCAAGCGATACAGTAAACCGGAAGGAAAGCATCGGAATCTATAACTAGTGTCACACTAATGGTTCAAAACAAAGTCAGTAAGAAGAGTTAGTCTTCTTATACTTAAGTCGGCATTGTGCCTTTTATATTTAATTCCGATGCAATTTCTGTGTTTCATCGTCAATAAGAATGTCCAAGGGATACAGTATACCTGAAGTGAAGCATCGGAATCTATAACTAGTGTCACAGGAATGGTTCAAATCATTGTCAATAAGAAGAGTCGGTCTTCATGTACTTAAGTTGGCATTGTGCCTTTTGTATTTAATTCCGATGCAATATCTGTGTTTCATCGTCAATAAGAAGGTCCAAGCGAAATAGTAAACCGGAAGTGAAGCATCGGAATCTATAACTAGTGTCACACTAATGGGTCAAAACAAAGTCAGTAAGAAGAGTCAGTCTTCTTATCCTTAAATCGGCATTGTGCCTTTTATATTTAATTCCGATGCAATTTGTGTGTTTCATCGTCAATAAGAAGGTTAGAGGGATACAGTAAACCCGAAGTGAAGTATCGGAATCTATAACTAGTGTCACAGAAATGATTCAAAGCATAGTCAGTAAGAAGAGTCAGTCTTCTTGTACTTAATTGGGCATTGTGGTTTTCGTATTTAATTCCGATGCAATTTCTGTGCTTCACCGTCAATAAGAAGGTCAGAGGGATACAGTAAACCTGAAGTGAAGCATCGGAATCTATAACTAGTGTCACAGGAATGGTTCAAACATAGACAGTAAGAAAAGTCAGTCTTCTTGTCCTTAAGTCGGCATTGTGCATTTTGTATTTAATTCCGATGCAATTTCTGTGTTTGATCGTCTATAAGAAGGTCCAGGGGATACAGTAAACCTGGAGTGAAACATCGGAATCTATAACTAGAGTCACAGTAATGGTTCAAAGTATAGACAGTAAGAAGCGTCAGTCTTCTTGTACTTAAGTCGGCATTGTGCATTTTGTATTTAATTCCGATGCAATTTCTGTGATTCATCGTCAATAAGAAGGTCCAAGGGATACAGTAAACCTGAAGTGAAGCATCGGACTCTATAACTAGTGTCACAGAAATGGATCAAAACATAGACAGTAGGAAGAGTCAGTCTTCTTATACTTAAGTCGGCATTGTGCCTTTTGTATTTAATTCCGATGCAATTTCTGTGTTTCATCATCAATAATAAGGTCCAAGGGATACAGTAAACCTAAAGTGAAGCATCGGAATCTATAACTAGTGTCACAGGAATGGTTCAAATCATAGTCAGTAGGAAGAGTCGGTCTTCATGTACTTGAGTCGGCATTGTGCCTTTTGTATTTAATTGCGATGCAATTTCTGTGTTTCATCGTCAATTAGAAGGTCCAAGGGAGACAGTAAACCTTAAGTGAAGCATCGGAATCTATAACTAGTGTCAAAGGAATGGTTCAAATCATAGACAGCAGGAAGAGTCAATTTTCTTGTACTTAAGTCAGCATTGTGCCTTTTGTATTTAATTCCGATGCAATTTCTCTGTTTCATCGTCAATAAGATAGTCCAAGGTATACAGTAAACCTGAAGTGAAGCATCGGAATATATAACTAGTGTCACAGGAATGGTTCAAAACATAGTCAGTAAGAAGAGTCAGTCTTCTTGTACTTAAGTCGTCATTGTGCCTTTTGTATTTAATTCCGATGCAATTTCTGTGTTTCATCGTCAATTAGAAGGTGCAAGCGATACAGTAAACCGGAAGTGAAGCATCGGAATCAACAAATAGTTTCACACTAATGGTTCAAATCAAATTCAGTAAGAAGAGTCAGTCTTCTTGTCCTTAAGTCGGCATTGTGCCTTTTGTATTTAATTCCGATGCAATTTCTGTGTTTCATCGTCTATAAGAATGTCCAAGAGATAATGTAAACCTTAAGTGAAGCATCGGAATCTATAACTAGTGTCACAGGAATGGTTCAAATCATTGTCAATAAGCAGAGTCGGTCCTCATGTACTTATGTCGGCATTGTGCCTTTTGTATTTAATTCCGACGCAATTTCTGTGTTTCATCGTCAATAAGAAGGTCCAAGGGATACAGTAAACCTGAAGTGAAGCATCGGAATCTACAACTAGTGTCACAGCATAGGTTCAAAACATAGACATTAAGAAGAGTCAGTCTTCTTGAACTTAAGTTGTTATTATGCCTTTTCTATTTAATACCGATGCAATTTCTGTGATTCGTCGTCAATAAGAAGGTCAGAGGGATACAGTGAACCTGAAGTGAAGCATCGGAATCTATAACTAGTGTCACAGGAATGGTTCAAAACATAGTCAGGAAGAAGAGTCAATCTTCTTGTACTTAATTCGGCATTGTGCCTTTCGTATTGAATTCCGATGCAATTTCTGTGATTCATCGCCAATAACAATGTCAGAGGGATACAGTAAACCTGAAGTGAAGCATCGGAATCTATAACTAGTGTCACAGGAATGGTTCAAATCATAGTCAGTAAGAAGAGTCGGTCTTCATGTACTTAAATCGGCATTGTGCCTTTTGTAATTAATTCCGATACAATTTCTGTGTTTCATCGTCAATAAGAAGGTCCAAGCGATACAGTAAACCGGAAGTAAAGCATCGGAATCTATAACTAGTGTCACACTAATGGTTCAAAGCAAAGTCAGTAAGAAGAGTTAGTCTTCTTATCCTTAAGTCGGCATTGTGCCTTTTATATTTAATTCCGATGCAATTTCTGTGTTTCATCGTCAATAAGAATGTCCAAGGGATACAGTATACCTGAAGTGAAGCATCGGAATCTATAACTAGTGTCACAGGAATGGTTCAAATCATTGTCAATAAGAAGAGTCGGTCTTCATGTACTTAAGTCGGCATTGTGCCTTTTGTATTTAATTCCGATGCAATATCTGTGTTTCATCGTCAATAAGAAGGTCCAAGCGAAACAGTAAACCGGAAGTGAAGCATCGGAATCTATAACTAGTGTCACACTAATGGGTCAAAGCAAAGTCAGTAAGAAGAGTCAGTCTTCTTATCCTTAAATCGGCATTGTGCCTTTTATATTTAATTCCGATGCAATTTGTGTGTTTCATCGTCAATAAGAAGGTTAGAGGGATACAGTAAACCCGAAGTGAAGTATCGGAATCTATAACTAGTGTCACAGAAATGATTCAAAGCATAGTCAGTAAGAAGAGTCAGTCTTCTTGTACTTAATTGGGCATTGTGGTTTTCGTATTTAATTCCGATGCAATTTCTGTGCTTCACCGTCAATAAGAAGGTCAGAGGGATACAGTAAACCTGAAGTGAAGCATCGGAATCTATAACTAGTGTCACAGGAATGGTTCAAACATTGACAGTAAGAAAAGTCAGTCTTCTTGTCCTTAAGTCGGCATTGTGCATTTTGTATTTAATTCCGATGCAATTTCTGTGTTTGATCGTCTATAAGAAGGTCCAGGGGATACAGTAAACCTGGAGTGAAACATCGGAATCTATAACTAGAGTCACAGTAATGGTTCAAAGTATAGACAGTAAGAAGAGTCAGTCTTCTTGTACTTAAGTCGGCATTGTGCATTTTGTATTTAATTCCGATGCAATTTCTGTGATTCATCGTCAATAAGAAGGTCCAAGGGATACAGTAAACCTGAAGTGAAGCATCGGACTCTATAACTAGTGTCACAGAAATGGATCAAAACATAGACAGTAGGAAGAGTCAGTCTTCTTATACTTAAGTCAGCATTGTGCCTTTTGTATTTAATTCCGATGCAATTTCTGTGTTTCATCGTCAATAATAAGGTCCAAGGGATACAGTAAACCTAAAGTGAAGCATCGGAATCTATAACTAGTGTCACAGGAATGGTTCAAATCATAGTCAGTAGGAAGAGTCGGTCTTCATGTACTTGAGTCGGCATTGTGCCTTTTGTATTTAATTGCGATGCAATTTCTGTGTTTCATCGTCAATTAGAAGGTCCAAGGGAGACAGTAAACCTTAAGTGAAGCATCGGAATCTATAACTAGTGTCACAGGAATGGTTCAAATCATAGACAGCAGGAAGAGTCAATTTTCTTGTACTTAAGTCAGCATTGTGCCTTTTGTATTTAATTCCGATACAATTTCTCTGTTTCATCGTCAATAAGATAGTCCAAGGTATACAGTAAACCTGAAGTGAAGCATCGGAATCTGTAACTAGTGTCACTGGAATGGTTCAAAACATAGTCAGTAAGAAGAGTCAGTCTTCTTGTACTTAAGTCGTCATTGTGCCTATTGTATTTAATTCCGATGCGATTTCTGTGTTTCATCGTCAATTAGAAGGTGCAAGCGATACAGTAAACCGGAAGTGAAGCACCGGAATCAACAAATAGTTTCACACTAATGGTTCAAATCAAATTCAGTAAGAAGAGTCAGTCTTCTTGTCCTTAAGTCGGCATTGTGCCTTTTGTTTTTAATTCCGATGCAATTTCTGTGTTTCATCGTCAATAAGAATGTCCAAGGGATACTGTAAACCTTAAGTGAAGCATCGGAATCTATAACTAGTGTCACACTAATGGGTCAAAACATAGTCAGTGAGAAGAGTCAGTCTTCTTATCCTTAAATCGGCATTGTGCCTTTTATATTTAATTCCGATGCAATTTGTGTGTTTCATCGTCAATAAGAAGGTTAGAGGGATACAGTAAACCCGAAGTGAAGTATCGGAATCTATAACTAGTGTCACAGAAATGATTCCATGCATAGTCAGTAAGAAGAGTAAGTCATCTTGAACTTAATTGGGCATTGTGCCTGTCGTATTTAATTCCGATGCAATTTCTGTGTTTCATCGTCAATAAGAAGGTCAGAGGGATACAGTAAACCTGAAGTGAAGCATCGGAATCTAAAACTAGTGTCACAGGAATGGTTCAAACATAGACAGTAGGAAGAGTCAGCCTTCTTGTACTTAAGTCGCCATTGCGCCTTTTGTATTTAATTCCGATGCAATTTCTGTCTTTCTTCGTCAATAAGAAGGTCACAGGGATACAGTAAACCTGATGTGAAACTTCGAAATCCATAACTAGTGTCACAGGAATGGTTCAAAGCATAGTCAGTAAGAAGAGACAGTCTTCTTGTACTTAAGTCGGCATTGTGCCTTTTGTATTTGATTCCGATGCAATTTCTGTGTTTCATCGTCAATAAGAAAGTACAAGGGAAACAGTAAACCTGAAGTGAGCATCGGAATCTATAACTAGTGTCACAGGAATGGTTCAAAACATAGACAGTAAGAAGAGTCAGTCTTCTTGTACTTAAGTCGGCATTGTGCCTTTTGTATTTAATTCCGATGCAGTTTCAGTGTTTCATCGTCAATAAGAAGGTCCAAGGGATACAGTAAACCTGAAGTGAAGCATCTGAGTCTACAACTAGTGTCACAGGATTGGTTCCAGGCATAGACAATAAGAAGAGTCAGTCTTCTTGTACTTCAGTAGGCATTGTGCCTTTTCTATTTAATACTGATGCAATTTCTGTGTTTCATCGTCAATAAGAAGGTCAGAGGGATACAGTAAACCTGAAGTGAAGCATCGGAATCTATAACTAGTGTCACAGGAATGGTTCAAATCATAGTCAGAAAGAAGAGTCCGTCTTCTTGTACTTAATTGGGCATTGTGCCTTTCGTATTTAATTCCGATGCAATTTCTGCGCTTCACCGTCAATAAGAAGGTCACAGGGATACAGTAAACCTGAAGTGAAGCATTGGAATCTATAACTAGTGTCACAGGAATGGTTCAAACATAGACAGTAAGAAGAGTCAGTCTTCTTGTCCTTAAGTCGGCATTGTGCCTTTTGTATTTAATTCCGATGCAATTTCTGTGTTTCATCGTCAAAAAGAACGTCCAGGGGATACAGGAAACCTGGAGTGAAGCATCGGAATCTATAACTAGAGTCACAGTAATGGTTCAAAATATAGACAGTAAGAAGAGTCAGTCTTCTTGTACTTAAGTCGGCATTGTGCATTTTGTATTTAATTCCGATGCAATTTCTGTGATTCATCGTCAATAAGAAGGTCCAAGGGATACAGTAAACCTGAAGTGAAGCATCGGACTCTATAACTAGTGTCAAAGAAATGGATCAAATCATAGACAGTAGGAAGAGTCAGTCTTCTTATACTTAAGTCGGCATTGTGCCTTTTGTATTTAATTCCGATGCATTTTCTGTGTTTCATCGTCAATAAGAAGGTCCAAGGGATACAGTAAACCTGAAGTGAAGCATCGGAATCTATAACTAGTGTCACAGGAATGGTTCAAAACATAGTCAGTAAGAAGAGTCAGTCTTCTTGTACTTAAGTCGTCATTGTGCCTTTTGTATTTAATTCCGATGCAATTTCTGTGTTTCATCGTCAATTAGAAGGTGCAAGCGATACAGTAAACCGGAAGTGAAGCATCGGAATCAACAAATAGTTTCACACTAATGGTTCAAATCAAATTCAGTAAGAAGAGTCAGTCTTCTTGTCCTTAACTCGGCATTGTGCCTTTTGTATTTAATTCCGATTCAATTTCTGTGTTTCATCGTCAATAAGAATGTCCAAGGGATACTGTAAACCTTAAGTGAAGCATCGGAATCTATAACTAGTGTCACAGGAATGGTTCAAATCATTGTCAATAAGAAGAGTCGGTCTTCATGTACTTATGTCGGCATTGTACCTTTTGTATTTAATTCCGACGCAATTTCTGTGTTTCATCGTCAATAAGAAGGTCCAAGGTATACAGTAAACCTGAAGTGAAGCATCGGAATCTACAACTAGTGTCACAGGATAGGTTCAAAACATAGACAGTAAGAAGAGTCAGTCTTCTTGAACTTAAGTTGTTATTATGCCTTTTCTATTTAATACCGATGCAATTTCTGTGATTCGTCGTCAATAAGAAGGTCAGAGGGATACAGTGAACCTGAAGTGAAGCTTCGGAATCTATAACTAGTGTCACAGGAATGGTTCAAAACATAGTCAGGAAGAAGAGTCAATCTTCTTGTACTTAATTCGTCATTGTGCCTTTCGTATTGAATTCCGATTCAATTTCTGTGATTCACCGCCAATAACAATGTCAGAGGGATACAGTAAACCTGAAGTGAAGCATCGGAATCTATAACTAGTGTCAAAGGAATGGTTCAAATCATAGACAGCAGGAAGAGTCAATTTTCTTGTACTTAAGTCAGCATTGTGCCTTTTGTATTTAATTCCGATGCAATTTCTCTGTTTCATCGTCAATAAGATAGTCCAAGGTATACAGTAAACCTGAAGTGAAGCATCGGAATATATAACTAGTGTCACAGGAATGGTTCAAAGCATAGTCAGTAAGAAGAGTCAGTCTTCTTGTACTTAAGTCGTCATTGTGCCTTTTGTATTTAATTCCGATGCAATTTCTGTGTTTCATCGTCAATTAGAAGGTGCAAGCGATACAGTAAACCGGAAGTGAAGCATCGGAATCAACAAATAGTTTCACACTAATGGTTCAAATCAAATTCAGTAAGAAGAGTCAGTCTTCTTGTCCTTAAGTCGGCATTGTGCCTTTTGTATTTAATTCCGATGCAATTTCTGTGTTTCATCGTCTATAAGAATGTCCAAGAGATAATGTAAACCTTAAGTGAAGCATCGGAATCTATAACTAGTGTCACAGGAATGGTTCAAATCATTGTCAATAAGCAGAGTCGGTCCTCATGTACTTATGTCGGCATTGTGCCTTTTGTATTTAATTCCGACGCAATTTCTGTGTTTCATCGTCAATAAGAAGGTCCAAGGGATACAGTAAACCTGAAGTGAAGCATCGGAATCTACAACTAGTGTCACAGCATAGGTTCAAAACATAGACATTAAGTAGAGTCAGTCTTCTTGAACTTAAGTTGTTATTATGCCTTTTCTATTTAATACCGATGCAATTTCTGTGATTCGTCGTCAATAAGAAGGTCAGAGGGATACAGTGAACCTGAAGTGAAGCATCGGAATCTATAACTAGTGTCACAGGAATGGTTCAAAACATAGTCAGGAAGAAGAGTCAATCTTTTTGTACTTAATTCGGCATTGTGCCTTTCGTATTGAATTCCGATGCAATTTCTGTGATTCATCGCCAATAACAATGTCAGAGGGATACAGTAAACCTGAAGTGAAGCATCGGAATCTATAACTAGTGTCACAGGAATGGTTCAAATCATAGTCAGTAAGAAGAGTCGGTCTTCATGTACTTAAATCGGCATTGTGCCTTTTGTAATTAATTCCGATACAATTTCTGTGTTTCATCGTCAATAAGAAGGTCCAAGCGATACAGTAAACCGGAAGTAAAGCATCGGAATCTATAACTAGTGTCACACTAATGGTTCAAAACAAAGTCAGTAAGAAGAGTTAGTCTTCTTATCCTTAAGTCGGCATTGTGCCTTTTATATTTAATTCCGATGCAATTTCTGTGTTTCATCGTCAATAAGAATGTCCAAGGGATACAGTATACCTGAAGTGAAGCATCGGAATCTATAACTAGTGTCACAGGAATGGTTCAAATCATTGTCAATAAGAAGAGTCGGTCTTCATGTACTTAAGTCGGCATTGTGCCTTTTGTATTTAATTCCGATGCAATATCTGTGTTTCATCGTCAATAAGAAGGTCCAAGCGAAACAGTAAACCGGAAGTGAAGCATCGGAATCTATAACTAGTGTCACACTAATGGGTCAAAACAAAGTCAGTAAGAAGAGTCAGTCTTCTTATCCTTAAATCGGCATTGTGCCTTTTATATTTAATTCCGATGCAATTTGTGTGTTTCATCGTCAATAAGAAGGTTAGAGGGATACAGTAAACCCGAAGTGAAGTATCGGAATCTATAACTAGTGTCACAGAAATGATTCAAAGCATAGTCAGTAAAAAGAGTCAGTCTTCTTGTACTTAATTGGGCATTGTGGTTTTCGTATTTAATTCCGATGCAATTTCTGTGCTTCACCGTCAATAAGAAGGTCAGAGGGATACAGTAAACCTGAAGTGAAGCATCGGAATCTATAACTAGTGTCACAGGAATGGTTCAAACATTGACAGTAAGAAAAGTCAGTCTTCTTGTCCTTAAGTCGGCATTGTGCATTTTGTATTTAATTCCGATGCAATTTCTGTGTTTGATCGTCTATAAGAAGGTCCAGGGGATACAGTAAACCTGGAGTGAAACATCGGAATCTATAACTAGAGTCACAGTAATGGTTCAAAGTATAGACAGTAAGAAGAGTCAGTCTTCTTGTACTTAAGTCGGCATTGTGCATTTTGTATTTAATTCCGATGCAATTTCTGTGATTCATCGTCAATAAGAAGGTCCAAGGGATACAGTAAACCTGAAGTGAAGCATCGGACTCTATAACTAGTGTCATAGAAATGGATCAAAACATAGACAGTAGGAAGAGTCAGTCTTCTTATACTTAAGTCAGCATTGTGCCTTTTGTATTTAATTCCGATGCAATTTCTGTGTTTCATCGTCAATAATAAGGTCCAAGGGATACAGTAAACCTAAAGTGAAGCATCGGAATCTATAACTAGTGTCACAGGAATGGTTCAAATCATAGTCAGTAGGAAGAGTCGGTCTTCATGTACTTGAGTCGGCATTGTGCCTTTTGTATTTAATTGCGATGCAATTTCTGTGTTTCATCGTCAATTAGAAGGTCCAAGGGAGACAGTAAACCTTAAGTGAAGCATCGGAATCTATAACTAGTGTCACAGGAATGGTTCAAATCATAGACAGCAGGGAGAGTCAATTTTCTTGTACTTAAGTCAGCATTGTGCCTTTTGTATTTAATTCCGATGCAATTTCTCTGTTTCATCGTCAATAAGATAGTCCAAGGTATACAGTAAACCTGAAGTGAAGCATCGGAATCTGTAACTAGTGTCACAGGAATGGTTCAAAACATAGTCAGTAAGAAGAGTCAGTCTTCTTGTACTTAAGTCGTCATTGTGCCTATTGTATTTAATTCCGATGCGATTTCTGTGTTTCATCGTCAATTAGAAGGTGCAAGCGATACAGTAAACCGGAAGTGAAGCATCGGAATCAACAAATAGTTTCACACTAATGGTTCAAATCAAATTCAGTAAGAAGAGTCAATCTTCTTGTCCTTAAGTCGGCATTGTGCCTTTTGTTTTTAATTCCGATGCAATTTCTGTGTTTCATCGTCAATAAGAATGTCCAAGGGATACTGTAAACCTTAAGTGAAGCATCGGAATCTATAACTAGTGTCACACTAATGGGTCAAAACATAGTCAGTGAGAAGAGTCAGTCTTCTTATCCTTAAATCGGCATTGTGCCTTTTATATTTAATTCCGATGCAATTTGTGTGTTTCATCGTCAATAAGAAGGTTAGAGGGATACAGTAAACCCGAAGTGAAGTATCGGAATCTATAACTAGTGTCACAGAAATGATTCAATGCATAGTCAGTAAGAAGAGTAAGTCATCTTGAACTTAATTGGGCATTGTGCCTGTCGTATTTAATTCCGATGCAATTTCTGTGTTTCATCGTCAATAAGAAGGTCAGAGGGATACAGTAAACCTGAAGTGAAGCATCGGAATCTAAAACTAGTGTCACAGGAATGGTTCAAACATAGACAGTAGGAAGAGTCAGCCTTCTTGTACTTAAGTCGCCATTGCGCCTTTTGTATTTAATTCCGATGCAATTTCTGTCTTTCTTCGTCAATAAGAAGGTCACAGGGATACAGTAAACCTGATGTGAAACTTCGAAATCCATAACTAGTGTCACAGGAATGGTTCAAAGCATAGTCAGTAAGAAGAGACAGTCTTCTTGTACTTAAGTCGGCATTGTGCCTTTTGTATTTGATTCCGATGCAATTTCTGTGTTTCATCGTCAATAAGAAAGTACAAGGGAAACAGTAAACCTGAAGTGAGCATCGGAATCTATAACTAGTGTCACAGGAATGGTTCAAAACATAGACAGTAAGAAGAGTCAGTCTTCTTGTACTTAAGTCGGCATTGTGCCTTTTGTATTTAATTCCGATGCAGTTTCAGTGTTTCATCGTCAATAAGAAGGTCCAAGGGATACAGTAAACCTGAAGTGAAGCATCTGAGTCTACAACTAGTGTCACAGGATTGGTTCCAGGCATAGACAATAAGAAGAGTCAGTCTTCTTGTACTTCAGTCGGCATTGTGCTTTTCTATTTAATACTGATGCAATTTCTGTGTTTCATCGTCAATAAGAAGGTCAGAGGGATACAGTAAACCTGAAGTGAAGCATCGGAATCTATAACTAGTGTCACAGGAATGGTTCAAATCATAGTCAGAAAGAAGAGTCAGTCTTCTTGTACCTAATTGGGCATTGTGCCTTTCGTATTTAATTCCGATGCAATTTCTGCGCTTCACCGTCAATAAGAAGGTCACAGGGATACAGTAAACCTGAAGTGAAGCATTGGAATCTATAACTAGTGTCACAGGAATGGTTCAAACATAGACAGTAAGAAGAGTCAGTCTTCTTGTCCTTAAGTCGGCATTGTGCCTTTTGTATTTAATTCCGATGCAATTTCTGTGTTTCATCGTCAAAAAGAAGGTCCAGGGGATACAGGAAACCTGGAGTGAAGCATCGGAATCTATAACTAGAGTCACAGTAATGGTTCAAAATATAGACAGTAAGAAGAGTCAGTCTTCTTGTACTTAAGTCGGCATTGTGCATTTTGTATTTAATTCCGATGCAATTTCTGTGATTCATCGTCAATAAGAAGGTCCAAGGGATACAGTAAACCTGAAGTGAAGCATCGGACTCTATAACTAGTGTCAAAGAAATGGATCAAAACATAGACAGTAGGAAGAGTCAGTCTTTTTATACTTAAGTCGGCATTGTGCCTTTTGTATTTAATTCCGATGCATTTTCTGTGTTTCAACGTCAATAAGAAGGTCCAAGGGATACAGTAAACCTGAAGTGAAGCATCGGAATCTATAACTAGTGTCACAGGAATGGTTCAAAACATAGTCAGTAAGAAGAGTCAGTCTTCTTGTACTTAAGTCGTCATTGTGCATTTTGTATTTAATTCCGATGCAATTTCTGTGTTTCATCGTCAATTAGAAGGTGCAAGCGATACAGTAAACCGGAAGTGAAGCATCGGAATCAACAAATAGTTTCACACTAATGGTTCAAATCAAATTCAGTAAGAAGAGTCAGTCTTCTTGTCCTTAACTCGGCATTGTGCCTTTTGTATTTAATTCCGATTCAATTTCTGTGTTTCATCGTCAATAAGAATGTCCAAGGGATACTGTAAACCTTAAGTGAAGCATTGGAATCTATAACTAGTGTCACAGGAATGGTTCAAATCATTGTCAATAAGAAGAGTCGGTCTTCATGTACTTATGTCGGCATTGTACCTTTTGTATTTAATTCCGACGCAATTTCTGTGTTTCATCGTCAATAAGAAGGTCCAAGGTATACAGTAAACCTGAAGTGAACCATCGGAATCTACAACTAGTGTCACAGGATAGGTTCAAAACATAGACAGTAAGAAGAGTCAGTCTTCTTGAACTTAAGTTGTTATTATGCCTTTTCTATTTAATACCGATGCAATTTCTGTGATTCGTCGTCAATAAGAAGGTCAGAGGGATACAGTGAACCTGAAGTGAAGCTTCGGAATCTATAACTAGTGTCACAGGAATGGTTCAAAACATAGTCAGGAAGAAGAGTCAATCTTCTTGTACTTAATTCGTCATTGTGCCTTTCGTATTGAATTCCGATTCAATTTCTGTGATTCACCGCCAATAACAATGTCAGAGGGATACAGTAAACCTGAAGTGAAGCATCGGAATCTATAACTAGTGTCACAGGAATGGTTCAAATCATAGTCAGTAGGAAGAGTCGGTCTTCATGTACTTAAATCGGCATTGTGCCTTTTGTATTAAATTCCGATGCAATTTCTGTGTTTCATCGTCAATAAGAAGGTCCAAGGGATACAGTATACCTGAAGTGAAGCATCGGAATCTATAACTAGTGTCACAGGAATGGTTCAAATCGTTGTCAATAAGAAGAGTCGGTCTTCATGTACTTAAGTCGGCATTGTGCCTTTTGTATTTAATTCCGATGCAATTTCTGTGTTTCATCGTCAATAAGAAGGTCCAAGCGATGCAGTAAACCGGAAGTGAAGAATCTGAATCTATAACTAGTGTCACACTAATGGGTCAAAGCAAAGTCAGTAAGAAGAGTCAGTCTTCTTATCCTTAAATCGGCATTGTGCCTTTTATATTTAATTCCGATGCAATTCGTGTGTTTCATAGTCAATAAGAAGGTTAGAGGGATACAGTAAACCCGAAGTGAAGTATCGGAATCTATAACTAGTGTCACAGAAATGATTCAAAGCATAGTCAGTAAGAAGAGTAAGTCATCTTGAACTTAATTGGGCATTGTGCCTGTCGTATTTAATTCCGATGCAATTTCTGTGTTTCATCGTCAATAAGAAGGTCACAGGGATACAGTAAACCTGAAGTGAAGCATTGGAATCTATAACTAGTGTCACAGGAATGGTTCAAAACATAGACAGTAGGAAGAGTCAGCCTTCTTGTACTTAAGTCGCCATTGCGCCTTTTGTATTTAATTCCGATGCAATTTCTGTGTTTCTTCGTCAATAAGATGGTCACAGGGATACAGTAAACCTGATCTGAAGCTTCGAAATCCATAACTAGTGTCACAGGAATGGTTCAAAACATAGTCAGTAAGAAGAGACAGTCTTCTTGTACTTAAGTCGGCATTGTGCCTTTTGTATTTGATTCCGATGCAATTTCTGTGTTTCATCGTCAATAAGATGGTCCAAGGGATACAGTAAACCGGGAGCGAAGCATCGGAATTTATAAGTAGTGTCACAGGGACGGTTCAAAACATAGACAGTAAGATGAGTCAGTATTCTTGTACTTAAGTCGGCATTGTGCTTTTTGTATTTATTTCCGATGCAATTTCTGTGTTTCATCGTCAATAAGAAGGTCCAAGGGATACTGTAAACCTCCAGTGAAACATCGGAATCTATAACTAGTGTCACAGGAATGGTTCAAATCATTGTCAATAAAAATAGTCGGTCTTCATGTACTTAAGTCGGCATTGTGCCTTTGGTATTTAATTCCGATGCAATTTCTGTGTTTCATCGTCAATAAGAAAGTACAAGGGAAACAGTAAACCTGAAGTGAGCATCGGAATCTATAACTAGTGTCACAGGAATGGTGCAAAACATAGACAGTAAGAAGAGTCAGTCTTCTTGTACTTAAGTCGGCATTGTGCCTTTTGTATTTAATTCCGATGCAGTTTCAGTGTTTCATCGTCAATAAGAAGGTCCAAGGGATACAGTAAACCTGAAGAAAAGCATCGGAATCTACAACTAGTGTCACAGGATAGGTTCAAAACATAGACAGTAAGAAGAGTCAGTCTTCTTGAACATAAGTTGTTATTATGCCTTTTCTATTTAATACCGATGCAATTTCTGTGATTCGTCGTCAATAAGAAGGTCAGAGGGATACAGTGAACCTGAAGTGAAGCATCGGAATCTATAACTAGTGTCACAGGAATGGTTCAAAACATAGTCAGGAAGAAGAGTCAATCTTCTTGTACTTAATTCGGCATTGTGCCTTTCGTATTGAATTCCGATGCAATTTCTGTGATTCACCGCCAATAACAATGTCAGAGGGATACAGTAAACCTGAAGTGAAGCATCGGAATCTAAAACTAGTGACACAGGAATGGTTCAAAACATAGACAGTAGGAAGAGTCAGCCTTCTTGTACTTAAGTCGCCATTGCGCCTTTTGTATTTAATTCCGATGCAATTTCTGTGTTTCTTCGTCAATAAGAGGGTCACAGTGATACAGTAAACCTGATGTGAAGCTTCGAAATCCATAACTAGTGTCACAGGAATGGTTCAAAGCATAGTCAGTAAGAAGAGACAGTCTACTTGTACTTAAGTCGGCATTGTGCCTTTTGAATTTAATTCCGATGCAATTTCTGTGTTTCATCGTCAATAAGAAAGTACAAGGGAAACAGTAAACCTGAAGTGAGCATCGGAATCTATAACTAGTGTCACAGGAATGGTTCAAAACATAGACAGTAAGAAGAGTCAGTCTTCTTGTACTTAAGTCGGCATTGTGCCTTTTGTATTTAATTCCGATGCAGTTTCAGTGTTTCATCGTCAATAAGAAGGTCCAAGGGATACAGTAAACCTGAAGTGAAGCATCTGAATCTACAACTAGTGTCACAGGATTGGTTCAAGGCATAGACAATAAGAAGAGTCAGTCTTCTTGTACTTCAGTCGGCATTGTGCCTTTTCTATTTAATACTGATGCAATTTCTGTGTTTCATCGAGAATAAGAAGGTCAGAGGGATACAGTAAACCTGAAGTGAAGCATCGGAATCTATAACTAGTGTCACAGGAATGGTTCAAAACATAGTCAGAAAGAAGAGTCAGTCTTCTTGTACTTAATTGGGCATTGTGCCTTTCGTATTTAATTCCGATGCAATTTCTGCGCTTCTCCGTCAATAAGAAGGTCACAGGGATACAGTAAACCTGAAGCGATGCATCGGAATCTATAACTAGTGTCACTGGAATGGTTCAAAATATAGACAGTAAGAAGAGTCAGTCTTCTTGTACTTAAGTCGGCAGTGTGCCTTTTGTATTTAATTCCGATGCAATTTCTGTGATTCATCGTCAATAAGAAGGTCCAAGGGATACAGTAAAACTGAAGTGAAGCATAGGACTCTATAACTAGTGTCACAGAAATGGATCAAAACATAGACAGTAGGAAGAGTCTGTCTTCTTATACTTAAGTCGGCATTGTGCCTATTGTATTTAATTCCGATGCAATTTCTGTGTTTCATCGTCAATAAGAAGGTCCAACGGAAGCGGTAAACCTGAAGTAAAGCTTCGGAATCTATAACTAGTGTCACAGGAATGGTTCAAAACATAGACAGTACGAAGAGTCAGTCATCATGTACATAAGTCGGCATTGTGGCGTTTGTAATTAATTCCGATGCAATTTCTGTGTTTCATCGTCAATAAGAAGGTCAGAGGGGTACAGTAAACCTGAAGTGAAGCATCGGAATCTATAACTAGTGTCACAGCAATGGTTCAAAACATAGACAGTAGGAAGAGTCAGTCTTCTTGTACTTAAGTCGGCATTGTGCCTTTTGTATTTCATTCCGATGCAATTTCTGTGTTTCATCGTCAATAAGAAGGTCAGATGGATACAGTACACCTGAAGTGAAGCATCGGAATCCAAAACTAGTGTCACAGGAATGGTTCAAAACATAGACAGTAGGAAGAACCAGTCATCTTGTACGTAAGTCGGCGTTGTGCCTTTTGTATTTATTTCCGATGCAATTTCTGTGTTTCATCGTCGATAAGAAGGTCCAAGGGATACAGTAAACCTGGAGTGAAGCATCGGAATCTATAACTAGTGTCACAGGAATGGTTTAAAACATAGACGGTAAGAAGAGTCAAACTTTATGTACTTAAGTCGACATTGTGCCTTTTGTATTTAATTCCAATGCAATTTCTGTGTTTCTTCGTCAATAAGAATGTCAGAGGGATACAATAAACCAGAAGTGAAGCATCGGAATCTATAACTAGTGTCAGAGGAATGGTTCAAAGCATAGACAGTACGAAGAGTCTGTCTTCATGTACATAAGTCGGCATTGTGGATATTGTATTTATTTCCGATGCAATTTCTGTGTTTCATCGTCAATAAGAAGGTCAGAGGGATACTGTAAACCTGAAGTGAAGCATCGCAATCTATAACTAGTGTCAGTGGAATGGTTTAAATCATAGTCAGTAAGAAGAGTAAGTCTTCTTGTACTTAAGTAGGCATTGTGCCTTTTGTATTTAATTCCGATGCAATTTCTGTGTTTCATCGTCAATAAGAAGGTCACAGGGATACAGTAATCCTGAAGTGAAGCATCGGAATCTATAACTAGTGTCACAGAAATTGTTCAAAACATAGACAGTAGGAAGAGTCAGTCTTCTTGTACTGAAGTCGGCATTGTGCCTTTTGTATTTAATTCCGATGCAATTTCTGTAATTCATCGTCAATAAGAAGGTCAGAGGGATACAGTAAACCTAAAGTGAAGCATCAGAATCCAAAACTAGTGTCACAGGAATGTTTCAAAACAAAGTCAGTAAGAAGAGTCAGTCTTCTTGTCCTTAAGTCGGCATTTTGCCTTTTGTATTTAATTCTGATGCAATTGCTGTGTTTCATCGTCAATAAGAATGTCCAACGGATACAGTAAACCTGAACTGATGCATCGGAATCTACAACTAGTGTCACAGGAATTGTTCAATTCATAGTCAGTAAGAAGAGTCAGTCTTCTTGTACTTAAGTCAGCATTTTGCCTTTTCTATTTAATTCCGATGCAATTTCTGTGTTTCATCGTCAATAACAAGGTCCAAGGGATACAATAAACCTGGAGTGAAGCATCGGAATCTATAACTAGTGTCACAGAAATGGTTCAAAGCATAGACAGTAGGATGAGTCAGTCTTCTTGTACTTATGTAGGCATTGTGCCTTATGTATTTAATTCCGATGCAATTTCTGTGTTTCATCGGCAATAAGGTCAGAGGGATACAGTAAACCTGAAGTGAAGCATCGGAATTTATAACTAGTGTCACAGAAATGGTTCAAAACATAGACAGTAGGAAGAGTAAGTCTTCTTGTACTTTAGTAGGCATTGTGCCTTTTGTATTTAATTCCGATGCAATTTCTGTGTTTCATCGTCAATAAGAAGGTCACAGGGATACAGTAAACCTGAAGTGAAGCATCGGAATCCATAACTAGTGTCACAGGAATGGTTCAAATCATAGTCAGTAAGAAGAGACAGTCTTCTTGTACTTAAGTCGGCATTTTGCCTTTTGTATTTAATTCCGATGCAATTTCTGTGTTTCATCGTCAATAAGATGGTCCACGAGATACAGTAATCCTGGAGTGAAGCATCGGAATCTATAACCAGTGTCACAGGGACGGTTCAAAACATAGACAGTAAGATGAGTCAGTATTCTTGTACTTAAGTCGGCATTGTGCTTTTTGTATTTATTTCCGATGCTATTTCTGTGTTTCATCGTCAATAAGAAGGTCCTAAGGATACTGTAAACCTCAAGTGAAGCATCGGAATCTATAAATAGTGTCACAGGAATGGTTCAAGTCATTGTCAATAAGAAGTGTCGGTCTTCATGTACTTAAGTCGGCATTGTGCCTTTTGTATTTAATTCCGATGCAATTTCTGAGTTTCATCGCCAATAAGAAAGTCAGAGGGATACAGTAAACCTGAAGTGAAGCATCGGAATCCAAAACTAGTGTCACAGGAATGGTTCAAAACATAGACAGTAGGAAGAACCAGTCTTCTTGTACGTAAGTCGGCATTGTGCCTTTTGTATTTAATTCCGATGCAATTTCTGTGTTTCATCGTCAATAAGACGGTCCAAGGTATACAGTAAACCTGAAGTGAAGCATCGGAATCTATAACTAGTTTCACAGGAATGGTTCAATGCATAGTCAGTAAGAAGAGTCAGTCTTCTTGTACTTAAGTCGCCATTGTGCCTTTTCTATTTAATTCCGATGCAATTTCTGTGTTTCATCGTCAATACGAAGGTCCAAGGGATACAGTAAACCTTGAGTGAAGCATCGGAATCTATAACTAGTGTCACAGGAATGGTTCAAAACAACGTCAGTAAGAAGAGTCAGTCTTCTTGTCCTTAAGTCGGCATTTTGCCTTTTGTATTTAATTCCGATGCAATTGCTGTGCTTCATCGTCCATAAGAATGTCCAACGGATACAGTAAACCTGAACTGAAGCATCGGAATATTTAACTAGTGTCACAGGAATTGTTCAATTCATAGTTAGTAAGAAGAGTCAGTCTTCTTGTCCTTAAGTCGGCATTTTGCCTTTTGTATTTAATTCCGATGCAATTGCTGTGTTTCATCGTCAATAAGAATGTCCAACGGATACAGTAAACCTGAACTGAAGCATCGGAATCTATAACTAGTGTCACAGAAGTGGTTCAAAACATAGTCAGTAGAAGAGTCAGTCTTCGTGTACTTAAGTCGGCATTGCGCCTTTTGTATTTAATTCCGATGCAATTTCTGTGTTTCAACGTCAATAAGAAGGTCCAAGGGAAACAGTAAACCTGAGGTGAAGCATCGGAATCTATAACTAGTGTCACAGGAATGGTTCAAAACATAGTCAGTAAGAAGAGTCAGTCTTCTTGTCCTTAAGTCGGCATTGTGCCTTTTGTATTTAATTCCGATGCAATTTCTGTGTTTCATCGGCAATAAGGTCAGAGGGATACAGTAAACCTGAAGTGAAGCATCGGAATCTATAACTAGTGTCACAGGAATGGTTCAAAACATAGACAGTAAGAAGAGTCAGTCTTCTTGTACTTAAGTAGGCATTGTGCCTTTTGTATTTAATTCCGAAGCAATTTCTGTGTTTCATCGTCAATAGGAAGGTCTGAGGGATACAGTAAACCTGTAGTGAAGCATCGGAATCTAAAACTAGTGTCACAGGAATGGTTCAAAACATAGACAGTAGGAAGAGTCTGGCTTCTTGTACTTAAGTCGCCATTGTGCCTTTTGTATTTAATTCCGATGCAATTCCTGTGTTCCTTCGTCAATAAGAAGGTCACAGGGATACAGTAAACCTGAAGTGAAGCATCGGAATCTGTAACTAGTGTCACAGGAATGGTTCAAAACATAGTCAGTAAGAAGAGACAGTCTTCTTGTACTTAAGTCGGCATTGTGCCTTTTGTATTTAATTCCGATGCAATTTCTGTGTTTCATCGTCAGTAAGATGGTCCAAAGGATACAGTAAACCTGGAGTGAAGCCTCGGAATCTATAACTAGTGTCACAGGGACGGTTCAAAACATAGACAGTAAGGTGTGTCAGTATTCTTGTACTTCAGTCGGCATTGTGCTTTTTGTATTTATTTCCGATGCAATTTCTGTGTTTCATCGTCAATAAGAAGGTCCAAGGGATACTGTAAACCTCAAGTGAAGCATCGGAATCTATAACTAGTGTCACAGGAATGGTTCAAATCATTGTCAATAAGAAGAGTCGGTCTTCATGTACTTAAGTCGGCATTGTGCCTTTTGTATTTCATTCCGATGCAATTTCTGTGTTTCATCGTCAATAAGAAAGTACAAGGGATACAGTAAACCTGAAGTGAAGCATCGGAATCTATAACTAGTGTTCATAGTATGAAGGCTTTCACAACCGGATGACATATCTTCTGGTAAACCTTGCGGGATGTAAGGTCGTGGTCCATGAAACTCTTCAGCTCCTAACGTTTCGTCCAGTGCTTCGCTTGACATCTTCAGAGGGGTGTTTCTCCTCCGGTGAGTCTTGCCGACTGACGGGTCGGACGTCTGGGAGCGACTTATGTATCGTAGAAAGTGGGCGTGACCAGAGTTACACGTGATATGCAGAGATAACCTTTGTCAGAGATAAAACTTAACTATCGATCGTAATCTTGTCATGGATAAAACTGTCTAGCAATTCTGTAGTGCTACTGTCCAAATATCACTAAGTATCATCGTCTCTTCTTTCCGATTAAAATTATCACTATGTTTAAATACACTCCTGGAAATTGAAATAAGAACACCGTGAATTCATTGTCCGAGGAAGGGGAAACTTTATTGACACATTCCTGGGGTCAGATACATCACATGATCACACTGACAGAACCACAGTCACATAGACACAGGCAACAGAGCATGCACAATGTCGGCACTAGTACAGTGTATATCCACCTTTCGCAGCAATGCAGGCTGCTATTCTCCGATGGAGACGATCGTAGAGATGCTGGATGTAGTCCTGTTTAACGGCTTGCCATGCAATTTCCACCTGGCGCCTCAGTTGGACCAGCGTTCGTGCTGGACGTGCAGACCGCGTGAGACGACGCTTCATCCAGTCCCTAACATGCTCAATGGGGGACAGATCCGGAGATCTTGCTGGCCAGGGTAGTTGACTTACACCTTCTAGAGCACGTTGGGTGGCACGGGATACATGCGGACGTGCATTGTCCTGTTGGAACAGCAAGTTTCCTTGCCGGTCTAGGAATGGTAGAACGATGGGTTCGATGACGGTTTGGATGTACCGTGCACTATTCAGTGTCCCCTCGACGATCACCAGTGGTGTACGGCCAGTGTAGGAGATCGCTCCCCACACCATGATGCCGGGTGTTGGCCCTGTGTGCCTCGGTCGTATGTAGTCCTGATTGTGGCGCTCACCTGCACGGCGCCAAACACGCATACGACCATCATTGGCACCAAGGCAGAAGCGACTCTCATCGCTGAAGACGACACGTCTCCATTCGTCCCTCCATTCACGCCTGTCGCGACACCACTGGAGGCGGGCTGCACGATGTTGGGGCGTGAGCGGAAGACGGCCTAAAGGTGTGCGGGACCGTAGCCCAGCTTCATGGAGACGGTTGCGAATGGTCCTCGCCGATACCCCAGGAGCAACAGTGTCCCTAATTTGCTGGGAAGTGGCGGTGCGGTCCCCTACGGCACTGCGTAGGATCCTACGGTCTTGGCGTGCATCCGTGCGTCGCTGCGGTCCGGTACCAGGTCGACGGGCACGTGCACCTTCCGCCGACCACTGGCGACAACATCGATGTACTGTGGAGACCTCACGCCCCACGTGTTGAGCAATTCGGCGGTACGTCCACCCGGCCTCCCGCATGCCCACTATATGCCCTCGCTCAAAGTCCGTCAACTGCACATACGGTTCACGTCCACGCTGTCGCGGCATGCTACCAGTGTTAAAGACTGCGATGGAGCTCCGTATGCCACGGCCAACTGGCTGACACTGACGGCGGCGGTGCACAAATGCTGCGCAGCTAGCGCCATTCGACGGCCAACACCGCGGTTCCTGGTGTGTCCGCTGTGCCGTGCGTGTGATCATTGCTTGTACAGCCCTCTCGCAGTGTCCGGAGCAAGTATGGTGGGTCTGACACACCGGTGTCAATGTGTTCTTTTTTCCATTTCCAGGAGTGTATTTCAATTGCTTCTCTACAAAGCCGTGGGTAATAGTTAGTCGTCGTAGATAACATTTTTGTTCCGGAAAACTTCACTTGATGATTTCCTGGCTGAAAAGCGTGTTCTGCTACAGCCGATTTATCTGTTTTTCCTAATCGGCAAAGACTTCTGTGTTCTTTTAACCGTGTATTTACGCTTCTTTTTGTTGTTCCAACATAAACTTTTCCACATGTACACGGAATTTTATATACGCCACTGGCTGATAGAGGAGCGCGTTTATCTTTTACAGACCGAAGAACATGACAAATTTTCTTCGTTGGTCTAAAAACAGGTCTAATATCATGTTTACTTAAAATCTTTCCAATCTGATCCGTTACTTTCTTTATAAAAGGGAGAGAGACTGTATTCTTCCATCGTTTTTCGGACTTGTCCTTAAGCTTTTTGTTGTTTGGGTGCAGAATTCTGCTTACTTCTTTCTTTGAGTAGCCATTTTTCTCAAAAGCGTGCTTCAGATGTTTTAATTCGTCGTCTAGATACTCCGGCGTGCAAATCCGTCTGGCTCTGTCAACGAGACTTGTAATCACACCTCTTTTTTGTTTTGGATGGTGGTTAGAGTTTTTATGTAAGTATCTGTCTGTGTGCGTTATTTTTCTAAAAATCTGTTGTTTCAAGCTTCCATCCGTCTGTCTCATAACTAAAACATCCAAAAACGGCATTTTGTTATCATTTTCTCTCTCCATGGTAAACTGGATTCTTGGATTTATATTATTAAGGTACTCAAAAAATTCGCCTAAGGCTTCTCTACCATGTGGCCAGACCACAAATGTATCGTCTACATACCGATACCAGCGAGATGGTTTCTTATCTGCTTTTTCCAAGGCTGACTGTTCGAATTTCTCCATGTAGAAATTAGCTACTGCAGGACCCAATGGGTTACCCATTGCTACGCCATTAAGTTGTTCGTAAAATTCATTATTCCACTGGAAATGACTGGAAGTGAGACAGTGTCTGAAAAGAGCAGTCAGATCTTCTGGAAAAATATCCGTTATAAAATCCATAACTTCATTAACTGGAATCATAGTAAATAAAGATACTACATCGAAACTTACTAAAATATCTTCAGGAGTCAGAATTAAACCTTCAATTTTCTCTATAAAATGACGTGAGTCCTTTATATATGAGTCCGTTTTTCCTAAATATGGTTGTAAGCGAGTTGTTAGATATCTTGCTGTTTCGTACGTAGGAGAATTGATAGCACTAACAATCGGTCTCAGAGGAAGGTCCTTCTTATGTACCTTCGGTAGGCCATAGAGTCTAGGACACATAGCTTCAGTCTTCAATAAAGCTCTTTTTTCTTCTTTTTGAATACAAAAAACTTAAGAAAGATCCTACAGCCAGCGTACTACGGAAAACAAATAATTTGATAAAATCGGCCACTTCTATTCAAAAAGAAGAAAAAAGAGCTTTATTGAAGACTGAAGCTATGTGTCCTAGACTCTATGGCCTACACAAGGTACATAAGAAGGACCTTCCTCTGAGACCGACTGTTAGTGCTATCAATTCTCCTACGTACGAAATAGCAAGATATCTAACAACTCGCTTACAACCATATTTAGGAAAAACGGACTCATATATAAAGGACTCACGTCATTTTATAGAGAAAATTGAAGGTTTAATTCTGACTCCTGAAGATATTTTAGTAAGTTTCGATGTAGTATCTTTATTTACTATGATTCCAGTTAATGAAGTTATGGATTTTATAACGGATATTTTTCCAGAAGATCTGACTGCTCTTTTCAGACACTGTCTCACTTCCAGTCATTTCCAGTGGAATAATGAATTTTACGAACAACTTAATGGCGTAGCAATGGGTAACCCATTGGGTCCTGCAGTAGCTAATTTCTACATGGAGAAATTCGAACAGTCAGCCTTGGAAAAAGCAGATAAGAAACCATCTCGCTGGTATCGGTATGTAGACGATACATTTGTGGTCTGGCCACATGGTAGAGAAGCCTTAGGCGAATTTTTTGAGTACCTTAATAATATAAATCCAAGAATCCAGTTTACCATGGAGAGAGAAAATGATAACAAAATACCGTTTTTGGATGTTTTAGTTATGAGACAGACGGATGGAAGCTTGAAACAACAGATTTTTAGAAAAATAACGCACACAGACAGATACTTACATAAAAACTCTAACCACCATCCAAAACAAAAAAGAGGTGTGATTCAAGTCTCGTTGACAGAGCCAGACGGATTTGCACGCTGGAGTATCTAGACGACGAATTAAAACATCTGAAGCACGCTTTTGAGAAAAATGGCTACTCAAAGAAAGAAGTAAGCAGAATTCTGCACCCAAACAACAAAAAGCTTAAGGACAAGTCCGAAAAACAATGGAAGAACACAGTCTCTCTCCCTTTTATAAAGAAAGTAACGGATCAGATTGGAAAGATTTTGAGTAAACATGATATTAGAACTGTTTTTAGACCAACGAAGTAAATTTGTCATGTTCTTCGGTCTGTAAAAGATAAACGCGCTCCTCTATCAGCCAGTGGCGTATATAAAATTCCGTGTACATGTGGAAAAGTTTATGTTGGAACAACAAAAAGAGGCGTAAATACACGGTTAAAAGAACACAGAAGTCTTTGCCGATTAGGGAAAACAGATAAATCGGCTGTAGCAGAACACGCTTTTCAACCAGGAAATCATCAAGTGAAGTTTTCCGAAACAAAAATGTTATCTACGACGACGAACTATTACCCACGGCTTTGTAGAGAAGCAATTGAAATATATAAACATAGGGATAATTTTAATCGGAAAGAAGAGAACATGAAACTTAGTGATATTTGGACAGTAGCACTACAGGATTGCTAGACAGTTTTATCCGTGGCAAGATTACGATCGATAGTTAAGTTTTATCCCTGACAAAGGTTATCTCTGCATATCACGTGTAACTCTGGTCACGCCCACTTTCTACGATACATAAGTCGCTCTCAGACGTCCAACCCGTCAGTCGGCAAGACTCACCGGAGGAGAAACACCCCTCTGAAGATGTCAAGCGAAGCACTGGACGAAACGTTAGGAGCTGAAGAGTTTCATGGACCACGACCTTACATCCCGCAAGGTTTACTAGAAGATATAACTAGTGTCACAGGAATGGTTCAAAACATAGACAGTAGGAAGAGTCAGTGTTCTTGTACTTAAGTCGGCATTGTGCCTTTTGTATTTAATTCCGATGCAATTTCTGTGTTTCATCGTCAATACGAAAGTACAAGGGATACAGTAAACCTGAAGTGAAGCATCGGAATCTATAACTAGCGTCACAGGAATGGTTCAAAACATAGACAGTAGGAAGAGTCAGTGTTCTTGTACTTAAGTCGGCATTGTGCCTTTTGTATTTAATTCCGATGCAATTTCTGTGTTTCATCGTCAATAAGAAGGTCCAAGGGATACAGTAAAACTGAAGTGAAGCATCTGAATCTACAACTAGTGTCACAGGGTTGGTTCAAAACATAGACAGTAAGAAGAGTCAGTCTTCTTGTACTTAAGTCGGCATTGTGCCTTTTCTATTTAATACCGATGCAATTTCTGTGTTTCATCGTCAATAAGAAGGTCAGAGGGATACAATAAACCTGAAGTGAAGCATCGGAATCTATAACTAGTGTCACAGGAATGGTTCAAAACATAGTCAGAAAGAAGAGTCAGTCTTCTTGTACTTAATTGGGCATTGTGGTTTTCGTATTTAATTCCGATGCAATTTCTGTGCTTCACCGTCAATACGAAGGTCAGAGGGATACAGTGAACCTGAAGTGAAGCATCGGAATCTATAACTAGTGTCACAGGAACGGTTCAAAAATAGACAGTAAGAAGAGTCAGTCTTCTTGTCCTTAAGTCGGCATTGTGCATTTTGTATTTAATTCCGATGCAATTTCTGTGTTTGATCGTCAATAAGAAGGTCCAAGGGATACAGTAAACCTGGAGTGAAGCATCGCAATCTCTAACTAGAGTCACAGTAATGGTTCAAAATATAGACAGTAAGAAGAGTCAGCCTTCTTGTACTTAAGTTGGCATTGTGAATTTTGTACTTAATTCCGATGCAATATCTGTGATTCATCGTCAACAAGAAGGTCCAAGGGATACAGTAAACCTGAAGTGAAGCATCGGACTCTATAACTAGTGTCACAGAAATGGATCAAAACATAAACAGTAGGAAGAGTCAGTCTTCTTATACTTAAGTCGGCATTGTGACTTTTGTATTTAATTCCGATGCAATTTCTGTGTTTCAACGTCAATAAGAAGGTCCAAGGGATACAGTAAACCTAAAGTGAAGCATCGGAATCTATAACTAGTGTCACAGGAATGGTTCAAATCTTAGTCAGTAGGAAGAGTCGGTCTTCATGTACTTGTGTCGGTATTGTGCCTTTTGTATTTAATTGCGATGCAATTTCTGTGTTTCATCGTCAATTAGAAGGTCCAAGGGATACAGTAAACCTTAAGTGAAACATCGGAATCTATAACTAGTGTCACAGGAATGGTTCAAATCATAGACAGCAGGAAGAGTCAGTTTTCTTGTACCTAAGTCGGCATTGTGCCTTTTGTATTTAATTCCGATGCAATTTCTGTGTTTCATCGTCAATAAGATAGTCCAAGGTATACAGTAAACCTGAAGTGAAGCATCGGAATCTATAACTAGTGTCACAAGAATGGTTCAAAACATAGTCAGTAAGAAGAGTCAGTCTTCTTGTACTTAAGTCGTCATTGTGCATTTTGTATTTAATTCCGATGAAATTTCTGTGTTTCATCGTCAATTAGAAGATGCAAGCGATACAGCAAACCGGAAGTGAAGCATCGGAATCTATAAATAGTGTCACACTAATGGTTCAAATCAAATTCAGTAAGAAGAGTCAGTCTTCTTGTCCTTAAGTCGGCATTGTGCCTTTTGTATTTAAATCCGATGCAATTTCTGTGTTTCATCGTCAATAAGAATGTCCAAGAGATACTGTAAACCTGAAGTGAAGCATCGGAATCTATAACTAGTGTCACAGGAACGGTTCAAATCATTGTCAATAAGAAGAGTCGGTCATCATGTACTTAAGTCGGCATTGTGCCTTTTGTATTTAATTCCGATGCAATTTCTGTGTTTCATCGTCAATAAGAAGGTCCAAGGGATACAGTAAACCTGAAGTGAAGCATCGGAATCTACAACTAGTGTCACAGGATAGGTTCAAATCTTAGACAGTAAGAAGAGTCAGTCTTCTTGAACTTAAGTCGGCATTGTTCCTTTCCTATTTAAAACCGATGCAATTTCTGTGTTTCATCGTCAATAAGAAGGTCAGAGGGATACAGTAAACCGGAAGTGAAGCATCGGAATCTATAACTAGTGTCACAGGAATGGGTCAAAACATAGTCAGTAAGGAGAGTCAGTCTTCTTGTCCTTAAGTCGGCATTGTGCCTTTTGCATTTAATTCCGATGCAATTTTGTGTTTCATCGTCAATAAGAATGTCCAAGGGATACAGTAAACCTGTAGTGAAGCATCGGAATCTATAACTAGTGTCACAGGAATGGTTCAAATCATAGTCAATAAGAAGAGTTGGTCCTCATGTACTTAAGTCGTCATTGTGCCTTTTGTATTTAATTCCGATGAAATTTCTGTGTTTCATCGTCAATTAGAAGGTGCAAGCTATACAGTAAACCGGAAGTGAAGCATCGGAATCTATAAATAGTGTCACACTAATGGTTCAAATCAAATTCAGTAAGAAGAGTCAGTCTTCTTGTCCTTAAGTCGGCATTGTGCCTTTTGTATTTAATTCCGATGCAATTTCTGTGTTTCATCGTCAATAAGAATGTCCAAGAGATACTGTAAACCTGAAGTGAAGCATCGGAATCTGTAACTTGTGTCACCGGAATGGTTCAAATCATTGTCAATAAGAAGAGTCGGTCTTCATGTACTTAAGTCGGCATTGTGCCTTTTGTATTTAATTCCGACGCAATTTCTGTGTTTCATCGTCAATAAGAAGGTCCAAGGGATATAGTAAACCTGAAGTGAAGCATCGGAATCTACAACTAGTGTCACAGGATAGGTTCAAAACATAGACAGTAAGAAGAGTCAGTCTTCTTGAACTTAAGTCGTTATTATGCCTTTTCTATTTAATACCGATGCAATTTCTGTGTTTCGTCGTCAATAAGAAGGTCAGAGGGATACAGTAAACCTGAAGTGAAGCATCAGAATCTATAACTAGTGTCACAGGAATGGTTCAAAACATAGTCAGGAAGAAGAGTCAATCTTCTTGTACTTAATTCGGCATTGTGCCTTTCGTATTGAATTCCGATGCAATTTCTGTGATTCACCGCCAATAACAATGTCAGAGGGATACAGTAAACCTGAAGTGAAGCATCGGAATCTATAACTAGTGTCACAGGAATGGTTTAAACATAGACAGTGGGAAGAGTCGGTCTTCATGTACTTAAGTCGGCATTGTGCCTTTTGTATTTAATCCCGATGCAATTTCTGTGTGACATCGTCAATAAGATGGTCAGAGGGATACAGTAAACCGGAAGTGAAGCATCGGAATCTATAACTAGTGTCACAGGAATGGTTCAAAACATAATCAGTAAGAAGAGTCAGTCTTCTTATCCATAAGTCGGCATTGTGCCTTTTGTATTTAATTCCGATGCAATTTTGTGTTTCATCGTCAATAAGAATGTCCAAGGGATTCAGTAAACATGAAGTGAAGCGTCGGAATCTATAACCAGTGTCACAGGAATGGTTCAAATCATTGTCAATAAGAAGAGTCGGTCTTCATGTACTAAAATCGGCATTGTGCCTTTTGTATTTAATTCCGATGCAATTTCTGTGATTCATCGTCAATAAGAAGGTCCAAGGGATACAGTAAACCTGAAGTGAAGCATCGGACTCTATAACTAGTGTCACAGAAATGGATCAAAACATAGACAGTAGGAAGAGTCAGTCTTCTTATACTTAAGTCGGCATTGTGCCTTTTGTATTTAATTCCGATGCAATTTCTGTGTTTCATCATCAATAATAAGGTCCAAGGGATACAGTAAACCTAAAGTGAAGCATCGGAATCTATAACTAGTGTCACAGGAATGGTTCAAATCATAGTCAGTAGGAAGAGTCGGTCTTCATGTACTTGAGTCGGCATTGTGCCTTTTGTATTTAATTGCGATGCAATTTCTGTGTTTCATCGTCAATTAGAAGGTCCAAGGGAGACAGTAAACCTTAAGTGAAGCATCGGAATCTATAACTAGTGTCAAAGGAATGGTTCAAAACATAATCAGTAAGAAGAGTCAGTCTTCTTATCCATAAGTCGGCATTGTGCCTTTTGTATTTAATTCCGATGCAATTTCTGTGTTTCATCGTAAACAAGAAGGTCCAAGCGATACAGTAAAGCGGAAGTGAAGCATCGGAATCTATAACTAGTGTCACAGGAATGGTTCAAAACATAATCAGTAAGAAGAGTCAGTCTTCTTATCCATAAGTCGGCATTGTGCCTTTTGTATTTAATTCCGATGCAATTTCTGTGTTTCATCGTCAATAAGAATGTCCAAGAGATACTGTAAACCTGAAGTGAAGCATCGGAATCTGTAACTTGTGTCACCGGAATGGTTCAAATCATTGTCAATAAGAAGAGTCGGTCATCATGTACTTAAGTCGGCATTGTGCCTTTTGTATTTAATTCCGATGCAATTTCTGTGTTTCATCGTCAATAAGAAGGTCCAAGGGATACAGTAAACCTGAAGTGAAGCATCGGAATCTACAACTAGTGTCACAGGATAGGTTCAAATCTTAGACAGTAAGAAGAGTCAGTCTTCTTGAACTTAAGTCGGCATTGTTCCTTTCCTATTTAAAACCGATGCAATTTCTGTGTTTCATCGTCAATAAGAACGTCAGAGGGATACAGTAAACCGGAAGTGAAGCATCGGAATCTATAACTAGTGTCACAGGAATGGGTCAAAACATAGTCAGTAAGGAGAGTCAGTCTTCTTGTCCTTAAGTCGGCATTGTGCCTTTTGCATTTAATTCCGATGCAATTTTGTGTTTCATCGTCAATAAGAATGTCCAAGGGATACAGTAAACCTGTAGTGAAGCATCGGAATCTATAACTAGTGTCACAGGAATGGTTCAAATCATAGTCAATAAGAAGAGTTGGTCCTCATGTACTTAAGTCGTCATTGTGCCTTTTGTATTTAATTCCGATGAAATTTCTGTGTTTCATCGTCAATTAGAAGGTGCAAGCTATACAGTAAACCGGAAGTGAAGCATCGGAATCTATAAATAGTGTCACACTAATGGTTCAAATCAAATTCAGTAAGAAGAGTCAGTCTTCTTGTCCTTAAGTCGGCATTGTGCCTTTTGTATTTAATTCCGATGCAATTTCTGTGTTTCATCGTCAATTAGAAGGTCCAAGGGATACAGTAAACCTTAAGTGAAACATCGGAATCTATAACTAGTGTCACAGGAATGGTTCAAAACATAATCAGTAAGAAGAGTCAGTCTTCTTATCCTTAAGTCGGCATAGTGCCTTTTGTATTTAATTCCGATGCAATTTCTGTGTTTCTTCGTCAATAAGAAAGTAGAAGGGATACAGTAAACCTGAAGTGAAGCATCGGAATCTATAACTAGTGTCACAGGAATGGTTCAAAACATAGACTGTAGGAAGAGTCAGTGTTTTTGTACTTAAGTCGGCATTGTGCCATTTGTGTTTAATTCCGATGCAATATCTGTGTTTCATCGTCAATAAGAAGGTCTAAGGGATACAGTTAACCTGAAGTGAGGCATCGGAATCTACAACTAGTGTCACAGGATTGGTTCAAAACATAGACAGTAAGAAGAGTCAGTCTTCTTGTACTTAAGTCGGCAATCTTCCTTTCCTATTTAAAACCGATGCAATTTCCGTGTTTCATCGTCAATAAGAAGGTCAGAGGGATACAGTAAACCGGAAGTGAAGCATCGGAATCTATAACTAGTGTCACAGGAATGGTTCAAGACATCGTCAGTAAGAAGAGTCAGTCTTCTTGTCCTTAAGTCGGCATTGTGCCTTTTGTATTTAATTCCGATGCAATTTCTGTGTTTCATCGTCAATAAGAAGGTCCAAGGGATACAGTAAAACTAAAGTGAAGCATCTGAATCTACAACTAGTGTCACAGGATTGGTTCAAAACATAGACAGTAAGAAGAGTCAGTCTTCTTGTACTTAAGTCGGCATTGTGCCTTTTCTATTTAATACCGATGCAATTTCTGTGTTTCATCGTCAATAAGAAGGTCAGAGGGATACAGTAAACCTGAAGTGAAGCATCGGAATCTATAACTAGTGTCACAGGAATGGTTCAAAACATTGTCAGAAAGAAGAGTCAGTCTTCTTGTACTTAATTGGGCATTGTGGTTTTCGTATTTAATTCCGATGCAATTTCTGTGCTTCACCGTCAATAAGAAGGTCAGAGGGATACAGTAAACCTGAAGTGAAGCATCGGAATCTATAACTAGTGTCACAGGAATGGTTCAAACATAGACAGTAAGAAGAGTCATTCTTCTTGTCCTTAAGTCGGCATTGTGCATTTTGTATTTAATTCCGATGCAATTTCTGTGTTTGATCGTCAATAAGAAGGTCCAAGGGATACAGTAAACCTGGAGTGAAGCATCGGAATCTATAACTAGAGTCACAGTAATGGTTCAAAATATAAACAGTAAGAAGAGTCAGTCTTCTTGTACTTAAGTCGGCATTGTGCATTTTGTATTTAATTCCGATGCAATTTCTGTGATTCATCGTCAATAAGAAGGTCCAAGGGATACAGTAAACCTGAAGTGAAGCATCGGACTCTATAACTAGTGTCACAGAAATTGATCAAAGCATAGACAGTAGGAAGAGTTAGTCTTCTTATACTTAAGTCGGCATTGTGCCTTTTGTATTTAATTCCGATGCAATTTCTGTGTTTCATCGTCAATAAGAAGGTCCAAGGGATACAGTAAACCTAAAGTGAAGCATCGGAATCTATAACTAGTGTCACAGGAATGGTTCAAATCATAGTCAGTAGGAATAGTCGGTCTTCATGTACTTGAGTCGGCATTGTGCGTTTTGAATTTAATTGCGATGCAATTTCTGTGTTTCATCGTCAATTAGAAGGTCCAAGGGATACAGCAAACCTTAAGTGAAGCATCGGAATCTATAACTAGAGTCACAGTAATGGTTCAAAATATAGACAGTAAGAAGAGTCAGTCTTCTTGTACTTAAGTCGGCATTGTGCCTTTACTATTTAATACCGATGCAATTTCTGTGTTTCATCGTCAATAAGAAGGTCAGAGGGATACAGTAAACCTTAAGTGAAGCATCGGAATCTATAACTAGTGTCACAGGAATGGTTCAAAACATTGTCAGAAAGAAGAGTCAGTCTTCTTGTACTTAATTGGGCATTGTGGTTTTCGTATTTAATTCCGATGCAATTTCTGTGCTTCACCGTCAATAAGAAGGTCAGAGGGATACAGTAAACCTGAAGTGAAGCATCGGAATCTATAACTAGTGTCACAGGAATGGTTCAAACATAGACAGTAAGAAGAGTCATTCTTCTTGTCCTTAAGTCGGCATTGTGCATTTTGTATTTAATTCCGATGCAATTTCTGTGTTTGATCGTCAATAACAAGGTCCAAGGGATACAGTAAACCTGGAGTGAAGCATCGGAATCTATAACTAGTGTCACAGGAATGGTTCAAATCATAGTCAGTAGGAAGAGTCGGTCTTCATGTACTTGAGTCGGCATTGTGCGTTTTGAATTTAATTGCGATGCAATTTCTGTGTTTCATCGTCAATTAGAAGGTCCAAGCGATACAGTAAACCGGAAGTTAAGCATCGGAATCTATAAATAGTGTCACACTAATGGTTCAAATCCAATTCAGTAAGAAGAGTCAGTCTTCTTGTCCTTAAGTCGGCATTGCGCCTTTTGAATTTAAATCCGATGCAATTTCTGTGTTTCATCGTCAATAAGAATGTCCAAGGGATACAGTTAACCTGTAGTGAAGCATCGGAATCTATAACTAGTGTCACAGGATTGGTTCAAAACATAGACAGTAAGAAGAGTCAGTCTTCTTGTACTTAAGTCGGCAATGTTCCTTTCTTATTTAAAACCGATGCAATTTCTGTGTTTCATCGTCAATAAGAAGGTCAGAGGGATACAGTAAACCGGAAGTGAAGCATCGGAATCTATAACTAGTGTCACAGGAATGGTTCAAGACATCGTCAGTAAGAAGAGTCAGACTTCTTGTCCTTAAGTCGGCATTGTGCCTTTTGCACTTAATTCCGATGCAATTTTGTGTTTCATCGTCAATAAGAATGTCCAAGGGATACAGTAAACCTGTAGTGAAGCATCGGAATCTATAACTAGTGTCACAGGAATGGTTCAAATCATTGTCAATAAGAAGAGTTGGTCCTCATGTACTTAAGTCCTCATTGTGCCTTTTGTATTTAATTCCGATGGAATTTTTTGTGTTTCATCGTCAATACGAAAGTACAAGTGATATAGTAAACCTGAAGTGAGGCATCGGAATCTATAACTAGTGTCACAGGATAGTAAACCTGAAGTGAGGCATCGGAATCTATAACTAGTGTCACAGGAATGGTTCAAAACATTGTCAATAAGAAGAGTCGGTCTTCATGTACTTACGTCGGCATTGTGCCTTTTGTATTTAATTCCGACGCAATTTCTATGTTTCATCGTCAATAAGAAGGTCCAAGGGATACAGTAAACCAGAAGTGAAGCATCGGAATCTACAACAAGTGTCACAGGATAGGTTTAAAACATAGACAGTAAGAAGAGTCAGTCTTCTTCAACTTAAGTCGTTATTATGCCTTTTCTATTTAATACCGATGCAATTTCTGTGTTTCGTCGTCAATAAGAAGGTCAGAGGGATACAGTAAACCTGAAGTGAAGCATCGGAATCTATAACTAGTGTCACAGGAATGGTTCAAAACATAGTCAGGAGGAAGAGTCAATCTTCTTGTACTTAATTCGGCATTGTGCCTTTCGTATTGAATTCCGATGCAATTTCTGTGATTCACCGCCAATAACAATGTCAGAGGGATACAGTAAACCTGAAGTGAAACATCGGAATCTATAACTAGTGTCACAGGAATGGTTCAAAACATAATCAGTAAGAAGAGTCAGTCTTCTTGTACTTAATTCGGCATTGTGCCTTTTGTATTTAATTCCGATGCAATTTCTGTGTTTCATCGTCAACAAGAAGGTCCAGGCGATACAGTAAACCGGAAGTGAAGCATCGGAAACTATAACTAGTGTCACACTAATGGTTCAAAACAAAGTCAGTAAGAAGAGTTAGTCTTCTTATCCTTAAGTCGGCATTGTGCCTTTTATATTTAATTCCGATGCAGTTTCTGTGTTTCATCGTCAATAAGAATGTCCAAGGGATACAGTATACCTGAAGTGAAGCATCGGAATCTATAACTAGAGTCACAGGAATGGTTCAAATCATTTTCAATAAGAAGAGTCGGTCTTCATGTACTTAAGTCGGCATTGTGCCTTTTGTATTTAATTCCGATGCAATTTCTGTGTTTCATCGTCAATGAGAAGGTCCAAGCGATACAGTAAACCGGAAGTGAAGCATCGGAATCTATAACTAGTGTCACACTAATGGGTCAAAACAAAGTCAGTAAGAAGAGTCAGTCTTCTTAACCTTAAGTCGGCATTGTGCCTCTTATATTTAATTCCGCTGCAATTTGTGTGTTTCATCGTCAATACGAAGGTCAGAGGGATACAGTAAACCTGAAGTGAAGTATCGGAATCTATAACTAGTGTCACAGAAATGATTCAAAGCATAGTCAGGAAGAAGAGTAAGTCATCTTGAACTTAATTGGGCATTGTGCCTGTCGTATTTAATTCCGATGCAATTTCTGTGTTTCATCGTCAATAAGAAGGTCAGAGGGATACAGTAAACCTGAAGTGAAGTATCGGAATCTAAAACTAGTGTCACAGGAATGGTTCAAAACACAGACATTAGGAAGAGTCAGTCTTCTTGTACTTAAGTCGCCATTGTGCCTTTTGTATTTAATTCCGATGCAATTTCTGTGTTTCTTCGTCAATAAGAAGGTCACAGGGATACAGTAAACATGATGTGAAGCATAGAAATCCATAAGTAGTGTGACAGGAATGGTTCAAAGCATAGTCAGTAAGAAGAGAATGTCTTCTTGTACTTAAGTCGGCTTGTGCCTTTTGTGTTTAATTCCGATGCAATTTCTGTGTTTCATCGTCAATAAGAAAGTACAAGGGAAACAGTAAACCTGAAGTGAAGCTTCGGAATCTATAACTAGTGTCACAGGAATGGTTCAAAACATAGACAGTAAGAAGAGTCAGTCCTCTTGTACTTAAGTCGGCATTGTGCCTTTTGTATTTAATTCCGATGCAGTTTCTGTGTTTCATCGTCAATAAGAAGGTCCAAGGGATACAGTAAACCTGAAGTGAAGCATCTGAATCTACAACTAGTATCACAGGATTGGTTCAAAGCATAGACAGTAAGAAGAGTCAGTCTTCTTGTACTTCAGTCGGCATTGTGCCTTTTCTATTTAATACAGATGCAATTTCTGTGTTTCATCGTCAATAAGAAGGTCAGAGGGATACAGTAAACCTGAAGTGAAGCATCGGAATCTATAACTACTGTCACAAGAATGGTTCAAAACATAGTCAGAAAGAAGAGTCAGTCTTCTTGTACTTAATTGGGCATTGTGCCTTTCGTATTTAATTCCGATGCAATTTCTGTGCTTCACCGTCAATAAGAAGGTCGGAGGGATACAGTAAACCTGAAGTGAAGCATTGGAATCTATAACTAGTGTCACAGGAATGGTTCAAACATAGACAGTAAGAAGAGACAGTCTTCTTGTTCTTAAGTTGGCATTGTGCCTTTTGTATTTAATTCCGATGCAATTTCTATGTTTCATCGTCAATAAGAAGGTCCAAGGGATACAGTAAACCTGGAGTGAAGCATCGGAATATATAACTAGAGTCACAGTAATGGTTCAAAACATACACAGTAAGAAGAGTCAATTCCCTTGTACATAAGTCGGCATTGTGCTTTTTGTATTTAATTCCGATGCAATTTCTGTGTTTCATCGTCAATAAGAAGGTCCAAGCGATACAGTAAACCTGAAGTGAAGCATCAGAATCTGTAACTAGTGTCACAGGAATGGTTCAAAACATAGACAGTTGGAAGAGTCACTGTTCTTGTACTTAAGTCGGCATTGTGACTTTTGTATTTAATTACGATGCAATTTCTGTGTTTCATCGTCAATAAGAAGGTCCAAGGGATACAGTAAAACTGAAGTGAAGCATCTGAATCTCTAACTAGTGTCACAGGATTGGTTCAAAACATAGACAGTAAGAAGAGTCAGTCTTCTTGTACTTAAGTCGGCATTGTGCCTTTTCTATTTAATACCGATGCAATTTCTGTGTTTCATCGTCAATAAGAAGGTCAGAGGGATACAGTAAACCTGAAGTGAAGCATCGGAATCTATAACTAGTGTCACAGGAATGGATCAAAACATAGTCAGAAAGAAGAGTCAGTCTTCTTGTACTTAATTGGGCATTGAGGTTTTCGTATTTAATTCCGATGCAATTTCTGTGCTACACCGTCAATAAGAAGGTCAGAGGGATACAGTAAACCTGAAGTGAAGCATCGGAATCTATAACTAGTGTCACAGGAATGGTTCAAACATAGACAGTAGAAGAGTCAGTCTTCTTGTCCTTAAGTCGGCATTGTGCATTTTGTATTTAATTCCGATGCAATTTCTGTGATTGATCGTCGATAAGAAGGTCCAAGGGATACAGTAAACCTTAAGTGAAGCATCGGAATCTATAACTAGTGTCACTGGAATGGTTCAAATCATTGTCAATAAGAGGAGTCGGTCTCCATGTACTTAAGTCGGCATTGTCCCTTTTGTATTTAATTCCGACGCAATTTCTCTGTTTCATCGTCAATAAGAAGGTCCAAGGGATACAGTAAACCTGAAGTGAAGCATCGGAATCTAAAACTAGTGTCACAGGAATGGTTCAAAACATAGAGAGTAGGAAGAGTCAGTCTTCTTGTACTTAAGTCGCCATTGTGCCTTTTGTATTTAATTCCGATGCAATTTCTGTGTTTCATCGCCCATAAGAAGGTCCAAGGGATACAGTAAACCTGGAGTGAAGCATCGGAAAATGTAACTAGAGTCACAGTAATGGTTCAAAACATACACAGTAAGAAGAGTCAATTCTCTTGTACATAAGTCGGCATTGTGCCTTTTGTATTTAATTCCGATGCAATTTCTGTGTTTCATCGTCAATATGAAGGTCCAAGGGATACATTAAACCTGAAGTGAAGCATCGGACCCTATAACTAGTGTCACAGAAATGGATCAAAACATAGACAGTAGGAAGAGTCAGTCTTCTTATGCTTAAGTCGGCATTGTGCTTTTTGTATCTAATTCCGATGCAATTTCTGTGTTTCATCGTCAATAAGAAGGTCCAAGGGATACAGTAAACCTAAAGTGAGGCATCGGAATCTATAACTAGTGCCACAGGAATGGTTCAAATCATAGTCAGTAAGAAGAGTCGGTCTTCATGTACTTAAGTCAGCATTGTGCCTTTTGTATTCAATCCCGGTGCAATTTCTGTGTGACATCGTCAATAAGATGGTCAGAGGGATACAGTAAACCGGAAGTGAAGCATCGGAATCTATAACTAGTGTCACAGGAATGGCTAAAATCATTGTCAATAACAAGAGTCGGTCTTCATGTACTTAAGTCGGCATTGTGCCTTTTGTATTTAATTCCGATGCAATTTCTGTGTTTCATCGCCCATAAGAAGGTCCAAGGGATACAGTAAACCTGGAGTGAAGCATCGGAATATGTAACTAGAGTCACAGTAATGGTTCAAAACATACACAGTAAGGAGAGTCAATTCTCTTGTACATAAGTCGGCTTTGTGCCTTTTGTATTTAATTCCGATGCAATTTCTGTGTTTCATCGTCAATAAGAAAGTAGAACGGATACAGTGAACCTGAAGTGAAGCATCGGAATCCATAACTAGTGTCACAGGAATGGTTCAAAACATAGACAGTAGAAAGAACCAGTGTTTTTGTACTTAAGTCGGCATTGTGCCTTTTGTGCTTAATTCCGATGCAATATCTGTGTTTCATCGTCAATATGAAGGTCCAAGGGATACAGTAAACCTGAAGTGAGGCATCGGAATCTACAACTAGTGTCACAGGATTGGTTCAAAACATAGACAGTAAGAAGAGTCAGTCTTCTTGTACTTAAGTCGGCATTGTGCCTATTCTATTTAAAACCGATGCAATATCTGTGTTTCATCGTCAATAAGAAGGTCAGAGGGATACAGTAAACCGGAAGTGAAGCATCGGAATCTATAACTAGAGTCACAGGAATGGTTCAAATCATAGTCAGTAAGAAGAGTCAGTCTTCTTGTCCTTAAGTCGGCATTGAGCCTGTTGCATTTAATTCCGATGCAATTTTGTGTTTCATCGTCAATAAGAATGTCCAAGGGATACAGTGAACCTGTAGTGAAGCATCGGAATCTATAACTAGTGTCACAGGAATGGTTCAAATCATTGTCAATAAGAAGAGTCTGTCCTCATGTACTTAAGTCGGCATTGTGCCTTTTGTATTTAATTCCGATGCAATTTCTGTGTTTCATCGTCAATACGAAAGTACAAGGGATACAGTAAACCTGAAGTGAAGCATCGGAATCTATAACTAGTGTCACAGGCATGGTTCAAAACATAGACAGTAGGAAGAGTCAGTGTTCTTGTACTTAAGTCGGCATTGTCCCTTTTGTATTTAATTCCGATGCAATTTCTGTGTTTCATCGTCAATAAGAAAGTCCAAGGGATACAGTAAAACTGAAGTGAAGCATCTGAATCTACAACTAGTGTCACAGGATTGGTTCTAAACATAGACAGTAAGAAGAGTCAGTCTTCTTGTACTTAAGTCGGCATTGTGCCTTTTCTATTTAATACCGATGCAATTTCTGTGTTTCATCGTCAATAAGAAGGTCAGAGGGATACAGTAAACCTGAAGTGAAGCATTGCAATCTATAACTAGTGTCACAGGAATGGTTCAAAGCATAGTCAGAAAGAAGAGTCAGTCTTCTTGTACTTAATTGGGCATTGTGGTTTTCGTATTTAATTCCGATGCAATTTCTGTGCTTCACCGTCAATAAGAAGGTCAGAGGGATACATTAAACCTGAAGTGAAGCATCGGAATCTATAACTAGTGTCACACGAATGGTTCAAACATAGACAGTAAGAAGAGTCAGTCTCCTTGTCCTTAAGTCGGCATTGTGCATTTTGTATTTAATTCCGATGCAATTTCTGTGTTTGATCGTCAATAAGAAGGTTCAAGTGATACAGTAAACCTGGAGTGAAGCATCGGAATCTATAACTAGAGTCACAGTAATGGTTCAAAATATAGACAGTAAGAAGAGTCAGTCTTCTTGTACTAAAGTCGGCATTGTGCATTTTGTATTTAATTCCGATGCAATTTCTGTGATTCATCGTCAATAAGAAGGTCCAAGGGATACAGTAAACCTGAAGTGAAGCATCGGAATCTATAACTAGTGTCACAGAAATGGATCAAAACATAGACAGTAGGAAGAGTCAGTCTTCTTATACTTAAGTCGGCATTGTGCCTTTTGTATTTAATTCCGATGTAATTTCTGTGTTTCATCGTCAATAAGAAGGTCCAAAGGATACAGTAAACCTAAAGTGAAGCATCGGAATCTATAACTAGTGTCACAGGAATGGTTCAAATCATAGTCAGTAGGAAGAGTCGGTCTTCATGTACTTGAGTCGGCATTGTGCTTTTTGTATTTAATTGCGATGCAATTTCTGTATTTCATCGTCAATTTGAAGGTCCAAGGGATACAGTAAACCTTAAGTGAAGCATCGGAATCTATAACTAGTGTCACAGGAATGGTTCAAATCATAGACAGCAGGAAGAGTCGGTCTTCATGTACTTGAGTCGGCATTGTGTTTTTTGTATTTAATTGCGATGCAATTTCTGTATTTCATCGTCAATTTGAAGGTCCAAGGGATACAGTAAACCTTAAGTGAAGCATCGGAATCTATAACTAGTGTCACAGGATTGGTTCAAAACATAGACAGTAAGAAGAGTCAGTCTTCTTGTACTTAAGTCGGCAATGTTCCTTTCTTATTTAAAACCGATGCAATTTCTGTGTTTCATCGTCAATAAGAAGGTCAGAGGGATACAGTAAACCGGAAGTGAAGCATCGGAATCTATAACTAGTGTCACAGGAATGGTTCAAGACATCGTCAGTAAGAAGAGTCAGACTTCTTGTCCTTAAGTCGGCATTGTGCCTTTTGCACTTAATTCCGATGCAATTTTGTGTTTCATCGTCAATAAGAATGTCCAAGGGATACAGTAAACCTGTAGTGAAGCATCGGAATCTATAACTAGTGTCACAGGAATGGTTCAAATCATTGTCAATAAGAAGAGTTGGTCCTCATGTACTTAAGTCCTTATTGTGCCTTTTGTATTTAATTCCGATGGAATTTTTTGTGTTTCATCGTCAATACGAAAGTACAAGGGATATAGTAAACCTGAAGTGAGGCATCGGAATCTATAACTAGTGTCACAGGATAGTAAACCTGAAGTGAGGCATCGGAATCTATAACTAGTGTCACAGGAATGGTTCAAAACATTGTCAATAAGAAGAGTCGGTCTTCATGTACTTACGGCGGCATTGTGCCTTTTGTATTTAATTCCGACGCAATTTCTATGTTTCATCGTCAATAAGAAGGTCCATGGGATACAGTAAACCAGAAGTGAAGCATCGGAATCTACAACAAGTGTCACAGGATAGGTTTAAAACATAGACAGTAAGAAGAGTCAGTCTTCTTCAACTTAAGTCGTTATTATGCCTTTTCTATTTAATACCGATGCAATTTCTGTGTTTCGTCGTCAATAAGAGGGTCAGAGGGATACAGTAAACCTGAAGTGAAGCATCGGAATCTATAACTAGTGTCACAGGAATGGTTCAAAACATAGTCAGGAGGAAGAGTCAATCTTCTTGTACTTAATTCGGCATTGTGCCTTTCGTATTGAATTCCGATGCAATTTCTGTGATTCACCGCCAATAACAATGTCAGAGGGATACAGTAAACCTGAAGTGAAACATCGGAATCTATAACTAGTGTCACAGGAAGGTTCAAAACATAATCAGTAAGAAGAGTCAGTCTTCTTGTACTTAATTCGGCATTGTGCCTTTTGTATTTAATTCCGATGCAATTTCTGTGTTTCATCGTCAACAAGAAGGTCCAGGCGATACAGTAAACCGGAAGTGAAGCATCGGAAACTATAACTAGTGTCACACTAATGGTTCAAAACAAAGTCAGTAAGAAGAGTTAGTCTTCTTATCCTTAAGTCGGCATTGTGCCTTTTATATTTAATTCCGATGCAGTTTCTGTGTTTCATCGTCAATAAGAATGTCCAAGGGATACAGTATACCTGAAGTGAAGCATCGGAATCTATAACTAGAGTCACAGGAATGGTTCAAATCATTTTCAATAAGAAGAGTCGGTCTTCATGTACTTGAGTCGGCATTGTGCCTTTTGTATTTAATTCCGATGCAATTTCTGTGTTTCATCGTCAATGAGAAGGTCCAAGCGATACAGTAAACCGGAAGTGAAGCATCGGAATCTATAACTAGTGTCACACTAATGGGTCAAAACAAAGTCAGTAAGAAGAGTCAGTCTTCTTAACCTTAAGTCGGCATTGTGCCTCTTATATTTAATTCCGCTGCAATTTGTGTGTTTCATCGTCAATACGAAGGTCAGAGGGATACAGTAAACCTGAAGTGAAGTATCGGAATCTATAACTAGTGTCACAGAAATGATTCAAAGCATAGTCAGGAAGAAGAGTAAGTCATCTTGAACTTAATTGGGCATTGTGCCTGTCGTATTTAATTCCGATGCAATTTCTGTGTTTCATCGTCAATAAGAAGGTCAGAGGGATACAGTAAACCTGAAGTGAAGTATCGGAATCTAAAACTAGTGTCACAGGAATGGTTCAAAACACAGACATTAGGAAGAGTCAGTCTTCTTGTACTTAAGTCGCCATTGTGCCTTTTGTATTTAATTCCGATGCAATTTCTGTGTTTCTTCGTCAATAAGAAGGTCACAGGGATACAGTAAACATGATGTGAAGCATAGAAATCCATAAGTAGTGTGACAGGAATGGTTCAAAGCATAGTCAGTAAGAAGAGAATGTCTTCTTGTACTTAAGTCGGCTTGTGCCTTTTGTGTTTAATTCCGATGCAATTTCTGTGTTTCATCGTCAATAAGAAAGTACAAGGGAAACAGTAAACCTGAAGTGAAGCTTCGGAATCTATAACTAGTGTCACAGGAATGGTTCAAAACATAGACAGTAAGAAGAGTCAGTCCTCTTGTACTTAAGTCGGCATTGTGCCTTTTGTATTTAATTCCGATGCAGTTTCTGTGTTTCATCGTCAATAAGAAGGTCCAAGGGATACAGTAAACCTGAAGTGAAGCATCTGAATCTACAACTAGTATCACAGGATTGGTTCAAAGCATAGACAGTAAGAAGAGTCAGTCTTCTTGTACTTCAGTCGGCATTGTGCCTTTTCTATTTAATACAGATGCAATTTCTGTGTTTCATCGTCAATAAGAAGGTCAGAGGGATACAGTAAACCTGAAGTGAAGCATCGGAATCTATAACTACTGTCACAAGAATGGTTCAAAACATAGTCAGAAAGAAGAGTCAGTCTTCTTGTACTTAATTGGGCATTGTGCCTTTCGTATTTAATTCCGATGCAATTTCTGTGCTTCACCGTCAATAAGAAGGTCGGAGGGATACAGTAAACCTGAAGTGAAGCATTGGAATCTATAACTAGTGTCACAGGAATGGTTCAAACATAGACAGTAAGAAGAGACAGTCTTCTTGTTCTTAAGTTGGCATTGTGCCTTTTGTATTTAATTCCGATGCAATTTCTATGTTTCATCGTCAATAAGAAGGTCCAAGGGATACAGTAAACCTGGAGTGAAGCATCGGAATATATAACTAGAGTCACAGTAATGGTTCAAAACATACACAGTAAGAAGAGTCAATTCCCTTGTACATAAGTCGGCATTGTGCTTTTTGTATTTAATTCCGATGCAATTTCTGTGTTTCATCGTCAATAAGAAGGTCCAAGCGATACAGTAAACCTGAAGTGAAGCATCAGAATCTGTAACTAGTGTCACAGGAATGGTTCATAATATAGACAGTTGGAAGAGTCACTGTTCTTGTACTTAAGTCGGCATTGTGACTTTTGTATTTAATTACGATGCAATTTCTGTGTTTCATCGTCAATAAGAAGGTCCAAGGGATACAGTAAAACTGAAGTGAAGCATCTGAATCTCTAACTAGTGTCACAGGATTGGTTCAAAACATAGACAGTAGAAAGAACCAGTGTTTTTGTACTTAAGTCGGCATTGTGCCTTTTGTGCTTAATTCCGATGCAATTTCTGTTTTTCATCGTCAATAAGAAGGTCCAAGGGATACAGTAAACCTGAAGTGAAGCATCGGAATCTACAACTAGTGTCACAGGATAGGTTCAAAACATAGACAGTAAGAAGAGTCAGTCTTCTTGAACTTAAGTCGTTATTATGCCTTTTCTATTTAATACCGATGCAATTTCTCTGTTTCGTCGCCAATAAGAAGGTCAGAGGGATACAGTAAACCTGAAGTGAAGCATCGGAATCTATAACTAGTGTCACAGGAATGGTTCAAAACATAGTCAGGAAGAAGAGTCAATCTTCTTGTACTTAATTCGGCATTGTGCCTTTCGTATTGAATTCCGATGCAATTTCTGTGATTCACCGCCAATAACAATGTCAGAGGGATACTGTAAACCTGAAGTTAGGCATCGGAATCTATAACTAGTGTCACAGGAATGGTTTAAACATAGACAGTGAGAAGAGTCGGTCTTCATGTACTTAAGTCGGCATTGTGAATTTTGTATTTAATCCAGATGCAATTTCTGTGTGACATCGTCAATAAGATGGTCAGAGGGGTACAGTAAACCGGAAGTGTAGCATCGGAATCTATAACTAGTGTCACAGGAATGGTTCAAATCATAATCAGTAAGAAGAGTCAGACTTCTTTTCCATAAGTCGGCATTGTGCCTTTTGTATTTAATTCCGATGCAATTTTGTGTTTCATCGTCAATAAGAATGTCCAAGGGATACAGTAAACCTGAAGTGAAGCATCGGAATCTATAACTAGTGTCACAAGAATGGTTCAAAAAATTGTCAATAAGAAGAGTCGGCCTTCATGTACTTAAATCGGCATTGTGCCTTTTGTATTTAATTCCGATGCTATTTCTGTGTTTCATCGTCAACAAGAAGGTCCAAGCGATACAGTAAACCGGAAGTGAAGCATCGGAATCTATAACTAGTGTCACACTAATGGTTCAAAACAAAGTCAGTAAGAAGAGTTAGTCTTCTTATCCTTAAGTCGGCATTGTGCCTTTAATATTTAATTCCGATGCAATTTCTGTGTTTCATCGTCAATAAGAATGTCCAAGGGATACAGTATACCTGAAGTGAAGCATCGGAATCTAGAACTAGTGTCACAGGAATGGTTCAAACCATTGTCAATAAGAAGAGTCGGTCTTCATGTACTTAAGTCGGCATTGTGCCTTTTGTATTTAATTCCGATGGAATTTCTGTGTTTCATCGTCAATAAGAAGGTCCAAGCGATACAGTAAACCGGAAGTGAAGCATCGGAATCTATAACTAGTGTCACACTAATGGGTCAAAACAAAGTCAGTAAGAAGAGTCAGTCTTCTTAACCTTAAGTCGGCATTGTGCCTTTTATATATAATTCCGATGCAATTTGTGTGTTTCATCGTCAATAAGAAGGTCAGAGGGATACAGTAAACCTGAAGTGAAGTATCGGAATCTATAACTAGTGTCACAGAAATGATTCAAAGCATAGTCAGTAAGAAGAGTAAGTCATCTTGAACTTAATTGGGCGTTGTGCCTGTCGTATTTAATTCCGATGCAATTTCTGTGTTTCATCGTCAATAAGAAGGTCAGAGGGATACAGTCAACCCGAAGTGAAGCATCGGAATCTAAAACTAGTGTCACAGGAATGGTTCAATACATAGACAGTAGGAAGAGTCAGTCTTCTTGTACTTAAGTCGCCATTGTGCCTTTTGTATTTAATTCCGATGCAATTTCTGTGTTTCTTCGTCAATAAGAAGGTCACAGGGATACAGTAAACATGATGTGAAGCATCGAAATCCATAACTAGTGTCACAGGAATGGTTCAAAGCATAGTCAGTAAGAAGTGACAGTCTTCTTGTACTTAAGTCGGCATTGTGCCTTTTGTATTTAATTCCGATGCAATTTCTGTGTTTCATCGTCAATAAGTAGGTCCAAGGGATACAGTAAAACTGAAGTGAAGCATCTGAATCTACAACTAGTGTCACAGGATTGGTTCAAAACATAGTAAGAAGAGTCAGTCTTCTTGTTCTTATGTCGGCATTGTGCCTTTTCTATTTAATACCGATGCAATTTCTGTGTTTCATCGTCAATAAGAAGGTCAGAGGGATACAGTTAACCTGAAGTGAAGCATCGCAATCTATAACTAGTGTCACAGGAATGGTTCAAAACATAGTCAGAAAGAAGAGTCAGTCTTCTTGTACTTAATTGGGCATTGTGGTTTTCGTATTTAATTCCGATGCAATTTTTGTGCTTCACCGTCAATAAGAAGGTCAGAGGGATACATTAAACCTGAAGTGAAGCATCGGAATCTATAACTAGTGTCACAGGAATGGTTCAAACATAGACAGTAAGAAGAGTCAGTCTCCTTGTCCTTAAGTCGGCATTGTGCATTTTGTATTTAATTCCGATGCGATTTCTGTGTTTGATCGTCAATAAGAAGGTCCAAGTGATACAGTAAACCTGGAGTGAAGCATCGGAATCTATAACTAGAGTCACAGTAATGGTTCAAAGTATAGACAGTAAGCAGAGTCAGTCTTCTTGTACTAAAGTCGGCATTGTGCATTTTGTATTTAATTCCGATGCAATTTCTGTGATTCATCGTCAATAAGAAGGTCCAAGGGATACAGTAAACCTGAAGTGAAGCATTGGAATCTATAACTAGTGTCACAGAAATGGATCAAAACATAGACAGTAGGAAGAGTCAGTCTTCTTATACTTATGTCGGCATCGTGCCTTTTGTATTTAATTCCGATGTAATTTCTGTGTTTCATCGTCAATAAGAAGGTCCAAGGGATACAGTAAACCTAAAGTGAAGCATCGGAATCTATAACTAGTGTCACAGGAATGGTTCAAATCATAGTCAGTAGGAAGAGTCGGTCTTCATGTACTTGAGTCGGCATTGTGCCTTTTGTATTGAATTGCGATGCAATTTCTGTGTTTCATCCTCAATTTAAAGGTCCAAGGGATACAGTAAACCTTAAGTGAAGCATCGGAATCTATAACTAGTGTCACAGGAATGGTTCAAATCATAGACAGCAGGAAGAGTCAGTTTTCTTGTACTTAGGTCAGCATTGTGTATTGTATTTAATTCCGATGCAATTTCTGTGTTGCATCGTCAATTAGAAGGTGCAAGCGATACACTAAACCGGAAGTGAAGCATCGGAATCTATAAATAGTGTCACAATAATGGTTCAAATCAAATTCAGTAATAAGAGTCAGTCTTCTTGTCCTTAAGTCGGCATTTTGCCTTTTGTATTTGATTCCGATGCAATTTCTGTGTTTCATCGTCAATACGAATGTCCACGATATACTGTAAATCTGAAGTGAAGCATCGGAATCTATAACTAGTGTCACAGGAATGGTTCAAATCATTGTCAATAAGAAGAGTCGGTCTTCATGTACTTAAGTCGGCATTGTGCCTTTTGTATTTAATTCCGACATAATTTCTGTGTTTCATCGTCAATAAGAAGGTCCAAGGGATACAGTAAACCTGAAGTGAAGCATCGGATTCTACAACTAGTGGCCCAGGATAGGTTCAAAACATAGACAGTAAGAAGAGTTAGTGTTCTTGAAGTTAAGTCGTTATTATGCCTTTTCTATTTAATACCGATGCAATTGCTCTGTTTCGTCGTCAATAAGAAGGTCAGAGGGATACAGTAAACCTGAAGTGAAGCATCGGAATCTATAACTAGTGTCACAGGAATGGTTCAAAACATAGTCAGGAAGAAGAGTCAATCTTCTTGTACTTAATTCGGCATTGTGCCTTTCGTATTGAATTCCGATGCAATTTCTGTGATTCACCGCCAATAACAATGTCAGAGAGATACTGTAAACCTGAAGTGAAGCATCGGAATCTATAACTAGTGTCACAGGAATGGTTTAAACTTAGACAGTGAGAAGAGTCGGTCTTCATGTACTTAAGTCGGCATTGTGCCTTTTGTAGTTAATCCAGATGCAATTTCTGTGTGACATCGTCAATAAGATGGTCAGAGGGGTACAGTAAACCGGAAGTGAAGCATCGGAATCCATAACTAGTGTCACAGGAATGGTTCAAATCATAATCAGTAAGAAGAGTCAGTCTTCTTTTCCATAAGTCGGCATTGTGCCTTTTGTATGTAATTCCGATGCAATTTTGTGTTTCATCGTCAGTAAGAATGTCCAAGGGATACAGTAAACCTGAAGTGAAGCATCGGAATCTATAACTAGTGTCACAGGAATGGTTCAAATCATTGTCAATAAGAAGAGTCGGCCTTCATGTACTTAAATCGGCATTGTGCCTTTTGTATTTAATTCCGATGCAATTTCTGTGTTTCATCGTCAACAAGAAGGTCCAAGCGATACAGTAAACCGGAAGTGAAGCATCGGAATCTATAACTAGTGTCACACTAATGGTTCAAAAACAAAGTCAGTAAGAAGAGTTAGTCTTCTTATCCTTAAGTCGGCGTTGTGCCTTTTATATTTAATTCCGATGCAATTTCTGTGTTTCATCGTCAATAAGAATGTCCAAGGGATACAGTATACCTGAAGTGAAGCATCGGAATCTAGAACTAGTGTCACAGGAATGGTTCAAATCATTGTCAATAAGAGGAGTCGGTCTTCATGTACTTAAGTCGGCATTGTGCCTTTTGTATTTAATTCCGATGCAATTTCTGTGTTTCATCGTCAATAAGAAGGTCCAAGCGATACAGTAAACCTGAAGTGAAGCATCGGAATCTATAACTAGTGTCACACTAATGGGTCAAAACAAAGTCAGTAAGAAGAGTCAGTCTTCTTATCCTTAAGTCGGCATTGTGCCTTTTATTTTTAATTCCGATGCAATTTGTGTGTTTCATCGTCAATAAGAAGGACAGAGGGATACAGTAAACCTGAAGTGAAGTATCGGAATCTATAAATAGTGTCACAGAAATGATTCAAAGCATAGTCAGTAAGAAGAGTAAGTCATCTTGAACTTAATTGGGCATTGTGCCTGTCGTATTTAATTCCGATGCAATTTCTGTGTTTCATTGTCAATAAGAAGGTCAGAGGGATACAGTAAACCCGAAGTGAAGCATCGGAATCTAAAACTAGTGTCACAGGAATGGTTCAAAACATAGACAGTAGGAAGAGTCAGTCTTCTTGTACTTAAGTCGCCATTGTGCCTTTTGTATTTAATTCCGATGCAATTTCTGTGTTTCTTCGTCAATAAGAAGGTCACAGGGATACAGTAAACATGATGTGAAGCCTCGAAATCCATAACTAGTGTCACAGGAATGGTTCAAAGCATAGTCAGTAAGAAGAGACAGTCTTCTTGTACTTAAGTCGGCATTGTGCCTTTTGTATTTAATTCCGTCGCAATTTCTGTGTTTCATCGTCAATAAGAAAGTACAAGGGAAACAGTAAACCTGAAGTGAAGCTTCGGAATCTATAACTAGTGTCACAGGAATGGTTCAAAACATAGACAGTAAGAAGAGTCAGTCTTCTTGTACTTAAGTAGGCATTGTGCCTTTTGTATTTATTTCCGATGCAGTTTCTGTGTTTCATCGTCAATAAGAAGGTCCAAGGGATACAGTAAACCTGAAGTGAAGCATCTGAATCTACAACTAGTGTGACAGGATTGGTTCAAAGCATAGACAGTAAGAAGAGTCAGTCTTCTTGTACTTCAGTCGGCATTGTGCCTTTTCTATTTAATACTGATGCAATTTCTGTGTTTCATCGTCAATAAGAAGGTCAGAGGGATACAGTAAACCTGAAGTGAAGCATTGGAATTTATAACTAGTGTCACAGGAATGGTTCAAAACATAGTCAGAAAGAAGAGTCAGTCTTCTTGTACTTAACTGGGCATTGTGCCTTTCGTATTTAATTCCGATGCAATTTCTGTGCTTCACCGTCAATAAGAAGGTCAGAGGGATACAGTAAACCTGAAGTGAAGCATTGGAATCTATAACTAGTGTCACAGGAATGGTTCAAACATAGACAGTAAGAAGGTTCATTCTTCTTGTCCTTAAGTCGCCAATGAGCCTTTTGTATTTAATTCCGATGCAATTTCTGTGTTTCATCGTCAATAAGAAGGTCCAAGGGATACAGTACACCTGGAGTGAAGCATCGGAATATATAACTAGAGTCACAGTATTGGTTCAAAACATACACAGTAAGAAGAGTCAATTCTCTTGTACATAAGTCGGCAATGTGCCTTTTGTATTTAACTCCGATGCAATTTCTGTGTTTCATCGTCAATAAGAAGGTCCAAGGGATACATTAATCCTGAAGTGAAGCATCGGAATCTATAACTAGTGTCACTGGAATGGTTCAAAGTATAGACAGTAAGAAGAGTCAGTCTTCTTGTACTTAAGTCGGCATTGTGCCTCTTGTATTTAATTCCGATGCAATTTCTGTGATTCATCGTCAATAAGAAGGTCCAAGGGATACAGTAAACATAAAGTGAGGCATCGGAATCTATAACTAGTGCCACAGGAATGATTCAAATCATAGTCAGTAGGAAGAGTCGGTCCTCATGTACTTAAGTCGGCATTGTGACTTTTGTATTTAATTCTGATGCAATTTCTGTGTTTCATCGTCAATAAGAAGGTCCACGCGATACAGTAAACCTGAAGTGAAGCATCAGAATCTATAACTAGTGTCACAGGAATGGTTCAAAACATAGACAGTAGAAAGAGTCAGCCTTCTTATACTTAAGTCGGCATTGTGCCTTTTGTATTTAATTCCGATGCAATTTCTGTGTTTTATCGTCAATAAGAAGGTCCAAGGGATACAGTAAACCTAAAGTGAGGCATTGGAATCTATAACTAGTGCCACAGGAATGGTTCAAATCATAGTCAGCAGGAAGAGTCGGTCTTCATGTACTTAAGCCGGCATTGTGCCTTTTGTATTTAATTCCGATGCAATTTCTGTGTTTCATCGTCAATAAGAAGGTCCAGGCGATACAGTAAACCTGAAGTGAAGCATCAGAATCTATAACTAGTGTCACAGGAATGGTTCAAAACATAGACAGTAGGAAGAGTCAGTGTTTTTGTACTTGAGTCGGCATTGTGCCTTTTGTATTTAATTCCGATGCAATTTCTGTGTTTCATCGTCAATAATAAAGTAGAAGGGAAACAGTAAACCTGAAGTGAAGCATCGGAATCAATAACTAGTGTCACAGGAATGTTTAAAAACATAGTCAGTAAGAAGTGTCAGTCTTCTTGTACTTAATTGGGCATTGTGCGTTTCGTATGTAATTCCGATGCAATTTCTATGCTTCACCGTCAATAAGAAGGTCAGAGGGATACAGTAATCCTGAAGTGAAGCATCGGAATCTATAACTAGTGTCACAGGAATGGCTCATACATAGACAGTAAGAAGAGTCTGTCTTCTTGTACTTAATTCGGCATTGTGCCTTTTCTATTTAATTCCGATACAATTTCTGTGTATCATCGTCAATAAGAAGGTCAGAGGGATACATTAAACAGGAAGTGAAGCATCGGAACCTATAACTAGTGTCACAGGAATGGTTGAAACATAGTCAGTAAGAAGAGTCAGTCTTCTTGTCCTTAAGTCGGCATTGTGCCTTTTGTATATAATTCCGATGCAATTTCTGTGTTTCATCGTCAATAAGAAGGTCCAAGGGATACAGTAAACCTGGAGTGAAGCATCGGAATCTATAACTAGAGTCACAGTAATGGTTCAAACATTGACAGTAAGAAGTCTCTGTCTTCTTGTACTTAAGTCGGCATTGTCCCTTTTGTATTTAATTCCGATGCAATTTCTGTGTTTCATCGTCAATAAGAAGGTCCAAGCGATACAGTAAACCTAAAGTGGGGCATCGGAATCTATAACTTGTGGCACAGGAATGGTTCAAATCATAGTCAGTAAGAAGAGTCGGTCTTCATGTACTTAAGTCGGCATTGTGCCTTTTGTATTTAATTCCGATGCAATTTCTGTGTTTCACCGCCAATAAGAATGTCAGAGGGATACAGTAAACCTGAAGTGAAGCATCGGAATCTATAACTAATGTCACAGGATTGGTTCAAACATAGACAGTAAGAAGAGTCAGTCTTCATGTACTTAAGTCGGCATTGTGCCTTTTGTATTTAATCCCGATGCAATTTCTGTGTGACATCGTCAATAAAATGGTCAGAGGGATACAGTAAACCGGAAGTGAAGCATCGGAAACTGTAACTAGTGTCACAGGAATGGTTCAAAACATAATCAGTAAGAAGAATCTGTCTTCATGTCCATAAGTCGGCATTGTGCCTTTTGTATTTAATTCCGATGCAATTTCTGTGTTTCTTCGTCAATAAGATGGTCCAAGCCGTACAGTAAACCGGAAGTGAAGCATCGGAATCTATAACTAGTGTCACACTAATGGTTCAAAACAAAGTCAGTAAGAGAAGTCAGTCTTCTTGTCCTTAAGTCGGCATTGTGCCTTTTGTATTTAATTCCGATGCAATTTCTGTGTTTCATCGTCAATAAGAATGTCCAAGGGATACAGTAAACCTGGAGTGAAGCATCGGAATCTATAACTAGAGTCACAGTAATGGTTCAAAACATTGACAGTAAGAGGAGTCTGTCTTCTTGTATTTAAGTCGGCATTGTCCCTTTTGTATTTAATTCCGATGCAATATCTGTGTTTCATCGTCAATAAGAAGGTCCAAGGGATACAGTAAACCTGAAGTGAAGTATCGGAATCTATAACTAGTGTCACAGGAATGGTTCGAAACATAGACAGTAAGAAGAGTCAGTCTTCTTATACTTAAGTCGGCATTGTGCCTTTTGTATTTAATTCCGATGCAATTTCCGTGATTCAACGTCAATTAGAAGGTCCAAGGGATACAGTAAACCTCAAGTGAAGCATCGGAATCTATAACTAGTGTCACACGAATGGTTCAAATCATAGTCAGTAGGAAGAGTCGTTCTTCATGTACTTAAGTCGGCATTGTGCCTATTGTATTTAATTCCGATGCAATTTCTGTGTTTCATCGTCAATAAGAAGGTCCAAGGGATACAGTAATCCTGAAGTGAAGCATCGGAATCTATAACTAGAGTCACAGGAATGGTTCAAAACATAGACAGTATGAAGAGTCAGTCTCCTTGTACTTAAGTCGCCATTGTGCCTTTTGTATTTAATTCCGATGCAATTTCTGTGTTTCATCGTCATTAAGATAGTCCAAGGTATACAGTAAACCTGAAGTGAAGCATCGGAATCTATAACTAGTGTCACAGGAATGGTTCAGAACATAGTCAGTAAGAAGAGTCAGTCTTCTTGTACTTAAGTCGGCATTGTGCCTTTTGTATTTAATTCCGATGCAATATCTGTGTTTTATCGACAATAAGAAGGTCCAAGCGATACAGTTAACCGGAAGTGAAGCATCGGTATCTATAACTAGCGTCACACTAATGGTTCAAAGCGAAGTCAGTAAGAAGAGTCAGTCTCCTTGGTCTTAAGTCGGCATTGTGCTTTTTCTATTTAAATCCGATGCAATATCTGTGTTTCATCGTCAATAAAAATGTCCAAGGGATACAGTAAACCTGAAATGAAGCATCGGAATATATAACTAGTGTCACAGGAATGGTTCAAATCATTGTCAATAAGAAGTGTCGGTCTTCATGTACTTAAGTCGGCATTGTGCCTTTTGTATTTAATTCCGATGCAATTTCTTTGTTTCATTGTCACAAAGAAAGTACAAGGGATACAGTAAACCTGAAGTGAAGCATCGGAATCTATAACTAGTGTCACAGGAATGGTTCGAAACATAGACAGTAAGAAGAGTCAGTCTTCTTGTACTTAAGTCGGCATTGTGCCTTTTCTATTTAATACCGATGCAATTTCTGTGTTTCATCGTCATTAAGAAGGTCAGAGGGATACAGTAAACCTGAAGTCAAGCATCGGAATCTACAACTAGTGTCACAGGATTGGTTCGAAACATAGACAGTAAGAAGAGTCAGTCTTCATGCACTTAAGTCGGCATTGTGCCTTTTCTATTTAATACCAATGCAATTTCTGTGTTTCATCGTCATTAAGAAGGTCAGAGGGATACAGTAAACCTGAAGTGAAGCATCGGAATCTATAACTAGTGTCACAGGAGTGGTTCAAAACATAGTCAGTAAGAAGAGTCTGTCTTCTTGTACTTAATTCGGCATTGTGCCTTTCGTATTGAATTCCGATGCAATTTCTGGTTTTCACCGTCTATAAGAAGGTCAGATGGATACACAAAACCGGAAGTGAAGCATCCTAATCTATAACTAGTGTCACAGGAATGGTTCACACATAGACAGTAAGAAGCGTCAGTCTTCATGTACTTCAATCGGCATTGTGCATTTTGTATTTAATTCCGATGCAATTTCCGTGTTTCATCGTCAATAAGATGGTCCAAGCGATCCAGTAAACCGGAAGTGAAGCATCGGAATCTATAACTAGTGTCACACTAATGATTCAAAGCAAAGTCAGTAAGAAGTGTCAGTCTGCTTATACTTATGTCGGCATTGTGCCTTTTATTTTTAATTCCGATGCAATTTCTGTGTTTCATCGTCAATAAGAATGACCAAGGGATACAGTAAACCTGAAGAGAAGCATCGGAATCTATAACTAGTGTCACAGGAATGGTTAAAATCATTGTCCATAAGAAGAGTCGGTCTTCATGTACTTAAGTCGGCTTTGTGCCTTTTGTATTTAATTCCGATGCAATTTCTGTGTTTCATCGTCAATAAGAAAGTACAAGGGATACAGTAAACCTGAAGTGAAGCATCGGAATCTATAACTAGTGTCACAGGAATGGTTCAAAACATAGACAGTAGGAAGAGTCAGTGTTCTTGTACTTAAGTCGGCATTGTGCCTTTTGTGTTTAATTCCGATGCAATTTCTGTGTTTCATCGTCAATAAGAAGGTCCAAGGGATACAGTAAACCTGAAGTGAGGCATCGGAATCTATAACTAGTGTCACACGAATGGTTCAAATCATAGTCAGTAGGAAGAGTCGTTCTTCATGTACTTAAGTCGGCATTGTGCCTATTGTATTTAATTCCGATGCAATTTCTGTGTTTCATCGTCAATAAGAAGGTCCAAGGGATACAGTAATCCTGAAGTGAAGCATCGGAATCTATAACTAGAGTCACAGGAATGGTTCAAAACATAGACAGTATGAAGAGTCAGTCTCCTTGTACTTAAGTCGCCATTGTGCCTTTTGTATTTAATTCCGATGCAATTTCTGTGTTTCATCGTCATTAAGATAGTCCAAGGTATACAGTAAACCTGAAGTGAAGCATCGGAATCTATAACTAGTGTCACAGGAATGGTTCAGAACATAGTCAGTAAGAAGAGTCAGTCTTCTTGTACTTAAGTCGGCATTGTGCCTTTTGTATTTAATTCCGATGCAATATCTGTGTTTTATCGACAATAAGAAGGTCCAAGCGATACAGTTAACCGGAAGTGAAGCATCGGTATCTATAACTAGCGTCACACTAATGGTTCAAAGCGAAGTCAGTAAGAAGAGTCAGTCTCCTTGATCTTAAGTCGGCATTGTGCTTTTTCTATTTAAATCCGATGCAATATCTGTGTTTCATCGTCAATAAAAATGTCCAAGGGATACAGTAAACCTGAAATGAAGCATCGGAATATATAACTAGTGTCACAGGAATGGTTAAAATCATTGTCAATAAGAAGTGTCGGTCTTCATGTACTTAAGTCGGCATTGTGCCTTTTGTATTTTAGTCCGACGCAATTTCTGTGTTTCATCGTCAATATGAAGGTCCAAGAGATACAGTAATCCTGAAGTGAAGCATCAGAATCTATAACTAGAGTTACAGGAATGGTTCAAAACATAGACAGTATGAAGAGTCAGTCTTCTTGTACTTAAGTCGGCATTGTGCCTTTTGTATTTAATTCCGATGCAATTTCTGTGTTTCATCGTCATTAAGATAGTCCAAGGTATACAGTAAACCTGAAGTGAAGCATCGGAATCTATAACTAGTGTCACAGGAATGGTTCAGAACATAGTCAGTAAGAAGAGTCAGTCTTCTTGGACTTAAGTCGTCATTGTGCCTTTTGTATTTAATTCCGATGCAATATCTGTGTTTTATCGACAATAAGAAGGTCCAAGCGATACAGTTAACCTGAAGTGAAGCATCGGTATCTATAACTAGCGTCACACTAATGGTTCAAAGCGAAGTCAGTAAGAAAAGTCAGTCTCCTTGGTCTTAAGTCGGCATTGTGCCTTTTGTATTTAATTCCGATGCTATTTCTGTGTTTCATCGTCAATAAGAATGTCCAAGGGATACAGTAAACCTGAAGTGAAGCATCGGAATCTATAACTAGTGTCACAGGAATGGTTAAAATCATTGTCAATAAGAAGAGTCGGTCTTCATGTACTGAAGTCGGCATTGTGCCTTTTGTATGTAATTCCGATGCAATTTCTGTGCTTCACCGTCAATAAGAACGACAGAGGGATACAGTAAACCTGAAGTGATGCATCGGAATCTATAACTAGTGTCACAGGAACGGTTCAAACATAGACAGTGAGAAGAGTCAGTCTCCTTGTACTTAAGTCGGCATTGTGCCTTTTGTATTTAATTCCGATGCAATTTCTGTGTTTCATCGTCAATAAGAAGGTCAGAGGGATACAGTAAGCCGGAAGTGAAGCATCGGAACCTATAACTAGTGTCACAGGAATGGTTCAAACATAGTCAGTAAGAAGAGTCAGTCTTCTTGTCCTTAAGTCGGCATTGTGCCTTTTGTATTTAATTCCGATGCAATTTCTGTGTTTCATCGTCAATAAGAAGGTCCTTGGGATGCAGTAAACCTGGAGTGAAGCATCGGAATCTATAACTAGAGTCACAGTAATGGTTCAAAACATTGACAGTAAGAAGAGTCTGTCTTCTTGTACTTAAGTCGGCATTGTCCCGTTTGTATTTAATTCCGATGCAATTTCTGTGTTTCATCGTCAGAAAGAAGGTCCAAGGGATACAGTAAACCTGAAGTGAAGCATCGGACTCTATAAAAAGTGTCACAGAAATGGATCAAAACATAGGCAGTAGGAAGAGTCAGTCTTCTTATACTGAAGTCGGCATTGTGCCTTTTGTATTTCATTCTGAAGCAATTTCTGTGTTTCAACGTCAATTAGAAGGTACAAGGGATACAGTAAACCTCAAGTGAAGCATCGGAATCTATAACTAGTGTCACAAGAATGGTTCAAATCTTAGTCAGTACTAAGAGTCGGTTTTCATGTACTTAAGTCGGCATTGTGCCTTTTGTATTTAAGTCCGATGCAATTTCTGTGTTTCATCGTCAATATGAAGGTCCATGAGATACAGTAATCCTGAAGTGAAGCATCAGAATCCATAACTAGAGTCACAGGAATGGTTCAAAACATAGACAGTATGAAGACTCAGTCTTCTTGTACTTAAGTCGGCATTGTGCCTTTTGTATTTAATTCCGATGCAATTTCTGTGTCTCATCGTCATTAAGATAGTCCAAGGTATACAGTAAACCTGAAGTGAAGCATCGGAATCTATAACTAGTGTCACAGGAATGGTTCAGAACATAGTCAGTAAGAAGAGTCAGTCTTCTTGTACTTATGTCGGCATTGTGCCTTTTGTATTTAATTCTGATGCAATTTCTGTGTTTCATCGTCAATAAGAAGGTCCAAGCGATACAGTTAAACTGAAGTGAAGCATCGGTATCTATAACTAGCGTCACACTAATGGTGCAAAGCAAAGTCAGTAGGAAGAGTCAGTCTTCTTGTTCTTAAGTCGGCATTGTGCCTTTTGTATTTAATTTCGATGCAATATCTGTGTTTCATCGTCAATAAAAATTTCCAAGGGATACAGTAAACCTGAAATGAAGCATCGGAATCTATAACTAGTGTCACAGGAATGGTTCAAATCATTGTCAATAAGAAGCGTCGGTCTTCATGTACTTAAGTCGGCATTGTGCCTTTTGTATTTAATTCCGATGCAATTTCTGTGTTTCATCGTCACAAAGAAAGTACAAGGGATACAGTAAACCTGAAGTGAAGCATCGGAATCTATAACTAGTGTCACAGGAATGGTTCAAAACATTGACAGTAATAAGAGTCTCTGTTCTTGTACTTAAGTCGACATTGTGCCTTTTCTATTTAATACCGATGCAATTTCTGTGTTTCATCGTCAATAAGAAGGTCAGAGGGATACATTAAACCTGAACTGAAGCATCGGAATCTGTAACTAGTGTCACAGGAATGGTTCAAAACATAGTCAGTAAGAAGAGTCTGTCTTCTTGTACTTAATTCGGCATTGTGCCTTTCGTATTGAATTCCGATGAAATTTCTGTGTTTCACCGTCTATAAGATGGTCAGATTGATACAGTGAACCTGAAGTGAAGCATCGGGATGTATAACTAGTGTCACAGGAATCGTTCAAATCATAGTCAGTACGAAGAGTCAGTCTTCTTGTACTTAAGTCGGCATAGTGCCTTTTCTATTTAATTCTGATGCAATTTGTGTGTTTCATCGTCAATAAGAATGTCCAAGGGATACAGTAAACCTGAAATGAAACATCGGAATATATAACTAGTGTCACAGGAATGGTTCAAATCATTGTCAATAAGAAGTGTCGGTCTTCATGTACTTAAGTCGGCATTGTGCCTTTTGTATTTAATTCCGGTGCAATTTCTTTGTTTCATCGTCACAAAGAAAGTACAAGGGATACAGTAAACCTGAAGTGAAGCATCGGAATCTATAACTAGGGTCACAGGAATGGTTCGAAACATAGACAGTAAGAAGAGTCAGTCTTCTTGTACTTAAGTCGGCATTGTGCCTTTTCTATTTAATACCGATGCAATTTCTGTGTTTCATCGTCATTAAGAAGGTCAGAGGGATACAGTAAACCTGAAGTCAAGCATCGGAATCTACAACTAGCGTCACAGGATTGGTTCGAAACATAGACAGTAAGAAGAGTCAGTCTTCTTGTACTTAAGTCGGCACTGTGCCTTTTCTATTTAATACCAATGCAATTTCTGTGTTTCATCGTCATTAAGGTCAGAGGGATACAGTAAACCTGAAGTGAAGCATCGGAATCTATAACTAGTGTCACAGGAGTGGTTCAAAACATAGTCAGTAAGAAGAGTCGGTCTTCTTGTACTTAATTCGGCATTGTGCCTTTCGTATTGAATTCCGATGCAATTTCTGGTTTTCTCCGTCTATAAGAAGGTCAGATGGATACACAAAACCTGAAGTGAAGCATCGGCATCTATAACTAGTGTCACAGGAATGGTTCACACATAGACAGTAAGAAGAGTCAGTCTTCATGAACTTAAATCGGCATTGTGCCTTTTGTATTTAATTCCAATGCAATTTCCGTGTTTCATCGTCAATAAGATGGTCCAAGCGATACAGTAAACCGGAAGTGAAGCATCGGAATCTATAACTAGTGTCACACTATTGGTTCAAAACAAAGTCAGTAAGCAGTGTCAATCTTCTTATCCTTAAGTCGGCATTGTGCCTTTTATATTTAATTCCGATGCAATTTCTGTGTTTCATCGTCAATAAGAATGTCCAAGGGATACAGTAAACCTGAAGTGAAGCATCGGAATCTATAACTAGTGTCACAGGAATGGTTAAAATCATTGTCAATAAGAAGTGTCAGTCTTCTTGTACTTAATTGGGCATTGTGCGTTTGGTATGTAATTCCGATGCAATTTCTGTGCTTCACCGTCAATAAGAACGACAGAGGGATACAGTAAACCTGAAGTGATGCATCGGAATCTATAACTAGTGTCACTGCAATGGTTCGAAATATAGACAGTAAGAAAAGTCAGTCTTCTTGTACTTAAGCCGGCATTGTGCCATTTGTATTTAATTCCGATGCAATTTCTGTGATTCATCGTCAGAAAGAAGGTCCAAGGGAAACAGTAAACCTGAAGTGAAGCATCAGACTCTATAAAAAGTGTCACAGAAATGGATCAAAACATAGGCAGTAGGAAGAGTCAGTCTTCTTATACTTAAGTCGGCATTGTGCCTTTTGTATTTAATTCTGAAGCAAATTCTGTGTTTCAACGTCAATTAGAAGGTCCAAGGGATACAGTAAACCTCAAGTGAAGCATCGGAATCTATAACTAGTGTCACAAGAATGGTTCAAATCATACTCAGTACTAAGAGTCGGTCTTCATGTACTTAAGTAGGCATTGTGCCTTTTGTATTTAAGTCCGATGCAATTTCTGTGTTTCATCGTCAATATGAAGGTCCAAGAGATACAGTAATCCTGAAGTGAAGCATCAGAATCTATAACTAGAGTCACAGGAATGGTTCAAAACGTAGACAGTATGAAGAGTCAGTCTTCTTGTACTTAAGTCGGCATTATGCCTTTTGTGTTTAATTCCGATGCAATTTCTGTGTCTCATCGTCATTAAGATAGTCCAAGGTATACAGTAAACCTGAAGCGAAGCATCGGAATCTATAACTAGAGTCACAGGAATGGTTCAAAACGTAGACAGTATGAAGAGTCAGTCTTCTTGTACTTAAGTCGGCATTATGCCTTTTGTGTTTAATTCCGATGCAATTTCTGTGTCTCATCGTCATTAAGATAGTCCAAGGTATACAGTAAACCTGAAGCGAAGCATCGGAATCTATAACTAGTGTCACAGGAATGGTTCAGAACATAGTCAGTAAGAAGAGTCAGTCTTCTTGTACTTATGTCGGCATTGCGCCTTTTGTATTTAATTCCGATGCAATTTCAGTGTTTCATCGTCAATAAGAAGGTCCAAGGGATACAGTAAACCTGAAGTGAAGCATCGGAATTTACAACTAGTGTCACAGGATTGGTTCAAACATAGACAGTAAGAAGAGCCAGTCTTCATGTACTTAAATCGGCATTGTGCCATTTGTATTTAATACCGATGCAATTTCTGTGTTTCATCGTCAATAAGAAGGTCAGAGGGATACAGTAAACCGGAAGTGAAGCATCGGAATCTATAACTAGTGTCACAGGAATGGTTCAAATCATAGTCAGTAAGTAGAGTCAGTCTTCTTGTCCTTAAGTCGGCATTGTGCCTTTTGTATTTAATTCCGATGCAATATCTGTGTTTCATCGTCAATAAAAATGTCCAAGGGATACAGTAAACCTGAAATGAAGCATCGGAATCTATAACTAGTGTCACAGGAATGGTTCAAATCATTGCCAATAAGAAGAGTCGGTCTTCATGTACTTAAGTCGGCATTGTGCCTTTTGTATTTAATTCCGATGCAATATCTGTGTTTCATCGTCACAAAGGAAATACAAGGAATACAGTAAACCTGAAGTGAAGCATCGGAATCTATAACTAGTGTCACAGGAATGGTTCAAAACATAGACAGTAGGAAGAGTCAGTGTTCTTGTACTTAAGTCGGCATTGTGCCTTTTGTATTTAATTCCGATGCAATTTCAGTATTTCATCGTCAATAAGAAGGTCCAAGGGATACAGTAAACCTGAAGTGAAGCATCGGAATCTACAACTAGTGTCACAGGATTGGTTCAAACATAGGCAGTAAGAAGAGTCAGTCTTCTTGTACTTAAGTCGACATTGTGTCTTTTCTATTTAATACCGATGCAATTTCTGTGTTTCATCGTCAATAAGAAGGTCAGAGGGATACAGTAAACCTGAAGTGAAGCATCGGAATCTATAACTAGTGTCACAGGTACGGTTCAAAACATAGTCAGAAAGAAGAGTCTGTCTTCTTGTACTTAATTCGGCATTGTGCCTTTCGTATTGAATTCCGATGCAATATCTGTGTTTCATCGTCAATAAGAATGTCCAAGGAATACAGAAAACCTGAAGTGAAGCATCGGAATCTATAACTAGTGTCACAGGAATGGTTCAAATCATTGTCAATAAGAAGAGTCGGTCCTCATGTACTTAAGTCGGCATTGTGCCATTTGTATTTAATTCCGATGCAATTTCTGTGTTTCATCGTCAATAAGAAAGTACAAGGGATACAGTAAACCTGTAGTGAAGCATCGGAATCTATAACTAGTGTCACAGGAATGATTCAAAACATAGACAGAAAGGAAGAGTCAGTGTTCTTGTACTTAAGTCGGCATTGTGCCTTTTGCATTTAATTCCGATGCAATTTCTGGGTTTCATCGTCAATAAGAAGGTCCAAGGGATACAGTAAACCTGAAGTGAATCATTGGGATCTACAACTAGTGTCACAGGAATGGTTCAAAACATAGACAGTAAGAAGAGTCAGTCTTCTTGTACATAAGTCCCCATTGTGCCTTTTCTATTTAATACCGATGCAATTTCTGTGTTTCATCGTCAATAAGAAGGTCAGAGGCATACTGTAAAGCTAAAGTGAAGCATCGGAATCTATAACTAGTGTCACAGGAATGGTTCAAAACATAGTCAGTAAGAAGAGTCAGTCCTCTTGTACTTAATTGGGCATTGTGCCTTTCGTATTGAATCCCGATGCAATTTCTGTGTTTCATCGTCATTAAGAAGGTCAGAGGGATACAGTAAACCTGAAGTGAAGCATCGGAATCTATAACTAGTGTCACAGGATGGTTCAAACATAGACAGTAAGAAGAGTCAGTCTTCTTGTACTTAAGTCGGCATTGTGCATTTTGTATTTCATTCCAAAGCAATTTCTGTGATTCATCGTCAATAAGAAAGTCCAAGGGATACAGTAAACCTGAAGTGAAGCATCGGACTCCATAACTAGTGTCACAGAAATGGATCACATCACAGACAGTAGGAAGAGTCAGTATGTTTATACTTAAGTCGGCATTGTGCCTTTTGTATTAAATTCCTATGCAATTTCTGTGTTTCATCATCAATATGAAGGTCCAAGGGAAACAGTAAACCTGAAGTGAAGCATCGGAATCTATAACTAGTGTCACTTTAATGGTTCAAAGCATAGACAGTGCGTAGAGTCAGTCTTCATGTACATATGTCGGCATTGTAGCTTTTGTATTTAATTCCGATGCAATTTCTATGTTACATCGTCAATAAGAAGGTCAGAGGGATACAGTAAACCTGAAGTGAAGCATCGGAATCTATAACTGGTGTCACAGGAATGGTTCAAAACATAGTCAGTAAGAAGAGTCAGTCTTCCTGTTCTTAAGTCGGCATTGTGCCTTTTTTATTTAATTCCGATGCAATTTCTGTGTTTCATTGGCAGTAGGGTCAGAGGGATACAGTAAACCTGAAGTGAAGCATCGGAATCTATAACTAGTGTCACAGCAATGGTTCAAAACATAGACAGTAGGAAGAGTCAGTCTTCTTGTACTTCAGTCTGCATTGTGCCTTTTGTATTTAATTCCGATGCAATTTCTGTGTTTCATCGTCAATAATAAGGTCAGAGGGATACAGTAAACCTGAAGTGAAGCATCGGAATCAATACTAGTTTCACAGGAATGGTTCAAAACATAGTCAGTAAGAAGAGTCAGTCTTCTTGTACTTAAGTCGGCATTGTGCCTTTTCTATTTAATTCCGATGCAATTTCTGTGTTTCATCGTCAATAAGAAGGTCCAAGTGATACAGTAAAATTGGAGTGAAGCATCGGAATCTGTAACTAGTGTCACAGGATTGGTTCAAAACATAGACAGTAAGAAGAGTCAGTCTTCTTGTACTTAAGTCGACATTGTGCATTTTCTATTTAATACCGATGCAATTTCTGTGTTTCATCGTCAATAAGAAGGTCAGAGGGATACAGTAAACCTGAAGTGAAGCATCGGAATCTATAACTAGTGTCACAGGAATGGTTCAAAACATAGTCAGTAAGAAGAGTCTGTCTTCTTGTACTTAATTCGGCATTGTGCCTTCGTATAGAATTCCGATGCAATTTCTGTGTTTCACCGTCTATTAGAAGGTCAGAGGGATACACAAAACCTGAAGTGAAGGATCGGAATCTATAACTAGTGTCACAGGAATGGTTCAAACATTGACAGTAAGAAGAGTCAGTCTTCATGTTCTTAAATCGGCATTGTGCCTTTTGTATTTAATCCCGATGCAATTTCTGTGTTTAATCGTCAATAAGAAGGTGAGAGGCATACTGTAAACCTAAAGTGAAGCATCGGAATCTATAACTAGTGTCACAGGAATGGTTAAAACATAGTCTGTAAGAAGAGTCAGTCCTCTTGTACTTAATTGGGCATTGTGCATTTCGTATTGCATTCCGATGCAATTTCTGTGTTTCACCGTCATTAAGAAGGTCAGAGGGATACAGTAAACCTGAAGTGAAGCATCGGAATCTATAACTAGTGTCACAGGAACGGTTCAAACATAGACAGTAAGAAGAGTCAGTCTTCTTGTACTTAAGTCGGCATTGTGCCTTTTGTATTTAATTCCGATGCAATTTCTGTGTTTCATCGTCAAAAAGAAGGTCAGAGGGATACAGTAAAAAGGAAGTGAAGCATCGGAACCTATAACTAGTGTCACAGGAATGGTTCAAAACGTAGACAGTAAAAAGAGACAGACTTCTTGTACTTAAGTCGGCATTGTGCCTTTTGTATTTAATCCCGATGCAATTTCTGTGTTTCATCGTCAATAAGAAGGTCAGAGGGATACAGTAAACCTGAAGTGAAGCATCGGACTCCATAACTAGTGTCACAGAAATGGATCAAAACATAGACAGTAGGAAGAGTCAGTCTTTTTATACTTAAGTCGGCATTGTGACTTTTGTATTAAATTCCGATGCAATTTCTGTGTTTCATCATCAATAATAAGGTCCAAGGAAAACAGTAAACCTGAAGTGAAGCATCGGAATCTATAACTAGTGTCACAGGAATGGTTCAAACATAGACAGTACGAAGGGTCAGTCTTCATGTACATAAGTCGGCATTGTAGCTTTTGTATTCAATTCCGTTGCCATTTCTGTGTTACATCGTCAATGAGAAGGTCAGAGGGATACAGTAAACCTGAAGTGAAGCATCGGAATCTATAACTAGTGTCACAGGAATGGTTCAAACATAGACAGTAAGAAGAGTCAGTCCGCTTGTACTTAAGTCGGCATTGTGCCTTTTTTATTTCATTCCGATGCAATTTCTGTGTTTCATCGGCAATAAGGTCAGAGGGATACAGTAAACCTGAAGTGAAGCATCGGAATCTATAACTAGTGTCACAGCAATGGTTCAAAACATAGACAGTAGGAAGAGTCAGTCTTCTTGTACGTCAGTCGGCATTGTGCATTTTGTATTTAATTCCGATGCAATTTCTGTGTTTCATCGTCAATAATAAGGTCAGAGGGATACAGTAAACCTGAAGTTAAGCATCGGAATCAAATCTAGTTTCACAGGAATGGTTCAAAGCATAGTCAGTGAGAAGAGTCAGACTTCTTGTACTTAAGTCGGCATTGTGCCTTTTCTATTTAATTCCGATGCAATTTCTGTGTTTCATCGTCAATAAGAAGGTCCAAGTGATACAGTAAAATAGGAGTGAAGCATCGGAATCTATAACTAGTGTCACAGGAATGGTTCAAAACATAGACGGTAAGAAGAGTCAGACTTCTAATACTTAAGTCGACGTTGTACCTTTTCTATTTAATTCCGAAGCAATTTCTGTGTTTGATCGTCAATAAGAAGGTCTGAGGGATACAATAAACCTGAAGTGAAACATCGGAATCTATAACTAGTGTCACAGGAATGGTTCAAAACAAAGTCAGTAAGAAGAGTCAGTCATGTTGTCCTTAAGTCGTCATTGTGCCTTTTGTATTTAATTCCGATGCTATTTCTGTGTTTCATCGTCAATAAGATGGTCCAAGGGATACAGTATACTTGGAGTGAAGCATCGGAATCTATAAATAGTGTCACAGGAATGGTTCAAAGCATAGTCAGTAAGAAGAGTCAGTCTTCTGGTCCTTAAGGCGGCATTGTGCCTTTTGTATTTAATTACGATGCAATTGCTGTGTTTCATCGTCAATAAGATGGTTCAAGGGATACAGTAAACCTGAAGTGAAGCATCGGAATCCATAACTAGTGTCACAGGAATTTTTCGAAACATAGACAGTAGGAAGAGTCAGTGTTCTTGTACATAAGTCGGCATTGTGCCTTTAGTATTTAATTCCGATTCAATTTCTGTGTTTCATCGTCAATAAGAAGGTCCAAGGGATACAGTAAACCGGAAGTGAAGCATCGGAATCTATAATTAGAGTCACAGTAGTGGTTCAAATCATAGACAGTAAGAAGAGTCAGTCATCTTGTACTTATTTCGGGATTGTGCCTTTTGTATTTAGTTCCGATGCAATTTCTGTTTTTCATCGTCAATAAGAAGGTCCAAGGGATACAGTAAACCTGGAGTGAAGCATCGGAATCTATAACTAGTGTCACAGGAATGGTTCAAAACATAGACAGTAAGAAAAGTCAGTCTTCGTGTACTCAAGTCGGCATTGTGCCTTTTGTATTTCATTCCGATGCAATTTCTGTGATTCATCGTCAATAAGAAGATCCAAGGGATACAGTAAACCTGAAGTGAAGCATCGGACTCCATAACTAGTGTCACAGAAATGGATCAAAGCATAGACAGTAGGAAGAGTCAGTCTTTTTATACTTAAGTCGGCATTGTGCCTTTTTTATTTAATTCCGATGCAATTTCTGTGTTTCATCGGCAATATGGTCAGAGGGATACAGTAAACCTGAAGTGAAGCATCGGAATCTATAACTAGTGTCACAGCAACGGTTCAAAACATAGACAGAAGGAAGAGTCAGTCTTCTTGTACTTCAGTCGGCATTGTGCCTTTTGTATTTAATTCCGATGCAATTTATGTGTTTCATCGTCAATAATAAGGTCAGAGGGATACACTAAACCTGAAGTAAAGCATCGGAATCAAAACTAGTTTCACAGGAATGGTTCAAAGCATAGTCAGTAAGAAGAGTCAGTCTTCTTGTACTTAAGTCGGCATTGTGCCTTTTCTATATAATTCCGATGCAATTTCTGTGTTTCATCGTCAATAAGAAGGTCCAAGTGATACAGTAACATTGGAGTGAAGCATCGGAATCTATAACTAGTGTCACAGGAGTGGTTCAAAACATAGACGGTAAGAAGAGTCAGACTTCTTATACTTAAGTCGACATTGTGCCTTTTCTAGTTAATTCCGAAGCTATCTCTGTGTTTGATCGTCAATAAGAAGGTCAGAGGGATACAATAAACCTGAAGTGAAGCATCGGAATCTATAACTAGTGTCACAGGAATGGTTCAAAACAAAGTCAGTGAGAAGAGTCAGTCTTGTTGTCCTTAAGTCGTCATTGTGCATTTTGTATTTAATTCCGATGCAATTTCTGTGTTTCATCGTCAATAAGATGGTCCAAGGGATACAGTATACCTGGAGTGAAGCATCGGAATCTATAAATAGTGCCACAGGAATGGTTCAAAGCATAGTCAGTAAGAAGAGTCAGTCTTCTTGTCCCTAAGGCGGCATTGTGCCTTTTTTATTTAATTACGATGCAATTGCTGTGTTTCATCGGCAATAAGGTCAGAGGGATACAGTAAGCCTGAAGTGAAGCATCGGAATCTATAACTAGTGTCACAGGAATGGTTCAAAACATTGACAGTAGGAAGAGTCAGTCTTCTTGTACATAAGTCGGCATTTTGCCTTTTGTATTTAATTCCGATGCAATTTCTGTGTTTCATCGTCAATAAGAAGGTCAGAGGGATACAGTAAACCTGAAGTGAAGCATCGGATTCTAAAACTAATGTCACAGGAATGGTTCAAACATAGACAGTAGGAACAGTCAGTCTTCTTGTACTTAAGTCGGCATTGTGCATTTTGTAATTAATTCCGATGCAATTTCTGTGTTTCATCGTCTACAAGAAGGTCAGAGGGATTGAGTAAACCTGAAGTGAAGCAACGGAATCCATAACTAGTGTCACGGGAATGTTTCAAATCATTGTCAATAAGAAGAGTCGTTCTTCATGTACTTAAGTCGGCATTGTGCTTTTTGTATTTAATTCCGATGAAATTTCTGTGTTTCATCGTCAATAAGATGGTTCAAGGGATACAGTAAACCTGAAGTGAAGCATCGGAATCCATAACTAGTGTCACAGGAATTTTTCGAAACATAGACAGTAGGAAGAGTCAGTGTTCTTGTACTTAAGTCGGCATTGTGCCTTTTGTAATTAATTCCGATGCAATTTCCGTGTTTCATTGTCTACAAGAAGGTCAGAGGGATTGAGTAAACCTGAAGTGAAGCAACGGAATCCATAACTAGTGTCACGGGAATGTTTCAAATCATTGTCAATAAGAAGAGTCGGTCTTCATGTACTTAAGTCGGCATTGTGCTTTTTGTATTTAATTCCGATGAAATTTCTGTGTTTCACCGTCTATAAGAAGGTCGGAGGGATACACAAAACCTGAAGTGAAGCATCGCAATCTATAACTAGTGTCACAGGATTGGTTCAAACATAGGCAGTAAGAAGAGTCAGTCTTCTTGTACTTAAGTCGACATTGTTTTTTTCTATTTAATACCGATGCAATTTCTGTGTTTCATCGTCAATAAGAAGGTCAGAGGGATACAGTAAACCTGAAGTGAAGCATCGGAATCTATAACTAGTGTCACAGGTATGGTTCAAAACATAGTGAGTAAGAAGAGTCTGTCTTCCTGTACTTAATTCGGCATTGTGCCTTTCGTATTGAATTCCGATGCAATTTCTGTGTTTCATCGTCTATAAGAAGGTCGGAGGGATACACAAAACCTGAAGTGAAGCATCGCAATCTATAACTAGTGTCACAGGAATGGTTCAAACATTGACAGTAAGAAGAGTCAGTCTTCATGTACTTAAATCGGCATTGTGCCTTTTGTATTTAATCCCGATGCAATTTCTGTGTTTCATCGTCAATAAGAAGGTCAGAGGGATACAGTAAACCGGAAGTGAAGCATCGGAATCTATAACTAGTGTCACAGGAATGGTTCAAAACATAGTCAGTAAGTAGAGTCAGTTTTCTTGTCCTTAAGTCGGCATTGTGCCTTTTGTATTTAATTCCGATGCAATTTTGTGTTTCATCGTCAATACGAATGTCCAAGGAATACAGTAAACCTGAAGTGAAGCATCGGAATCTATAACTAGTGTCACAGGAATGGTTCAAATCATTGTCAATAAGAAGAGTCGGTCCTCATGTACTTAAGTCGGCATTGTGCCATTTGTATTTAATTCCGATGCAATTTCTGTGTTTCATCGTCAATAAGAAAGTACAAGGGATACAGTAAACCTGTAGTGAAGCATCGGAATCTATAACTAGTGTCACAGGAATGATTCAAAACATAGACAGAAAGGAAGAGTCAGTGTTCTTGTACTTAAGTCGGCATTGTGCCTTTTGTATTTAATTCCGATGCAATTTCTGGGTTTCATCGTCAATAAGAAGGTCCAAGGGATACAGTAAACCTGAAGTGAATCATTGGGATCTACAACTAGTGTCACAGGATTGGTTCAAAACATAGACAGTAAGAAGAGTCAGTCTTCTTGTACTTAAGTCCCCATTGTGCCTTTTCTATTTAATACCGATGCAATTTCTGTGTTTCATCGTCAATAAGAAGGTCAGAGGCATACTGTAAACCTAAAGTGAAGCATCGGAATCTATAACTAGTGTCACAGGAATGGTTCAAAACATAGTCAGTAAGAAGAGTCAGTCCTCTTGTACTTAATTGGGCATTGTGCCTTTCGTATTGAATTCCGATGCAATTTCTGTGTTTCATCGTCATTAAGAAGGTCAGAGGGATACAGTAAACCTGAAGTGAAGCATCGGAATCTATAACTAGTGTCACAGGAATGGTTCAAACATAGACAGTAAGAAGAGTCAGTCTTCTTGTACTTAAGTCGGCATTGTGCCTTTTGTATTTAATTCCGATGCAATTTCTGTGTTTCATCGTCAATAAGAAGGTCAGAGGGATACAGTAAAAAGGAAGTGAAGCATCGGAACCTATAACTAGTGTCACAGGAATGGTTCAAAACGTAGACAGTAAAAAGAGTCAGTCTTCTTGTACTTAAGTCGGCATTGTGCCTTTTGTATTCAATTCCGATGCAATTTCTGTGTTTCATCGTCAATAAGAAGGTCCAAGGGACACAGTAAACCTGAAGTGAAGCATCGGAATCTATAACTAGTGTCACCGGAATGGTTCAAAACATAGACAGTGAGAAGAGTCAATCTTCTTGTACTTAAGTCGGCATTGTGCATTTTGTATTTCATTCCGATGCAATTTCTGTGATTCATCGTCAATAAGAAAGTCCAAGGGATACAGTAAACCTGAAGTGAAGCATCGGACTCCATAACTAGTGTCACAGAAATGGATCAAAACATAGACAGTAGGAAGTGTCAGTCTTTTTATACTTAAGTCGGCATTGTGCCTTTTGTATTAAATTCCTATGCAATTTCTGTGTTTCATCATCAATATGAAGGTCCAAGGGAAACAGTAAACCTGAAGTGAAGCATCGGAATCTATAACTAGTGTCACTTTAATGGTTCAAAGCATAGACAGTGCGAAGAGTCAGTCTTCATGTACATATGTCGGCATTGTAGCTTTTGTATTTGATTCCGATGCAATTTCTATGTTACATCGTCAATAAGAAGGTCAGAGGGATACAGTAAACCTGAAGTGAAGCATCGGAATCTATAACTGGTGTCACAGGAATGGTTCAAAACATAGTCAGTAAGAAGAGTCAGTCTTCCTGTCCTTAAGTCGGCATTGTGCCTTTTTTATTTAATTCCGATGCAATTTCTGTGTTTCATTGGCAATAGGGTCAGAGGGATACAGTAAACCTGAAGTGAAGCATCGATCGGAATCTATAACTAGTGTCACAGCAATGGTTCAAAACATAGACAGTAGGAAGAGTCAGTCTTCTTGTACTTCAGTCGGCATTGTGCCTTTTGTATTTAATTCCGATGCAATTTCTGTGTTTCATCGTCAATAATAAGGTCAGAGGGATACAGTAAACCTGAAAGTGAGGCATCGGAATCAATACTAGTTTCACAGGAATGGTTCAAAACATAGTCAGTAAGAAGAGTCAGTCTTCTTGTACTTAAGTCGGCATTGTGCCTTTTCTATTTAATTCCGATGCAATTTCTGTGTTTCATCGTCAATAAGAAGGTCCAAGTGATACAGTAAAATTGGAGTGAAGCATCGGAATCTGTAACTAGTGTCACAGGATTGGTTCAAAACATAGACAGTAAGAAGAGTCAGTCTTCTTGTACTTAAGTCGACATTGTGCCTTTTCTATTTAATACCGATGCAATTTCTGTGTTTCATCGTCAATAAGAAGGTCAGAGGGATACAGTAAACCTGAAGTGAAGCATCGGAATCTATAACTAGTGTCACAGGAATGGTTCAAAACATAGTCAGTAAGAAGAGTCTGTCTTCTTGTACCTAATTCGGCATTGTGCCTTCGTATAGAATTCCGATGCAATTTCTGTGTTTCACCGTCTATTAGAAGGTCAGAGGGATACACAAAACCTGAAGTGAAGGATCGGAATCTATAACTAGTTTCACAGGAATGGTTCAAACATTGACAGTAAGAAGAGTCAGTCTTCATGTTCTTAAATCGGCATTGTGCCTTTTGTATTTAATCCCGATGTAATTTCTGTGTTTCATCGTCAATAAGAAGGTGAGAGGCATACTGTAAACCTAAAGTGAAGCATCGGAATCTATAACTAGTGTCACAGGAATGGTTAAAACATAGTCTGTAAGAAGAGTCAGTCCTCTTGTACTTAATTGGGCATTGTGCCTTTCGTATTGAATTCCGATGCAATTTCTGTGTTTCACCGTCATTAAGAAGGTCAGAGGGATACAGTAAACCTGAAGTTAAGCATCGGAATCTATAACTAGTGTCACAGGAATGGTTCAAACATAGACAGTAAGAAGAGTCAGTCTTCTTGTACTTAAGTCGGCATTGTGCCTTTTGTATTTAATTCCGATGCAATTTCTGTGTTTCATCATCAATAAGAAGGTCAGAGGGATACAGTAAAAAGGAAGTGAAGCATCGGAACCTATAACTAGTGTCACAGGGATGGTTCAAAACGTAGACAGTAAAAAGAGTCAGTCTTCTTGTACTTAAGTCGGCATTGTGCCTTTTGTATTTAATCCCGATGCAATTTCTGTGTTTCATCGTCAATAAGAAGGTCAGAGGGATACAGTAAACCTGAAGTGAAGCATCAGACTCCATAACTAGTGTCACAGAAATGGATCAAACATAGACAGTAGGAAGAGTCAGTCTTTTTATACTTAAGTCGGCATTGTGCCTTTTGTATTAAATTCCGATGCAATTTCTGTGTTTCATCATCAATAATAAGGTCCAAGGAAAACAGTAAACCTGAAGTGAAGCATCGGAATCTATAACTAGTGTCACAGGAATGGTTCAAACATAGACAGTACGAAGGGTCAGTCTTCATGTACATAAGTCGGCATTGTAGCTTTTGTATTTAATTCCGATGCCATTTCTGTGTTACATCGTCATTGAGAAGGTCAGAGGGATACAGTAAACCTGAAGTGAAGCATCGGAATCTATAACTAGTGTCACAGGAATGGTTCAAACATAGACAGTAAGAAGAGTCAGTCCGCTTGTACTTAAGTCGGCATTGTGCCTTTTTTATTTCATTCCGATGCAATTTCTGTGTTTCATCGGCAATAAGGTCAGAGGGATACAGTAAACCTGAAGTGAAGCATCGGAATCTATAACTAGTGTCACAGCAATGGTTCAAAACATAGACAGTAGGAAGAGTCAGTCTTCTTGTACTTCAGTCGGCATTGTGCATTTTGTATTTAATTCCGATGCAGTTTCTGTGTTTCATCGTCAATAATAAGGTCAGAGGGATACAGTAAACCTGAAGTTAAGCATCGGAATCAAATCTAGTTTCACAGGAATGGTTCAAAGCATAGTCAGTAAGAAGAGTCAGACTTCTTGTACTTAAGTCGGCATTGTGCCTTTTCTATTTAATTCCGATGCAATTTCTGTGTTTCATCGTCAATAAGAAGGTCGAAGTGATACAGTAAAATAGGAGTGAAGCATCGGAATCTATAACTAGTGTCACAGGAATGGTTCAAAACATAGACGGTAAGAAGAGTCAGACTTCTAATACTTAAGTCGACATTGTACCTTTTCTATTTAATTCCGAAGCAATTTCTGTGTTTGATCGTCAATAAGAAGGTCTGAGGGATACAATAAACCTGAAGTGAAGCATCGGAATCTATAACTAGTGTCACAGGAATGGTTCAAAACAAAGTCAGTAAGAAGGGTCAGCCATGTTGTCCTTAACTCGTCATTGTGCCTTTTGTATTTAATTCCGATGCTATTTCTGTGTTTCATCGTCAATAAGATGGTCCAAGGGATACAGTATACCTGGAGTGAAGCATCGGAATCTATAAATAGTGTCACAGGAATGGTTCAAAGCATAGTCAGTAAGAAGAGTCGGTCTTCTGGTCCTTAAGGCGGCATTGTGCCTTTTGTATTTAATTACGATGCAATTGCTGTGTTTCATCGTCAATAAGATGGTTCAAGGGATACAGTAAACCTGAAGTGAAGCATCGGAATCCATAACTAGTGTCACAGGAATTTTTCGAAACATAGACAGTAGGAAGAGTCAGTGTTCTTGTACATAAGTCGGCATTGTGCCTTTAGTATTTAATTCCGATTCAATTTCTGTGTTTCATCGTCAATAAGAAGGTCCAAGGGATACAGTAAACCGGAAGTGAAGCATCGGAATCTATAATTAGAGTCACAGTAGTGGTTCAAAACATAGACAGTAAGAAAAGTCGGTCTTCGTGTACTCAAGTCGGCATTGTGCCTTTTGTATGTCACTCCGATGCAATTTCTGAGATTCATCGTCAATAAGAAGATCCAAGGGATACAGTAAACCTGAAGTGAAGCATCGGACTCCATAACTAGTGTCACAGAAATGGATCAAAGCATAGACAGTAGGAAGAGTCAGTCTTTTTATACTTAAGTCGGCATTGTTGCTTTTTTATTTACTTCCGATGCAATTTCTGTGTTTCATCGGCAATATGGTCAGAGGGATACAGTAAACCTGAAGTGAAGCATCGGAATCTATAACTAGTGTCACAGCAACGGTTCAAAACATAGACAGTAGGAAGAGTCAGTCTTCTTGTACTTCAGTCGGCTTTGTGCCTTTTGTATTTAATTCCGATGCAATTTATGTGTTTCATCGTCAATAATAAGGTCAGAGGGATACACTAAACCTGAAGTAAAGCATCGGAATCAAAACTAGTTTCACAGGAATGGTTCAAAGCATAGTCAGTAAGAAGAGTCAGTCTTCTTGTACTTAAGTCGGCATTGTGCCTTTTCTATATAATTCCGATGCAATTTCTGTGTTTCATCGGCAATAAGAAGGTCCAAGTGATACAGTAACATTGGAGTGAAGCATCGGAATCTATAACTAGTGTCACAGGAATGGTTCAAAACATAGACGGTAAGAAGAGTCAGACTTCTTATACTTAAGTCGACATTGTGCCATTTCTATTTAATTCCGAAGCTATTTCTGTGTTTGATCGTCAATAAGAAGGTCAGAGGGATACAATAAACCTGAAGTGAAGCATCGGAATCTATAACTAGTGTCACAGGAATGGTTCAAAACAAAGTCAGTGAGAAGAGTCAGTCTTGTTGTCCTTAAGTCGTCATTGTGCATTTTGTATTTAATTCCGATGCAATTTCTGTGTTTCATCGTCAATAAGATGGTCCAAGGGATACAGTATACCTGGAGTGAAGCATCGGAATCTATAAATAGTGTCACAGGAATGGTTCAAAGCATAGTCAGTAAGAAGAGTCAGTCTTCTTGTCCTTAAGGCGGCACTGTGCCTTTTTTATTTAATTACGATGCAATTGCTGTGTTTCATCGGCAATAAGGTCAGAGGGATACAGTAAGCCTGAAGTGAAGCATCGGAATCTATAACTAGTGTCACAGGAATGGTTCAAAACATTGACAGTAGGAAGAGTCAGTCTTCTTGTACATAAGTCGGCATTTTGCCTTTTGTATTAAATTCCGATGCAATTTCTGTGTTTCATCGTCAATAAGAAGGTCAGAGGGATACAGTAAACCTGAAGTGAAGCACCGGATTCTAAAACTAATGTCACAGGAATGGTTCAAACATAGACAGTAGGAACAGTCAGTCTTCTTGTACTTAAGTCGGCATTGTGCCTTTTGTAATTAATTACGATGCAATTTCTGTGTTTCATCGTCTACAAGAAGGTCAGAGGGATTGAGTAAACCTGAAGTGAAGCAACGGAATCCATAACTAGTGTCACGGGAATGTTTCAAATCATTGTCAATAAGAAGAGTCGGTCTTCATGTACTTAAGTCGGCATTGTGCTTTTTGTATTTAATTCCGATGAAATTTCTGTGTTTCATCGTCAATAAGATGGTTCAAGGGATACAGTAAACCTAAAGTGAAGCATCGGAATCCATAACTAGTGTCACAGGAATTTTTCGAAAAATAGACAGTAGGAAGAGTCAGTGTTCTTGTACTTAAGTCGGCATTGTGCCTTTTCTATTAAATTCCGATGCAATTTCTGTGTTACATCGTCAATAAGAAGGTCAGAGGGATACAGTAAACCTGAAGTGAAGCATCGGAATCTATAACTAGTGTCACAGGAATGGTTCAAAACATAGTCAGCAAGAAGAGTCAGTCTTCTTGTACTTAATTCGGCATTTAGCCTTTCGTATTGAATTCCGGTGCAATTTATGTGCTTCACCGCCAATACGAAGGTCAGAGGGATACAGTAAACCTGAAGTGAAGCATCGGAATCTATAACTAGTGTCACAGGAATGGTTCAAACGTAGACAGTAAGAAGAGTCAGTCTTCATGTACGTAAGTCGGCATTGTGCCTTTTGTATATAATTCCGATGCAATTTCTGTGTTTCATCGTCCATATGAAGGTCAGAGGTATACAGTAAACCGGAAGTGGAGCACCGGAATCTATAACTAGTGTCACAGGAATGGTTCAAAACATAGTCAGTAAGAAGAGTCAGTCTTCTTGTCCTTAAGTCGGCATTGTGCCTTTAGTATTTAATTCCGATTCAATTTCTGTGTTTCATCGTCAATAAGAAGGTCCAAGGGATACAGTAAACCTGGAGTGAAGCATCGGAATCTATAATTAGAGTCACAGTAGTGGTTCAAAACATAGACAGTAAGAAGAGTCAGTCATCTTGTACTTATTTCGGGATTGTGCCTTTTGTATATAATTCCGATGCAATTTCTGTGTTTCATTGTCAATAAGAAGGTCAGAGGGATACAATAAACGTGAAGCTAAGCATCGGAATCTATAACTAGTGTCACAGGAATGGTTCAAAACAAAGTCAGTTAGAAGAGTCAGTCTTCTTGTCCTTAAGTCGGCATTGTGACATTTACATTTAATTCCGATGCAATTTCTGTGTTTCATCGACAGTAAGAAGGTCCAAGGGATACAGTAAACCTGAAGTGAAGCATCGGAATCTATAACTAGTGTCACAGGAATGGTTCAAACGTAGACAGTAAGAAGAGTCAGTCTTCATGTACGTAAGTCGGCATTGTGCCTTTTGTATATAATTCCGATGCAATTGCTGTGTTTCATCGTCAATAACAAGGTCCATGGGATACAGTAAATCTGAAGTGAAGCATCGGAATCTATAACTTGTGTCACGGGAATGGTTCAAAACATAGTCAGTAAGAAGAGTCAGTCTTCTTGTACTTTACTCGGCATTGTGCCTTTTATATTTAATTCCGATGCAATTTCTGTGATTCATCGTCAATAAGAAGGCCCAAGGGTTACAGAAAACTGGAGGAACCGTCGGACTCTATAACTAGTGTCACAGAAATGGTTCCAAACATAGTCAGTAAGAAGAGTCAGTCTTCTTGTCCTTAAGTCGGCATTGTGCCTTTAGTATTTAATTCCGATTCAATTTCTGTGTTTCATCGTCAATAAGAAGGTCCAAGGGATACAGTAAACCTGGAGTGAAGCATCGGAATCTATAATTAGAGTCACAGTAGTGGTTCAAAACATAGACAGTAAGAAGAGTCAGTCATCTTGTACTTATTTCGGGATTGTGCCTTTTGTATATAATTCCGATGCAATTTCTGTGTTTCATTGTCAATAAGAAGGTCAGAGGGATACAATAAACGTGAAGCTAAGCATCGGAATCTATAACTAGTGTCACAGGAATGGTTCAAAACAAAGTCAGTTAGAAGAGTCAGTCTTCTTGTCCTTAAGTCGGCATTGTGACATTTACATTTAATTCCGATGCAATTTCTGTGTTTCATCGACAGTAAGAAGGTCCAAGGGATACAGTAAACCTGAAGTGAAGCATCGGAATCTATAACTAGTGTCACAGGAATGGTTCAAACGTAGACAGTAAGAAGAGTCAGTCTTCATGTACGTAAGTCGGCATTGTGCCTTTTGTATATAATTCCGATGCAATTGCTGTGTTTCATCGTCAATAACAAGGTCCAAGGGTTACAGAAAACTGGAGGAACCGTCGGACTCTATAACTAGTGTCACAGAAATGGTTCCAAACATAGACAGTAGAAGAGTCAGTCTTCTTGTACTTAAGTCGGCATTGTGCTTTTTGTATATAATTCCGATGCAATTTCTGTGTTTCATCGTCAACAAGAAGGTCCAAGAGAAACAGTATACCTGAAGTGAAGCTTCGCAATCTATAACTAGTGTCACAGGAATGGTTCAAAGCATAGTCAGTAAGAAGAGTCAGTCTTCTTTTCCTTAAGTCGGCATTGTGCCTTTTGTATTTAATTCCGATCCGATTTCTGTGTTTCATCGGCAATAAGGTCAGAGGGATACAGTAAACCTGAAGTGAAGCTTCAGAATCTATAACTAGTGTCACAGGAATGGTTCAAAACATAGACAGTAGGAAGAATCAGTCTTCTTGTACTTAAGTCGGCATTGTGCCTTTTGTAATTAATTCCGATGCAATTTCTGTGTTTCATCGACAATAAGAAGGTCAGAGCGATACAGTAAACGTGAAGTGAAGCATCAGAATCCAAAACTAATGTCACAGGAATGGTTCAAAACATAGACAGTAGGAAGAGTCAGCCTTCTTGTACTTAAGTCGGCATTGTGCCTTTTGTATTTAATTCCGATACAATTTCTGTATTTCATCAATAAGAAAGTCAGAGGGATACAGTAAACCAGATGTGAAGCATCAGAATCAATAACTAGTGTCACTGGAATGGTTCAAAACATAGTCAGTAAGAAGATTCAGTCTTCTTGTACTTAAGTCGGCTTTGTGCCTTTTGTATTTAATTCTGATGAAATTTCTGTGTTTCATCGTCAATAAGAAGGTCCAAGGGATACAGTAAACCTGCAGTGAAGCATCGGAATCTATAAGTAGTGTCACAGGGACGGTACAAAGCATAGACAGTAAGATGAGTCAGTATTCTTGTTCTTAAGTCGGCATTGTGCTTTTTGTATTTATTTCCGATGCAATTTCTGTGTTTCATCGTCAACAAGAAGGTCCAAGGGATACAGTAAACCTCAAGTGAAGCATCGGAATCTATAACTAGTGTCACAGGAATGGTTCAAATCAAAGTCAGTAGTAAGAGTCGGTCTTCATGTACTTAAGTCGGCATTGTGCCTTTAAATATGTAATTCCGATGCAATTTCAGTGTTTCATCGTCAATAAGAAGGTAGAAGGGATACAGTAGACCTGAAGTGAAGCATCTGAATCTATAACTAGTGTCACAGGAATGGTTCAAACGTAGACAGTAAGAAGAGTCAGTCTTCATGTACGTAAGTCGGCATTGTGCCTTTTGTATATAATTCCGATGCAATTGCTGTGTTTCATCGTCAATAACAAGGTCCAAGGGTTACAGAAAACTGGAGGAACCGTCGGACTCTATAACTAGTGTCACAGAAATGGTTCCAAACATAGACAGTAGAAGAGTCAGTCTTCTTGTACTTAAGTCGGCATTGTGCTTTTTGTATATAATTCCGATGCAATTTCTGTGTTTCATCGTCAACAAGAAGGTCCAAGAGAAACAGTATACCTGAAGTGAAGCTTCGCAATCTATAACTAGTGTCACAGGAATGGTTCAAAGCATAGTCAGTAAGAAGAGTCAGTCTTCTTTTCCTTAAGTCGGCATTGTGCCTTTTGTATTTAATTCCGATCCGATTTCTGTGTTTCATCGGCAATAAGGTCAGAGGGATACAGTAAACCTGAAGTGAAGCTTCAGAATCTATAACTAGTGTCACAGGAATGGTTCAAAACATAGACAGTAGGAAGAATCAGTCTTCTTGTACTTAAGTCGGCATTGTGCCTTTTGTAATTAATTCCGATGCAATTTCTGTGTTTCATCGACAATAAGAAGGTCAGAGCGATACAGTAAACGTGAAGTGAAGCATCAGAATCCAAAACTAATGTCACAGGAATGGTTCAAAACATAGACAGTAGGAAGAGTCAGCCTTCTTGTACTTAAGTCGGCATTGTGCCTTTTGTATTTAATTCCGATACAATTTCTGTATTTCATCAATAAGAAAGTCAGAGGGATACAGTAAACCAGATGTGAAGCATCAGAATCAATAACTAGTGTCACTGGAATGGTTCAAAACATAGTCAGTAAGAAGATTCAGTCTTCTTGTACTTAAGTCGGCTTTGTGCCTTTTGTATTTAATTCTGATGAAATTTCTGTGTTTCATCGTCAATAAGAAGGTCCAAGGGATACAGTAAACCTGCAGTGAAGCATCGGAATCTATAAGTAGTGTCACAGGGACGGTACAAAGCATAGACAGTAAGATGAGTCAGTATTCTTGTTCTTAAGTCGGCATTGTGCTTTTTGTATTTATTTCCGATGCAATTTCTGTGTTTCATCGTCAACAAGAAGGTCCAAGGGATACAGTAAACCTCAAGTGAAGCATCGGAATCTATAACTAGTGTCACAGGAATGGTTCAAATCAAAGTCAGTAGTAAGAGTCGGTCTTCATGTACTTAAGTCGGCATTGTGCCTTTTAATATGTAATTCCGATGCAATTTCAGTGTTTCATCGTCAATAAGAAGGTAGAAGGGATACAGTAGACCTGAAGTGAAGCATCGGTATCCATAACTAGTGTCACAGTAATGGTTCAAACATAGTCAGTAGGAAGAGTCAGTCTTCTTTTACTTAAGTCGGCATTGTGCCTTTTCTATTTCATTCCGATGCAATATCTGTGTTTCATCGTCAATAAGAAGGTCCAAGGCATACAGTAAACCTGAAGTGAAGCATCGGAATCTATAACTAGTGTCACAGGAATGGTTCAAAACATAGCCAGTAAGAAGAGTCAGTCTTCTTGAACTTAAGTCGGTATTGTGCCTTTTGTATTTAATTCCGATGCAATTTCTGTGATGCATCGTCAATAAGAAGGTCAGAGGGACACAATAAACCTGGAGTGAAGCATCGGAATCTATAACTAGTGTCACTGGAATGGTTCAAAATATACACAGTAAGAAGAGTCAGTCTTCTTGTACTTAAGTCGGCATTGTGCCTTTCGTATTTAATTCCGTTGCAATTTCTGTGTTTCATCGTCAATAAGATGGTCCAAGGGATACGGCAAACCTGGAGTGAAGCATCGGAATCTATAACTAGTGTCACAGGAATGGTTCAAAACATAGACAGTAAGAGGAGTCAGTCTTCTTGTGCTTAAGTCGTCTTTGTGCCATTTCTATTTAATTCCGATGCAATTTCTGTGTTTCATCGTCTATAAGAAGGTCAGAGGGATACACAAAACCTGAAGTGAAGCATCGGAATCTATAACTAGTGTCACAGGAATGGTTCAAACATTAACAGTAAGAAGAGTCAGTCTTCATGTACTTAAATCGGCATTGTGCCTTTTGTATTTAATCCCGATGCAATTTCTGTGTTTCATCGTCAATAAGAAGGTCAGAGGGATACAGTAAACCGGAAGTGAAGCATCGGAATCTATAACTAGTGTCACAGGAATGGTTCAAAACATAGTCAGTAAGTGAAGTCAGTTTTCTTGTGGTTAAGTCGGCATTGTGCCTTTTGTACTTAATTCCGATGCAATTTTGTGTTTCATCGTCAATAAGAATGTCCAAGGAATACAGTAAACCTGAAGTGAAGCATCGGAATCTATAACTAGTGTCACAGGAATGGTTCAAATCATTGTCAATAAGAAGGGTCGGTCCTCATGTACTTAAGTCGGCATTGTGCCATTTGTATTTAATTCCGATGCAATTTCTGTGTTTCATCGTCAATAAGAAAGTACAAGGGATACAGTAAACCTGTAGTGAAGCATCGGAATCTATAACTAGTGTCACAGGAATGATTCAAAACATAGACAGAAAGGAAGAGTCAGTGTTCTTGTACTTAAGTCGGCATTGTGCCTTTTGTATTTAATTCCGATGCAATTTCTGGGTTTCATCGTCAATAAGAAGGTCCAAGGGATACAGTAAACCTGAAGTGAATCATTGGGATCTACAACTAGTGTCACAGGATTGGTTCAAAACATAGACAGTAAGAAGAGTCAGTATTCTTGTACTTAAGTCCCCATTGTGCCTTTTCTATTTAATACCGATGCAATTTCTGTGTTTCATCGTCAATAAGAAGGTCAGAGGCATACTGTAAACCTAAAGTGAAGCATCGGAATCTATAACTAGTGTCACAGGAATGGTTCAAAACATAGTCAGTAAGAAGAGTCAGTCCTCTTGTACTTAATTGGGCATTATGGATTTCGTATTGAATTCCGATGCAATTTCTGTGTTTCATCGTCATTAAGAAGGTCAGAGGGATACAGTAAACCTGAAGTGAAGCATCGGAATCTATAACTAGTGTCACAGGAATGGTTCAAACATAGACAGTAAGAAGAGTCAGTCTTCTTGTACTTAAGTCGGCATTGTGCCTTTTGTATTTAATTCCGATGCAATTTCTGTGTTTCATCGTCAATAAGAAGGTCAGAGGGATACAGTAAAAAGGAAGTGAAGCATCGGAACTTATAACTAGTGTCACAGGAATGGTTCAAAACGTAGACAGTAAAAAGAGTCAGTCTTCTTGTACTTAAGTCGGCATTGTGCCTTTTGTATTCAATTCCGATGCAATTTCTGTGTTTCATCGTCAATAAGAAGGTCCAAGGGACACAGTAAACCTGAAGTGAAGCATCGGAATCTATAACTAGTGTCACCGGAATGGTTCAAAACATAGACAGTGAGAAGAGTCAATCTTCTTGTACTTACGTCGGCATTGTGCATTTTGTATTTCATTCCGATGCAATTTCTGTGATTCATCGTCAATAAGAAAGTCCAAGGGATACAGTAAACCTGAAGTGAAGCATCGGACGCCATAACTAGTGTCACATATATGGATCAAAACATAGACAGTAGGAAGAGTCAGTCTTTTTATACTTAAGTCGGCATTGTGCCTTTTGTATTAAATTCCTATGCAATTTCTGTGTTTCATCATCAATAAGAAGGTCCAAGGGATACAGTAAACCTGAAGTGAAGCATCGGAATCTATAACTAGTGTCACTTTAATGGTCCAAAGCATAGACAGTGCGAAGAGTCAGTCTTCATGTACATATGTCGGCATTGTAGCTTTTGTATTTAATTCCGATGCAATTTCTATGTTACATCGTCAATAAGAAGGTGAGAGGGATACAGTAAACCTGAAGTGAAGCATCGGAATCTATAACTGGTGTCACAGGAATGGTTCAAAACATAGTCAGTAAGAAGAGTAAGTCTTCCTGTCCTTAAGTCGGCATTGTGCCTTTTTTATTTAATTCCGATGCAATTTCTGTGTTTCATTGGCAATAGGGTCAGAGGGATACAGTAAACCTGATGTGAAGCATCGGAATCTATAACTAGTGTCACAGCAACGGTTCAAAACATAGACAGTAGGAAGAGTCAGTCTTCTTGTACTTCAGTCGGCATTGTGGCTTTTGTATTTAATTCCGATGCAATTTCTGTGTTTCATCGTCAATAATAAGGTCAGAGGGATACAGTAAACCTGAAGTGATGCATCGGAATCAATACTAGTTTCACAGGAATGGTTCAAAACATAGTCAGTAAGAAGAGTCAGTCTTCTTGTCCTTAAGTCGGCATTGTGCCCTTTCTATTTAATTCCGATGCAATTTCTGTGTTTCATCGTCAATAAGAAGGTCCAAGTGATACAGTAAAATTGGAGTGAAGCATCGGAATCTATTACTAGTGTCACAGGATTGGTTCAAAACATAGACAGTAAGAAGAGTCAGTCTTCTTGTACTTAAGTCGACATTGTGCCTTTTCTATTTAATATCGATGCAATTTCTGTGTTTCATCGTCAATAAGAAGGTCAGAGGGACACAGTAAACCTGAAGTGAAGCATCGGAATCTATAACTAGTGTCACAGGAATGGTTCAAAACATAGTCAGTAAGAAGAGTCTGTCTTCTTGTACTTAATTCGGCATTGTGCCTTCGTATAGAATTCCGATGCAATTTCTGTGTTTCACCGTCTATTAGAAGGTCAGAGGGATACACAAAACCTGAAGTGAAGGATCGGAATCTATAACTAGTGTCACAGGAATGGTTCAAACATTGACAGTAAGAAGAGTCAGTCTTCATGTTCTGAAATCGGCATTGTGCCATTTGTATTTAATCCCGATGCAATTTCTGTGTTTCATCGTCAATAAGAAGGTGAGAGGCATACTGTAAACCTAAAGTGAAGCATCGGAATCTATAACTAGTGTCACAGGAATGGTTAAAACATAGTCTGTAAGAAGAGTCAGTCCTCTTGTACTTAATTGGGCATTGTGCCTTTCGTATTGAATTCCGATGCAATTTCTGTGTTTCACCGTCATTAAGAAGGTCAGAGGGATACAGTAAACCTGAAGTGAAGCATCGGAATCTATAACTAGTGTCAGAGGAATGGTTCAAACATAGACAGTAAGAAGAGTCAGTCCTCTTGTACTTAAGTCGGCATGGTGCCTTTTGTATTTAATCCCGATGCAATTTCTGTGTTTCATCGTCAATAAGAAGGCCAGAGGGATACAGTAAACCTGAAGTGAAGCATCGGACTCCATAACTAGTGTCACAGAAATGGATCAAAGCATAGACAGTAGGAAGAGTCAGTCTTTTTATACTTAAGTCGGCATTGTGCCTTTTGTATTTAATTCCGATGCAATTTCTGTGTTTCTTCATCAATAATAAGGTCCAAGGAAAACAGTAAACCTGAAGTGAAGCATCGGAATCTATAACTAGTGTCACAGGAATGGTTCAAACATAGACAGTACGAAGGGTCAGTCTTCATGTACATAAGTCGGCATTGTAGCTTTTGTATTTAATTCCGATGCAATTTCTGTGTTACATCGTCAATGAGAAGGTCAGAGGGATACAGTAAACCTGAAGTGAAGCATCGGAATTTATAACTAGTGTCACAGGAATGGTTAAAACATAGACAGTAAGAAGAGTCAGTCCTCTTGTACTTAAGTCGGCATTGTGCCTTTTTTATTTAATTCCGATTCAATTTCTGTGTTTCATCGGCAATAAGGTCAGAGGGATACAGTAAACCTGAAGTGAAGCATCGGAATCTATAACTAGTGTCACAGCAATGGTTCAAAACATAGACAGTAGGAAGAGTCAGTCTTCTTGTACTTCAGTCGGCATTGTGCATTTTGTATTTAATTCCGATGCAATTTCTGTGTTTCATCGTCAATAATAAGGTCAGAGGGATACAGTAAACCTGAAGTTAAGCATCGGAATCAAATCAAGTTTCACAGGAATGGTTCAAAGCATAGTCAGTAAGAAGAGTCAGTCTTCTTGTACTTAAGTCGGCATTGTGCCTTTTCTATTTAATTCCGATGCAATTTCTGTGTTTCATCGTCAATAAGAAGGTCCAAGTGATACAGTAAAATAGGAGTGAAGCATCGGAATCTATAACTAGTGTCACAGGAATGGTTCAAACATAGACGGTAAGAAGAGTCAGACTTCTTATACTTAAGTCGACCATGTACATTTTCTATTTAATTCCGAAGCAATTTCTGTGTTTGATGGTCAATAAGAAGGTCTGAGGGATACAATAAACCTGAAGTGAAGCATCGGAATCTATAACTAGTGTCACAGGAATGGTTCAAAACAAAGTCAGTAAGAAGAGTCAGTCATGTTGTCCTTAAGTCGTCATTGTGCCTTTTGTATTTAATTCCGATGCTGTTTCTGTGTTTCATCGTCAATAAGATGGTCCAAGGGATACAGTATACCTGGAGTGAAGCATCGGAATCTATAAATAGTGTCACAGGAATGGTTCAAAGCATAGTCAGTAAGAAGAGTCAGTCTTCTTGTCCTTAAGGCGGCATTGTGCCTTTTGTATTTAATTACGTTGCAATTGCTGTGTTTCATCGTCAATAAGATGGTTCAAGTGATACAGTAAACCTGAAGTGAAGCATCGGAATCCATAACTAGTGTCACAGGAATTTTTCGAAACATAGACAGTAGGAAGAGTCAGTGTTCTTGTACTTAAGTCGGCATTGTGCCTTTAGTATTTAATTCCGATTCAATTTCTGTGTTTCATCGTCAATATGAAGGTCCAAGGGATACAGTAAACCGGAAGTGAAGCATCGGAATCTATAATTAGAGTCACAGTAGTGGTTCAAATCATAGACAGTAAGAAGAGTCAGTCATCTTGTACTTATTTCGGAATTGTGCCTTTTGTATTTAGTTCCGATGCAATTTCTGTTTTTCATCGTCAATAAGAAGGTCCAAGGGATACAGTAAACCTGGAGTGAAGCATCGGAATCTATAACTAGTGTCACAGGAATGGTTCAAAACATAGACAGTAAGAAAAGTCAGTCTTCGTGTACTCAAGTCGGCATTGTGCCTTTTGTATTTCATTCCGATGCAATTGCTGTGATTCATCGTCAATAAGAAGGTCCAAGGGATACAGTAAACCTGAAGTGAAGCATCGGACTCCATAACTAGTGTCACAGAAATGGATCAAAGCATAGACAGTAGGAAGAGTCAGTCTTTTTATACTTAAGTCGGCATTGTGCCTTTTTTATTTAATTCCGATGCAATTTCTGTGTTTCATCGGCAATAAGGTCAGAGGGATACAGTTAACCTGAAGTGAAGCATCGGAATCTATAACTAGTGTCACAGCAACGGTTCAAAACATAGACAGTAGGAAGAGTCAGTCTTCTTGTACTTCAGTCGGCATTGTGCCTTTTGTATTTAATTCCGATGCAATTTCTGTGTTTCATCGTCAATAATAAGGTCAGAGGGATACACTAAAGCTGAAGTAAAGCATCGGAATCAAAACTAGTTTCACAGGATTGGTTCAAAGCATAGTCAGTAAGAAGAGTCAGTCTTCTTGTACTTAAGTCGGCATTGTGCCTTTTCTATATAATTCCGATGCAATTTCTGTGTTTCATCGTCAATAAGAAGGTCCAAGTGATACAGTAAAATTGGAGTGAAGCATCGGAATCTATAACTAGTGTCACAGGAATGGTTCAAAACATAGACGGTAAGAAGAGTCAGACTTCTTATACTCAAGTCGACATTGTGCCTTTTCTATTTAATTCCGAAGCTATTTCTGTGTTTGATCGTCAATAAGAAGGTCAGAGGGATACAATAAACCTGAAGTGAAGCATCGGAATCTATAACTAGTGTCACAGGAATGGTTCAAAACAAAGTCAGGGAGAAGAGTCAGTCATGTTGTCCTTAAGTCGTCATTGTGCCTTTTGTATTTAATTCCGATGCAATTTCTGTGTTTCATCGTCAATAAGATGGTCCAAGGGATACAGTATACCTGCAGTGAAGCATCGGAATCTATAAATAGTGTCACAGGAATGGTTCAAAGCATAGTCAGTAAGAAGGGACGGTCTTCATGTACTTAAGTCGGCATTGTGCCTTTTGTATTTAATTCCGATGAAATTTCTGTGTATCATCGTCAATAAGATGGTTCAAGGGATACAGTAAACCTGAAGTGAAGCATCGGAATCCATAACTAGTGTCACAGGAATTTTTCGAAGCATAGACAGTAGGAAGAGTCAGTGTTCTTGTACTTAAGTCGGCATTGTGCCTTTTCTATTAAATTCCGATGCAATTTCTGTGTTTCATCGTCAATAAGAAGGTCAGAGGGATACAGTAAACCTGAAGTGAAGCATCGGAATCTATAATTAGTGTCACAGGAATGGTTCAAAACATAGTCAGTAAGAAGAGTCAGTCTTCTTGTACTTAATTCGGCATTTAGCCTTTCGTATTGAATTCCGATGCAATTTATGTGCTTCACCGTCAATAAGAAGGTCAGAGGGATACAGTAAACCTGAAGTGAAGCATCGGAATCTATAACTAGTGTCACAGGAATGGTTCAAACGTAGACAGTAAGAAGAGTCAGCCTTCATGTACCTAAGTCGGCATTGTGCTTTTTGTATATAATTCCGTTGCAATTTCTGTGTTTCATCGTCAATATGAAGGTCAGAGGTATACTGTAAACCGGAAGTGAAGCATCGGAATCTATAACTAGTGTCACAGGAGTGGTTCAAAACATAGTCAGTAAGAAGAGTCAGTCTTCTTGTCCTTAAGTCGGCATTGTGCCTTTAGTATTTAAGGGGAGTTGGAATGCCGGAAAATGGAAAAAATTCACATTTTCAGTTTTTAACCTTATAACTTAATTTGAAATTTTCTGCTTAAAATGGTGCAAAATTTGTTAAGAAATTCCAATTGGAAGTATTTTTATTTAATTTTTCAAAATTACATGTGCGCCCAGCAAAGTTACCCATCTTGTGATTTGTACACATTTAAATCTTCGCATTTCCGAAAACATTACATATAGAAGGCTGTGGATTTCACTCTTCAGTTGTAGAATCTTTGATCCTTCCATAGGTACCATTGTTTTTACGACTAGCTGTGTTTATTGTTCAGTTTTTGATCTGTGAGTGTTTGTTTTGAGCCTCGAGTTTAGTTTGTCGCTCATTTGGAGTTTGTTATCTGTCTTGTTTTGACTTTCAGTGGTGAGTGCGTAGTTTCTACGATGCCTAGGAGTGCATCATTATTTAAAAAGCGAAAGTTTCGCGGTAATAGATTTACAAATAACGTTTGTTCAAGTGATTCTGCTTCAGCACCTGTTGATGCTGGTGAAAGTTCTGACGTTTGTACAGCTGAGATGTGTGAAGGAGACACGCCCACCAGTGCATCAAAAAAGAAGTTATCAAACTGTGCAAGTGAAATTACAGATGAAGCTTCTAATGAACAATATGTTTTAGTCGACTTTCCTGTTTTTACTGAGTTTATGAAGAAATGTTTGTGTTGTAATCTTTGTGGAGGTTCTTTTGATATGAACATAACAAAATCTATAGGACTTTCCTGCAAAATTGCTATAGTTTGTGCCAGTTGTGAAAATGAGACCTGTTTTTGGAGCTCTAAAACATGCAGTAGCAATTTGTTTGAGAGTAATATCAGGCTAATGTATGCAATGAGAGCAATTGGTAAAGGACATACTGCTGCTCAAACATTTTGTGCCATAATGAATCTTCCACCTCCACCTGCTAAAATTGACAATTACACTGAAGTGATAGGAGATGCTGTTCAGTCTGTAGCAGATTTATCAATGAAAGCTGCTGCCAGTGAAGCAAAATATATAAATGAAGGAAACCCAGATATCCCTGTTGCTTTTGATGGAACCTGGCAGAAAAGGGGTCACACATCCAAAAATGCTGTTGCTACTGTTACTAGTGTGGACAGCGGTAAAGTTTTGGACTATGAAGTGCTCACTAAACATTGTTACCATTGTGCATCTGGTAAGATAGAAGCAGCTCACATATGTAGCAAGAATTATGAAGGTACGAGTGGAGGCATGGAGGCTGCCGCTGCTGTGAAAATGTTTAGCAGATCAGAAAAAGAACGGGGAGTATTTTACACAAAATTCCTTGGAGATGGGGACTCCAAGGCATACAAAAGTGTTACAGAATCCATGCCATATGTCAATAAGACAATAACTAAACTAGAATGTGTCGGTCATGTTCAGAAACGAATGGGCACTCGTCTAAGGAAACTGAAACAGAATCTGAAGGACAAAATTTTGTCAGATGGTAAAACCATTAGAGGTCGCCTGTCAGATAAAATTATAAATGAATTACAACAATACTATGGTATGGCAATAAGAAATAATGCAAATAATTTGCAGGAAATGAGACAAGCTGTATGGGCCACATATTTACATCGATCATCAACTGATGATAATCCTCAACATTTTGCTTGTCCAGATGGTCCTCAGTCATGGTGCAATTATAGAAAATCTCAAGCTACTGGGGATCCTTATCACCATAAAAATTATATTCCATTGGCTGTTATGGAAGTAATTAAACCAATATATAGAGACTTGGGGCATCCTGATCTTCTGCGAAAATGTCTTCATGGTTGTACCCAGAATCAAAACGAGTCGTTCAACAACCTCATTTGGACTCGTGTACCTAAGAATGTATTTGTTGGGATAAAAACATTGAAATGGGGAGTCAGTGATGCTGTTATTTCATTCAATGATGGTCATATGGGTAGGCTAAAGGTCATGGCAAGGCTCGGCATTGCTCCTGGTATCAACACCATCAGAGGTCTTCAGCTTCTGGACAGCGTGCGAGTAAGGAAGGCTCAGTATGCAGCTGAATTTAATACAAAAAAAGCAAGGGCAGCAAGGAGAAGAAAGCTTCTAGGTGAAGAAGAAGAACTAGAAGATGACCCTGATTACTCTGCTGGACACTTTTGATAATAGAATAAAAGGTATTTGTGAATTTTCATAATAAATTACTTTAATCGCATTTTCTGGCATTTGACATTTTTAGTGTTACATGTACCTTTATCTCATAAACCACTCAACCAACAACATTCAAATTTTCAGAAATGCTGCAAAACAGTTCAAAGAGGCCACTGAACTAGAATCATGACAAGAACTGGCTTATTCTCTGAACTAGGGAAGTTTATGTTATACTTTTTCCAATAAAAAATGGCTTAATGGTAAAAAATTCATAAATACTATACCAACAAAAAGAAAACATTGGTTCTAGTTCAGTGGGCTCACAATATATGCTGAAAACCTCTGCCAGAATTTCAAAGTTCTGAAGATAATAGTTCCAAAGAAAAAGGTACACAAAGTTAGCAAATTTAACATTGGCGAGATAGGGCATTCCAACTCCCCTTAATTCCGTTTCAATTTCTGTGTTTCATCGTCAATAAGAAGGTCCAAGGGATACAGTAAACCTGGAGTGAAGCATCGGAATCTATAATTAGAGTCACAGTAGTGGTTCAAAACATAGACAGTAAGAAGAGTCAGTCATCTTGTACTTATTTCGGGATTGTGCCTTTTGTATTTAGTTCCGATGCAATTTCTGTTTTTCATCGTCAATAAGAAGGTCCAAGGGATACAGTAAACGTGGAGTGAAGCATCGGAATCTATAACTAGTGTCACAGGAATGGTTCAAAACATAGACAGTAAGAAAAAGTCAGTCTTCGTGTACTTAAGTCGGCATTTTACCTTTTGTATTTACTTCCGATGCAATTTCTGTGTTTCATCGTCAATAAGAAATTCCAAGGTTTACAGTAAACCTGAGGTGAAGCATCGGAATCTATAACTAGTGTCACAGGAATGGTTCAAAACATAGTCAGTAAGAAGAGTCAGTCTTCTTGTACTTAAGTCGGCATTGTACATTTTCTATTTAATTCTGATGCAATTTCTGTGTTTCATCGTCAATAAGAAGGTCCAAGGGATAAAATAAACCTGGAGAGAAGCATCGAAATCTATAACTAGTGTCACAGGAATGGTTCAAAACGTAGACTGTAAGAAGAGTCAGACTTCTTGTACTTAAGTCGACATTGTGCCTTTTGTATTTAATTCCGATGCAATTTCTGTGTTTCATCGTCAACAAGAAGGTCCAGGAGAAACAGTATACCTGAAGTGAAGCATCGCAATCTGTAACTAGTGTCACAGGAATGGTTCAAAACATAGTCAGTAAGAAGAGTCAGTCTTCTTGTCCTTAAGTCGGCATTGTGCCTTTTGTATTTAATTCCGATCCAATTTCTGTGTTTCATAGGCAATAAGGTCAGAGGGATACAGTAAACCTGAAGTGAAGCTTCAGAATCTATAACTAGTGTCACAGGAATGGTTCAAAACATAGACAGTAGGAAGAATCAGTCTTCTTGTACTTAAGTCGGCATTGTGCCTTTTGTAATTAATTCCGATGCAATTTCTGTGTTTCATCGACAATAAGAAGGTCAGAGCGATACAGTAAACTTGAAGTGAAGCATCAGAATCCAAAACTAATGTCACAGGAATGGTTCAAAACATAGACAGTTGGAAGAGTCAGCCTTCTTGTACTTAATTCGGCATTGTGCCTTTTGTATTTAATTCCGATGCAATTTCTGTATTTCATCGTCAATAAGAAAGTCAGAGGGATACAGTAAACAAGATGTGAAGCATCAGAATCAGTAACTAGTGTCACAGGATTGGATCAAAACATAGTCAGTAAGAAGATTCAGTCTTCTTGTACTTAAGTCGGCTTTGTGCCTTTTGTATTTAATTCTGATGAAATTTCTGTGTTTCATCGTCAATAAGAAGGTCCAAGGGATACAGTAAACCTGCAGTGAAGCATCGGAATCTATAAGTAGTGTCACAGGGACGGTACAAAATATAGACAGTAAGATGAGTCAGTATTCTTGTACTTAAGTCGGCATTGTGCTTTTTGTATTTATTTCCGATGCAATTTCTGTGTTTCATCGGCAATAAGGTCAGAGGGATACAGTAAACCTGAAGTGAAGCATCGGAATCTATAACTAGTGTCACAGCAATGGTTCAAAACATAGACAGTAGGAAGAGTCAGTCTTCTTGTACTTCAGTCGGCATTGTGCATTTTGTATTTAATTCCGATGCAATTTCTGTGTTTCATCGTCAATAATAAGGTCAGAGGGATACAGTAATCCTGGAGAGAAGCATCCGAATCTATAACTAGTGTCACAGGAATGGTACAAAACAAAGTCAGTAAGAAGAGTCAGTCTTCTTGTCCTTAAGTCGGCATTGTGCCATTTGCATTTAATTCCGATGCAATTTCTGTGTTTCATCGTCAGTAAGAAGGTCAGCGGGATACAGTAAACCTGAAGTGAAGCATCGGATTCTAAAACTAATGTCACAGGAATGGTTCAAAACATAGACAGTAGGAACAGTCAGTCTTCTTGTACTTAAGTCGGCATTGTGCCTTTTGTAATTAATTCCGATGCAATTTCTGTGTTTCATCGTCTACAAGAAGGTAAGAGGGATTGAGTAAACCTGAAGTGAAGCAACGGAATCCATAACTAGTGTCACGGGAATGTTTCAAATCATTGTCAATAAGAAGAGTCCGGTCTTCATGTACTTAAGTCGGCATTGTGCCTTTTGTATTTAATTCCGATGAAATTTCTGTGTTTCATCGTCAATAAGATGGTTCAAGGGATACAGTAATTCTGAAGTGAAGCATCGGAATCCATAACTAGTGTCACAGGAATTTTTCAAATCATAGACAGTAGGAAGAGTCAGTGTTCTTGTACTTAAGTCGGCATTGTGCCTTTTGTATTTAATTCCGATGCAATTTCTGTGTTTCATCGTCAATAAGAAGGTCCAAGGGATACAGTAAACCAGAAGTGAAGCATCGGAATCTACAACTAGTGTCACAGGATTGGTTCAAGACATAGACAGTAAGAAGAGTCAGTCTTCTTGTACTTAAGTCGGCATTGTGCCTTTTCTATTTAATTCCGATGCAATTTCTGTGTTTCATCGTCAATAAGAAGGTCAGAGGGATACAGTAAACCTGAAGTGAAGCATCGGAACCTATAACTAGTGTCACAGGAATGGTTCAAAAACATAGTCAGTAAGAAGAGTCAGTCTTCTTGTACTTAATTCGGCATTTAGCCTTTCGTATTGAATTCCGATGCAATTTATGTGCTTCACCGTCAATGAGAAGGTCAGGAGGGATACACTAAACCTGAAGTGAAGCATCGGTATCTATAACTAGTGTCACAGGAATGGTTCAAACGTAGACAGCAAGAAGAGTCAGTCTTCATGTACCTAAGACGGCATTGTGCCTTTTGTATATAATTCCGATGCAATTTCTGTGTTTCATCGTCAATATGAAGGTCAGAGGTTTACAGTAAACCGGAAGTGAAGAATCGGAATCGATAACTAGTGTCACAGGAATGGGTCAAAACATAGTCAGTAAGAAGAGTCAGTCTTCTTGTCCTTAAGTCGGCATTGTGCCTTTACTATTTAATTCCGATTCAATTTCTGTGTTTCATCGTCAATAAGAAGGTCCAAGGGATACAGTAAACCTGGAGTGAAGCATCGGAATCTATAAATAGAGTCACAGTAGTGGTTCAAAACATAGACAGTAAGAAGAGTCAGTCATCTTGTACTTATTTCGGGATTGTGCCTTTTGTATTTAGTTCCGATGCAATTTCTGTATTTCATCGTCAATAAGAAGGTCCAAGGGATACAGTAAACCTGGAGTGAAGCATCGGAATCTATAACTAGTGTCACAGGAATGGTTCAAAACTTAGACAGTAAGAAAAGTCAGTCTTCGTGTACTTAAGTCGGCATTTAGCCTTTTGTATTTACTTCCGATGCAATTTCTGTGTTTCATCGTCAATAAGAAATTCCAAGGTTTACAGTAAACCTGAGGTGAAGCATCGGAATCTATAACTAGTGTCACAGGAATGGTTCAAAACATAGTCAGTAAGAAGAGTCAGTCTTCTTGTACTTAAGATGGCATTGTACCTTTTCTATTTAATTCTGATGCAATTTCTGTGTTTCATCGTCAATAAGAAGGTCCAAGGGATACAATAAACCTGGAGAGAAGCATCGAAACCTATAACTGGTGTCACAGGAATGGTTCAAATCGTAGACAGTAAGAAGAGTCAGACTTCTTGTACTTAAGTCGACATTGTGCCTTTTCTATTTAATTCCGATGCAATTTCTGTGTTTCATTGTCAATAGGAAGGTCAGAGGGATACAATAAACCTGAAGTGAAGCATCGGAATCTATGACTAGTGTCACAGGAATGGTTCAAAACAAAGTCAATAAGAAGAGTCAGTCTTCTTGTCCTTAAGTCGGCACTGTGCCATTTGCATTTAATTCCGATGCAATTTCTGTGTTTCATCGTCAGTAAGAAGGTCCAAGGGATGCAGTAAACCTGGAGTGAGGCATCGGAATCTATAACTAGTGTCACAGGATTGGTTCAAAACATAGACAGTAAGAAGAGTCAGTCTTCGTGTACTTAAGTCGGCATTTTGCCTTGTGTATTTAATTCGGATGCAATTGCTGTGTTTCATCGTCAATAACAAGGTCCATGGGATACAGTAAACCTGAAGTGAAGCATCGGAATCTATAACTAGTGTCACAGGAATGGTTCAAATCATAGTCAGTAAGAAGAGTCAGTCTTCTTGTACTTTACTGGGCATTGTGCCTTTTATATTTAATTCCGATGCAATTTCTGTGATTCATCGTCAATAAGTAGGCCGAAGGGTTACAGAAAACTGGAGTGAAGCATCGGACTCTATAACTAGTGTCACAGAAATGGTTCAAAACATAGACAGTAGAAGAGTCAGTCTTCTTGTACTTAAGTCGGCCATTGTGCCTGTTGGATTTAATTCCGATGCAAAATCTGTGTTTGATCGTCAATAAGAAGGTCCAAGAGAAACAGTATACCTGAAGTGAAGCATCGGAATCTATAACTAGTGTCACAGGAATGGTTCAAAACATAGTCAGTAAGAAGAGTCAGTCTTCTTGTCCTTAAGTCGGCATTGCGCCTTTTGTATTTAATTCCGATCCAATTTCTGTGTTTCATCGGCAATAAGATCAGAGGGATACAGTAAACCTGAAGTGAAGCTTCGGAATTTAAAACTAGTGTCACAGGAATGGTTCAAAACATAGACAGTTGGAAGAATCAGTCTTCTTGTACTTAAGTCGGCATTGTGCCTTTAGTAATTAATTCCGATGCTATTTCTGTGTTTCATCGACAACAAGAAGGTCAGAGCGATACAGTAAACTTGAAGTGAAGCATCGGAATCCAAAACTAATGTCACAGGAATGGTTCAAAACATAGACAGTAGGAAGAGTCAGTCTTCTTGTACTTAAGTCGGCATTGTGCATTTTGTATTTAATTCCGATGCAATTTCTGTGTTTCATCGGCAATAAGGTCAGAGGGATACAGTAAACCTGAAGTGAAGCATCGGAATCTATAACTAGTGTCACAGCAATGGTTCAAAACATAGACAGTAGGAAGAGTCAGTCTTCTTGTACTTCAGTCGGCATTGTGCATTTTGTATTTAATTCCGATGCAATTTCTGTGTTTCATCGTCAATAATAAGGTCAGAGGGATACAGTAAACCTGAAGTTAAGCATCGGAATCAAATCAAGTTTCACAGGAATGGTTCAAAGCATAGTCAGTAAGAAGAGTCAGTCTTCTTGTACTTAAGTCGGCATTGTGCCTTTTCTATTTAATTCCGATGCAATATCTGTGTTTCATCGTCAATAAGAAGGTCCAAGTGATACAGTAAAATAGGAGTGAAGCATCGGAATCTATAACTAGTGTCACAGGAATGGTTCAAACATAGACGGTAAGAAGAGTCAGACTTCTTATACTTAAGTCGACATTGTACCTTTTCTATTTAATTCCGAAGCAATTTCTGTGTTTGATGGTCAATAAGAAGGTCTGAGGGATACAATAAACCTGAAGTGAAGCATCGGAATCTATAACTAGTGTCACAGGAATGGTTCAAAACAAAGTCAGTAAGAAGAGTCAGTCATGTTGTCCTTAAGTCGTCATTGTGCCTTTTGTATTTAATTCCGATGCTGTTTCTGTGTTTCATCGTCAATAAGATGGTCCAAGGGATACAGTATACCTGGAGTGAAGCATCGGAATCTATAAATAGTGTCACAGGAATGGTTCAAAGCATAGTCAGTAAGAAGAGTCAGTCTTCTTGTCCTTAAGGCGGCATTGTGCCTTTTGTATTTAATTACGATGCAATTGCTGTGTTTCATCGTCAATAAGATGGTTCAAGTGATACAGTAAACCTGAAGTGAAGCATCGGAATCCATAACTAGTGTCACAGGAATTTTTCGAAACATAGACAGTAGGAAGAGTCAGTGTTCTTGTACTTAAGTCGGCATTGTGCCTTTAGTATTTAATTCCGATTCAATTTCTGTGTTTCATCGTCAATAAGAAGGTCCAAGGGATACAGTAAACCGGAAGTGAAGCATCGGAATCTATAATTAGAGTCACAGTAGTGGTTCAAATCATAGACAGTAAGAAGAGTCAGTCATCTTGTACTTATTTCGGAATTGTGCCTTTTGTATTTAGTTCCGATGCAATTTCTGTTTTTCATCGTCAATAAGAAGGTCCAAGGGATACAGTAAACCTGGAGTGAAGCATCGGAATCTATAACTAGTGTCACAGGAATGGTTCAAAACATAGACAGTAAGAAAAGTCAGTCTTCGTGTACTCAAGTCGGCATTGTGCCTTTTGAATTTCATTCCGATGCAATTGCTGTGATTCATCGTCAATAAGAAGGTCCAAGGGATACAGTAAACCTGAAGTGAAGCATCGGACTCCATAACTAGTGTCACAGAAATGGATCAAAGCATAGACAGTAGGAAGAGTCAGTCTTTTTATACTTAAGTCGGCATTGTGCCTTTTTTATTTAATTCCGATGCAATTTCTGTGTTTCATCGGCAATAAGGTCAGAGGGATACAGTTAACCTGAAGTGAAGCATCGGAATCTATAACTAGTGTCACAGCAACGGTTCAAAACAAAGACAGTAGGAAGAGTCAGTCTTCTTGTACTTCAGTCGGCATTGTGCCTTTTGTATTTAATTCCGATGCAATTTCTGTGTTTCATCGTCAATAATAAGGTCAGAGGGATACACTAAAGCTGAAGTAAAGCATCGGAATCAAAACTAGTTTCACAGGAATGGTTCAAAGCATAGTCAGTAAGAAGAGTCAGTCTTCTTGTACTTAAGTCGGCATTGTGCCTTTTCTATATAATTCCGATGCAATTTCTGTGTTTCATCGTCAATAAGAAGGTCCAAGTGATACAGTAAAATAGGAGTGAAGCATCGGAATCTATAACTAGTGTCACAGGAATGGTTCAAACATAGACGGTAAGAAGAGTCAGACTTCTTATACTTAAGTCGACATTGTACCTTTTCTATTTAATTCCGAAGCTATTTCTGTGTTTGATCGTCAATAAGAAGGTCAGAGGGATACAATAAACCTGAAGTGAAGCATCGGAATCTATAATTAGTGTCACAGGAATGGTTCAAAACAAAGTCAGGGAGAAGAGTCAGTCATGTTGTCCTTAAGTCGTCATTGTGCCTTTTGTATTTAATTCCGATGCAATTTCTGTGTTTCATCGTCAATAAGATGGTCCAAGGGATACAGTATACCTGCAGTGAAGCATCGGAATCTATAAATAGTGTCACAGGAATGGTTCAAAGCATAGTCAGTAAGAAGAGTCAGTCTTCTTGTCCTTAAGGCGGCAATGTGCCTTTTGTATTTAATTACGATGCAATTGCTGCGTTTCATCGGCAATAAGGTCAGAGGGATTCAGTAAACCTGAAGTGAAGCATCGGAATCTATAACTAGTGTCACAGGAATGGTTCAAAACATTGACAGTAGGAAGAGTCAGTCTTCTTGTACTTATGTCGGCATTTTGCCTTTTGTATTTAATTCCGATGCAATTTCTGTGTTTCATCGTCAATAAGAAGGTCAGAGGGATACAGTAAACCTGAAGTGAAGCATCGGATTCTAAAACTAATGTCACAGGAATGGTTCAAACATAGACAGTAGGAACAGTCAGTCTTCTTGTACTTAAGTCGGCATTGAGCCTTTTGTAATTAATTCCGATGCAAATTCTGTGTTTCATCGTCTACAAGAAGGTCAGAGGGATTGAGTAAACCTGAAGTGAAGCAACGGAATCCATAACTAGTGTCACGGGAATGTTTCAAATCATTGTCAATAAGAAGAGTCGGTCTTCATGTACTTAAGTCGGCATTGTGCCTTTTGTATTTAATTCCGATGAAATATCTGTGTTTCATCGTCAATAAGATGGTTCAAGGGATACAGTAAACCTGAAGTGAAGCATCGGAATCCATAACTAGTGTCACAGGAATTTTTCGAAGCATAGACAGTAGGAAGAGTCAGTGTTCTTGTACTTAAGTCGGCATTGTGCCTTTTCTATTAAATTCCGATGCAATTTATGTGTTTCATCGTCAATAAGAAGGTCAGAGGGATACAGTAAACCTGAAGTGAAGCATCGGAATCTATAATTAGTGTCACAGGAATGGTTCAAAACATAGTCAGTAAGAAGAGTCAGTCTTCTTGTACTTAATTCGGCATTTAGCCTTTCGTATTGAATTCCGATGCAATTTATGTGCTTCACCGTCAATAAGAAGGTCAGAGGGATACAGTAAACCTGAAGTGAAGCATCGGAATCTATAACTAGTGTCACAAGAATGGTTCAAACGTAGACAGTAAGAAGAGTCAGTCTTCATGTACCTAAGTCGGCATTGTGCTTTTTGTATATAATTCCGTTGCAATTTCTGTGTTTCATCGTCAATATGAAGGTCAGAGGTATACTGTAAACCGGAAGTGAAGCATCGGAATGTATAACTAGTGTCACACGAGTGGTTCAAAACATAGTCAGTAAGAAGAGTCAGTCTTCTTGTCCTTAAGTCGGCATTGTGCCTTTAGTATTTAATTCCGATTCAATTTCTGTGTTTCATCGTCAATTAGAAGGTCCAAGGGATACAGTAAACCTGGAGTGAAGCATCGGAATCTATAATTAGAGTCACAGTAGTGGTTCAAAACATAGACAGTAAGAAGAGTCAGTCATCTTGTACTTATTTCGGGATTGTGCCTTTTGTATTTAGTTCCGATGCAATTTCTGTTTTTCATCGTCAATAAGAAGGTCCAAGGGATACAGTAAACCTGGAGTGAAGCATCGGAATCTATAACTAGTGTCACAGGAATGGTTCAAAACATAGACAGTAAGAAAAGTCAGTCTTCGTGTACTTAAGTCGGCATTTTGCCTTTTGTATTTACTTCCGATGCAATTTCTGTGTTTCATCGTCAATAAGAAATTCCAAGGTTTACAGTAAACCTGAGGTGAAGCATCGGAATCTATAACTAGTGTCACAGGAATGGTTCAAAACATAGTCAGTAAGAAGAGTCAGTCTTCTTGTACTTAAGTCGGCATTGTACATTTTCTATTTAATTCTGATGCAATTTCTGTGTTTCATCGTCAATAAGAAGGTCCAAGGGATACAATAAACCTGGAGAGAAGCATCGAAATCTATAACTAGTGTCACAGGAATGGTTCAAAACGTAGACTGTAAGAAGAGTCAGACTTCTTGTACTTAAGTCGACATTGTGCCTTTTGTATTTAATTCCGATGCAATTTCTGTGTTTCATCGTCAACAAGAAGGTCCAGGAGAAACAGTATACCTGAAGTGAAGCATCGCAATCTGTAACTAGTGTCACAGGAATGGTTCAAAACATAGTCAGTAAGAAGAGTCAGTCTTCTTGTCCTTAAGTCGGCATTGTGCCTTTTGTATTTAATTCCGATCCAATTTCTGTGTTTCATCGGCAATAAGGTCAGAGGGATACAGTAAACCTGAAGTGAAGCTTCAGAATCTATAACTAGTGTCACAGGAATGGTTCAAAACATAGACAGTAGGAAGAATCAGTCTTCTTGTACTTAAGTCGGCATTGTGCCTTTTGTAATTAATTCCGATGCAATTTCTGTGTTTCATCGACAATAAGAAGGCCAGAGCGATACAGTAAACTTGAAGTGAAGCATCAGAATCCAAAACTAATGTCACAGGAATGGTTCAAAACATAGACAGTTGGAAGAGTCAGCCTTCTTGTACTTAATTCGGCATTGTGCCTTTTGTATTTAATTCCAATGCAATTTCTGTATTTCATCGTCAATAAGAAAGTCAGAGGGATACAGTAAACCAGATGTGAAGCATCAGAATCAATAACTAGTGTCACAGGATTGGATCAAAACATAGTCAGTAAGAAGATTCAGTCTTCTTGTACTTAAGTCGGCTTTGTGCCTTTTGTATTTAATTCTGATGAAATTTCTGTGTTTCATCGTCAATAAGAAGGTCCAAGGGATACAGTAAACCTGCAGTGAAGCATCGGAATCTATAAGTACTGTCACAGGGACGGTACAAAATATAGACAGTAAGATGAGTCAGTATTCTTGTACTTAAGTCGGCATTGTGCTTTTTGTATTTATTTCCGATGCAATTTCCGTGTTTCATCGGCAATAAGGTCAGAGGGATACAGTAAACCTGAAGTGAAGCATCGGAATCTATAACTAGTGTCACAGCAATGGTTCAAAACATAGACAGTAGGAAGAGTCAGTCTTCTTTTACTTCAGTCGGCATTGTGCATTTTGTATTTAATTCCGATGCAATTTCTGTGTTTCATCGTCAATAATAAGGTCAGAGGGATACAGTAAACCTGGAGAGAAGCATCCGAATCTATAACTAGTGTCACAGGAATGGTACAAAACAAAGTCAGTAAGAAGAGTCAGTCTTCTTGTCCTTAAGTCGGCATTGTGCCATTTGCATTTAATTCCGATGCAATTTCTGTGTTTCATCGTCAGTAAGAAGGTCAGAGGGATACAGTAAACCTGAAGTGAAGCATCGGATTCTAAAACTAATGTCACAGGAATGGTACAAAACATAGACAGTAGGAACAGTCAGTCTTCTTGTACTTAAGTCGGCATTGTGCCTTTTGTAATTAATTCCGATGCAATTTCTGTGTTTCATCGTCTACAAGAAGGTAAGAGGGATTGAGTAAACCTGAAGTGAAGCAACGGAATCCATAACTAGTGTCACGGGAATGTTTCAAATCATTGTCAATAAGAAGAGTCGGTCTTCATGTACTTAAGTCGGCATTGTGCCTTTTGTATTTAATTCCGATGAAATTTCTGTGTTTCATCGTCAATAAGATGGTTCAAGGGATACAGTAATTCTGAAGTGAAGCATCGGAATCCATAACTAGTGTCACAGGAATTTTTCAAAACATAGACAGTAGGAAGAGTCAGTGTTCTTGTACTTAAGTCGGCATTGTGCCTTTTGTATTTAATTCCGATGCAATTTCTGTGTTTCATCGTCAATAAGAAGGTCCAAGGGATACAGTAAACCAGAAGTGAAGCATCGGAATCTACAACTAGTGTCACAGGATTGGTTCAAGACATAGACAGTAAGAAGAGTCAGTCTTCTTGTACTTAAGTCGGCATTGTGCCTTTTCTATTTAATTCCGATGCAATTTCTGTGTTTCATCGTCAATACGAAGGTCAGAGGGATACAGTAAACCTGAAGTGAAGCATCGGAACCTATAACTAGTGTCACAGGAATGGTTCAAAACATAGTCAGTAAGAAGAGTCAGTCTTCTTGTACTTAATTCGGCATTTAGCCTTTCGTATTGAATTCCGATGCAATTTATGTGCTTCACCGTCAATGAGAAGGTCAGAGGGATACACTAAACCTGAAGTGAAGCATCGGTATCTATAACTAGTGTCACAGGAATGGTTCAAACGTAGACAGCAAGAAGAGTCAGTCTTCATGTACCTAAGACGGCATTGTGCCTTTTGTATATAATTCCGATGCAATTTCTGTGTTTCATCGTCAATATGAAGGTCAGAGGTTTACAGTAAACCGGAAGCGAAGCATCGGAATCGATAACTAGTGTCACAGGAATGGGTCAAAACATAGTCAGTAAGAAGAGTCAGTCTTCTTGTCCTTAAGTCGGCATTGTGCCTTTACTATTTAATTCCGATTCAATTTCTGTGTTTCATCGTCAATAAGAAGGTCCAAGGGATACAGTAAACCTGGAGTGAAGCATCGGAATCTATAATTAGAGTCACAGTAGTGGTTCAAAACATAGACAGTAAGAAGAGTCAGTCATCTTGTACTTATTTCGGGATTGTGCCTTTTGTATTTAGTTCCGATGCGATTTCTGTATTTCATCGTCAATAAGAAGGTCCAAGAGAAACAGTATACCTGAAGTGAAGCATCGGAATCTATAACTAGTGTCACAGGAATGGTTCAAAACATAGTCAGTAAGAAGAGTCAGTCTTCTTGTACTTAAGATGGCATTGTACCTTTTCTATTTAATTCTGATGCAATTTCTGTGTTTCATCGTCAATAAGAAAGTCCAAGGGATACAATAAACCTGGAGAGAAGCATCGAAACCTATAACTGGTGTCACAGGAATGGTTCAAATCGTAGACAGTAAGAAGAGTCAGACTTCTTGTACTTAAGTCGACATTGTGCCTTTTCTATTTAATTCCGATGCAATTTCTGTGTTTCATTGTCAATAGGAAGGTCAGAGGGATACAATAAACCTGAAGTGAAGCATCGGAATCTATGACTAGTGTCACAGGAATGGTACAAAACAAAGTCAATAAGAAGAGTCAGTCTTCTTGTCCTTAAGTCGGCACTGTGCCATTTGCATTTAATTCCGATGCAATTTCTGTGTTTCATCGTCAGTAAGAAGGTCCAAGGGATGCAGTAAACCTGGAGTGAGGCATCGGAATCTATAACTAGTGTCACAGGATTGGTTCAAAACATAGACAGTAAGAAGAGTCAGTCTTCGTGTACTTAAGTCGGCATTTTGCCTTGTGTATTTAATTCCGATGCAATTGCTGTGTTTCATCGTCAATAACAAGGTCCATGGGATACAGTAAACCTGAAGTGAAGCATCGGAATCTATAACTAGTGTCACAGGAATGGTTCAAATCATAGTCAGTAAGAAGAGTCAGTCTTCTTGTACTTTACTGGGCATTGTGCCTTTTATATTTAATTCCGATGCAATTTCTGTGATTCATCGTCAATAAGTAGGCCGAAGGGTTACAGAAAACTGGAGTGAAGCATCGGACTCTATAACTAGTGTCACAGAAATGGTTCAAAACATAGACAGTAGAAGAGTCAGTCTTCTTGTACTTAAGTCGGCATTGTGCCTGTTGGATTTAATTCCGATGCAAAATCTGTGTTTCATCGTCAATAAGAAGGTCCAAGAGAAACAGTATACCTGAAGTGAAGCATCGGAATCTATAAGTAGTGTCACAGGAATGGTTCAAAACATAGTCAGTAAGAAGAGTCAGTCTTCTTGTCCTTAAGTCGGCATTGCGCCTTTTGTATTTAATTCCGATCCAATTTCTGTGTTTCATCGGCAATAAGATCAGAGGGATACAGTAAACCTGAAGTGAAGCTTCGGAATTTATAACTAGTGTCACAGGAATGGTTCAAAACATAGACAGTAGGAAGAATCAGTCTTCTTGTACTTAAGTCGGCATTGTGCCTTTAGTAATTAATTCCGATGCAATTTCTGTGTTTCATCGACAACAAGAAGGTCAGAGCGATACAGTAAACTTGAAGTGAAGCATCGGAATCCAAAACTAATGTCACAGGAATGGTTCAAAACATAGACAGTAGGAAGAGTCAGTCTTCTTGTACTTAAGTCGGCATTGTGCATTTTGTATTTAATTCCGATGCAATTTCTGTGTTTCATCGTCAATAAGAAAGTCAGAGGGATACAGTAAACCAGATGTGAAGCATCAGAATCAATAACTAGTGTCACAGGAATGGTTCAAAACATAGTCAGTAAGAAGATTCAGTCTTCTTGTACTTAAGTCGGCATTGTGCCTTTTGTATTTAATTCTGATGCAATTTCTGTGTTTCATCGTCAATAAGAAGGTCCAAGGGATATAGTAAACCTCAAGTGAAGCATCGGAATCTATAACTAGTGTCACAGGAATGGTTCAAATCATAGTCAGTAGTAAGAGTCGGTCTTCATGTACTTAAGTTGGCATTGCGCCTTTTAATATGTAATTCCGATGCAATTTCAGTGTTTCATCGTCAATAAGAAAGTATAAGTGATACAGTAGACCTGAAGTGAAGCATCGGAATCTATAACTAGTGTCACAGGAATGGTTCATACATAGACAGTAGGAAGAGTCAGTCTTCTTGTACTTAAGTCGTCATTGTGACTTTTCTATTTAATTCCGATGCAATTTCTGTGTTTCATCGTCAATAAAAAGGTCCAAGGCATACAGTAAACCTGAAGTGAAGCATCGGAATCTATAACCAGTGTCACAGGAATGGTTCAAATAATAGCCAGTAAGAAGAGTCAGTCTTCCTGTACTTCAGTCGGCATTGTGCCTTTTCTATTTAATTCCGATGCAATTTGTGTGTTTCATCGTCAGTAAGAAGGTCCAAGGGATACAGTAAACCTGGAGTGATGCATCGGAATCTATAACTAGTGTCACAGGAATGGTTCAAAACATAGACAGTAAGAGGAGTCAGTCTTCTTGTACTTAAGTCGACATTGTGCCATTTCTATTTAATTCCGATGCAATTTCCGTGTTTCATCGTCAATAGGAAGGTCCAAGGGATACAGTAAACCTGAGGTGAAGCATCGGATTCTATAGCTAGTGTCACAGGAATGGTTCAAACATAGGCAGTAAGAAGAGTCAGTCTTCTTGCCCTTAAGTCGGCATAGTGCCTTTTATATTTAATTCCGATGCAATTTCTGTGTTTCATCGTCAATAAGAAGGTCCAAGGGATACAGTAAACCTGGAGTGTAGCATCGGAATCTATAACTAGTGTCACAGGAATGGTTCAAAACATAGACAGTAAGAAGAGTCAATCTTCGTATACGTAAGTCGGCATTTTGCCTTTTGTATTTAATTCCGATGCAATTTCGGTGTTTCATCGTCAATAAGAAGTTCCAAGGGATACAGTAAACCTGAGGTGAAGCATCGGAATCCACAACTAGTGTCACAGGAATGGTTCAAAACATAGTCAGTAAGAAGAGTCAGTCTTCTTTTACTTAAGTCGGCATTGTACCTTTTCAAATTAATTCCGATGCAATTTCCGTGTTTCATCGTCAATAAGAAGGTCCAAGGGATACAGTAAACCTGAGGTGAAGCATCGGAATCTATAGCTAGTGTCACAGGAATGGTTCAAAACATAGGCAGTAAGAAGAGTCAGTCTTCTTGCCCTTAAGTCGGCATAGTGCCTTTTGTATTTAATTCCGATGCAATTTCTGTGTTTCATCGTCAATAACAAGGTCCAAGGGATACAGTAAACCTGGAGTGAAGCATCGGAATTTATAAATAGTGTCACAGGAATGGTTCAAAACATAGACAGTAAGAAGAGTCAGACTTCTTGTACATAAGTCGACTTTGTGCCTTTTCTATTTAATTCCGATGCAATTTCTGTGATGCATCGTCAATAAGAAGATCAGAGGGATGCAATAAACCGGGAGTGAAGCATCGGAATCTATAACTCTTGTCACTGGAATGGTTCAAAATATAGACAGTAAGAAGAGTCAGTCTTCTTGTACCTAAGTGGGCATTGTGCCTTTTCTATTAAATTCCGATGCAATTTCTGTGTTTCATCGTCAATACGAAGGTCCAAAGCATACAGTAAACCTGAAGTGAAGCATCGGAATCTATAACCAGTGTCACAGGAATGGTTCAAAACATAGCCAGTAAGAAGAGTCAGTCTTCTTGTACTTAAGTCGGCATTGTGCCTTTTCAATTTAATTCCGATGCAATTTGTGTGTTTCATCGTCAATAAGAACGTCCAAGGGATACAGTAAACCTGGAGTGATGCATCGGAATCTATAACTAGTGTCACAGGAATGGTTCAAAACATAGACAGTAAGAAGAGTCAGTCTTCTTGTACTTAAGTCGACATTCTGCCATTTCTATTTGATTCCGATACAATTTCCGTGTTTCATCGTCAATAAGATGGTTCAAGGGATACAGTAATTCTGAAGTGAAGCATCGGAATCCATAACTAGTGTCACAGGAATTTTTCAAAACATAGACAGTAGGAAGAGTCAGTGTTCTTGTACTTAAGTCGGCATTGTGCCTTTTGTATTTAATTCCGATGCAATTTCTGTGTTTCATCGTCAATAAGAAGGTCCAAGGGATACAGTAAACCAGAAGTGAAGCATCGGAATCTACAACTAGTGTCACAGGATTGGTTCAAGACATAGACAGTAAGAAGAGTCAGTCTTCTTGTACTTAAGTCGGCATTGTGCCTTTTCTATTTAATTCCGATGCAATTTCTGTGTTTCATCGTCAATAAGAAGGTCAGAGGGATACAGTAAACCTGAAGTGAAGCATCGGAATCTATAACTAGTGTCACAGGAATGGTTCAAAACATAGTCAGTAAGAAGAGTCAGTCTTCTTGTACTTAATTCGGCATTTAGCCTTTCGTATTGAATTCCGATGCAATTTATGTGCTTCACCGTCAATGAGAAGGTCAGAGGCATACAGTAAACCTGAAGTGAAGCATCGGTATCTATAACTAGTGTCACAGGAATGGTTCAAACGTAGACAGCAAGAAGAGTCAGTCTTCATGTACCTAAGACGACATTGTGCCTTTTGTATATAATTCCGATGCAATTTCTGTGTTTCATCGTCAATATGAAGGTCAGAGGTTTACAGTAAACCGGAAGTGAAGCATCGGAATCGATAACTAGTGTCACAGGAATGGGTCAAAACATAGTCAGTAAGAAGAGTCAGTCTTCTTGTCCTTAAGTCGGCATTGTGCCTTTACTATTTAATTCCGATTCCATTTCTGTGTTTCATCGTCAATAAGAAGGTCCAAGGGATACAGTAAACCTGGAGTGAAGCATCGGAATCTATAATTAGAGTCACAGTAGTGGTTCAAAACATAGACAGTAAGAAGAGTCAGTCATCTTGTACTTATTTCGGGATTGTGCCTTTTGTATTTAGTTCCGATGCAATTTCTGTATTTCATCGTCAATAAGAAGGTCCAAGGGATACAGTAAACCTGGAGTGAAGCATCGGAATCTATAACTAGTGTCACAGGAATGGTTCAAAACATAGACAGTAAGAAAAGTCAGTCTTCGTGTACTTAAGTCGGCATTTAGCCTTTTGTATTTACTTCCGATGCAATGTCTGTGTTTCATCGTCAATAAGAAATTCCAAGGTTTACAGTAAACCTGAGGTGAAGCATCGGAATCTATAACTAGTGTCACAGGAATGGTTCAAAACATAGTCAGTAAGAAGAGTCAGTCTTCTTGTACTTAAGATGGCATTGTACCTTTTCTATTTAATTCTGATGCAATTTCTGTGTTTCATCGTCAATAAGAAGGTCCAAGGGATACAATAAACCTGGAGAGAAGCATCGAAACCTATAACTGGTGTCACAGGAATGGTTCAAAACGTAGACAGTAAGAAGAGTCAGACTTCTTGTACTTAAGTCGACATTGTGCCTTTTCTATTTAATTCCGATGCAATTTCTGTGTTTCATTGTCAATAGGAAGGTCAGAGGGATACAATAAACCTGAAGTTAAGCATCGGAATCTATGACTAGTGTCACAGGAATGGTTCAAAACAAAGTCAATAAGATGAGTCAGTCTTCTTGTCCTTAAGTCGGCACTGTGCCATTTGCATTTAATTCCGATGCAATTGCTGTGTTTCATCGTCAGTAAGAAGGTCCAAGGGATGCAGTAAACCTGGAGTGAGGCATCGGAATCTATAACTAGTGTCACAGGATTGGTTCAAAACATAGACTGTAAGAAGAGTCAGTCTTCGTGTACTTAAGTCGGCATTTTGCCTTTTGTATTTAATTCCGATGCAATTGCTGTGTTTCATCGTCAATAACAAGGTCCATGGGATACAGTAAACCTGAAGTGAAGCATCGGAATCTATAACTAGTGTCACAGGAATGGTTCAAATCATAGTCAGTAAGAAGAGTCAGTCTTCTTGTACTTTACTGGGCATTGTGCCTTTTATATTTAATTCCGATGCAATTTCTGTGATTCATCGTCAATAAGTAGGCCGAAGGGTTACAGAAAACTGGAGTGAAGCATCGGACTCTATAACTAGTGTCACAGAAATGGTTCAAAACATAGACAGTAGAAGAGTCAGTCTTCTTGTACTTAAGTCGGCATTGTGCCTGTTGGATTTAATTCCGATGCAAAATCTGTGTTTAATCGTCAATAAGAAGGTCCAAGAGAAACACTATACCTGAAGTGAAGCATCGGAATCTATAACTAGTGTCAGAGGAATGGTTCAAAACATAGTCAGTAAGAAGAGTCAGTCTTCTTGTCCTTAAGTCGGCATTGCGCCTTTTGTATTTAATTCCGATCCAATTTCTGTGTTTCATCGGCAATAAGATCAGAGGGATACAGTAAACCTGAAGTGAAGCTTCGGAATTTATAACTAGTGTCACAGGAATGGTTCAAAACATAGACAGTAGGAAGAATCAGTCTTCTTGTACTTAAGTCGGCATTGTGCCTTTAGTAATTAATTCCGATGCAATTTCTGTGTTTCATCGACAACAAGAAGGTCAGAGCGATACAGTAAACTTGAAGGGAAGCATCGGAATCCAAAACTAATGTCACAGGAATGGTTCAAAACATAGACAGTAGGAAGAGTCAGTCTTCTTGTACTTAAGTCGGCATTGTGCATTTTGTATTTAATTCCGATGCAATTTCTGTGTTTCATCGTCAATAAGAAAGTCAGAGGGATACAGTAAACCTCAAGTGAAGCATCGGAATCTATAACTAGTGTCACAGGAATGGTTCAAATCATAGTCAGTAGTAAGAGTCGGTCATCATGTACTTAAGTTGGCATTGCGCCTTTTAATATGTAATTCCTGTGGTGTCACCGCCAGACACCACACTTGCTAGGTGGTAGTTTAAATCGGCCGCGGTCCATGTAGTACATGTCGGACCCGCGTGTCGCCACTGTGATCGCAGACCTAGCGCCACCACCAAGGCAGGTCTCGTGATACGAGAGTGGTCTCGACCCCAGTTGTACGAGAACCAAGCTACCGCCCAGTTGTATGCGAACCTAGCTATCGCCCAGTTGTACGAAGCCTTTCTCTCTCATTAGCCGAGAGACAGAATAGCCATCAGAAGTTAATGGCTATGAACTAGCAAGGAGCCATTTGTATCAGTGCCTATAGCTTACGAGTATTCAAGAGAGATGTATTCCAAGAATCAATAAAAGTTAAGTAAAAAGCATCTACATACTTTTCTTCGTATTCATTTATAAGTTCTCATGTTCCAGACTTCACGCCCGTCTGCGTATTGCCGTTCGTGCACTATCGGCCACAGCGTTAGTTTAGCATTCCTTTTCAGCAATCCACATCACGGTGTCGGTCCAGCTACCGACACTACAATTATTGGCGACGAGCAGAAGAGTTTGTATTAATTCGTTTGCAACATTTGCCCCATTTTAAAGTGTTCTGATTGCTTCCATTTATTTGTGTCATGTCTTCGCCACATTCTCCAGATGTACTGTCCGAATTTTATCGCTTGCAGAATCAGCAGACGCAGGCGTTACTGGATGCCCTTGGACAGCTCGTCCAGGGTCAACGTGCGCTGCACACCGATGCGGCCGCCGCCGCTTCTTCGCTACCGCTGCCACTGAACGCTGTTGCACCTCCCTTTCGACCATACGTGGCAGCCGATGAGACCTGGCAAGAGTGGTCTCGTCAGTTCGCCTTTCACATGGCTGCCTACAGAATTCAAGGTAATGAGCGGCAGCCGTTTTTGCTTTCTTGTGTCGGTGTGTCCACATACCGTGTGATAGTGAAATTGTTTCCCCGCCGCGACGTAGCAACTTTGTCATACGAGGAAATTTTGTCTGCATTAGATGCCTATTTTAAAGAAACAGTTAATGTGGTTGCAAAACGGTATACGTTTTTTCGTACAAAACGTACGGCCGGTCAAACTAATAGGGAGTGGGTAGCAACATTGCAAGGACTTACTAGGGACTGTGCCTTTGAATGTGACTGTGGTCTTTCTTATTCCGATACAATGGTGCGTGATGCAATTGCACAGAACGTTTCTGATGTTCGCATACGGGAGCAAATTTTGAAACTAGTTAATCCCTCCCTTCAACAAGTGATAGACATATTGGATAGACAGGACACACTGGACTGTGCTCAGGAATCTTTTGAAACTTCGCCAGCCGTGTGTAACATTAACCGGCCCGCTGGACGCGCTGCGCGGCCCGGTGACCGGGCCTCGCGCACGGACGCACAGCGACCGCCGCGTGCTCAGCCAGGTGTGCCGCGCCAGCCCGCAAATGCAGTGAAATCATGCCCGCGGTGTGCTACTAGACATTCGCGTGAACATTGCCCGTCACGCCAAGCTATTTGCTTTTTCTGCAATAAGAAAGGACATGTTCAAAGTGTTTGCCAGAAAAAGCTCAGATCAGACAATCACAATCATTCCAGGCCCTTTGCTTCGCGCCGGAATCGAACCAAGGACACTCAGGCTCGTGGACCTTCGCCTATGGACATTCATGTCGTTAATTCCGCTTCGTCCCGTGACACTTTCTCTAACAGTAACAGTGATCGTCCCACAAAAACTGTGCGTCGACGTCGCCGGAAATCACGTCAATTAGCAAGTGATTCTGTACCAGTGTCTGTTCCAATTGCACAAAACAGTCGCTCTTGTCGTCAGCAGGACAATAAACTTTTTGTGGACTTAGACTTTGAAGGCAAAGTGATACCATTCCAGCTCGATACCGGAGCTGCAGTTTCATTGCTCAATCACGACACGTACAAACAACTGGGCGCACCTCCGTTGCGTTCCGCAAATGTTAAGCTAAACTGTGCCCGGGAACATATTTTTCAAAGTTGGACCTAGCCGATGCGTACTTGCAAATACCGGTGGACGACGAATCCCAGCGCGTATTGGTGGTTAACACGCATCTTGGATTGTACCGCTTCAAACGACTGCCATTCGGGTGTGCATCCGCCCCTGCCTTGTTTCAGCAATATTTACAAACTATTTGTGCGTCGGTCCCTACTGCAGCAAACTATCTGGACGATATAGTGATCTCCGGACAGACAGAAGAAGATCATCTTGCGAATTTACGAACATTATTTCAGGTCTTGCGGCAAAATGGTCTTCGCTTGAGGAAGGACAAATGTGTGTTTTTTGCTCGTGACTTACCATACCTGGGACATGTCATTAATGCCCAAGGCATACATCCGAGTCCAGAGCACCTCCGTGCCATACACGATTTGCCTTCCCCTCAAAATCTGAAACAGCTACAGAGTGTGTTGGGTAAAATTAACTATTATCATAAATATGTGCGCAATGCCTCTTCCATTTCAGCTCCGCTTCATCGCTTACGCCGTAAAGGTGTTCCGTTCGTCTGGACGACGGAATGTGAACGCGCCTTTCGCCAGTTGAAATCGGCGTTGCTTTCTAATACTTGCCTTACGCCATTCGATCCCCAGAAACCCCTTTTGTTGATGGTAGATGCATCGGATTTCGGGATCGGTGCTGTGCTTGCGCACAAAGTTGGCTCCCATGATCGCCCTATTGCCTTTGCGTCCAAATTGCTCTCGTCTGCGCAAAGAAATTATTCACAGATAGAGAAAGAAGCTTTAGCTCTCGTGTTTGGTGTTACTAAGTTCCATGATTTCTTGTATGGTCGTCACTTTACCATCATCACAGACCACAAACCTTTGACATCGCTTTTTCATCCGACCAAGCCTGTACCTCCACGTACAGCGCAGAAATTCATTCGCTGGTCTATTTTCCTCTCGCAGTACCGCTACGATATCTTGTATCGGTCCACTGCTAAGCACGGCAACGCCGATGCGTTGTCCCGTTTGCCTGTTGCTGAGGATAAAGCATTCGATTCTTCCGAACTTGCTTGCATGTTCATTGATTCGGAAACCGATGAAGTGGTCGAATCGTTTCCGATTGATTTTCGTCGTGTCGCTACAGCCACAGCTGCTGACCCTGTCCTTGCTACTGTTTTACGTTTTGTTGCTACGCAATGGCCTTTGTCAAAGTCTCGGATCGAGGATCCGTTGGTTCGCCGATTTTTTGCTCACAAGGAGAGACTTTTTGTTCGACGTGGTGTTTTGTTGTTGCGTTCTGATAATGATCAGTCCAGAGTCGTGGTCCCACGTTCGTTACAGTCCTCTGTTTTACGGCTTCTTCACCAAGGACATTGGGGTATAGTGCGAACGAAACAACTTGCTCGTCAGCACTGTACTTGGTTCGGAATCGATGCTGCGATTATGAATATGTGTTCTTCGTGCCCGGCGTGTGCCGAACAACAATCCGCACCGCCGCGGAAAGTCTTTGCGTGGCCAAAAGCCACTTCCCCTTGGCAACGCTTGCACATTGATTTTGCTGGTCCATTCTGGAATGCTCGATGGTTGGTTCTGGTCGACGCCTTCAGTAATTTTCCTTTTGTTGTCCGGATGTCTTCCACGACGTCCTCCGCCACCATCCAAGCGTTGTCTGCTATCTTTTGCATTGAAGGTCTTCCGCAGACTATTGTTTCCGACAATGGCCCACAATTCATGTCCGCAGAATTTCAGTCATTCTGCCAGGCCAATGGTATTCAACATCTGACATCCGCGCCGTTTTCGCCTCAGTCCAACGGTGCCGCTGAACGTTTGGTCCGGACTTTCAAGTCACAGATGTTGAAATTGAAAGAGTCGCATTCTCGGGAGGACGCATTGTTGCTCTTTTTGTCTTCGTATCGCTCTCAGCCCCGAGATGGTCGCTCGCCGGCTGAGTTGCTCCACGGTCGTCCTCATCGCACCTTGATGTCTTTGCTGCATCCGCCGCATCAGGTTCCTGTGCAGCGGCAGACTCCTGCTTTTGCTCCAGGCGACGTTGTATTTTATCGCCACTATCGAGGTTCACGGCGTTGGCTCGTAGGGCGCATTCTTCGCTGCCTCGGCCGCGCGATGTATTTGGTTTTGGGGGCCTCTGGTGAGGTGCGTCGGCATCTCAATCAGCTGCGCCTCTGTCGTCGCTCGGGTTCTGCCGCTCCCCGTCTGCTTTCAGCGACGGTGCCGTCCGGTCAGCGCCCTGGGGACCCATCTACTGGCTCGCCTCATCCCCAGGTGTTACCGACGATGCCTTCCATTTTGCCCCATGGCGACGCGCCGCCGCCGCCGCCGCAGCAGCAGCAGCAGCAGCAGCCGCCGCCGCCGCCGACCGCATTCGACGCTTCGTTGCAGCCGCCAAGCGCCTCCCAGGGTCACGCGCCGCCGATCGCTTCCCGTGACCAGCTGTCCTCCGCCATGGAACGCCCGCCCGCTCCGGACCACATGACGTCATCGCGCGTCGGCTACCCCGACGCAATGGAGGTCGACCCTTCAGTTCCTCCTGTCTCTTTACGGGCGCATACACCGCATGTTGACGTGCACCCTGGACTAGTTTTGCAGGCGTTTCCTAGCTCCCCTCGGACCGGATGGCCGGGTGCGGGTGGCACAGCCTCGCCTGTTGTTAGGCTCCCCACCTCATCGCATACGTCAACATGTGGTCCTCCCCACGGCGGGCGGAAGCCTTATTACACGACCGTTCGCCGATTTGCGGGGGAGGAATGTGGTGTCACCGCCAGACACCACACTTGCTAGGTGGTAGTTTAAATCGGCCGCGGTCCATGTAGTACATGTCGGACCCGCGTGTCGCCACTGTGATCGCAGACCTAGCGCCACCACCAAGGCAGGTCTCGTGATACGAGAGTGGTCTCGACCCCAGTTGTACGAGAACCAAGCTACCGCCCAGTTGTATGCGAACCTAGCTATCGCCCAGTTGTACGAAGCCTTTCTCTCTCATTAGCCGAGAGACAGAATAGCCATCAGAAGTTAATGGCTATGAACTAGCAAGGAGCCATTTGTATCAGTGCCTATAGCTTACGAGTATTCAAGAGAGATGTATTCCAAGAATCAATAAAAGTTAAGTAAAAAGCATCTACATACTTTTCTTCGTATTCATTTATAAGTTCTCATGTTCCAGACTTCACGCCCGTCTGCGTATTGCCGTTCGTGCACTATCGGCCACAGCGTTAGTTTAGCATTCCTTTTCAGCAATCCACATCACGGTGTCGGTCCAGCTACCGACACTACAATTCCGATGCAATTTCAGTGTTTCATCGTCAATAAGAAAGTATAAGTGATACAGAAGACCTGAAGTGAAGCATCGGAATCTATAACTAGTGTCACAGGAATGGTTCATACATAGACAGTATGAAGAGTCAGTCTTCTTGTACTTAAGTCGTTATTGTGACTTTTCTATTTAATTCCGATGCAATTTCTGTGTTTCATCGTCAATAAAAAGGTCCAAGGCATACAGTAAACCTGAAGTGAAGCATCGGAATCTATAACCAGTGTCACAGGAATGGTTCAAATAATAGCCAGTAAGAAGAGTCAGTCTTCCTGTACTTAAGTCGGCATTGTGCCTTTTCTATTTATTCCGATGCAATTTGTGTGTTTCATCGTCAGTAAGAAGGTCCAAGGGATACAGTAAACCTGGAGTGATGCATCAGAATCTATAACTAGTGTCACAGGAATGGTTCAAAACATAGACAGTAAGAGGAGTCAGTCTTCTTGTACTTAAGTCGACATTGTGCCATTTCTATTTAATTCCGATGCAATTTCCGTGTTTCATCGTCAATAGGAAGGTCCAAGGGATACAGTAAACCTGAGGTGAAGCATCGGATTCTATAGCTAGTGTCACAGGAATGGTTCAAACATAGGCAGTAAGAAGAGTCAGTCTTCTTGCCCTTAAGTCGGCATAGTGCCTTTTATATTTAATTCCGATGCAATTTCTGTGTTTCATCGTCAATAAGAAGTTCCAAGGGATACAGTAAACCTGGAGTGTAGCATCGGAATCTATAGCTAGTGTCACAGGAATGGTTCAAAACATAGGCAGTAAGAAGAGTCAGTCTTCTTGCCCTTAAGTCGGCATAGTGCCTTTTGTATTTAATTCCGATGCAATTTCTGTGTTTCATCGTCAATAACAAGGTCCAAGGGATACAGTGAACCTGGAGTGAAGCATCGGAATTTATAAATAGTGTCACAGGAATGGTTCAAAACATAGACAGTAAGAAGAGTCAGACTTCTTGTACATAAGTCGACTTTGTGCCTTTTCTATTTAATTCCGATGCAATTTCTGTGATGCATCGTCAATAAGAAGATCAGAGGGATGCAATAAACCGGGAGTGAAGCATCGGAATCTATAACTCTTGTCACTGGAATGGTTCAAAATATAGACAGTAAGAAGAGTCAGTCTTCTTGTACTTAAGTCGGCATTGTGCCTTTTCCATTTAATTCCGATGCAATTTCTGTGTTTCATCGTCAATACGAAGGTCCAAAGCATACAGTAAACCTGAAGTGAAGCATCGGAATCTATAACCAGTGTCACAGGAATGGTTCAAAACATAGCCAGTAAGAAGAGTCAGTCTTCTTGTACTTAAGTCGGCATTGTGCCTTTTCTATTTAATTCCGATGCAATTTGTGTGTTTCATCGTCAATAAGAACGTCCAAGGGATACAGTAAACCTGCAGTGATGCATCGGAAACTATAACTAGTGTCACAGGAATGGTTCAAAACATAGACAGTAAGAAGAGTCAGTCTTCTTGTACTTAAGTCGACATTCTGCCATTTCTATTTAATTCCGATACAATTTCCGTGTTTCATCGTCAATAAGATGGTCCAAGGGATACAGTAAACCTGAGGTGAAGCATCGGAATCTATAGCTAGTGTCACAGGAATGGTTAAGACATAGGCAGTAAGAAGAGTCAGTCTTCTTGCACTTAAGTCGGCATAGTGCCTTTTGTATTTAATTCCGATGCAATTTCTGTGTTTCATCGTCAATAAGAAGGTCCAAGGGATACAGTAAACCTGGAGTGTAGCATCGGAATCTATAACTAGTGTCACAGGAATGGTTCAAAACATAGACAGTAAGAAGACTCAATCTTCGTATACTTAAGTCGGCATTTTGCATTTTGTATTTAATTCCGATGCAATTTCGGTGTTTCATCGTCAATAAGACGTTCCAAGGGATACAGTAAACCTGAAATGAAGCATCGGAATCTATAACTAGTGTCACAGGAATGGTTCAAAACATAGTCAGTCTTCTTGTACTTAAGTCGGTATTGTACGTTTTCTAATTAATTCCGATGCAATTTCCGTGTTTCATCGTCAATAAGAAGGTCCAAGGGAAACAGTAAACCTGAGGTGAAGCATCGGAATCTATAGCTAGTGTCACAGGAATGGTTCAAAACATAGGCAGTAAGAAGAGTCAGTTTTTTTGCCCTTAAGTCGGCATAGTGCCTTTTGTATTTAATTCCGATGCAAGTTCTGTGTTTCATCGTCAATAACAAGGTCCAAGGGATACAGTAAACCTGGAGTGAAGCATCGGAATCTATAACTAGTGTCACAGGAATCGTTCAAAACGTAGACAGTAAGAAGAGTCAGTCTTCTTGTACTTAAGTCGGCATTGTGCCTTTTGTATTCAATTCCGATGAATTTTCTGTGTTTCATCGTCAATAAGATGGTTCAAGGGATACAGTAAACCTGAAGTGAAGCATCGGAATCCATAACTAGTGTCACAGGAATTTTTCGAAACGTAGACAGTAGGAAGAGTCAGTGTTCTTGTACTTAAGTCGGCATTGTGCCTTTTCTATTAAATTCCGATGCAATTTCTGTGTTTCATCGTCAATAAGAAGGTCCAAGTGATACAGTAAAATTGGAGTGAAGCATCGGAATCTATAACTAGTGTCACAGGAATGGTTCAAAACATAGACGGTAAGAAGAGTCAGACTTCTTATACTTAAGTCGACATTGTGCCTTTTCTATTTAATTCCGAAGCTATTTCTGTGTTTGATCGTGAACAAGAAGGTCAGAGGGATACAATAAACCTGAAGTGAAGCATCGGAATCTATAACTAGTGTCACAGGAATGGTTCAAAACAAAGTCAGTGAGAAGAGTCAGTCATGTTGTCCTTAAGTCGTCATTGTGCCTTTTGTATTTAATTCCGATGCAATTTCTGTGTTTCATCGTCAATACGAAGGTCCAAAGCATACAGTAAACCTGAAGTGAAGCATCGGAATCTATAACCAGTGTCACAGGAATGGTTCAAAACATAGCCAGTAAGAAGAGTCAGTCTTCTTGTACTTAAGTCGGCATTGTGCCTTTTCTATTTAATTCCGATGCAATTTGTGTGTTTCATCGTCAATAAGAACGTCCAAGGGATACAGTAAACCTGCAGTGATGCATCGGAAACTATAACTAGTGTCACAGGAATGGTTCAAAACATAGACAGTAAGAAGAGTCAGTCTTCTTGTACTTAAGTCGACATTCTGCCATTTCTATTTAATTCCGATACAATTTCCGTGTTTCATCGTCAATAAGATGGTCCAAGGGATACAGTAAACCTGAGGTGAAGCATCGGAATCTATAGCTAGTGTCACAGGAATGGTTAAGACATAGGCAGTAAGAAGAGTCAGTCTTCTTGCACTTAAGTCGGCATAGTGCCTTTTGTATTTAATTCCGATGCAATTTCTGTGTTTCATCGTCAATAAGAAGGTCCAAGGGATACAGTAAACCTGGAGTGTAGCATCGGAATCTATAACTAGTGTCACAGGAATGGTTCAAAACATAGACAGTAAGAAGAGTCAATCTTCGTATACTTAAGTCGGCATTTTGCATTTTGTATTTAATTCCGATGCAATTTCGGTGTTTCATCGTCAATAAGATGTTCCAAGGGATACAGTAAACCTGAAATGAAGCATCGGAATCTATAACTAGTGTCACAGGAATGGTTCAAAACATAGTCAGTCTTCTTGTACTTAAGTCGGTATTGTACGTTTTCTAATTAATTCCGATGCAATTTCCGTGTTTCGTCGTCAATAAGAAGGTCCAAGGGAAACAGTAAACCTGAGGTGAAGCATCGGAATCTATAGCTAGTGTCACAGGAATGGTTCAAAACATAGGCAGTAAGAAGAGTCAGTCTTTTTGCCCTTAAGTCGGCATAGTGCCTTTTGTATTTAATTCCGATGCAAGTTCTGTGTTTCATCGTCAATAACAAGGTCCAAGGGATACAGTAAACCTGGAGTGAAGCATCGGAATCTATAACTAGTGTCACAGGAATCGTTCAAAACGTAGACAGTAAGAAGAGTCAGTCTTCTTGTACTTAAGTCGGCATTGTGCCTTTTGTATTTAATTCCGATGAATTTTCTGTGTTTCATCGTCAATAAGATGGTTCAAGGGATACAGTAAACCTGAAGTGAAGCATCGGAATCCATAACTAGTGTCACAGGAATTTTTCGAAACGTAGACAGTAGGAAGAGTCAGTGTTCTTGTACTTAAGTCGGCATTGTGCCTTTTCTATTAAATTCCGATGCAATTTCTGTGTTTCATCGTCAATAAGAAGGTCCAAGTGATACAGTAAAATTGGAGTGAAGCATCGGAATCTATAACTAGTGTCACAGGAATGGTTCAAAACATAGACGGTAAGAAGAGTCAGACTTCTTATACTTAAGTCGACATTGTGCCTTTTCTATTTAATTCCGAAGCTATATCTGTGTTTGATCGTGAACAAGAAGGTCAGAGGGATACAATAAACCTGAAGTGAAGCATCGGAATCTATAACTAGTGTCACAGGAATGGTTCAAAACAAAGTCAGTGAGAAGAGTCAGTCATGTTGTCCTTAAGTCGTCATTGTGCCTTTTGTATTTAATTCCGATGCAATTTCTGTGTTTCATCGTCAATAAGATGGTCTAAGTGATACAGTATACCTGGAGTGAAGCATCGGAATCTATAAATAGTGTCACAGGAATTGTTCAAAGCATAGTCAGTAAGAAGAGTCAGTCTTCTTGTCCTTAAGGCGGCATTGTGCCTTTTGTATTTAATTACGATGCAATTTCTGTGTTTCATCGGCATAAGGTCAGAGGGATACAGTAAACCTGAAGTGAAGCATCGGAATCTATAACTAGTGTCACAGGAATGGTTCAAAACATTGACAGTAGGAAGAGTCAGTCTTCTTGTACTTAAGTCGGCATTTTGCCTTTTGTATTTAATTCCGATGCAATTTCTGTGTTTCATCGTCAATAAGAAGGTCAGAGGGATACAGTAAACCTGAAGTGAAGCATCGGATTCTAAAACTAATGTCACAGGAATGGTTCAAACATAGACAGTAGGAACAGTCAGTCTTCTTGTACTTAAGTCGGCATTGTGCCTTTTGTAATTAATTCCGATGCAATTTCTGTGTTTCATCGTCTACAAGAAGGTCAGAGGGATTGAGTAAACCTGAAGTGAAGCAACGGAATCCATAACTAGTGTCACGGGAATGTTTCAAATCATTGTCAATAAGAAGAGTCGGTCTTCATGTACTTAAGACGGCATTGTGCCTTTTGTATTTAATTCCGATGAAATTTCTGTGTTTCATCGTCAATAAGATGGTTCAAGGGATACAGAAAACCTGAAGTGAAGCATCGGAATCCATAACTAGTGTCACAGGAATTTTTCGAAACGTAGACAGTAGGAAGAGTCAGTGTTCTTGTACTAAAGTCGGCATTGTGCCTTTTCTATTAAATTCCGATGCAATTTCTGTGCTTCATCGTCAATAAGAAGGTCAGAGGGATACAGTAAACCTGAAGTGAAGCATCTGAATCTATAACTAGTGTCACAGGAATGGTTCAAAGCATAGTCAGTAAGAAGAGTCAGTCTTAGTGTACTTAATTCGGCATTTAGCCTTTCGTATTGAATTCCGATGCAATTTATGTGCTTCACCGTCAATAAGAAGGTCAGAGGGATACAGTATACCTGAAGTGAAGCATCGGAATCTATAACTAGTGTCACAGGAATGGTTCAAAACATAGACAGTAAGAAGAGTCAGTCTTCTTGTGCTTAAGTCGTCTTTGTGCCACTTCTATTTAATTCCGATGCAATTTCTGTGTTTCATCGTCAATAAGAAGGACAGAGGGATACAATAAGCCTGAAGTGAAGCATCAGAATCTATAACTAGTGTCACAGGAATGGTTCAAAGCAAAGTCAGTAAGAAGAGTCAGTCTTCTTGTCCTTAAGTCGGCATTGTGCCTTTTGTATTTAATTCCGATGAAATTTCTGTGTTTCGTCGTCAATAAGAAGGTCCAAGGGATACAGTAAACCTGCAGTGTATCATCGGAATCTATAACTAGTGTCACAGGAATGGTTCAAAACATAGACAGTAAGAAAAGTCAGTCCTCGTGTACTTAAGTCGGCATTTAGCTTTTTGTATTTACTTTTGATGCAATTTCTGTGTTTCATCGTCAATAAGAAATTCCAAGGTTTACAGTAAACCTGAGGTGAAGCATCGGAATCTATAACTAGTGTCACAGGAATGGTTCAAAACATAGTCAGTAAGAAGAGTCAGTCTTCTTGTACTTAAGTCGGCATTGTACCTTTTCTATTTAATTCTGATGCAATTTCTGTGTTTCATCGTCAATAACAAGGTCCAAGGGATACAGTAAACCTGGAGTGAAGCTTCGGAATCTGGAACTAGTGTCAATGGAATGGTTCAAAACATAGTCAGTAAGAAGAGTCAGTCTTCTTGTACTTAAGTCGGCATTGTGCCTTTTGTATTTAATTTCGATGCAATTTCTGTGTTTCATCGTCAATAAGAAGGTCGGAGGGATACAGTATACCTGAAGTGAAGCATCGGAATCTATAGCTAGTGTCACAGGAATGGTTCAAATCATAGGCAGTAGGAAGAGTCAGTCTTCTTGTACTTAAGTCGGCATTGTGTCTTTTGTATTTAATTCCGATGCAATTTCTGTGTTTCGTCATCAATAAAAATGTCAGAGGGATACAGTAAACCTGAAGTGAGGCATCGGAATCCAAAACTAGTGTCACAGGAATGTTTCAAAATATAGACAGTAGGAAGAGTCAGTCTTCTTGTACGTAAGTCGGCATTGTGCCTTTTGTATTTAATTCCGATGCAATTTCTGTGTTTCATCGTCAAAAAGATGGTCCAAGGTATACAGTAAAACTAAGGTGAAGCGTCGGAATCTATAACTAGTTTCTCAGGAATCGTTCAAAACATAGTCAGTAAGAGGAGTCAGTCTTCGTGTACTTAAGTCGGCATTTTGCCTTTTGTATTTAATTCCGATGCAATTGCTGTGTTTCATCGTCAATAACAAGGTCCATGGGATACAGTAAACCTGAAGTGAAGCATCGGAATCTATAACTAGTGTCACAGGAATGGTTCAAACCATAGTCAGTAGGAAGAGTCAGTCTTCTTGTACTTTACTCGGCATTGTGCCTTTTATATTTAATTCCGATGCAATTTCTGTGATTCATCGTCAATAAGTAGGCCGAAGGTTACAGAAAACTGGAGTGAAGCATCGGACTCTATAACTAGTGTCACAGAAATGGTTCAAAACGTAGACAGTAGAAGAGTCAGTCTTCTTGTACTTAAGTCGGCATTGTGCCTGTTGTATTTAATTCCGATGCAATATCTGTGTTTCATCGTCAATAAGAAGGTCCAAGTGAAACAGTATACCTGAAGTGAAGCATCGGAATCTATAACTAGTGTCACAGGAATGGCTCAAAACATAGTCAGTAAGAAGAGTCAGTCTTCTTGTCCTTAAGTCGGCATTGTGCCTTTTGTATTTAATTCCGATCCAATTTCTGTGTTTCATCGGCAATAAGATCAGAGGGATACAGTAAACCTGAAGTGAAGCTTCGGAATCTATAACTAGTGTCACAGGAATGGTTCAAAACATAGACAGTAGGAAGAATCAGTCTTCTTGTACTTAAGTCGGCATTGTGCCTTTTGTAATTAATTCCGATGCAAATTCTGTGTTTCATCGACAACAAGAAGGTCAGAGCGATACAGTAAACTTGAAGTGAAGCATCGGAATCCAAAACTAATGTCACAGGAATGGTTCAAAACATAGACAGTAGGAAGAGTCAGTCTTCTTGTACTTAAGTCGGCATTGTGCCTTTTGTATTTAATTCCGATGCAATTTCTGTGTTTCATCGTCAATAAGAAAGACAGAGGGATACTGTAAAACAGATGTGAAGCATCAGAATCATTAACTAGTGTCACAGGAATGGTTCAAAACATAGTCAGTAGGAAGATTCAGTCTTCTTGTACTTAAGTCGGCATTGTGCCTTTTGTATTTAATTCTGATGCAATTTCTGTGTTTCATCGTCAATAAGAAGGTCCAATGGATATAGTAAACCTCAAGTGAAGCATCGGAATCTATAACTAGTGTCACAGGAATGGTTCAAATCATAGTCAGTAGTAAGAGTCGGTCTTCATGTACTTAAGTCGGCATTGCGCCTTTAATATGTAATTCCGATGCAATTTCAGTGTTTCATCGTCAATAAGAAGGTAGAAGTGATACAGTAGACCTGAAGTGAAGCATCGGAATCTATAACTAGTGTCACAGGAATGGTTCAAACATAGACAGTAGGAAGAGTCAGTCTTCTTGTACTTAAGTCGGCATTGTGCCTTTTCTATTTAATTCCGATGCAATTTCTGTGTTTCATCGTCAATACGAAGGTCCAAGGCATACAGTAAAGCTGAAGTGAAGCATCGGAATCTATAACCAGTGTCACAGGAATGGTTCAAAACATAGACAGTAAGAAGAGTCAGACTTCTTGTACATAAGTCGACTTTGTGCCTTTTCTATTTAATTCCGATGCAATTTCTGTGATGCATCGTCAATAAGAAGGTCAGAGGGATACAATAAACCTGGAGTGAAGCATCGGAATCTATAACTAGTGTCACTGGAATGGTTCAAAATATAGACAGTAAGAAGAGTCAGTCTTCTTGTACTTAAGTCGGCATTGTGCCTTTTCTATTTAATTCCGATGCAATTTCTGTGTTTCATCGTCAATAAGAAGGTCCAAAGCATACAGTAAACGTGAAGTGAAGCATCGGAATCTATAACCAGTGTCACAGGAATGGTTCAAAACATAGCCAGTAAGAAGAGTCAGTCTTCTTGTACTTCAGTCGGCATTGTGCCTTTTCTATTTAATTCCGATGCAATTTGTGTGTTTCATCGTCAATAAGAACGTCCAAGGGATACAGTAAACCTGGAGTGATGCATCGGAATCTATAACTAGTGTCACAGGAATGGCTCAAAACATAGACAGTAAGAAGAATCAGTCTTCTTGTACTTAAGTCGACATTGTGCCATTTCTATTTAATTCCGATGCAATTTCCGTGTTTCATCGTCAATAAGATGGTCCAAGGGATACAGCAAACCTGAGGTGATGCATCGGAATCTATAGCTAGTGTCACAGGAATGGTTAAAACATAGGCAGTAAGAAGAGTCAGTCTTCTTGCCCTTAAGTCGGCATAGTGCCATTTGTATTTAATTCCGATGCAATTTCTGTGTTTCATCGTCAATAAGAAGGTCCAAGGGATACAGTAAACCTGGAGTGTAGCATCGGAATCTATAACTAGTGTCACAGGAATGGTTAAAACATAGACAGTAAGAAGAGTCAATCTTCGTATACTTAAGTCGGCATTTTGCCTTTTGTATTTAATTCCGATGCAATTGTGGTGTTTCATCGTCAATAAGAAGTTCCAAGGGATACAGTAAACCTGAGGTGAAGCATCAGAATCTATAACTAGTGACACAGGAATGGTTCAAAACATAGTCAGTAAGAAGAGTCAGTCTTCTTGTACTTAAGTCGGCATTGTACGTTTTCTAATTAATTCCGATGCAATTTCCGTGTTTCATCGTCAATAAGAAGGTCCAAGGGATACAGTAAACCTGAGGTGAAGCATCGGAATCTATAGCTAGTGTCACAGGAATGGTTCAAAACATAGGCAGTAAGAAGAGTCAGTCTTTTTGCCCTTAAGTCGGCATAGTGCCTTTTGTATTTAATTCCGATGCAATTCCTGTGTTTCATCGTCAATAACAAGGTCCAAGGGATACAGTAAACCTGGAGTGAAGCATCGGAATCTACAACTAGTGTCACAGGAATCGTTCAAAACGTAGACAGTAAGAAGGGTCAGACTTCTTGTACTTAAGTCGACATTGTGCCTTTTCTATTTAATTCCGATGCAATTTCTGTGTTTCATTGTCAATAAGAAGGTCAGAGTGATACAATAAACCTGAAGTGAAGCATCGGAATCTATAACTAGTGTCACAGGAATGGTTCAAAACAAAGTCAGTAAGAAGAGTCAGTCTTCTTGTCCTTAAGTCAGCATTGTGCCATTTGCATTTAATTCCGATGCAATTTCTGTGCTTTATCGTCAGTAAGAAGGTCCAAGGGATACAGTAAATCTGGAGTGAAGCATCGGAAACTATAACTAGTGTCACAGGATTGGTTCAAAACATAGACAGTAAGAAGAGTCAGTCTTCGTGTACTTAAGTCGGCATTTTGCCTTTTGTATTTAATTCCGATGCAATTGCTGTGTTTCATCGTCAATAACAAGGTCCATGGGATACAGTAAACCTGAAGTGAAGCATCGGAAACTATAAGTAGTGTCACAGGAATGGTTCAAAACATAGTCAGTAAGAAGAGTCAGTCTTCTTGTACTTTACTCGGCATTGTGCCTTTTATTTTTAATTCCGATGCAATTTCTGTGATTCATCGTCAATAAGAAGGTCCAAGAGAAACAGTATACCTGAAGTGAAGCATCGGAATCTATAACTATTGTCACAGGAATGGTTCAAAACATAGTCAGTAAGAAGAGTCAGTCTTCTTGTACTTAAGTCGGCATTGTGCCTTTTGTATTTAATTCCGATGCAATTTCTGTGTTTCATCGTCAATAAGAAGGTCCAAGAGAAACAGTATACCTGAAGTGAAGCATCGGAATCTATAACTAGTGTCACAGGAATGGTTCAAAACATAGTCAGTAAGAAGAGTCAGTCTTCTTGTCCTTAAGTCGGCATTGTGCATTTTGTATTTAATTCTGATCCAATTTCTGTGTTTCATAGGCAATAAGATCAGAGGGATACAGTAAACCTGAAGTGAAGCTTCGGAATTTATAACTAGTGTCACTGGAATGGTTCAAAACATAGACAGTAGGAAGAATCAGTCTTCTTGTACTTAAGTCGGCATTGTGCCTTATGTAATTAATTCCGATGCAATTTCTGTGTTTCATCGACAATTAGAAGGTCAGAGCGATACAGTAAACTTGAAGTGAAGCATCGGAATCCAAAACTAATGTCACAGGAAAGGTTCAAATCATAGACAGTAGGAAGAGTCAGTCTTCTTGTACTTAAGTCGGCATTGTGCCTTTTGTATTTAATTCCGATGCAATTTCTGTGTTTCATTGTCAATAAGAAGGTCAGAGTGATACAATAAACCTGAAGTGAAGCATCGGAATCTATAACTAGTGTCACAGGAATGGTTCAAAACAAAGTCAGTAAGAAGAGTCAGTCTTCTTGTCCTTAAGTCGGCATTGTGCCATTTGCATTTAATTCCGATGCAATTTCTGTGATTCATCGTCAGTAAGAAGGTCCAAGGGATACAGTAAATCTGGAGTGAAGCATCGGAAACTATAACTATTGTCACAGGAATGGTTCAAACATAGACAGTAGGAAGAGTCAGTCTTCTTGTACTTAAGTCGGCATTGTGCCTTTTCTATTTAATTCCGATGCAATTTCTGTTTTTCATCGTCAATAAGATGGTCCAAGGCATTCAGTAAATCTGAAGTGAAGCATCGGAATCTATAACCAGTGTCACAGGAATGGTTCAAAACATAGCCAGTAAGAAGAGTCAGTCTTCTTGTACTTAAGTCGGCATTGTGCCTTTTCTATTTAATTCCGATGCAATTTGTGTGTTTCATCGTCAATAAGAAGGTCCAATGGATACAGTAAACCTGGAGTGATGCATCGGAATCTTTAACTAGTGTCACAGGAATGGTTCAAAACATAGACAGTAAGAAGAGTCAGTCTTCTTGTACTTAAGTCGACATTGTGCCATTTCTATTTAATTCCGATGCAATTTCCGTGTTTCTTCGTCAATAAGAAGGTCCAAGGGATACAGTGAACCTGAGGTGCAGCATCGGAATCTATAGCTAGTGTCACAGGAATGGTTCAAAACGTAGGCAGTAAGAAGAGTCAGTCTTCTTGCCCTTAAATCGGCATAGTGCCTTTTGTATATAATTCCGATGCAATTTCTGTGTTTCATCGTCAATAAGAGGGTCCAAGGGATACAGTAAACCTGGAGTGTAGCATTGGAATCTATAACTAGTGTCACAGGAATGGTTCAAAACATAGACAGTAAGAAGAGTCAATCTTTGTATACTTAAGTCGTTATTAGGCCTTTTGTATTTAATTCCGATGCAATTTCGGTGTTTCATCGTCATTACGAAGTTCCAAGGGATACAGTAAACCTGAGGAGAAGCATCGGAATCTATAACTAGTGTCACAGGAATGGTTCAAAACATAGTCAGTAAGAAGAGTCAGTCCTCTTGTACTTAAGTCGGCATTGTACCCTTTCTAATTAATTCCGATGCAATTTCAGTGTTTCATCGTCAATAAGAAGGTCCAAGGGACACAGTAAACCTGAGGTGAAGCTTCGGAATCTGTAGCTAGTGTCACAGGAATGGTTCAAAGTATAGGCAGTAAGAAGAGTCAGTCTTCTTGCCCTTAAGTCGGCATAGTGCCATTTGTATTTAATTCCGATGCAATTTCTGTGTTTCATCGTCAATAACAAGGTCCAAGGGATACAGTAAACCTGGAGTGAAGCGTCGGAATCTATAACTAGTGTCACAGGAATGGTTCAAAGCATAGACAGTAAGAAGAGTCAGACTTCTTGTACATAAGTCGAGTTTGTGCCTTTTCTATTTAATTCCGATGCAAATTCTGTGATGCACCGTCAATAAGAAGGTCAGAGGGATACAATAAACCTGGAGTGAAGCATCGGAATCTATAACTAGTGTCACTGGAATGGTTCAAAATATAGACAGTAAGAAGAGTCAGTCTTCTTGTCCTTAAGTCGACTCTGTGCCATTTCAAATTAATTCCGATGCAATTTCTGTGTTTCATCGTCAATAAGAAGGTCAGAGGGATACAATAAACCTGAAGTGAAGCATCAGAATCTATAACTAGTGTCACAGGAATGGTTTAAAACAAAGTCAGTAAGAAGAGTCAGTCTTTTTGCCCTTAAGTCGGCATAGTGCCTTTTGTATTTAATTCCGATGCAATTCCTGTGTTTCATCGTCAATAACAAGGTCCAAGGGATACAGTAAACCTGGAGTGAAGCATCGGAATCTATAACTAGTGTCACAGGAATCGTTCAAAACGTAGACAGTAAGAAGAGTCAGTCTTCGTGTACTTAAGTCGGCATTTTGCCTTTTGTATTTAATTCCGATGCAATATCTGTGTTTCATCGCCAATAAGAAGGTCCAAGAGAAACAGTATACCTGAAGTGAAGCATCGGAATCTATAACTAGTGTCACAGGAATGGTTCAAAACATAGTCAGTAAGAAGAGTCAGTCTTCTTGTCCTTAAGTCGGCATTGTGCATTTTGTATTTAATTCTGATCCAATTTCTGTGTTTCATCGGCAATAAGATCAGAGGGATACAGTAAACCTGAAGTGAAGCTTCGGAATTTATAACTAGTGTCACTGGAATGGTTCAAAACATAGACAGTAGGAAGAATCAGTCTTCTTGTACTTAAGTCGGCATTGTGCCTTATGTAATTAATTCCGATGCAATTTCTGTGTTTCATCGACAATTTGAAGGTCAGAGCGAAACAGTAAACTTGAAGTGAAGCATCAGAATCATTAACTAGTATCACAGGAATGGTTTAAAACATAGTCAGTAAGAAGATTCAGTCTACTTGTACTTAAGTCGGCATTGTGCTGTTTGTATTTAATTCTGATGCAATTTCTGTGTTTCATCGTCAATACGAAGGTCCAAGGGATACAGTAAACCTGCAGTGAAGCATCGTAATCTATAAGTAGTGTTACAGGGACGGTACAAAACATAGACAGTAAGATGAGTCAGTATTCTTGTACTTAAGTCGGCATTGTACTTTTTGTATTTGTTTCCGATGCAATTTCTGTGTTTCATCGTCAATAACAAGGTCCAAGGGATACAGTAAACCTCAAGTGAAGCGTCGGAATCTATAACAAGTGTAACAGGAATGGTTCAAATCATAGTCAGTAGTAAGAGTCGGTCTTCATGTACTTAAGTCGGCATGATGCCTTTTAATATGTAATTCCGATGCAATTTCAGTGTTTCATCGTCAATAAGAAGGTAGAAGTGATACAGTAGACCTGAAGTGAAGCATCGGAATCTATAACTATTGTCACAGGAATGGTTCAAACATAGACAGTAGGAAGAGTCAGTCTTCTTGTACTTAAGTCGGCATTGTGCCTTTTCTATTTAATTCCAATGCAATTTCTGTTTTTCATCGTCAATAAGAAGGTCCAAGGCATTCAGTAAATCTGAAGTGAAGCATCGGAATCTATAACCAGTGTCACAGGAATGGTTCAAAACATAGCCAGTAAGAAGAGTCAGTCTTCTTGTACTTAAGTCGGCATTGTGCCTTTTCTATTTAATTCCGATGCAATTTGTGTGTTTCATCGTCAATAAGAAGGTCCAAGGGATACAGTAAACCTGGAGTGATGCATCGGAATCTTTAACTAGTGTCACAGGAATGGTTCAAAACATAGACAGTAAGAAGAGTCAGTCTTCTTGTACTTAAGTCGACATTGTGCCATTTCTATTTAATTCCGATGCAATTTCCGTGTTTCTTCGTCAATAAGAAGGTCCAAGGGATACAGTGAACCTGAGGTGCAGCATCGGAATCTATAGCTAGTGTCACAGGAATGGTTCAAAACATAGGCAGTAAGAAGAGTCAGTCTTCTTGCCCTTAAATGGGCATAGTGCCTTTTGTATATAATTCCGATGCAATATCTGTGTTTCATCGTCAATAAGAGGGTCCAAGGGATACAGTAAACCTGGAGTGTAGCATTGGAATCTATAACTAGTGTCACAGGAATGGTTCAAAACATAGACAGTAAGAAGAGTCAATCTTTGTATACTTAAGTCGGCATTTTGCCTTTTGTATTTAATTCCGATGCAATTTCGGTGTTTCATCGTCAATACGAAGTTCCAAGGGATACAGTAAACCTGAGGAGAAGCATCGGAATCTATAACTAGTGTCACAGGAATGGTTCAAAACATAGTCAGTAAGAAGAGTCAGTCCTCTTGTACTTAAGTCGGCATTGTACCCTTTCTAATTAATTCCGATGCAATTTCAGTGTTTCATCGTCAATAAGAAGGTCCAAGGGATACAGTAAACCTGAGGTGAAGCTTCGGAATCTATAGCTAGTGTCACAGGAATGGTTCAAAGTATAGGCAGTAAGAAGAGTCAGTCTTCTTGCCCTTAAATCGGCATAGTGCCTTTTGTATATAATTCCGATGCAATTTCTGTGTTTCATCGTCAATAAGAGGGTCCAAGGGATACAGTAAACCTGGAGTGTAGCATTGGAATCTATAACTAGTGTCACAGGAATGGTTCAAAACATAGACAGTAAGAAGAGTCAATCTTTGTATACTTAAGTCGTTATTAGGCCTTTTGTATTTAATTCCGATGCAATTTCGGTGTTTCATCGTCATTACGAAGGTCCAAGGGATACAGTAAACCTGCAGTGAAGCATCGTAATCTATAAGTAGTGTTACAGGGACGGTACAAAACATAGACAGTAAGATGAGTCAGTATTCTTGTACTTAAGTCGGCATTGTACTTTTTGTATTTGTTTCCGATGCAATTTCTGTGTTTCATCGTCAATAACAAGGTCCAAGGGATACAGTAAACCTCAAGTGAAGCGTCGGAATCTATAACAAGTGTAACAGGAATGGTTCAAATCATAGTCAGTAGTAAGAGTCGGTCTTCATGTACTTAAGTCGGCATGATGCCTTTTAATATGTAATTCCGATGCAATTTCAGTGTTTCATCGTCAATAAGAAGGTAGAAGTGATACAGTAGACCTGAAGTGAAGCATCGGAATCTATAACTATTGTCACAGGAATGGTTCAAACATAGACAGTAGGAAGAGTCAGTCTTCTTGTACTTAAGTCGGCATTGTGCCTTTTCTATTTAATTCCAATGCAATTTCTGTTTTTCATCGTCAATAAGAAGGTCCAAGGCATTCAGTAAATCTGAAGTGAAGCATCGGAATCTATAACCAGTGTCACAGGAATGGTTCAAAACATAGCCAGTAAGAAGAGTCAGTCTTCTTGTACTTAAGTCGGCATTGTGCCTTTTCTATTTAATTCCGATGCAATTTGTGTGTTTCATCGTCAATAAGAAGGTCCAAGGGATACAGTAAACCTGGAGTGATGCATCGGAATCTTTAACTAGTGTCACAGGAATGGTTCAAAACATAGACAGTAAGAAGAGTCAGTCTTCTTGTACTTAAGTCGACATTGTGCCATTTCTATTTAATTCCGATGCAATTTCCGTGTTTCTTCGTCAATAAGAAGGTCCAAGGGATACAGTGAACCTGAGGTGCAGCATCGGAATCTATAGCTAGTGTCACAGGAATGGTTCAAAACATAGGCAGTAAGAAGAGTCAGTCTTCTTGCCCTTAAATGGGCATAGTGCCTTTTGTATATAATTCCGATGCAATATCTGTGTTTCATCGTCAATAAGAGGGTCCAAGGGATACAGTAAACCTGGAGTGTAGCATTGGAATCTATAACTAGTGTCACAGGAATGGTTCAAAACATAGACAGTAAGAAGAGTCAATCTTTGTATACTTAAGTCGGCATTTTGCCTTTTGTATTTAATTCCGATGCAATTTCGGTGTTTCATCGTCAATACGAAGTTCCAAGGGATACAGTAAACCTGAGGAGAAGCATCGGAATCTATAACTAGTGTCACAGGAATGGTTCAAAACATAGTCAGTAAGAAGAGTCAGTCCTCTTGTACTTAAGTCGGCATTGTACCCTTTCTAATTAATTCCGATGCAATTTCAGTGTTTCATCGTCAATAAGAAGGTCCAAGGGATACAGTAAACCTGAGGTGAAGCTTCGGAATCTATAGCTAGTGTCACAGGAATGGTTCAAAGTATAGGCAGTAAGAAGAGTCAGTCTTCTTGCCCTTAAATCGGCATAGTGCCTTTTGTATATAATTCCGATGCAATTTCTGTGTTTCATCGTCAATAAGAGGGTCCAAGGGATACAGTAAACCTGGAGTGTAGCATTGGAATCTATAACTAGTGTCACAGGAATGGTTCAAAACATAGACAGTAAGAAGAGTCAATCTTTGTATACTTAAGTCGTTATTAGGCCTTTTGTATTTAATTCCGATGCAATTTCGGTGTTTCATCGTCATTACGAAGGTCCAAGGGATACAGTAAACCTGCAGTGAAGCATCGTAATCTATAAGTAGTGTTACAGGGACGGTACAAAACATAGACAGTAAGATGAGTCAGTATTCTTGTACTTAAGTCGGCATTGTACTTTTTGTATTTGTTTCCGATGCAATTTCTGTGTTTCATCGTCAATAACAAGGTCCAAGGGATACAGTAAACCTGAAGTGAAGCATCAGAATCTATAACTAGTGTCACAGGAATGGTTTAAAACAAAGTCAGTAAGAAGAGTCAGTCTTCTTGTCCTTAAATCGGCATTGTACCTTTTGTATTTAATTCCGATGAAATTTCTGTGTTTCATCGTCAATAAGATGGTCCAAGGGATACAGTAAACCTGCAGTGTATCATCGGAATCTATAACTAGTGTCACAGGAATGGTTCAAAACATAGACAGTAAGAAAAGTCAGTCTTCGTGTACTTAAGTCGGCATTTATCCTTTTGTATTTACTTCCGATGCAATTTCTGTGTTTCATCGTCAATAAGAAATTCCAAGGATTACAGTAAACCTGAGGTGAAGCATCGGAATCTATAACTAGTGTCACAGGAATGGTTCAAAACATAGTCAGTAAGAAGGGTCAGTCTTCTTGTACTTAAGTCGGCATTGAACCTTTTCTATTTAATTCTGATGCAATTTCTGTGTTTCATCGTCAATAACAAGGTCCAAGGGATACAGTAAACCTGGAGTGAAGCATCGCAATCTGTAACTATTGTCAATGGAATGGTTCAAAACATAGACAGTAAGAAGAGTCAGTCTTCTTGTACTTAAGTCGGCATTCTGTATTTTGTATTTCATTCCGATGCAATTTCTGTGTTTCGTCATCAATAAGAAGGTCAGAGGCATACAGTAAACCTGAAGTGAGGCATCGGAATCCAAAACTAGTGTCACAGGAATGGTTCAAAACATAGACAGTAGAAAGAGTCAGTCTTCTTGTACGTAAGTCGGCATTGTGCCTTTTGTATTTAATTCCGATGCAATTTCTGTGTTTCATCGTCAAAAAGATGGTCCAAGGTATACAGTAAAACTAAAGTGAAGCATCGGAATCTATAACTAGTTTCACAGGAATGGTTCAAACCATAGTCAGTAAGAAGAGTCAGTCTTCTTGTACTTAAGTCTTCATTGTGCCTTTTCAATTTAATTCCGATGCTAATTCTGTGTTTCATCGTCAATAAGAAGGTGCAAGGGACACAGTAAACCTGGAGAGAAGCATCGAAATCTATAACTAGTGTCACAGGAATGGTTCAAAACGTAGACAGTAAGAAGAGTCAGACTTCTTGTACTTAAGTCGACATTGTGCCTTTTCTATTTAATTCCGATGCAATTTCTGTGTTTCATTGTCAATAAGAAGGTCAGAGGGATAGAATAAACCTAAAGTGAAGCATCGGAATCTATAACTAGTGTCACAGGAATGGTTCAAAACAAAGTCAGTAAGAAGAGTCAGTCTTCTTGTCCTTAAGTCGGCATTGTGCCATTTGCATATAATTCCGATGCAATTTCTGTGTTTCATCGTCAATAAGAAGGTCCAAGGGATACAGTAAACCTGAGGTGAAGCATCGGAATCTATAACTAGTGTCACAGGAATGGTTCAAAACATAGTCAGTTGATGAGGCAGTCTTCTTGTACTTTACTCGGCATTGTGCCTTTTATATTTAATTCCGATGCAATTTCTGTGATTTATCGTCAATATGAAGGCCCAAAGGTTACAGAAAACTGGAGTGAAGCATCGGACTCTATAACTAGTGTCACTGAAATGGTTCAAAACATAGACAGTAGACGAGGCAGTCTTCTTGTACTTAAGTCGGCATTGTGCCTTTTGTATTTAATTCCGATGCAATTTCTGTGTTTCATCGCCAATAAGAAGGTCCCAGAGAAACAGTATACCTGAAGTGAAGCATCGGAATCGATAACTAGTGTCACAGGAATGGTTCAAAACATAGACAGTAGGAAGAATCAGTCTTCTTGTACTTAAGTCGGCATTGTGCCTTTTGTAATTAATTCCGATGCAATTTCTGTGTTTCATCGACAATAAGAAGGTCAGAGCGATACAGTAAATTTGAAGTGAAGCATCGGAATCCAAAACTAATGTCACAGGAATGGTTCAAACGTAGACAGTAGGAAGAGTCAGTCTTCTTGTACTTAAGTCGGCATTGTGCCTTTTGTATTTAATTCCGATGCAATTTCTGTGTTTCATCGTCAATAAGAAAGTCAGAGGGATACAATAAACCAGATGTGAAGCATCAGAAACAATAACTAGTGTCACAGGAATGATTCAAAACATAGTCAGTAAGAAGATTCAGTCTTCTTGTACTTAAGTCGGCATTGTGCCTTTTGTATTTAATTCTGATGCAATTTCTTTGTTTCATCGTCAATAAGAAGGTCCAAGGGATACAGTAAACCTGCAGTGAAGCATCGGAATCTATAAGCAGTGTCACAGGGACGGTACAAAGCATAGACAGTAAGATGAGTCAGTATTCTTGTACTTAAGTCGGCATTGTGCTTTTTGTATTTATTTCCGATGCAATTTTTGTGTTTCATCGTCAATAAGAAGGTCCAAAGGATACAGTAAACCTCAAGTGAAGCATCAGAATCTATAATTAGTGTCACAGGAATGGTTCAAATCATAGTCAGTAGTAAGAGTCGGTCTTCATGTACTTAAGTCGGAATAGTGCCTTTTAATATGTAATTCCGATGCAATTTCAGTGTTTCATCGTCAATAAGAAGGTAGAAGGGATACAGTAGACCTGAAGTGAAGCATCGGAATCTATAACTAGTGTCACATGAATGGTTCAAACATAGACAGTAGGAAGAGTCAGTCTTCATGTACTTAAGTCGGCATTGTGCCTTTTCTATTTAATTCCGATGCAATTTCTGTGTTTCATCGTCAATAAGAAGGTCCAAGGGATACAGTAAACCTGGAGTGAAGCATCGGAAACTATAGCTAGTGTCACAGGAATGGTTCAAAACATTGACAGTAAGTAGAGTCAGTCTTCTTGTACTTACGTCGCCATTGTGGCTTTTCTATTTAATTCCGATGAAATTTCTGTGTTTCATCGCCAATAAGAAGGTCCAAGGGATACAGTAAACCTGGAGTGTATCATCGGACTCTATAACTAGTGTCACAGGAATAGTTCAAAACATAGACAGTAAGAAGAGGCAGTCTTCGTGTACTTAAGTCGGCATTTTGCCTTTTGTATTTAATTCCGATGCAGTTTCTGTGTTTCATCGTCAATAAGAAGGTCAGAGGGGTACAGTAAACCTGAAGTGAAGCAACGGAATCTATAGCTAGTGTCACAGGAATGGTTCAAATCATAGTCAGTAAGAAGAGTCAGTCTTCTTGTCCTTAAGTCGTCATTGTGCCTTTTGTATTTAATTCCGATGCAATTTCTGTGTTTCATCATCAATAAGAAGGTCCAACGGATACAGTAAACCTGGAGTGAAGCATCGGAGTCTATAACTAGTGTCAAAGGACTGGTTCAAAAATAGGCAGTAAGAAGAGTCAGTCTTCTTGAACTTAATTCGGCATTGTGCCTTCTGTATTTAATTCCGATGCAATTTCTGTGTTTCATCGTCAATAAGAAGGTCAGAGGGATACAGTAAACCTGAAGTGAAGCATCGGAATCCATAACTAGTGTCACAGGAATGGTTCAAAGCATAGTCAGAAAGGTGAGTCAGTCTTCTTGTACTTAAGTCGGCATTGTGCCTTTTGTATTTAATTCCGATTCAATTTCTGTGTTTCATCGTCAATAGGAAGGTCCAAGGGATACGGTAAACCTGAGGTGAAGCATCGGAATCTATAACTAGTTTCACAGGATTGGTTCAAAACATAGTCAGTAAGAAGAGTCAGTCGTCTTGTACTTAAGTTGGCATTGTGCCTTTTCTATTTCATTCCGATGCAATTTCTGTGTTTCATCGTCAATAAGGTCAGAGGGATACAGTAATCCTGAAGGGAAGCATCGGAATCTATAACTAGTGCCACAGGAATGGTTCAAAAAATAGACAGTAAGAAGAGTCAGTCTCCTTGTACTTAATTCTGCACTGTGCCTTTTGTATTTAATTCCGATGCAATTTCTGTGTTTCATCGTCAATAAGAAGGTCCAAGGGATACAGTAAACCTGGAGTGAAGCATCGGAATCTATAACTAGTGTCACAGGAATGGTTCAAAACATAGACAGTAAGAAGAGTCAGTCTTCTTGTACTTACGTCGGCATAGTGCCTTTTCTATATAATTCCGATGCAATTTGTGTGTTTCATCGTCATTAAGAAGGTCCAAGGGGTACAGTAAACCTGGAGTGTAGCATCGGAATCTATAACTAGTGTCACAGGAATGGTTCAAAACATAGACAGTAAGAAGAGTCAGTCTTCGTGTACTTAAGTCGACATTTTGCCTTTTGTATTTGATTCCGATGCAATTTCTGTGTTTTATCGTCAATAAGAAGGTCCAAGGCATACAGTAAACCTGAGGTGAAGCATCGGAATCTATAACTAGTGTCACAGGAATGGTTCAAAACATAGTCAGTAAGAAGAGTCAGTCTTCTTGTACTTAAGTCGGCATTGTACCTTATCTAAATAATTCCGATGCAATTTCTGTGTTTCATCGTCAATAACAAGGTCCAAGGGATACAGTAAACCTGGAGTGAGGCATCGGAATCTATAACTAATGTCAATGGAATATTTCAAAACATAGACAGTAAGATGAGTCAGTCTTCTTGTACTTAAGTCGGCATTGTGCCTTTTGTATTTAATTCCGATGCAGTTTCTGTGTTTCATCGTCAATAAGAAGGTCAGAGGGGTACAGTATACCTGAAGTGAAGCATAGAATCTATAGCTAGTGTCACAGGAATGGTTCAAAACATAGTCAGTAAGAAGATTCAGTCTTCTTGTCCTTAAGTCGGCTTTGTACCTTTTCTATTTAATTCCGATGCAATTTCTGTGTTTCATCGTGAGTAACAAGTTCCAAGGGATACAGTAAACCTGGAGTGAAGCATCGGAATCTATAACTAGTGTCAATGGAATGGTTCAAAACATAGACATTAAGAAGAGTCAGTCTTCTTGTACTTAAGTCGGCATTGTGCCTTTTGTATTTAATTCCGATGCAGTTTCTGTGTTTCATCGTCAATAAGAAGGTCAGAGGGGTACAGTAAACCTGAAGTGAAGCATCGGAACCTATAGCTAGTGTCACAGGAATGGTTCAAAACATAGTCAGTAAGAAGAGTCAGCCTTCTTGTCCTTAAGTCGTCATTGTGCTTTTTGTATTTAATTCCGATGCAATTTCTGTGTTTCATCATCAATAAGAAGGTCCAAGGGATACAGTAAACCTGGAGTGAAGCATCGGAATCTATAACTAGTGTCACAGGAATGGTTCAAACATAGACAGTAAGAAGAGTCAGTCTCCTTGTACTTAATTCTGCACTGTGCCTTCTGTATTTAATTCCGATGCAATTTCTGTGTTTCATCGTCAATAAGAAGGTCAGAGGGATACAGTAAACCTGAAGTGAAGCATCGGAATCCATAACTAGTGTCACAGGAATGGTTCAAAGCATAGTCAGAAAGGAGAGTCAGTCTTCTTGTACTTAAGTCGGCATTGTGCCTTTTGTATTTAATTCCGATTCAATTTCTGTGTTTCATCGTCAATAGGAAGGTCCAAGGGATACGGTAAACCTGAGGTGAAGCATCGGAATCTATAACTAGTTTCACAGGATTGGTTCAAAACATAGTCAGTAAGAAGAGTCAGTCGTCTTGTACTTAAGTTGGCATTGTGCCTTTTCTATTTCATTCCGATGCAATTTCTGTGTTTCATCGTCAATAAGGTCAGAGGGATACAGTAATCCTGAAGGGAAGCATCGGAATCTATAACTAGTGCCACAGGAATGGTTCAAAAAATAGACAGTAAGAAGAGTCAGTCTCCTTGTACTTAATTCTGCACTGTGCCTTTTGTATTTAATTCCGATGCAATTTCTGTGTTTCATCGTCAATAAGAAGGTCCAAGGGATACAGTAAACCTGGAGTGAAGCATCGGAATCTATAACTAGTGTCACAGGAATGGTTCAAAACATAGACAGTAAGAAGAGTCAGTCTTCTTGTACTTACGTCGGCATAGTGCCTTTTCTATATAATTCCGATGCAATTTGTGTGTTTCATCGTCATTAAGAAGGTCCAAGGGGTACAGTAAACCTGGAGTGTAGCATCGGAATCTATAACTAGTGTCACAGGAATGGTTCAAAACATAGACAGTAAGAAGAGTCAGTCTTCGTGTACTTAAGTCGACATTTTGCCTTTTGTATTTGATTCCGATGCAATTTCTGTGTTTTATCGTCAATAAGAAGGTCCAAGGCATACAGTAAACCTGAGGTGAAGCATCGGAATCTATAACTAGTGTCACAGGAATGGTTCAAAACATAGTCAGTAAGAAGAGTCAGTCTTCTTGTACTTAAGTCGGCATTGTACCTTATCTAAATAATTCCGATGCAATTTCTGTGTTTCATCGTCAATAACAAGGTCCAAGGGATACAGTAAACCTGGAGTGAGGCATCGGAATCTATAATTAATGTCAATGGAATATTTCAAAACATAGACAGTAAGATGAGTCAGTCTTCTTGTACTTAAGTCGGCATTGTGCCTTTTGTATTTAATTCCGATGCAGTTTCTGTGTTTCATCGTCAATAAGAAGGTCAGAGGGGTACAGTAAACCTGAAGTGAAGCATCGGAACCTATAGCTAGTGTCACAGGAATGGTTCAAAACATAGTCAGTAAGAAGAGTCAGCCTTCTTGTCCTTAAGTCGTCATTGTGCTTTTTGTATTTAATTCCGATGCAATTTCTGTGTTTCATCATCAATAAGAAGGTCCAAGGGATACAGTAAACCTGGAGTGAAACATCGGAATCTATAACTAGTGTCACAGGAATGGTTCAAACATAGACAGTAAGAAGAGTCAGTCTCCTTGTACTTAATTCTGCACTGTGCCTTTTGTATTTAATTCCGATGCAATTTCTGTGTTTCATCGTCAATAAGAAGGTCCAAGGGATACAGTAAACCTGAAGTGAAGCATCGGGATCTGTAACTAGTGTCACAGGAATCGTTCAAATCATAGTCAGTAAGAAGAGTCAGTCTTCTTGTACTTAAGTCGGCATAGTGCTTTATCTATTTAATTCCGATGCAATTTGTGTGTTTCATCGTCAATAAGAAGGTCCAAGGGATACAGTAAACCTGGAGTCAACCATCGGAATCTATAACTAGTGTCAATGGTATGGTTCAAAACATAGACAGTAAGAAGAGTCAGTGTTCTTGTACTTAAGTCGGCATTGTGCCTTTTGTATTTAATTCCGATGCAATTTCTGTGTTTCATCGTCAATAAGAGGGTCAGAGGGATACACTAAACCTGAGGTGAAGCATCTGAATTCATAACTAGTGTCACAGGAATGGTTCAAAGCGTAGTCAGAAAGGAGAGTCAGTCTTCTTGTACTTAAGTCGGCAGTGTTCCTTTTGTATTTAATTCCGATGCAATTTCTGTGTTTCATCGTCAATAGGAAGGTCCAAGGGATACAGTAAACCTGAGGTGAAGCATCGGAATCTATAACTAGTTTCACAATAATGGTTCAAAACATAGTCAGTAAGAAGAGTCAGTTTTCTTGTACTTAAGTTGGCATTGTGCCTTTTGTATTTAATTCCGATGCAATTTCTGTGTTTCATCGTCAATAAGAATGTCCAAGGGATACAGTAAACCTGAAGTGTAGCATCGGAATCTATAACTAGTGTCACAGGAATGGTTCAAACATAGTCAGTAAGAAGAGTCAGTCTTCTTGTAGTTAAGACGGCATTGTGCCTTTTCTATTTAATGTCGATGAAATTTCTGTGTTTCATCGTCAATAAGAAGGTCCAAGGGATACAGTAAACCTGGAGTGAAGCATCGGAAACTATAACTAGTGTCACAGGAAAGTTTCAAAACATAGACAGTAAGAAGAGTCAGTCTTCTTGTACTTACGTCGGCACAGTGCCTTTTCTATTTAATTCCGATGCAATTTGTGTGTTTCATCGTCAATAAGAAGGTCCAAGGGAAACAGTAAACCTGGAGTGTAGCATCGGAATCTATAGCTAGTGTCACAGGAATGGTTAAAAGCATAGACAGTAAGAAGAGTCAGTCTTCGTGTTCTTAAGTCGGCACTATGCCTTTTGTATTTAATTCCGATGCAATTTCTGTGTTTTATCGTCAATAAGAAGGTCCAAGGCATACAGTAAACCTGAGGTGAAGCATCGGTATCTATAACTAGTGTCACAGGAATGGTTCAAAACATAGACAGTAAGAAGAGTCAGTCTCCTTGTACTTAATTCTGCACTGTGCGTTTTGTATTTAATTCCTATGCAATTTCTGTGTTTCATCGTCAATAAGAATGTCCAAGGGATACAGTAAACCTGAAGTGTAGCATCGGAATTTATAACTAGTGTCACAGGAATGGTTCAAAACATAGTCAGTAAGAAGAGTAAGTCTTCTTGTACTTAAGTCGGCATTGTGCCATTTCGATTTAATTCCGATGCAATTTCTGTGTTTAATCGTCAATAAGAAGGACCAAGGGATACAGTAAACCTGAGGTGAAGCATCGGAATCTATAACTAGTGTCACAGGAATGGTTCAAAACATAGTCAGTAAGAAGATTCAGTCTTCCTGTACTTAAGTCGGCATTGTACCTTTTCTATTTAAGTCCGATGCAATTTCTGTGTTTCATCGTCAATAACAAGTTCCAAGGGATACAGTAAACCTGGAGTGAAGCGTCGGAATCTATAACTAGTGTCAATGGAATGGTTCAAAACATAGACAGTAAGAAGAGTCAGTCATCTTGTACTAAAGTCGGCATTGTGCCTTTTGTATTTAATTCCGATGCAGTTTCTGTGTTTCATCGTCAATAAGAAGGTCAGAGGGGTACAGTAAACCTGAAGTGAAGCATCGGAATCTATAGCTAGTGTCACAGGAATGGTTCAAAACATAGTCAGTAAGAAGAGTCAGTCTTCTTGTCCTTAAGTCGTCATTGTGCCTTTTGTATTTAATTCCGATGCAATTTCTGTGTTTCATCATCAATAAGAAGGTCCAAGGGATACAGTAAACTTGGAGTGAAGCATCGGAATCTATAACTAGTGTCAATGGAATATTTCAAAACATGGACAGTAAGAAGAGTCAGTCTCCTTGTACTTAATTCTGCACTGTGCTTTTGTATTTAATTCCGATTCAATTTCTGTGTTTCATCGTCAATAAGAATGTCCAAGGGATACAGTGAACCTGAAGTGTAGCATCGGAATTTATAACTAGTGTCACATGAATGGTTCATAACATAGTCAGTAAGAAGAGTCAGTCTTCTTGTACTTAAGTCGGCATTGTGCCTTTTCTATTTAATTCCGATGCAATTTCTGTGTTTAATCGTCAATAAGAAGGACCAAGGGATACAGTAAACCTGAAGTGAAGCATCGGAATCCATAACTAGTGTCACAGGAATGGTCCAAAACATAGTCAGTAAGAAGAGTCAGTCTTCTTGTACTTAAGTCGGCATTGTGCCTTTTGTATTTAATTCCGATGCAATTTCTGTGTTTCATCGTCAATAAGAAGGTCCAAGGGATACAGAAAACCTCGAGTGAAGCATCGGAATCTGTAACTAGTGTCACAGGAGTGGGTCAAATCATAGACTGTAAGAAGATGAGTCTTCTTGTACTTAAGTCGGCATTGTACCTTTTGAATTTAATTCCGATGCAATTTCTGTGTTTCATCATCAATAAGAAGGTCCAAGGGATACAGTGAACTTGGAGTGAAGCATCGGAATCTATAACTAGTGTCAATGGAATATTTCATAACATAGACAGTAAGAAGAGTCAGTCTCCTTGTACTTAATTCTGCACTGTGCCTTTTGTATTTAATTCCGATGCAATTTCTGTGTTTCATCGTCAATAAGAATGTCGAAGGGATACAGTGAACCTGAAGTGTAGCATCGGAATTTATAACTAGTGTCACACGAATGGTTCATAACATAGTCAGTAAGAAGAGTCAGTCTTCTTGTACTTAATTCGGCATTGTGCTTTTCCATTTAATTCCGATGCAATTTCTGTGTTTAATCGTCAATAAGAAGGTCAGAGGGATACAGTAAACCTGAAGTGAAGCATCGGTATCCATAACTAGTGTCACAGGAATGGTTCAAAACATAGTCAGTAAGAAGAGTCAGTCTTCCTGTACTTAAGTCGGCATTGTGCCTTTTGTATTTAATTCCGATGCAATTTCTGTGTTTCATCGTCAATAAGAAGGTCCAAGGGATACAGAAAACCTGGAGTGAAGCATCGGAATCTGTAACTAGTATCACAGGAATGGTTCAAATCATAGACTGTAAGAAGAGTCAGTCTTCGTGCAATTCAGTCGGCATTTTGCCTTTTGTATTTAATTCCGATGCAATTTTTGTGTTTCATAGTCAATAAGAACGTCCAAGGGATACAGTGAACCTGAAGTGAAGCATCGGGATATATAACTAGTGTCACAGGAATCGTTCAAATCTTAGTCAGTACGAAGAGTCAGTCTTCTTGTACTTCAGTCGGCATAGTGCCTTCTCTATTTAATTCCGATGCAATTTGTGAGTTTCATCGTCAATAAGAAGGTCCAAGGGATACAGTAAACCTGGAGTGAAGCATCGGAATCTATAACTAGAGTCAATGGTATGGTTCAAAACATGGACGGTAAGAAGCGTCAGTCTTCTTGTACTTAAGTCGGCATTGTGCCTTTTGGATTTAATTACGATGCATTGTCTGTGTTTCATCGTCATTAACAAGGTGAGAGGGATACAGTAAACCTGAAGTGAAGCATCGGATTCTATAGCTAGTGTCACAGGAATAGTTCAAAACATAGTCAGTAAGAAGACTCAGTCTTCTTGTACTTAAGTTGGCATTGTGCCTTTTCTATTTAATTCCGATGCAATTTCTGTGTTTCATCGTCAATAAGAATGTCAGAGGGATACAGTAATCCTGAAGGGAAGCATCGGAATCTATAACTAGTGTCACAGGAATGGTTCAAAACTTAGTCAGTAAGAAGAGTCAGTCTTCTTGTAGTTAAGACGGCATTGTGCCTTTTCTATTTAATTCCGATGCAATTTCTGTTTTTCATCGTCAATAAGAAGGTCCAAGGGATACAGTAAACCTGGAGTGAAGCATCGGAAACTATAACTAGTGTCACAGGAATGGTTCAAAACATAGACAGTAAGAAGAGTCAGTCATCTTGTACTTACGTCGGCATAGTGCCTATTCTATTTAACTCCGATGCAATTTCTGTGTTTTATCGTCAATAAGAAGGTCCAAGGCATACAGTAAACCTGAGGTGAAGCATCGGAATCTATAAGTAGTGTCACAGGAATGGTTCAAAACATTGTCAGTAAGAAGAGTCAGTCTTCTTGTACCTAAGTCGGCATTGTGCCTTTTCTATTTAATTCCGATGCAATTTCTGTGTTTAATCGTCAATAAGAAGGACCAAGGGATACAGTAAACCTGGAGTGAAGCATCGGAGTCTATAACTAGTGTCACAGGACTGGTTCAAAAATAGACAGTAAGAAGAGTCAGTCATTAGAACTTAAGTCGGCATTGTGCCTTTTGTATTCAATTCCGATGCAATTTCTGTGTTTCATCGTCAATAAGGTCAGAGGGATACAATAAACCTGAAGTGAAGCATCGGAATCCATAACTAGTGTCACAGGAATGGTTCAAAACATAGTCAGTAAGAAGAGTCAGTCTTCTTGTACTTAAGTCGGCATTGTGCATTTTGTATTTAATTCCGATGCAATTACTATGTTTCATCGTCAATAAGAAGGTCCAAGGGATACAGTAAACCTGGAGTGAAGCATCGGGATCTGTAACTAGTGTCACAGGAATTGTTCAAAACATAGTCAGTAAGAAGAGTCAGTCTTCTTGTCCTTAAGTCGTCATTGTGCCTTTTGTATTCAATTCCGATGCAATTTCTGTGTTTCATCGTCAATAAGAAGGTCCAAGGGATACAGTAAACCTGGAGTGTAGCATCGGAATCTATAACTAGTGTCACAGGAATAGTTCAAAACATAGACAGTAAGAAGAGTCAGTCTTCGTGTACTTAAGTCGGCATTTTGCCTTTTGTATTTAATTCCGATGCAATTTCTGTGTTTCATCGTCAATAAGAAGGTCCAAGGGATACAGTAAACCTGAGGTGAAGCATCGCAATCTATAACTAGTGTCACAGGAATGGTTCAAAACATAGTCAGTAAGAAGATTCAGTCTTCTTGTACTTAAGTCGGCATTGTACCTTTTCTATTTAATTCCGATGCAATTTCTGTGTTTCATCGTCAATAACAAGTTCCAAGGGATACAGTAAACCTGGAGTGAAGCATCGGAATCTTTAACTAGTGTCAATGGAATGGTTTAAAACATAGACATTAAGAAGAGTCAGACTTCTTGTACTTAAATCGGCATTGTGCCTTTTGTATTTAATTCCGATGCAGTTTCTGTGTTTCATCGTCAATAAGAAGGTCAGAGGGGTACAGTAAACCTGAAGTGAAGCATCGGAATCTATAGCTAGTGTCACAGGAATGGTTCAAAACATAGTCAGTAAGAAGAGTCAGTCTTCTTGTACTTAAGTCGTCATTGTGCCTTTTGTATTTAATTCCGATGCTATTTCTGTGTTTCATCATCAATAAGAAGGTCCAAGGGATACAATAAACCTGGGGTGAAGCTTTTGAATCTATAACTACTGTCACAGGAATGGTTCAAAAGATAGACAGTAAGAAGAGTCAGTCTCCTTGTACTTAATTCTGCACTGTGCCTTTTGTATTTAATTCCTATGCAATTTCTGTGTTTCATCGTCAAGAAGAAGGACAAAGGGATACAGTAAACCTGGAGTGAAGCATCGGAGTCTATAACTAGTGTCAAAGGACTGGTTCAAAAATAGACAGTAAGAAGAGTCAGTCTTCATGAACTTAATTCGGCATTTTGCCTTCTGTATTTAATTCCGATGCAATTTCTGTGTTTCATCGTCAATAAGGAGGTCAGAGGGATACAGTAAACCTGAAGTGAAGCATCGGAATCCATAACTAGTGTCACAGGAATGGTTCAAACATAGTCAGTAAGAGGAGTTAGTCTTCTTGTACTTAAGTCGGCATTGTGCCTTTTGTATTTAGTTCCGATGCAATTTCTGTGTTTCATCGTCAATAAGAAGGTCAGAGGGATACACTAAACCTGAAGTGAAGCATCGGAATTCATAACTAGTGTCACAGGAATGGTTCAAAGCATAGTCAGAAAGGAGAGTCAGTCTTCCTGTACTTAAGGCGGCATTGTGCCTTTTGTATTTAATTCCGATGCAATTTCTGGGTTTCATCGTCAATAGGAAGGTCCAAGGGATACAGTAAACCTGAGGTGAAGCATCGGAATCTATAACTAGTTTCACAGGAATGGTTCAAAACATAGTCAGTAAGAAGAGTCAGTCTTCTTGTACTTAAGTTGGCATTGTGCCTTTTCTATATAATTCCGATGCAATTTCTGTGTTTCATCGTCAATAAGAAGGTCAGAGGGATACAGTAATCCTGAAGGGTAGCATCGGAATCTATAACTAGTGTCACAGGAATGGTTCAAAACATAGTCAGTAAGAAGAGTCAGTCTTCTTGTAGTTAAGACGGCATTGTGCCTTTTCTATTTAATTTCGATGCAATTTCTGTGTCTCATCGTCAATACGAAGGTCCAAGGGATACAGTAAACCTGGAGTGAAGCATCGGAAACTATAACTAGTGTCACAGGAATGGTTCAAAACATAGACAGTAAGAAGAGTCAGTCTTCTTGTACTTACGTCGGCATAGTGCCTTTTCTATTTAATTCCGATGCAATTTGTGTGTTTCATCGTCAATAAGAAGGTCCAAGGGATACAGTAAACCTGGAGTGTAGCATCGGAATCTATAACTAGTGTCACAGGAATGGTTCAAAGCATAGACAGTAAGAAGAGTCAGTCTTCGTGTACTTAAGTCGGCATTTTGCCTTTTGTATTTAATTCCGATGCAATTTCTGTGTTTTATCGTTAATAAGAAGGTCCAAGGCATACAGTAAACCTGAGGTGAAGCATCGGAATCTATAACTAGTGTCACAGGAATGGTTCAAAACATAGACAGTAAGAAGAGTCAGTCTCCTTGTACTTAATTCTGCACTGTGCCTTTTGTATTTAATTCCGATGCAATTCCTTTGTTTCATCGTCAATAAGAATGTCCAAGGGATACAGTAAACCTGAAGTGTAGCATCGGAATTTACAACTAGTGTCATAGGAATGGTTCAAAACATAGTCAGTAAGATGAGTCAGTCTTCTTGTACTTAAGTCGGCATTGTGCCATTTCTATGTAATTCCGTTGCAATTTCTGTGTTTAATCGTCAATAAGAAGGACCAAGGGATACAGTAAGCCTGGAGTGATGCATCGGAGTCTATAACTAGTGTCACAGGACTGGTTCAAAAATGGACAGTAAGAAGAGTCAGTCTTCTTGAACTTAATTCGGCATTATGCGTTTGTATTCAATTCCGATGCAATTTCTGTGTTTCATCGTCAATAAGAAGGTCCAAGGGATACAGTAAACCTTGAGTGAAGCATCGGAATCTATAACTAGTGTCACAGGAATGGTTCAAAACATAGACAGTAAGAAGAGTCAGTCTCCTTGTACTAAATTCTGCACTGTGCCTTTTGTATTTAATTCATATGCAATTTCTGTGTTTCATCGTCAAGAAGAAGGACCAAGGGATACAGTAAACCTGGAGTGAAGCATCGGAGTCTATAACTAGTGTCAAAGGACTGGTTCAAAAATAGACAGTAAGAAGAGTCAGTCTTCATGAACTTAATTCGGCATTGTGCCTTCTGTATTTAATTCCGATGCAATTTCTGTGTTTCATCGTCAATAAGGAGGTCAGAGGGATACAGTAAACCTGAAGTGAAGCATCGGAATCCATAACTAGTGTCACAGGAATGGTTCAAACATAGTCAGTAAGAGGAGTTAGTCTTCTTGTACTTAAGTCGGCATTGTGCCTTTTGTATTTAATTCCGATGCAATTTCTGTGTTTCATCGTCAATAAGAAGGTCAGAGGGATACACTAAACCTGAAGTGAAGCATCGGAATTCATAACTAGTGTCACAGGAATGGTTCAAAGCATAGTCAGAAAGGAGAGTCAGTCTTCCTGTACTTAAGTCGGCATTGTGCCTTTTGTATTTAATTCCGATGCAATTTCTGTGTTTCATCGTCAATAAGAAGGTCAGAGGGATACAGTAATCCTGAAGGGTAGCATCGGAATCTATAACTAGTGTCACAGGAATGGTTCAAAACATAGTCAGTAAGAAGAGTCAGTCTTCTTGTAGTTAAGACGGCATTGTGCCTTTTCTATTTAATTTCGATGCAATTTCTGTGTCTCATCGTCAATACGAAGGTCCAAGGGATACAGTAAACCTGGAGTGAAGCATCGGAAACTATAACTAGTGTCACAGGAATGGTTCAAAACATAGACAGTAAGAAGAGTCAGTCTTCTTGTACTTACGTCGGCATAGTGCCTTTTCTATTTAATTCCGATGCAATTTGTGTGTTTCATCGTCAATAAGAAGGTCCAAGGGATACAGTAAACCTGGAGTGTAGCATCGGAATCTATAACTAGTGTCACAGGAATGGTTCAAAGCATAGACAGTAAGAAGAGTCAGTCTTCGTGTACTTAAGTCGGCATTTTGCCTTTTGTATTTAATTTCGATGCAATTTCTGTGTTTTATCGTCAATAAGAAGGTCCAAGGCATACAGTAAACCTTAGGTGAAGCATCGGAATCTATAACTAGTGTCACAGGAATGGTTCAAAACATAGACAGTAAGAAGAGTCAGTCTCCTTGTACTTAATTCTGCACTGTGCCTTTTGTATTTAATTCCGATGCAATTCCTTTGTTTCATCGTCAATAAGAATGTCCAAGGGATACAGTAAACCTGAAGTGTAGCATCGGAATTTACAACTAGTGTCACAGGAATGGTTCAAAACATAGTCAGTAAGATGAGTCAGTCTTCTTGTACTTAAGTCGGCATTGTGCCATTTCTATGTAATTCCGATGCAATTTCTGTGTTTAATCGTCAATAAGAAGGACCAAGGGATACAGTAAACCTGGAGTGATGCATCGGAGTCTATAACTAGTGTCACAGGACTGGTTCAAAAATGGACAGTAAGAAGAGTCAGTCTTCTTGAACTTAATTCGGCATTATGCGTTTGTATTCAATTCCGATGCAATTTCTGTGTTTCATCGTCAATAAGAAGGTCCAAGGGATACAGTAAACCTGGAGTGTAGCATCGGAATCTATAACTAGTGTCACAGGAATAGTTCAAAACATAGACAGTAAGAAGAGTCAGTCTTTGTGTGCTTAAGTCGGCATTTTGCCTTTTCTATTTAATTCCGATGCAATTTCTGTGTTTCATCGTCAATAAGAAGGTCCAAGGCATACAGTAAACCTGAGGTGAAGCATCGGAATCTATAACTAGTGTCACAGGAATGGTTCAAAACATAGTCAGTAAGAAGATTCAGTCTTGTTGTACTTAAGTCGGCATTGTACCTTTTCTATTTAATTCCGATGCAATTTCTGTGTTCAATCGTCAATAACAAGTTCCAAAGGATACAGTAAACCTGGAGTGAAGCATCGGAATCTATAACTAGTGTCAATGGAACGGTTCAAAACACAGACAGTAACAAGAGTCAGTCTTCTTGTACTTAAGTCGGCATTGTGCCTTTTGTATTTAATTCCGATGCAGTTTCTGTGTTTCATCGTCAATAAGAAGGTCAGAGGGGTACACTAAACCTGAAGTGAAGCATCGGAATCTATAGCTAGTGTTACAGGAATGGTTCAAAACATAGTCAGTAAGAAGAGTCAGTCTCCTTGTACTTAATTCTGCACTGTGCCTTTTGTATTTAATTCCGATGCAATTTCTGTGTTTCATCGTCAATAAGAAGGACCAGGGGATACAGTAAACCGGGAGTGCAGCATCGGAGTCTATAACTAGTGTCAAAGGACTGGTTCAAAAATAGACAGTAAGAAGAGTCAGTCTTCTTGAACTTAATTCGGCATTGTGCCTTCTGTATTTAATTCCGATGCAATTTCTGTGTTTCATCGTCAATAAGAAGGTAAGAGGGATACAGTAAACCTGAAGTGAAGAATCGGAATCCATAACTAGTGTCACAGGAATGGTTCAAAACATAGTCAGTAAGAAGAGTTAGTCTTCTTGTACTTAAGTCGGCATTGTGCCTTTTGTATCTAAATCCGATGCAATATCTGTGTTTCTTCGTCAATAGGAAGGTCCAAGGGATACAGTAAACCTGGATGGAAACATCGGAATCTGTAACTAGTGTCACAGGAATGGTTCAAATCATAGACAGTAAGAAGAGTCAGTCTTCGTGTACTTCAGTCGGCATTTTGCATTTTGTATTTAATTCCGATGCAATTTCTGTGTTTCATCGTCAATAAGAAGGTCCAAGGGATACAGTAAACCTGAAGTGAAGCATCGGGATTTGTAACTGGTGTCACAGGAATCGTTCAAAACATAGTCAGTAAGAAGAGTCAGTCTTCTTGTACTTAAGTCGGCATAGTGCCTTATCTATTTAATTCCGATGCAATTTGTGTGTTTCATCGTCAATAAGAAGGTCCAAGGGATACAGTAAACCTGGAGTCAAGCATCGGAATCTATAACTAGTGTCAATGGTATGGTTCAAAACATAGACAGTAAGAAGAGTCAGTGTTCTTGTACTTAAGTCGGCATTGTGCCTTTTGCATTTAATTCCGATGCAATTTCTGTGTTTCATCGTCAATAAGAAGGTCAGAGGGATACACTAAACCTGAAATGAAGCATCGGAATTCATAACTAGTGTCACAGGAATGGTTCAAAGCATAGTCAGAAAGGAGAGTCAGTCTTCTTGTACTTAAGTCGGCATTGTGCCTTTTGTATTTAATTCCGATGGAATTTCTGTGTTTCATCGTCAATAAGAAGGTCCAAGGGATACAGTAAACCTGGAGTGAAGCATCGGAATCTATAACTAGTGTCACAGGAATGGTTCAAAACATAGACAGTAAGAAGAGTCAGTCTTCTTGTACTTAAGTCGGAATTGTGCCTTTTCTCTTTAATTCCGATGCAATTTCTGTGTTTCATCATCAATAAGAAGGTCCAAGGGATACAGTAAACCTGGAGTGAAGCATCGGAATCTATAACTAGTGTCACAGGAATGGTTCAAAACATAGACAGTAAGAAGAGTCAGTCTCCTTGTACTTAATTCTGCACTGTGCCTTTTGTATTTAATTCCGATGCAATTTCTGTGTTTCATCGTCAATAAGAAGGACCAAGGGATACAGTAAACCTGGAGTGAAGCATCGGAGTCTATAACTAGTGTCAAAGGACTGGTTCAAAAATAGACAGTAAGAAGAGGCAGTCTTCTTGAACTTAATTCGGCATTGTGCCCTCTCTATTTAATTCCGATGCAATTTCTGTGTTTCATCGTCAATAAGAAGGTCAGAGGGATACAGTAAACCTGAAGTGAAGCATCGGAATCCATAATTAGTGTCACAGGAATGGTTCAAAACATAGTAAGTAAGAAGAGTTAGTCTTCTTGTACTTAAGTCGGCATTGTGCATTTTGTATTTAATTCCGATGCAATTTCTGTGTTTCATCGTCAATAGAAAGGTCCAAGGGATACAGTAAACCTGGAGGCAAACATCGGAATCTGTAACTAGTGCCACAGGAATGGTTCAAATCATAGACAGTAAGAAGAGTCAGTCTTCGTGTACTTCAGTCGGCATTTTGCCTTTTGTATTTAATTCCGATGCAATTTCTGTGTTTCATCGTCAATAAGAAGGTCCAAGGTACACAGTAAACCTGAAGTGAAGCATCGGGATCTGTAACTAGTGTCACAGGAATCGTTCAAACATAGTCAGTAAGAAGAGTCAGTCTTCTTGTACTTAAGTCGGCATAGTGCCTTATCTATTTAATTCCGATGCAATTTGTGTGTTTCATCGTCGATAAGAAGGTCCTAAGGATACAGTAAACCAGGAGTCAAGCATCGAAATCTATAACTAGTGTAAATGGTATGGTTCAAAACATAGACAGTAAGAAGAGTCAGTGTTCTTGTACTTGAGTCGGCATTGTGCCTTTTCTATTTAATTCCGGTGCAATTTCTGTGTTTCATCGTCAATAAGAAGGTCAGAGGGATACACTAAACATGAAAAGAAGCATCGGAATTCATAACTAGTGTCACAGGAATGGTTCAAAGCATAGTCAGAAAGGAGAGTCAGTCTTCTTGTACTTAAGTCGGCATTGTGCCTTTTGTATTTCATTCCGATGGAATTTCTGTGTTTCATCGTCAATAGGAAGGTCCAAGGTATACAGTAAACCTGAGGTGAAGCATCGGAATCTATAACTAGTTTCACAGGAATGGTTCAAAACATAGTCAGTAAGAAGAGACAGTCTTCTTGTACTTAAGTTGGCATTGTGCCTTTTCTATTTAATTCCGATGCAATTTCTGTGTTTCATCGTCAATAAGAAGGTCAGAGGGATACAGTAATCCTGAAGGGAAGCATCGGAATCTATAACTAGTGTCACAGGAATGGTTCGAAACATAGACAGTAAGAAGAGTCAGTCTTCTTGTACTTACGTCGGCATAGTGCCTTTTCTATTTAATTCCGATGCAATTTGTGTGTTTCATCGTCAATAAGGAGGACCAAGGGATACAGTAAACCTGGAGTGAAGCATCGGAGTCTATAACTAGTGTCACAGGACTGGTTCAAAAATAGACAGTAAGAAGAGTCAGTCCTCTTGAACTTAATTCGGCATTGTGCCTTTTGTATTCAATTCCGATGCAATTTCTGTGTTTCATCGTCAATAAGAAGGTCCAGGGGATACAGAAAACCTGGAGCGTAGCATCGGAATCTATAACTAGTGTCACAGGAATAGTTCAAAACATAGTCAGTAAGAAGAGTCAGTCTTCTTGTAGTTATGACGGCATTGTGCAATTTCTATTTAATTTCGATGCAATTTCTGTGTTTCATCGTCAATAAGAAGGTCCAAGGGATACAGTAAACCTGGAGTGAAGCATCGGAAACTATAACTAGTGTCACAGGAATGGTTCGAAACATAGACAGTAAGAAGAGTCAGTCTTCTTGTACTTACGTCGGCATAGTGCCTTTTCTATTTAATTCCGATGCAATTTGTGTGTTTCATCGTCAATAAGGAGGTCCAAGGGATACAGTAAACCTGGAGTGTAGCATCGGAATCTACAACTAGTGTCACAGGAATGGTTCAAAGCATAGACAGTAAGAAGAGTCAGTCTTCGTGTACTTGAGTTGGCATTTTGCCTTTTGTTTTTAAATCCGATGCAATTTCTGTGTTTTATCGTCAATGAGAAGGTCCAAGGCATACAGTAAACCTGAGGTGAAGCATCTGAATCTATAACTAGTGTCACAGGAATGGTTCAAAACATAGTCAGTAAGAAGAGTCAGTCTTCTTGTAATTAAGTTGGCATTCTGCCTTTTCTATTTAATTCCGATGCAATTTCTGTGTTTCATCGTCAATAAGAAGGTCAGAGGGATACAGTAATCCTGAAGGGTAGCATCTGAATCTATAACTAGTGTCACAGGAATGGTTCAAAACATAGTCAGTAAGAAGAGTCAGTCTTCTTGTAGTTAAGACGGCATTGTGCCTTTTCTATTTAATTTCGATGCAATTTCTGTGTCTCATCGTCAATAAGAAGGTCCAAGGGATACAGTAAACTTGGATTGAAGCATCGGAATCTATAACTAGTGTCAATGGAATATTTCAAAACATAGACAGTAAGAAGAGTCAGTCTCCTTGTACTTAATTCTGCACTGTGCTTTTGTATTTAATTCCGATGCAATTTCTGTGTTTCATCGTCAATAAGAATGTCCAAGGGATACAGTGAACCTGAAGTGTAGCATCGGAATTTATAACTAGTGTCACACGAATTGTTCATAACATAGTCAGTAAGAAGAGTCAGTCTTCTTGTACTTAAGTCGGCATTGTGCCTTTTCTATTTAATTCCGATGCAATTTCTGTGTTTAATCGTCAATAAGAAGGACCAAGGGATACAGTAAACCTGAAGTGAAGCATCGGAATCCATAACTAGTGTCACAGGAATGGTTCAAATCATAGTCAGTAAGAGGAGTCAGTCTTCTTGTTCTTAAGTCGGCATTGTGCCTTTTGTATTTAATTCCGATGCAATTTCTGTGTTTCATCGTCAATAAGAAGGTCCAAGGGATACAGAAAACCTCGAGTGAAGCATCGGAATCTGTAACTAGTGTCACAGGAATGGTTCAAATCATAGACTGTAAGAAGAGTCAGTCTTCCTGCACTTCAGTCGGCATTTTGCCTTTTGTATTCAATTCCGATGCAATTTTGTGTTTCATAGTCAATAAAAAGGTCCAAGGGATACAGTGAACCTGAAGTGAAGCATCGGGATAAATAACTAGTGTCACAGGAATCGTTCAAATCATAGTCAGTACGTAGAGTCAGTGTTCTTGTACTTAAGTCGGCATAGTGCCTTTTCTATTTACTTCCGATGCAATTTGTGTGTTTCATCGTCAATAAGAAGGTCCAAGGGATACAGTAAACCTGGAGTGAAGCATCGGAATCTATAACTAGTGTCAATGGTATGGTTCAAAACATGGACGGTAAGAAGAGTCAGTCTTCTTGTACTTAAGTCGGCATTGTGCCTTTTGGATTTAATTACGATGCAATGTCTGTGTTTCATCGTCAATAAGAAGGTCCAAGGGATACAGTAAACCTGGAGTGTAGCATCGGAATCTATAGCTAGTGTCACAGGAATGGTTCAAAACATAGTCAGTAAGAAGAGTCAGTCTTCTTGTACTGATGTCGGCATTGTGCCATTTCTATTTAATTCCGATGCAATTTCTGTGTTTAATCGTCAATAAGAAGGACCAAGGGATACAGTAAACCTGGAGTGAAGCATCGGAGTCTATAACTAGTGTCACAGGACTGGTTCAAAAATAGACAGTAAGAAGAGTCAGTCCTCTTGAACTTAATTCGGCATTGTGCCTTTTGTATTCAATTCCGATGCAATTTCTGTGTTTCATCGTCAATAAGAAGGTCCAGGGGATACAGAAAACCTGGAGCGTAGCATCGGAATCTATAACTAGTGTCACAGGAATAGTTCAAAACATAGACAGTAGGAAGAGTCAGTCTTCTTGTACTTAAGTCGGCATTGTACCTTTTGTATTTAATTCCGATGCAATTTCTGTGTTTCATCATCAATAAGAAGGTCCAAGGGATACAGTGAACTTGGAGTGAAGCATCGGAATCTATAACTAGTGTCAATGGAATATTTCAAAACATAGACAGTAAGAAGAGTCAATCTCCTTGTACTTAATTCTGCACTGTGCCTTTTGTATTTAATTCCGATGCAATTTCTGTGTTTCATCGTCAATAAGAAGGTCCAAGGGATACAGTGAACCTGAAGTGTAGCATCGGAATTTATAACTAGTGTCACACGAATGGTTCATAACATAGTCAGTAAGAAGAGTCAGTCTTCTTGTACTTAAGTCGGCATTGTGCCTTTTCTATTTAATTCCGATGCAATTTCTGTGTTTAATCGTCAATAAGAAGGACCAAGGGATACAGTAAACCTGGAGTGAAGCATCGGAGTCTATAACTAGTGTCACAGGACTGGTTCAAAATTAGACAGTAAGAAGAGTCAGTCTTCTTGACTTAATTCGGCATTGTGCCATTTGTATACAATTCCGATGCAATTTCTGTGTTTCATCGCCAATAAGAAGGTCAGAGGGATACAGTAAACCTGAAGTGAAGCATCGGTATCCATAACTAGTGTCACAGGAATGGTTCAAAACATAGTCAGTAAGAAGAGTCAGTCTTCTTGTACTTAAGTCGGCATTGTGCCTTTTGTATTTAATTCCAATATAATTTCTGTGTTTCATCGTCAATAAGAAGGTCCAAGGGATACAGAAAACCTGGAGTGAAGCATCGGAATCTGTAACTAGTATCACAGGAATGGTTCAAATCATAGACTGTAAGAAGAGTCAGTCTTCGTGCAATTCAGTCGGCATTTTGCCTTTTGTATTTAATTCCGATGCAATTTTTGTGTTTCATAGTCAATAAGAACGTCCAAGGGATACAGTGAACCTGAAGTGAAGCATCGGGATATATAACTAGTGTCACAGGAATCGTTCAAATCATAGTCAGTACGAAGAGTCAGTCTTCTTGTACTTAAGTCGGCATAGTGCCTTCTCTATTTAATTCCGATGCAATTTGTGTGTTTCATCGTCAATAAGAAGGTCCAAGGGATACAGTAAACCTGGAGTGAAGCATCGGAATCTATAACTAGTGTCAATGGTATGGTTCAAAACATGGACGGTAAGAAGAGTCAGTCTTCTTGTACTTAAGTCGGCATTGTGCCTTTTGTATTTAATTCCGATGCAATTTCTGTGTTTCATCGTCAATAAGAAGGTCCAAGGGATACAGTAAACCTGGAGTGAAGCATCGGGATCTGTAACTAGTGTCACAGGAATGGTTCGAAACATAGTCAGTAAGAAGAGTCAGTCTTCTTGTACTTAAGTTGGCATTGTGCCTTTTCTATTTAATTCCGATGCAACTTCTGTGTTTCATCGTCAATAAGAATGTCAGAGGGATACACTAATCCTGAAGGAAAGCATCGGAATCTATAACTAGTGTCACAGGAATGGTTCAAAACATAGTCAGTAAGAAGAGTCAGTCTTCTTGTAGTTAAGACGGCATTGTGCCTTTTCTATTTAATTCCGATGCAATTTCTGTTTTTCGTCGTCAATAAGAAGGTCCAGGGGATACAGTAAACCTGGAGTGAAGCATCGGAAACTATAACTAGTGTCACAGGAATGGTTCAAAACATAGACCGTAAGAAGAGTCAGTCATCTTGTACTTACGTCGGCATAGTGCCTTTTCTATTTAACTCCGATGCAATTTCTCTGTTTTATCGTCAATAAGAAGGTCCAAGGCATACAGTAAACCTGAGGTGAAGCATCGGAATCTATAAGTAGTGTCACAGGAATGGTTCAAAACATTGTCAGTAAGAAGAGTCAGTCTTCTTGTACTTAAGTCGGCATTGTACCTTTTCTATTTAATTCCGATGCAATTACTGTGTTTCATCGTCAATAACAAGGTCCAAGGGGTACAGTAAACCTGGAGTGAAGCATCGGAATGTATAACTAGTGTCAATGGAATATTTCAAAACACAGACAGTAATAAGAGTCAGTCTCCTTGTACTTAATTCTGCACTGTGCCTTTTGTATTTAATTCCGATGCAATTTCTGTGTTTCATCGTCAATAAGAATGTCCAAGGGATACAGTAAACCTGAAGTGTAGCATCGGAATTTATAACTAGTGTCACAGGAGTGGTTCAAAACATAGTCAGTAAGAAGAGTCAGTCTTCTTCTACCTAAGTCGGCATTGTGCCTTTTCTATTTAATTCCGATGCAATTTCTGAGTTTAATCGTCAATAAGAAGGACCAAGGGATACGGTAAACCTGGAGTGAAGCATCGGAGTCTATAACTAGTGTCACAGGACTGGTTCATAGACAGTAAGAAGAGTCAGTCATTAGAACTTAAGTCGGCATTGTGCCTTTTGTATTCAATTCCGATGCAATTTCTGTGTTTCATCGTCAATAAGAAGGTCAGAGGGATACAATAAACCTGAAGTGAAGCATCGGAATCCATAACTAGTGTCACAGGAATGGTTCAAAACATAGTCAGTAAGAAGAGTCGTTCTTCTTGTACTTAAGTCGGCATTGTGCCTTTTGTATTTAATTCCGATGCAATTTCTGTGTTTCATCGTCAATAAGAAGGTCCAAGGGATACAGTAAACCTGGAGTGAAGCATCGGGATCTGTAACTAGTGTCACAGGAATAGTTCAAAACATAGACAGTATGAAGAGTCAGTCTTCGTGTACTTAAGTCGGCATTTTGCCTTTTGTATTTAATTCCGATGCAATTTCTGTGTTTCATCGTCAATAAGAAGGTCCAAGGGATACAGTAAACCTGAGGTGAAGCATCGCAATCTATAACTAGTGTCACAGGAATGGTTCAAAACATAGTCAGTAAGAAGATTCAGTCTTCTTGTACTTAAGTCGGCATTGTACCTTTTCTATTTAATTCCGATGCAATTTCTGTGTTTCATCGTCAATAACAAGTTCCAAGGGATACAGTAAACCTGGAGTGAAGCATCGGAATCTATAACTAGTGTCAATGGAATGGTTCAAAACATAGACATTAAGGAGAGTCAGTCTCCTTGTACTTAAATCGGCATTGTGCCTTTTGTATTTAATTCCGATGCAGTTTCTGTGTTTCATCGTCAATAAGAAGGTCAGAGGGGTACAGTAAACCTGAAGTGAAGCATCGGAATCTATAGCTAGTGTCACAGGAATGGTTCAAAACATAGTCAGTAAGAAGAGTCAGTCTTCTTGTACTTAAGTCGTCATTGTGCCTTTTGTATTTAATTCCGATGCTATTTCTGTGTTTCATCATCAATAAGAAGGTCCAAGGGATACAGTAAACCTGGAGTGAAGCTTTGGAATCTATAACTACTGTCACAGGAATGGTTCAAAAGATAGACAGTAAGAAGAGTCAGTCTCCTTGTACTTAATTCTGCACTGTGCCTTTTGTATTTAATTCCTATGCAATCTGTAATTCATCGTCAAGAAGAAGGACCAAGGGATACAGTAAACCTGGAGTGAAGCATCGTAGTCTATAACTAGTGTCAAAGGACTGGTTCAAAAATAGACAGTAAGAAGAGTCAGTCTTCTTGAACTTAATTCGGCATTGTGCCTTCTGTATTTAATTCCGATGCAATTTCTGTGTTTCATCGTCAATAAGGAGGTCAGAGGGATACAGTAAACCTGAAGTGAAGCATCGGAATCCATAACTAGTGTCACAGGAATAGTTCAAACATAGTCAGTAAGAGGAGTTAGTCTTCTTGTACTTAAGTCGGCATTGTGCCTTTTGTATTTAATTCCGATGCAATTTCTGTGTTTCATCGTCAATAAGAAGGTCAGAGGGATACACTAAACCTGAAGTGAAGCATCGGAATTCATAACTAGTGTCACAGGAATGGTTCAAACATAGTCAGAAAGGAGAGTCAGTCTTCCTGTACTTAAGTCGGCATTGTGCCTTTTGTATTTAATTCCGATGCAATTTCTGTGTTTCATCGTCAATAGGAAGGTCCAAGGGATACAGTAAACCTGAGGTGAAGCATCGGAATCTATAACTAGCTTCACAGGAATGGTTCAAAACATAGTCAGTAAGAAGAGTCAGTCTTCTTGTACTTAAGTTGGCATTGTGCCTTTTCTATATAATTCCGATGCAATTTCTGTGTTTCATCGTCAATAAGAAGGTCAGAGGGATACAGTAATCCTGAAGGGTAGCATCGGAATCAATAACTAGTGTCACAGGAATGGTTCAAAACATAGTCAGTAAGAAGAGTCAGTCTTCTTGTAGTTAAGACGGCATTGTGTCTTTTCTATTTAATTTCGATGCAATTTCTGTGTCTCATCGTCAATAAAAAGGTCCAAGGGATACAGTAAACCTGGAGTGAAGCATCGGAAACTATAACTAGTGTCACAGGAATGGTTCAAAACATAGTCAGTAAGAAGAGTCAGTCTTCTTGACCTTAAGTCGTCATTGTGCCTTTTGTATTTAATTCCGGTGCAATTTCTGTGTTTCATCATCAATAAGAAGGTCCAAGGGATACAGTAAACCTGGAGTGAAGCATCGGAATCTATAACTAGTGTCACAGGAATGGTTCAAAACATAGACAGTAAGAAGAGTCAGTCTTCTTGAACTTAATTCGGCATTGTGCCTTCTGTATTTAATTCCGATGCAATTTCTGTGTTTCATCGTCAATAAGAAGGTAAGAGGGATACAGTAAACCTGAAGTGAAGAATCGGAATCCATAACTTGTGTCACAGGAATGGTTCAAAACATAGTCAGTAAGAAGAGTTAGTCTTCTTGTACTTAAGTCGGCATTGTGCCTTTTGTATCTAAATCCGATGCAATTTCTGTGTTTCTTCTTCAATAGGAAGCTCCAAGGGATACAGTAAACCTGGATGGTAACATCGGAATCTGTAACTAGTGTCACAGGAATGGTTCAAATCATAGACAGTAAGAAGAGTCAGTCTTCGTGTACTTCAGTCGGCATTTTGCCTTTTGTATTTAATTCCGATGCAATTTCTGTGTTTCATCGTCAATAAGAAGGTCCAAGGGATACAGTAAACCTGAAGTAAAGCATCGGGATCTGTAACTGGTGTCACAGGAATCGTTCAAAACATAGTCAGTAAGAAGAGTCAGACTTCTTGTACTTAAGTCGGCATAGTGCCTTATCTATTTAATTCCGATGCAATTTGTGTGTTTCATCGTCAATAAGACGGTCCAAGGGATACAGTAAACCTGGAGTCAAGCATCGGAATCTATAACTAGTGTCAATGGTATGGTTCAAAACATAGACAGTAAGAAGAGTCAGTGTTCTTGTACTTAAGTCGGCATTGTGCCTTTTGCATTTAATTCCGAAGCAATTTCTGTCTTTCATCGTCAATAAGAAGGTCAGAGGGATACACTAAACCTGAAATGAAGCATCGGAATTCATAACTAGTGTCACAGGAATGGTTCAAAGCATAGTCAGAAAGGAGAGTCAGTCTTCTTGTACTTAAGTCGGCATTGTGCCTTTTGTATTTAATTCCGATGGAATTTCTGTGTTTCATCGTCAATAAGAAGGTCCAAGGGATACAGTAAACCTGAAGTGAAGCATCGGAATCTATAGCTAGTGTCACAGGAATGGTTCAAAACATAGTCAGTAAGAAGAGTCAGTCTTCTTGTACTTAAGTCGTCATTGTGCCTTTTGTATTTAATTCCGATGCTATTTCTGTGTTTCATCATCAATAAGAAGGTCCAAGGGATACAGTAAACCTAGAGTGAAGCTTTGGAATCTATAACTACTGTCACAGGAATGGTTCAAAAGATAGACAGTAAGAAGAGTCAGTCTCCTTGTACTTAATTCTGCACTGGGCCTTTTGTATTTAATTCCTATGCAATTTCTGTGTTTCATCGTCAAGAAGAAGGACCAAGGGATACAGTAAACCTGGAGTGAAGCATCGGAGTCTATAACTAGTGTCAAAGGACTGGTTCAAAGATAGACAGTAAGAAGAGTCAGTCTTCTTGAACTTAATTCGGCATTGTGCCTTCTGTATTTAATTCCGATGCAATTTCTGTGTTTCATCGTCAATAAGGAGGTCAGAGGGATACAGTAAACCTGAAGTGAAGCATCGGAATCCATAACTAGTGTCACAGGAATAGTTCAAACATAGTCAGTAAGAGGAGTTAGTCTTCTTGTACTTAAGTCGGCATTGTGCCTTTTGTATTTAATTCCGATGCAATTTCTGTGTTTCATCGTCAATAAGAAGGTCAGAGGGATACACTAAACCTGAAGTGAAGCATCGGAATTCATAACTAGTGTCACAGGAATGGTTCAAAGCATAGTCAGAAAGGAGAGTCAGTCTTCCTGTACTTAAGTCGGCATTGTGCCTTTTGTATTAATTCCGATGCAATTTCTGTGTTTCATCGTCAATAGGAAGGTCCAAGGGATACAGTAAACCTGAGGTGAAGCATCGGAATCTATAACTAGTTTCACAGGAATGGTTCAAAACATAGTCAGTAAGAAGAGTCAGTCTTCTTGTACTTAAGTTGGCATTGTGCCTTTTCTATATAATTCAGATGCAATTTCTGTGTTTCATCGTCAATAAGAAGGTCAGAGGGATACAGTAATCCTGAAGGGTAGCATCGGAATGTATAACTAGTGTCACAGGAATGGTTCAAAACATAGTCAGTAAGAAGAGTCAGTCTTCTTGTAGTTAAGACGGCATTGTGCCTTTTCTATTTAATTTCGATGCAATTTCTGTGTCTCATCGTCAATAAGAAGGTCCAAGGGATACAGTGAACCTGGAGTGAAGCATCGGAAACTATAACTAGTGTCACAGGAATGGTTCAAAACATAGTCAGTAAGAAGATTCAGTCTTGTTGTACTCAAGTCGGCATTGTACCTTTTCTATTTAATTCCGATGCAATTTCTGTGTTCAATCGTCAATAACAAGTTCCAAGGGATACAGTAAACCTGGAGTGAAGCATCGGAATCTATAACTAGTGTCAATGGAACGGTTCAAAACACAGACAGTAACAAGAGTCAGTCTTCTTGTACTTAAGTCGGCATTGTGCCTTTTGTATTTAATTCCGGTGCAGTTTCTGTGTTTCCTCGTCAATAAGAAGGTCAGAGGGGTACAGTAAACCTGAAGTGAAGCATCGGAATCTATAGCTAGTGTCACAGGAATGGTTCAAAACATAGTCAGTAAGAAGAGTCAGTCTTCTTGACCTTAAGTCGTCATTGTGCCTTTTGTATTTAATTCCGGTGCAATTTCTGTGTTTCATCATCAATAAGAAGGTCCAAGGGATACAGTAAACCTGGAGTGAAGCATCGGAATCTATAACTAGTGTCACAGGAATGGTTCAAAACATAGACAGTAAGAAGAGTCAGTCTCCTTGTACTTAACTCTGCACTGTGCCTTTTGTATTTAATTCCGATGCAATTTCTGTGTTTCATCGTCAATAAGAAGGACCAGGGGATACAGTAAACCGGGAGTGAAGCATCGGAGTCTATAACTAGTGTCAAAGGACTGGTTCAAAAATAGACAGTAAGAAGAGTCAGTCTTCTTGAACTTAATTCGGCATTGTGCCTTCTGTATTTAATTCCGATGCAATTTCTGTGTTTCATCGTCAATAAGAAGGTAAGAGGGATACAGTAAACCTGAAGTGAAGAATCGGAATCCATAACTAGTGTCACAGGAATGGTTCAAAGCATAGTCAGTAAGAAAAGTTAGTCTTCTTGTACTTAAGTCGGCATTGTGCCTTTTGTATGTAAATCCGATGCAATTTCTGTGTTTCATCGTCAATAGGAAGGTCCAAGGGATACAGTAAACCTGGATGGAAACATCGGAATCTGTAAGTAGTGTCACAGGAATGGTTCAAATCATTGACAGTAAGAAGAGTCAGTCTTCGTGTACTTCAGTCGGCATTTTGCCTTTTGTATTTAATTCCGATGCAATTTCTGTGTTTCATCGTCAATAAGAACGTCCAAGGGATACAGTAAACCTGAAGTGAAGCATCGGGATCTGTAACTGGTGTCACAGGAATCGTTCAAAACATAGTCAGTAAGAATAGTCAGTCTTCTTGTACTTAAGTCGGCATAGTGCCTTATCTATTTAATTCCGATGCAATTTGTGTGTTTCATCGTCAATACGATGGTCCAAGGGATACAGTAAACCTGGAGTCAAGCATCGGAATCTATAACTAGTGACAATGGTATGGTTCAAAACATAGACAGTTAGAAGAGTCAGTGTTCTCGTACTTAAGTCGGCATTGTGCCTTTTGTATTTAATTCCGATGCAATTTCTGTGTTTCATCGTCAATAAGAAGGTCAGAGGGATACACTAAACCTGAAATGAAGCATCGGAATTCATAACTAGTGTCACAGGAATGGTTCAAAGCATAGTCAGAAAGGAGAGTCAGTCTTCTTGTACTTAAGTCGGCATTGTGCCTTTTGTATTTAATTCCGATGGAATTTCTGTGTTTCATCGTCAATAAGAAGGTCCAAGGGATACAGTAAACCTGAGATGAAGCATCGGAATCTATAACTAGTTTCACAGGAATGGTTCAAAACATAGTCAGTAAGAAGAGTCAGTCTTCTTGTACTTAAGTTGGCATTGTGCCTTTACTATTTAATTCCGATGCAATTTCTGTGTTTCATCGTCAATAAGAAGGTCAGACGGATACAGTAATCCTGAAGGGAAGCATCGGAATCTGTAACTAGTGTCACAGGAATGGTTCAAAACATAGTCAGTAAGAAGAGTCAGTCTTCTTGCAGTTAAGACGGCATTGTGCCTTTTCTATTTAATTTCGATGCAATTTCTGTGTTTCATCGTCAATAAGAAGGTCCAAGGGATACAGTAAACCTGGAGTGAAGCATCGGAAACTATAACTAGTGTCACAGGAATGGTTCGAAACATAGACAGTAAGAAGAGTCAGTCTTCTTGTACTTACGTCGGCATAGTGCCTTTTCTATTTAATTCCGATGCAATTTGTGTGTTTCATCGTCAATAAGAAGCTCCAAGGCATACAGTAAACCTGGGGTGAAGCATCGGAATCTATAACTAGGGTCACAGGAATGGTTCAAAACATAGTCAGTAAGAAGATTCAGTCTTCTTGTACTTAAGTCGGCATTGTACCTTTTCTATTTAATTCCGATGCAATTTCTGTGTTTCATCGTCAATAACAAAACATAATCAGTAAGAAGATTCAGTCTTCTTGTACTTAAGTCGGCGTTGTACCTTTTCTATTTAATTCCGATGCAATTTCTGTGTTTCATCGTCAATAACAAGTTCCAAGGGATACAGTAAACCTGGAGTGAAGCATCGGAATCTATAACTAGTGTCAATGGAATGGTTCAAAACATAGACAGTAAGAAGAGTCAGTCTTCTTTTACTTAAGTCGGCATTGTGCCTTTTGTATTTAATTCCGATGCAGTTTCTGTGTTTCATCGTCAATAAGAAGGTCCGAGGGGTACAGTAAACCTGAAGTGAAGCATCGGAATCTATAGCTAGTGTCACAGGAATGGTTCTAAACATAGTCAGTAAGAAGATTCAGTCTTCTTGTCCTTAAGTCGTCATTGTGCCTTTTGTATTTAATTCCGATGCAATTTCTGTGTTTCATCATCAATAAGAAGGTCCAAGGCATACAGTAAACCTGGAGTGAAGCATCGGAATGTATAACTAGTGTCACAGGAATGGTTCAAAACATAGACAGTAAGAAGAGTCAGTCTCCTTGTACTTAATTCTGCACAGTGCCTTTTGTATTTAATTCCGATGCAATTTCTGTGTTTCATCGTCAATAAGAAGGACGAAGGGATACAGTAAACCTGGAGTGAAGCATCGGAGTCTATAACTAGTGTCAAAGGACTGGTTCAAAAATAGACAGTAAGAGGAGGCAGTCTTCTTGAACTTAATTCGGCATTGTGGCCCCTGTATTTAATTCCGATGCAATTTCTGTGTTTCATCGTCAATAAGAAGGACAGAGGGATACAGTAAACCTGAAGTGAAGCATCGGAATCCACAACTAGTGTCACAGGAATGGTTCAAAACATAGTCAGTAAGAAGAGTTAGTCTTCTTGTACTTAAGTCGGCATTGTGCATTTTGTATTTAATTCCGATGCAATTTCTGTGTTTCATCGTCAATAGAAAGGTCCAAGGGATACAGTAAACCTGGAGGCAAACATCGGAATCTGTAACTAGTGTCACAGGAATGGTTCAAATCATAGACAGTAAGAAGAGTCGGTCTTCTTGTACTTAAGTCGGCATAGTGCCTTATCTATTTAATTCCGATGCAATTTGTGTGTTTCATCGTCAATAAGAAGGTCCTAGGGATACAGTAAACCTGGAGTCAAGCATCGGAATCTATAACTAGTGTCACAGGAATGGTTCAAAACATAGTCAGTAAGAAGAGTCAGTCTTCTTGTAGTTAAGACGGCATTGTGACTTTTCTATTTAATTTCGATGCAATTTCTGTGTTTCATCGTCAATAAGAAGGTCCAAGGGATACAGTAAACCTGGAGTGAAGCATCGGAAACTATAACTAGTGTCACAGGAATGGTTCGAAACATAGACAGTAAGAAGAGTCAGTCTTCTTGTACTTACGTCGGCATAGTGCCTTTTCTATTTAATTCCGATGCAATTTGTGTGTTTCATCGTCAATAAGGAGGTCCAAGGGATACAGTAAACCTGGAGTGTAGCATCGGAATCTATAACTAGTGTCACAGGAATGGTTCAAAGCATAGACAGTAAGAAGAGTCAGTCTTCGAGTACTTAAGTCAGCATTTTGCCTTTTGTATTTAATTCCGATGCAATTTCTGTGGTTTATCGTCAATAAGAAGGTCCAAGGCATACAGTAAACCTGAGGTGAAGCATCTGAATCTATAACTAGTGTCACAGGAATGGTTCAAAACATAGACAGTAAGAGGAGTCAGTCTCCTGGTACTTAATTCTGCACTGTGCCTTTTGTTATTAATTCCGATACAATTTCTGTGTTTCATCCTCAATAAGAATGTCCAAGGGGTACAGAAAACCTGAAGTGTAGCATCGGAATTTATAACTAGTGTCACATTAATGGTTCAAAACATAGTCAGTAAGAAGAGTCAGTCTTCTTGTACTTAAGTCGGCATTGTGCCATTTCTATTTAATTCCGATGCAATTTCTGTGTTTAATCGTCAATAAGAAGGACCAAGGGATACAGTAAACCTGGAGTGAAGCATCGGAGTCTATAACTAGTGTTAAAGGACTGGTTCAAAAATAGACAGTAAGAAGAGTCAGTCTTCTTGAACTTAATTCGGCATTGTGCGTTTTGTATTCAATTCCGATGCAATTCCTGTGTTTCATCGTCAATAAGAAGGTCCAAGGGATACAGAAAAACCTGGAGTGTAGCATCGGAATCTATAACTAGTGTCACAGGAATAGTTCAAAACATAGACAGTAAGAAGAGTCAGTCTTCGTGTACTTAAGTCGGCATTTTGCCTTTTGTATTTAATTCCGATGCAATTTCTGTGTTTCATCGTCAATAAGAAGGTCCAAGGGATACAGTAAACCTGAGGTGAAGCATCGGAATCTATAACTAGTGTCACAGGAATGGTTCAAAACATAGTCAGTAAGAAGATTCAGTCTTCTTGTACTTAAGTCGGCATTGTACCTTTTCTATTTAATTCCGATGCAATTTCTGTGTTTCATCGTCAATAACAAGTTCCAAGGGATACAGTAAACCTGGAGTGAAGCATCGGAATCTACACCTAGTGTCAATGGAATGGTTCAAAACATAGACAGTAAGAAGAGTCAGTCTTCTTGTACTTAAGTCGGCATTGTGCCTTTTGTATTTAATTCCGATGCAGTTTCTGTGTTTCATCGTCAATAAGAAGGTCAGAGGGGTACAGTAAACCTGAAGTGAAGCATCGGAATCTATAGCTAGTGTCACAGGAATGGTTCAAAACATAGTCAGTAAGAAGAGTCAGTCTTCTTGTCCTTAAGTCGTCATTGTGCCTTTTGTACTTAATTCCGATGCAGTTTCTGTGTTTCATCATCAACAAGAAGGTCCAAGGGATACAGTAAACTTGGAGTGAAGCATCGGAAACTATAACTAGTGTCACAGGAATGGTTCAAACCATAGACAGTAAGAGAGTCAGTCTCCTTGTACTTAATTCTGCACTGTGCCTTTTGTATTTAATTCCGATGTAATTTCTGTGTTTCATCGTCAATAAGAAGGACCAAGGGATACAGTAAACGTGGAGTGAAGCTTCGGAGTCTGTAACTAGTGTCAAAGGACTGGTTCAAAAATAGACAGTAAGAAGGGTCAGTCTTCTTGAACTTAATTCGGCATTGTGCCTTTTCTATTTAATTCCGATGCAATTTGTGTGTTTCATCGTCAATAAGAAGGTCCAAGGGATACAGTAAACCTGGAGTGAAGCATCGGAATCTATAACTAGTGTCAATGGTATGGTTCAAAACATGGACGGTAAGAAGAGTCAGTCTTCTTGTACTTAAGTCGGCTTTGTGCCTTTTGGATTTAATTACGATGCAATGTCTGTGTTTCATCGTCATTAAGAAGGTCAGAGGGATACAGTAAACCTGAAGTGAAGCATCGGAATCTATAGCTAGTGTCACAGGAATGGTTCAAAACATAGTTAGTAAGAAGAGTCAATCTTGTTGTCCTTAAGTCGGCATTGTGCCTTTTGTATTTAATTCCGATGCTATTTCTGTGTTTCATCGTCAATAAGAAGGTCCAAGGGATGCAGTAAACCAGGAGTGAAGCATCGGAATCTATATCTAGTGTCACAGAAATGGTTCAAAACATAGACAGTAAGAAGAGTCAGTCTTCTTGTACTTAATTCGGCATTGTGCCTTTTGTATTTAATTCCGATGCAATTTCTGTGTTTCATCGTCAATAGGAACGTCCAAGGGATACAGTAAATCTGAGGTAAAACATCGGAATCTATAACTAGTTTCACAGGAATGGTTCAAATCATAGTCAGTAAGAAGAGTCAGTCTTCTTGTACTTAAGTTGGCATTGTGCCTTTTCTATTTAATTCCGATGCAATTTCAGTGTTTCATCGTCAATAAGAAGGTCCAAGGCATACAGTAAACCTGAGGTGAAGCATCGGAATCTATAAGTAGTGTCACAGGAATGGTTCAAAACATAGTCAGTAAGAAGAGTCAGTCTTCTTGTACTTAAGTCGGCATTGTACCTTTTCTATTTAATTCCGATGCAATTTCTGTGTTTCATCGTCAATAACAAGTTCCAAGGGATACAGTAAACCTGGAGTGAAGCATCGGAATCTATAACTAGTGTCAATGGAATGGTTCAAAACACAGACAGTAACAAGAGTCAGTCTTCTTGTACTTAAGTCGGCATTGTGCCTTTTGTATTTAATTCCGATGCAGTTTCTGTGTTTCATCGTCAATAAGAAGGTCAGAGGGATACACTAAACCTGAAATGAAGCATCGGAATTCATAACTAGTTTCACAGGAATGGTTCAAAACATAGTCAGTAAGAAGAGTCAGTCTTCTTGTACTTAAGTTGGCATTGTGCCTTTTCTATTTAATTCCGATGCAATTTCTGTGTTTCATCGTCAATAAGAAGGTCAGAGGGGTACAGTAAACCTGAAGTGAAGCATCGGAATCTATAGCTAGTGTCACAGGAATGGTTCAAAACATAGTCAGTAAGAAGATTCGGTCTTCTTGTTCTTAAGTCGTCATTGTGCCTTTTGTATTTAATTCCGATGCAATTTCTGTGTTTCATCATCAATAAGAATGTCCAAGAGATACAGTAAACCTGGAGTGAAGCATCGGAATCTATAACTAGTGTCACAGGAATGGTTCAAAGCATAGACAGTAAGAAGAGTCAGTCTCCTTGTACTTAATTCTGCACTGTGCCTTTTGTATTTAATTCCGATGCAATTTCTGTGTTTCATCGTCAATAAGAAGGACCAAGGGATACAGTAAACCTGGAGTGAAGCATCGGAGTCTATAACTAGTGTCAAAGGACTGGTTCAAAAATAGACAGTAAGAAGAGGCAGTCTTCTTGAACTTAATTCGGCATTGTGCCCTCTGTATTTAATTCCGATGCAATTTCTGTGTTTCATCGTCAATAAGAAGGTCAGAGGGATACAGTAAACCTGAAGTGAAGCATCGGAATCCATAACTAGTGTCACAGGAATGGTTCAAAGCATAGTAAGTAAGAAGAGTTAGTCTTCTTGTACTTAAGTCGGCATTGTGCATTTTGTATTTAATTCCGAAGCAATTTCTGTGTTTCATCGTCAATAGAAAGGTCCAAGGGATACAGTAAACCTGGAGGCAAACATCGGAATCTGTAACTAGTGTCACAGGAATGGTTCAAATCATAGACAGTAAGAAGAGTCAGTCTTCGTGTACTTCAGTCGGCATTTTGCCTTTTGTATTTAATTCCGATGCAATTTCTGTGTTTCATCGTCAATAAGAAGGTCCAAGGGATACAGTAAACCTGAAGTGAAGCATCGGGATCTGAAACTAGTGTCACAGGAATTGTTCAAAACATAGTCAGTAACAAGAGTCAGTCTTCTTGTACGTAAGTCGGCATAGTGCCTTATCTATTTAATTCCGATGCAATTTGTGTGTTTCATCGTCAATAAGAAGGTCCAAGGGATACAGTAAACCTGGAGTCAAGCATCGGAATCTATAACTAGTGTCAATGGTATGGTTCAAAACATAGACAGTAAGAAGAGTCAGTGTTCTTGTAGTTAAGTCGGCATTGTGCCGTTTGTATTTAATTCCGATGCAATTTCTGTGTTTCATCGTCAATAAGAAGGTCAGAGGGATACAGTAAACCTGAGGTGAAGCATCGGAATCTATAACTAGTTTCACAGGAATGGTTCAAACATAGTCAGTAAGAAGAGTCAGTCTTCTTGTACTTAAGTTAGCATTGTGCCTTTTCTATTTAATTCCGATGCAATTTCTGTGTTTCATCGTCAATAGGAAGGTCAGAGGGATACAGTAATCCTGAAGGGAGGCATCGGAATCTATAACTAGTGTCACAGGAATGGTTCAAAACATAGTCAGTAAGAAGAGTCAGTCTTCTTGTAGTTAAGACGGCATTGTGCCTTTTCTATTTAATTTCGATGCAATTTCTGTGTTTCATCGTCAATAAGAAGGTCCAAGGGATACAGTAAACCTGGAGTGAAGCATCGGAATTTATAACTAGTGTCACATGAATGGTTCAAAACATAGTCGGTAAGAAGAGTCAGTCTTCATGTACTTAAGTCGGCATTGTGCCATTTCTATTTAATTCCGATGCAATTTCTGTGTTTAATCGTCCATAAGAAGGACCAAGGGATACAGTAAACCTGGAGGCAAACATCGGAATCTGTAACTAGTGTCACAGGAATGGTTCAAATCATAGACAGTAAGAAGAGTCAGTCTTCGTGTACTTCAGTCGGCATTTTGCCATTTGTATTTAATTCCGATGCAATTTCTCTGTTTCATCGTCATTAAGAAGGTCCAAGGGATACAGTTAACCTGAAGTGAAGCATCGGGATCTGTAACTAGTGTCACAGGAATCGTTCAAAACATAGTCAGTAAGAAGAGTCAGTCTTCTTGTACGTAAGTCGGCATAGTGCCTTATCTATTTAATTCCGATGCAATTTGTGTGTTTCATCGTCAATAAGAAGGTCCAAGGGATACAGTAAACCTGGTGTCAAGCATCGGAATCTATAACTAGTGTCAATGGTATGGTTCAAAACATAGACAGTAAGAAGAGTCAGTGTTCTTGTAGTTAAGTCGGCATTGTGCCTTTTGTATTTAATTCCGATGCACTTTCTGTGTTTCATCGTCAATAAGAAGGTCAGAGCGATACACTAAACCTGAAATGAAGCATCGGAATTCATAACTTGTGTCACAGGAATGGATCAAAGCATAGTCAGAAAGGAGAGTCAGTCTTCATGTACTCAAGTCGGCATTGTGCCTTTTGTATTTCATTCCGATGGTATTTCTGTGTTTCATCGTCAATAGGAAGGTCAGAGGGATACAGTAATCCTGAAGGGAAGCATCGGAATCTATAACTAGTGTCACAGGAATGGTTCAAAACATAGTCAGTAAGAAGAGTCAGTCTTCTTGTAGTTAAGACGGCATTGTGCCTTTTCTATTTAATTTCGATGCAATTTCTGTGTTTCATCGTCAATAAGAAGGTCCAAGGGATACAGTAAACCTGGAGTGAAGCATCGGAAACTATAACTAGTGTCACAGGAATGGTTCGAAACATAGACAGTAAGAAGAGTCAGTCTTCTTGTACTTACGTCGGCATAGTGCCTTTTCTATTTAATTCCGATGCAATTTGTGTGTTTCATCGTCAATAAGGAGGTCCAAGGGATACAGTAAACCTGGAGTGTAGCATCGGAATCTATAACTAGCGTCACAGGAATGGTTCAAAGCATAGACAGTAAGAAGAGTCAGTCTTCGTGTACTTAAGTCGGCATTTTGCATTTTGTATTTAATTCCGATGCAATTTCTGTGTTTTATCGTCAATAAGAAGGTCCAAGGCATACAGTAAACCTAAAGGTGAAGCATCTGAATCTATAACTAGTGTCACAGGAATGGTTCAAAACATAGACAGTAAGAAGAGTCAGTCTCCTTGTACTTAATTCTGCACTGTGCGTTTTGTATTTAATTCCGATACAATTTCTGTGTTTCATCCCCAATAAGAATGTCCAAGGGATACAGTGAACCTGAAGTGTAGCATCGGAATTTATAACTAGTGTCACAGGAATGGTTCAAAACATAGTCAGTAAGAAGAGTCAGTCTTCTTGTACTTAAGTCGGCATTGTGCCATTTCTATTTAATTCCGATGCAATTTCTGTGTTTAATCGTCAATAAGAAGGACCAAGGGATACAGTAAACCTGGAGTGAAGCATCGGAGTCTATAACTAGTGTTACAGGACTGGTTCAAAAATAGACAGTAAGAAGAGTCGGTCTTCTTGAACTTAATTCGGCATTGTGCCTTTTGTATTCAATTCCGATACAATTTTTGTGTTTCATCGTCAATAAGAAGGTCCAAGAGATACAGTAAACCTGAGGTGAAGCATCGGAATCTATAACTAGTGTCACAGGAATGGTTCAAACCATAGTCAGTAAGAAGATTCAGTCTTCTTGTACTTAAGTCGGCATTGTACTTTTCTATTTAATTCCGATGCAATTTCTGTGTTTCATCGTCAATAACAAGTTCCAAGGGATACAGTAAACCTGGAGTGAAGCATCGGAATCTACACCTATTGTCAATGGAATGGTTCAAAACATAGACAGTAAGAAAGTCAGTCTTCTTGTACTTAAGTCGGCATTGTGCCTTTTGTATTTAATTATGATCCAATTTCTGTGTTTCATCATCAATAAGAAGGTCCAAGGGATACAGTAAACTTGGAGTGAAGCATCGGAATCTATAACTAGTGTCACAGGATTGGTTCAAAACATAGTCAGTAAGAAGAGTCAGTCTCCTTGTACTTAATTCTGCACTGTGCATTTTGTATTTAATTCCGATGCAATTTCTGTGTTTCATCGACAATAAGAAGGTCCAAGGGATACAGTAAACCTGGAGGGAAACATCGGAAGCTGTAACTAGCGTAACAGGAATGGTTCAAATCATAGACAGTAAGAAGAGTCAGTCTTCGTGTACTTCAGTCGGCATTTTGCCTTTTGTATTTAATTCCGATGCAATTTCTGTGTTTCATCGTCAATAAGAAGGTCCAAGGGATACAGTAAACCTGAAGTGAAGCATCGGGATCTGAAACTAGTGTCACAGGAATTGTTCAAAACATAGTCAGTAACAAGAGTCAGTCTTCTTGTACGTAAGTCGGCATAGTGCCTTATCTATTTAATTCCGATGCAATTTGTGTGTTTCATCGTCAATAAGAAGGTCCAAGGGATACAGTAAACCTGGAGTCAAGCATCGGAATCTATAACTAGTGTCAATGGTATGGTTCAAAACATAGACAGTAAGAAGAGTCAGTGTTCTTGTAGTTAAGTCGGCATTGTGCCGTTTGTATTTAATTCCGATGCAATTTCTGTGTTTCATCGTCAATAAGAAGGTCAGAGGGATACAGTAAACCTGAGGTGAAGCATCGGAATCTATAACTAGTTTCACAGGAATGGTTCAAACATAGTCAGTAAGAAGAGTCAGTCTTCTTGTACTTAAGTTAGCATTGTGCCTTTTCTATTTAATTCCGATGCAATTTCTGTGTTTCATCGTCAATAGGAAGGTCAGAGGGATACAGTAATCCTGAAGGGAGGCATCGGAATCTATAACTAGTGTCACAGGAATGGTTCAAAACATAGTCAGTAAGAAGAGTCAGTCTTCTTGTAGTTAAGACGGCATTGTGCCTTTTCTATTTAATTTCGATGCAATTTCTGTGTTTCATCGTCAATAAGAAGGTCCAAGGGATACAGTAAACCTGGAGTGAAGCATCGGAATTTATAACTAGTGTCACATGAATGGTTCAAAGCATAGTCGGTAGGAAGAGTCAGTCTTCATGTACTTAAGTCGGCATTGTGCCATTTCTATTTAATTCCGATGCAATTTCTGTGTTTAATCGTCCATAAGAAGGACCAAGGGATACAGTAAACCTGGAGGCAAACATCGGAATCTGTAACTAGTGTCACAGGAATGGTTCAAATCATAGACAGTAAGAAGAGTCAGTCTTCGTGTACTTCAGTCGGCATTTTGCCATTTGTATTTAATTCCGATGCAATTTCTGTGTTTCATCGTCATTAAGAAGGTCCAAGGGATACAGTTAACCTGAAGTGAAGCATCGGGATCTGTAACTAGTGTCACAGGAATCGTTCAAAACATAGTCAGTAAGAAGAGTCAGTCTTCTTGTACGTAAGTCGGCATAGTGCCTTATCTATTTAATTCCGATGCAATTTGTGTGTTTCATCGTCAATAAGAAGGTCCAAGGGATACAGTAAACCTGGTGTCAAGCATCGGAATCTATAACTAGTGTCAATGGTATGGTTCAAAACATAGACAGTAAGAAGAGTCAGTGTTCTTGTAGTTAAGTCGGCATTGTGCCTTTTGTATTTAATTCCGATGCACTTTCTGTGTTTCATCGTCAATAAGAAGGTCAGAGGGATACACTAAACCTGAAATGAAGCATCGGAATTTATAACTTGTGTCACAGGAATGGATCAAAGCATAGTCAGAAAGGAGAGTCAGTCTTCATGTACTCAAGTCGGCATTGTGCCTTTTGTATTTCATTCCGATGGTATTTCTGTGTTTCATCGTCAATAGGAAGGTCCAAGGGATACAGTAAACCTGAGGTGAAGCATCGGAATCTATAACTAGTTTCACAGGAATGGTTCAAAACATAGTCAGTAAAAAGAGTCAGTCTTCTTGTACTTAAGTTGGCATTGTGCCTTTTGTATTTAATTCCGATGCAATTTCTGTGTTTCATCGTCAATAGGAAGGTCAGAGGGATACAGTAATCCTGAAGGGAAGCATCGGAATCTATAACTAGTGTCACAGGAATGGTTCAAAACATAGTCAGTAAGAAGAGTCAGTCTTCTTGTAGTTAAGACGGCATTGTGCCTTTTCTATTTAATTTCGATGCAATTTCTGTGTTTCATCGTCAATAAGAAGGTCCAAGGGATACAGTAAACCTGGAGTGAAGCATCGGAAACTATAACTAGTGTCACAGGAATGGTTCGAAACATAGACAGTAAGAAGAGTCAGTCTTCTTGTACTTACGTCGGCATAGTGCCTTTTCTATTTAATTCCGATGCAATTTGTGTGTTTCATCGTCAATAAGGAGGTCCAAGGGATACAGTAAACCTGGAGTGTAGCATCGGAATCTATAACTAGCGACACAGGAATGGTTCAAAGCATAGACAGTAAGAAGAGTCAGTCTTCGTGTACTTAAGTCGGCATTTTGCCTTTTGTATTTAATTCCGATGCAATTTCTGTGTTTTATCGTCAATAAGAAGGTCCAAGGCATACAGTAAACCTGAGGTGAAGCATCTGAATCTATAACTAGTGTCACAGGAATGGTTCAAAACATAGACAGTAAGAAGAGTCAGTCTCCTTGTACTTAATTCTGCACTGTGCGTTTTGTATTTAATTCCGATACAATTTCTGTGTTTCATCCCCAATAAGAATGTCCAAGGGATACAGTGAACCTGAAGTGTAGCATCGGAATTTATAACTAGTGTCACAGGAATGGTTCAAAACATAGTCAGTAAGAAGAGTCAGTCTTCTTGTACTTAAGTCGGCATTGTGCCATTTCTATTTAATTCCGATGCAATTTCTGTGTTTAATCGTCAATAAGAAGGACCAAGGGATACAGTAAACCTGGAGTGAAGCATCGGAGTCTATAACTAGTGTTACAGGACTGGTTCAAAAATAGACAGTAAGAAGAGTCGGTCTTCTTGAACTTAATTCGGCATTGTGCCTTTTGTATTCAATTCCGATACAATTTTTGTGTTTCATCGTCAATAAGAAGGTCCAAGAGATACAGTAAACCTGGAGTGTAGCATCGGAATCCATAACTAGTGTCACAGGAATAGTTCAAAACATAGACAGTAAGAAGAGTCAGTCTTCGTGTACTTAAGTCGGCATTTTGCCTTTTGTATTTAATTCCGATGCAATTTCTGTGTTTCATCGTCAATAAGAAGGTCCAAGGGATACAGTAAACCTGAGGTGAAGCATCGGAATCTATAACTAGTGTCACAGGAATGGTTCAAACCATAGTCAGTAAGAAGATTCAGTCTTCTTGTACTTAAGTCGGCATTGTAACTTTTCTATTTAATTCCGATGCAATTTCTGTGTTTCATCGTCAATAACAAGTTCCAAGGGATACAGTAAACCTGGAGTGAAGCATCGGAATCTACACCTATTGTCAATGGAATGGTTCAAAACATAGACAGTAAGAAAGTCAGTCTTCTTGTACTTAAGTCGGCATTGTGCCTTTTGTATTTAATTATGATGCAATTTCTGTGTTTCATCATCAATAAGAAGGTCCAAGGGATACAGTAAACTTGGAGTGAAGCATCGGAATCTATAACTAGTGTCACAGGATTGGTTCAAAACATAGTCAGTAAGAAGAGTCAGTCTCCTTGTACTTAATTCTGCACTGTGCATTTTGTATTTAATTCCGATGCAATTTCTGTGTTTCATCGACAATAAGAAGGTCCAAGGGATACAGTAAACCTGGAGGGAAACATCGGAAGCTGTAACTAGTGTAACAGGAATGGTTCAAAACATAGACAGTATGAAGAGTCAGTCTTCGTGTACTTCAGTCGGCATTTTGCCTTATGTATTTAATTCCGATGCAATTTCTGTATTTCATCGTCAATAAGAAGGTCCAAGGGATACAGTAAACCAGAAGTGAAGCATCGGGATCTGTAACTAGTGTCACAGGAATCGTTCAAAACATAGTCAGTAAGAAGAGTCAGTCTTCTTGTACTTAAGTCGGCATAGTGCCTTATCTATTTAATTCCGATCCAATTTCTGTGTTTCATCGTCAATAACAAGTTCCAAGGGATACAATAAACCTGGAGTGAAGCATCGGAATTTATAACTAGTGTCAATGGAATGGTTCAAAACATAGACAGTAAGAAAAGTCAGTCTTCTTGTACTTAAGTCGGCATTGTGCCGTTTGTATTTAATTCCGATGCAGTTTCTGTGTTTCATCGTCAATAAGAAGGTCAGAGGGGTACAGTAAACCTGAAGTGGAGCATCGGAATCTATAGCTAGTGTCACAGGAATGGTTCAAAACATAGTCAGTAAGAAGAGTCAGTCTTCTTGTCCTTAAGTCGTCATTGTGCCTTTTGTATTTAATTCCGATGCAGTTTCTGTGTTTCATCATCAATAAGAAGGTCCAAGGGATACAGTAAACTTGGAGTGAAGCATCGGAAACTACAACTAGTGTCACAGGAATGTTTCAAATCATAGACAGTAAGAAGAGTCAGTCTCCTTGTACTTAATTCTGCACTGTGCCTTTTGTATTTAATTCCGATGCAATTTCTGTGTTTCATCGTCAATAAGAAGGACCAAGGGATACAGTAAACGTGGAGTGAAGCATCGGAGTCTATAACTAGTGTCAAAGGACTGGTTCAAAAATAGACAGTAAGAAGAGTCAGTCTTCTTGAACTTAATTCGGCATTGTGCCTTCTGTATTTAATTCCGATGCAAATTCTGTGTTTCATCGTCAATAAGAAGGTCAGAGGGATACAGTAAACCTGAAGTGAAGCATCGGAATCCATAACTAGTGTCACAGGAATGGTTCAAAACATAGTCAGTAAGAAGAGTTAGTCTTCTTGTACTTAAGTCGGCATTGTGCCTTTTGTATTTAATTCCGATGCAATTTCTGTGTTTTATCGTCAATAAGAAGGTCCAAGGGATACAGTAAACCTGGAGGGAAACATCGGAATCTGTAACTAGTGTCACAGGAATGGGTCAAATCATAGACAGTAAGAAGAGTCAGTCTTCGTGTACTTCAGTCGGCATTTTGCCTTTTGTATTTAATTCCGATGCAATTTCTGTGTTTCATCGTCAATAAGAAGGTCCAAGGGATACAGTAAACCTGAAGTGAAGCATCGGGATATGTAACTAGTGTCACAGGAATCGTTCAAAACATAGTCAGTAAGAAGAGTCAGTCTTCTTGTACTTAAGTCGGCATAGTGCCTTATCTATTTAATTCCGATGCAATTTCTGTGTTTCATCGTCAATAAGAAGGTCCAAGGGATACAGTAAACCTGGAGTCAAGCATCGGAATCTATAACTAGTGTCAATGGTATGGTTCAAAACATAGACAGTAAGAAGAGTCAGTCTTCTCGTACTTAAGTCGGCATTGTGCCTTTTGTATTTAATTCCGATGCAATTTCTGTGTTTCATCGTCAATAAGAAGGTCAGAGGGATACACTAAACCTGAAGTGAAGCATCGGAATTCATAACTAGTGTCACAGGAATGGTTCAAAGCATAGTCAGATAGGAGAGTCAGTCTTCTTGTACTTAAGTCGGCATAGTGCCTTTTGTATTTAATTCCGATGCAATTTCTGTGGTTCATCGTCAATAGGAACGTCCAAGGGATACAGTAAATCTGAGGTGAAGCATCGGAATCTATAGCTAGTGTCACAGGTATGGTTCAAAACATAGTCAGTAAGAAGAGTCAATCTTGTTGTCCTTAAGTCGGCATTGTGCCTTTTGTATTTAATTCCGATGCAATTTCTGTGTTTCATCGTCAATAGGAACGTCCAAGGGATACAGTAAATCTGAGGTGAAGCATCGGAATCTATAACTAGTGTCACAGGAATGGTTCAAAACATAGTCAGTAAGAAGAGTCAGTCTTCTTGTAGTTAAGACGGCATTGTGCCTTTTCTATTTAATTCCGATGCAATTTCTGTGTTTCATCGTCAATAAGAAGGTCCAAGGGATACAGTAAACCTGGAGTGAAGCATAGGAAACTATAACTAGTGTCACAGCAATGGTTCAAAACATAGACAGTAAGAAGAGTCAGTCATCTTGTACTTACGTCGGCATAGTGCCTTTTCTATTTAATTCCGATGCAATTAGTGTGTTTCAACGTCAATAAGAAGATCCAAGGGTTACAGTAAACCTGGAGTGTAGCATCGGAATCTATAACTAGTGTCACAGGAATGGTTCAAAACATAGACAGTAAGAAGAGTCAGTCTTCGTGTACTTAAGTCGGCATTTTGCCTTTTTTATTTAATTCCGATGCAATTTCTGTGTTTTATCGTCAATAAGAAGGTCCAAGGCATACAGTAAACCTGAGGTGAAGCATCGGAATCTATAAGTAGTGTCACAGGAATGGTTCAAAACATAGTCAGTAAGAAGAGTCAGTCTTCTTGTACTTAAGTCGGCATTGTACCTTTTCTATTTAATTCCGATGCAATTTCTGTGTTTCATCGTCAATAACAAGGTCCAAGGGATACAGTAAACTTGGAGTGAACGATCGGAATCTATAACTAGTGTAAATGGAATATTTCAAAACATAGACAGTAAGAAGAGTCAGTCTCCTTTTACTTAATTCTGCACTGAGCCTTTTGTATTTAATTCCGATGCAATTTCTGTGTTTCATCGTCAATAAGAATGTCCAAGGGATACAGTAAAGCTGAAGTGTAGCATCGGAATTTATAACTAGTGTCACAGGAATGGTTCAAAACATAGTCAGTAAGAAGAGTCAGTCTTCTTGTACTTAAGTCGGCATTGTGCCTTTTCTATTTAATTCCGATGCAATTTCTGTGTTTAATCGTCAATAAGAAGGACCAAGGGATACAGTAAACCTGGAGTGAAGCATCGGAGTCTATAACTAGTGTCACAGGACTGGTTCAAAAATAGACAGTAAGAAGAGTCAGTCTTCTAGAACTTAATTCGGCATTCTGCCTTTTGTATTCAATTCCGATGCAATTTCTGTGTTTCATCGTCAATAAGAAGGTCAGAGGGATACAGTAAACCTGAAGTGAAGCATCGGAATCCATAACTAGTGTCACAGGAATGGTTCAAAACATAGTCAGTAAGAAGAGTCAGTCTTCTTGTACTTAAGTCGGCATTGTGCCTTTTGTATTTAATTCCGATACAATTTCTGTGTTTCATCGTCAATAAGTAGGTCCAAGGGACACAGTAAACCTGGAGCGAAGCATCGGAATCTGTAACTAGTGTCACAGGAATGGTTCAAATCATAGACTGTAAGAAGAGTCAGTCTTCGTGCACTTCAGTCGGCATTTTGCCTTTTGTATTTAATTCCGATGCAATTTTTGTGTTTCATAGTCAATAAGAAGGTCCAAGGGATACAGTAAACCTGAAGTGAAGCATCGGGATCTATAACTAGTGTCACAGGAATGGTTCAAAGCATAGTAAGTAAGAAGAGTTAGTCTTCTTGTACTTAAGTCGGCATTGTGCATTTTGTATTTAATTCCGATGCAATTTCAGTGTTTCATCGTCAATAGAAAGGTCCAAGGGATACAGTAAACCTGGAGGCAAACATCGGAATCTGTAACTAGTGTCACAGGAATGGTTCAAATCATAGACAGGAAGAAGAGTCAGTCTTCGTGTACTTCAGTCGGCATTTTGCCTTTTGTATTTAATTCCGATGCAATTTCTGTGTTTCATCGTCAATAAGAAGGTCCAAGGGATACAGTAAACCTGAAGTGAAGCATCGGGATCTGAAACTAGTGTCACAGGAATTGTTCAAAACATAGTCAGTAAGAAGAGTCAGTCTTCTTGTACGTAAGTCGGCATAGTGCCTTATCTATTTAATTCCGATGCAATTTGTGTGTTTCATCGTCAATAAGAAGGTCCAAGGGATACAGTAAACCTGGAGTCAAGCATCGGAATCTATAACTAGTGTCAATGGTATGGTTCAAAACATAGACAGTAAGAAGAGTCAGTGTTCTTGTAGTTAAGTCGGCATTGTGCCGTTTGTATTTAATTCCGATGCAATTTCTGTGTTTCATCGTCAATAAGAAGGTCAGAGGGATACAGTAAACCTGAGGTGAAGCATCGGAATCTATAACTAGTTTCACAGGAATGGTTCAAACATAGTCAGTAAGAAGAGTCAGTCTTCTTGTACTTAAGTTGGCATTGTGCCTTTTCTATTTAATTCCGATGCAATTTCTGTGTTTCATCGTCAATAGGAAGGACAGAGGGATACAGTAATCCTGAAGGGAAGCATCGGAATCTATAACTAGTGTCACAGGAATGGTTCAAAACATAGTCAGTAAGAAGAGTCAGTCTTCTTGTAGTTAAGACGGCATTGTGCCTTTTCTATTTAATTTCGATGCAATTTCTGTGTTTCATCGTCAATAAGAAGGTCCAAGGGATACAGTAAACCTGGAGTGAAGCATCGGAATTTATAACTAGTGTCACATGAATGGTTCAAAACATAGTCGGTAAGAAGAGTCAGTCTTCATGTACTTAAGTCGGCATTGTGCCATTTCTATTAAATTCCGATGCAATTTCTGTGTTTAATCGTCCATAAGAAGGACCAAGGGATACAGTAAACCTGGAGGCAAACATCGGAATCTGTAACTAGTGTCACAGGAACGGTTCAAATCATAGACAGTAAGAAGAGTCAGTCTTCGTGTACTTCAGTCGGCATTTTGCCATTTGTATTTAATTCCGATGCAATTTCTGTGTTTCATCGTCAATAAGAAGGTCCAAGGGATACAGTTAACCTGAAGTGAAGCATCGGGATCTGTAACTAGTGTCACAGGAATCGTTCAAAACATAGTCAGTAAGAAGAGTCAGTCTTCTTGTACGTAAGTCGGCATAGTGCCTTATCTATTTAATTCCGATGCAATTTGTGTGTTTCATCGTCAATAAGAAGGTCCAAGGGATACAGTAAACCTGGTGTCAAGCATCGGAATCTATAACTAGTGTCAATGGTATGGTTCAAAACATAGTCAGTAAGAAGAGTCAGTCTTCTTGTACTTAAGTTGGCATTGTGCCTTTTCTATTTAATTCCGATGCAATTTCTGTGTTTCATCGTCAATAGGAAGGTCAGAGGGATACAGTAATCCTGAAGGGAAGCATCGGAATCTATAACTAGTGTCACAGGAATGGTTCAAAACATAGTCAGGAAGAAGAGTCAGTCTTCTTGTAGTTAAGACGGCATTGTGCCTTTTCTATTTAATTTCGATGCAATTTCTGTGTTTCATCGTCAATAAGAAGGTCCAAGGGATACAGTAAACCTGGAGTGAAGCATCGGAAACTATAACTAGTGTCACAGGAATGGTTCGAAACATAGACAGTAAGAAGAGTCAGTCTTCTTGTACTTACGTCGGCATAGTGCCTTTTCTATTTAATTCCGATGCAATTTGTGTGTTTCATCGTCAATAAGGAGGTCCAAGGGATACAGTAAACCTGGAGTGTAGCATCGGAATCTATAACTAGCGTCACAGGAATGGTTCAAAGCATAGACAGTAAGAAGAGTCAGTCTTCGTGTACTTAAGTCGGCATTTTGCCTTTTGTATTTAATTCCGATGCAATTTCTGTGTTTTATCGTCAATAAGAAGGTCCAAGGTATACAGTAAACCTGAGGTGAAGCATCTGAATCTATAACTAGTGTCACAGGAATGGTTCAAAACATAGACAGTAAGAAGATTCAGTCTTCTTGTACTTAAGTCGGCATTGTACCTTTTCTATTTAATTCCGATGCAATTTCTGTGTTTCATCGTCAATAACAAGTTCCAAGGGATGCAGTAAACCTGGAGTGAAGCATCTGAATCTACACCTATTGTCAATGGAATGGTTCAAAACATAGACAGTAAGAAAGTCAGTCTTCTTGTACTTAAGTCGGCATTTTGCCTTTTGTATTTAATTCCGATGCAATTTCTGTGTTTTATCGTCAATAAGAAGGTCCAAGGTATACAGTAAACCTGAGGTGAAGCATCTGAATCTATAACTAGTGTCACAGGAATGGTTCAAAACATAGACAGTAAGAAGAGTCAGTCTCCTTGTACTTAATTCTGCACTGTGCGTTTTGTATTTAATTCCGATACAATTTCTGTGTTTCATCCTCAATAAGAATGTCCAAGGGATACAGTGAACCTGAAGTGTAGCATCGGAATTTATAACTAGTGTCACAGGAATGGTTCAAAACATAGTCAGTAGGAAGAGTCAGTCTTCTTGTACTTAAGTCGGCATTGTGCCATTTCTATTTAATTCCGATGCAATTTCTGTGTTTAATCGTCAATAAGAAGGACCAAGGGATACAGTAAACCTGAAGTGAAGCATCGGAGTCTATAACTAGTGTTACAGGACTGGTTCAAAAATAGACAGTAAGAAGAGTCGGTCTTCTTGAACTTAATTCGGCATTGTGCCTTTTGTATTCAATTCCGATACAATTTTTGTGTTTCATCGTCAATACGAAGGTCCAAGGGATACAGTAAACCTGGAGTGTAGCATCGGAATCCATAACTAGTGTCACAGGAATAGTTCAAAACATAGACAGTAAGAAGAGTCAGTCTTCGTGTACTTAAGTCGGCATTTTGCCTTTTGTATTTAATTCCGATGCAATTTCTGTGTTTTATCGTCAATAAGAAGGTCCAAGGTATACAGTAAACCTGAGGTGAAGCATCTGAATCTATAACTAGTGTCACAGGATTGGTTCAAAACATAGACAGTAAGAAGAGTCAGTCTCCTTGTACTTAATTCTGCACTGTGCATTTTGTATTTAATTCCGATGCAATTTCTGTGTTTCATCGACAATAAGAAGGTCCAAGGGATACAGTAAACCTGGAGGGAAACATCGGAAGCTGTAACTAGTGTAACAGGAATGGTTCAAAACATAGACAGTATGAAGAGTCAGTCTTCGTGTACTTCAGTCGGCATTTTGCCTTTTGTATTTAATTCCGATGCAATTTCTGTGTTTCATCGTCAATAAGAAGGTCCAAGGGATACAGTAAACCAGAAGTGAAGCATCGGGATCTGTAACTAGTGTCACAGGAATCGTTCAAAACATAGTCAGTAAGAAGAGTCAGTCTTCTTGTACTTAAGTCGGCATAGTGCCTTATCTATTTAATTCCGATCCAATTTCTGTGTTTCATCGTCAATAACAAGTTCCAAGGGATACAATAAACCTGGAGTGAAGCATCGGAATTTATAACTAGTGTCAATGGAATGGTTCAAAACATAGACAGTAAGAAAAGTCAGTCTTCTTTTTTTTTTATTTATTTATTTATTTATTGTTCCGTGGGACCACATTTAGGAGAAGTCTCCATGGTCATGGAACGAGTCAATACATGAAATTATAACACGATTGTACTTAAGTCGGCATTGTGCCGTTTGTATTTAATTCCGATGCAGTTTCTGTGTTTCATCGTCAATAAGAAGGTCAGAGGGGTACAGTAAACCTGAAGTGGAGCATCGGAATCTATAGCTAGTGTCACAGGAATGGTTCAAAACATAGTCATTAAGAAGAGTCAGTCTTCTTGTCCTTAAGTCGTCATTGTGCCTTTTGTATTTAATTCCGATGCAGTTTCTGTGTTTCATCATCAATAAGAAGGTCCAAGGGATACAGTAAACTTGGAGTGAAGCATCGGAAACTACAACTAGTGTCACAGGAATGTTTCAAATCATAGACAGTAAGAAGAGTCAGTCTCCTTGTACTTAATTCTACACTGTGCCTTTTGTATTTAATTCCGATGCAATTTCTGTGTTTCATCGTCAATAAGAAGGAACAAGGGATACAGTAAACGTGGAGTGAAGCATCGGAGTCTATAACTAGTGTCAAAGGACTGGTTCAAAAATAGACAGTAAGAAGAGTCAGTCTTCTTGAACTTAATTCGGCATTGTGCCTTCTGTATTTAATTCCGATGCAAATTCTGTGTTTCATCGTCAATAAGAAGGTCAGAGGGATACAGTAAACCTGAAGTGAAGCATCGGAATCCATAACTAGTGTCACAGGAATGGTTCAAAACATAGTCAGTAAGAAGAGTTAGTCTTCTTGTACTTAAGTTGGCATTGTGCCTTTTGTATTTAATTCCGATGCAATTTCTGTGTTTTATCGTCAATAAGAAGGTCCAAGGGATACAGTAAACCTGGAGGGAAACATCGGAATCTGTAACTAGTGTCACAGGAATGGGTCAAATCATAGACAGTAAGAAGAGTCAGTCTTCGTGTACTTCAGTCGGCATTTTGCCTTTTGTATTTAATTCCGATGCAATTTCTGTGTTTCATCGTCAATAAGAAGGTCCAAGGGATACAGTAAACCTGAAGTGAAGCATCGGGATCTGTAACTAGTGTCACAGGAATCGTTCAAAACATAGTCAGTAAGAAGAGTCAGTCTTCTTGTACTTAAGTCGGCATAGTGCCTTATCTATATAATTCCGATGCAATTTCTGTGTTTCATCGTCAATAAGAAGGTCCAAGGGATACAGTAAACCTGGAGTCAAGCATCGGAATCTATAACTAGTGTCAATGGTATGGTTCAAAACATAGACAGTAAGAAGAGTCAGTCTTCTCGTACTTAAGTCGGCATTGTGCCTTTTGTATTTAATTCCGATGCAATTTCTGTGTTTCATCGTCAATAAGAAGGTCAGAGGGATACACTAAACCTGAAGTGAAGCATCGGAATTCATAACTAGTGTCACAGGAATGGTTCAAAGCATAGTCAGATAGGAGAGTCAGTCTTCTTGTACTTAAGTCGGCATAGTGCCTTTTGTATTTAATTCCGATGCAATTTCTGTGGTTCATCGTCAATAGGAACGTCCAAGGGATACAGTAAATCTGAGGTGAAGCATCGGAATCTATAGCTAGTGTCACAGGTATGGTTCAAAACATAGTCAGTAAGAAGAGTCAATCTAGTTGTCCTTAAGTCGGCATTGTGCCTTTTGTATTTAATTCCGATGCAATTTCTGTGTTTCATCGTCAATAGGAACGTCCAAGGGATACAGTAAATCTGAGGTGAAGCATCGGAATCTATAACTCGTTTCACAGGAATGGTTCAAATCATAGTCAGTAAGAAGAGTCAGTCTTCTTGTACTTAAGTTGGCATTGTGCCTTTTCTATTTAATTCCGATGCAATTTCTGTGTTTCATTGTCAATAAGAAGGTCAGAGGGATACAGTAATCCTGAAGGGAAGCATCGGAATCTATAACTAGTGTCACAGGAATGGTTCAAAACATAGTCAGTAAGAAGAGTCAGTCTTCTTGTAGTTAAGACGGCATTGTGCCTTTTCTATTTAATTCCGATGCAATTTCTGTGTTTCATCGTCAATAAGAAGGTCCAAGGGATACAGTAAACCTGGAGTGAAGCATAGGAAACTACAACTAGTGTCACAGCAATGGTTCAAAACATAGACAGTAAGAAGAGTCAGTCATCTTGTACTTACGTCGGCATAGTGCCTTTTCTATTTAATTCCGATGCAATTAGTGTGTTTCAACGTCAATAAGAAGATCCAAGGGTTACAGTAAACCTGGAGTGTAGCATCGGAATCTATAACTAGTGTCACAGGAATGGTTCAAAACATAGACAGTAAGAAGAGTCAGTCTTCGTGTACTTAAGTCGGCATTTTGCCTTTTTTATTTAATTCCGATGCAATTTCTGTGTTTTATCGTCAATAAGAAGGTCCAAGGCATACAGTAAACCTGAGGTGAAGCATTGGAATCTATAAGTAGTGTCACAGGAATGGTTCAAAACATAGTCAGTAAAAAGAGTCAGTCTTCTTGTACTTAAGTCGGCATTGTACCTTTTCTATTTAATTCCGATGCAATTTCTGTGTTTCATCGTCAATAACAAGGTCCAAGGGATACAGTAAACTTGGAGTGAACCATCGGAATCTATAACTAGTGTGAATGGAATATTTCAAAACATAGACAGTAAGAAGAGTCAGTCTCCTTTTACTTAATTCTGCACTGAGCCTTTTGTATTTAATTCCGATGCAATTTCTGTGTTTCATCGTCAATAAGAATGTCCAAGGGATACAGTAAAGCTGAAGTGTAGCATCGGAATTTATAACTAGTGTCACAGGAATGGTTCAAAACATAGTCAGTAAGAAGAGTCAGTCTTCTTGTACTTAAGTCGGCATTGTGCCTTTTCTATTTAATTCCGATGCAATTTCTGTGTTTAATCGTCAATAAGAAGGACCAAGGGATACAGTAAACCTGGAGTGAAGCATCGGAGTCTATAACTAGTGTCACAGGACTGGTTCAAAAATAGACAGTAAGAAGAGTCAGTCTTCTAGAACTTAATTCGGCATTGTGCCTTTTGTATTCAATTCCGATGCAATTTCTGTGTTTCATCGTCAATAAGAAGGTCAGAGGGATACAGTAAACCTGAAGTGAAGCATCGGAATCCATAACTAGTGTCACAGGAATGGTTCAAAACATAGTCAGTAAGAAGAGTCAGTCTTCTTGTACTTAAGTCGGCATTGTGCATTTTGTATTTAATTCCGATGCAATTTCTGTGTTTCATCGTCAATAGAATGGTCCAAGGGATACAGTAAACCTGGAGGCAAACATCGGAATCTGTAACTAGTGTCACAGGAATGGTTCAAATCATAGACAGTAAGAAGAGTCAGTCTTCGTGTACTTCAGTCGGCATTTTGCCTTTTGTATTTAATTCCGATGCTATTTCTGTGTTTCATCGTCAATAAGAAGGTCCAAGGGATACAGTAAACCTGAAGTGAAGCATCGGGATCTGAAACTAGTGTCACAGGAATTGTTCAAAACATAGTCAGTAAGAAGAGTCAGTCTTCTTGTACGTAAGTCGGCATAGTGCCTTATCTATTTAATTCCGATGCAATTTGTGTGTTTCATCGTCAATAAGAAGGTCCAAGGGATACAGTAAACCTGGAGTCAAGCATCGGAATCTATAACTAGTGTCAATGGTATGGTTCAAAACATAGACAGTAAGAAGAGTCAGTGTTCTTGTAGTTAAGTCGGCATTGTGCCGTTTGTATTTAATTCCGATGCAATTTCTGTGTTTCATCGTCAATAAGAAGGTCAGAGGGATACAGTAAACCTGAGGTGAAGCATCGGAATCTATAACTAGTTTCACAGGAATGGTTCAAACATAGTCAGTAAGAAGAGTCAGTCTTCTTGTACTTAAGTTGTCATTGTGCCTTTTCTATTTAATTCCGATGCAATTTCTGTGTTTTATCGTCAATAGGAAGGTCAGAGGGATACAGTAATCCTGAAGGGAAGCATCGGAATCTATAACTAGTGTCACAGGAATGGTTCAAAACATAGTCAGTAAGAAGAGTCAGTCTTCTTGTAGTTAAGACGGCATTGTGCCTTTTCTATTTAATTTCGATGCAATTTCTGTGTTTCATCGTCAATAAGAAGGTCCAAGGGATACAGTAAACCTGGAGTGAAGCATCGGAATTTATAACTAGTGTCACATGAATGGTTCAAAACATAGTCGGTAAGAAGAGTCAGTCTTCATGTACTTAAGTCGGCATTGTGCATTTCTATTTAATTCCGATGCAATTTCTGTGTTTAATCGTCCATAAGAAGGACCAAGGGATACAGTAAATCTGGAGGCAAACATCGGAGTCTGTAACTAGTGTCACAGGAACGGTTCAAATCATAGACAGTAAGAAGAGTCAGTCTTCGTGTACTTCAGTCGGCATTTTGCCATTTGTATTTAATTCCGATGCAATTTCTGTGTTTCATCGTCAATAAGAAGGTCCAAGGGATACAGTTAACCTGAAGTGAAGCATCGGGATCTGTAACTAGTGTCACAGGAATCGTTCAAAACATAGTCAGTAAGAAGAGTCAGTCTTCTTGTACGTAAGTCGGCATAGTGCCTTATCTATTTAATTCCGATGCAATTTCTGTGTTTCATCGTCAATAAGAATGTCCAAGGGATACAGTAAAGCTGAAGTGTAGCATCGGAATTTATAACTAGTGTCACAGGAATGGTTCAAAACATAGTCAGTAAGAAGAGTCAGTCTTCTTGTACTTAAGTCGGCATTGTGCCTTTTCTATTTAATTCCGATGCAATTTCTGTGTTTAATCGTCAATAAGAAGGACCAAGGGATACAGTAAACCTGGAGTGAAGCATCGGAGTCTATAACTAGTGTCACAGGACTGGTTCAAAAATAGACAGTAAGAAGAGTCAGTCTTCTAGAACTTAATTCGGCATTGTGCCTTTTGTATTCAATTCCGATGCAATTTCTGTGTTTCATCGTCAATAAGAAGGTCAGAGGGATACAGTAAACCTGAAGTGAAGCATCGGAATCCATAACTAGTGTCACAGGAATGGTTCAAATCATAGTCAGTAAGAAGAGTCAGTCTTCTTGTACTTAAGTCGGCATTGTGCATTTTGTATTTAATTCCGATGCAATTTCTGTGTTTCATCGTCAATAGAATGGTCCAAGGGATACAGTAAACCGGGAGGCAAACATCGGAATCTGTAACTAGTGTCACAGGAATGGTTCAAATCATAGACAGTAAGAAGAGTCAGTCTTCGTGTACTTCAGTCGGCATTTTGCCTTTTGTATTTAATTCCGATGCAATTTCTGTGTTTCATCGTCAATAAGAAGGTCCAAGGGATACAGTAAACCTGAAGTGAAGCATCGGGATCTGAAACTAGTGTCACAGGAATTGTTCAAAACATAGTCAGTAAGAAGAGTCAGTCTTCTTGTACGTAAGTCGGCATAGTGCCTTATCAATTTAATTCCGATGCAATTTGTGTGTTTCATCGTCAATAAGAAGGTCCAAGGGATACAGTAAACCTGGAGTCAAGCATCGGAATCTATAACTAGTGTCAATGGTATGGTTCAAAACATAGACAGTAAGAAGAGTCAGTGCTCTTGTAGTTAAGTCGGCATTGTGCCGTTTGTATTTAATTCCGATGCAATTTCTGTGTTTCATCGTCAATAAGAAGGTCAGAGGGATACAGTAAACCTGAGGTGAAGCATCGGAATCTATAACTAGTTTCACAGGAATGGTTCAAACATAGTCAGTAAGAAGAGTCAGTCTTCTTGTACTTAAGTTGGCATTGTGCCTTTTCTATTTAATTCCGATGCAATTTCTGTGTTTCATCGTCAATAGGAAGGTCCAAGGGATACAGTAAACCTGAGGTGAAGCATCGGAATCTATAACTAGTTTCACAGGAATGGTTCAAACATAGTCAGTAAGAATAGTCAGTCTTTTTGTACTTAAGTTGGCATTGTGCCTTTTCTATTTAATTCCGATGCAATTTCTGTGTTTCATCGTCAATAGGAAGGTCAGAGGGATACAGTAATCCTGAAGGGAAGCATCGGAATCTATAACTAGTGTCACAGGAATGGTTCAAAACATAGTCAGTAAGAAGAGTCAGTCTTCTTGTAGTTAAGACGGCATTGTGCCTTTTCTATTTAATTTCGATGCAATTTCTGTGTTTCATCGTCAATAAGAAGGTCCAAGGGATACAGTAAACCTGGAGTGAAGCATCGGAAACTATAACTAGTGTCACAGGAATGGTTCGAAACATAGACAGTAAGAAGAGTCAGTCTTCTTGTACTTACGTCGGCATAGTGCCTTTTCTATTTAATTCCGATGCAATTTGTGTGTTTCATCGTCAATAAGGAGGTCCAAGGGATACAGTAAACCTGGAGTGTAGCATCGGAATCTATAACTAGCGTCACAGGAATGGTTCAAAGCATAGACAGTAAAAAGAGTTAGTCTTCGTGTACTTAAGTCGGCATTTTGCCTTTTGTATTTAATTTCGATGCAATTTCTGTGTTTTATCGTCAATAAGAAGGTCCAAGGCATACAGTAAACCTGAGGTGAAGCATCTGAATCTATAACTAGTGTCACAGGAATGGTTCAAAACATAGACAGTAAGAAGAGTCAGTCTCCTTGTACTTAATTCTGCACTGTGCGTTTTGTATTTAATTCCGATACAATTTCTGTGTTTCATCCTCAATAAGAATGTCCAAGGGATACAGTGAACCTGAAGTGTAGCATCGGAATTTATAACTAGAGTCACAGGAATGGTTCAAAACATAGTCAGTAAGAAGAGTCAGTCTTCTTGTACTTAAGTCGGCATTGTGCCATTTCTATTTAATTCCGATGCAATTTCTGTGTTTAATCGTCAATAAGAAGGACCAAGGGATACAGTAAACCTGGAGTGAAGCATCGGAGTCTATAACTAGTGTTACAGGACTGGTTCAAAAATAGACAGTAAGAATAGTCGGTCTTCTTGAACTTAATTCGGCATTGTGCCTTTTGTATTCATTTCCGATACAATTTTTGTGTTTCATCGTCAATAAGAAGGTCCAAGGGATACAGTAAACCTGGAGTGTAGCATCGGAATCCATAACTAGTGTCACAGGAATAGTTCAAAACATAGACAGTAAGAAGAGTCAGTCTTCGTGTACTTAAGTCGGCATTTTGCCTTTTGTATTTAATTCCGATGCAATTTCTGTGTTTCATCGTCAATAAGAAGGTCCAAGGGATACAGTAAACCTGAGGTGAAGCATATGAATCTATAACTAGTGTCACAGGAATGGTTCAAAACATAGTATGTAAGAAGATTCAGTCTTCTTTTACTTAAGTCGGCATTGTACCTTTTCTATTTAATTCCGATGCAATTTCTGTGTTTCATCGTCAATAACAAGTTCCAAGGGATACAGTAAACCTGGAGTGAAGCATCGGAATCTACACCTATTGTCAATGGAATGGTTCAAAACATAGACAGTAAGAAAGTCAGTCTTCTTGTACTTAAGTCGGCATTGTGCCTTTTGTATTTAATTATGATGCAATTTCTGTGTTTCATCATCAATAAGAAGGTCCAAGGGATACAGTAAACTTGGAGTGAAGCATCGGAATCTATAACTAGTGTCACAGGATTGGTTCAAAACATAGACAGTAAGAAGAGTCAGTCTCCTTGTACTTAATTCTGCACTGTGCATTTTGTATTTAATTCCGATGCAATTTCTGTGTTTCATCGACAATAAGAAGGTCCAAGGGATACAGTAAACCTGGAGGGAAACATCGGAAGCTGTAACTAGTGTAACAGGAATGGTTCAAATCATAGACAGTATGAAGAGTCAGTCTTCGTGTTCTTCAGTCGGCATTTTGCCTTTTGTATTTAATTCCGATGCAATTTCTGTGTTTCATCGTCAATAAGAAGGTCCAAGGGATACAGTACACCAGAAGTGAAGCATCGGGATCTGTAACTAGTGTCACAGGAATCGTTCAAAACATAGTCAGTAAGAAGAGTCAGTCTTCTTGTACTTAAGTCGGCATAGTGCCTTATCTATTTAATTCCGATCCAATTTCTGTGTTTCATCGTCAATAACAAGTTCCAAGGGATACAATAAACCTGGAGTGAAGCATCGGAATTTATAACTAGTGTCAATGGAATGGTTCAAAACATAGACAGTAAGAAAAGACAGTCTTCTTGTACTTAAGTCGGCATTGTGCCGTTTGTATTTAATTCCGATGCAGTTTCTGTGTTTCATCGTCAATAAGAAGGTCAGAGGGGTACAGTAAACCTGAAGTGGAGCATCGGAATCTATAGCTAGTGTCACAGGAATGGTTCAAAACATAGTCAGTAAGAAGAGTCAGTCTTCTTGCAGTTAAGACGGCATTGTGCCTTTTCTATTTAATTTCGATGCAATTTCTGTGTTTCATCGTCAATAAGAAGGTCCAAGGGATACAGTAAACCTGGAGTGAAGCATCGGAAACTATAACTAGTGTCACAGGAATGGTTCGAAACATAGACAGTAAGAAGAGTCAGTCTTCTTGTACTTACGTCGGCATAGTGCCTTTTCTATTTAATTCCGATGCAATTTGTGTGTTTCATCGTCAATAAGAAGGTCCAAGGGATACAGTAAACCTGGAGTGTAGCATCGGAATCTATAACTAGTGTCACAGGAATGGTTCAAAGCATAGACAGTAAGAAGAGTCAGTCTTCGTGTACTTAAGTCGGCATTTTGCCTTTTGTATTTAATTCCGATGCAATTTCTGTGTTTTATCGTCAATAAGAAGGACCAAGGCATACAGTAAACCTGAGGTGAAGCATCGGAATGTATAACTAGTGTCACAGGAATGGTTCAAAACATAGTCAGTAAGAAGATTCAGTCTTCTTGTACTTAAGTCGGCATTGTACCTTTTCTATTTAATTCCGATGCAATTTCTGTGTTTCATCGTCAATAACAAGTTCCAAGGGATACAGTAAACCTGGAGTGAAGCATCGGAATCTATAACTAGTGTCAATGGAATGGTTCAAATCATAGACAGTAAGAAGAGTCAGTCTTCTTGTACTTAAGTCGGCATTGTGCCTTTTGTATTTAATTCCGATGCAGTTTCTGTGTTTCATCGTCAATAAGAAGGTCAGAGGGGTACAGTAAACCTGAAGTGAAGCATCGGAATCTATAGCTAGTGTCACAGGAATGGTTCAAAACATAGTCAGTAAGAAGATTCGGTCTTCTTGTCCTTAAGTCGTCATTGTGCCTTTTGTATTTAATTCCGATGCAATTTCTGTGTTTCATCATCAATAAGAATGTCCAAGGGATACAGTAAACCTGGAGTGAAGCATCGGAATCTATAACTAGTGTCACAGGAATGGTTCAAAGCATAGACAGTAAGAAGAGTCAGTCTCCTTGTACTTAATTCTGCACTGTGCCTTTTGTATTTAATTCCGATGCAATTTCTGTGTTTCATCGTCAATAAGAAGGACCAGGGGATACAGTAAACCTGGAGTTAAGCATCGGAGTCTATAACTAGTGTCAAAGGACTGGTTCAAAAATAGACAGTAAGAAGAGGCAGTCTTCTTGAACTTAATTCGGCATTGTGCCCTCTGTATTTAATTCCGATGCAATTTCTGTGTTTCATCGTCAATAAGAAGGTCAGAGGGATACAGTAAACCTGAAGTGAAGCATCGGAAACTATAACTAGTGTCACAGGAATCGTTCGAAACATAGACAGTAAGAAGAGTCAGTCTTCTTGTACTTACGTCGGCATAGTGCCTTTTCTATTTAATTCCGATGCAATTTGTGTGTTTCATCGTCAATAAGGAGGTCCAAGGGATACAGTAAACCTGGAGTGTAGCATCGGAATCTATAACTAGTGTCACAGGAATGGTTCAAAACATAGTCAGTAAGAAGAGTCAGTCTTCTTGTACTTAAGTTGGCATTGTGCCTTTTGTATTTAATTCCGATGCAATTTCTGTGTTTCATCGTCAATAAGAAGGTCAGAGGGATACAGTAATCCTGAAGGGTAGCATCGGAATCTATAACTAGTGTCACAGGAATGGTTCAAACATAGTCAGTAAGAAGAGTCAGTCTTCTTGTGGTTAAGACGGCATTGTGCCTTTTCTATTTAATTTCGATGCAATTTCTGTGTCTCATCGTCAATAAGAGGGTCCAAGGGATACAGTAAACTTGGAGTGAAGCATCGGAATCTATAACTAGTGTCAATGGAATATTTCAAAACATAGACAGTAAGAAGTGTCAGTCTCCTTGTACTTAATTCTGCACTGTGCTTTTGTATTTAATTCCGATGCAATTTCTGTGTTTCATCGTCAATAAGAATGTCCAAGGGATACAGTAAACCTGTAGGCAAACATCGGAATCTGTAACTAGTGTCACAGGAATGGTTCAAATCATAGACAGTAAGAAGAGTCAGTCTTCGTGTACTTCAGTCGGCATTTTGCCTTTTGTATTTAATTCCGATGCAATTTCTGTGTTTCATCGTCAATAAGAAGGTCCAAGGGATACAGTAAACCTGAAGTGAAGCATCGGGATCTGAAACTAGTGTCACAGGAATTGTTCAAAACATAGTCAGTAAGAAGAGTCAGTCTTCTTGTACGTAAGTCGGCATAGTGCCTTATCTATTTAATTCCGATGCAATTTGTGTGTTTCATCGTCAATAAGAAGGTCCAAGGGATACAGTAAACCTGGAGTCAAGCATCGGAATCTATAACTAGTGTCAATGGTATGGTTCAAAACATAGACAGTAAGAAGAGTCAGTGTTCTTGTAGTTAAGTCGGCATTGTGCCGTTTGTATTTAATTCCGATGCAATTTCTGTGTTTCATCGTCAATAAGAAGGTCAGAGGGATACAGTAAACCTGAGGTGAAGCATCGGAATCTATAACTAGTTTCACAGGAATGGTTCAAACATAGTCAGTAAGAAGAGTCAGTCTTCTTGTACTTAAGTTGTCATTGTGCCTTTTCTATTTAATTCCGATGCAATTTCTGTGTTTCATCGTCAATAGGAAGGTCAGAGGGATACAGTAATCCTGAAGGGAAGCATCGGAATCTATAACTAGTGTCACAGGAATGGTTCAAAACATAGTCGGTAAGAAGAGTCAGTCTTCATGTACTTAAGTCGGCATTGTGCATTTCTATTTAATTCCGATGCAATTTCTGTGTTTAATCGTCCATAAGAAAGACCAAGGGATACAGTAAATCTGGAGGCAAACATCGGAATCTGTAACTAGTGTCACAGGAACGGTTCAAATCATAGACAGTAAGAAGAGTCAGTCTTCGTGTACTTCAGTCGGCATTTTGCCATTTGTATTTAATTCCGATGCAATTTCTGTGTTTCATCGTCAATAAGAAGGTCCAAGGGATACAGTTAACCTGAAGTGAAGCATCGGGATCTGTAACTAGTGTCACAGGAATCGTTCAAAACATAGTCAGTAAGAAGAGTCAGTCTTCTTGTACGTAAGTCGGCATAGTGCCTTATCTATTTAATTCCGATGCAATTTCTGTGTTTCATCGTCAACAAGAATGTCCAAGGGATACAGTAAAGCTGAAGTGTAGCATCGGAATTTATAACTAGTGTCACAGGAATGGTTCAAAACATAGTCAGTAAGAAGAGTCAGTCTTCTTGTACTTAAGTCGGCATTGTGCCTTTTCTATTTAATTCCGATGCAATTTCTGTGTTTAATCGTCAATAAGAAGGACCAAGGGATACAGTAAACCTGGAGTGAAGCATCGGAGTCTATAACTAGTGTCACAGGACTGGTTCAAAAATAGACAGTAAGAAGAGTCAGTCTTCTAGAACTTAATTCGGCATTGTGCCTTTTGTATTCAATTCCGATGCAATTTCTGTGTTTCATCGTCAATAAGAAGGTCAGAGGGATACAGTAAACCTGAAGTGAAGCATCGGAATCCATAACTAGTGTCACAGGAATGGTTCAAAACATAGTCAGTAAGAAGAGTCAGTCTTCTTGTACTTAAGTCGGCATTGTGCATTTTGTATTTAATTCCGATGCAATTTCTGTGTTTCATCGTCAATAGAATGGTCCAAGGGATACAGTAAACCTGGAGGCAAACATCGGAATCTGTAACTAGTGTCACAGGAATGGTTCAAATCATAGACAGTAAGAAGAGTCAGTCTTCGTGTACTTCAGTCGGCATTTTGCCTTTTGTATTTAATTCCGATGCAATTTCTGTGTTTCATCGTCAATAAGAAGGTCCAAGGGATACAGTAAACCCGAAGTGAAGCATCGGGATCTGAAACTAGTGTCACAGGAATTGTTCAAAACATAGTCAGTAAGAAGAGTCAGTCTTCTTGTACGTAAGTCGGCACAGTGCCTTATCAATTTAATTCCGATGCAATTTGTGTGTTTCATCGTCAATAAGAAGGTCCAAGGGATACAGTAAACCTGGAGTCAAGCATCGGAATCTATAACTAGTGTCAATGGTATGGTTCAAAACATAGACAGTAAGAAGAGTCAGTGTTCTTGTAGTTAAGTCGGCATTGTGCCGTTTGTATTTAATTCCGATGCAATTTCTGTGTTTCATCGTCAATAAGAAGGTCAGAGGGATACAGTAAACCTGAGGTGAAGCATCGGAATCTATAACTAGTTTCACAGGAATGGTTCAAACATAGTCAGTAAGAAGAGTCAGTCTTCTTGTACTTAAGTTGGCATTGTGCCTTTTCTATTTAATTCCGATGCAATTTCTGTGTTTCATCGTCAATAGGAAGGTCCAAGGGATACAGTAAACCTGATTTGAAGCATCGGAATCTATAACTAGTTTCACAGGAATGGTTCAAAACATAGTCAGTAAGAAGAGTCAGTGTTCTTGTACTTAAGTTGGCATTGTGCCTTTTCTATTTAATTCCGATGCAATTTCTGTGTTTCATCGTCAATAGGAAGGTCAGAGGGATACAGTAATCCTGAAGGGAAGCATCGGAATCTATAACTAGTGTCACAGGAATGGTTCAAAACATAGTCAGTAAGAAGAGTCAGTCTTCTTGTAGTTAAGACGGCATTGTGCCTTTTCTATTTAATTTCGATGCAATTTCTGTGTTTCATCGTCAATAAGAAGGTCCAAGGGATACAGTAAACCTGGAGTGAAGCATCGGAAACTATAACTAGTGTCACAGGAATGGTTCGAAACATAGACAGTAAGAAGAGTCAGTCTTCTTGTACTTACGTCGGCATAGTGCCTTTTCTATTTAATTCCGATGCAATTTGTGTGTTTCATCGTCAATAAGGAGGTCCAAGGGATACAGTAAACCTGGAGTGTAGCATCGGAATCTATAACTAGCGTCACAGGAATGGTTCAAAGCATAGACAGTAAAAAGAGTCAGTCTTCGTGTACTTAAGTCGGCATTTTGCCTTTTGTATTTAATTCCGATGCAATTTCTGTGTTTTATCGTCAATAAGAAGGTCCAAGGCATACAGTAAACCTGAGGTGAAGCATCTGAATCTATAACTAGTGTCACAGGAATGGTTCAAAACATAGACAGTAAGAAGAGTCAGTCTCCTTGTACTTAATTCTGCACTGTGCGTTTTGTATTTAATTCCGATACAATTTCTGTGTTTCATCCTCAATAAGAATGTCCAAGGGATACAGTGAACCTGAAGTGTAGCATCGGAATTTATAACTAGAGTCACAGGAATGGTTCAAAACATAGTCAGTAAGAAGAGTCAGTCTTCTTGTACTTAAGTCGGCATTGTGCCATTTCTATTTAATTCCGATGCAATTTCTGTGTTTAATCGTCAATAAGAAGGACCAAGGGATACAGTAAACCTGGAGTGAAGCATCGGAGTCTATAACTAGTGTTACAGGACTGGTTCAAAAATAGACAGTAAGAAGAGTCGGTCTTCTTGAACTTAATTCGGCATTGTGCCTTTTGTATTCAATTCCGATACAATTTTTGTGTTTCATCGTCAATAAGAAGGTCCAAGGGATACAGTAAACCTGGAGTGTAGCATCGGAATCCATAACTAGTGTCACAGGAATAGTTCAAAACATAGACAGTAAGAAGAGTCAGTCTTCGTGTACTTAAGTCGGCATTTTGCCTTTTGTATTTAATTCCGATGCAATTTCTGTGTTTCATCGTCAATAAGAAGGTCCAAGGGATACAGTAAACCTGAGGTGAAGCATATGAATCTATAACTAGTGTCACAGGAATGGTTCAAAACATAGTATGTAAGAAGATTCAGTCTTCTTGTACTTAAGTCGGCATTGTACCTTTTCTATTTAATTCCGATGCAATTTCTGTGTTTCATCGTCAATAACAAGTTCCAAGGGATACAGTAAACCTGGAGTGAAGCATCGGAATCTACACCTATTGTCAATGGAATGGTTCAAAACATAGACAGTAAGAAAGTCAGTCTTCTTGTACTTAAGTCGGCATTGTGCCTTTTGTATTTAATTATGATGAAATTTCTGTGTTTCATCATCAATAAGAAGGTCCAAGGGATACAGTAAACTTGGAGTGAAGCATCGGAATCTATAACTAGTGTCACAGGATTGGTTCAAAGCATAGACAGTAAGAAGAGTCAGTCTCCTTGTACTTAATTCTGCACTGTGCATTTTGTATTTAATTCCGATGCAATTTCTGTGTTTCATCGACAATAAGAAGGTCCAAGGGATACAGTAAACCTGGAGGGAAACATCGGAAGCTGTAACTAGTGTAACAGGAATGGTTCAAATCATAGACAGTATGAAGAGTCAGTCTTCGTGTACTTCAGTCGGCATTTTGCCTTTTGTATTTAATTCCGATGCAATTTCTGTGTTTCATCGTCAATAAGAAGGTCCAAGGGATACAGTACACCAGAAGTGAAGCATCGGGATCTGTAACTAGTGTCACAGGAATCGTTCAAAACATAGTCAGTAAGAAGAGTCAGTCTTCTTGTACTTAAGTCGGCATAGTGCCTTATCTATTTAATTCCGATCCAATTTCTGTGTTTCATCGTCAATAACAAGTTCCAAGGGATACAATAAACCTGGAGTGAAGCATCGGAATTTATAACTAGTGTCAATGGAATGGTTCAAAACATAGACAGTAAGAAAAGACAGTCTCCCTGCCGCCGTTGGATAAGCAGCTGCAGCAGCAAGTCGTATACTCTTAGCTCACTCATTTGTTACATAGTTTAATTCTTAATTTCTTTGCGTGTTTTTGGTTCTTGCATTGTTTAATTCATAAATTTCGGGCGTATTATAGTATTTGAGAGTTGTAGCATCGCGTTTTAGTACCTGAATAGTGTAAATTCGCGTAGTCGATTGTCTAGTGTTTTGTTTTGAACGGCCAGTGTCGGTTGGTCGCAGTCAGTGTGCCCCCTGCCGCCGTTGGATAAGCAGCTGCAGCAGCAAGTCGTATACTCCTAGCTCACTCATTTGTTACATAGTTTAATTCTTAATTTCTTTGCGTGTTTTTGGTTCTTGCATTGTTTAATTCATAAATTTCGGGCGTATTATAGTATTTGAGAGTGTAGCATCGTGTTTTAGTACCTGAATAGTGTAATTTCGCTTAGTCTCCTTCCGCCGCCGAGCAGTGTCAGCAGTGCGCAAGTAGCAGCATTACTGGATTTACTAGGCAATCTTGTATTTTAATAACCGTTTAAATTTTGTCGATTTGTTTGCGCTCTCTGTAGATTAGTTCAGACGTTCTTAGCAAAACAGTTTTTAGCATGGATAGGGACTGCAACTGCTGTGTTCGGATGCAGGCTGAGTTGGCATCCCTTCGCTCCCAGCTTCAGGCAGTGTTGGCTTCGGTCACACAGCTTGAGGCTGTTGCCAATGGGCATCACTGTGGGGGTCGGGATGGGGGTTTGTCGGGGACGGCCAGCTCGTTCCACGCATCCCCTGATCGGACTACGACTGTGGTTGCCCGGGATACTGCCCGCATTGAGGCTGATCCCTCACCTGTGGTAGAGTGGGAGGTCGTTTCAAGGTGTGGCAGGGGGCGAAAGACATTCCGGAGGGCTGAACGGAAAGCCTCTCCAGTTTGTCTGACGAACCGGTTTCAGGCTCTGTCTCAGGCTGATACTGATCTTCGGCCTGACATGGCTGCTTGTCCTGTTCCAGAGGTTGCCCCTCAGTCTGCAAGATCCGGGCAGTCGCAGAGGGTGGGCTTACTGGTAGTTGGGAGCTCCAACGTCAGGCGCGTTATGGGGCCCCTTAGGGAAATGGCAGCAAGAGAGGGGAAGAAAACCAATGTGCACTCCGTGTGCATACCGGGGGGAGTCATTCCAGATGTGGAAAGGGTCCTTCCGGATGCCATGAAGGGTACAGGGTGCACCCATCTGCAGGTGGTCGCTCATGTCGGCACCAATGATGTGTGTCGCTATGGATCGGAGGAAATCCTCTCTGGCTTCCGGCGGCTATCTGATTTGGTGAAGACTGCCAGTCTCGCTAGCGGGATGAAAGCAGAGCTCACCATCTGCAGCATCGTCGACAGGACTGACTGCGGACCTTTGGTACAGAGCCGAGTGGAGGGTCTGAATCAGAGGCTGAGACGGTTCTGCGACCGTGTGGGCTGCAGATTCCTCGACTTGCGCCATAGGGTGGTGGGGTTTCGGGTTCCGCTGGATAGGTCAGGAGTCCACTACACGCAACAAGCGGCTACACGGGTAGCAGGGGTTGTGTGGCGTGGGCTGGGCGGTTTTTTAGGTTAGATGGCCTTGGGCAAGTACAGAAAGGGCAACAGCCTCAACGGGTGCGGGGCAAAGTCAGGACATGCGGGGACCAAGCAGCAATCGGTATTGTAACTGTCAACTGTCGAAGCTGCGTTGGTAAAGTACCGGAACTTCAAGCGCTGATAGAAAGCACCGAAGCTGAAATCGTTATAGGTACAGAAAGCTGGCTTAAGCCAGAGATAAATTCTGCCGAAATTTTTACAAAGGTACACACGGTGTTTAGAAAGGATAGATTGCATGCAACCGGTGGTGGAGTGTTCATCGCTGTTAGTAGTAGTTTATCCTGTAGTGAAGTAGAAGTGGATAGTTCCTGTGAATTATTATGGGTGGAGGTTACACTAAACAACCGAACTAAGTTAGTAATTGGCTCCTTTTACCGACCTCCCGACTCAGCAGCATTAGTGGCAGAACAACTGAGAGAAAATTTGGAATACATTTCACATAAATTTTCTCAGCATGTTATAGTCTTAGGTGGAGATTTCAATTTACCAGATATAGACTGGGACACTCAGATGTTTAGGACGGGTGGTAGGGACAGAGCATCGAGTGACATTATACTGAGTGCACTATCCGAAAATTACCTCGAGCAATTAAACAGAGAACCGACTCGTGGAGATAACATATTGGACCTACTGATAACAAACAGACCCGAACTTTTCGAATCTGTATGTACAGAACAGGGAATCAGTGATCATAAGGCCGTAGCAGCATCCCTGAATATGGAAGTTAATAGGAATATAAAAAAAGGGAGGAAGGTTTATCTGTTTAGCAAGATTAATAGAAGGCAGATTTCAGACTACCTAACAGATCAAAACGAAAATTTCTGTTCCGACACTGACAATGTTGAGTGTTTATGGAAAAAGTTCAAGGCAATCGTAAAATGCGTTTTAGACAGGTACGTGCCGAGTAAAACTGTGAGGGACGGGAAAAACCCACCGTGGTACAACAACAAAGTTAGGAAACTACTGCGAAAGCAAAGAGAGCTCCACTCCAAGTTTAAACGCAGCCAAAACCTCTCAGACAAACAGAAGCTAAACGATGTCAAAGTTAGCGTAAGGAGGGCTATGCGTGAAGCGTTCATTGAATTCGAAAGTAAAATTCTATGTACCGACTTGACAGAAAATCCTAGGAAGTTCTGGTCTTACGTTAAATCAGTAAGTGGCTCGAAACAGCATATCCAGACACTACGGGATGATGATGGCATTGAAACAGAGGATGACACGCGTAAAGCTGAAATACTAAACACCTTTTTCCAAAGCTGTTTCACAGAGGAAGACCGCACTGCAGTTCCTTCTCTAAATCCTCGCACAAACGAAAAAATGGCTGACATCGAAATAAGTGTCCAAGGAATAGAAAAGCAACTGGAATCACTCAATAGAGGAAAGTCCACTGGACCTGACGGGATACCAATTCGATTCTACACAGAGTACGCGAAAGAACTTGCCCCCCTTCTAACAGCCGTGTACCGCAAGTCTCTAGAGGAACGGAGGGTTCCAAATGATTGGAAAAGAGCACAGATAGTCCCAGTCTTCAAGAAGGGTCGTCGAGCAGATGCGCAAAACTATAGACCTATATCTCTTACGTCGATCTCTTGTAGAATTTTAGAACATGTTTTTTGCTCTCGTATCATGTCATTTCTGGAAACCCAGAATCTACTATGTAGGAATCAACATGGATTCCGGAAACAGCGATCGTGTGAGACCCAACTCGCCTTATTTGTTCATGAGACCCAGAAAATATTAGATACAGGCTCCCAGGTAGATGCTATTTTTCTTGACTTCCGGAAGGCGTTCGATACAGTTCCGCACTGTCGCCTGATAAACAAAGTAAGAGCCTACGGAATATCAGACCAGCTGTGTGGCTGGATTGAAGAGTTTTTAGCAAACAGAACACAGCATGTTGTTATCAATGGAGAGACGTCTACAGACGTTAAAGTAACCTCTGGCGTGCCACAGGGGAGTGTTATGGGACCATTGCTTTTCACAATATATATAAATGACTTAGTAGATAGTGTCGGAAGTTCCATGCGGCTTTTCGCGGATGATGCTGTAGTATACAGAGAAGTTGCTGCATTAGAAAATTGTAGCGAAATACAGGAAGATCTGCAGCGGATAGGCACTTGGTGCAGGGAGTGGCAACTGACCCTTAACATAGACAAATGTAATGTATTGCGAATACATAGAAAGAAGGATCCTTTATTGTATGATTATATGATAGCGGAACAAACACTGGTAGCAGTTACTTCTGTAAAATATCTGGGAGTATGCGTACGGAACGATTTGAAATGGAATGATCATATAAAACTAATTGTTGGTAAGGCGGGTACCAGGTTGAGATTCATTGGGAGAGTGCTTAGAAAATGTAGTCCATCAACAAAGGAGGTGGCTTACAAAACACTCGTTCGACCTATACTTGAGTATTGCTCATCAGTGTGGGATCCGTACCAGGTCGGGTTGACGGAGGAGATAGAGAAGATCCAAAGAAGAGCGGCGCGTTTCGTCACAGGGTTATTTGGTAACCGTGATAGCGTTACGGAGATGTTTAATAAACTCAAGTGGCAGACTCTGCAAGAGAGGCGCTCTGCATTGCGGTGTAGCTTGCTCGCCAGGTTTCGAGAGGGTGCGTTTCTGGATGAGGTATCGAATATATTGCTTCCCCCTACTTATACTTCCCGAGGAGATCACGAATGTAAAATTAGAGAGATTAGAGCGCGCACGGAGGCTTTCAGACAGTCGTTCTTCCCGCGAACCATACGCGACTGGAACAGGAAAGGGAGGTAATGACAGTGGCACGTAAGGTGCCCTCCGCCACACACCGTTGGGTGGCTTGCGGAGTATCAATGTAGATGTAGATGTAGATGTACTTAAGTCGGCATTGTGCCGTTTGTATTTAATTCCGATGCAGTTTCTGTGTTTCATCGTCAATAAGAAGGTCAGAGGGGTACAGTAAACCTGAAGTGGAGCATCGGAATCTATAGCTAGTGTCACAGGAATGGTTCAAAACATAGTCAGTAAGAAGAGTCAGTCTTCTTGCAGTTAAGACGGCATTGTGCCTTTTCTATTTAATTTCGATGCAATTTGTGTGTTTCATCGTCAATAAGAAGGTCCAAGGGATACAGTAAACCTGGAGTGTAGCATCGGAATCTATAACTAGTGTCACAGGAATGGTTCAAAGCATAGACAGTAAGAAGAGTCAGTCTTCGTGTACTTAAGTCGGCATTTTGCCTTTTGTATTTAATTCCGATGCAATTTCTGTGTTTTATCGTCAATAAGAAGGACCAAGGCATACAGTAAACCTGAGGTGAAGCATCGGAATGTATAACTAGTGTCACAGGAATGGTTCAAAACATAGTCAGTAAGAAGATTCAGTCTTCTTGTACTTAAGTCGGCATTGTACCTTTTCTATTTAATTCCGATGCAATTTCTGTGTTTCATCGTCAATAACAAGTTCCAAGGGATACAGTAAACCTGGAGTGAAGCATCGGAATCTATAACTAGTGTCAATGGAATGGTTCAAATCATAGACAGTAAGAAGAGTCAGTCTTCTTGTACTTAAGTCGGCATTGTGCCTTTTGTATTTAATTCCGATGCAGTTTCTGTGTTTCATCGTCAATAAGAAGGTCAGAGGGGTACAGTAATCCTGAAGGGTAGCATCGGAATCTATAACTAGTGTCACAGGAATGGTTCAAACATAGTCAGTAAGAAGAGTCAGTCTTCTTGTGGTTAAGACGGCATTGTGCCTTTTCTATTTAATTTCGATGCAATTTCTGTGTCTCATCGTCAATAAGAAGGTCCAAGGGATACAGTAAACTTGGAGTGAAGCATCGGAATCTATAACTAGTGTCAATGGAATATTTCAAAACATAGACAGTAAGAAGTGTCAGTCTCCTTGTACTTAATTCTGCAGTGTGCTTTTGTATTAAATTCCGATGCAATTTCTGTGTTTCATCGTCAATAAGAATGTCCAACGGATACAGTGAACCTGAAGTGTAGCATCGGAATTTATAACTAGTGTCACACGAATGGTTCATAACATAGTCAGTAAGAAGAGTCAGTCTTCTTGTACTTAAGTCGGCATTGTGCCTTTTCTATTTAATTCCGATGCAATTTCTGTGTTTCATCGTCAATAACAAGGTCCAAGGGATACAGTAAACTTGGAGTGAACCATCGGAATCTATAACTAGTGTGAATGGAATATTTCAAAACATAGACAGTAAGAAGAGTCAGTCTCCTTTTACTTAATTCTGCACTGAGCCTTTTGTATTTAATTCCGATGCAATTTCTGTGTTTCATCGTCAATAAGAATGTCCAAGGGATACAGTAAAGCTGAAGTGTAGCATCGGAATTTATAACTAGTGTCACAGGAATGGTTCAAAACATAGTCAGTAAGAAGAGTCAGTCTTCTTGTACTTAAGTCGGCATTGTGCCTTTTCTATTTAATTCCGATGCAATTTCTGTGTTTAATCGTCAATAAGAAGGACCAAGGGATACAGTAAACCTGGAGTGAAGCATCGGAGTCTATAACTAGTGTCACAGGACTGGTTCAAAAATAGACAGTAAGAAGAGTCAGTCTTCTAGAACTTAATTCGGCATTGTGCCTTTTGTATTCAATTCCGATGCAATTTCTGTGTTTCATCGTCAATAAGAAGGTCAGAGGGATACAGTAAACCTGAAGTGAAGCATCGGAATCCATAACTAGTGTCACAGGAATGGTTCAAAGCATAGTCAGTAAGAAGAGTCAGTCATCTTGTACTTAAGTCGGCATTGTGCATTTTGTATTTAATTCCGATGCAATTTCTGTGTTTCATCGTCAATAGAATGGTCCAAGGGATACAGTAAATCTGGAGGCAAACATCGGAATCTGTAACTAGTGTCACAGGAACGGTTCAAATCATAGACAGTAAGAAGAGTCAGTCTTCGTGTACTTCAGTCGGCATTTTGCCATTTGTATTTAATTCCGATGCAATTTCTGTGTTTCATCGTCAATAAGAAGGTCCAAGGGATACAGTTAACCTGAAGTGAAGCATCGGAATCTGTAACTAGTGTCACAGGAATCGTTCAAAACATAGTCAGTAAGAAGAGTCAGTCTTCTTGTACGTAAGTCGGCATAGTGCCTTATCTATTTAATTCCGATGCAATTTCTGTGTTTCATCGTCAATAAGAATGTCCAAGGGATACAGTAAAGCTGAAGTGTAGCATCGGAATTTATAACTAGTGTCACAGGAATGGTTCAAAACATAGTCAGTAAGAAGAGTCAGTCTTCTTGTACTTAAGTCGGCATTGTGCCGTTTGTATTTAATTCCGATGCAGTTTCTGTGTTTCATCGTCAATAAGAAGGTCAGAGGGGTACAGTAAACCTGAAGTGGAGCATCGGAATCTATAGCTAGTGTCACAGGAATGGTTCAAAACATAGTCAGTAAGAAGAGTCAGTCTTCTTGCAGTTAAGACGGCATTGTGCCTATTCTATTTAATTTCGATGCAATTTCTGTGTTTCATCGTCAATAAGAAGGTCCTAGGGATACAGTAAACCTGGAGTGAAGCATCGGAAACTATAACTAGTGTCACAGGAATGGTTCGAAACATAGACAGTAAGAAGAGTCAGTCTTCTTGTACTTACGTCGGCATAGTGCCTTTTCTATTTAATTCCGATGCAATTTGTGTGTTTCATCGTCAATAAGAAGGTCCAAGTGATACAGTAAACCTGGAGTGTAGCATCGGAATCTATAACTAGTGTCACAGGAATGGTTCAAAGCATAGACAGTAAGAAGAGTCAGTCTTCGTGTACTTAAGTCGGCATTTTGCCTTTTGTATTTAATTCCGATGCAATTTCTGTGTTTTATCGTCAATGAGAAGGACCAAGGCATACAGTAAACCTGAGGTGAAGCATCGGAATGTATAACTAGTGTCACAGGAATGGTTCAAAACATAGTCAGTAAGAAGATTCAGTCTTCTTGTACTTAAGTCGGCATTGTACCTTTTCTATTTAATTCCGATGCAATTTCTGTGTTTCATCGTCAATAACAAGTTCCAAGGGATACAGTAAACCTGGAGTGAAGCATCGGAATCTATAACTAGTGTCAATGGAATGGTTCAAATCATAGACAGTAAGAAGAGTCAGTCTTCTTGTACTTAAGTCGGCATTGTGCCTTTTGTATTTAATTCCGATGCAGTTTCTGTGTTTCATCGTCAATAAGAAGGTCAGAGGGGTACAGTAAACCTGAAGTGAAGCATCGGAATCTATAGCTAGTGTCACAGGAATGGTTCAAAACATAGTCAGTAAGAAGATTCGGTCTTCTTGTCCTTAAGTCGTCATTGTGCCTTTTGTATTTAATTCCGATGCAATTTCTGTGTTTCATCATCAATAAGAATGTCCAAGGGATACAGTAAACCTGGAGTGAAGCATCGGAATCTATAACTAGTGTCACAGGAATGGTTCAAAGCATAGACAGTAAGAAGAGTCAGTCTCCTTGTACTTAATTCTGCACTGTGCCTTTTGTATTTAATTCCGATGCAATTTCTGTGTTTCATCGTCAATAAGAAGGACCAAGGGATACAGTAAACCTGGAGTTAAGCATCGGAGTCTATAACTAGTGTCAAAGGACTGGTTCAAATATAGACAGTAAGAAGAGGCAGTCTTCTTGAACTTAATTCGGCATTGTGCCCTCTGTATTTAATTCCGATGCAATTTCTGTGTTTCATCGTCAATAAGAAGGTCAGAGGGATACAGTAAACCTGAAGTGAAGCATCGGAAACTATAACTAGTGTCACAGGAATCGTTCGAAACATAGACAGTAAGAAGAGTCAGTCTTCTTGTACTTACGTCGGCATAGTGCCTTTTCTATTTAATTCCGATGCAATTTGTGTGTTTCATCGTCAATAAGGAGGTCCAAGGGATACAGTGAACCTGGAGTGTAGCATCGGAATCTATAACTAGTGTCACAGGAATGGTTCAAAACATAGTCAGTAAGAAGAGTCAGTCTTCTTGTACTTAAGTTGGCATTGTGCCTTTTGTATTTAATTCCGATGCAATTTCTGTGTTTCATCGTCAATAAGAAGGTCAGAGGGATACAGTAATCCTGAAGGGTAGCATCGGAATCTATAACTAGTGTCACAGGAATGGTTCAAACATAGTCAGTAAGAAGAGTCAGTCTTCTTGTGGTTAAGACGGCATTGTGCCTTTTCTATTTAATTTCGATGCAATTTCTGTGTCTCATCGTCAATAAGAAGGTCCAAGGGATACAGTAAACTTGGAGTGAAGCATCGGAATCTATAACTAGTGTCAATGGAATATTTCAAAACATAGACAGTAAGAAGTGTCAGTCTCCTTGTACTTAATTCTGCACTGTGCTTTTGTATTTAATTCCGATGCAATTTCTGTGTTTCATCGTCAATAAGTATGTCCAAGGGATACAGTGAACCTGAAGTGTAGCATCGGAATTTATAACTAGTGTCACACGAATGGTTCATAACATAGTCAGTAAGAAGAGTCAGTCTTCTTGTACTTAAGTCGGCATTGTGCCTTTTCTATTTAATTCCGATGCAATTTCTGTGTTTAATCGTCAATAAGAAGGACCAAGGGATACAGTAAACCTGAAGTGAAGCATCGGAATCCATAACTAGTGTCACAGGAATGGTTCAAATCATAGTCAGTAAGAAGAGTCAGTCTTCTTGTGCTTAAGTCGGCATTGTGCCTTTTGTATTTAATTCCGATGCAATTTCTGTGTTTCATCGTCAATAAGAAGGTCCAAGGGATACAGAAAACCTCGAGTGAAACATCGGAATCTGTAACTAGTGTCACAGGAATGGTTCAAATCATAGACTGTAAGAAGAGTCAGTCTTCGTGCACTTCAGTCGGCATTTTGCCTTTTGTATTCAATTCCGATGCAATTTTGTGTTTCATAGTCAATAAAAAGGTCCAAGGGATACAGTGAACCTGAAGTGAAGCATCGGGATAAATAACTAGTGTCACAGGAATCGTTCAAATCATAGTCAGTACGTAGAGTCAGTGTTCTTGTACTTAAGTCGGCATAGTGCCTTTTCTATTTACTTCCGATGCAATTTGTGTGTTTCATCGTCAATAAGAAGGTCCAAGGGATACAGTAAACCTGGAGTGAAGCATCGGAATCTATAACTAATGTCAATGGTATGGTTCAAAACATGGACGGTAAGAAGAGTCAGTCTTCTTGTACTTAAGTCGGCATTGTGCCTTTTGGATTTAATTACGATGCAATGTCTGTGTTTCATCGTCAATAAGAAGGTCCAAGGGATACAGTAAACCTGGAGTGTAGCATCGGAATCTATAGCTAGTGTCACAGGAATGGTTCAAAACATAGTCAGTAAGAAGAGTCAGTCTTCTTGTACTGATGTCGGCATTGTGCCATTTCTATTTAATTCCGATGCAATTTCTGTGTTTAATCGTCAATAAGAAGGACCAAGGGATACAGTAAACCTGGAGTGAAGCATCGGAGTCTATAACTAGTGTCACAGGACTGGTTCAAAAATAGACAGTAAGAAGAGTCAGTCCTCTTGAACTTAATTCGGCATTGTGCCTTTTGTATTCAATTCCGATGCAATTTCTGTGTTTCATCGTCAATAAGAAGGTCCAAGGGATACAGAAAACCTGGAGCGTAGCATCGGAATCTATAACTAGTGTCACAGGAATAGTTCAAAACATAGACAGTAAGAAGAGTCAGCCTTCGTGTACTTAAGTCAGCTTTTTGCCTTTTGTATTTAATTCCGATGCAATTTCTGTGTTTCATTGTCAATAAGAAGGTCCAAGGGATACAGTAAACCTGAGGTGAAGCATCGGAATCTATAACTAGTGTCACAGGAATGGTTCAAAACATAGTCAGTAAGAAGATTCAGTCTTCTTGTACTTAAGTCGGCATTGTACCTTTTGTATTTAATTCCGATGCAATTTCTGTGTTTCATCATCAATAAGAAGGTCCAAGGGATACAGTGAACTTGGAGTGAAGCATCGGATTCTATAACTAGTGTCAATGGAATATTTCAAAACATAGACATTAAGAAGAGTCAATCTCCTTGTACTTAATTCTGCACTGTGCCTTTTGTATTTAATTCCGATGCAATTTCTGTGTTTCATCGTCAATAAGAAGGTCCAAGGGATACAGTGAACCTGAAGTGTAGCATCGGAATTTATAACTAGTGTCACACGAATGGTTCATAACATAGTCAGTAAGAAGAGTCAGTCTTCTTGTACTTAAGTCGGCATTGTGCCTTTTCTATTTAATTCCGATGCAATTTCTGTGTTTAATCGTCAATAAGAAGGACCAAGGGATACAGTAAACCTGGAGTGAAGCATCGGAGTCTATAACTAGTGTCACAGGACTGGTTCAAAATTAGACAGTAAGAAGAGTCAGTCATCTTGAACTTAATTCGGCATTGTGCCATTTGTATACAATTCCGATGCAATTTCTGTGTTTCATCGCCAATAAGAAGGTCAGAGGGATACAGTAAACCTGAAGTGAAGCATCGGTATCCATAACTAGTGTCACAGGAATGGTTCAAAGCATAGTCAGTAAGAAGAGTCAGTCTTCTTGTACTTAAGTCGGCATTGTGCCTTTTGTATTTAATTCCAATTTAATTTCTGTGTTTCATCGTCAATAAGAAGGTCCAAGGGATACAGAAAACCTGGAGTGAAGCATCGGAATCTGTAACTAGTATCACAGGAATGGTTCAAATCATAGACTGTAAGAAGAGTCAGTCTTCGTGCAATTCAGTCGGCATTTTGCCTTTTGTATTTAATTCCGATGCAATTTTTGTGTTTCATAGTCAATAAGAACGTCCAAGGGATACAGTGAACCTGAAGTGAAGCATCGGGATATATAACTAGTGTCACAGGAATCGTTCAAATCATAGTCAGTACGAAGAGTCAGTCTTCTTGTACTTAAGTCGGCATAGTGCCTTCTCTATTTATTTCCGATGCAATTTGTGTGTTTCATCGTCAATAAGAAGGTCCAAGGGATACAGTAAACCTGGAGTGAAGCATCGGAATCTATAACTAGTGTCAATGGTATGGTTCAAAACATGGACGGTAAGAAGAGTCAGTCTTCTTGTACTTAAGTCGGCATTGTGCCTTTTGTATTTAATTCCGATGCAATTTCTGTGTTTCATCGTCAATAAGAAGGTCCAAGGGATACAGTAAACCTGGAGTGAAGCATCGGGATCTGTAACTAGTGTCACAGGAATGGTTCAAAACATAGTCAGTAAGAAGAGTCAGTCTTCTTGTACTTAAGTTGGCATTGTGCCTTTTCTATTTAATTCCGATGCAACTTCTGTGTTTCATCGTCAATAAGAATGTCAGAGGGATACAGTAATCCTGAAGGAAAGCATCGGAATCTATAACTAGTGTCACAGGAATGGTTCAAAACATAGTCAGTAAGAAGAGTCAGTCTTCTTGTAGTTAAGACGGCATTGTGCCTTTTCTATTTAATTCCGATGCAATTTCTGTTTTTCATCGTCAATAAGAAGGTCCAAGGCATACAGTAAACCTGAGGTGAAGCATCGGAATCTATAACTAGTGTCAATGGAATATTTCAAAACACAGACAGTAATAAGAGTCAGTCTCCTTGTACTTAATTCTGCACTGTGCCTTTTGTATTTAATTCCGATGCAATTTCTGTGTTTCATCGTCAATAAGAATGTCCAAGGGATACAGTAAACCTGAAGTGTAGCATCGGAATTTATAACTAGTGTCACAGGAGTGGTTCAAAACATAGTCAGTAAGAAGAGTCAGTCTTCTTGTACCTAAGTCGGCATTGTGCCTTTTCTATTTAATTCCGATGCAATTTCTGTGTTTAATCGTCAATAAGAAGGACCAAGGGATACAGTAAACCTGGAGTGTAGCATCGGAATCTATAACTAGTGTCACAGGAATAGTTCAAAACATAGACAGTAAGAAGAGTCAGTCTTCGTGTACTTAAGTCGGCATTTTGCCTTTTGTATTTAATTCCGATGCAATTTCTGTGTTTCATCGTCAATAAGAAGGTCCAAGGGATACAGTAAACCTGAGGTGAAGCATCGCAATCTATAACTAGTGTCACAGGAATGGTTCAAAACATAGTCAGTAAGAAGATTCAGTCTTCTTGTACTTAAGTCGGCATTGTACCTTTTCTATTTAATTCCGATGCAATTTCTGTGTTTCATCGTCAATAACAAGTTCCAAGGGATACAGTAAACCTGGAGTGAAGCATCGGAATCTATAACTAGTGTCAATGGAATGGTTCAAAACATAGACATTAAGAAGAGTCAGTCTCCTTGTACTTAAATCGGCATTGTGCCTTTTGTATTTAATTCCGATGCAGTTTCTGTGTTTCATCGTCAATAAGAAGGTCAGAGGGGTACAGTAAACCTGAAGTGAAGCATCGGAATCTATAGCTAGTGTCACAGGAATGGTTCAAAACATAGTCAGTAAGAAGAGTCAGTCTTCTTGTACTTAAGTCGTCATTGTGCCTTTTGTATTTAATTCCGATGCTATTTCTGGGTTTCATCATTAATAAGAAGGTCCAAGGGATACAGTAAACCTGGAGTGAAGCTTTGGAATCTATAACTACTGTCACAGGAATGGTTCAAAAGATAGACAGTAAGAAGAGTCAGTCTCCTTGTACTTAATTCTGCACTGTGCCTTTTGTATTTAATTCCTATGCAATTTCTGTAATTCATCGTCAAGAAGAAGGACCAAGGGATACAGTAAACCTGGAGTGAAGCATCGGAGTCTATAACTAGTGTCAAAGGACTGGTTCAAAAATAGACAGTAAGAAGAGTCAGTCTTCTTGAACTTAATTCGGCATTGTGCCTTCTGTATTTAATTCCGATGCAATTTCTGTGTTTCATCGTCATTAAGGAGGTCAGAGGGATACAGTAAACCTGAAGTGAAGCATCGGAATCCATAACTAGTGTCACAGGAATAGTTCAAACATAGTCAGTAAGAGGAGTTAGTCTTCTTGTACTTAAGTCGGCATTGTGCCTTTTGTATTTAATTCCGATGCAATTTCTGTGTTTCATCGTCAATAAGAAGGTCAGAGGAATACACTAAACCTGAAGTGAAGCATCGGAATTCATAACTAGTGTCACAGGAATGGTTCAAACATAGTCAGAAAGGAGAGTCAGTCTTCCTGTACTTAAGTCGGCATTGTGCCTTTTGTATTTAATTCCGATGCAATTTCTGTGTTTCATCGTCAATAGGAAGGTCCAAGGGATACAGTAAACCTGAGGTGAAGCATCGGAATCTATAACTAGCTTCACAGGAATGGTTCAAAACATAGTCAGTAAGAAGAGTCAGTCTTCTTGTACTTAAGTTGGCATTGTGCCTTTTCTATATAATTCCGATGCAATTTCTGTGTTTCATCGTCAATAAGAAGGTCAGAGGGATACAGTAATCCTGAAGGGTAGCATCGGAATCAATAACTAGTGTCACAGGAATGGTTCAAAACATAGTCAGTAAGAAGAGTCAGTCTTCTTGTAGTTAAGACGGCATTGTGTCTTTTCTATTTAATTTCGATGCAATTTCTGTGTCTCATCGTCAATAAGAAGGTCCAAGGGATACAGTAAACCTGGAGTGAAGCATCGGAAACTATAACTAGTGTCACAGGAATGGTTCAAAACATAGACAGTAAGAAGAGTCAGTCTTCTTGTACTTACGTCGGCATAGTGCCTTTTCTATTTAATTCCGATGCAATTTGTGTGTTTCATCGTCAATAAGAAGGTCCAAGGGATACAGTAAACCTGAGGTGAAGCATCGGAATCTATAACTAGTGTCACAGGAATGGTTCAAAACATAGTCAGTAAGAAGATTCAGTCTTGTTGTACTTAAGTCGGCATTGTACCTTTTCTATTTAATTCCGATGCAATTTCTGTGTTCAATCGTCAATAACAAGTTCCAAGGGATACAGTAAACCTGGAGTGAAGCATCGGAATCTATAACTAGTGTCAATGGAACGGTTCAAAACACAGACAGTAACAAGAGTCAGTCTTCTTGTACTTAAGTCGGCATTGTGCCTTTTGTATTTAATTCCGATGCAGTTTCTGTGTTTCATCGTCAATAAGAAGGTCCAAGGGATACAGTAAACCTGGAGTGAAGCATCGGGATCTGTAACTAGTGTCACAGGAATGGTTCAAAACATAGTCATTAAGAAGAGTCAGTCTTCTTGTACTTAAGTTGGCATTGTGCCTTTTCTATTTAATTCCGATGCAACTTCTGTGTTTCATCGTCAATAAGAATGTCAGAGGGATACAGTAATCCTGAAGGAAAGCATCGGAATCTATAACTAGTGTCACAGGAATGGTTCAAAACATAGTCAGTAAGAAGAGTCAGTCTTCTTGTAGTTAAGACGGCATTGTGCCTTTTCTATTTAATTCCGATGCAATTTCTGTTTTTCATCGTCAATAAGAAGGTCCAAGGCATACAGTAAACCTGAGGTGAAGCATCGGAATCTATAAGTAGTGTCAGAGGAATGGTTCAAAGCATTGTCAGTAAGAAGAGTCAGTCTTCTTGTACTTAAGTCGGCATTGTGCCTTTTGTATTTAATTCCAATTTAATTTCTGTGTTTCATCGTCAATAAGAAGGTCCAAGGGATACAGAAAACCTGGAGTGAAGCATCGGAATCTGTAACTAGTATCACAGGAATGGTTCAAATCATAGACTGTAAGAAGAGTCAGTCTTCGTGCAATTCAGTCGGCATTTTGCCTTTTGTATTTAATTCCGATGCAATTTTTGTGTTTCATAGTCAATAAGAACGTCCAAGGGATACAGTGAACCTGAAGTGAAGCATCGGGATATATAACTAGTGTCACAGGAATCGTTCAAATCATAGTCAGTACGAAGAGTCAGTCTTCTTGTACTTAAGTCGGCATAGTGCCTTCTCTATTTATTTCCGATGCAATTTGTGTATTTCATCGTCAATAAGAAGGTCCAAGGGATACAGTAAACCTGGAGTGAAGCATCGGAATCTATAACTAGTGTCAATGGTATGGTTCAAAACATGGACAGTAAGAAGAGTCAGTCTTCTTGTACTTAAGTCAGCATTGTGCCTTTTGTATTTAATTCCGATGCAATTTCTGTGTTTCATCGTCAATAAGAAGGTCCAAGGGATACAGTAAACCTGGAGTGAAGCATCGGGATCTGTAACTAGTGTCACAGGAATGGTTCAAAACATAGTCAGTAAGAAGAGTCAGTCTTCTTGTACTTAAGTTGGCATTGTGCCTTTTCTATTTAATTCCGATGCAACTTCTGTGTTTCATCGTCAATAAGAATGTCAGAGGGATACAGTAATCCTGAAGGAAAGCATCGGAATCTATAACTAGTGTCACAGGAATGGTTCAAAACATAGTCAGTAAGAAGAGTCAGTCTTCTTGTAGTTAAGACGGCATTGTGCCTTTTCTATTTAATTCCGATGCAATTTCTGTTTTTCATCGTCAATAAGAAGGTCCAAGGCATACAGTAAACCTGAGGTGAAGCATCGGAATCTATAAGTAGTGTCACAGGAATGGTTCAAAACATTGTCAGTAAGAAGAGTCAGTCTTCTTGTACTTAAGTCGGCATTGTACCTTTTCTATTTAATTCCGATGCAATTACTGTGTTTCATCGTCAATAACAAGGTCCAAGGGGTACAGTAAACCTGGAGTGAAGCATCGGAATCTATAACTAGTGTCAATGGAATATTTCAAAACACAGACAGTAATAAGAGTCAGTCTCCTTGTACTTAATTCTGCACTGTGCCTTTTGTATTTAATTCCGATGCAATTTCTGTGTTTCATCGTCAATAAGAATGTCCAAGGGATACAGTAAACCTGAAGTGTAGCATCGGAATTTATAACTAGTGTCACAGGAGTGGTTCAAAACATAGTCAGTAAGAAGAGTCAGTCTTCTTGTACCTAAGTCGGCATTGTGCCTTTTCTATTTAATTCCGATGCAATTTCTGTGTTTAATCGTCAATAAGAAGGACCAAGGGATACGGTAAACCTGGAGTGAAGCATCGGAGTCTATAACTAGTGTCACAGGACTGGTTCATAGACAGTAAGAAGAGTCAGTCATTAGAACTTAAGTCGGCATTGTGCCTTTTGTATTCAATTCCGATGGAATTTCTGTGTTTCATCGTCAATAAGAAGGTCAGAGGGATACAATAAACCTGAAGTGAAGCATCGGAATCCATAACTAGTGTCACAGGAATGGTTCAAAACATAGTCAGTAAGATGAGTCGTTCTTCTTGTACTTAAGTCGGCATTGTGCCTTTTGTATTTAATTCCGATGCAATTTCTGTGTTTCATCGTCAATAAGAAGGTCCAAGGGATACAGTAAACCTGGAGTGAAGCATCGGGATCTGTAACTAGTGTCACAGGAATCGTTCAAAACATAGTCAGTAAGAAGAGTCAATCTTCTTGTCCTTAAGTCGTCATTGTGCCTTTTGTATTCAATTCCGATGCAATTTCTGTGTTTCATCGTCAATAAGAAGGTCCAAGGGATACAGTAAACCTGGAGTGTAGCATCGGAATCTATAACTAGTGTCACAGGAATAGTTCAAAACATAGACAGTAAGAAGAGTCAGTCTTCGTGTACTTAAGTCGGCATTTTGCCTTTTGTATTTAATTCCGATGCAATTTCTGTGTTTCATCGTCAATAAGAAGGTCCAAGGGATACAGTAAACCTGAGGTGAAGCATCGCAATCTATAACTAGTGTCACAGGAATGGTTCAAAACATAGTCAGTAAGAAGATTCAGTCTTCTTGTACTTAAGTCGGCATTGTACCTTTTGTATTTAATTCCGATGCAGTTTCTGTGTTTCATCGTCAATAAGAAGGTCAGAGGGGTACAGTAAACCTGAAGTGAAGCATCGGAATCTATAGCTAGTGTCACAGGAATGGTTCAAAACATAGTCAGTAAGAAGAGTCAGTCTTCTTGTACTTAAGTCGTCATTGTGCCTTTTGTATTTAATTCCGATGCTATTTCTGGGTTTCATCATTAATAAGAAGGTCCAAGGGATACAGTAAACCTGGAGTGAAGCTTTGGAATCTATAACTACTGTCACAGGAATGGTTCAAAAGATAGACAGTAAGAAGAGTCAGTCTCCTTGTACTTAATTCTGCACTGTGCCTTTTGTATTTAATTCCTATGCAATTTCTGTAATTCATCGTCAAGAAGAAGGACCAAGGGATACAGTAAACCTGGAGTGAAGCATCGGAGTCTATAACTAGTGTCAAAGGACTGGTTCAAAAATAGACAGTAAGAAGAGTCAGTCTTCTTGAACTTAATTCGGCATTGTGCCTTCTGTATTTAATTCCGATGCAATTTCTGTGTTTCATCGTCAATAAGGAGGTCAGAGGGATACAGTAAACCTGAAGTGAAGCATCGGAATCCATAACTAGTGTCACAGGAATAGTTCAAACATAGTCAGTAAGAGGAGTTAGTCTTCTTGTACTTAAGTCGGCATTGTGCCTTTTGTATTTAATTCCGATGCAATTTCTGTGTTTCATCGTCAATAAGAAGGTCAGAGGGATACACTAAACCTGAAGTGAAGCATCGGAATTCATAACTAGTGTCACAGGAATGGTTCAAACATAGTCAGAAAGGAGAGTCAGTCTTCCTGTACTTAAGTCGGCATTGTGCCTTTTGTATTTAATTCCGATGCAATTTCTGTGTTTCATCGTCAATAGGAAGGTCCAAGGGATACAGTAAACCTGAGGTGAAGCATCGGAATCTATAACTAGCTTCACAGGAATGGTTCAAAACATAGTCAGTAAGAAGAGTCAGTCTTCTTGTACTTAAGTTGGCATTGTGCCTTTTCTATATAATTCCGATGCAATTTCTGTGTTTCATCGTCAATAAGAAGGTCAGAGGGATACAGTAATCCTGAAGGGTAGCATCGGAATCAATAACTAGTGTCACAGGAATGGTTCAAAACATAGTCAGTAAGAAGAGTCAGTCTTCTTGTAGTTAAGACGGCATTGTGTCTTTTTTATTTAATTTCGATGCAATTTCTGTGTCTCATCGTCAATAAGAAGGTCCAAGGGATACAGTAAACCTGGAGTGAAGCATCGGAAACTATAACTAGTGTCACAGGAATGGTTCAAAACATAGACAGTAAGAAGAGTCAGTCTTCTTGTACTTACGTCGGCATAGTGCCTTTTCTATTTAATTCCGATGCAATTTGTGTGTTTCATCGTCAATAAGAAGGTCCAAGGGATACAGTAAACCTGAGGTGAAGCATCGGAATCTATAACTAGTGTCACAGGAATGGTTCAAAACATAGTCAGTAAGAAGATTCAGTCTTGTTGTACTTAAGTCGGCATTGTACCTTTTCTATTTAATTCCGATGCAATTTCTGTGTTCAATCGTCAATAACAAGTTCCAAGGGATACAGTAAACCTGGAGTGAAGCATCGGAATCTATAACTAGTGTCAATGGAACGGTTCAAAACACAGACAGTAACAAGAGTCAGTCTTCTTGTACTTAAGTCGGCTTTGTGCCTTTTGTATTTAATACCGATGCAGTTTCTGTGTTTCATCGTCAATAAGAAGGTCCAAGGGATACAGTAAACCTGGAGTGAAGCATCGGGATCTGTAACTAGTGTCACAGGAATGGTTCAAAACATAGTCAGTAAGAAGAGTCAGTCTTCTTGTACTTAAGTTGGCATTGTGCCTTTTCTATTTAATTCCGATGCAACTTCTGTGTTTCATCGTCAATAAGAATGTCAGAGGGATACAGTAATCCTGAAGGAAAGCATCGGAATCTATAACTAGTGTCACAGGAATGGTTCAAAACATAGTCAGTAAGAAGAGTCAGTCTTCTTGTAGTTAAGACGGCATTGTGCCTTTTCTATTTAATTCCGATGCAATTTCTGTTTTTCATCGTCAATAAGAAGGTCCAAGGCATACAGTAAACCTGAGGTGAAGCATCGGAATCTATAAGTAGTGTCACAGGAATGGTTCAAAACATTGTCAGTAAGAAGAGTCAGTCTTCTTCTACTTAAGTCGGCATTGTGCCTTTTGTATTTAATTCCAATTTAATTTCTGTGTTTCATCGTCAATAAGAAGGTCCAAGGGATACAGAAAACCTGGAGTGAAGCATCGGAATCTGTAACTAGTATCACAGGAATGGTTCAAATCATAGACTGTAAGAAGAGTCAGTCTTCGTGCAATTCAGTCGGCATTTTGCCTTTTGTATTTAATTCCGATGCAATTTTTGTGTTTCATAGTCAATAAGAACGTCCAAGGGATACAGTGAACCTGAAGTGAAGCATCGGGATATATAACTAGTGTCACAGGAATCGTTCAAATCATAGTCAGTACGAAGAGTCAGTCTTCTTGTACTTAAGTCGGCATAGTGCCTTCTCTATTTATTTCCGATGCAATTTGTGTATTTCATCGTCAATAAGAAGGTCCAAGGGATACAGTAAACCTGGAGTGAAGCATCGGAATCTATAACTAGTGTCAATGGTATGGTTCAAAACATGGACGGTAAGAAGAGTCAGTCTTCTTGTACTTAAGTCGGCATTGTGCCTTTTGTATTTAATTCCGATGCAATTTCTGTGTTTCATCGTCAATAAGAAGGTCCAAGGGATACAGTAAACCTGGAGTGAAGCATCGGGATCTGTAACTAGTGTCACAGGAATGGTTCAAAACATAGTCAGTAAGAAGAGTCAGTCTTCTTGTACTTAAGTTGGCATTGTGCCTTTTCTATTTAATTCCGATGCAACTTCTGTGTTTCATCGTCAATAAGAATGTCAGAGGGATACAGTAATCCTGAAGGAAAGCATCGGAATCTATAACTAGTGTCACAGGAATGGTTCAAAACATAGTCAGTAAGAAGAGTCAGTCTTCTTGTAGTTAAGACGGCATTGTGCCTTTTCTATTTAATTCCGATGCAATTTCTGTTTTTCATCGTCAATAAGAAGGTCCAAGGCATACAGTAAACCTGAGGTGAAGCATCGTAATCTATAAGTAGTGTCACAGGAATGGTTCAAAACATTGTCAGTAAGAAGAGTCAGTCTTCTTGTACTTAAGTCGGCATTGTACCTTTTCTATTTAATTCCGATGCAATTACTGTGTTTCATCGTCAATAACAAGGTCCAAGGGGTACAGTAAACCTGGAGTGAAGCATCGGAATCTATAACTAGTGTCAATGGAATATTTCAAAACACAGACAGTAATAAGAGTCAGTCTCCTTGTACTTAATTCTGCACTGTGCCTTTTGTATTTAATTCCGATGCAATTTCTGTGTTTCATCGTCAATAAGAATGTCCAAGGGATACAGTAAACCTGAAGTGTAGCATCGGAATTTATAACTAGTGTCACAGGAGTGGTTCAAAACATAGTCAGTAAGAAGAGTCAGTCTTCTTGTACCTAAGTCGGCATTGTGCCTTTTCTATTTAATTCCGATGCAATTTCTGTGTTTAATCGTCAATAAGAAGGACCAAGGGATACGGTAAACCTGGAGTGAAGCATCGGAGTCTATAACTAGTGTCACAGGACTGGTTCATAGACAGTAAGAAGAGTCAGTCATTAGAACTTAAGTCGGCATTGTGCCTTTTGTATTCAATTCCGATGCAATTTCTGTGTTTCATCGTCAATAAGAAGGTCAGAGGGATACAATAAACCTGAAGTGAAGCATCGGAATCCATAACTAGTGTCACAGGAATGGTTCAAAACATAGTCAGTAAGAAGAGTCGTTCTTCTTGTACTTAAGTCGGCATTGTGCCTTTTGTATTTAATTCCGATGCAATATCTGTGTTTCATCGTCAATAAGAAGGTCCAAGGGATACAGTAAACCTGGAGTGAAGCATCGGGATCTGTAACTAGTGTCACAGGAATCGTTCAAAACATAGTCAGTAAGAAGAGTCAATCTTCTTGTCCTTAAGTCGTCATTGTGCCTTTTGTATTCAATTCCGATGCAATTTCTGTGTTTCATCGTCAATAAGAAGGTCCAAGAGATACAGTAAACCTGGAGTGTAGCATCGGAATCTATAACTAGTGTCACAGGAATAGTTCAAAACATAGACAGTAAGAAGAGTCAGTCTTCGTGTACTTAAGTCGGCATTTTGCCTTTTGTATTTAATTCCGATGCAATTTCTGTGTTTCATCGTCAATAAGAAGGTCCAAGGGATACAGTAAACCTGAGGTGAAGCATCGCAATCTATAACTAGTGTCACAGGAATGGTTCAAAACATAGTCAGTAAGAAGATTCAGTCTTCTTGTACTTAAGTCGGCATTGTACCTTTTCTATTTAATTCCGATGCAATTTCTGTGTTTCATCGTCAATAACAAGTTCCAAGGGATACAGTAAACCTGGAGTGAAGCATCGGAATCTATAACTAGTGTCAATGGAATGGTTCAAAACATAGACATTAAGAAGAGTCAGTCTCCTTGTACTTAAATCGGCATTGTGCCTTTTGTATTTAATTCCGATGCAGTTTCTGTGTTTCATCGTCAATAAGAAGGTCAGAGGGGTACAGTAAACCTGAAGTGAAGCATCGGAATCTATAGCTAGTGTCACAGGAATGGTTCAAAACATAGTCAGTAAGAAGAGTCAGTCTTCTTGTACTTAAGTCGTCATTGTGCCTTTTGTATTTAATTCCGATGCTATTTCTGGGTTTCATCATCAATAAGAAGGTCCAAGGGATACAGTAATCCTGGAGTGAAGCTTTGGAATCTATAACTACTGTCACAGGAATGGTTCAAAAGATAGACAGTAAGAAGAGTCAGTCTCCTTGTACTTAATTCTGCACTGTGCCTTTTGTATTTAATTCCTATGCAATTTCTGTAATTCATCGCCAAGAAGAAGGACCAAGGGATACAGTAAACCTGGAGTGAAGCATCGGAGTCTATAACTAGTGTCAAAGGACTGGTTCAAAAATAGACAGTAAGAAGAGTCAGTCATCTTGAACTTAATTCGGCATTGTGCCTTCTGTATTTAATTCCGATGCAATTTCTGTGTTTCATCGTCAATAAGGAGGTCAGAGGGATACAGTAAACCTGAAGTGAAGCATCGGAATCCATAACTAGTGTCACGGGAATAGTTCAAACATAGTCAGTAAGAGGAGTTAGTCTTCTTGTACTTAAGTCGGCATTGTGCCTTTTGTATTTAATTCCGATGCAATTTCTGTGTTTCATCGTCAATAAGAAGGTCAGAGGGATACACTAAACCTGAAGTGAAGCATCGGAATTCATAACTAGTGTCACAGGAATGGTTCAAACATAGTCAGAAAGGAGAGTCAGTCTTCCTGTACTTAAGTCGGCATTGTGCCTTTTGTATTTAATTCCGATGCAATTTCTGTGTTTCATCGTCAATAGGAAGGTCCAAGGGATACAGTAAACCTGAGGTGAAGCATCGGAATCTATAACTAGCTTCACAGGAATGGTTCAAAACATAGTCAGTAAGAAGAGTCAGTCTTCTTGTACTTAAGTTGGCATTGTGCCTTTTCTATATAATTCCGATGCAATTTCTGTGTTTCATCGTCAATAAGAAGGTCAGAGGGATACAGTAATCCTGAAGGGTAGCATCGGAATCAATAACTAGTGTCACAGGAATGGTTCAAAACATAGTCAGTAAGAAGAGTCAGTCTTCTTGTAGTTAAGACGGCATTGTGTCTTTTCTATTTAATTTCGATGCAATTTCTGTGTCTCATCGTCAATAAGAAGGTCCAAGGGATACAGTAAACCTGGAGTGAAGCATCGGAAACTATAACTAGTGTCACAGGAATGGTTCAAAACATAGACAGTAAGAAGAGTCAGTCTTCTTGTACTTACGTCGGCATAGTGCCTTTTCTATTTAATTCCGATGCAATTTGTGTGTTTCATCGTCAATAAGAAGGTCCAAGGGATACAGTAAACCTGAGGTGAAGCATCGGAATCTATAACTAGTGTCACAGGAATGGTTCAAAACATAGTCAGTAAGAAGATTCAGTCTTGTTGTACTTAAGTCGGCATTGTACCTTTTCTATTTAATTCCGATGCAATTTCTGTGTTCAATCGTCAATAACAAGTTCCAAGGGATACAGTAAACCTGGAGTGAAGCATCGGAATCTATAACTAGTGTCAATGGAACGGTTCAAAACACAGACAGTAACAAGAGTCAGTCTTCTTGTACTTAAGTCGGCATTGTGCCTTTTGTATTTAATTCCGATGCAGTTTCTGTGTTTCATCGTCAATAAGAAGGTCAGAGGGAAACAGTAAACCTGAAGTGAAGCATCGGAATCTATAGCTAGTGTCACAAGAATGGTTCAAAACATAGTCAGTAAGAAGAGTCAGTCTTCTTGACCTGAAGTCGTCATTGTGCCTTTTGTATTTAATTCCGGTGCAATTTCTGTGTTTCATCATCAATAAGAAGGTCCAAGGGATACAGTAAACCTGGAGTGAAGCATCGGAATCTATAACTAGTGTCACAGGAATGGTTCAAAACATAGACAGTAAGAAGAGTCAGTCTCCTTGTACTTAATTCTGCTCTGTGCCTTTTGTATTTAATTCCGATGCAATTTCTGTGTTTCATCGTCAATAAGAAGGACCAGGGGATACAGTAAACCGGGAGTGAAGCATCGGAATCTATAGCTAGTGTCACAGGAATGGTTCAAAACATAGTCAGTAAGAAGAGTCAGTCTTCTTGACCTTAAGTCGTCATTGTGCCTTTTGTATTTAATTCCGGTGCAATTTCTGTGTTTCATCGTCAATAAGAAGGTAAGAGGGATACAGTAAACCTGAAGTGAAGAATCGGAATCCATAACTAGTGTCACAGGAATGGTTCAAAACATAGTCAGTAAGAAGAGTTAGTCTAATTGTACTTAAGTCGGCATTGTGCCATTTGTATCTAAATCCGATGCAATTTCTGTGTTTCTTCGTCAATAGGAAGGTCCAAGGGATACAGTAAACCTGGATGGAAACATCGGAATCTGTAACTAGTGTCACAGGAATGGTTCAAATCATAGACAGTAAGAAGAGTTAGTCTTCGTGTACTTCAGTCGGCATTTTGCCTTTTGTATTTAATTCCGATGCAATTTCTGTGTTTCATCGTCAATAAGAAGGTCCAAGGGATACAGTAAACCTGAAGTAAAGCATCGGGATCTGTAAATGGTGTCACAGGAATCGTTCAAAACATAGTCAGTAAGAAGAGTCAGTCTTCTTGTACTTAAGTCGGCATAGTGCCTTATCTATTTAATTCCGATGCAATTTGTGTGTTTCATCGTCAATAAGACGGTCCAAGGGATACAGTAAACCTGGAGTCAAGCATCGGAATCTATAACTAGTGTCAATGGTATGGTTCAAAACATAGACAGTAAGAAGAGTCAGTGTTCTTGTACTTAAGTCGGCATTGTGCCTTTTGCATTTAATTCCGATGCAATTTCTGTGTTTCATCGTCAATAAGAAGGTCAGAGGGATACACTAAACCTGAAATGAAGCATCGAAATTCATAACTAGTGTCACAGGAATGGTTCAAAGCATAGTCAGAAAGGAGAGTCAGTCTTCTTGTACTTAAGTCGGCATTGTGCCTTTTGTATTTAATTCCGATGGAATTTCTGTGTTTCATCGTCAATAAGAAGGTCCAAGGGATACAGTAAACCTGAAGTGAAGAATCGGAATCTATAGCTAGTGTCACAGGAATGGTTCAAAACATAGTCAGTAAGAAGAGTCAGTCTTCTTGTACTTAAGTCGTCATTGTGCCTTTTGTATTTAATTCCGATGCTATTTCTGTGTTTCATCATCAATAAGAAGGTCCAAGGGATACAGTAAACCTGGAGTGAAGCTTTGGAATCTATAACTACTGTCACAGGAATGGTTCAAAAGATAGACAGTAAGAAGAGTCAGTCTCCTTGTACTTAATTCTGCACTGTGCCTTTTGTATTTAATTCCTATGCAATTTCTGTGTTTCATCGTCAAGAAGAAGGACCAAGGGATACAGTAAACCTGGAGTGAAGCATCGGAGTCTATAACTAGTGTCAAAGGACTGGTTCAAAGATAGACAGTAAGAAGAGTCAGTCTTCTTGAACTTAATTCGGCATTGTGCCTTCTGTATTTAATTCCGATGCAATTTCTGTGTTTCATCGTCAATAAGGAGGTCAGAGGGATACAGTAAACCTGAAGTGAAGCATCGGAATCCATAACTAGTGTCACAGGAATAGTTCAAACATAGTCAGTAAGAGGAGTTAGTCTTCTTGTACTTAAGTCGGCATTGTGCCTTTTGTATTTAATTCCGATGCAATTTCTGTGTTTCATCGTCAATAAGAAGGTCAGAGGGATACACTAAACCTGAAGTGAAGCATCGGAATTCATAACTAGTGTCACAGGAATGGTTCAAAGCTTAGTCAGAAAGGAGAGTCAGTCTTCCTGTACTTAAGTCGGCATTGTGCCTTTTGTATTTAATTCCGATGCAATTTCTGTGTTTCATCGTCAATAGGAAGGTCCAAGGGATACAGTAAACCTGAGGTGAAGCATCGGAATCTATAACTAGTTTCACAGGAATGGTTCAAAACATAGTCAGTAAGAAGAGTCAGTCTTCTTGTACTTAAGTTGGCATTGTGCCTTTTCTATATAATTCCGATGCAATTTCTGTGTTTCATCGTCAATAAGAAGGTCAGAGGGATACAGTAATCCTGAAGGGTAGCATCGGAATGTATAACTAGTGTCACAGGAATGGTTCAAACATAGTCAGTAAGAAGAGTCAGTCTTCTTGTAGTTAAGACGGCATTGTGCCTTTTCTATTTAATTTCGATGCAATTTCTGTGTCTCATCGTCAATAAGAAGGTCCAAGGGATACAGTAAACCTGGAGTGAAGCATCGGAAACTATAACTAGTGTCACAGGAATGGTTCAAAACATAGTCAGTAAGAAGATTCAGTCTTGTTGTACTTAAGTCGGCATTGTACCTTTTCTATTTAATTCCGATGCAATTTCTGTGTTCAATCGTCAATAACAAGTTCCAAGGGATACAGTAAACCTGGAGTGAAGCATCGGAATCTATAACTAGTGTCAATGGAACGGTTCAAAACACAGACAGTAACAAGAGTCAGTCTTCTTGTACTTAAGTCGGCATTGTGCCTTTTGTATTTAATTCCGATGCAGTTTCTGTGTTTCCTCGTCAATAAGAAGGTCAGAGGGGTACAGTAAACCTGAAGTGAAGCATCGGAACCTATAGCTAGTGTCACAGGAATGGTTCAAAACATAGTCAGTAAGAAGAGTCAGTCTTCTTGACCTTAAGTCGTCATTGTGCTATTTGTATTTAATTCCGGTGCAATTTCTGTGTTTCATCATCAATAAGAAGGTCCAAGGGATACAGTAAACCTGGAGTGAAGCATCGGAATCTATAACTAGTGTCACAGGAATGGTTCAAAACATTTTCAGTAAGAAGAGTCAGTCTTCTTGTACTTAACTCGGCATAGTGCCTTATCTATTTATTTCCCATGCAATTTGTGTGTTTCATCGTCAATAAGAAGGTCCAAGGGATACAGTAAACCTGGAGTCAAGCATCGGAATCTATAACTTGTGTCAGTGGTATGGTTCAAAACATAGACAGTAAGAAGAGTCAGTGTTCTTGTACTTAAGTCGGCATTGTGCCTTTTGCATTTAATTCCGATGCAATTTCTGTGTTTCATCGTCAATAAGAAGGTCAGAGGGATACACTAAACCTGAAATGAAGCATCGGAATTCATAACTAGTGTCACAGGAATGGTTCAAAGCATAGTCAGAAAGGAGAGTCAGTCTTCTTGTACTTAAGTCGGCATTGTGCCTTTTGTATTTAATTCCGATGGAATTTCTGTGTTTCATCGTCAATAAGAAGGTCCAAGGGATACAGTAAACCTGAGGTGAAGCATCGGAATCTATAACTAGTTTCACAGGAATGGTTCATAACATAGTGAGTAAGAAGAGTCAGTCTTCTTGTACTTAAGTTGGCATTGTGCCTTTTCTATTTAATTCCGATGCAATTTCTGTGTTTCATCGTCAATAAGAAGGTCAGACGGATACAGTAATCCTGAAGGGAAGCATCGGAATCTATAACTACTGTCACAGGAAAGGTTCAAAACATAGTCAGTAAGAAGAGTCAGTCTTCTTGCAGTTAAGACGGCATTGTGCCTTTTCTATTTAATTTCGATGCAATTTCTGTGTTTCATCGTCAATACGAAGGTCCAAGGGATACAGTAAACCTGGAGTGAAGCATCGGAAACTATAACTAGTGTCACAGGAATGGTTCGAAACATAGACAGTAAGTAGAGTCAGTCTTCTTGTACTTACGTCGGCATAGTGCCTTTTCTATTTAATTCCGATCCAATTTGTGTGTTTCATCGTCAATAAGAAGCTCCAAGGGATACAGTAAACCTGGAGTGTAGCATCGGAATCTATAACTAGTGTCACAGGAATGGTTCAAAGCATAGACAGTAAGAAGAGTCAGTCTTCGTGTACTTAAGTTGGCATTTTGCCTTTTGTATTTTATTCCGATGCAATTTCTGTGTTTTATCGTCAATAAGAAGGTCCAAGGCATACAGTAAACCTGAGGTGAAGCATCGGAATCTATAACTAGTGTCACAGGAATGGTTCAAAACATAGTCAGTAAGAAGATTCAGTCTTCTTGTACTTAAGTCGGCATTGTACCTTTTCTATTTAATTCCGATGCAATTTCTGTGTTTCATCGTCAATAACAAAACATAGTCAGTAAGAAGATTCAGTCTTCTTGTACTTAGGTCGGCATTGTACCTTTTCTATTAAATTCCGATGCAATTTCTGTGTTTCATCGTCAATAACAAGTTCCAAGGGATACAGTAAACCTGGAGTGAAGCATCTGAATCTATAACTAGTGTCAATGGAATGGTTCAAAACATAGACAGTAAGAAGAGTCAGTCTTCTTGTACTTAAGTCGGCATTGTGCCTTTTGTATTTAATTCCGATGCAGTTTCTGTGTTTCATCGTCAATAAGAAGGTCCGAGGGGTACAGTAAACCTGAAGTGAAGCATCGGAATCTGTAGCTAGTGTCACAGGAATGGTTCAAAACATAGTCAGTAAGAAGATTCAGTCTTCTTGTCCTTAAGTCGTCATTGTGCCTTTTGTATTTAATTCCGATGCAATTTCTGTGTTTCATCATCAATAAGAAGGTCCAAGGGATACAGTAAACCTGGAGTGAAGCATCGGAATCTATAACTAGTGTCACAGGAATGGTTCAAAACATAGACAGTAAGAAGAGTCAGTCTCCTTGTACTTCATTCTGCACTGTGCCTTTTGTATTTAATTCCGATGCAATTTCTGTGTTTCATCGTCAATAAGAAGTACCAAGGGATACAGTAAACCTGGAGTGAAGCATCGGAGTCTATAACTAGTGTCAAAGGACTGGTTCAAAAATAGACAGTAAGAAGAGGCAGTCTTCTTGAACTTAATTCGGCATTGTGCCCTCTGTATTTAATTCCGATGCAATTTCTGTGTTTCATCGTCAATAAGAAGGTCAGAGGGATACAGTAAACCTGAAGTGAAGCATCGGAATCCATAACTAGTGTCACAGGAATGGTTCAAAACATAGTCAGTAAGAAGAGTTAGTCTTCTTGTACTTAAGTCGGCATTGTGCATTTTGTATTTAATTCCGATGCAATTTCTGTGTTTCATCGTCAATAGAAAGGTCCAAGGGATACAGTTAACCTGGAGGCAAACATCGGAATCTGTAACTAGTGTCACAGGAATGGTTCAAATCATAGACAGTAAGAACAGTCAGTCTTCGTGTACTTCAGTCGGCATTTTGCCTTTTGTATTTAATTCCGATGCAATTTCTGTGTTTCATCGTCAATAAGAAGGTCCAAGGTATACAGTAAACCTGAAGTGAAGCATCGGGATCTGTAACTAGTGTCACAGGAATCGTTCAAACATAGTCAGTAAGAAGAGTCAGTCTTCTTGTACTTAAGTCGGCATAGTGCCTTATCTATTTAATTCCGATGCAATTTGTGTGTTTCATCGTGAATAAGAAGGTCCTAGGGATACAGTAAACCAGGAGTCAAGCATCGGAATCTATAACTAGTGTCAATGGTATGGTTCAAAACATAGACAGTAAGAAGAGTCAGTGTTCTTGTACTTGAGTCAGCATTGTGCCTTTTGTATTTAATTCCGGTGCAATTTCTGTGTTTCATCGTCAATAAGAAGGTCAGAGGGATACACTAAATCTGAAAAGAAGCATCGGAATTCATAACTAGTGTCACAGGAATGGTTCAAAGCATAGTCAGAAAGGAGAGTCAGTCTTCTTGTACTTAAGTCGGCATTGTGCCTTTTGTATTTCATTCCGATGGAATTTCTGTGTTTCATCGTCAATAGGAAGGTCCAAGGGATACAGTAAACCTGAGGTGAAGCATCGGAATCTATAACTAGTTTCACAGGAATGGTTCAAAACATAGTCAGTAAGAAGAGTCAGTCTTCTTGTACTTAAGTTGGCATTGTGCCTTTTCTATTTAATTCCGATGCAATTTCTGTGTTTCATCGTCAATAAGAAGGTCAGAGGGATACAGTAATCCTCAAGGGAAGCATCGGAATCTATAACTAGTGTCACAGGAATGGTTCAAAACATGGTCAGTAAGAAGAGTCAGTCTTCTTGTAGTTAAGACAGCATTGTGCAATTTCTATTTAATTTCGATGCAATTTCTGTGTTTCATCGTCAATAAGAAGGTCCAAGGGATACAGTAAACCTGGAGTGAAGCATCGGAAACTATAACTAGTGTCACAGGAATGGTTCGAAACATAGACAGTAAGAAGAGTCAGTCTTCTTGTACTTACGTCGGCATAGTGCCTTTTCTATTTAATTCCGATGCAATTTGTGTGTTTCATCGTCAATAAGGAGGTCCAAGGGATACAGTAAACCTGGAGTGTAGCATCGGAATCTATAACTAGTGTCACAGGAATGGTTCAAAGCATAGACAGTAAGAAGAGTCAGTCTTCGTGTACTGAAGTCGGCATTTTGCCTTTTGTATTTAAATCCGATGCAATTTCTGTGTTTTATCGTCAATATGAAGGTCCAAGGCATACAGTAAACCTGAGGTGAAGCATCTGAATCTATAACTAGTGTCACAGGAATGGTTCAAAACATAGACAGTAAGAGGAGTCAGTCTCCTTGTACTTAATTCTGCACTGTGCCTTTTGTATGTAATTCCGATACAATTTCTGTGTTTCATCCTCAATAAGAATGTCCAAGGGATACAGTAAACCTGAAGTGTAGCATCGGAATTTATAACTTGTGTCACAGGAATGGTTCAAAACATAGTCAGTAAGGAGAGTCAGTCTTCTTGTACTTAAGTTGGCATTCTGCCTTTTCTATTTAATTCCGATGCAATTTCTGTGTTTCATCGTCAATAAGAAGGTCAGAGGGATACAGTAATCCTGAAGGGTAGCATCGGAATCTATAACTAGTTTCACAGGAATGGTTCAAAACATAGTCAGTAAGAAGAGTCAGTCTTCTTGTAGTTAAGACGGCATTGTGCCTTTTCTATTTAATTTCGATGCAATTTCTGTGTCTCATCGTCAATAAGAAGGTCCAAGGGATACAGTAAACCTGGAGTGAAGCATCGGAAACTATAACTAGTGTCACAGGAATGGTTCAAAACATAGACAGTAAGAAGAGTCAGTCTTCTTGTACTTACGTCGGCATAGTGCCTTTTCTATTTAATTCCGATGCAATTTGTGTGTTTCATCGTCAATAAGAAGGTCCAAGGGATACAGTAAACCTGGAGTGTAGCATCGGAATCTATAACTAGTGTCACAGGAATGGTTCAAAGCATAGACAGTAAGAAGAGTCAGACTTCGTGTACTTGAGTCGGCATTTTGCCTTTTGTATTTAATTCCGATGCAATTTCTGTGTTTTATCGTCAATAAGAAGGTCCAAGGCATACAGTAAACCTGAGGTGAAGTATCGGAATCTATAACTAGTGTCACAGGAATGGTTCAAAACATAGACAGTAAGAAGAGTCAGTCTCCTTGTACTTAATTCTGCACTGTGCCTTTTGTATTTAATTCCGATGCAATTCCTGTGTTTCATCGTCAATAAGAATGTCCAAGGGATACAGTAAACCAGAAGTGTAGCATCGGAATTTACAACTAGTGTCACAGGAATGGTTCAAAACATAGTCAGTAAGATGAGTCAGTCTTCTTGTACTTAAGTCGTCATTGTGCCTTTTGTATTTAATTCCGGTGCAATTTCTGTGTTTCATCATCAATAAGAAGGTCCAAGGGATACAGTAAACCTGGAGTGAAGCATCGGAATCTATAACTAGTGTCACAGGAATGGTTCAAAACATAGACAGTAAGAAGAGTCAGTCTCCTTGTACTTAAATCTGCACTGTGCCTTTTGTATTTAATTCCGATGCAATTTCTGTGTTTCATCGTCAATAAGAAGGACCAGGGGATACAGTAAACCGGGAGTGAAGCATCGGAGTCTATAACTAGTGTCAAAGGAATGGTTCAAAAATAGACAGTAAGATGAGTCAGTCTTCTTGAACTTAATTCGGCATTGTGCCTTCTGTATTTAATTCCGATGCAATTTCTGTGTTTCATTGTCAATAAGAAGGTAAGAGGGATACAGTAAACCTGAAGTGAAGAATCGGAATCCATAACTAGTGTCACAGGAATGGTTCAAAACATAGTCAGTAAGAAAAGTTAGTCTTCTTGTACTTAAGTCGGCATTGTGCCTTTTGTATCTAAATCCGATGCAATTTCTGTGTTTCATCGTCAATAGGAAGGTCCAAGGGATACAGTAAACCTGGATGGAAACATCGGAATCTGTAACTAGTGTCACAGGAATGGTTCAAATCATAGACAGTAAGAAGAGTCAGTCTTCGTGTACTTCAGTCGGCATTTTGCCTTTTGTATTTAATTCCGATGCAATTTCTGTGTTTCATCGTCAATAAGAAGGTCCAAGGGATACAGTAAACCTGAAGTGAAGCATCGGGATCTGTAACTGGTGTCACAGGAATCGTTCAAAACATAGTCAGCAAGAATAGTCAGTCTTCTTGTACTTAAGTCGGCATAGTGCCTTATCTATTTAATTCCGATGCAATTTGTGTGTTTCATCGTCAATACGAAGGTCCAAGGGATACAGTAAACCTGGAGTCAAGCATCGGAATCTATAACTAGTGACAATGGTATGGTTCAAAACATAGACAGTAAGAAGAGTCAGTGTTCTCGTACTTAAGTCGGCATTGTGCCTTTTGTATTTAATTCCGATGCAATTTCTGTGTTTCATCGTCAATAAGAAGGTCAGAGGGATACACTAAACCTGAAATGATGCATCGGAATTCATAACTAGTGTCACAGGAATGGTTCAAAGCATAGTCAGAAAGTAGAGTCAGTCTTCTTGTACTTAAGTCGGCATTGTGCCTTTTGTATTTAATTCCGATGGAATTTCTGTGTTTCATCGTCAATAAGAAGGTCCAAGGGATACAGTAAACCTGAGATGAAGCATCGGAATCTATAACTAGTTTCACAGGAATGGTTCAAAACATAGTCAGTAAGAAGAGTCAGTCTTCTTGTACTTAAGTTGGCATTGTGCCTTTACTATTTAATTCCGATGCAATTTCTGTGTTTCATCGTCAATAAGAAGGTCAGACGGATACAGTAATCCTGAAGGGAAGCATCGGAATCTATAACTAGTGTCACAGGAATGGTTCAAAACATAGTCAGTAAGAAGAGTCAGTCTTCTTGCAGTTAAGACGGCATTGTGCCTTTTCTATTTAATTTCGATGCAATTTCTGTGTTTCATCGTCAATAAGAAGGTCCAAGGGATACAGTAAACCTGGAGTGAAGCATCGGAAACTATAACTAGTGTCACAGGAATGGTTCGAAACATAGACAGTAAGAAGAGTCAGTCTTCTTGTACTTACGTCGTCATAGTGCCTTTTCTATTTAATTCCGATGCAATTTGTGTGTTTCATCGTCAATAAGAAGCTCCAAGGCATACAGTAAACCTGGGGTGAAGCATCGGAATCTATAACTAGGGTCACAGGAATGGTTCAAAACTTAGTCAGTAAGAAGATTCAGTCTTCTTGTACTTGAGTCGGCATTGTACCTTTTATATTTAATTCCGATGCAATTTCTGTGTTTCATCGTCAATAACAAAACATAGTCAGTAAGAAGATTCAGTCATCTTGTACTTAAGTCAGCGTTGTACCTTTTCTATTTAATTCCGATGCAATTTCTGTGTTTCATCGTCAATAACAAGTTCCAAGGGATACAGTAAACCAGGAGTGAAGCATCGGAATCTATAACTAGTGTCAATGGAATGGTTCAAAACATAGACAGTAAGAAGAGTCAGTCTTCTTGTACTTAAGTCGGCATTGTGCCTTTTGTATTTAATTCCGATGCAGTTTCTGTGTTTCATCGTCATTAAGAAGGTCCGAGGGGTACAGTAAACCTGAAGTGAAGCATCGGAATCTATAGCTAGTGTCACAGGAATGGTTCAAAACATAGTCAGTAAGAAGATTCAGTCTTCTTGTCCTTAAGTCGTCATTGTGCCTTTTGTATTTAATTCCGATGCAATTTCTGTGTTTCATCATCAATAAGAAGGTCCAAGGCATACAGTAAACCTGGAGTGAAGCATCGGAATGTATAACTAGTGTCACAGGAATGGTTCAAAACATAGACAGTAAGAAGAGTCAGTCTCCTTGTACTTAATTCTGCACTGTGCCTTTTGTATTTAATTCCGATGCAATTTCTGTGTTTCTTCGTCAATAAGAAGGACCAAGGGATACAGTAAACCTGGAGTGATGCATCGGAGTCTATAACTAGTGTCAAAGGACTGGTTCAAAAATAGACAGTAAGAAGAGGCAGACTTCTTGAACTTAATTCGGCATTGTGGCCCCTCTATTTAATTCCGATGCAATTTCTGTGTTTCATCGTCAATAAGAAGGACAGAGGGATACAGTAAACCTGAAGTGAAGCATCGGAATCCACAACTAGTGTCACAGGAATGGTTCAAAGCATAGTCAGAAAGGAGAGTCGGTCTTCTAGTACTTAAGTCGGCATTGTGCCTTTTGTATTTCATTCCGATGAATTTCTGTGTTTCATCGTCAATAGGAAGGTGCAAGGGATACAGTAAACCTGAGATGAAGCATCGGAATCTATAACTAGTTTCACAGGAATGGTTCAAAACATAGTCAGTAAGAAGAGTCAGTCTTCTTGTACTTAAGTCGGCATAGTGCCTTATCTATTTAATTCCGATGCAATTTGTGTGTTTCATCGTCAATAAGAAGGTCCTAGGGATACAGTAAACCTGGAGTCAAGCATCGGAATCTATAACTAGTGTCAATGGTAATGGTTCAAAACATAGACAGTAAGAAAAGTCAGTGTTCTTGTACTTGAGTCGGCATTGTGCCTTTTGTATTTAATTCCGGTGCAATTTCTGTGTTTCATCGTCAATAAGAAGGTCAGAGGGATACACTAAACCTGAAATGAAGCATCGGAATTCATAACTAGTGTCACAGGAATGGTTCAAAGCATAGTCAGAAAGGAGAGTCGGTCTTCTAGTACTTAAGTCGGCATTGTGCCTTTTGTATTTCATTCCGATGGAATTTCTGTGTTTCATCGTCAATAGGAAGGTGCAAGGGATACAGTAAACCTGAGATGAAGCATCGGAATCTATAACTAGTTTCACAGGAATGGTTCAAAACATAGTCAGTAAGAAGAGTCAGTCTTCTTGTACTTAAGTTGGCATTGTGCCTTTTCTGTTTAATTCCGATGCAATTTCTGTGTTTCATCGTCAATAAGAAGGTCAGAGGGATACAGTAATCCTGAAGGGAAGCATCGGAATCTATAACTAGTGTCACAGGAATGGTTCAAAACATAGTCAGTAAAAAGAGTCAGTCTTCTTGTAGTTAAGACGGCATTGTGACTTTTCTATTTAATTTCGATGCAATTTCTGTGTTTCATCGTCAATAAGAAGGTCCAAGGGATACAGTAAACCTGGAGTGAAGCATCGGAAACTATAACTAGTGTCACAGGAATGGTTCGAAACATAGACAGTAAGAAGAGTCAGTCTTCTTGTACTTACGTCGGCATAGTGCTTTTCTATTTAATTCCGATGCAATTTGTGTGTTTCATCGTCAATAAGGAGGTCCAAGGGATACAGTAAACCTGGAGTGTAGCATCGGAATCTATAACTAGTGTCACAGGAATGGTTCAAAGCATAGACAGTAAGAAGAGTCAGTCTTCGTGTACTTAAGTCGGCATTTTGCCTTTTGTATTTAATTCCGATGCAATTTCTGTGTTTTATCGTCATAAGAAGGTCCAAGGCATTCAGTAAACCTGAGGTGAAGCATCTGAATCTATAACTAGTGTCACAGGAATGGTTCAAAACATAGACAGTAAGAGGAGTCAGTCTCCTGGTACTTAATTCTGCACTGTGCCTTTTGTTATTAATTCCGATACAATTTCTGTGTTTCATCCTCAATAAGAATGTCCAAGGGATACAGAAAACCTGAAGTGTAGCATCGGAATTTATAACTAGTGTCACATTAATGGTTCAAAACAAAGTCAGTAAGAAGAGTCAGTCTTCTTGTACTTAAGTCGGCATTGTGCCATTTCTATTTAATTCCGATGCAATTTCTGTGTTTAATCGTCAATAAGAAGGACCAAGGGATACAGTAAACCTGGAGTGAAGCATCGGAGTCTATAACTAGTGTTACAGGACTGGTTCAAAAATAGACAGTAAGAAGAGTCGGTCTTCTTGAACTTAATTCGGCATTGTGCCTTTTGTATTCAATTCCGATGCAATTTCTGTGTTTCATCGTCAATAAGAAGGTCCAAGGGATACAGAAAAACCTGGAGTGTAGCATCGGAATCTATAACTAGTGTCACAGGAATAGTTCAAAACATAGACAGTAAGAAGAGTCAGTCTTCGTGTACTTAAGTCGGCATTTTGCCTTTTGTATTTAATTCCGATGCAACTTCTGTGTTTCATCGTCAATAAGAAGGTCCAAGGGATACAGTAAACCTGAGGTGAAGCATCGGAATCTATAACTATTGTCACAGGAATGGTTCAAAACATAGTCAGTAAGAAGATTCAGTCTTCTTGTACTTAAGTCGGCATTGTACCTTTTCTATTTAATTCCGATGCAATTTCTGTGTTTCATCGTCAATAACAAGTTCCAAGGGATACAGTAAACCTGGAGTGAAGCATCGGAATCTACACCTAGTGTCAATGGAATGGTTCAAAACATAGACAGTAAGAAGAGTCAGTCTTCTTGTACTTAAGTCGGCATTGTGCCTTTTGTATTTAATTCCGATGCAGTTTCTGTGTTTCATCGTCAATAAGAAGGTCAGAGGGGTACAGTAAACCTGAAGTGAAGCATCGGAATCTATAGCTAGTGTCACAGGAATGGTTCAAAACATAGTCAGTAAGAAGAGTCAGTCTTCTTGTCCTTAAGTCGTCATTGTGCCTTTTGTACTTAATTCCGATGCAGTTTCTGTGTTTCATCATCAACAAGAAGGTCCAAGGGATACAGTAAACTTGGAGTGAAGCATCGGAAACTATAACTAGTGTCACAGGACTGGTTCAAACCATAGACAGTAAGAAGAGTCAGTCTCCTTGTACTTAATTCTGCACTGTGCCTTTTGTATTTAATTCCGATGTAATTTCTGTGTTTCATCGTCAATAAGAAGGACCAAGGGATACAGTAAACGTGGAGTGAAGCTTCGGAGTCTATAACTAGTGTCAAAGGACTGGTTCAAAAATAGACAGTAAGAAGGGTCAGTCTTCTTGAACTTAATTCGGCATTGTGCCTTCTGTATTTAATTCCGATGCAATTTCTGTGTTTCATCGTCAATAAGAAGGTTAGAGGGATACAGTAAACCTGAAGTGAAGCATCGGAATCCATAACTAGTGTCACAGGAATGGTTCAAAACATAGTCAGTAAGAAGAGTTAGTCTTCTTGTACTTAAGTCGGCATTGTGCCTTTTGTATTTAATTCCGATGCAATTTCTGTGTTTTATCGTCAATAAGAAGGTCCAAGGGATACAGTAAACCTGGAGGGAAACATCGGAATCTGTAACTAGTGTCACAGGAATGGTTCAAATCATAGACAGTAAGAAGAGTCAGTCTTCGTGTACTTCAGTCGGCATTTTGCCTTTTGTATTTAATTCCGATGCAATTTGTGTGTTTCATCGTCAATAAGAAGGTCCAAGGGATACAGTAAACCTGAAGTGAAGCATCGGGATCTGTAACTAGTGTCACAGGAATCGTTCAAAACATAGTCAGTAAGAAGAGTCAGTCTTCTTGTACTTAAGTCGGCATAGTGCCTTATCTATTTAATTCCGATGCAATTTCTGTGTTTCATCGTCAATAAGAAGGTCCAAGGGATACAGTAAACCTGGAGTCAAGCATCAGAATCTATAACTAGTGTCAATGGTATGGTTCAAAACATAGACAGTAAGAAGAGTCAGTCTTCTTGTACTTAAGTCAGCATTGTGCCTTTTGTATTTAATTCCGATGCAATTTCTGTGTTTCATCGTCAATAAGAAGGTCAGAGGGATACACTAAACCTGAAGTGAAGCATCAGAATTCATAACTAGTGTCACAGGAATGGTTCAAAACATAGTCAGAAAGGAGAGTCGGTCTTCTTGTACTTAAGTCGGCATTGTGCCTTTTGTATTAATTTCCGATGCAATTTCTGTGTTTCATCGTCAATAAGAAGGTCCAAGGGATACAGTAAACCTGGAGGGAAGCATCGGAAACCATAACTAGTGTCACAGGAATGGTTCAAATCATAGACAGTAAGAAGAGTCAGTCTTCTTGTACTTACGTCGGCATAGTGCTTTTTCTATTTAATTCCGATGCAATTTGTGTGTTTCAACGTCAATAAGAAGGTCCAAGGGACACAGTAAACCTGGAGTGTAGCATCGGAATCTATAACTAGTGTCACAGGAATGGTTCAAAACATAGACAGTAAGAAGAGTCAGTCTTCGTGTACTTAAGTCGGCATTTTGCCTTTTTTATTTAATTCCGATGCAATTTCTGTGTTTTATCGTCAATAAGAAGGTCCAAGGCATACAGTAAACCTGAGGTGAAGCATCGGAATCTATAAGTAGCGTCACAGGAATGGTTCAAAACATAGTCAGTAAGAAGAGTCAGTCTTCTTGTACTTAAGTCGGCATTGTACCTTTTCTATTTAATTCCGATGCAATTTCTGTGTTTCATCGTCAATAACAAGGTCCAAGGGATACAGTAAACCTGAGGTGAAGCATCGGAATCTATAAGTAGCGTCACAGGAATGGTTCAAAACATAGTCAGTAAGAAGAGTCAGCCTTCTTGTACTTAAGTCGGCATTGTACCTTTTCTATTTAATTCCGATGCAATTTCTGTGTTTCATCGTCAATAACAAGGTCCAAGGGATACAGTAAACCTGGAGTGAAGCATCGGAATCTATAACTAGTGTCAATGGAATATTTCAAAACATAGACAGTAAGAAGAGTCAGTCTCCTTGTTCTTAATTCTGCACTGTGAATTTTGTATTTAATATCGATGCAATTTCTGTGTTTCATCGTCAATAAGGATGTCCAAGGGATACAGTAAACCTGAAGTGTAGCATCGGAATTTATAACTAGTGTCACAGGAATGGTTCAAAACATAGTCAGTAAGAAGAGTCAGTCTTCTTGTACTTAAGTCGGCATTGTGCCTGTTCTATTTAATTCCGATGCAATTTCTGTGTTTAATCGTCAATAAGAAGGTCAGAGGGATACAGTAAACCTGAAGTGAAGCATCGGCATCCATAACTAGTGTCACAGGAATGGTTCAAAACATAGTCAGTAAGAAGAGTCAGTCTACTTGTACTTAAGTCGGCATTGTGCCTTTTGTATTTAATTCCGATGCAATTTCTGTGTTTCATAGTCAATAAGAAGGCCCAAGGGACACAGTAAACCTGGAGTGAAGCATCGGAATCTGTAACTAGTGTCACAGGAATGGTTCAAACCACAGACTGTAAGAAGAGTCAGTCTTCGTGCACTTCAGTCGGCATTTTGCCTTTTGTATTTAATTCCGATGCAATTTTTGTGTTTCATAGTCAATACGAAGGTCCAAGGGATACAGTAAACCTGAAGTGAAGCATCGGGATCTATAACTAGTGTCACAGGAATCGTTCAAAACAGAGTCAGTAAGAAGAGTCAGTCTTCTTGTACTTAAGTCGGCATAGTGCCTTTTCTATTTAATTCTGATGCAATTTGTGTGTTTCATCGTCAATAAGAAGGTCCAAGGGATACAGTAAACCTAGAGTGAAGCATCGGAATCTATAACTAGTGTCAATGGTATGGTTCAAAACATGGACGGTAAGAAGAGTCAGTCTTCTTGTACTTAAGTCGGCTTTGTGCCTTTTGGATTTAATTACGATGCAATGTCTGTGTTTCATCGTCATTAAGAAGGTCAGAGGGATACAGTAAACCTGAAGTGAAGCATCGGAATCTATAGCTAGTGTCACAGGAATGGTTCAAAACATAGTCAGTAAGAAGAGTCAATCTTGTTGTCCTTAAGTCGGCATTGTGCCTTTTGTATTTAATTCCGATGCTATTTCTGTGTTTCATCGTCAATAAGAAGGTCCAAGGGATGCAGTAAACCAGGAGTGAAGCATCGGAATCTATATCTAGTGTCACAGAAATGGTTCAAAACATAGACAGTAAGAAGAGTCAGTCTTCTTGTACTTAATTCGGCATTGTGCCTTTTGTATTTAATTCCGATGCAATTTCTGTGTTTCATCGTCAATAGGAACTTCCAAGGGATACAGTAAATCTGAGGTAAAGCATCGGAATCTATAACTAGTTTCACAGGAATGGTTCAAATCATAGTCAGTAAGAAGAGTCAGTCTTCTTGTACTTAAGTTGGCATTGTGCCTTTTCTATTTAATTCCGATGCAATTTCAGTGTTTCATCGTCAATAAGAAGGTCCAAGGCATACAGTAAACCTGAGGTGAAGCATCGGAATCTATAAGTAGTGTCACAGGAATGGTTCAAAACATAGTCAGTAAGAAGAGTCAGTCTTCTTGTACTTAAGTCGGCATTGTACCTTTTCTATTTAATTCCGATGCAATTTCTGTGTTTCATCGTCAATAACAAGTTCCAAGGGATACAGTAAACCTGGAGTGAAGCATCAGAATCTATAACTAGTGTCAATGGAATGGTTCAAAACACAGACAGTAACAAGTGTCTGTCTTCTTGTACTTAAGTCGGCATTGTGCCTTTTGTATTTAATTCCGATGCAGTTTTCTGTGTTTCATCGTCAATAAGAAGGTCAGAGGGGTACAGTAAACCTGAAGTGAAGCATCGGAATCTATAGCTAGTGTCACAGGAATGGTTCAAAACATAGTCAGTAAGAAGAGGTCAGTCTTCTTGACCTTAAGTCGTCATTGTGCCTTTTGTATTTAATTCCGATGCAATTTCTGTGTTTCATCATCAATAAGAAGGTCCAAGGGATACAGTAAACCTGGAGTGAAGCATCGGAATCTATAACTAGTGTCACAGGAATGGTTCAAAACATAGACAGTAAGAAGAGTCAGTCTCCTTGTACTTAATTCTGTACTGTGCCTTTTGTATTTAATTCCGATGCAATTTCTGTGTTTCATCGTCAATAAGAAGGACCAGGGGATACAGTAAACCTGGAGTGAAGCATCGGAGTCTATAACTAGTGTCAAAGGACTGGTTCAAAAATAGACAGTAAGAACAGTCAGTCTTCTTGAACTTAATTCGGCATTGTGCCTTCTGTATTTAATTTCGATGCAATTTCTGTGTTTCATCGTCAATAAAAAGGTCAGAGGGATACAGTAAACCTGAAGTGAAGCATCGGAATCCATAACCAGTAACACAGGAATGGTTCAAATCATAGTCAGTAAGAAGAGTTAGTCTCCTTGTACTTAAGTCGGCATTGTGCCTGTTGTATTTAATTCCGATGCAATTTCTGTGTTTCATCGTCAATAGGAAGGTCCATGGGATACAGTAAACCTGGTTGGAAACATCGGAATCTGTAACTAGTGTCACAGGAATGGTTCAAATCATAGACAGTAAGAAGAGTCAGTGTTCTTGTACTTAAGTCGGCATTGTGCCTTTTGTATTTAATTCCGATGCAATTTCTGTGTTTCATCGTCAATAAGAAGGTCAGAGGGATACACTAAACCTGAAATGAAGCATCGGAATTCATAACTAGTTTCACAGGAATGGTTCAAAACATAGTCAGTAAGAAGAGTCAGTCTTCTTGTACTTAAGTTGGCATTGTGCCTTTTCTATTTAATTCCGATGCAATTTCTGTGTTTCATCGTCAATAAGGAGGTCAGAGGGATACAGTAATCCTGAAGGGAAGCATCGGCATCTATAAGTAGTGTCACAGGAATGGTTCAAAACATAGTCAGTAAGAAGAGTCAGTCTTCTTGCAGTTAAGACGGCATTGTGCCTTTTCTATATAATTTCGATGCAATTTCTGTGTTTCATCGTCAATAAGAAGGTCCAAGGGATACAGTAAACCTGGAGTGAAGCATCGGAAACTATAACTAGTGTCACAGGAATGGTTCGAAACATAGACAGTAAGAAGAGTCAGTCTTCTTGTACTTACGTCGGCATAGTGCCTTTTCTATTTAATTCCGATGCAATTTGTGTGTTTCATCGTCAATAAGAAGGTCCAAGGGATACAGTAAACCTGGAGTGTAGCATCGGAATCTATAACTAGTGTCACAGGAATGGTTCAAAGCATAGACAGTAAGAAGAGTCAGTCTTCGTGTACTTAAGTCGGCATTTTGCCTTTTGTATTTAATTCCGATGCAATTTCTGTGTTTTATCGTCAATAAGAAGGACCAAGGCATACAGTAAACCTGAGGTGAAGCATCGGAATGTATAACTAGTGTCACAGGAATGGTTCAAAACATAGTCAGTAAGAAGATTCAGTCTTCTTGTACTTAAGTCGGCATTGTACCTTTTCTATTTAATTCCGATGCAATTTCTGTGTTTCATCGTCAATAACAAGTTCCAAGGGATACAGTAAACCTGGAGTGAAGCATCGGAATCTATAACTAGTGTCAATGGAATGGTTCAAATCATAGACAGTAAGAAGAGTCAGTCTTCTTGTACTTAAGTCGGCATTGTGCCTTTTGTATTTAATTCCGATGCAGTTTGTGTGTTTCATCGTCAATAAGAAGGTCCAAGGGATACAGTAAACCTGGAGTGTAGCATCGGAATCTATAACTAGTGTCACAGGAATGGTTCAAAGCATAGACAGTAAGAAGAGTCAGTCTTCGTGTACTTAAGTCGGCATTTTGCCTTTTGTATTTAATTCCGATGCAATTTCTGTGTTTTATCGTCAATAAGAAGGACCAAGGCATACAGTAAACCTGAGGTGAAGCATCGGAATGTATAACTAGTGTCACAGGAATGGTTCAAAACATAGTCAGTAAGAAGATTCGGTCTTCTTGTCCTTAAGTCGTCATTGTGCCTTTTGTATTTAATTCCGATGCAATTTCTGTGTTTCATCATCAATAAGAATGTCCAAGGGATACAGTAAACCTGGAGTGAAGCATCGGAATCTATAACTAGTGTCACAGGAATGGTTCAAAGCATAGACAGTAAGAAGAGTCAGTCTCCTTGTACTTAATTCTGCACTGTGCCTTTTGTATTTAATTCCGATGCAATTTCTGTGTTTCATCGTCAATAAGAAGGACCAAGGGATACAGTAAACCTGGAATGAAGCATCGGAGTCTATAACTAGTGTCAAAGGACTGGTTCAAAAATAGACAGTAAGAAGAGGCAGTCTTCTTGAACTTAATTCGGCATTGTGCCCTCTGTATTTAATTCCGATGCAATTTCTGTGTTTCATCGTCAATAAGAAGGTCAGAGGGATACAGTAAACCTGAAGTGAAGCATCGGAATCCATAACTAGTGTCACAGGAATGGTTCAAAGCATAGTAAGTAAGAAGAGTTAGTCTTCTTGTACTTAAGTCGGCATTGTGCATTTTGTATTAAATTCCGATGCAATTTCTGTGTTTCATCGTCAATAGAAAGGTCCAAGGGATACAGTAAACCTGGAGGCAAACATCGGAATCTGTAACTAGTGTCACAGGAATGGTTCAAATCATAGACAGTAAGAAGAGTCAGTCTTCGTGTACTTCAGTCGGCATTTTGCCTTTTGTATTTAATTCCGATGCAATTTCTGTGTTTCATCGTCAATAAGAAGGTCCAAGGGATACAGTAAACCTGAAGTGAAGCATCGGGATCTGAAACTAGTGTCACAGGAATTGTTCAAAACATAGTCAGTAAGAAGAGTCAGTCTTCTTGTACGTAAGTCGGCATAGTGCCTTATCTATTTAATTCCGATGCAATTTGTGTGTTTCATCGTCAATAAGAAGGTCCAAGGGATACAGTAAACCTGGAGTCAAGCATCGGAATCTATAACTAGTGTCAATGGTATGGTTCAAAACATAGACAGTAAGAAGAGTCAGTGTTCTTGTAGTTAAGTCGGCATTGTGCCGTTTGTATTTAATTCCGATGCAATTTCTGTGTTTCATCGTCAATAAGAAGGTCAGAGGGATACAGTAAACCTGAGGTGAAGCATCGGAGTCTATAACTAGTGTCAAAGGATTGGTTCAAAAATAGACAGTAAGAACAGTCAGTCTTCTTGAACTTAATTCGGCATTGTGCCTTCTGTATTTAATTCCGATGCAATTTCTGTGTTTCATCGTCAATAAGAAGTTCAGAGGGATACAGTAAACCTGAAGTGAAGCATCGGAATCCATAACCAGTAACACAGGAATGGTTCAAATCATAGTCAGTAAGAAGAGTTAGTCTTCTTGTACTTAAGTCGGCATTGTGCCTGTTGTATTTAATTCCGATGCAATTTCTGTGTTTCATCGTCAATAGGAAGGTCCAAGGGATACAGTAAACCTGGTTGGAAACATCGGAATCTGTAACTAGTGTCACAGGAATGGTTCAAATCATAGACAGTAAGAAGAGTCAGTGTTCTTGTACTTAAGTCGGCATTGTGCCTTTTGTATTTAATTCCGATGCAATTTCTGTGTTTCATCGTCAATAAGAAGGTCAGAGGGATACACTAAACCTGAAATGAGCATCGGAATTCACAACTAGTTTCACAGGAATGGTCCAAAACATAGTCAGTAAGAAGAGTCAGTCTTCTTGTACTTAAGTTGGCATTGTGCCTTTTCTATTTAATTCCGATGCAATTTCTGTGTTTCATCGTCAATAAGAAGGTCAGAGGGATACAGTAATCCTGAAGGGAAGCATCGGAATCTATAACTAGGGTCACAGGAATGGTTCAAAACATAGTCAGTAAGAAGAGTCAGTCTTCTTGCAGTTAAGACGGCATTGTGCCTTTTCTATTTAATTTCGATGCAATTTCTGTGTTTCATCGTCAATAAGAAGGTCCAAGGAATACAGTAAACCGGGAGTGTAGCATCGGAATCTATAACTAGTGTCACAGGAATGGTTCAAAGCATAGACAGTAAGAAGAGTCAGTCTTCGTGTACTTAAGTCGGCATTTTGCCTTTTGTATTTAATTCCGATGCAATTTCTGTGTTTTATCGTCAATAAGAAGGACCAAGGCATACAGTAAACCTGAGGTGAAGCATCGGAATGTATAACTAGTGTCACAGGAATGGTTCAAAACATAGTCAGTAAGAAGATTCAGTCTTCTTGTACTTAAGTCGGCATTGTACCTTTTCTATTTAATTCCGATGCAATTTCTGTGTTTCATCGTCAATAACAAGTTCCAAGGGATACAGTAAACCTGGAGTGAAGCATCGGAATCTATAACTAGTGTCAATGGAATGGTTCAAATCATAGACAGTAAGAAGAGTCAGTCTTCTTGTACTTAAGTCGGCATTGTGCCTTTTGTATTTAATTCCGATGCAGTTTCTGTGTTTCATCGTCAATAAGAAGGTCAGAGGGGTACAGTAAACCTGAAGTGAAGCATCGGAATCCTTAGCTAGTGTCACAGGAATGGTTCAAAACATAGTCAGTAAGAAGATTCGGTCTTCTTGTCCTTAAGTCGTCATTGTGCCTTTTGTATTTAATTCCGATGCAATTTCTGTGTTTCATCATCAATAAGAATGTCCAAGGGATACAGTAAACCTGGAGTGAAGCATCGGAATCTATAACTAGTGTCACAGGAATGGTTCAAAGCATAGACAGTAAGAAGAGTCAGTCTCCTAGTACTTAATTCTGCACTGTGCCTTTTGTATTTAATTCCGATGCAATTTCTGTGTTTCATCGTCAATAAGAAGGACCAAGGGATACAGTAAACCTGGAGTGAAGCATCGGAGTCTATAACTAGTGTCAAAGGACTGGTTCAAAAATAGACAGTAAGAAGAGGCAGTCTTCTTGAACTTAATTCGGCATTGTGCCCTCTGTATTTAATTCCGATGCAATTTCTGTGTTTCATCGTCAATAAGAAGGTCAGAGGGATACAGTAAACCTGAAGTGAAGCATCGGAATCCATAACTAGTGTCACAGAAATGGTTCAAAGCATAGTAAGTAAGAAGAGTTAGTCTTCTTGTACTTAAGTCGGCATTGTGCATTTTGTATTAAATTCCGATGCAATTTCTGTGTTTCATCGTCAATAGAAAGGTCCAAGGGATACAGTAAAGCTGGAGGCAAACATCGGAATCTGTAACTAGTGTCACAGGAATGGTTCAAATCATAGACAGTAAGAAGAGTCAGTCTTCGTGTACTTCAGTCGGCATTTTGCCTTTTGTATTTAATTCCGATGCAATTTCTGTGTTTCATCGTCAATAAGAAGGTCCAAGGGATACAGTAAACCTGAAGTGAAGCATCGGGATGTGAAACTAGTGTCACAGGAATTGTTCAAAACATAGTCAGTAAGAAGAGTCAGTCTTCTTGTACGTAAGTCGGCATAGTGCCTTATCTATTTAATTCCGATGCAATTTGTGTGTTTCATCGTCAATAAGAAGGTCCAAGGGATACAGTAAACCTGGAGTCAAGCATCGGAATCTATAACTAGTGTCAATGGTATGATTCAAAACATAGACAGTAAGAAGAGTCAGTGTTCTTGTAGTTAAGTCGGCATTGTGCCGTTTGTATTTAATTCCGATGCAATTTCTGTGTTTCATCGTCAATAAGAAGGTCAGAGGGATACAGTAAACCTGAGGTGAAGCATCGGAATCTATAACTAGTTTCACAGGAATGGTTCAAACATAGTCAGTAAGAAGATTCAGTCTTCTTGTACTTAAGTTGGCATTGTGCCTTTTCTATTTAATTCCGATGCAATTTCTGTGTTTCATCGTCAATAGGAAGGTCAGAGGGAAACAGTAATCCTGAAGGGAAGCATCGGAATTCATAACTGGTGTCACAGGAATGGATCAAAGCATAGTCAGAAAGGAGAGTCAGTCTTCTTGTAGTTAAGACGGCATTGTGCCTTTTCTATTTAATTTCGATGCAATTTCTGTGTTTCATCGTAAATAAGCAGGTCGAAGGGATACAGTAAACCTGGAGTGAAGCATCGGAATTTATAACTAGTGTCACATGAATGGTTCAAAACATAGTCGGTAAGAAGAGTCAGTCTTCATGTACTTAAGTCGGCATTGTGCCATTTCTATTTAATTCCGATGCAATTTCTGTGTTTAATCGTCCATAAGAAGGACCAAGGGATACAGTAAACCTGGAGGCAAACATCGGAATCTGTAACTAGTGTCACAGGAATGGTTCAAATCATAGACAGTAAGAAGAGTCAGTCTTCGTGTACTTCAGTCGGCATTTTGCCATTTGAATTTAATTCCGATGCAATTTCTGTGTTTCATCGTCAATAAGAAGGTCCAAGGGATACAGTTAACCTGAAGTGAAGCATCGGGATCTGTAACTAGTGTCACAGGAATCGTTCAAAACATAGTCAGTAAGAAGAGTCAGTCTTCTTGTACGTAAGTCGGCATAGTGCCTTATCTATTTAATTCCGATGCAATTTGTGTGTTTCATCGTCAATAAGAAGGTCCAAGGGATACAGTAAACCTGGTGTCAAGCATCGGAATCTATAACTAGTGTCAATGGTATGGTTCAAAACATAGACAGTAAGAAGAGTCAGTGTTCTTGTAGTTAAGTCGGCATTGTGCCTTTTGTATTTAATTCCGATGCACTTTCTGTGTTTCATCGTCAATAAGAAGGTCAGAGGGATACACTAAACCTGAAATGAAGCATCGGAATTCATAACTGGTGTCACAGGAATGGATCAAAGCATAGTCAGAAAGGAGAGTCAGTCTTCATGTACTCAAGTCGGCATTGTGCCTTTTGTATTTCATTCCGATGGTATTTCTGTGTTTCATCGTCAATCGGAAGGTCCAAGGGATACAGTAAACCTGAGGTGAAGCATCGGAATCTATAACTAGTTTCACAGGAATGGTTCAAAACATAGTCAGTAAGAAGAGTCAGTCTTCTTGTACATAAGTTGGCATTGTGCCTTTTCTATTTAATTCCGATGCAATTTCTGTGTTTCATCGTCAATAGGAAGGTCAGAGGGATACAGTAATCCTGAAGGGAAGCATCGGAATCTATAACTAGTGTCACAGGAATGGTTCAAAACATAGTCAGTAAGAACAGTCAGTCTTCTTGTAGTTAAGACGGCATTGTGCCTTTTCTATTTAATTTCGATGCAATTTCTGTGTTTCATCGTCAATAAGAAGGTCCAAGGGATACAGTAAACCTGGAGTGGAGCATCGGAAACTATAACTAGTGTCACAGGAATGGTTCGAAACATAGACAGTAAGAAGAGTCAGTCTTCTTGTACTTACGTCGGCATAGTGCCTTTTCTATTTAATTCCGATGCAATTTGTGTGTTTCATCGTCAATAAGGAGGTCCAAGGGATACAGTAAACCTGGAGTGTAGCATCGGAATCTATAACTAGCGTCACAGGAATGGTTCAAAGCATAGACAGTAAGAAGAGTCAGTCTTCGTGTACTTAAGTCGGCATTTTGCCTTTTGTATTTAATTCCGATGCAATTTCTGTGTTTTATCGTCAATAAGAAGGTCCAAGGCATACAGTAAACCTGAGGTGAAGCATCTGAATCTATAACTAGTGTCACAGGAATGGTTCAAAACATAGACAGTAAGAAGAGTCAGTCTCCTTGTACTTAATTCTGCACTGTGCGTTTTGTATTTAATTCCGATAAAATTTCTGTGTTTCATCCTCAATAAGAATGTCCAAGGGATACAGTGAACCTGAAGTGTAGCATCGGAATTTATAACTAGTGTCACAGGAATGGTTCAAAACATAGTCAGTAAGAAGAGTCAGTCTTCTTGTACTTAAGTCGGCATTGTGCCATTTCTATTTAATTCCGATGCAATTTCTGTGTTTAATCGTCAATAAGAAGGACCAAGGGATACAGTAAACCTGGAGTGAAGCATCGGAGTCTATAACTAGTGTTACAGGACTGGTTCAAAAATAGACAGTAAGAAGAGTCGGTCTTCTTGAACTTAATTCGGCATTGTGCCTTTTGTATTCAATTCCGATACAATTTTTGTGTTTCATCGTCAATAAGAAGGTCCAAGGGATACAGTAAACCTGGAGTGTAGCATCGGAATCCATAACTAGTGTCACAGGAATAGTTCAAAACATAGACAGTAAGAAGTGTCAGTCTTCGTGTACTCAAGTCGGCATTTTGCCTTTTGTATTTAATTCCGATGCAATTTCTGTGTTTCATCGTCAATAAGAAGGTCCAAGGGATACAGTAAACCTGAGGTGAAGCATCGGAATCTATAACTAGTGTCACAGGAATGGTTCAAAACACAGTCAGTAAGAAGATTCAGTCTTCTTGTACTTAAGTCGGCATTGTACCTTTTCTATTTATTTCCGATGCAATTTCTGTGTTTCATCGTCAATAACAAGTTCCAAGGGATACAGTAAACCTGGAGTGAAGCATCGGAATCTACACCTATTGTCAATGGAATGGTTCAAAACATAGACAGTAAGAAAGTCAGTCTTCTTGTACTTAAGTCGGCATTGTGCCTTTTGTATTTAATTATGATGCAATATCTGTGTTTCATCATCAATAAGAAGGTCCAAGGGATACAGTAAACTTGGAGTGAAGCATCGGAATCTATAACTAGCGTCACAGGATTGGTTCAAAACATAGACAGTAAGAAGAGTCAGTCTCCTTGTACTTAATTCTGCACTGTGCATTTTGTATTTAATTCCGATGCAATTTCTGTGTTTCATCGACAATAAGAAGGTCCAAGGGATACAGTAAACCTGGAGGGAAACATCGGAAGCTGTAACTAGTGTAACAGGAATGGTTCAAATCATAGACAGTATGAAGAGTCAGTCTTCGTGTACTTCAGTCGGCATTTTGCCTTTTGTATTTAATTCCGAAGCAATTTCTGTGTTTCATCGTCAATAAGAAGGTCCAAGGGATACAGTAAACCAGAAGTGAAGCATCGGGATCTGTAACTAGTGTCACAGGAATCGTTCAAAACATAGTCAGTAAGAAGAGTCAGTCTTCTTGTACTTAAGTCGGCACAGTGCCTTATCTATTTAATTCCGATCCAATTTCTGTGTTTCATCGTCAATAACAAGTTCCAAGGGATACAATAAACCTGGAGTGAAGCATCGGAATTTATAACTAGTGTCAATGGAATGGTTCAAAACATAGACAGTAAGAAAAGTCAGTCTTCTTGTACTTAAGTCGGCATTGTGCCGTTTGTATTTAATTCCGATGCAGTTTCTGTGTTTCATCGTCAATAAGAAGGACCAAGGGATACAGTAAACGTGGAGTGAAGCATCGGAGTCTATAACTAGTGTCAAAGGACTGGTTCAAAAATAGACAGTAAGAAGAGTCAGTCTTCTTGAACTTAATTCGGCATTGTGCCTTCTGTATTTAATTCCGATGCAAATTCTGTGTTTCATCGTCAATAAGAAGGTCAGAGGGATACAGTAAACCTGAAGTGAAGCATCGGAATCCATAACTAGTGTCACAGGAATGGTTCAAAACATAGTCAGTAAGAAGAGTTAGTCTTCTTGTACTTAAGTCGGCATTCTGCCTTTTGTATTTAATTCCGATGCAATTTCTGTGTTTTATCGTCAATAAGAAGGTCCAAGGGATACAGTAAACCTGGAGGGAAACATCGGAATCTGTAACTAGTGTCACAGGAATGGGTCAAATCATAGACAGTAAGAAGAGTCAGTCTTCGTGTACTTCAGTCGGCATTTTGCCTTTTGTATTTAATTCCGATGCAATTTCTGTGTTTCATCGTCAATAAGAATGTCCAAGGGATACAGTAAACCTGAAGTGAAGCATCGGGATCTGTAACTAGTGTCACAGGAATCGTTCAAAACATAGTCAGTAAGAAGAGTCATTCTTCTTGTACTTAAGTCGGCATAGTGCCTTATCTATTTAATTCCGATGCAATTTCTGTGTTTCATCGTCAATAAGAAGGTCCAAGGGATACAGTAAACCTGGAGTCAAGCATCGGAATCTATAACTAGTGTCAATGGTATGGTTCAAAACATAGACAGTAAGAAGAGGCAGTCTTCTCGTACTTAAGTCGGCATTGTGCCTTTTGTATTTAATTCCGATGCAATTTCTGTGTTTCATCGTCAATAAGAAGGTCAGAGGGATACACTAAACCTGAAGTGAAGCATCGGAATTCATAACTAGTGTCACAGGAATGGTTCAAAGCATAGTCAGATAGGAGAGTCAGTCTTCTTGTACTTAAGTCGGCATAGTGCCTTTTGTATTTAATTCCGATGCAATTTCTGTGGTTCATCGTCAATAGGAACGTCCAAGGGATACAGTAAATCTGAGGTGAAGCATCGGAATCTATAGCTAGTGTCACAGGTATGGTTCAAAACATAGTCAGTAAGAAGAGTCAATCTTGTTGTCCTTAAGTCGGCATTGTGCCTTTTGTATTTAATTCCGATGCAATTTCTGTGTTTCATCGTCAATAGGAACGTCCAAGGGATACAGTAAACCTGAGGTGAAGCATCGGAATCTATAACTCGTTTCACAGGAATGGTTCAAATCATAGTCAGTAAGAAGAGTCAGTCTTCTTGTACTTAAGTTGGCATTGTGCCTTTTCTATTTAATTCCGATGCAATTTCTGTGTTTCATTGTCAATAAGAAGGTCAGAGGGATACAGTAATCCTGAAGGGAAGCATCGGAATCTATAACTAGTGTCACAGGAATGGTTCAAAACATAGTCAGTAAGAAGAGTCAGTCTACTTGTAGTTAAGACGGCATTGTGCCTTTTCTATTTAATTCCGATGCAATTTCTGTGTTTCATCGTCAATAAGAAGGTCCAAGGGATACAGTAAACCTGGAGTGAAGCATAGGAAACTATAAGTAGTGTCACAGGAATGGTTCAAAACATAGACAGTAAGAAGAGTCAGTCATCTTGTACTTACGTCGGCATAGTGCCTTTTCTATTTAATTCCGATGCAATTAGTGTGTTTCAACGTCAATAAGAAGATCCAAGGGTTACAGTAAACCTGGAGTGTAGCATCGGAATCTATAACTAGTGTCACAGGAATGGTTCAAAACATAGACAGTAAGAAGAGTCAGTCTTCGTGTACTTAAGTCGGCATTTTGCCTTTTTTATTTAATTCCGATGCAATTTCTGTGTTTTATCGTCAATAAGAAGGTCCAAGGCATACAGTAAACCTGAGGTGAAGCATCGGAATCTATAAGTAGTGTCACAGGAATGGTTCTAAACATAGTCAGTAAGAAGAGTCAGTCTTCTTGTACTTAAGTCGGCATTGTACCTTTTCTATTTAATTCCGATGCAATTTCTGTGTTTCATCGTCAATAACAAGGTCCAAGGGATACAGTAAACCTGGAGTGAACCATCGGAATCTATAACTAGTGTGAATGGAATATTTCAAAACATAGACAGTAAGAAGAGTCAGTCTCCTTTTACTTAATTCTGCACTGAGCCTTTTGTATTTAATTCCGATGCAATTTCTGTGTTTCATCGTCAATAAGAATGTCCAAGGGATACAGTAAAGCTGAAGTGTAGCATCGGAATTTATAACTAGTGTCACAGGAATGGTTCAAAACATAGTCAGTAAGAAGAGTCAGTCTTCTTGTACATAAGTCGGCATTGTGCCTTTTCTATTTAATTCCGATGCAATTTCTGTGTTTAATCGTCAATAAGAAGGTCTAAGGGATACAGTAAACCTGGAGTGAAGCATCGGAGTCTATAACTAGTGTCACAGGACTGGCTCAAAAATAGACAGTAAGAAGAGTCAGTCTTCTAGAACTTAATTCGGCATTGTGCCTTTTGTATTCAATTCCGATGCAATTTCTGTGTTTCATCATCAATAAGAAGGTCAGAGGGATACAGTAAACCTGAAGTGAAGCATCGGAATCCATAACTAGTGTCACAGGAATGGTTCAAAACATAGTCAGTAAGAAGAGTCAGTCTTCTTGTACTTAAGTCGGCATTGTGCCTTTTGTATTTAATTCCGATGCAATTTCTGTGTTTCATCGTCAATAAGAAGGTCCAAGGGACACAGTAAACCTGGAGCGAAGCATCGGAATCTGTAAAAAGTGTCACAGGAATGGTTCATATCATAGACTGTAAGAAGAGTCAGTCTTCGTGCACTTCAGTCGGCATTTTGCCTTTTGTATTTAATTCCGATGCAATTTTTGTGTTTCATCGTCAATAGAAAGGTCCAAGGGATACAGTAAACCTGGAGGCAAACATCGGAATCTGTAACTAGTGTCACAGGAATGGTTCAAATCATAGACAGTAAGAAGAGTCAGTCTTCGTGTACTTCAGTCGGCATTTTGCCTTTTGTATTTAATTCCGATGCAATTTCTGTGTTTCATCGTCAATAAGAAGGTCCAAGGGATACAGTAAACCTGAAGTGAAGCATCGGTATCTGAAACTAGTGTCACAGGAATTGTTCAAAACATAGTCAGTAAGAAGAGTCAGTCTTCTTGTACGTAAGTCGGCATAGTGCCTTATCTATTTAATTCCGATGCAATTTGTGTGTTTCATCGTCAATAAGAAGGTCCAAGGGATACAGTAAACCTGGAGTCAAGCATCGGAATCTATAACTAGTGTCAATGGTATGGTTCAAAACATAGACAGTAAGAAGAGTCAGTGTTCTTGTAGTTAAGTCGGCATTGTGCCGTTTGTATTTAATTCCGATGCAATTTCTGTGTTTCATCGTCAATAAGAAGGTCAGAGGGATACAGTAAACCTGAGGTGAAGCATCGGAATCTATAACTAGTTTCACAGGAATGGTTCAAACATAGTCAGTAAGAAGAGTCAGTCTTCTTGTACTTAAGTTGGTATTGTGCCTTTTCTATTTAATTCCGATGCAATTTCTGTGTTTCATCGTCAATAAAAAGGTCAGAGGGATACAGTAATCCTGAAGGGAAGCATCGGAATCTATAACTAGTGTCACAGGAATGGTTCAAAACATAGTCAGTAAGAAGAGTCAGTCTTCTTGTAGTTAAGACGGCATTGTGCCTTTTCTATTTAATTTCGATGCAATTTCTGTGTTTCATCGTCAATAAGAAGGTCCAAGGGATACAGTAAACCTGGAGTGAAGCATCGGAATTTATAACTAGTGTCACATGAATGGTTCAAAACATAGTCGGTAAGAAGAGTCAGTCTTCATGTACTTAAGTCGGCATTGTGCCATTTCTATTTAATTCCGATGCAATTTCTGTGTTTAATCGTCCATAAGAAGGACCAAGGGATACAGTAAACCTGGAGGCAAACATCGGAATCTGTAACTAGTGTCACAGGAATGGTTCAAATCATAGACAGTGAGAAGAGTCAGTCTTCGTGTACTTCAGTCGGCATTTTGCCATTTGAATTTAATTCCGATGCAATTTCTGTGTTTCATCGTCAATAAGAAGGTCCAAGGGATACAGTTAACCTGAAGTGAAGCATCGGGATCTGTAACTAGTGTCACAGGAATCGTTCAAAACATAGTCAGTAAGAAGAGTCAGTCTTCTTGTACGTAAGTCGGCATAGTGCCTTATCTATTTAATTCCGATGCAATTTGTGTGTTTCATCGTCAATAAGAAGGTCCAAGGGATACAGTAAACCTGGTGTCAAGCATCGGAATCTATAACTAGTGTCAATGGTATGGTTCAAAACATAGACAGTAAGAAGAGTCAGTGTTCTTGTAGTTAAGTCGGCATTGTGCCTTTTGTATTTAATTCCGATGCACTTTCTGTGTTTCATCGTCAATAAGAAGGTCAGAGGGATACACTAAACCTGAAATGAAGCATCGGAATTCATAACTGGTGTCACAGGAATGGATCAAAGCATAGTCAGAAAGGAGAGTCAGTCTTCATGTACTCAAGTCGGCATTGTGCCTTTTGTATTTCATTCCGATGGTATTTCTGTGTTCTGTGTTTCATCGTCAATAGGAAGGTCCAATGGATACAGTAAACCTGAGGTGAAGCATCGGAATCTATAACTAGTTTCACAGGAAAGGTTCAAAACATAGTCAGTAAGAAGAGTCAGTCTTCTTGTACTTAAGTTGGCATTGTGCATTTTCTATTTAATTCCGATGCAATTTCTGTGTTTCATCGTCAATAGGAAGGTCAGAGGGATACAGTAATCCTGAAGGGAAGCATCGGAATCTATAACTAGTGTCACAGGAATGGTTCAAAACATAGTCAGTAAGAAGAGTCAGTCTTCTTGTAGTTAAGACGGCATTGTTCCTTTTCTATTTAATTTCGATGCAATTTCTGTGTTTCATCGTCAATAAGAAGGTCCAAGGGATACAGTAAACCTGGAGTGAAGCATCGGAAACTATAACTAGTGTCACAGGAATGGTTCGAAACATAGACAGTAATAAGAGTCAGTCTTCTTGTACTTACGTCGGCATAGTGCCTTTTCTATTTAATTCCGATGCAATTTTGTGTGTTTCATCGTCAATAAGGAGGTCCAAGGGATACAGTAAACCTGGAGTGTAGCATCGGAATCTATAACTAGCGTCACAGGAATGGTTCAAAGCATAGACAGTAAGAAGAGTCAGTCTTCGTGTACTTAAGTCGGCATTTTGCCTTTTGTATTTAATTCCGATGCAATTTCTGTGTTTTATCGTCAATAAGAAGGTCCAAGGCATACAGTAAACCTGAGGTGAAGCATCTGAATCTATAACTAGTGTCACAGGAATGGTTCAAAACATAGACAGTAAGAAGAGTCAGTCTCCTTGTACTTAATTCTGCACTGTGCGTTTTGTATTTAATTCCGATACAATTTCTGTGTTTCATCCTCAATAAGAATGTCCAAGGGATACAGTGAACCTGAAGTGTAGCATCGGAATTTATAACTAGTGTCACAGGAATGGTTCAAAACATAGTCAGTAAGAAGAGTCAGTCTTCTTGAACTTAATTCGGCATTGTGCCTTTTGTATTCAATTCCGATACAATTTTTGTGTTTCATCGTCAATAAGAAGGTCCAAGGGATACAGTAAACCTGGAGTGTAGCATCGGAATCCATAACTAGTGTCACAGGAATAGTTCAAACATAGACAGTAAGAAGAGTCAGTCTTCGTGTACTTAAGTCGGCATTTTGCCTTTTGTATTTAATTCCGATGCAATTTCTGTGTTTCATCGTCAATAGAAGGTCCATGGGATACAGTAAACCTGAGGTGAAGCATCGGAATCTATAACTAGTGTCACAGGAATGGTTCAAAACATAGTCAGTAAGAAGATTCAGTGTTCTTGTACTTAAGTCGGCATTGTACCTTTTCTATTTAATTCCGATGCAATTTCTGTGTTTCATCGTCAATAACAAGTTCCAAAGGATACAGTAAACCTGGAGTGAAGCATCGGAATCTACACCTATTGTCAATGGAATGGTTCAAAACATAGACAGTAAGAAAGTCAGTCTTCTTGTACTTAAGTCGGCATTGTGCCTTTTGTATTTAATTATGATGCAATTTCTGTGTTTCATCATCAATAAGAAGGTCCAAGGGATACAGTAAACTTGGAGTGAAGCATCGGAATCTATAACTAGTGTCACAGGATTGGTTCAAAACATAGTCAGTAAGAAGAGTCAGTCTCCTTGTACTTAATTCTGCACTGTGCATTTTGTACTTAATTCCGATGCAATTTCTGTGTTCATCAACAATAAGAAGGTCCAAGGGATACAGTAAACCTGGAGGGAAACATCGGAAGCTGTAACTAGTGTAACAGGAATGGTTCAAATCATAGACAGTATGAAGAGTCAGTCTTCGTGTACTTCAGTCGGCATTTTGCCTTTGTATTTAATTCCGATGCAATTTCTGTGTTTCATCGTCAATAAGGAAGGTCCAAGGGATACAGTAAACCAGAAGTGAAGCATCGGGATCTGTAACTAGTGTCACAGGAATCGTTTAAAACATATTCAGTAAGAAGAGTCAGTCTTCTTGTACTTAAGTCGCATAGTGCCTTATCTATTTAATTCGATCCAATTTCTGTGTTTCATCGTCAATAACAAGTTCCAAGGGATACAATAAACCTGGAGTGAAGCATCGGAATTTATAACTAGTGTCAATGGAATGGTTCAAAACATAGACAGTAAGAAAAGTCAGTCTTCTTGTACTTAAGTCGGCATTGTGCCGTTTGTATTAATTCGATGCAGTTTCTGTGTTTCATCGTCAATAAGAAGGTCAGAGGGGTACAGTAAACCTGAAGTGGAGCATCGGAATCTATAGCTAGTGTCACAGGAATGGTTCAAAACATAGTCAGTAAGAAGAGTCAGTCTTCTTGCCCTTAAGTCGTCATTGTGCCTTTTGTATTTAATTCCGATGCAGTTTCTGTGTTTCATCATCAATAAGAAGGTCCAAGGCATACAGTAAACTTGGAGTGAAGCATCGGAAACTACAACTAGTGTCACAGGAATGTTTCAAATCATAGACAGTAAGAAGAGTCAGTCTCCTTGTACTTAATTCTGCACTGTGCCTTTTGTATTTAATTCCGATGCAATTTCTGTGTTTCATCGTCAATAAGAAGGACCAAGGGATACAGTAAACGTGGAGTGAAGCATCGGAGTCTATAACTAGTGTCAAAGGACTGGTTCAAAAATAGACAGTAAGAAGAGTCAGTCTTCTTGAACTTAATTCGGCATTGTGCCTTCTGTATTTAATTCCGATGCAAATTCTGTGTTTCATCGTCAATAAGAAGGTCGGAGGGATACAGTAAACCTGAAGTGAAGCATCGGAATCCATAACTAGTGTCACAGGAATGGTTCAAAACATAGTCAGTAAGAAGAGTTAGTCTTCTTGTACTTAAGTCGGCATTGTGCCTTTTGTATTTAATTCCGATGCAATTTCTGTGTTTTATCGTCAATAAGAAGGTCCATGGGATACAGTAAACCTGGAGGGAAACATCGGAATCTGTAACTAGTGTCACAGGAATGGGTCAAATCATAGACAGTAAGAAGAGTCAGTCTTCGTGTACTTCAGTCGGCATTTTGCCTTTTGTATTTAATTCCGATGCAATTTCTGTGTTTCATCGTCAATAAGAAGGTCCAAGGGATACAGTAAACCTGAAGTGAAGCATCGGGATCTGTAACTAGTGTCACAGGAATCGTTCAAAACATAGTCAGTAAGAAGAGTCAGTCTTCTTGTACTTAAGTCGGCATAGTGCCTTATCTATTTAATTCCGATGCAATTTCTGTGTTTCATCGTCAATAAGAAGGTCCAAGGGATACAGTAAACCTGGAGTCAAGCATCGGAATCTATAACTAGTGTCAATGGTATGGTTCAAAACATAGACAGTAAGAAGAGTCAGTCTTCTCGTACTTAAGTCGGCATTGTGCCTTTTGTATTTAATTCCGATGCAATTTCTGTGTTTCATCGTCAATAAGAAGGTCAGAGGGATACACTAAACCTGAAGTGAAGCATCGGAATTCATAACTAGTGTCACAGGAATGGTTCAAAGCATAGTCAGATAGGAGAGTCAGTCTTCTTGTACTTAAGTCGGCATAGTGCCTTTTGTATTTAATTCCGATGCAATTTCTGTGTTCATCGTCAATAGGAACGTCCAAGGGATACAGTAAATCTGAGGTGAAGCATCGGAATCTATAGCTAGTGTCACAGGTATGGTTCAAAACATAGTCAGTAAGAAGAGTCAATCTTGTTGTCCTTAAGTCGGCATTGTGCCTTTTGTATTTAATTCCGATGCAATTTCTGTGTTTCAATCGTTAATAGGAACGTCCAAGGGATACAGTAAATCTGAGGTGAAGCATCGGAATCTATAACTCGTTTCACAGGAATGGTTCAAATCATAGTCAGTAAGAAGAGTCAGTCTTCTTGTACTTAAGTTGGCATTGTGCCTTTTCTATTTAATTCCGATGCAATTTCTGTGTTTCATTGTCAATAAGAAGGTCAGAGGATACAGTAATCCTGAAGGGAAGCATCGGAATCTATAACTAGTGTCACAGGAATGGTTCAAAACATAGTCAGTAAGAAGAGTCAGTCTTCTTGTAGTTAAGACGGCATTGTGCCTTTTCTATTTAATTCCGATGCAATTTCTGTGTTTCATCGTCAATAAGAAGGTCCAAGGGATACAGTAAACCTGGAGTGAAGCATAGGAAACTATAACTAGTGTCACAGGAATGGTTCAAAACATAGACAGTAAGAAGAGTCAGTCTTCGTGTACTTAAGTCGGCATTTTGCCTTTTTTATTTAATTCCGATGCAATTTCTGTGTTTTATCGTCAATAAGAAGGTCCAAGGCATACAGTAAACCTGAGGTGAAGCATCGGAATCTATAAGTAGTGTCACAGGAATGGTTCAAAACATAGTCAGTAAGAAGAGTCAGTCTTCTTGTACTTAAGTCGGCATTGTACCTTTTCTATTTAATTCCGATGCAATTTCTGTGTTTCATCGTCAATAACAAGGTCCAAGGGATACAGTAAACCTGGAGTGAACCATCGGAACCTATAACTAGTGTGAATGGAATATTTCAAAACATAGACAGTAAGAAGAGTCAGTCTCCTTTTACTTAATTCTGCACTGAGCCTTTGTATTTAATTCCGATGCAATTTCTGTGTTTCATCGTCAATAAGAATGTCCAAGGGATACAGTAAAGCTGAAGTGTAGCATCGGATTTATAACTAGTGTCACAAAGAATGGTTCAAAACATAGTCAGTAAGAAGAGTCAGTCTTCTTGTACTTAAGTCGGCATTGTGCCTTTTCTATTTAATTCCGATGCAATTTCTGTGTTTAATCGTCAATAAGAAGGACCAAGGGATACAGTAAACCTGGAGTGAAGCATCGGAGTCTATAACTAGTGTCACAGGACTGGTTCAAAAATAGACAGTAAGAAGAGTCAGTCTTCTAGAACTTAATTCGGCATTGTGCCTTTTGTATTCAATTCCGATGCAATTTCTGTGTTTCATCGTCAATAAGAAGGTCAGAGGGATACAGTAAACCTGAAGTGAAGCATCGGAATCCATAACTAGTGTCACAGGAATGGTTCAAAACATAGTCAGTAAGAAGAGTCAGTCTTCTTGAACTTAAGTCGGCATTGTGCCTTTTGTATTTAATTCCGATGCAATTTCTGTGTTTCATCGTCAATAAGAAGGTCCAAGGGACACAGTAAACCTGGAGCGAAGCATCGGAATCTGTAACTAGTGTCACAGGAATGGTTCAAATCATAGACTGTAAGAAGAGTCAGTCTTCGTGCACTTCAGTCGGCATTTTGCCTTTTGTATTTAATTCCGATGCAATTTCTGTGTTTCATCGTCAATAAGAAGGTCCAAGGGATACAGTAAACCTGAAGTGAAGCATCGGGATCTGTAACTAGTGTCACAGGAATCGTTCAAAACATAGTCAGTAAGAAGAGTCAGTCTTCTTGTACTTAAGTCGGCATAGTGCCTTATCTATTTAATTCCGATGCAATTTCTGTGTTTCATCGTCAATAAGAAGGTCCAAGGGATACAGTAAACCTGGAGTCAAGCATCGGAATCTATAACTAGTGTCAATGGTATGGTTCAAAACATAGACAGTAAGAAGAGTCAGTCTTCTCGTACTTAAGTCGGCATTGTGCCTTTTGTATTTAATTCCGATGCAATTTCTGTGTTTCATCGTCAATAAGAAGGTCAGAGGGATACACTAAACCTGAAGTGAAGCATCGGAATTCATAACTAGTGTCACAGGAATGGTTCAAAGCATAGTCAGATAGGAGAGTCAGTCTTCTTGTACTTAAGTCGGCATAGTGCCTTTTGTATTTAATTCCGATGCAATTTCTGTGGTTCATCGTCAATAGGAACGTCCAAGGGATACAGTAAATCTGAGGTGAAGCATCGGAATCTATAGCTAGTGTCACAGGTATGGTTCAAAACATAGTCAGTAAGAAGAGTCAATCTTGTTGTCCTTAAGTCGGCATTGTGCCTTTTGTATTTAATTCCGATGCAATTTCTGTGTTTCATCGTTAATAGGAACGTCCAAGGGATACAGTAAATCTGAGGTGAAGCATCGGAATCTATAACTCGTTTCACAGAATGGTTCAAATCATAGTCAGTAAGAAGAGTCAGTCTTCTTGTACTTAAGTTGGCATTGTGCCTTTTCTATTTAATTCCGATGCAATTTCTGTGTTTCATTGTCAATAAGAAGGTCAGAGGGATACAGTAATCCTGAAGGGAAGCATCGGAATCTATAACTAGTGTCACAGGAATGGTTCAAAACATAGTCAGTAAGAAGAGTCAGTCTTCTTGTAGTTAAGACGGCATTGTGCCTTTTCTATTTAATTCCGATGCAATTTCTGTGTTTCATCGTCAATAAGAAGGTCCAAGGGATACAGTAAACCTGGAGTGAAGCATAGGAAACTATAACTAGTGTCACAGGAATGGTTCAAAACATAGACAGTAAGAAGAGTCAGTCTTCGTGTACTTAAGTCGGCATTTTGCCTTTTTTATTTAATTCCGATGCAATTTCTGTGTTTTATCGTCAATAAGAAGGTCCAAGGCATACAGTAAACCTGAGGTGAAGCATCGGAATCTATAAGTAGTGTCACAGGAATGGTTCAAAACATAGTCAGTAAGAAGAGTCAGTCTTCTTGTACTTAAGTCGGCATTGTACCTTTTCTATTAATTCCGATGCAATTTCTGTGTTTCATCGTCAATAACAAGGTCCAAGGGATACAGTAAACCTGGAGTGAACCATCGGAACCTATAACTAGTGTGAATGGAATATTTCAAAACATAGACAGTAAGAAGAGTCAGTCTCCTTTTACTTAATTCTGCACTGAGCCTTTTGTATTTAATTCCGATGCAATTTCTGTGTTTCATCGTCAATAAGAATGTCCAAGGGATACAGTAAAGCTGAAGTGTAGCATCGGAATTTATAACTAGTGTCACAAGAATGGTTCAAAAACATAGTCAGTAAGAAGAGTCAGTCTTCTTGTACTTAAGTCGGCATTGTGCCTTTTCTATTTAATTCCGATGCAATTTCTGTGTTTAATCGTCAATAAGAAGGACCAAGGGATACAGTAAACCTGGAGTGAAGCATCGGAGTCTATAACTAGTGTCACAGGACTGGTTCAAAAATAGACAGTAAGAAGAGTCAGTCTTCTAGAACTTAATTCGGCATTGTGCCTTTTGTATCAATTCCGATGCAATTTCTGTGTTTCATCGTCAATAAGAAGGTCAGAGGGATACAGTAAACCTGAAGTGAAGCATCGGAATCCATAACTAGTGTCACAGGAATGGTTCAAAACATAGTCAGTAAGAAGAGTCAGTCTTCTTGAACTTAAGTCGGCATTGTGCCTTTTGTATTTAATTCCGACGCAATTTCTGTGTTTCATCGTCAATAAGAAGGTCCAAGGGACACAGTAAACCTGGAGCGAAGCATCGGAATCTGTAACTAGTGTCACAGGAATGGTCAAATCATAGACTGTAAGAAGAGTCAGTCTTCGTGCACTTCAGTCGGCATTTTGCCTTTTGTATTTAATTCCGATGCAATTTTGTGTTTCATAGTCAATAAGAAGGTCCAAGGGATACAGTAAACCTGAAGTGAAGCATCGGGATCTATAACCAGTGTCACAGGAATCGTTCAAAACATAGTCAGTAAGAAGAGCCAGTCTTCTTGTATTTAAGTTGGCATAGTGCCTTTTCTATTTAATTCCGATGCAATTTGTGTGTTTCATCGTCAATAAGAAGGTCCAAGGGATACAGTAAACCTGGAGTGAAGCATCGGAATCTATAACTAGAGTCAATGGTATGTTCAAAACATGGACGGTAAGAAGAGTCAGCCTTCTTGTACTTAAGTCGGCATTGTGCCTTTTGGATTTAATTACGATGCAGTTTCTGTGTTTCATCGTCAATAAGAAGGTCCAAGGGATACAGTAAACCTGGAGTGAAGCTTCGGAAACTATAACTAGTGTCACAGGAATGGTTCAAAACATAGACAGTAAGAAGAGTCAGTCTTCTTGTACTTACGTCGGCATAGTGCTTTTTCTATTTAATTCCGATGCAATTTGTGTGTTTCAACGTCATTAAGAAGGTCCAAGGGATGCAGTAAACCTGGAGTGTAGCATCGAAATCTATAACTAGTGTCACAGGAATGGTTCAAAACATAGACAGAAAGAAGAGTCAGTCTACGTGTACTTAAGTCGGCATTTTGCATTTTTTATTTAATTCCGATGCAATTTTTGTGTTTCATAGTCAATAAGAAGGTCCAAGGGATACAGTAAACCTGAAGTGAAGCATCGGGATCTATAACTAGTGTCACAGGAATCGTTCAAAACATAGACAGTAAGAAGAGTCAGTCTTCTTGTACTTAATTCGGCATTGTGCCTTTTGTATTTAATTCCGATGCAATTTCTGTGTTTCATCGTCAATAAGGTCCAAGGGATACAGTAAACCTCAAGTGAAGCATCGGAATTTATAACGGGTGTCACAGGAAAGGTTCAAACATAGTCAGTAGGAAGAGTCTGTCTTCATGTACTTAAGTCGGCATTGTGCCTTTTGTATTTAATTCCGATGCATTTTCTGTGTTTCATCGTCAATAAGAAGGTCCAAGGATACAGTAAACCTGAGGTGAAGCATCGGAATCCATAACTAGTGTCACAGGAATGGTTCAAAACATAGTCAGTAAGATGATTCTGTCTTCTTGTACTTATGTCGGCATTGTACCTTTTCTATTTAATTCCGATGCAATTTCTGTGTTTCATCGTCAATAACAAGTTCCAAGGGATACAGTAAACCTGGAGTGAAGCATCGGAATCTACACCTAGTGTCAATGGAATGGTTCAATACATAGACAGTATGAAGAGTCAGTCTTCTTGTACTTAAGTCGGCATTATGCATTTTGTATTTAATTCCGATGCAGTTTCTGTGTTTCAATCGTCAATAAGAAGGTCAGAGGGGTACAGTAAACCTGAAGTGAAGCATCAGAATCTATAGCTAGTGTCACAGGAATGGTTCAAATCATAGTCAGTAAGAAGAGTCAGTCTTCTTGTCCTTAAGTCGTCATTGTGCCTTTTGTATTTAATTATGATGCAAGTTCTGTGTTTCATCATCAATAAGAAGGTCAAGGGATACAGTAAACTTGGAGTGAAGCATCGGAATCTATAACTAGTGTCACAGTAATGGTTCAAAACATAGACAGTAAGTAGAGTCAGTCTCCTTGTACTTAATTCTGCACTGTGCCTTTTGTATTTAATTCCGATGCAATTTCTGTGTTTCATCGTCAATAAGAAGGACCAAGGGATACAGTAAGCGTGGAGTGAAGCATCGGAGTCTATAACTAGTGTCAAAGGACTGGTTAAAAATAGACAGTAAGAAGAGTCAGTCTTCTTGAACTTAATTCGGCATTGTGCATTCTGTATTTAATTCCGATGCAATTTCTGTGTTTCTTCGTCAATAAGAAGGTCAGAGGGATACAGTAAACCTGAAGTGAAGCATCGGAATCCATAACTAGTGTCACAGGAATGGTTCAAAACATAGTCAGTAAGAAGAGTTGGTCTTCTTGTACTAAAGTCGGCATTGTAACCTTTTGTATTTAATTCCGATGCAATTTCTGTGTTTCTCATCGTCAATAAGAAGGTCCAAGGGATACAGTAAACCTGGAGGGAAACATCGGAATCTGTAACTAGTGTAACAGGAATGGTTCAAATCATAGGACAGTATGAAGAGTCAGTCTTCGTGTACTTCAGTCGGCATTTTGCCTTTTGTACTTAATTCCGATGCAATTTCTGTGTTTCATCGTCAATAAGAAGGACCAAGGGATACAGTAAACCTGAAGTGAAGCATCGGGATCTGTAACTAGTGTCACAGGAATCGTTCAAAACATAGTCAGTAAGAAGAGTCAGTCTTCTTGTACTTAAGTCGGCATAGTGCCTTATCTATTTATTTCCGATGCAATTTCCGTGTTTCATCGTCAATAACAAGTTCCAAGGGATACAGTAAACCTGGAGTGAAGCATCGGAATCTATAACTAGTGTCAATGGAATGGTTCAAGACATAGACAGTAAGAAGAGTCAGTCTTCTTGTACTTAAGTCGGCATTGTGCCTTTTGTATTTAATTCCGATGCAGTTTCTGTGTTTCATCATCAATAAGAAGGTCCAAGGGATACAGTAAACTAGGAGTGAAGCATCGGAAACTATAACTAGTGTCACAGGAAAGGTTCAAAACATAGACAGTAAGAAGAGTCAGTCTCCTTGTACTTAATTCTGCACTGTGCCTTTTGTATTTAATTCCGATGCAATTTCTGTGTTTCATCGTCAATAAGAAGGACCAAGGGATACAGTAAACCTGGAGTGAAGCATCGGAATCTATAACTAGTGTCAATGGAATATTTCAAAACATAGACAGTAAGAAGAGTCAGTCTCCTTGTACTTAATTCTGCACTGTGCCTTTTGTATTTAATTCCGATGCAATTTCTGTGTTTCATCGTCAATAAGAATGTCCAAGGAATACAGTAGACCTGAAGTGTAGCATCGGAATTTATAACTAGTGTCACAGGAATGGTTCAAAACATAGTCAGTAAGAAGAGTCAGTCTTCTTGTACTTAAGTCGGCATTGTGCCTTTTCTATTTAATTCCGATGCAATTTCTGTGTTTAATCGTCAATAAGAAGGACCAAGGGATACAGTAAACCTGGAGTGAAGCATCGGAGTCTATAGCTAGTGTCACAGGACTGGTTTAAAAATAGACAGTAAGAAGAGTCAGTCTTCTAGAACTTAATTCGGCATTGTGCCTTTTGTATTCAATTCCGATGCAATTTCTGTGTTTCATCGTCAATAAGAAGGTCAGAGGGATACAGTAAACCTGAAGTGAAGCATCGGTATCCATAACTAGTGTCACAGGAATGGTTCAAAACATAGGCAGTAAGAAGAGTCAGTCTTCTTGTACTTAAGTCGGCATTGTGCCTTTTGTATTTAATTCCGATGCAATTTCTGTGTTTCATCGTCAATAAGAAGGTCCAAGGGACACAGTAAACCTGGAGTGAAGCATCGGAATCCGTAACTAGTGTCACAGGAATGGTTCAAATCATAGACTGTAAGAAGAGTCAGTCTTCGTGCACTTCAGTCGGCATTTTGCCTTTTGTATTTAATTCCTATGCAATTTTTGTGTTTCATAGTCAATTAAGAAGGTCCAAGGGATACAGTATACCTGAAGTGAAGCATCGGGATCTATAACTAGTGTCACAGGAATCGTTCAAAACATAGTCAGTAAGAAGAGTCAGTCTTCTTGTACTTAAGTCGGCATTGTGCCTTTTGTATTTAATTCCGATGCAATTTGTGTGTTTCATCGTCAATAAGAAGGTCCAAGGGATACAGTAAACCTGGAGTGAAGCATCGGAATCTATAACTAGTGTCAATGGTATGGTTCAAAACATAAACGGTAAGAAGAGTCAGTCTTCTTGTACTTAAGTCGGCATTGTGCCTTTTGGATTTAATTACGATGCAATGTCTGTGTTTCATCGTCATTAAGAAGGTCAGAGGGATACAGTAAACCTGAAGTGAAGCATCGGAATCTATAGCTAGTGTCACAGGAATGGTTCAAAGCATAGTCAGTAAGAAGAGTCAATCTTGTTGTCCTTAAGTCGGCATTGTGCCTTTTGTATTTAATTCCGATGCAATTTCTTTGTTTCATCGTCAATAAGAAGGTCCAAGGGATGCAGTAAACCAGGAGTGAAGCATCGGAATCTATAACTAGTGTCAATGGTATGGTTCAAAACATAGACAGTAAGAAGAGTCAGTCTTCTCGTACTTAAGTCGGCATTGTGCCTTTTGTATTTAATTCCGATGCAATTTCTGTGTTTCATCGTCAATAAGAAGGTCAGAGGGATACACTAAACCTGAAGTGAAGCATCGGAATTCATAACTAGTGTCACAGGAATGGTTCAAAGCATAGTCAGATAGGAGAGTCAGTCTTCTTGTACTTAAGTCGGCATAGTGCCTTTTGTATTTAATTCCGATGCAATTTCTGTGGTTCATCGTCAATAGGAACGTCCAAGGGATACAGTAAATCTGAGGTGAAGCATCGGAATCTATAGCTAGTGTCACAGGTATGGTTCAAAACATAGTCAGTAAGAAGAGTCAATCTTGTTGTCCTTAAGTCGGCATTGTGCCTTTTGTATTTAATTCCGATGCAATTTCTGTGTTTCATCGTTAATAGGAACGTCCAAGGGATACAGTAAATCTGAGGTGAAGCATCGGAATCTATAACTCGTTTCACAGGGATGGTTCAAATCATAGTCAGTAAGAAGAGTCAGTCTTCTTGTACTTAAGTTGGCATTGTGCCTTTTCTATTTAATTCCGATGCAATTTCTGTGTTTCATTGTCAATAAGAAGGTCAGAGGGAAACAGTAATCCTGAAGGGAAGCATCGGAATCTATAACTAGTGTCACAGGAATGGTTCAAAACATAGTCAGTAAGAAGAGTCAGTCTTCTTGTAGTTAAGACGGCATTGTGCCTTTTCTATTTAATTCCGATGCAATTTCTGTGTTTCATCGTCAATAAGAAGGTCCAAGGGATACAGTAAACCTGGAGTGAAGCATAGGAAACTATAACTAGTGTCACAGGAATGGTTCAAAACATAGACAGTAAGAAGAGTCAGTCATCTTGTACTTACGTCGGCATAGTGCCTTTTCTATTTAATTCCGATGCAATTAGTGCGTTTCAACGTCAATAAGAAGATCCAAGGGTTACAGTAAACCTGGAGTGTAGCATCGGAATCTATAACTAGTGTCACAGGAATGGTTCAAAACATAGACAGTAAGAAGAGTCAGTCTTCGTGTACTTAAGTCGGCATTTTGCCTTTTTTATTTAATTCCGATGCAATTTCTGTGTTTTATCGTCAATAAGAAGGTCCAAGGCATACAGTAAACCTGAGGTGAAGCATCGGAATCTATAAGTAGTGTCACAGGAATGGTTCAAAACATAGTCAGTAAGAAGAGTCAGTCTTCTTGTACTTAAGTCGGCATTGTACCTTTTCTATTTAATTCCGATGCAATTTCTGTGTTTCATCGTCAATAACAAGGTCCAAGGGATACAGTAAACCTGGAGTGAACCATCGGAACCTATAACTAGTGTTAATGGAATATTTCAAAACATAGACAGTAAGAAGAGTCAGTCTCCTTTTACTTAATTCTGCACTGAGCCTTTTGTATTTAATTCCGATGCAATTTCTGTGTTTCATCGTCAATAAGAATGTCCAAGGGATACAGTAAAGCTGAAGTGTAGCATCGGAATTTATAACTAGTGTCACAGGAGTGGTTCAAAACATAGTCAGTAAGAAGAGTCAGTCTTCTTGTACTTAAGTCGGCATTGTGCCTTTTCTATTTAATTCCGATGCAATTTCTGTGCTTAATCGTCAATAAGAAGGACCAAGGGATACAGTAAACCTGGAGTGAAGCATCGGAGTCTATAACTAGTGTCACAGGACTGGTTCAAAAATAGACAGTAAGAAGAGTCAGTCTTCTAGAACTTAATTCGGCATTGTGCCTTTTGTATTCAATTCCGATGCAATTTCTGTGTTTCATCGTCAATAAGAAGGTCAGAGGGATACAGTAAACCTGAAGTGAAGCATCGGAATCCATAACTAGTGTCACAGGAATGGTTCAAAACATAGTCAGTAAGAAGAGTCAGTCTTCTTGTACTTATGTCGGCATTGTGCCTTTTGTATTTAATTCCCATGCAATTTCTGTGTTTCATCGTCAATAAGAAGGTCCAAGGGACACAGTAAACCTGGAGCGAAGCATCGGAATCTGTAACTAGTGTCACAGGAATGGTTCAAATCATAGACTGTAAGAAGAGTCAGTCTTCGTGCACTTCAGTCGGCATTTTGCCTTTTGTATTTAATTCCGATGCAATTTTTGTGTTTCATAGTCAATAAGAAGGTCCAAGGGATACAGTAAACCTGAAGTGAAGCATCGGGATCTATAACTAGTGTCACAGGAATCGTTCAAAACATAGTCAGTAAGAAGAGCCAGTCTTCTTGTATTTAAGTCGGCATAGTGCCTTTTCTATTTAATTCCGATGCAATTTGTGTGTTTCATCGTCAATAAGAAGGTCCAAGGGATACAGTAAACCTGGAGTGAAGCATCGGAATCTATAACTAGAGTCAATGGTATGGTTCAAAACATGGACGGTAAGAAGAGTCAGCCTTCTTGTACTTAAGACGGCATTGTGCCTTTTGGATTTAATTACGATGCAATTTCTGTGTTTCATCGTCAATAAGAAGGTCCAAGGGATACAGTAAACCTGGAGTGAAGCTTCGGAAACTATAACTAGTGTCACAGGAATGGTTCAAAACATAGACAGTAAGAAGAGTCAGTCTTCTTGTACTTACGTCTGCATAGTGCTTTTTCTATTTAATTCCGATGCAATTTGTGTGTTTGAACGTCATTAAGAAGGTCCAAGGGATGCAGTAAACCTGGAGTGTAGCATCGAAATCTATAACTAGTGTCACAGGAATGGTTCAAAACATAGACAGAAAGAAGAGTCAGTCTACGTGTACTTAAGTCGGCATTTTGCATTTTTTATTTAATTCCGATGCAATTTTTGTGTTTCATAGTCAATAAGAAGGTCCAAGGGATACAGTAAACCTGAAGTGAAGCATCGGGATCTATAACTAGTGTCACAGGAATCGTTCAAAACATAGACAGTAAGAAGAGTCAGCCTTCTTGTACTTAATTCGGCATTGTGCCTTTTGTATTTAATTCCGATGCAATTTCTGTGTTTCATCGTCAATAACAAGGTCCAAGGGATACAGTAAACCTCAAGTGAAGCATCGGAATTTATAACGGGTGTCACAGGAAAGGTTCAAACATAGTCAGTAGGAAGAGTCGGTCTTCATGTACTTAAGTCGTCATTGTGCCTTTTGTATTTAATTCCGATGCATTTTCTGTGTTTCATCGTCAATAAGAAGGTCCAAGGGATACAGTAAACCTGAGGTGAAGCATCGGAATCCATAACTAGTGTCACAGGAATGGTTCAAAACATAGTCAGTAAGATGATTCTGTCTTCTTGTACTTAAGTCGGCATTGTACCTTTTCTATTTAATTCCGATGCAATTTCTGTGTTTCATCGTCAATAACAAGTTCCAAGGGATACAGTAAACCTGGAGTGAAGCATCGGAATCTACACCTAGTGTCAATGGAATGGTTCAATACATAGACAGAATGAAGAGTCAGTCTTCTTGTACTTAAGTCGGCATTATGCATTTTGTATTTAATTCCGATGCAGTTTCTGTGTTTCATCGTCAATAAGAAGGTCAGGGAGGTACAGTAAACCTGAAGTGAAGCATCAGAATCTATAGCTAGTGTCACAGGAATGGTTCAAATCATAGACAGTAAGAAGAGTCAGTCTTCTTGTCCTTAAGTCGTCATTGTGCCTTTTGTATTTGATTATGATGCAAGTTCTGTGTTTCATCATCAATAAGAAGGTCCAAGGGATACAGTAAACTTGGAGTGAAGCATCGGAATCTATAACTAGTGTCACAGTAATGGTTCAAAACATAGACAGTAAGTAGAGTCAGTCTCCTTGTACTTAATTCTGCACTGTGCGTTTTGTATTTAATTCCGATGCAATTTCTGTGTTTCATCGTCAATAAGAAGGACCAAGGGATACAGTAAGCGTGGAGTGAAGCATCGGAGTCTATAACTAGTGTCAAAGGATTGGTTAAATGTAGACAGTAAGAAGAGTCAGTCTTCTTGAACTTAATTCGGCATTGTGCATTCTGTATTTAATTCCGATGCAATTTCTGTGTTTCTTCGTCAATAAGAAGGTCAGCGGGATACAGTAAACCTGAAGTGAAGCATCGGAATCCATAACTAGTGTCACGGGAATGGTTCAAAACATAGTCAGTAAGAAGAGTTGGTCTTCTTGTACTAAAGTCGGCATTGTACCTTTTGTATTTAATTCCGATGCAATTTCTGTGTTTCATCGTCAATAAGAAGGTCCAAGGGATACAGTAAACCTGGAGGGAAACATCGGAATCTGTAACTAGTGTAACAGGAATGGTTCAAATCATAGACAGTATGAAGAGTCAGTCTTCGTGTACTTCAGTCGGCATTTTGCCTTTTGTATTTAATTCCGATGCAATTTCTGCGTTTCATCGTCAATAAGAAGGACCAAGGGATACATTAAACCTGAAGTGAAGCATCGGGATCTGTAACTAGTGTCACAGGAATCGTTCAAAACATAGTCAGTAAGAAGAGTCAGTCTTCTTGTACTTAAGTCGGCATAGTGCCTTATCTATTTATTTCCGATGCAATTTCTGTGTTTCATCGTCAATAACAAGTTCCAAGGGATACAGTAAACCTGGAGTGAAGCATCGGAATCTATAACTAGTGTCAATGGAATGGTTCAAAACATAGACAGTAAGAAGAGTCAGTCTTCTTGTACTTAAGTCGGCATTGTGCCTTTTGTATTTAATTCCGATGCAGTTTCTGTGTTTCATCATCAATAAGAAGGTCCAAGGGATACAGTAAACTAGGAGTGAAGCATCGGAAACTATAACTAGTGTCACAGGAAAGGTTCAAAACATAGACAGTAAGAAGAGTCAGTCTCCTTGTACTTAATTCTGCACTGTGCCTTTTGTATTTAATTCCGATGCAATTTCTGTGTTTCATCGTCAATAAGAAGGACCAAGGGATACAGTAAACCTGTCGTGAAGCATCGGAATCTATAACTAGTGTCAATGGAATATTTCAAAACATAGACAGTAAGAAGAGTCAGTCTCCTTGTACTTAATTCTGCACTGTGCCTTTTGTATTTAATTCCGATGCAATATCTGTGTTTCATCCTCAATAAGAAGGTCCAAGGGATACAGTAAACCTGGAGTGAAGCATCGGAATCTATAACTAGTGTCAATGGAATATTTCAAAACATAGACAGTAAGAAGAGTCAGTCTCCTTGTACTTAATTCTGCACTGTGCCTTTTGTATTTAATTCCGATGCAATTTCTGTGTTTCATCGTCAATAAGAATGTCCAAGGAATACAGTAGACCTGAAGTGTAGCATCGGAATTTATAACTAGTGTCACAGGAATGGTTCAAAACATAGTCAGTAAGAAGAGTCAGTCTTCTTGTACTTAAGTCGGCATTGTGCCTTTTCTATTTAATTCCGATGCAATTTCTGTGTTTAATCGTCAATAAGAAGGACCAAGGGATACAGTAAACCTGGAGTGAAGCATCGGAGTCTATAGCTAGTGTCACAGGAATGGTTCAAATCATAGTCAGTAAGAAGAGTCAGTCTTCTTGTACTTAAGTTGGCATTGTGCCTTTTCTATTTAATTCCGATGCAATTTCTGTGTTTCATCGTCAATAAGAAGGTCAGAGGGATACAGCAATCCTGAAGGGAAGCATCGGAATCTATAACTAGTGTCACAGGAATGGTTCAAAACATAGTCAGTAAGAAGAGTCGGTCTTCTTGTAGTTAAGACGGCATTGTGCCTTTTCTATTAAATTCCGATGCAATTTCTGTGTTTCATCGTCAATAAGAAGGTTCAAGGGATACAGTAAAACTGGAGTGTAGCATCGGAATCTATAACTAGTGTCACAGGAATGGTTCAAAACATAGACAGTAAGAAGAGTCAGTCTTCGTGTACTTAAGTCGGGATTTTGCCTATTTATTTAATTCCGATGCAATTTCTGTGTTTTATCGTCAATAAGAAGATCCAAGGCATACAGTAAACCTGAGGTGAAGCATCGGAATCTATAAGTAGTGTCACAGGAATGGTTCAAAACATAGTCTGTAAGAAGAGTCAGTCTTCTTGTACTTAAGACGGCATTGTACCTTTTCTATTTAATTCCGATGCAATTTCTGTGATTAATCGTCAATAAGAAGGACCAAGGGATACAGTAAAGGTGGAGTGAAACATCGGAGTCTATAACTAGTGTCACAGGACTGGTTCAAAAATAGACAGTAAGAAGAGTCTGTCTTCTAGAACTTAATTCGGCATTGTGCCTTTTGTATTCAATTCCGATGCAATTTCTGTGTTTCATCGTCAATAAGAAGGTCAGAGGGATACAGTAAACCTGAAGTGAAGCATCGGAATCCATAACTAGTGTCACAGGAATGGTTCAAAACATAGTCAGTAAGAAGAGTCAGTCTTCTTGTACTTAAGTCGGCATTGTGCCTTTTGTATTTAATTCCGATGCAATTTCTGTGTTTCATCGTCAATAAGAAGGTCCAAGGGACACAGTAAACCTGGAGTGAAGCATCGGAATCTGTAACTCGTGTCACAGGAATGGTTCAAATCATAGACTGTAAGATGAGTCAGTCTTCATGCACTTCAGTCGGCGTTTTGCCTTTTGCATTTAATTCCGATGCAATTTTTGTGTTTCATAGTCAATCAGAAGGTCCAAGGGATGCAGTAAACCTGAAGTGAAGCATCGGGATCTATAACTAGTGTCACATGAATCGTTCAAAACATAGTCAGTAAGAAGAGTCAGTCTTCTTGTCCTTAAGTCGGCATAGTGCCTTTTCTATTTAATTCCGATGCAATTTGTGTGTTTCATCGTCAGTAAGAAGGTCCAAGGGATGCAGTAAACCAGGAGTGAAGCATCGGAATCTATAACTAGTGTCACAGAAATGGTTCAAAACATAGATAGTAAGAAGAGTCAGTCTTCTTGTACTTAATTCGGCATTGTGCCTTTTGTATTTAATTCCGATGCAATTTCTGTGTTTCATCGTCAACAAGAAGGTCCAAGGTATACAGTAAATCTGTAGTGATGCATCGGATCTATGACTAGTGTCACAGGAATGGTTCAAAACAACGTCAGTAAGAAGAGTCAGTCTTCTTGTACTTAAGTCGGCATTGTGCCTTTTCAATTTAATTCCGATGCAATTTCTGTGTTTCATCGTCAATAAGAAAGTCCAAGGGATACAGTAAACATGAAGTGAAGCATCGGAATTTATAACTAGTGTCAATGGAATGGTTCAAAACATTGTCAGTAAGAAGAGACAGTCTTCTTGTACTTAAGTCGGCATTGTGCCTTTTCTATTTATTTCCGATGCAATTTCTGTGTTTCATCGTCAATAAGAAGGTCCATGGGATATAGTAAACCTGGAGTGAAGCATCGGAATCGATTACTAGTGTCACAGGAATGGTTGAAAACATAGAGAGTAAGAAGAGTCAGTCTTCTTGTACTTACGTCGACATTGTGCCCTTTCTATTTAAATCCGATGCAATTTCTGTGTTTCATCGTCAATATGAAGGTTCAAGGGATACAGTAAACCTGAAGTGAAGCTTCGGAATCTATAGCTAGTGTCACAGGAATGGTTCAAAACATAGACAGTAAGAAGTGTCAGTCTTCTGGTCCTTAAGTCGGCATTGTGCATTTTGTAATTAATTCCGAAGCAATTTCTGTGTTTCATCCTCAATAAGAAGGTCCAAGGGAAACAGTAAACCTGGAGTGAAGCATCGGAATCTATAACTAGTGTCACAGGAATGGTTCAAAACATAGACAGTAAGAAGAGTCAGTCTTCTTGTACTTAATTCTGCTTTGTGCCTTTTGTATTTAATTCCGATGCAATTTCTGTGTTTCATCGTCAATAAGAAGGTCCAAGGTATACAGTAAACCTGAAGTGAAGCATCGGAATTTATAACTAGTGTCACAGGAATGGTTCAAAACATAGTCAGTAAGAAGAGTCAGTCTTCTTGTACTTAAGTCGGCATGGTGCCTTTTGTATTTAATTCCGATGCAATTTCTATGTTTCATCGTCAATAAGAAAGTCAGAGGGGCACAGTAAACCTGAAACCTGAAGTGAAGCATCGTAATCTATAGCTAGTGTCACAGGAATGGTTCAAAACATAGACAGTAAGAAGAGTCAGTCTTCTTGTACTTAATTCTGCTTTGTGCCTATTGTATTTAATTCCGATGCATTTTCTGTGTTTCATCGACAATAAGAAGGTCCAAGGGATACAGTAAACCTGAAGTGAAGCATCGGAATTTATAACTAGTGTCACAGGAATGGTTCAAAACATAGACAGTAAGAAGAGTCAGTCCTCTTGTACTTAAGTCGGCATTGTGCCTTTTGTATTTAACTCCGATGCAATTTCTGTGTTTCATCGTCAATAAGAAGGTCAGAGCGATACAGTAATCCTGAAGTGAAGCATCGGAATCTATAACTAGTGTCACAGGAATAGTTCAAAACATAGTCAGTAATAATAGTCAGTCTTATTGTACTTAAGTCATCATTGTGCATTTTCTATTTAATTGTGATGCAATTTCTGTGTTTCATCGTCAATATGAATGTCCAAGGGATACAGTAAACCAGGAGTTAAGCATCGGAATCTATAACTAGTGTCACAGGAATGGTTCAAATCATAGACAGTAAGAAGAGTCAGACTTCTTTTACTTAAGTCGGTATTGTGCCTTTTGTATTTAATTCCGGTGCAATTTCTGTGTTTCATCGTCAATAAGAAGGTCCAAGAGATACAGTAAACCTGGAGTGAAGCATCGGATTCTATAACTAGTGTCACAGGAGTCGTTCAGAAATAGACAGTAAGAAGAGTTAACCTTCTTGAACTTAATTCGGCATTGTGCCTTTTGAATTTAATTCCGATGCAATTTCTGTGTTTCATCGTCAATAAGAAGGTCAGAGGGATACAGTAAACCTGAAGTGAAGCATCTGAATCCATAACTAGTGTCACAGGAATGGTTCAAAACATAGTCAGTAAGAAGAGTTAGTCTTCTTGTACTTAAGTCGACGTTGTGCCTTTTGTGTTTAATTCCGATGCAATTTCTGTGTTTCATCGTCAATAAGAAGGTCCAAGGGATACAGTAAACCTGGAGTGAAGCATCGGAATCTGTAACTAGTGTCACAGGAATGGTTCAAATAATAGACAGTAAAAAGAGTCAGTCTTCGTGTACTTCAGTCGGCATTTTACATTTGTATTTAGTTCCGATGTAATTTTTGTGTTTCATCGTCAATGAGAATGTCCAAGGCATACAGTAAACCTGTAGTGAAGCATCAGGATCTATAACTAGTGTCACAGGAATCGTTCAACTCATAGTCAGTAAGAAGAGTCAGTCTTCTTGTACTAAAGTTGGCATAGTGCCTTTTCTATTTCATTCCGATGCAATTTCTGTGTTTCATCGTCAATAAGAAGGTCCAAGGGATACAGTAAACCTGGAGGGAAACATCGGAATCTGTAACTAGTGTCACAGGAATGGTTCAAATCATAGACAGTAAGAAGAGTCAGTCTTCGTGTGCTTCAGTCGGCATTTTGCCTTTTGTATTTAATTCCGATGCAATTTCTGTGTTTCATCGTCAATAACAAGTTCCAAGGGACACAGTAAACCTGGAGTGAAGCATCGGAATCTATAACTAGTGTCAATGGAATGGTTCAAAACATAGACAGTAAGAAGATCAGTCTTCTTGTACTTAAGTCGGCATTGTGCCTTTTGTATTTAATTCAGATGCAGTTTCTGTGTTTCATCGTCAATAAGAAGGTCAAAGGGGTACAGTAAACCTGAAGTGAAGCATCGGAATCTATAGCTAGTGTCACAGGAATGGTTCAAAACATAGTCAGCTAGAAGAGTCAGTCTTCTTGTCCTTAAGTCGTCATTGTGCCTATTGTATTTAATTCCGATGCAGTTTCTGTGTTTCATCATCAATAAGAACGTCCAAGGGATACAGTAAACTTGGAGTGAAGCATCGGAAACTATAACTAGTGTCACAGGAATGGTTCAAAACATAGACAGTAAGAAGAGTCAGTCTCCTTTAACTTAATTCTGCACTGTGCCTTTTGTATTTCATTCCGATGCAATTTCTGTGTTTCATCGACAATAAGAAGGACCAAGGGATACAGTAAACATGGAGTGAAGCATCGGAGTCTATAACTAGTGTCAAAGGACTGGTTCAAAAATAGACAGTAAGAAGAGTCAGTCTTCTTGAACTTAATTCGGCATTGTGCCTTCTGTATTTAATTCCGATGCAATTTCTGTGTTTCATCGTCAATAAGAAGGTCAGAGGGATACAGTAAACCTGAAGTGAAGCATCGGAATCCATAACTAGTGTCACAGGAATGGTTCAAAGCATAGTCAGTAAGAGGAGTTAGTCTTCCTGTACTTAAGTCGGCTTTGCGCCTTTTGTATTTAATTCCGATGGAATTTCTGTGTTTTATCGTCAATAAGAAGGTCCAGGGGATACACTAAACCTGGAGGGAAGCATCGGAATCCGTAACTAGTGTCACAGGAATGGTTCAAATCGTAGACAGTAAGAAGAGTCAGTCTTCGTGTACTTCAGTCGGCATTTTGCCTTTTGTATTTAATTCCGATGCAATTTCTGTGTTTCATCGTCAATAAGAAGGTCCAAGGGATACAGTAAACCTGAAGTGAAGCATCGGAATTCATAACTAGTGTCACAGGAGTGGTTCAAAGCATAGTCAGAAAGGAGAGTCAGTCTTCTTGTACTTAAGTCGGCATTGTGAATTTTGTATTTAATTCCGATGCAATTTCTGTGTTTCATCGTAAATAGGAACGTCCAAGGGATACAGTAAACCTGAGGTGAAGCATCGGAATCTATAACTAGTTTCAAAGGAATGGTTGAAATCAGTCAGTAAGAAGAGTCAGTTTTCTTGTACTTAAGTTGGCATTGTGCCTTTTCTATTTAATTCCGATGCGATTTCTGTGTTTCATCGTCAATAAGAAGGTCAGAGGGATACAGTAATCCTGAAGGGAAGCATCGGAATCTATAACTAGTGTCACAGGAATGATTCAAAACATAGTCAGTAAGAAGAGGCAGTCTTCTTGTACTTAAGTCGGCATAGTGCCTTTTCTATTTAATTCCGATGCAATTTGTGTGTTTCATCGTCAATAAGAAGGTCCAAGGGATGCAGTAAAACAGGAGTGAAGCATCGGAATCTATAACTAGTGTCACAGAAATGGTTCAAAACATAGACAGTAAGAAGAGTCAGTCTTCTTGTACTTAATTCGGCATTGTGCCTTTTGTATTTAATTCCGATGCAATTTCTGTGTTTCATCGTCAATAACAAGGTCCAAGGGATACAGTAAACCTCAAGTGAAGCATCGGAATTTATAACGGGTGTCACAGGAATGGTTCAAACATAGTCAGTAGGAAGATTCGGTCTTCATGTACTTAAGTCGACATTGTGCCTTTTGTATTTAATTCCGATGCATTTTCTGTGTTTCATCGTCAATAAGAAGGTCCAAGGAATACAGTAAACCTGAAGTGAAGCATCGAAATCTATAACTAGTGTCACAGGAATGGTTCAAAACATAGACAGTAAGAAGAGTCAGTCTTATTGTACTTAAATCGGCATTGTGCCGTTTGTATTTAATTCCGATGCAATTTCTGTGTTTCATCGTCAACAAGAAGGTCCAAGGTATACAGTAAATCTGTAGTGATGCATCGGATCTATGACTAGTGTCACAGGAATGGTTCAAAACATAGTCAGTAAGAAGAGTCAGTCCTCTTGTACTTAAGTCGGCAATGTGCCTTTTGTATTTAACTCCGATGCAATTTCTGTGTTTCATCGTCAATAAGAAGGTCAGAGCGATACAGTAATCCTGAAGTGAAGCATCGGAATCTATAACTAGTGTCACAGGAACAGTTCAAAATATTGTCAGTAAGAATAGTCAGTCTCATTGTACTTAAGTCATCATTGTGCAATTTCTATTTAATTGTGATGCAATTTCTGTGTTTCATCGTCAATATGAATGTCCAAGGGAAACTGTAAACCAGGAGTTAAGCATCGGAATCTATAACTAGTGTCACAGGAATGGTTCAAATCATAGACAGTAAGAAGAGTCAGTCTTCGTGAACTTCAGTCGGCATCTTGCCTTTTGTATTTAGTTCCGATGCAATTTTTGTGTTTCATCGTCAATGAGAATGTCCAAGGCATACAGTAAACCTGTAGTGAAGCATCGGATTCTATAACTAGTGTCACAGGAGTCGTTCAGAAATAGACAGTAAGAAGAGTTAACCTACTTGAACTTAATTCGGCATTGTGCCTTTTGAATTTAATTCCGATGCAATTTCTGTGTTTCATCGTCAATAAGAAGGTCAGAGGGATACAGTAAACCTGAAGTGAAGCATCGGAATCCATAACTAGTGTCACAGGAATGGTTCAAAACATAATCAGTAAGAAGAGTTAGTCTTCTTGTACTTAAGTCGACGTTGTGCCTTTTGTATTTAATTCCGATGCAATTTCTGTGTTTCATCGTCAATACGAAGGTCCAAGGGATACAGTAAACCTGGAGTGAAGAATCGGAATCTGTAACTAGTGTCACAAGAATGGTTCAAATAAAAGACAGTAAGAAAAGTCAGTCTTCGTGTACTTCAGTCGGCATTTTGCCTTTTGTATTTAGTTCCGATGCAATTTTTGTGTTTCATCGTCAATGAGAATGTCCAAGGCATACAGTAAACCTGTAGTGAAGCATCGGGATCTATAACTAGTGTCACAGGAATCGTTCAAATCATAGTCAGTAAGAACAGTCAGTCTTCTTGTACTAAAGTCGGCATAGTGCCTTTTCTACTTAATGCCGATGCAATTTCTGTGTTTCATCTTCAATAAGAAGGTCCAAGTGATACAGTAAACCTGGAGTGAAGCATCGGAATCTATAACTAGTCTCAATGGTATGGTTCAAAAAATAGACAGTAAGAAGAGTCAGTCTTCTTGTCCTTAAGTCGGCATTGTGGGTTTTGTATTTAATTCCGATGCAGTTTCTTTGTTTCATCGTCAATAAGAAGGTCAGAGGGGTACAGTAAACGTGAAGTGAAGAATCGGAATCTATAGCTAGTGTCACAGGAATGGTTCAAAACATAGTCAGAAAGAAGAGTCAGTCTTCTTGTCCTTAAGTCGTCATTGTGCCTTTTGTAATTACTTATGATGCAATTTCTGTGTTTCATCATCAATAAGAAGGTCCAAGGGATACAGTAAACTTGGAGTGAAGCATCGGAATCTATAACTAGTGTCACAGGAATGGTTCAAATCATAGACAGTAAGAAGAGTCAGTCTCCTTGTACTTAATTCTGCACTGTGCCTTTTGTATTTAATTCCGATGCAATTTCTGTGTTTCATCGTCAATAAGAAGGACCAAGGGATACAGTAAACGTGGAGTGAAGCATCGGAGTCTATAACTAGTGTCAAAGGACTAGTTCAAAAATAGACAGTAAGAAGAGTCAGTCTCCTTGAACTTAATTCGGCATTGTGCATTCTGTATTTAATTCCAATGCAATTACTGTGTTTCATCGTCTATAAGAAGGTCAGAGGGATACAGTAAACCTGAAGTGAAGCATCGGAATCCATAACTAGTGTCACAGGAATGGTTCAAAACATAGTCAGTAAGAAGAGTTAGTCTTCTTGTACTTAAGTCGGCATTGTACCTTTTGTATTTAATTCCGATGCAATTTCTGTGTTTCATCGTCAATAAGAAGGTCCAAGGGATACAGTAAACCTGGAGGGAAACATCGGAATCTGTAACTAGTGTCACAGGAATGGTTCAAATCATAGACAGTAAGAAGAGTCAGCCTTCGTGTACCTCAGTCGGCATTTTGCCTTTTGTATTTAATTAAGATGCAATTTCTGTGTTACATCGTCAATAAGAAGGTCCAAGGGATACAGTAAACCTGAAGTGAAGCATCGGGATCTGTAACTAGTGTCACAGGAATCGTTCAAAACATAGTCAGTAAGAAGAGTCAGTCTTCTTGTACTTAAGTCGGCATAGTGCCTTACCTATTTAATTCCGATGTAATTTCTGTGTTTCATCGTCAATAACAAGTTCCAAGGGACACAGTAAACCTGGAGTGAAGCATCGGAATCTATAACTAGTGTCAATGGAATGGTTCAAAACATAGACAGTAAGAAGAGTCAGTCTTCTTGTACTTAAGTTGGCATTGCGCCTTTTGTATTTAATTCCGATGCAGTTTTGTGTTTCATCGTCAATAAGAAGGTCAGAGGGGTACAGTAAACCTGAAGTGAAGCATCGGAATCTATAGCTAGTGTCACAGGAATGGTTCAAAACATAGACAGTAAGAAGAGTCAGTCTCTTTGAACTTAATTCTGCACTGTGCCTTTTGTATTTAATTCCGATGCAATTTCTGTGTTTCATCGTCAATAAGAAGGACCAAGGGATACAGTAAACGTGGAGTGAAGCATCGGAGTCTATAACTAGTGTCAAAGGACTGGTTCAAAAATAGACAGTAAGAAGAGTCAGTCTTCTTGAACTTAATTCGGCATTGTGCCTTCTGTATTTAATTCCGATGCAATTTCTGTGTTTCATCGTCAATAAGAAGGTCAGAGGGATACAGTATACCTGAAGTGAAGCATCGGAATCCATAACTAGTGTCACAGGAATGGTTCAAAACATAGTCAGTAAGAAGAGTTAGTCTTCTTGTACTTAAGTCGGCATTGCGCCTTTTGTATTTAATTCCGATGCAATTTCTGTGTTTTATGGTCAATAAGAAGGTCCAAGGGATACAGTAAACCTGGAGGGAAACATCGGAATCCGTAACTAGTGTCACAGGAATGGTTCAAATCATAGACAGTAAGAAGAGTCAGTCTTCGTGTACTTCAGTCGGCATTTTGCCTTTTGTATTTAATTCCGATGCAATTTCTGTGTTTCATCGTCAATAAGAAGGCCCAAGGGATACAGTAAACCTGAAGTGAAGCATCGGAATTCATAACTAGTGTCACAGGAGTGGTTCAAAGCATAGTCAGAAAGGAGAGTCAGTCTTCTTGTACTTAAGTCGGCATTGTGAATTTTGTATTTAATTCCGATGCAATTTCTGTGTTTCATCGTAAATAGGAACATCCAAGGGATACAGTAAACCTGAGGTGAAGCATCGTAATCTATAACTAGTTTCACAGGAATGGTTTAAATCATAGTCAGTAAGAAGAGTCAGTCTTCGTGTACTTAAGTTGGCATTGTGCCTTTTCTATTTAATTCCGATGCGATTTCTGTGTTTCATCGTCAATAAGAAGGTCCAAGGGATACAGTAAACCTGAAGTGAAGCATCGGAATTCATAACTAGTGTCACAGGAGTGGTTCAAAACATAGTCAGAAAGGAGAGTCAGTCTTCTTGTACTTAAGTCGGCATTGTGCCTTTTGTATTTAATTCCGATGCAATTTCTGTGTTTCATCGTAAATAGGAACGTCCAAGGCATACAGTAAGCCTGAGGTGAAGCATCGGAATCTATAAGTAGTGTCACAGGAATGGTTCAAAACATAGTCAGTAAGAAGAGTCAGTCTTCTTGTACTTAAGTCGGCATTGTACCTTTTGTATTTAATTCCGATGCAATTTCTGTGTTTCATCGTCAATAAGAAGGTCCAAGGGATACAGTAAACCTGGAGTGAAGCAACGGAATCTATAACTAGTGTCAATGGAATATTTAAAAACATAGACAGTAAGAAGAGTCAGTATCCTTGTACTTAATTCTGCACTGTGCCTTTTGTATTTAATTCCGATGCAATTTCTGTGTTTCATCGTCAATAAGAATGTCCACGGGATACAGTAAACCTGAAGTGTAGCATCGGAATTTATAACTAGTGTCACAGGAATGGTTCAAAACATAGTCAGTAAGAAGAGTCAGTCTTCTTGTACTTAAGTCGGCATTGTGCCTTTTCTATTTCATTCCGATGCAATTTCTGTGTTTAATCGTCAATAAGAAGGACCAAGGGATACAGTAAACCTGGAGTGAAGCATCGGAGTCTATAACTAGTGTCACAGGACTGATTCAAAATAGACAGTAAGAAGAGTCAGTCTTCTAGAACTTAATTCGGCATTGTGCCTTTTGTATTCAATTCCGATGCAATTTCTGTGTTTCATCGTCAATAAGAAGGTCAGAGGGATACAGTGAACCTGAAGTGAAGCATCGGAATCCATAACTAGTGTCACAGGAATGGTTTAAAACATAGTCAGTAAGAAGAGACAGTCTTCTTGTACTTAAGTCGGCATTGTGCCTTTTGTATTTAATTGCGATGCAATTTCTGTGTTTCATCGTCAATAAGAAGGTCCAAGGGACACAGTAAACCTGGAGTGAAGCATCGGAATCTGTAACTAGTGTCACAGGAATGGTTCAAATCATAGACTGTAAGAAGAGCCAGTCTTCGTGCACTTCAGTCGGCATTTTGCCTTTTGTATTTAATTCCGATGCAATTTTTGTGTTTCATAGTCAATAAGAAGGTCCAAGGGATACAGTAAACCTGAATTGAAGCATCGGGATCTATAACTAGTGTCACAGGAATCTGTCAAAGCATAGTCAGTAAGAAGAGTCAGTCTTCTTGTACTTAAGTCGGCATAGTGCCTTTTCTATTTAATTCCGATGCAATTTGTGTGTTTCATCGTCAATACGAATGTCCAAGGGATACAGTAAACCTGGAGTGAAGCATCGGAATCTATAACTAGTGTCAATGGTATGGTTCAAAACATGGACGGGAAGAAGAGTCAGTCTAATTGTACTTAAGTCGGCATTGTGCCTTTTGGATTTAATTACGATGCAATGTCTGTGTTTCATAGTCATTAAGAAGGTCAGAGGAATACAGTAAACCTGAAGTGAAGCAACGGAATCTATAGCTAGTGTCACAGGAATGGTTCAAAACATAGTCAGTAAGAAGAGTCAATCTTGTTGTCCTTAAGTCGGCATTGTGCCTTTTGTATTTAATTCCGATGCAATTTCTGTGTTTCATCGTCAATAAGAAGGTCCAAGGGATGCAGTAAAACAGGAGTAAAGCATCGGAATCTTTAACTAGTGTCACAGAAATGGTTCAAAACATAGACAGTAAGAAGAGTCAGTCTTCTTGTACTTAATTCGGCATTGTGCGTTTTGTATTTACATCCGATGCAATTTCTGTGTTTCATCGTCAATAACAAGGTCCAAGGGATACAGTAAACCTGGAGTGAAGCATCGGAAACTATAACTAGTGTCACAGGAATGGTTCAAAGCATAGAGATAAGAAGAGTCAGTCTTCTTGTACTTACGTCGGCATACTGCCTTTTCTATTTAATTCCGATGCAATTTGTGTGTTTCAACGTGAATAAGAAGGTCCAAGGGATACAGTAAACCTGGAGTGTAGCATCGGAATCTATAACTAGTGTCACAGGAATGGTTCAAAACATAGACAGTAAGAAGAGTCAGTCTTCGTGTACTTAAGTCGGCATTTTGCATTTTTTATTTAATTCCGATGCAATTTCTGTGTTTTATCGTCAATAAGAAGGTCCAAGGCATACAGTAAACCTGAGGTGAAGCATCGGAATCTATAAGTAGTGTCACAGGAATGGTTCAAAACATAGTCAGTAAGAAGAGTCAGTCTTCTTGTACTTAAGTCGGCATTGCACCTTTTCTATTTAATTCCGATGCAATTTCTGTGTTTAATCGTCAATAAGAAGGACCAAGGGATACAGTAAACCTGGAGTGAAGCATCGGAGTCTATAACTAGTGTCACAGGACTGGTTCAAAAATAGACAGTAAGAAGAGTCAGTCTTCTAGATCTTAATTCGGCATTGTGCCTTTTGTATTCAATTCCGATGCAATTTCTGTGTTTCATCGTCAATAAGAAGGTCAGAGGGATACAGTAAACCTGAAGTGAAGCATCGGAATCCATAACTAGTGTCACGGGAATGGTTCAAAGCATAGTCAGTAAGAAGAGTCAGTCTTCTTGTACTTAAGTCGGCATTGTGCCTTTTGTATTTAATTCCGATGCACTTTCTGTGTTTCATCGTCAATAAGAAGGTCCAAGGGACACAGTAAACCTGGAGTGAAGCATCGGTATCTGTAACTAGTGTCACAGGAATGGTTCAAATCATATCCAGTAAGAAGAGTCAGTCTTCGTGCACTTCAGTCGGCATTTTGCCTTTTGTATTTAATTCCGATGCAATTTTTGTGTTTCATAGTCAATAAGAAGGTCAAAGGGATACAGTAAACCTGAAGTGAAGCATCAGGATCTATAACTAGTGTCACAGGAATCGTTCAAAACATAGTCAGTAAGAAGAGTCAGTCTTCTTGTACTTAAGTCGGCATAGTGCTTTTTCTACTGAATTCCGATGCAATTTGTGTGTTTCATCGTCAATAAGAAGGTCCAAGGGATACAGTAAACCTGGAGTGAAGCATCGGAATCTATAACTAGTGTCAATGGTATGGTTCAAAACATGGACGGTAAGAAGAGTCAGTCTTCTTGTACTTAAGTCGGCATTGTGCCTTTTGGATTTAATTACGATGCAATGTCTGTGTTTCATCATCATTAAGAAGGTCAGAGGGATACAGCAAACCTGAAGTGAAGCATCGGAATCTATAGCTAGTGTCACAGGAATGGTTCAAAACATAGTCAGTAAGAAGAGTCAATCTTGTTGTCCTTAAGTCGGCATTGTGCCTTTTGTATTTAATTCCGATGCAATTTCTGTATTTCATCGTCAATAAGAAGGTCCAAGGGATGCAGTAAACCAGGAATGAAGCATCGGAATCTATAACTAGTGTCACAGAAATGGTTCAAAACATAGACAGTAAGAAGAGTCAGTCTTCTTGTACTTAATTCGGCATTGTGCCTTTTGTATTTAATTCCGATGCAATTTCTGTGTTTCATCGTCAATAACAAGGTCCAAGGGATACAGTAAACCTCAAGTGAAGCATCGGAATTTATAACGGGTGTCACAGGAATGGTTCAAACATAGTCAGTAGGAAGAGTCGGTCTTCATGTACTTAAGTCGGCATTGTGCCTTTTGTATTTAATTCCGATGCATTTTCTGTGTTTCATCGTCAATAAAAAGGTCCAAGGAATACAGTAAACCTGAAGTGAAGCATCGAAATCTATATCTAGTGTCACAGGAATGGTTCAGAACGTAGACAGTAAGAAGAGTCAGTCTTATTGTACTTAAGTCGGCATTGTGCCGTTTGTATTTAATTCCGATGCAATTTCTGTGTTTCATCGTCAACAAGAAGGTCCAAGGTATACAGTAAATCTGTAGTGATGCATCGGATCTATGACTAGTGTCACAGGAATGGTTCAAAACATAGTCAGTAAGAAGAGTCAGTCTTCTTGTACTTACGTCGACATTGTGCCCTTTCTATTTAAATCCGATGCAATTTCAGTGTTTCATCGTCAATATGAAGGTCCAATGGATGCAGTAAACCTGAAGTGAAGCTTCGGAATCTATAGCTAGTGTCACAGGAATGGTTCAAAACATAGACAGTAAGAAGTGTCAGTCTTCTTGTCCTTAAGTCGGCATTGTGCTTTTTGTAATTAATTCCGAAGCAATTTCTGTGTTTCATCCTCAATAAGAAGGTCCAAGGTATACAGTAAACCTGGAGTGAAGCATCGGAATCTATAACTAGTGTCACAGGAATGGTTCAAAACATAGACAGTAAGAAGAGTCAGTCTTCTTGTACTTAAGTCGGCATTTTGCCTTTTGTATTTAATTCCGATGCAATTTCTGTGTTTCATCGTCAATAAGAAGGTCCAAGGTATACAGTAAACCTGAAGTGAGGCATCGGAATTTATAACTAGTGTCACAGGAATGGTTCATAACATAGTCGGTAAGGAGTGTCAGTATTCTTGTACTTAAGTCGGCATTGTGCCTTTTGTATTTAATTCCGATGCAATATCTGTGTTTCATCGTAAATAGGAACGTCCAAGGGATACAGTAAACCTGAGGTGAAGCATCGGAATCTATAACTAGTTTCACAGGAATGGTTCAAATCATAGTCAGTAAGAAGAGTCAGTCTTCTTGTACTTAAGTCGGCATTGTACATTTTCTATTTAATTCCGATGCAATTTCTGTGTTTAATCGTCAATAAGAAGGACCAAGGGATACAGTAAACCTGGAGTGAAGCATCGGAGTCTATAACTAGTGTCACAGGACTGATTCAAAATAGACAGTAAGAAGAGTCAGTCTTCTAGAACTTAATTCGGCATTGTGCCTTTTGCATTCAATTCCGATGCCATTTCTGTGTTTCATCGTCAATAAGAAGGTCAGAGGGATACAGTAAACCTGAAGTGGAGCATCGGAATCCATAACTAGTGTCACAGGAATGGTTCAAAACATAGTCAGTAAGAAGAGACAGTCTTCTTGTACTTAAGTCGGCATTGTGCCTTTTGTATTTAATTGCGATGCAATTTCTGTGTTTCATCGTCAATAAGAAGGTCCAAGGGATGCAGTAAAACAGGAGTGAAGCATCGGAATCTATAACTAGTGTCACAGAAATGGTTCAAAACATAGACAGTAAGAAGTGTCAGTCTTCTTGTACTTAATTCGGCATTGTGCCTTTATTATTTAATTCCGATGCAATTTCTGTGTTTCATCGTCAATAACAAGGTCCAAGGGATACAGTAAATCTGAGGTGAAGCATCGGAATCTATAACTAGTGTCACAGGAATGGTTCAAAACATAGTCAGTAAGAAGAGTCAGTCTTCTTGTAGTTAAGACGGCATTGTGCCTTTTCCATTTAATTCCGATGCAATTTCTGTGTTTCATCGTCAATAAGAAGGTGCAAGGGATACAGTAAATCTGGAGTGAAGCATCGGAAACTATAACTAGTGTCACAGGAATGGTTCAAAACATAGACAGTAAGAAGAGTCAGTCTTCTTGTACTTACGTCGGCATACTGCCTTTTCTATTTAATTCCGATGCAATTTGTGTGTTTTAACGTCAATAAGAAGGTCCAAGGGATTCAGTAAACCTGGAGTGTAGCATCGGAATCGATAACTAGTGTCACAGGAATGGTACAAAACATAGACAGTAAGAAGAGTCAGTCTTCGTGTACTTAAGTCGGCATTTTGCTTTTTTATTTAATTCCGATGCAATTTCTGTGTTTTATCGTCAATAAGAAGGTCCAAGGCATACAGTAAACCTGAGGTGAAGCATCGGAATCTATAAGTAGTGTCACAGGAATGGTTCGAAGCATAGTCAGTAAGAAGAGTCCGTCTTCTTGTACTTAAGTCGGCATTGTACCTTTTCTATTTATATCCGATGCAATTTCTGTGTTTCATCGTCAATAACAAGGTCCAAGGGACACAGTAAACCTGGAGTGAAGCATCGGAATCTGTAACTAGTGTCACAGTAATGGTTCAAATCATAGACTGTAAGAAGAGCCAGTCTTCGTGCACTTCAGTCGGCATTTTGCCTTTTGTATTTAATTCCGATGCAATTTTTGTGTTTCATACTCAACAAGAAGGTCCAAGGGATACAGTAAACCTGAAGTGAAGCATCGGGATCTATAACTAGTGTCACAGGAATCGTTCAAAGCATAGTCAGTAGGAAGAGTCAGTCTTATTGTACTTAAGTCGGCATAGTGCCTTTTCTATTTAATTCCGATGCAATTTCTGTGTTTCATCGTCAATAAGAAGGTCCAAGGGATGCAGTAAAACAGGAGTGAAGCATCGGAATCTATAACTAGTGTCACAGAAATTGTTCAAAACATAGACAGTAAGAAGTGTCAGTCTTCTTGTACTTAATTCGGCATTGTGCCTTTATTATTTAATTCCGATGCAATTTCTGTGTTTCATCGTCAATAACAAGGTCCAAGGGATACAGTAAATCTGAGGTGAAGCATCGGAATCTATAACTAGTGTCACAGGAATGGTTCAAAACATAGTCAGTAAGAAGAGTCAGTCTTCTTGTAGTTAAGACGGCATTGTGCCTTTTCCATTTAATTCCGATGCAATTTCTGTGTTTCATCGTCAATAAGAAGGTGCAAGGGATACAGTAAATCTGGAGTGAAGCATCGGAAACTATAACTAGTGTCACAGGAATGGTTCAAAACATAGACAGTAAGAAGAGTCAGTCTTCTTGTACTTACGTCGGCATACTGCCTTTTCTATTTAATTCCGATGCAATTTGTGTGTTTTAACGTCAATAAGAAGGTCCAAGGGATTCAGTAAACCTGGAGTGTAGCATCGGAATCGATAACTAGTGTCACAGGAATGGTTCAAAACATAGACAGTAAGAAGAGTCAGTCTTCGTGTACTTAAGTCGGCATTTTGCCTTTTTTATTTAATTCCGATGCAATTTCTGTGTTTTATCGTCAATAAGAAGGTCCAAGGCATACAGTAAACCTGAGGTGAAGCATCGGAATCTATAAGTAGTGTCACAGGAATGGTTCAAAGCATAGTCAGTAAGAAGAGTCCGTCTTCTTGTACTTAAGTCGGCATTGTACCTTTTCTATTTAATTCCGATGCAATTTCTGTGTTTCATCGTCAATAACAAGGTCCAAGGGATACAGTAAACCTGGAGTGAAGCATCGGAATCTATAACTAGTGTCAATGGAATATTTCAAAACATAGACAGTAAGAAGAGTCAGTCTCATTGTACTTAATTCTGCACTGTGCCTTTTGTATTTAATTCCGATGCAATTTCTGTGTTTCATCGTCAATAAGAATGTCCAAGGGATACAGTAAACCTGAAGTGTAGCATCGGAATTTATAACTGGTGTCACAGGAATGGTTCAAAACATAGTCAGTAAGAAGAGTCAGTCTTCTTGTACTTAAGTTGGCATTGTACCTTTTCTATTTAATTCCGATGCGATTTCTGTGTTTAATCGTCAATAAGAAGGACCAAGGGTTACAGTAAACCTGGAGTGAAGCATCGGAGTCTATAACTAGTGTCACAGGACTGGTTCAAAAATAGACAGTAAGAAGAGTCAGTCTTCTAGAACTTAATTCTGCATTGTGCCTTTTGTATTCCATTCCGATGCAATATCTGTGTTTCATCGTCAATAAGAAGGTCAGAGGGATACCGTAAACCTGAAGTGAAGCATCGGAATCCATAACTAGTGTCACAGGAATGGTTCAAAGCATAGTCAGTAAGAAGAGTCAGTCTTCTTGTACTTAAGTCGGCATTGTGCCTTTTCTATTTAATTCCGATGCAATTTCTGTGTTTCATCGTCAATAAGAAGGTCCAAGGGACACAGTAAACCTGGAGTGAAGCATCGGAATCTGTAACTAGTGTCACAGGAATGGTTCAAATCATACCCTGTAAGAAGAGTCAGTCTTCGTGCACTTCAGTCGGCATTTTGCCTTTTGTATTTAATTCCGATGCAATTTTTGTGTTTCATAGTCGATAAGAAGGTCCAAGGGATACAGTTAACCTGAAGTGTAGCATCGGAATTTATAACTGGTGTCACAGGAATCGTTCAAAACATAGTCTGTAAGAAGAGTCAGTCTTCTTGTCCTTAAGTCGGCATTGTGCTTTTTGTAATTAATTCCGAAGCAATTTCTGTGTTTCATCCTCAATAAGAAGGTCCAAGGGATACAGTAAACCTGGAGTGAAGCATCGGAATCTATAACTAGTGTCACAGGAATGGTTCAAACATAGACAGTAAGAAGAGTCAGTCTTCTTGTACTTAAGTCGGCATTTTGCCTTTTGTATTTAATTCCGATGCAATTTCTGTGTTTCATCGTCAACAAGAAGGTCCAAGGTATACAGTAAACCTGAAGTGAAGCTTCGGAATCTATAGCTAGTGTCACAGGAATGGGTCAAAGCATAGACAGTAAGAAGTTTCAGTCTTCTTGTCCTTAAGTCGGCATTGTGCTTTTTGTAATTAATTCCGAAGCAATTTCTGTGTTTCATCCTCAATAAGAAGGTCCAAGGGATACAGTAAACCTGGAGTGAAGCATCGGAATCTATAACTAGTGTCACAGAAATGGTTCAAAACATAGACAGTAAGAAGAGTCGGTCTTCTTGTACTTAATTCGGCTTTGTGCCTTTTGCATTTAATTCCGATGCAATTTCTGTGTTTCATCGTCAATAACAAGGTCCAACTGATACAGTAAACCTCAAGTGAAGCATCGGAATTTATAACTGGAGTCACAGGAATGGTTCAAACATAGTCAGTAGGAAGAGTCGGTCTTCACGTACTTAAGTCGGCATTGTGCCTTTTGTATTTAATTCCGATGCGTTTTCTGTGTTTCATCGTCAATAAAAAGGTCCAAGGAGTACAGTAAACCTGAAGTGAAGCATCGAAATCTATATCTAGTGTCACAGGAATGGTTCAAAACATAGACAGTAAGAAGAGTCAGTCTTATTGTACTTAAGTCGGCATTGTGCCGTTTGTATTTAATTCCGATGCAATTTCTGTGTTTCATCGTCAACAAGAAGGTCCAAGGTATACAGTAAATCTGTAGTGATGCATCGGATCTATGACTAGTGTCACAGGAATGGTTCAAAACATAGTCAGTAAGAAGAGTCAGTCTTCATGTCCTTAAGTCGGCATTGTGCTTTTTGTAATTAATTCCGAAGCAATTTCTGTGTTTCATCCTCAATAAGAAGGTCCAAGGGATACAGTAAACCTGGAGTGAAGCATCGGAATCTATAACTAGTGTCACAGGAATGGTTCAAACATAGACAGTAAGAAGAGTCAGTCTTCTTGTACTTAAGTCGGCATTTTGCCTTTTGTATTTAATTCCGATGCAATTTCTGTGTTTCATCGTCAACAATAAGGTCCAAGGTATACAGTAAACCTGAAGTGAAGCTTCGGAATCTATAGCTAGTGTCACAGGAATGGTTCAAAGCATAGACAGTAAGAAGTTTCAGTCTTCTTGTCCTTAAGTCGGCATTGTGCTTTTTGTAATTAATTCCGAAGCAATTTCTGTGTTTCATCCTCAATAAGAAGGTCCAAGGGATACAGTAAACCTGGAGTGAAGCATCGGAATCTATAACTAGTGTCACAGGAATGGTTCAAAACATAGACAGTAAGAAGAGTCAGTCTTCTTGTACTTAAGTCGGCATTTTACCTTTTGTATTTAATTCCGATGCAATTTCTGTGTTTCATCGTCAATAAGAAGGTCCAAGGTATACAGTAAACCTGAAGTGAAGCATCGGAATTTATAACTAGTGTCACAGGAATGGTTCATAACATAGTCAGTAAGGAGAGTCAGTCTTCTTGTACTTAAGTCGGCATTGTGCCTTTTGTATTTAATTCCGATGCAATTTCTACGTTTCATCGTAAATAGGAACGTCCAAGGGATACAGTAAACCTGAGGTGAAGCATCGGAATCTATAACTAGTTTCACAGGAATGGTTCAAATCATAGTCAGTAAGAAGAGTCAGTCTTCTTGTACTTAAGTTGGCATTGTGCCTTTTCTATTTAATTCCGATGCAATTTCTGTGATTCATCGTCAATAAGAAGGTCAGAGGGATACAGTAAACCTGAAGTGAAGCATCGGAATCCATAACTAGTGTCACAGGAATGGTTCAAAACATAGTCAGTAAGAAGAGTCATTCTTCTTGTACTTAAGTCGGCATTGTGCCTTTTGTATTTAATTCCGATGCAATTTCTGTGTTTCATCGTCAATAAGAAGGTCCAAGGGACACAGTAAACCTGGAGTGAAGCATCGGAATCCTTAACTAGTGTCACAGGAATGGTTCAAATCATAGACTGTAAGAAGAGTCAGTCTTCGTGCACTTCAGTCGGCATTTTGCCTTTTGTATTTAATTCCGATGCAATTTTTGTGTTTCATAGTCAATAAGAAGGTCCAAGGGATACAGTAAACCTGAAGTGAAGCATCGGGATCTATAACTAGTGTCACAGGAATCGTTCAAAGCATAGTCAGTAAGAAGAGTCAGTCTTCTTGTACTTAAGTCGGCATAGTGCCTTTTCTATTTAATTCCGATGCAATTTGTGTGTTTCATCGTCAATAAGAAGGTCCAAGGGATACAGTAAACCTGGAGTGAAGCATCGGAATCTATAACTAGTGTCAATGGTATGGTTCAAAATATGGACGGTAAGAAGAGTCAGTCTTCTTGTACTTAAGTCGGCATTGTGCCTTTTGGTATTAATTACGATGCAATGTCTGTGTTTCATTGTCATTAAGAAGGTCAGAGGGATACAGTAAACCTGAAGTGAAGCATCGGAATCTATAGCTAGTGTCACAGGAATGGTTCAAAACATAGTCAGTAAGAAGAGTCAATCTTGTTGTCCTTAAATCGGCATTGTGCCTTTTGTAATTAATTCCGATGCAATTTCTGTGTTTCATCGTCAATAAGAAGGTCCAAGGGATGCAGTAAAACAGGAGTGAAGCATCGGAATCTATAACTAGTGTCACAGAAATGGTTCAAAACATAGACAGTAAGAAGAGTCAGTCTTCTTGTACTTAATTTGGAATTGTGCCTTTTGTATTTAATTCCGATGCAATTTCTGTGTTTCATTGTCAATAACAAGGTCCAAGGGATACAGTAAATCTGAGGTGAAGCATCGGAATCTATAACTAGTTTCACAGGAATGGTTCAAATCATAGTCAGTAAGAAGAGTCAGTCTTCTTGTACTTAAGTTGGCATTGTGCCTTTTCTATTTAATTCCGATGCAATTTCAGTGTTTCATCGTCAATAAGAAGGTCAGAGGGATACAGTAATCCTGAAGGGAAGCACCGGAATCAATAACTAGTGTCACAGGAATGGTTCAAAACATAGTCAGTAAGAAGAGTCAGTCTACATGTAGTTAAGACGGCATTGTGCCTTTTCTATTTAATTCCGATGCAATTTCTGTGTTTCATCGTCAATAAGAAGGTCCAAGGGATACAGTAAACCTGGAGTGAAGCATCGGAAACTATAACTAGTGTCACAGGAATGGTTCAAAACATAGACAGTAAGAAGAGTCAGTCTTCTTGTACTTACGTCGGCATAGTGCCTTTTCTATTTAATTCCGATGCAATTTGTTTGTTTCAACGTCAATAAGAAGGTCCAAGGGATACAGTAAACCTGGAGTGTAGCATCGGAATCCATAACTAGTGTCACAGGAATAGTTCAAAACATAGACAGTAAGAAGAGTCAGTCTTCGTGTACTTAAGTCGGCATTTTGCCTTTTTTACTTAATTCCGATGCAATTTCTGTGTTTTATCGTCAATAAGAAGGTCCAAGGCATACAGTAAAACTGAGGTGAAGCATCGGAATCTATAAGTAGTGTCACAGGAATGGATCAAAACATAGTCAGTAAGAAGAGTCAGTCTTCTTGTACTTAAGTCGGCATTGTACCTTTTCTATTTATTTCCGATGCAATTTCTGTGTTTAATCGTTAATAAGAAGGACCAAGGGATACAGTAAACCTGGAGTGAAGCATCGGAGTCTATAACTAGTGTCACAGGACTGGTTCAAAAATAGACAGTAAGAAGAGTCAGTCTTCTAGAACTTAATACGGCATTGTGCCTTTTGTATTCAATTCGGATGCAATTTCTGTGTTTCATCGTCAATGAGAAGGTCCAAGGGACACAGTAAACCTGGAGTGAAGCATCGGAATCTGTAACTAGTGTCACAGGAATGGTTCAAATCATAGACTGCAAGAAGAGTCAGTCTTCGTGCACTTCAGTCGGCATTTTGCCTTTTGTATTTAATTCCGATGCAATTTTTGTGTTTCATAGTCAATAAGATGGTCCAAGGGATACAGTAAACCTGAAGTGAAGCATCGGAATCCATAACTAGTGTCACAGCAATCGTTCAAAACATAGTCAGTAAGAAGAGTCAGTCTTCTTGTACTTAAGTCAGCATAGTGCCTTTTCTATTTAATTCCGATGCAATATGTGTGTTTCATCGTCAATAAGAAGGTCCAAGGGATACAGTAAACCTGGAGTGAAGCATCGGAATCTATAACTAGTGACAATGGTATGGTTCAAAACATGGACGGTAAGAAGAGTCAGTCTTCTTGCACTTAAGTCGGCATTGTGCCTTTTGGATTTAATTACGATGCAATGTCTGTGTTTCATCGTCATTAAGAAGGTCAGAGGGATACAGTAAACCTGAAGGGAAGCATCGGAATCTATAGCTAGTGTCACAGGAATGGTTCAAAGCATAGTCAGTAAGAAGAGTCAATCTTGTTGTCCTTAAGTCGGCATTGTGCCTTTTGTATTTAATTCCGATGCAATTTCAGTGTTTCATCGTCAATAAGAAGGTCCAAGGGATGCAGTAAACCAGGAGTGAGGCATCGGAATCTATAACTAGTGTCACAGAAATGGTTCAAAACATAGAGAGTAAGAACAGTCAGTCTTCTTGTACTTAATTCGGCATTGTGCCTTTTGTATTTAATTCCGATGTATTTTCTGTGTTTCATCGTCAATAAGAAGGTCCAAGGAATACAGTAAACCTGAAGTGAAGGATCGGGATCTATAACTAGTGTCACAGGAATCGTTCAAAGCATAGTCAGTAAGAAGAGTCAGTCTTCTTGTACTTAAGTCGGCATAGTGCCTTTTCTATTTAATTCCGAAGCAATTTGTGTGTTTCATCGTCAATAAGAAGGTCCAAGGGACACAGTAAACCTGGAGTGAAGCATCGGAATCTATAACTAGTGTCAATGGTATGGTTCAAAATATGGACGGTAAGAAGAGTCAGTCTTCTTGTACTTAAGTCGGCATTGTGCCTTTTGGTTTTAATTACGATGCAATGTCTGTGTTTCATTGTCATTAAGAAGGTCAGAGGGATACAGTAAACCTGAAGTGAAGCATCGGAATCTATAGCTAGTGTCACAGGAATGGTTCAAAACATAGTCAGTAAGAAGAGTCAATCTTGTTGTCCTTAAATCGGCATTGTGCCTTTTGTATTTAATTCCGATGCAATTTCTGTGTTTCATCGTCAATAAGAAGGTCCAAGGGATGCAGTAAAACAGGAGTGAAGCATCGGAATCTATAACTAGTGTCACAGAAATGGTTCAAAACATAGACAGTAAGAAGAGTCAGTCTTCTTGTACTTAATTTGGAATTGTGCCTTTTGTATTTAATTCCGATGCAATTTCTGTGTTTCATTGTCAATAACAAGGTCCAAGGGATACAGTAAATCTGAGGTGAAGCATCGGAATCTATAACTAGTTTCACAGGAATGGTTCAAATCATAGTCAGTAAGAAGAGTCAGTCTTCTTGTACTTAAGTTGGCATTGTGCCTTTTCTATTTAATTCCGATGCAATTTCAGTGTTTCATCGTCAATAAGAAGGTCAGAGGGATACAGTAATCCTGAAGGGAAGCACCGGAATCAATAACTAGTGTCACAGGAATGGTTCAAAACATAGTCAGTAAGAAGAGTCAGTCTACATGTAGTTAAGACGGCATTGTGCCTTTTCTATTTAATTCCGATGCAATTTCTGTGTTTCATCGTCAATAAGAAGGTCTAAGGGATACAGTAAACCTGGAGTGAAGCATCGGAAACTATAACTAGTGTCACAGGAATGGTTCAAAACATAGACAGTAAGAAGAGTCAGTCTTCTTAAACTTACGTCGGCATAGTGCCTTTTCTATTTAATTCCGATGCAATTTGTTTGTTTCAACGTCAATAAGAAGGTCCAAGGGATACAGTAAACCTGGAGTGTAGCATCGGAATCCATAACTAGTGTCACAGGAATAGTTCAAAACATAGACAGTAAGAAGAGTCAGTCTTCGTGTACTTAAGTCGGCATTTTGCCTTTTTTACTTAATTCCGATGCAATTTCTGTGTTTTATCGTCAATAAGAAGGTCCAAGGCATACAGTAAAACTGAGGTGAAGCATCGGAATCTATTAGTAGTGTCACAGGAATGGATCAAAACATAGTCAGTAAGAAGAGTCAGTCTTCTTGTACTTAAGTCGGCATTGTACCTTTTCTATTTACTTCCGATGCAATTTCTGCGTTTAATCGTTAATAAGAAGGACCAAGGGATACAGTAAACCTGGAGTGAAGCATCGGAGTCTATAACTAGTGTCACAGGACTGGTTCAAAAATAGACAGTAAGAAGAGTCAGTCTTCTAGAACTTAATACGGCATTGTGCCTTTTGTATTCAATTCGGATGCAATTTCTGTGTTTCATCGTCAATGAGAAGGTCCAAGGGACACAGTAAACCTGGAGTGAAGCATCGGAATCTGTAACTAGTGTCACAGGAATGGTTCAAATCATAGACTGCAAGAAGAGTCAGTCTTCGTGCACTTCAGTCGGCATTTTGCCTTTTGTATTTAATTCCGATGCAATTTTTGTGTTTCATAGTCAATAAGATGGTCCAAGGGATACAGTAAACCTGAAGTGAAGCATCGGAATCCATAACTAGTGTCACAGCAATCGTTCAAAACATAGTCAGTAAGAAGAGCCAGTCTTCTTGTACTTAAGTCAGCATAGTGCCTTTTCTATTTAATTCCGATGCAATATGTGTGTTTCATCGTCAATAAGAAGGTCCAAGGGATACAGTAAACCTGGAGTGAAGCATCGGAATCTATAACTAGTGACAATGGTATGGTTCAAAACATGGACGGTAAGAAGAGTCAGTCTTCTTGCACTTAAGTCGGCATTGTGCCTTTTGGATTTAATTACGATGCAATGTCTGTGTTTCATCGTCATTAAGAAGGTCAGAGGGATACAGTAAACCTGAAGGGAAGCATCGGAATCTATAGCTAGTGTCACAGGAATGGTTCAAAGCATAGTCAGTAAGAAGAGTCAATCTTGTTGTCCTTAAGTCGGCATTGTGCCTTTTGTATTTAATTCCGATGCAATTTCAGTGTTTCATCGTCAATAAGAAGGTCCAAGGGATGCAGTAAACCAGGAGTGAGGCATCGGAATCTATAACTAGTGTCACAGAAATGGTTCAAAACATAGAGAGTAAGAACAGTCAGTCTTCTTGTACTTAATTCGGCATTGTGCCTTTTGTATTTAATTCCGATGTATTTTCTGTGTTTCATCGTCAATAAGAAGGTCCAAGGAATACAGTAAACCTGAAGTGAAGCATCGAAATCTATAACTAGTGTCACAGGAATGGTTCAAAACCTAGACAGTAAGAAGAGTCAGTCTTATTGTACTTTAGTCGGCATTGTGCCGTTTGTATTTAATTCCGATGCAATTTCTGTGTTTCATCGTCAACAAGAAGGTCCAAGGTATACAGTAAATCTGTAGTGATGCATCGGATCTATGACTAGTAACACAGGAATGGTTCAAAACGTAGTCAGTAAGAAGAGTCAGTCTTCTTGTACTTAAGTCGGCATTGTGCTTTTTCTATTTAATTCCGATGCAATTTCTGTGTTTCATCGTCAATAAGAAAGTCCAAGGGATACAGTAAACATGAAGTGAAGCATCGGAATTTAAAACTAGTGTCAATGGAATGGTTCAAAACATTGTCAGTAAGAAGAGTCAGTCTTCTTGTCCTTAAGTCGGCATTGTGCCTTTTGTAAATAATTCCGAATCAATTTCTGTGTTTCATCCTCAGTAAGAAGGTCCAAGGGATACAGTAAACCTGGAGTGAAGCATCGGAATCTATAACTAGTGTCACAGGAATGGTTCAAAACATAGAAAGTAAGAAGAGTCAGTCTTCTTGTACTTATCTCTTCTTTGTGCCTTTTGTATTTAATTCCGATGCAATTTCTGTGTTTCATAGTCAATAAGAAGGTCCAAGGTATACAGTAAACATGAAGTGAAGCATCGGAATTTATAACTAGTGTCACAGGAATGGTTCAAAACATAGTCAGTAAGGAGAGTCAGTCTTCTTGTACATAAGTCGGCATGGTGCCTTTTGTATTTAATTCCGATGCAATTTCTGTGTTTCATCGTCAATAAGAAGGTCAGAGGGGTACAGTGAACCTGAAACCTGAAGTGAAGCATCGTAATCTATAGCTAGTGTCACAGGAATGGTTCAAAACACAGACAGTAAGAAGAGTCAGTCTTCTTGTACTGAATTCTGCTTTGTGCCTATTGTATTTAATTCCGATGCATTTTCTGTGTTTCATCGTCAAAAAGAAGGTCCAAGGGATACAGTAAACCTGAAGTGAAGCATCGGAATTTATAACTAGTGTCACAGGAATGGTTCAAAACATAGACAGTAAGAAGAGTCAGTCCTCTTGTACTTAAGTCGGCATTGTGCCGTTTGTATTTAACTCCGATGCAATTTCTGTGTTTCATCGTCAATAAGAAGGTCAGAGCGATACAGTAATCCTGAAGTGAAGCGTCGGAATCTATAACTAGTGTCACAGGAATAGTTCAAAACATAGTCAGTAAGTATAGTCAGTCTTATTGTACTTAAGTCATCATTGTGCATTTTCTATTTAATTGTAATGCAATTTCTGTGTTTCATCGTCACTATGAATGTCCAAGGGATACAGTAAACCAGGAGTTGAGCATCGGAATCTATAACTAGTGTCACAGGAATGGTTCAAATCATAGACAGTAAGAAGAGTCAGTCTTCGTGTACTTCAGTCGGCATTTTGAATTTTGTATTTAATTCCGATGCATTTTCTGTGTTTCATCGTCAATAAGAAGGTCCAAGGGATACAGTAAACCTGAAGTGAAGCATCGGGATCTGTAACTAGTGTCACAGGAATCGTTCAAAGCATAGTCAGTAAGAAGAGTCAGTCTTCTTGTACTTAAGTCGGAATAGTGCCTTATGTATTTAATTCCGATGCAATTTCTGTGTTTCATCGTCAATAACAAGTTCCAAGGGATACAGTAAACCTGGAGTGAAGCATCGGAATCTATAACTAGTGTCAATGGAATGGTTCAAAACATAGACGGTAAGAAGAGTCAGTCTTCTTGTACTTAAGTCGGCATTGTGCCTTTTGTATTTAATTCCGATGCAGTTTCTGTGTTTCATCGTCAATAAGCAGGTCAGAGGGGTACAGTAAACCTGAAGTGAAGCATCGGAATCTATAGCTAGTGTCACAGGAATGTTTCAAAACATAGTCTGTAAGAAGAGTCAGTCTTCTTGTCCTTAAGTCGTCATTGTGCCTATTGTATTTAATTCCGATGCAGTTTCTGTGTTTCATCATCAATAAGAAGGTCCAAGGGATACAGTAAACTTGGAGTAAAGCATCGGAATCTATAACTAGTGTCACAGGAATGGTTCAAAACATAGACAGTAAGAAGAGTCAGTCTTCTTGTACTTAATTCTGCACTGTGCATTTTGTATTTAATTCCGATGCAATTTCTGTGTTTCATCGACAATAAGAAGGTCCAAGGGATACAGTAAACCTGGAGTGAAGCATCGGAATCTATAACTAGTGTCACAGGAATGGTTCAAAACATAGACAGTAAGAAAGGTCAGTCTTCTTGTACTTATCTCTGCTTTGTGCCTTTTGTATTTAGTTCCGATGCAATTTCTGTGTTTCATCGTCAATAAGAAGGTCCAAGGTATACAGTAAACCTGAAGTGAAGCATCGGAATTTATAACTAGTGTCACAGGAATGGTTCAAAACATAGTCAGTAAGGAGAGTCAGTCTTCTTGTACTTAAGTCGGCATGGTGCCTTTTGTATTTAATTCCGATGCAATTTCTGTGTTTCATCGTCAATAAAAAGGTCAGAGGGGTACAGTGAACCTGAAACCTGAAGTGAAGCATCGTAATCTATAGCTAGTGTCACAGGAATGGTTCATAACACAGACAGTAAGAAGAGTCAGTCTTCTTGTACTTAATTCTGCTTTGTGCCTATTGTGTTTAATTCCGATGCATTTTCTGTGTTTCATCGTCAATAAGAAGGTCCAAGGGATACAGTGAACCTGAAGTGAAGCATCGGAATTTATAACTAGTGTCACAGGAATGGTTCAAAACATAGACAGTAAGAAGAGTCAGTCCTCTTGTACTTAAGTCGGCATTGTGCCTTTTGTATTTAATTCCCATGCAATTTCAGTGTTTCATCGTCAATAAGAAGGTCAGAGGGATACACTAAACCTGAAGTGAAGCATCGGAATTCATAACTAGTGTCACAGAAATGGTTCAAAGCATAGTCAGAAAGGAGAGTCAGTCTTCTTGTACTTAAGTCGGCATTGTGCCTTTTGTATTTAATTCCGATGCAATTTCTGTGTTTCATCGTAAATAGGAACGTCCAAGGGATACAGTAAACCTGAGGTGAAGCATCGGAATCTATAACTAGTTTCACAGGAATGGTTCAAATCATAGTCAGTAAGAAGAGTCAGTCTTCTTGTACTTAAGTTGGCATTGTGCCTTTTCTATTTAATTCCGATGCAATTTCTGTGTTTCATCGTCAATAAGAAGGTCCAAGGGATACAGTAAACCTGGAGTGAAGCATCGGAAACTATAACTAGTGTCACAGGAATGGTTCAAAACATAGACAGTAAGAAGAGTCAGTCTTCTTATACTTACGTCGGCATAGTGCCTTTTCTATTTAATTCCGATGCAATTTGTGTGGTTCAACGTCAATAAGAAGGTCCAACGGATACAGTAAACCTGGAGTGTAGCATCGGAATCTATAACTAGTGTCACAGGAATGGTTCAAAACATAGACAGTAAGAAGAGTCAGTCTTCGTGTACTTAAGTCGGCATTTTGCCTTTTGTATTTAATTCCGATGCAATTTCTATGTTTTATCGTCAATAAGAAGGTCCAAGGCATACAGTAAACCTGAGGTGAAGCATCGGAATCAATAAGTAGTGTCACAGGAATGGTTCAAAACATAGTCAGTAAGATGAGTCAGTCTTCTTGTACTTAAGTCGGCATTGTCCCTTTTCTATTTAATTCCGATGCAATTTCTGTGTTTCATCGTCAATAACAAGGTCCAAGGGATACAGTAAACCTGGAGTGAAGCATCGAAATCTATAACTAGTGTCAATGGAATATTTCAAAACATAGACAGTAAGAAGAGTCAGTCTCCTTGTACTTAATTGTGCACTGTGCCTTTTGTATTTAATTCCGATGCAATTTCTGTGTTTCATCGTCAATAAGAATGTCCACGGGATACAGTAAACCTGAAGTGTAGCATCGGAATTTATAACTAGTGTCACAGGAATGGTTCAAAACATAGTCAGTAAGAAGAGTCAGTATTTTTGTACTTAAGTCGGCATTGTGCCTTTTGTATTTAATTCCGATGCAATTTCTGTGTTTAATCGTCAATAAGAAGGACCAAGGGATACAGTAAACCTGGAGTGAAGCATCGGAGTCCGTAACTAGTGTCACAGGAATGGTTCAAATCATGGACTGTAAGAAGAGTCAGTCATCGTGCACTTCAGTCGGCATTTTGCCTTTTGTATTTAATTCCGATGCAATTTGTGTGTTTCGTCGTCAATAAGAAGTTCCAAGGGATACAGTAAACCTGGAGTGAAGCATCGGAATCTATAACTAGTGTCAATGGTATGGTTCAAAACATGGACGGTAAGAAGAGTCAGTCTTCTTGTACTTAAGTCGGCATTGTGCCTTTTGGAATTAATTACGATGCAATGTCTGTGTTTCGTTGTCATTAAGAAGGTCAGAGGGATACAGTAAACCTGAAGTGAAGCATCGGAATCTATAGCTAGTGTCACAGGAATGGTTCAAAACATAGTCAGTAAGAAGAGTCAATCTTGTTGTCCTTAAGTCGGCATTGTGCCTTTTGTATTTAATTCCGATGCAATATCTGTGTTTCATCGTCAATAAGAAGGTCCAAGGGATGCAGTAAAACTGGAGTGAAGCATCGGAATCTATAACTAGTGTCACAGAAATGGTTCAAAGCATAGACAGTAAGAAGAGTCAGTCTTCTTGAACTTAATTCGGCATTGTGCCTTTTGTATTTAATTCCGATGCAATTTCTGTGTTTCATCGTCATTAACAAGGTCCAAGGGATACAGTAAACCTCAAGTGAAGCATCGGAATTTATAACGGGTGTCACAGGAATGGTTCAAACATAGTCAGTAGGAAGAGTCGGTCTTCATGTACTTAAGTCGGCATTGTGCCTTTTGTATTTAATTCCGATGCATTTTCTGTGTTTCATCGTCAATAAGTAGGTCAGAGGGATACAGTAATCCTGAAGGGAAGCATCGGAATCTGTAACTAGTGTCACAGGAATGGCACAAAACATAGTCAGTAAGAAGAGTCAGTCTACTTGTAGTTAAGACGGCATTGTGCCTTTTCTATTTAATTCCGATGTAATTTCTGTGTTTCATCGTCAATAAGAAGGTCAGAGGGATACAGTAAACCTGAAGGGAAGCATCGGAATCTATAACTAGTGTCACAGGAATGGTTCAAAACATAGTCAGTAAGAAGAGTCAGTCTACTTGTAGTTAAGACGGCATTGTGCCTTTTCTATTTAATTCCGATGCAATTTGTGTGTTTCAACGTCAATAAGAAGGTCCAAGGGATACAGTTAACCTGGAGTGTAGCATCGGAATCTATAACTAGTGTCACAGGAATGGTTCAAAACATAGACAGTAAGAAGAGTCAGTCTTCGTGTACTTAAGTCGGCATTTTGCCTTTTTTATTTAATTCCGATGCAATTTCTGTGTTTTATCGTCAATAAGAAGGTCCAAGGCATACAGTAAAACTGAGGTGAAGCATCGGAATCTATAAGTAGTGTCACACGAATGGTTCAAAACATAGTCAGTAAGAAGAGTCAGTCTTCTTGTACTTAAGTCGGCATTGTACCTTTTCTATTTAATTCCGATGCAATTTCTGTGTTTCATCGTCAATAACAAGGTCCAAGGGATACAGTAAACCTGGAGTGAAGCATCAGAATCTATAACTAGTGTCAATGGAATATTTCAAACATAGACAATAAGAAGAGTCAGTCTCCTTGTACTTAATTCTGCACTGTGCCTTTTGTATTTAATCCCGATGCAATTTCTGTGTTTCATCGTCAATAAGAATGTCCAAGGGATACAGTAAACCTGAAGTGTAGCATCGGAATTTATAACTAGTGTCACGGGAATGATTCAAAACATAGTCAGTAAGAAGAGTCAGTCTTCTTGTACTTAAGTCGGCATTGTGCCATTTCTATTTAATTCCGATGCAATTTCTGTGTTTAATCGTCAATAAGGAGGACCAAGGGATACAGTAAACCTGGAGTGAAGCATCGGAGTCTATAACTAGTGTCACAGGACTGGTTCAAAGATAGACAGTAAGAAGAGTCAGTCTTCTAGAACTTAATTCGGCATTGTGCCTTTTGTATTCAATTCGGATGCAATTTCTGTGTTTCATCGTCAATAAGAAGGTCAGAGGGATACAGTAAACCTGAAGTGAAGCTTCGGAATCCATAACTAGTGTCACAGGAATGGTTCAAAACATAGTCAGTAAGAAGAGTCAGTCTTCTTGTACTTAAGTCGGCATTGTGCCTTTTGTATTTAATTCCGATGCAATTTCTGTGTTTCATCGTCAATAAGAAGGTCCAAGGGACACAGTAAACTTGGAGTGAAGCATCGGAATCTGTAACTAGTGTCACAGGAATGGTTCAAATCATAGAATGCAAGAAGAGTCAGTCTTCGTGCACTTCAGTCGGCATTTTGCCTTTTGTATTTAATTCCGACACAAATTTTTGTGTTTCATAGTCAATAAGAAGGTCCAAGGGATACAGTAATCCTGAAGTGAAGCATCGGGATCTATAACTAGTGTCACAGGAATCGTTCAAAACATAGTCAGTAAGAAGAGTCAGTCTTCTTGTACTTAAGTGCGCATAGTGCCTTTTCTATTTAATTCCGATGCAATGTGTGTGTTTCATCGTCAATAAGAAGGTCCAAGGGATACAGTAAACCTGGAGTGAAGCATCGGAATCTATAACTAGTGACAATGGTATGGTTCAAAACATGGACGGTAAGAAGAGTCAGTCTTCTTGTACTTAAGTCGGCATTGTGCCTTTTGGATTTAATTACGATGCAATGTCTGTGTTTCATCGTCATTAAGAAGGTCAGAGGGATACAGTTCACCTGAAGTGAAGCATCGGAATCTATAGCTAGTGTCACAGGAATAGTTCAAAACATAGTCAGTAAGAAAAGTCAATCTTGTTGTCCTTAAGTCGGCATTGTGCCTTTTGTATTTAATTCCGATGCAATCTCTGTGTTTCATCGTCAATAAGAAGGTCCAAGGGATGCAGTAAACCAGGAGTGAAACATCGGAATCTATAACTAGTATCACAGAAATGGTTCAAAATATAGACAGTAAGATGAGTCAGTCTTCTTGTACTTAATTCGGCATTGTGCCTTTTGTATTTAATTCCGATGCAATTTCTGTGTTTCATTGTCAATAACAAGGTCCAAGGGATACAGTAAACCTCAAGTGAAGCATCGGAATTTATAATGGGTGTCACTGGAATGGCTCAAACATAGTCAGTAGGAAGAGTCGGTCTTCATGTACTTAAGTCGGCATTGTGCCTTTTGTATTTAATTCCGATGCAATTTCTGTGTTTCATCGTCAATAAGAAAGTCCAAGGGATACAGTAAACATGAAGTGAAGCATCGGAATTTATAACTAGTGTCAATGGAATGGTTCAAAACATTGTCAGTAAGAAGAGTCAGTCTTCTTGTACTTAAGTCGGCATTGTGCCTTTTCTATTTATTTCCGATGCAATTTCTGTGTTTCATCGTCAATAAGAAGGTCCATGGGATATAGTATACCTGGAGTGAAGCATCGGAATCTATTACTAGTGTCACAGGAATGGTTCAAATCATTGACAGTAAGAAGAGTCAGTCTTCTTGTACTTACGTCGACATTGTGCCCTTTCTATTTAAATCCGATGCAATTTCTGTGTTTCATCGTCAATATGAAGGTCCAAGGGATACAGTAAACCTTAAGTGAAGTTTCGGAATCTATAGCTAGTGTCACAGGAATGGTTCAAAACATAGACAGTAAGAAGTGTCAGTCTTTTTGTCCTTAAGTCGGCATTGTGCCTTTTGTAATTAATTCCCTAGCAATTTCTGTGTTTCATCCTCAGTAAGAAGGTCCAAGGGATACAGTAAACCTGGAGTGAAGCATCGGAATCTATAACTAGTGTCACAGGAATGGTTCAAAACATAGACAGTAAGAAGAGTCAGTCTTCTTGTACTTAATTCTGCTTTGTGCCATTTGTATTTAATTCCGATGCAATTTCTGTGTTTCATCGTCAATAAGAAGGTCCAAGGTATACAGTAAACTTGAAGTGAAGCATCGGAATTTATAACTAGTGTCACAGGAATGGTTCAAATCATAGTCAGTAAGGCGAGTCAGTCTTCTTGTACTTAAGTCGGCATGGTGCCTTTTGTATTTAATTCCGATGCAATTTCTGTGTTTCATCGTCAATAAGAAGGTCAGAGGGGTACAGTAAACCTGAAACCTGAAGTGAAGCATCTTAATCTATAGCTAGTGTCACAGGAATGGTTCAGAACATAGACAGTAAGAAGAGTCAGTCTTCTTGTACTTAATTCTGCTTTCTGCCTATTGTATTTAATTCCGATGCATTTTCTGTGTTTCATCGTCAATAAGAAGGTCCAAGGGATACAGTAAACCTGAAGTGAAGCATCGGAATTTATAACTAGTGTCACAGGAATGGTTCAAATCATAGTCAGTAAGGCGAGTCAGTCTTCTTGTACTTAAGTCGGCATTGTGCCTTTTATATTTAACTCCGATGCAATTTCTGTGTTTCATCGTCAATAAGAAGGTCAGAGCGATACAGTAGTCCTGAAGTGAAGCATCGGAATCTATAACTAGTGTCACAGGAATAGTTCAAAACATAGTCAGTAAGAATAGTCAGTCTTATTGTACTTAAGTCATCATTGTGCATTTTCTATTTAATTGTGATGCAATTTCTGTGTTTCATCGTCAATATTTATGTCCTAGGGATACAGTAAACCAGGAGTTAAGCATCGGAATCTATAACTAGTGTCACAGGAATGGTTCAAATCATAGACAGTAAGAAGTGTCAGACTTCTTTTACTTAAGTCGGCATTGTGCCCATTGTATTTAATTCCGGTGCAATTTCTGTGTTTCATCGTCAATAAGAAGGTCCAAGAGATACAGTAAACCTGGAGTGAAGCATCGGAGTCTATAACTAGTGTCACAGGAGTCGTTCAGAAATAGACAGTAAGAAGAGTTAACCTTCTTGAACTTAATTCGGCATTGTGCCTTTTGAATTTAATTCCGTTGCAATTTCTGTGTTTCATCGTCAATAAGAAGGTCCAAGGGATACAGTAAACCTGGAGTCAAGCATCGGAATCTGTAACTAGTGTCACAGGAATGGTTCAAAACATAGTCAGTAAGAAGAGTTAGTCTTCTTGTACTTAAGTCGGCGTTGTGCCTTTTGTATTTAATTCCGATGCAATTTCTGTGTTTCATCGTCAATAAGAAGGTCCAAGGGATACAGTAAACCTGGAGTCAAGCATCGGAATCTGTAACTAGTGTCACAGGAATGGTTCAAATGATAGACAGTAAGAAGAGTCAGTCTTCGTGTACTTCAGTCGGCATTTTGCCTTTTGTATTTAGTTCCGATGCAATTTTTGTGTTTCATCGTCAATGAGAATGTCCAAGGCAAACAGTAAACCTGTAGTGAAGCAACGGGATCTATAACTAGTGTCACACGAATCGTTCAAAACATAGTCAGTAAGAAGAGTCAGACTTCTTGTACTAAAGTCGGCATAGTGCCTTTTCTATTTAATTCCGATGCAATTTCTGTGTTTCATCGTCAATAAGAAGGTCCAAGTGATACAGTAAACCTGGAGTGAAGCTTCGGAATCTATAACTAGTCTCAATGGTGTGGTTCAAAAAATAGACAGTAAGAAGAGTCAGTCTTCTTGTCCTTAAGTCGGCATTGTGCCTTTTGTATTTAATTCCGATGCAGTTTCTGTGTTTCATCGTCAATAAGAAGGTCAGAGGGGTACAGTAAACCTGAAGTGAAGCATCGGAATCTATAGCTAGTGTCACAGGAATGGTTCAAAACATAGTCAGTAAGAAGAGTCAGTCTTCTTGTCCTTAAGTCGTCATTGTGCCTTTTGTATTTAATTATGATGCAATTTCTGTGTTTCATCATCAATAAGAAGGTCCAAGGGGTACAGTAAAATTGGAGTGAAGCATCGGAAACTATAACTAGTGTCACAGGAATGGTTCAAAGCATAGACAGTAAGAAGAGTCAGTCTCCTTGTTCTTAATTCTGCACTGTGCCTTTTGTATTTAATTCCGATGCAATTTCTGTGTTTCATCGTCAATAAGATGGACCAAGGGATACAGTAAACGTGGAGTGAAGCATCGGAGTCTACGACTAGATTCAAAGGACTGGTTCAAAAATAGACAGTAAGAAGAGTCAGTCTTCTTGAACTTAATTCGGCATTGTGCATTCTGTATTTAATTCCAATGCAATTTCTGTGTTTCATCGTCAATAAGAAGGTCAGAGGGATACAGTAAACCTGAAGTGAAGCATCGGAATCCATAACTAGTGTCACAGGAATGGTTCAGAACATAGTCAGTAAGAAGAGTTAGTCTTCTTGTACTTAAGTCGGCATTGTACCTTTTGTATTTAATTCCGATGCAATTTCTGTGTTTCATCGTCAATAAGAAGGTCTAAGGGATACAGTAAACCTGGAGGGAAACATCGGAATCTGTAACTAGTGTCACAGGAATGGTTCAAATCATAGACAGTAAGAAGAGTCAGTCTTCGTGTACTTCAGTTGGCATTTTGCCTTTTGTATTTAATTCCGATGCAATTTCTGTGGTTCATCGTCAATAAGAAGGTGCAAGGGATACAGTAAACCTGAAGTGAAGCATTGGGATCTGTAACTAGTGTCATAGGAATCGTTCAAAACATAGTCAGTAAGAAGAGTCAGTCTTCTTGTACTTAAGTCGGCATAGTGCCTTATCTATTTAATTCCGATGCAATTTCTGTGTTTCATTGTCAATAACAAGTTCCAAGGGATACAGTAAACCTGGAGTGAAGCATCCGAATCTATAACTAGTGTCAATGGAATGGTTCAAAACATAGACAGTAAGAAGAGTCAGTCTTCTTGTACTTAAGTCGGCATTGTGCCTTTTGTATTTAATTCCGAAGCAGTTTCTGTGTCTCATCGTCAATAAGAAGGTCAGAGGGGTACAGTAAACCTGAAGTGAAGCATCGGAATCTATAGCTAGTGTCACAGGAATGGTTCAAAACATAGTCAGTAAGAAGAGTCAGTCTTCTTGTCCTTAAGTCTTCATTGTGCCTTTTGTATTTAATTATGATGCAATTTCTGTGTTTCATCATCAATAAGAAGGTCCAAGGGATACAGTAAACTTGGAGTGAAGCATCGGAATCTATAACTAGTGTCACAGGAATGGTTCAAAACATAGACCGTAAGAAGAGTCAGTCTCCTTGTACTTAATTCTGCACTGTGCCTTTTGTATTTAATTCCGATGCAATTTCTGTGTTTCATCGTCAATAAGAAGGGCCAAGGGATACTGTAAACCTGACGTGAAGCATCGGAATCCATAACTAGTGTCACAGGAAAGGTTCAAAACATAGTCAGTAAGAAGAGTTAGTCTTCTTGTACTTAAGTCGGGATTGTACCTTTTGTATTTAATTCCGATGCAATTTCTGTGTTTCATCGTCAATAAGAAGGTCCAAGAGATACAGTAAACCTGGAGGGAAACATCGGAATCTGTAACTAGTGTCACAGGAATGGTTCAAATCATAGACAGTAAGAAGAGTCAGTCTTCGTGTACTTCAGTTGGCATTTTGCCTTTTGTATTTAATTCCGATGCAATTTCTGTGTTTCATCGTCAATAAGAAGGTCCAAGGGATACAGTAAACCTGAAGTGAAGCATCGGGATCTGTAACTAGTGTCACAGGAATCGTTCAAAACATAGTCAGTAAGAAGAGTCAGTCTTCTTGTACTTAAGTCGGCATAGTGCCTTATGTATTTAATTCCGATGCAATTTCTGTGGTTCATCGTCAATAACAAGTTCCAAGGAATACAGTAAACCTGGAGTGAAGCATCGGAATCTATAACTAGTGACAATGGTATGGTTCAAAACATGGACGGTAAGAAGAGTCAGTCTTCTTGTACTTAAGTCGGCATTGTGCCTTTTGGATTTAATTACGATGCAATGTCTGTGTTTCATCGTCATTAAGAAAGTCAGAGGGATACAGTACACCTGAAGTGAAGCATCGGAATCTATAGCTAGTGTCACAGGAATAGTTCAAAACATAGTCAGTAAGAAAAGTCAATCTTGTTGTCCTTAAGTCGGCATTGTGCCTTTTCTATTTAATTCCGATGCAATTTCTGTGTTTCATCGCCAATAAGAAGGTCAGAGGGATACAGTAATCCTGAAGGGAAGCATCGGAATCTATAACTAGTGTCACAGAAATGGTTCAAAACATAGTCAGTAAGAAGAGTCAGTCTTCTTGTAGTTAAGACGGCATTGTGCCTTTTCTATTTAATTCCGATGCAATTTCTGTGTTTCATCGTCAATAAGAAGGTCCAAGGGATACAGTAAACCTGGAGTGAAGCTTCGGAAACTATAACTAGTGTCACAGGAATGGTTCAAAACATAGACAGTAAGAAGAGTCAGTCTTCTTATACTTACGTCGGCATAGTGCCTTTTTTATTTAATTCCGATGCAATTTCTATGTTTTATCGTCAATAAGAAGGTCCAAGGCATACAGTAAACCTGAGGTGAAGCATCGGAGTCTATAAGTAGTGTCACAGGAATGGTTCAAAACATAGTCAGTAAGATGAGTCAGTCTTCTTGTACTTAAGTCGGCATTGTCCCTTTTCTATTTAATTCTGATGCAATTTCTGTGTTTCATCGTCAATAACAAGGTCCAAGGGATACAGTAAACCTGGAGTGAAGCATCGAAATCTATAACTAGTGTCAATGGAATATTTCAAAACATAGACAGTAAGAAGAGTCAGTCTCCTTGTACTTAATTGTGCACTGTGCCTTTTGTATTTAATTCCGATGCAATTTCTGTGTTTCATCGTCAATAAGAATGTCCACGGGATACAGTAAACCTGAAGTGTAGCATCGGAATTTATAACTAGTGTCACAGGAATGGTTCAAAACATAGTCAGTAAGAAGAGTCAGTCTTTTTGTACTTAAGTCGGGATTGTGCCTTTTGTATTTAATTCCGATGCAATTTCTGTGTTTAATCGTCAATAAGAAGGACCAAGGGATACAGTAAACCTGGAGTGAAGCATCGGAGTCTGTAACTAGTGTCACAGGAATGGTTCAAATCATGGACTGTAAGAAGAGTCAGTCATCGTGCACTTCAGTCGGCATTTTGCCTTATGTATTTAATTCCGATGCAATTTGTGTGTTTCGTCGTCAATAAGAAGTTCCAAGGGATACAGTAAACCTGGAGTGAAGCATCGGAATCTATAACTAGTGTCAATGGTATGGTTCAAAACATGGACGGTAAGAAGAGTCAGTCTTCTTGTACTTAAGTCGGCATTGTACCTTTTGGAATTAATTACGATGCAATGTCTGTGTTTCATTGTCATTAAGAAGGTCAGAGGGATACAGTAAACCTGAAGTGAAGCATCGGAATCTATAGCTAGTGTCACAGGAATGGTTCAAAACATAGTCAGTAAGAAGAGTCAATCTTGTTGTCCTTAAGTCGGCATTGTGCCTTTTGTATTTAATTCCGATGCAATATCTGTGTTTCATCGTCAATAAGAAGGTCCAAGGGATGCAGTAAAACTGGAGTGAAGCATCGGAATCTATAACTAGTGTCACAGAAATGGTTCAAAGCATAGACAGTAAGAAGAGTCAGTCTTCTTGAACTTAATTCGGCATTGTGCCTTTTCTATTTAATTCCGATGCAATTTCTGTGTTTCATCGTCATTAACAAGGTCCAAGGGATACAGTAAACCTCAAGTGAAGCATCGGAATTTATAACGGGTGTCACAGGAGTGGTTCAAACATAGTCAGTAGGAAGAGTCGGTCTTCATGTACTTAAGTCGGCATTGTGCCTTTTGTATTTAATTCCGATGCATTTTCTGTGTTTCATCGTCAATAAGTAGGTCAGAGGGATACAGTAATCCTGAAGGGAAGCATCGGAATCTGTAACTAGTGTCACAGGAATGGCACAAAACATAGTCAGTAAGAAGAGTCAGTCTACTTGTAGTTAAGACGGCATTGTACCTTTTCTATTTGATTCCGATGCAATTTCTGTGTTTCATCGTCAATAAGAAGGTCAGAGGGATACAGTAAACCTGAAGGGAAGCATCGGAATCTATAACTAGTGTCACAGGAATGGTTCAAAATATAGTCAGTAAGAAGAGTCAGTCTACTTGTAGTTAAGACGGCATTGTGCCTTTTCTATTTAATTCCGATGCAATTTCTGTGTTTCATCGTCAATAAGAAGGTCCAAGGGATACAGTAAACCTGGAGTGAAGCATCGGAAACTATAACTAGTGTCACAGGAATGGTCAAAACATAAACAGTGAGAAGAGTCAGTCTTCTTGTACTTACGTCGGCATAGTGCCTTTTCTATTTAATTCCGATGCAATTTGTGTGTTTCAACGTCAATAAGAAGGTCCAAGGGATACAGTTAACCTGCAGTGTAGCATCGGAATCTATAACTAGTGTCACAGGAATGGTTCAAAACATAGACAGTAAGAAGAGTCAGTCTTCGTGTACTTAAGTCGGCATTTTGCCTTTTTTATTTAATTCCGATGCAATTTCTGTGTTTTATCGTCAATATGAAGGTCCAAGGCATACAGTAAAACTGAGGTGAAGCATCGGAATCTATAAGTAGTGTCACAGGAATGGTTCAAAACATAGTCAGTAAGAAGAGTCAGTCTTCTTGTACTTAAGTCGGCATTGTACCTTTTCTATTTAATTCCGATGCAATTTCTGTGTTTCATCGTCAATAACAAGGTCCAAGGGATACAGTAAACCTGGAGTGAAGCATCAGAATCTATAACTAGTGTCAATGGAATATTTCACACATAGACAATAAGAAGAGTCAGTCTCCTTGTACTTAATTCTGCACTGTGCCTTTTGTATTTAATCCCGATGCAATTTCTGTGTTTCATCGTCAATAAGAATGTCCAAAGGATACAGTAGACCTGAAGTGTAGCATCGGAATTTATAACTAGTGTCACGGGAATGGTTCAAAACATAGTCAGTAAGAAGAGTCAGTCTTCTTGTACTTAAGTCGGCATTGTGCCATTTCTATTTAATTCCGATGCAATTTCTGTGTTTAATCGTCAATAAGGAGGACCAAGGGATACAGTAAACCTGGAGTGAAGCATCGGAGTCTATAACTAGTGTCACAGGACTGGTTCAAAAATAGACAGTAAGAAGAGTCAGTCTTCTAGAACTTAATTCGGCATTGTGCCTTTTGTATTCAATTCGGATGCAATTTCTGTGTTTCATCGTTAATAAGAAGGTCAGAGGGATACAGTAAACCTGAAGTGAAGCTTCGGAATCCATAACTAGTGTCACAGGAATGGTTCAAAACATAGTCAGTAAGAAGAGTCAGTCTTCTTGTACTTAAGTCGGCATTGTGCCTTTTGTATTTAATTCCGATGCAATTTCTGTGTTTCATCGTCAATAAGAAGGTCCAAGGGACACAGTAAACTTGGAGTGAAGCATCGGAATCTGTAACTAGTGTCACAGGAATGGTTCAAATCATAGACTGCAAGAAGAGTCAGTCTTCGTGCACTTCAGTCGGCATTTTGCTTTTGTATTTAATTCCGACGCAAATTTTTGTGTTTCATAGTCAATAAGAAGGTCCAAGGGATACAGTAATCCTGAAGTGAAGCATCGGGATCTATAACTAGTGTCACAGGAATCGTTCAAAACATAGTCAGTAAGAAGAGTCAGTCTTCTTGTACTTAAGTGCGCATAGTGCCTTTTCAATTTAATTCCGATGCAATATGTGTGTTTCATCGTCAATAAGAAGGTCCAAGGGATACAGTAAACCTGGAGTGAAGCATCGGAATCTATAACTAGTGACAATGGTATGGTTCAAAGCATGGACGGTAAGAAGAGTCAGTCTTCTTGTACTTAAGTCGGCATTGTGCCTTTTTGATTTAATTACGATGCAATGTCTGTGTTTCATCGTCATTAAGAAGGTCAGAGGGATACAGTTCACCTGAAGTGAAGCATCGGAATCTATAGCTAGTGTCACAGGAATAGTTCAAAACACAGTCAGTAAGAAAAGTCAATCTTGTTGTCCTTAAGTCGGCATTGTGCCTTTTGTATTTAATTCCGATGCAATCTCTGTGTTTCATCGTCAATAAGAAGGTCCAAGGGATGCAGTAAACCAGGAGTGAAACATCGGAATCTATAACTAGTATCACAGAAATGGTTCAAAATATAGACAGTAAGATGAGTCAGTCTTCTTGTACTTAATTCGGCATTGTGTCTTTTGTATTTAATTCCGATGCAATTTCTGTGTTTCATTGTCAATAACAAGGTCCAAGGGATACAGTAAACCTCAAGTGAAGCATCGGAATTTATAATGGGTGTCACTGGAATGGTTCAAACATAGTCAGTAGGAAGAGTCGGTCTTCATGTACTTAAGTCGGCATTGTGCCTTTTGTATTTAATTCCGATGCAATTTCTGTGTTTCATCGTCAATAAGAAAGTCCAAGGGATACAGTAAACGTGAAGTGAAGCATCGGAATTTATCACTAGTGTCAATGGAATGGTTCAAAACATTGTCAGTAAGAAGAGTCAGTCTTCTTGTACTTAAGTCGGCATTGTGCCTTTTCTATTTATTTCTGATGCAATTTCTGTGTTTCATCGTCAATAAGAAGGTCCGTGGGATATAGTATACCTGGAGTGAAGCATCGGAATCTATTACTAGTGTCACAGGAATGGTTCAAATCATAGACAGTAAGAAGAGTCAGTCTTATTGTACTTACGTCGACATTGTGCCCTTTCTATTTAAATCCGATGCAATTTCTGTGTTTCATCGTCAATATGAAGGTCCAAGGGATACAGTAAACCTTAAGTGAAGTTTCGGAATCTATAGCTAGTGTCACAGGAATGGTTCAAAACATAGACAGTAAGATGTGTCAGTCTTCTTGTCCTTAAGTCGGCATTGTGCCTTTTGTAATTAATTCCCTAGCAATTTCTGTGTTTCATCCTCAGTAAGAAGGTCCAAGGGATACAGTAAACCTGGAGTGAAGCATCGGAATCTATAACTAGTGTCACAGGAATGGTTCAAAACATAGACAGTAAGAAGAGTCAGTCTTCTTGTACTTAATACTGCTTTGTGCCATTTGTATTTAATTCCGATGCAATTTCTGTGTTTCATCGTCAATAAGAAGGTCCAAGGTATACAGTAAACTTGAAGTGAAGCATCGGAATTTATAACTAGTGTCACAGGAATGGTTCAAATCATAGTCAGTAAGGCGAGTCAGTCTTCTTGTACTTAAGTCGGCATGGTGCCTTTTGTATTTAATTCCGATGCAATTTCTGTGTTTCATCGTCAATAAGGAGGTCAGAGGGGTACAGTAAACCAGAAACCTGAAGTGAAGCATCTTAATCTATAGCTAGTGTCACAGGAATGGTTCAGAACATAGACAGTAAGAAGAGTCAGTCTTCTTGTACTTAATTCTGCTTTCTGCCTATTGTATTTAATTCCGATGCATTTTCTGTGTTTCATCGTCAATAAGAAGGTCCAAGGGATACAGTAAACCTGAAGTGAAGCATCGGAATTTATAACTAGTGTCACAGGAATGGTTCAAAACATAGACAGTAAGAAGTGTCAGTCCTCTTGTACTTAAGTCAGCATTCTACCTTTTATATTTAACTCCGATGCAATTTCTGTGTTTCATCGTCAATAAGAAGGTCAGAGCGATACAGTAATCCTGAAGTGAAGCATCGGAATCTATAACTAGTGTCACAGGAATAGTTCAACACATAGTCAGTAAGAATAGTCAGTCTTATTGTACTTAAGTCATCATTGTGCATTTTCTATTTAATTGTGATGCAATTTCTGTGTTTCATCGTCAATATTTATGTCCAAGGGATACAGTAAACCAGGAGTTAAGCATCGGAATCTATAACTAGTGTCACAGGAATGGTTCAAATCATAGACAGTAAGAAGAGTCAGACTTCTTTTACTTAAGTCGGCATTGTGCCCATTGTATTTAATTCCGGTGCAATTTCTGTGTTTCATCGTCAATAAGAAGGTCCAAGAGATACAGTAAACCTGGAGTGAAGCATCGGAGTCTATAACTAGTGTCACAGGAGTCGTTCAGAAATAGACAGTAAGAAGAGTTAACCTTCTTGAACTTAATTCGGCATTGTGCATTCTGTATTTAATCCCAATGCAATTTCTGTGTTTCATCGTCAATAAGAAGGTCAGAGGGATACAGTAAACCTGAAGTGAAGCATCGGAATCCATAACTAGTGTCACAGGAATGGTTCAGAACATAGTCAGTAAGAAGAGTTAGTTTTCTTGTACTTAAGTCGGCATTGTACCTTTTGTATTTAATTCCGATGCAATTTCTGTGTTTCATCGTCAATAAGAAGGTCAGAGGGATACAGTAAACCTGAAGTGAAGCATCGGAATCCATAACTAGTGTCACAGGAATGGTTCAAAACATAGTCAGTAAGAAGAGTTAGTCTTCTTGTACTTAAGTCGGCGTTGTGCCTTTTGTATTTAATTCCGATGCAATTTCTGTGTTTCATCGTCAATAAGAAGGTCCAAGGGATACAGTAAACCTGGAGTCAAGCATCGGAATCTGTAACTAGTGTCACAGGAAAGGTTCAAATAATAGACAGTAAAAAGAGTCAGTCTACGTGTACTTCAGTCGGCATTTTGCCTTTTGTATTTAGTTCCGATGCAATTTTTGTGTTTCATCGTCAATGAGAATGTCCAAGGCAAACAGTAAACCTGTAGTGAAGCATCGGGATCTATAACTAGTGTCACACGAATCGTTCAAAACATAGTCAGTAAGAAGAGTCAGACTTCTTGCACTAAAGTCGGCATAGTGCCTATTCTATTTAATTCCGATGCAATTTCTGTGTTTCATCGTCAATAAGAAGGTCCAAGTGATACAGTAAACCTGGAGTGAAGCTTTGGAATCTATAACTAGTCTCAATGGTATGGTTCAAAAAATAGACAGTAAGAAGAGTCAGTCTTCTTGTCCTTAAGTCGGCATTGTGCCTTTTGTATTTAATTCCGATGCAGTTTCTGTGTTTCATCGTCAATAAGAAGGTCAGAGGGGTACAGTAAACCTGAAGTGAAGCATCGGAATCTTTAGCTAGTGTCACAGGAATGGTTCAAAACATAGTCAGTAAGAAGAGTCAGTCTTCTTGTCCTTAAGTCGTCATTGTGCCTTTTGTATTTAATTATGATGCAATTTCTGTGTTTCATCATCAATAAGAAGTTCCAAGGGTTACAGTAAACTTGGAGTGAAGCATCGGAAACTATAACTAGTGTCACAGGAATGGTTCAAAACATAGACAGTAAGAAGAGTCAGTCTCCTTGTTCTTAATTCTGCACTGTGCCTTTTGTATTTAATTCCGATGCAATTTCTGTGTTTCAGCGTCAATAAGAAGGACCAAGGGATACCGTAAACGTGGAGTGAAGCATCGGAGTCTATGACTAGAGTCAAAGGACTGGTTCAAAAATAGACAGTAAGAAGAGTCAGTCTTCTTGAACTTAATTCGGCATTGTGCATTCTGTATTTAATCCCAATGCAATTTCTGTGTTTCATCGTCAATAAGAAGGTCAGAGGGATACAGTAAACCTGAAGTGAAGCATCGGAATCCATAACTAGTGTCACAGGAATGGTTCAGAACATAGTCAGTAAGAAGAGTTAGTTTTCTTGTACTTAAGTCGGCATTGTACCTTTTGTATTTAATTCCGATGCAATTTCTGTGTTTCATCGTCAATAAGAAGGTCAGAGGGATACAGTAAACCTGAAGTGAAGCATCGGAATCCATAACTAGTGTCACAGGAATGGTTCAAAACATAGTCAGTAAGAAGAGTTAGTCTTCTTGTACTTAAGTCGGCGTTGTGCCTTTTGTATTTAATTCCGATGCAATTTCTGTGTTTCATCGTCAATAAGAAGGTCCAAGGGATACAGTAAACCTGGAGTCAAGCATCGGAATCTGTAACTAGTGTCACAGGAAAGGTTCAAATAATAGACAGAAAAAGAGTCAGTCTACGTGTACTTCAGTCGGCATTTTGCCTTTTGTATTTAGTTCCGATGCAATTTTTGTGTTTCATCGTCAATGAGAATGTCCAAGGCAAACAGTAAACCTGTAGTGAAGCATCGGGATCTATAACTAGTGTCACACGAATCGTTCAAAGCATAGTCAGTAAGAAGAGTCAGACTTCTTGCACTAAAGTCGGCATAGTGCCTATTCTATTTAATTCCGATGCAATTTCTGTGTTTCATCGTCAATAAGAAGGTCCAAGTGATACAGTAAACCTGGAGTGAAGCTTTGGAATCTATAACTAGTCTCAATGGTATGGTTCAAAAAATAGACAGTAAGAAGAGTCAGTCTTCTTGTCCTTAAGTCGGCATTGTGCCTTTTGTATTTAATTCCGATGCAGTTTCTGTGTTTCATCGTCAATAAGAAGGTCAGAGGGGTACAGTAAACCTGAAGTGAAGCATCGGAATCTTTAGCTAGTGTCACAGGAATGGTTCAAAACATAGTCAGTAAGAAGAGTCAGTCTTCTTGTCCTTAAGTCGTCATTGTGCCTTTTGTATTTAATTATGATGCAATTTCTGTGTTTCATCATCAATAAGAAGTTCCAAGGGTTACAGTAAACTTGGAGTGAAGCATCGGAAACTATAACTAGTGTCACAGGAATGGTTCAAAACATAGACAGTAAGAAGAGTCAGTCTCCTTGTTCTTAATTCTGCACTGTGCCTTTTGTATTTAATTCCGATGCAATTTCTGTGTTTCAGCGTCAATAAGAAGGACCAAGGGATACCGTAAACGTGGAGTGAAGCATCGGAGTCTATGACTAGAGTCAAAGGACTGGTTCAAAAATAGACAGTAAGAAGAGTCAGTCTTCTTGAACTTAATTCGGCATTGTGCATTCTGTATTTAATCCCAATGCAATTTCTGTGTTTCATCGTCAATAAGAAGGTCAGAGGGTTACAGTAAACCTGAAGTGAAGCATCGGAATCCATAACTAGTGTCACAGGAATGGTTCAGAACATAGTCAGTAAGAAGAGTTAGTTTTCTTGTACTTAAGTCGGCATTGTACCTTTTGTATTTAATTCCGATGCAATTTCTGTGGTTCATCGTCAATAAGAAGGTCCAAGGGATACAGTAAACCTGAAGTGAAGCATCGGGATCTGTAACTAGTGTCATAGGAATCGTTCAAAACATAGTCAGCAAGAAGAGTCAGTCTTCTTGTACTTAAGTCGGCATAGTGCCTTATCTATTTAATTCCGATGCAATTTCTGTGTTTCATCGTCAATAACAAGTTCCAAGGGATACAGTAAACCTGGAGTGAAGCATCCGAATCTATAACTAGTGTCAATGGAATGGTTCAAAACATAGACAGTAAGAAGAGTCAGTCTTCTTGTACTTAAGTCGGCATTGTGCCTTTTGGATTTAATTACGATGCAATGTCTGTGTTTCATCGTCATTAAGAAGGTCAGAGGGATACAGTACACCTGAAGTGAAGCATCGGAATCTATAGCTAGTGTCACAGGAATAGTTCAAAACATAGTCAGTAAGAAAAGTCAATCTTGTTGTCCTTAAGTCGGCATTGTGCTTTTGTATTTAATTCCGATGTAATTTCTGTGTTTCATCGTCAATAAGAAGGTCCAAGGGATGCAGTAAACCAGGAGTGAAACATCGGAATCTATAACTAGTATCACAGAAATGGTTCAAAATATAGACGGTAAGAAGAGTCAGTCTTCTTGTACTTAATTCGGCATTGTGCCTTTTGTATTTAATTCCGATGCAATTTCTGTGTTTCATTGTCAATAACAAGGTCCAAGGGATACAGTAAACCTCAAGTGAAGCATCGGAATTTATAATGGGTGTCACTGGAATGGTTCAAACATAGTCAGTAGGAAGAGTCGGTCTTCATGTACTTAAGTCGGCATTGTGCCTTTTGTATTTAATTCCGATGCATTTTCTGTGTTTCATCGTCAATAAGAAAGTCCAAGGAATACAGTAAACCTGAAGTGAAGCATCGAAATCTATAACTAGTGTCACAGGAATGGTTCAAAACACAGACAGTAAGAAGAGTCAGTCTTATTGTACTTAAGTCGGCATTGTGCCGTTTTTCATTTAATTCCGGTGCAATTTCTGTGTTTCATCGTCAACAAGAAGGTCCAAGGTATACAGTAAATCTGTAGTGATGCATCGGATCTATGACTAGTGTCACAGGAATGGTTCAAAACGTAGTCAGTAAGAAGAGTCAGTCTTCTTGTACTTAAGTCGGCATTGTGCCTTTTCTATTTAATTCCGATGCAATTTCTGTGTTTCATCGTCAATAAGAAAGTCCAAGGGGTACAGTAAACATGAAGTGAAGCATCGGAATTTATAACTAGTGTCAATGGAATGGTTCAAAACATTGTCAGTAAGAAGAGTCAGTCTTCTTGTACTTAAGTCGGCATTGTGCCTTTTCTATTTATTTCCGATGCAATTTCTGTGTTTCATCGTCAATAAGAAAGTCCATGGGATATAGTATACCTGGATTGAAGCATCGGAATCTATTACTAGTGTCACAGGAATGGTTCAAATCATAGACAGTAAGAAGAGTCCGTCTTCTTGTACTTACGTCGACATTGTGCCCTTTCTTTTTAAATCCGATGCAATTTCTGTGTTTCATCGTCAATATGAAGGTCCAAGGGACACAGTAAACCTGAAGTGAAGTTTCGGAATCTATAAGTAGTGTCACAGGAATGGTTCAAAACATAGACAGTAAGAAGTGTCAGTCTTCTTGTCCTTAAGTCGGCATTGTGAATTTTGTAATTAATTCCGAAGCAATTTCTGTGTTTCATCCTCAGTAAGAAGGTCCAAGGGATACAGTAAACCTGGAGTGAAGCATCGGAATTTATAACTAGTGTCACAGGAATGGTTCAAAACATAGACAGTAAGAAGAGTCAGTCCTCTAGTACTTAAGTCAGCATTGTGCCTTTTGTATTTAACTCCGATGCAATTTCTGTGTTTCATCGTCAATAAGAAGGTCAGAGCGATACAGTAATCCTGAAGTGAAGCATCGGAATCTATAACTAGTGTCACAGGAATAGTTCAAATCATAGTCAGTAAGAATTGTCAGTCTTATTGTACTTAAGTCATCATTGTGCATTTTCTATTTAATTGTGATGCAATTTCTGTGTTTCATCGTCAATATTTATGTCCAAGGGATACAGTAAACCTGGAGTTAAGCATCGGAATCTATAACTAGTGTCACAGGAATGGTTCAAATCATAGACAGTAAGAAGAGTCAGACTTCTTTTACTTAAGTCGGCATTGGGCCTATTGTATTTAATTCCGGTGCAATTTCTGTGTTTCATCGTCAATAAGAAGGTCCAAGAGATACAGTAAACCTGGAGTGAAGCATCGGAGTCTATAACTAGTGTCACACGAGTCGTTCAGAAATAGACAGTAAGAAGAGCTAACCTTCTTGAACTTAATTCGGGATTGTGCCTTTTGAATTTAATTCCGATGCAATTTCTGTGTTTCATCGTCAATAAGAAGGTCAGAGGGATACAGTAAACCTGAAGTGAAGCATCGGAATCCATAACTAGTGTCACAGGAATGGTTCAAATCATAGACAGTAAGAAGAGTCAGTCTTCGTGTACTTCAGTCGGCATTTTGCCTTTTGTATTTAGTTCCGATGCAATTTTTGTGTTTCATCGTCAATGAGAATGTCCAAGGCAAACAGTAAACCTGTAGTGAAGCATCGGGATCTATAACTAGTGTCACAGGAATCGTTCAAAACATGGTCAGTAAGAAGAGTCAGACTTCTTGTACTAAAGTCGGCATAGTGCCTTTTCTATTTAATTCCGATGCAATTTCTGTGTTTCATCGTCAATAAGAGGGTCCAAGTGATACAGTAAACCTGAAGTGAAGCATCGGAATCTATAGCTAGTGTCACAGGAATGGTTCAAAACATAGTCAGTAAGAAGAGTCAGTCTTCTTGTCCTTAAGTCGTCATTGTGCCTTTTGTATTTAATTATGATGCAATTTCTGTGTTTCATCATCAATAAGAAGGTCCATGGGATACAGTAAACTTGGAGTGAAGCATCGGAAACCATAACTAGTGTCACAGGAATGGTTCAAAACATAGACAGTAAGAAGAGTCAGTCTCCTTGTACTTAATTCTGCACTGTGCCTTTTGTATTTAATTACGATGCAATTTCTGTGTTTCATCGTCAATAGGAAGGACCAAGCGATACAGTAAACGTGGAGTGAAGCATCGGAGTCTATAACTAGTGTCAAAGGACTGGTTCAAAAATAGACAGTAAGAAGAGTCAGTCTTCTTGAACTTAATTCGGCATTGTGCTTTCTGTATTTAATTCCAATGCAATTTCTGTGTTTCATCGTCAATAAGAAGGTCAGAGGGATACAGTAAACCTGAAGTGAAGCTTCGGAATCCATAACTAGTGTCACAGGAATGGTTCAAAACATAGTCAGTAAGAAGAGTTAGTCTTCTTGTACTTAAGTCGGCATTGTACCTTTTGTATTTAATTCCGATGCAATTTCTGTGTTTCATCGTCAATAAGAAGGTCCAAGGGATACAGTAAACCTGGAGGGAAACATCGGAATCTGTAACTACTTTCACAGGAATGGTTCAAATCATAGACAGTAAGAAGAGTCAGTCTTCGTGTGCTTCAGTTGGCATTTTGCCTTTTGTATTTAATTCCGATGCAATTTCTGTGGTTCATCGTCAATAAGAAGGTTCAAGGGATACAGTAAACCTGAAGTTAAGCATCGGGATCTGTAACTAGTGTCACAGGAATCGTTCAAAACATAGTCAGTAAGAAGAGTCAGTCTTCTTGTACTTAAGTCGGCATAGTGCCTTATCTATTTAAATCCGATGCAATTTCTGTGTTTCATCGTCAATAACAAGTTCCAAGGGATACAGTAAACCTAGAGTGAAGCATCGGAATCTATAACTAGTGTCAATGGAATGGTTCAAAACATAGACAGTAAGAAGAGTCAGTCTTCTTGTACTTAAGTCGGCATTGTGCCTTTTGTATTTAATTCCGAAGCAGTTTCTGTGTTTCATCGTCAATAAGAAGGTCAGAGGGGTACAGTAAACCTGAAGTGAAGCATCGGAATCTATAGCTAGTGTCACAGGAATGGTTCAAAACATAGTCAGTAAGAAGAGTCTGTCTTCTTGTCCTTAAGTCGTCATTGTGCCTTTTGTATTTAATTATGATGCAATTTCTGTGTTTCATCATCAATAAGAAGGTCCAAGGGATACAGTAAACTTGGAGTGAAGCATCGGAATCTATAACTAGTGTCACAGGAATGGTTCAAAACATAGACAGTAAGAAGAGTCAGTCTCCTTGTACTTAATTCTGGACTGTGCCTTTTGTATTTAATTCCGATGCAATTTCTGTGTTTCATCGTCAATAAGAAGGCCAAGGGATACAGTAAACGTGGAGTGAAGCATCGGAGTCTATAACTAGTGTCAAAGGACTGGTTCAAAAATAGACAGTAAGAATAGTCGGTCTTCTTGAACTTAATTCGGCATTGTGCATTCTGTATTTAATTCCAATGCAATTTCTGTGTTTCATCGTCAATAAGAAGGTCAGAGGGATACAGTAAAGCTGAAGTGAAGCATCGGAATCCATAACTAGTGTCACAGGAATGGTTCAAAACATAGTGAGTAAGAAGAGTTAGTCTTCTTGTACTTAAGTCGGCATAGTGCCTTATGTATTTAATTTCGATGCAATTTCTGTGTTTCATCGTCAATAACAAGTTCCAAGGGATACAGTAAACCTGGAGTGAAGCATCGGAATCTATAACTAGTGACAATGGTATGGTTCAAAACATGGACGTTAAGAAGAGTCAGTCTTCTTGTACTTAAGTCGGCATTGTGCCTTTTGGATTTAATTACGATGCAATGTCTGTGTTTCATCGTCATTAAGAAGGTCAGAGGGATACAGTACACCTGAAGTGAAGCATCGGAATCTATAGCTAGTGTCACAGGAATAGTTCAAATCATAGTCAGTAAGAAAAGTCAATCTTGTTGTCCTTAAGTCGGCATTGTGCCTTTTGTATTCAATTCCGATGCAATTTCTGTGTTTCATCGTCAATAAGAAGGTCCAAGGGATGCAGTAAACCAGGAGTGAAACATCGGAATCTATAACTAGTATCACAGAAATGGTTCAAAATATAGACAGTAAGAAGAGTCAGTCTTCTTGTACTTAATTCGGCATTGTGCCTTTTGTATTTAATTCCGATGCAATTTCTGTGTTTCATTGTCAATAACAAGGTCCAAGGGATACAGTAAACCTCAAGTGAAGCATCGGAATTTATAATGGGTGTCACTGGAATGGTTCAAACATAGTCAGTAGGAAGAGTCGGTCCTCATGTACTTAAGTCGGCATTGTGCCTTTTGTATTTAATTCCGATGCATTTTCTGTGTTTCATCGTCAATAAGAAAGTCCAAGGAATACAGTAAACCTGAAGAGAAGCATCGAAATCTATAACTAGTGTCACAGGAATGGTTCAAAACATAGACAGTAAGAAGAGTCAGTCTTATTGTACTTAGGTCGGCATTGTGCCGTTTGTATTTAATTCCGATGCAATTTCTGTGTTTCATCGTCAACAAGAAGGTCCAAGGTATACAGTAAATCTGTAGTGATGCATCGGATCTATGACTAGTGTCACAGGAATGGTTCAAAACGTAGTCAGTAAGAAGAGTCAGTCTTCTTGTACTTAAGTCGGCATTGTGCCTTTTCTATTTAATTCCGATGCAATTTCTGTGTTTCATCGTCAATAAGAAATTCCAAGGGATACAGTAAACATGAAGTGAAGCATCGGAATTTATAACTAGTGTCAATGGAATGGTTCAAAACATTGTCAGTAAGAAGAGTCAGTCCTCTTGTACTTAAGTCGGCATTGTGCCTTTTCTATTTATTTCCGATGCAATTTCTGTGTTTCATCGTCAAGAAGAAGGTCCATGGGATGTAGTATACCTGGAGTGAAGCATCGGAATCTATTACTAGTGTCACAGGAATGGTTCAAAACATAGTCAGTAAGAAGAGTCAGTCTTCTTGTACTTACGTCGACATTGTGCCCTTTCTATTTAAATCCGATGCAATTTCTGTGTTTCATCGTCAATATGAAGGTCCAAGGGATACAGTAAACCCTTAGTGAAGTTTCGGAATCTATAGCTAGTGTCACAGGAATGGTTCAAAACATAGACAGTAAGAAGTGTCAGTCTTCTTGTCCTTAAGTCGGCATTGTGCCTTTTGTAATTAATTCCGAAGCAATTTCTGTGTTTCATCCTCAGTAAGAAGGTCCAAGGGATACAGTAAACCTGGAGTGAAGCATCGGAATCTATAACTAGTGTCACAGGAATGGTTCAAAACATAGACAGTAAGAAGAGTCAGTCTTCTTGTACTTAATTCTGCTTTGTGCCATTTGTATTTAATTCCGATTCATTTTCTGTGTTTCATCGTCAATAAGAAGGTCCAAGGGATACAGTAAACCTGAAGTGAAGCATCGGAATTTATAACTAGTGTCACAGGAATGGTTCAAAACATAGACAGTAAGAAGAGTCAGTCCTCTTGTACTTAAGTCAGCATTGAGCGTTTTGTATTTAACTCCGATGCAATTTCTGTGTTTCATCGTCAATAAGAAGGTCAGAGCGATACAGTAATCCTGAAGTGAAGCATCGGAATCTATAACTAGTGTCACAGGAATAGTTCAAAACATAGTCAGTAAGAATAGTCAGTCTTATTGTACTTAAGTCATCATTGTGCATTTTCTATTTAATTGTGATGCAATTTCTGTGTTTCATCGTCAATATTTATGTCCAAGGGATACAGCAAACCAGGAGTTAAGCATCGGAATCTATAACTAGTGTCACAGGAATGGTTCAAATCATAGACAGTAAGAAGAGTCAGACTTCTTTTACTTAAGTCGGCATTGTGCCTATTCAATTTAATTCCGGTGCAATTTCTGTGTTTCATCGTCAATAAGAAGGTCCAAGAGATACAGTAAACCTGGAGTGAAGCATCGGAATCTATAACTAGTGTCACAGGAGTCGTTCAGAAATAGACAGTAAGAAGAGTTAACCTTCTTGAACTTAATTCGGCATTGTGCCTTTTTGAATTTAATTCCGATGCAATTTCTGTGTTTCATCGTCAATAAGAAGGTCAGAGGGATACAGTAAACCTGAAGTGAAGCATCGGAATCCATAACTAGTGTCACAGGAATGGTTCAAAACATAGTCAGTAAGAAGAGTTAGTCTTCTTGTACTTAAGTCGGCGTTGTGCCTTTTGTATTTAATTCCGATGCAATTTCTGTGTTTCATCGTCAATAAGAAGGTCCAAGGGATACAGTAAACCTGGAGTCAAGCATCGGAATCTGTAACTAGTGTCACAGGAATGGTTCAAATCATAGACAGTAAGAAGAGTCAGTCTTCGTGTACTTCAGTCGGCATTTTGCCTTTTGTATTTAGTTCTTATGCAATTTTTGTGTTTCATCGTCAATGAGAATGTCCAAGGCAAACAGTAAACCTGTAGTGAAGCATCGGGATCTATAACTAGTGTCACAGGAATCGTTCAAACATAGTCAGTAAGAAGAGTCAGACTTCTTGTACTAAAGTCGGCATAGTGCCTTTTCTATTTAATTCCGATGCAATTTCTGTGTTTCATCGTCAATAAGAAGGTCCAAGTGATACAGTAAACCTGGAGTGAAGCATCGGAATCTATAACTAGTCTCAATGGTATGGTTCAAAAAATAGACAGTAAGAAGAGTCAGTCTTCTTGTCCTCAAATCGGCATTGTGCCTTTTGTATTTAATTATGATGCAATTTCTGTGTTTCATCGTTAATAAGAAGGTCCAAGGGATACAGTAAACCTGGAGTGAAGCATCGGAAACTATAATTAGTGTCACAGGAATGGTTCAAAACATAGACAGTAAGAAGAGTCAGTCTTCTTGTACTTACGTCGGCATAGTGCCTTTTCTATTTAATTCCGATGGAATTTGTGTGTTTCAACGTCAATAAGAAGGTCCAAGGGATACAGTAAACCTGGAGTGTAGCATCGGAATCTATAACTAGTGTCACAGGAATGGTTCAAAACATAGACAGTAAGAAGTGTCAGTCTTCGTGTACTTAAGTCGGCATTTTGCCTTTTGTATTTAATTCCGATGCAATTTCTGTGTTTTATCGTCAATAAGAAGGTCCAAGGCATACAGTAAACCTGAGGTGAAGCATCGGAATCTATAAGTAGTGTCACAGGAATGGTTCAAAACATAGTCAGTAAGAAGAGTCAGTCTTCTTGTACTTAAGTCGGCATTGTACGTTTCTATTTAATTCCGATGCAATTTCTGTGTTTCATCGTCAATAACAAAGTCCAAGGGATACAGTAAACCTGGAGTGAAGCATCGAAATCTATAACTAGTGTCAATGGAATATTTCAAACATAGACAGTAAGAAGAGTCAGTCTCCTTGTAGTTAATTCTGCACTGTGCTTTTTGTATTTAATTCCGATGCAATTTCTGTGTTTCATCGTCAATAAGAATGTCCACGGGATACAGTAAACCTGAAGTGTAGCATCGGAATTTATAACTAGTGTCACAGGAATGGTTCAAAACATAGACAGTAAGAAGAGTCAGTCTCCTTGTACTTAATTCTGCATTGTGCCTTTTGTATTTAATTCCGATGCAATTTCTGTGTTTCATCGTCAATAAGAAGGACCAAGGGATACAGTAAACGTGGAGTGAAGCATCGGAGTCTATAACTAGTGTCAAAGGACTGGTTCAAACGTAGACAGTAAGAAGAGTCAGTCTTCTTGAACTTAATTCGGCATTGTGCATTCTGTATTTAATTCCATTGCAATTTCTGTGTTTCATCGTCAATAAGAAGGTCAGAGGGATACAGTAAACCTGAAGTGAAGCATCGGAATCCATAACTAGTGTCACAGGAATGGTTCAAAACATAGTCAGTAAGAAGAGTTAGTCTTCTTTTACTTAAGTCGGCATTGTACCTTTTGTATTTCATTCCGATGCAATTTCTGTGTTTCATCGTCAATAAGAAGGTCCAAGGGATACAGTAAACCTGGAGGGAAACATCGGAATCTGTAACTAGTGTCACAGGAATGGTTCAAATCATAGACAGTAAGAAGAGTCAGTCTTCGTGTACTTCAGTTGGCATTTTGCCTTTTGTATTTAATTCCGATGCAATTTCTGTGTTTCATCGTCAATAAGAAGGTCCAAGGGATACAGTAAACCTGAAGTGAAGCATCGGGATCTGTAACTAGTGTCACAGGAATCGTTCAAAACATAGTCAGTAAGAAGAGTCAGTCTTCTTATACTTAAGTCGGCATAGTGCCTTATCTATTTAATTCCGATGCAATTTCTGTGTTTCATCGTCAATAACAAGTTCCAAGGGATACAGTAAACCTGGAGTGAAGCATCTGAATCTATAACTAGTGTCAATGGAATGGTTCAAAACATAGACAGTAAGAAGAGTCAGTCTTCTTGTACTTAAGTCGGCATTGTGCCTTTTGTATTTAATTCCGAAACAGTTTCTGTGTTTCATCGTCAATAAGAAGGTCAGAGGTGTACAGTAAACCTGAAGTGAAGCATCGGAATCTATAGCTAGTGTCACAGGAATGGTTCAAAACATAGTCAGTAAGAAGAGTCAGTCTTCTTGTCCTTAAGTCGTCATTGTGCCTTTTGTAATTAATTATGATGCAATTTCTGTGCTTCATCATCAATAAGAAGGTCCAAGGGATACAGTAAACTTGGAGTGAAGCATCGGAATCTATGACTAGTGTCAGACTAGTGTCACAGGAATGGTTCAAAACATAGACAGTAAGAAGAGTCAGTCTCCTTGTACTTAATTCTGCACTGTGCCTTTTGTATTTAATTCCGATGCAATTTCTGTGTTTCATCGTCAATAAGAAGGACCAAGGGATACAGTAAACGTGGAGTGAAGCATCGGAGTCTATAACTAGTGTCAAAGGACTGGTTCAAAAATAGACAGTAAGAAGAGTCAGTCTTCTTGAACCTAATTCGGCATTGTGCATTCTGTGTTTAATTCCAATGCAATTTCTGTGTTTCATCGTCAATAAGAAGGTCAGAGGGATACAGTAAACCTGAAGTGAAGCGTCGGAATCCATAACTAGTGTCACAGGAATGGTTCAAAACATAGTCAGTAAGAAGAGTTAGTCTTCTTGTACTTAAGTCGGCATTGTACATTTTGTATTTAATTCCGATGCAATTTCTGTGTTTCATCGTCAATAACAAGGTCCAAGGGATACAGTAAACCTGGAGGGAAACATCGGAATCTGTAACTAGTGTCACAGGAATGGTTCAAATCATAGACAGTAAGAAGAGTCAGTCTTCGTGTACTTCAGTTGGCATTTTGCCTTTTGCATTTAATTCCGATGCAATTTCTGTGTTTCATCGTCAATAAGAAGGTCCAAGGGATACAGTAAACCTGAAGTGAAGCATCGGGATCTGTAACTAGTGTCACAGGAATCGTTCAAAACATAGTCAGTAAGAAGAGTCAGTCTTCTTGTACTTAAGTCGGCATAGTGCCTTATGTATTTAATTCCGATGCAATTTCTGTGTTTCATCGTCAATAACAAGTTCCAAGGGATACAGTAAACCTGGAGTGAAGCATCGGAATCTATAACTAGTGTCAATTGAATGGTTCAAAACATAGACAGTAAGAAGAGTCAGTCTTCTTGGACTTAAGTCGGCATTGTGCCTTTTGTATTTAATTCCGATGCAGTTTCTGTGTTTCATCGTCAATAAGAAAGTCAGAGGGGTACAGTAAACCTGAAACCTGAAGTGAAGCATCGTAATCTATAGCTAGTGTCACAGGAATGGTTCAAAACATAGTCAGTAAGAATAGTCAGTCTTATTGTACTTAAGTCATCATTGTGCATTTTCTATTTAATTGTGATGCAATATCTGTGTTTCATCGTCAATATTTATGTCCAAGGGATACAGTAAACCAGGAGTTAAGCTTCGGAATCTATAACTAGTGTCACAGGAATGGTTCAAATCATAGACAGTAAGAAGAGTCAGACTTCTTTTACTTAATTCTGCACTGTGCCTTTTGATTTTAATGCCGAAGCAATTTCTGTGTTTCATCCTCAGTAAGAAGGTCCAAGGGATACAGTAAACCTGGAGTGAAGCATCGGAATCTATAACTAGTGCCACAGAATGGTTCAAATCATAGACAGTAAGAAGAGTCAGTCTCCTTGTACTTAATTCTGCACTGTGCCTTTTGTATTTAATTCCGATGCAATTTCTGTGTTTCATCGTCAATAAGAAGGACCAAGGGATACAGTAAACGTGGAGTGAAGCATCGGAGTCTATAACTAGTGTCAAAGGACTGGTTCAAAAATAGACAGTAAGAAGAGTCAGTCTTCTTGAACTTAATTCGGCATTGTGCATTCTGTATTTAATTCCAATGCAATTTCTGTGTTTCATCGTCAATAAGAAGGTCCAAGGGATACAGTAAACCTGGAGTCAAGCATCGGAATCTGTAACTAGTGTCACAGGAATGGTTCAAATCATAGACAGTAAGAAGAGTCAGTCTTCGTGTACTTCAGTCGGCATTTTTCCTTTTGTATTTAGTTCCGATGCAATTTTTGTGTTTCATCGTCAATGAAAATGTCCAAGGCAAACAGTAAACCTGTAGTGAAGCATCGGGATCTATAACTAGTGTCACAGGAATCGTTCAAAACATAGTCAGTAAGAAGAGTCAGACTACTTGTACTAAAGTCGGCATAGTGCCTTTTCTATTTAATTCCGATGCAATTTCTGTGTTTCATCGTCAATAAGAAGGTCCAAGTGATACAGTAAACCTGGAGTGAAGCATCGGAATCTATAACTAGTCTCAATGGTATGGTTCAAAAAATAGACAGTAAGAAGAGTCAGTCTTCTTGTCCTTAAGTCGGCATTGTGCCTTTTGTATTTAAATCCGATGCAGTTTCTGTGTTTCATCGTCAATAAGAAGGTCAGAGGGGTACAGTAAACCTGAAGTGAAGCATCGGAATCTATAGCTAGTGTCACAGGAATGGTCCAAAACATAGACAGTAAGAAGTGTCAGCCTTCTTCTCCTTAAGTCGGCATTGTGCCTTTTGTAATTAATTCCGAAGCAATTTCTTTGTCTCATCCTCAGTAAGAAGGTCCAAAGGATACAGTAAACCTGGAGTGAAGCATCGGAATCTATAACTAGTGTCACAGGAATGGTTCAAAACATAGACAGTAAGAAGAGTCAGTCTTCTTGTACTTAATTCTGCTTTGTGCCATTTGTATTTAATTCCGATGCAATTTCTGTGTTTCATCGTCAATAAGAAGGTCGAAGGTATACAGTAAACTTGAAGTGAAGCATCGGAATTTATAACTAGTGTCACAGGAATGGTTCAAATCATAGTCAGTAAGGAGAGTCAGTCTTCTTGTACTTAAGTCGGCATGGTGCCTTTTGTATTTAATTCCGATGCAATTTCTGTGTTTCATCGTCAATAAGAAGGTCAGAGGGGTACAGTAAACCTGAAACCTGATGTGAAGCATCGTAATCTATAGCTAGTGTCACAGGAATGGTTCAAAACATAGTCAGTAAGAATAGTCAGTCTTATTGTACTTAAGTCATCATTGTGCATTTTCTATTTAATTGTGATGCAATTTCTGTGTTTCATCGTCAATATTTATGTCCAAGGGATACAGTAAACCAGGAGTTAAGCATCGGAATCTATAACTAGTGTCACAGGAATGGTTCAAATCATAGACAGTAAGAAGAGTCAGACTTCTTTTACTTAATTCTGCACTGTGCCTTTTGAATTTAATTCCGAAGCAATTTCTGTGTTTCATCCTCAGTAAGAAGGTCCAAGGGATACAGTAAACCTGGAGTGAAGCATCGGAATCTATAACTAGTTTCACAGGAATGGTTCAAAAATAGACAGTAAGAAGAGTCAGTCTCCTTGTACTTAATTCTGCACTGTGCCTTTTGTATTTAATCCCGATGCAATTTCTGTGTTTCATCGTCAATAAGAAGGACCAAGGGATACAGTAAACGTGGAGTGAAGCATCGGAGTCTATAACTAGTGTCAAAGGACTGGTTAAAAAATAGACAGTAAGAAGAGTCAGTCTTCTTGAACTTAATTCGGCATTGTGCATTCTGTATTTAATTCCAATGCAATTTCTGTGTTTCATCGTCAATAAGAAGGTCAGAGGGATACAGTAAACCTGAAGTGAAGCATCGGAATCCATAACTAGTGTCACAGGAATGGTTCAAAATATAGTCAGTAAGAAGAGTTAGTCTTCTTGTACTTAAGTCGGCATTGTACCTTTTGTATTTAATTCCGATGCAATTTCTGTGTTTCATCGTCAATAAGAAGGTCCAAGGGATACAGTAAACCTGGAGGGAAGCATCGGAATCTGTAACTAGTGTCACAGGAATGGTTCAAATCATAGACAGTAAGAAGAGTCAGTCTTCGTGTACTTCAGTTGGCATTTTGCCTTTTGCATTTAATTCCGATGCAATTTCTGTGTTTCATCGTCAATAAGAAGGTCCAAGGGATACAGTAAACCTGAAGTGAAGCATCGGGATCTGTAACTAGCGTCACAGGAATCGTTCAAAACATAGTCAGTAAGAAGAGTCAGTCTCCTTGTACTTAATTCTGCACTGTGCCTTTTGAATTTAATTCCGATGCAAGTTCTGTGTTTCATCGTCAATAAGAAGGTCAGAGGGATACAGTAAACCTGAAGTGAATCATCGGAATCCATAACTAGTGTCACAGGAATGGTTCAAAACATAATCAGTAAGAAGAGTTAGTCTTCTTGTACTTAAGTCGGCATAGTGCCTTATGTATTTAATTCCGATGCAATTTCTGTGTTTCATCGTCAATAACAAGTTCCAAGGGATACAGTAAACCTGGAGTGAAGCTTCGGAATCTATAACTAGTGTTAATGGAATGGTTCAAAACATAGACAGTAAGAAGAGTCAGTCTTCTTGACTTAAGTCGGCATTGTGCCTTTTGTATTTAATTCCGATGCAGTTTCTGTGTTTCATCGTCAATAAGAAGGTCAGAGGGATACAGTAAACCTGAAGTGAAGCATTGGAATCCATAACTAGTGTCACAGGAATGGTTCAAAACATAGTCAGTAAGAAGAGTTAGTCTTCTTGTACTTAAGTCGGCATTGTACCTTTTGTATTTAATTCCGATGCAATTTCTGTGTTTCATCGTCAATAAGAAGGTCCAAGGGATACAGTAAACCTGGAGGGAAACATCGGAATCTGTAACTAGTGTCACAGGAATGGTTCAAATCATAGACAGTAAGAAGAGTCAGTCTTCGTGTACTTCAGTTGGCATTTTGCCTTTTGTATTTAATTCCGATGCAATTTCTGTGTTTCATCGTCAATAAGAAGGTCCAAGGGATACAGTAAACCTGAAGTGAAGCATCAGGATCTGTAACTAGTGTCACAGGAATCGTTCAAAACACAGTCAGTAAGAAGAGTCAGCCTTCTTATACTTAAGTCGGCATAGTGCCTTATCTATTTAATTCCGATGCAATTTCTGTGTTTCATCGTCAATAACAAGTTCCAAGGGATACAGTAAACCTGGAGTGAAGCATCGGAATCTATAACTAGTGTCAATGGTATGGTTCAAAACATAGACAGTAAGAAGAGTCAGTCTTCTTGTACTTAAGTCGGCATTGTGCCTTTTGTATTTAATTCCGAAGCAGTTTCTGTGTTTCATCGTCAATAAGAAGGTCAGAGGGGTACAGTAAACCTGAAGTGAAGCATCGGAATCTATAGCTAGTGTCACAGGAATGGTTCAAAACATAGTCAGTAAGAAGAGTCAGTCTTCTTGTCCTTAAGTCGTCTTTGTGCCTTTTGTATTTAATTATGATGCAATTTCTGTGTTTCATCATCAATAAGAAGGTCCAAGGGATACAGTAAACTTGGAGTGAAGCATCGGAATCTATAACTAGTGTCACAGGAATGGTTCAAAACATAGACAGTAAGAAGAGTCAGTCTCCTTGTACTTAATTCTGCACTGTGCCTTTTGTATTTAATTCCGATGCAATTTCTGTGTTTCATCGTCAATAAGAAGGAAAAAGGGATACAGTAAACGTGGAGTGAAGCATCGGAGTCTATAACTAGTGTCAAAGGACTGGTTCAAAAATAGACAGTAAGAAGAGTCAGCCTTCTTGAACTTAATTCGGCATTGTGCATTCTGTATTTAATTCCAATGCAATTTCTGTGTTTCATCGTCAATAAGAAGGTCAGAGGAATACAGTAAACCTGAAGTGAAGCATCGGAATCCATAACTAGTGTCACAGGAATGGTTCAAAACATAGTCAGTAAGAAGAGTTAGTCTTCTTGTACTTAAGTCGGCGTTGTGCCTTTTGTATTTAATTCCGATGCAATTTCTGTGTTTCATCGTCAATAAGAAGGTCCAAGGGATACAGTAAACCTGGAGTCAAGCATTGGAATCTGTAACTAGTGTCACAGGAATGGTTCAAATCATAGACAGTAAGAAGAGTCAGTCTTCGTGTACTTCAGTCGGCATTTTTCCTTTTGTATTTAGTTCCGATGCAATTTTTGTGTTTCATCGTCAATGAAAATGTCCAAGGCAAACAGTAAACCTGTAGTGAAGCATCGGGATCTATAACTAGTGTCACAGGAATCGTTCAAAACATAGTCAGTAAGAAGAGTCAGACTTCATGTACTAAAGTCGGCATAGTGCCTTTTCTATTTAATTCCGATGTAATTTCTGTGTTTCATCGTCAATAAGAAGGTCCAAGTGATACAGTAAACCTGGAGTGAAGCATCGGAATCTATAACTAGTCTCAATGGTATGGTTCAAAAAATAGACAGTAAGAAGAGTCAGTCTTCTTGTCCTTAAGTCGGCATTGTGCCTTTTGTATTTAAATCCGATGCAGTTTCTGTGTTTCATCGTCATTAAGAAGGTCAGAGGGGTACAGTAAACCTGAAGTGAAGCATCGGAACCTAGAGCTAGTGTCACAGGAATGGTTCAAATCATAGACAGTAAGAAGAGTCAGTCTTCGTGTACTTCAGTCGGCATTTTTCCTTTTGTATTTAGTTCCGATGCAATTTTTGTTTTTCATCGTCAATGAAAATGTCCAAGGCAAACAGTAAACCTGTAGTGAAGCATCGGAATCTATAACTAGTGTCACAGGAATGGTTCAAAACATAGACAGTAAGAAGAGTCAGTCTTCTTGTACTTAATTCTGCTTTGTGCCATTTGTATTTAATTCCGATGCAATTTCTGTGTTTCATCGTCAATAAGAAGGTCCAAGGTATACAGTAAACTTGAAGTGAAGCATCGGAATTTATAACTAGTGTCACAGGAATGGTTCAAATCATAGTCAGTAAGGAGAGTCAGTCTTCTTGTACTTAAGTCGGCATGGTGCCTTTTGTATTTAATTCCGATGCAATTTCTGTGTTTCATCGTCAATAAGAAGGTCAGAGGGGTACAGTAAACCTGAAACCTGAAGTGAAGCATCGTAATCTATAGCTAGTGTCACAGGAATGGTTCAAAACATAGTCAGTAAGAATAGTCAGTCTTATTGTACTTAAGTCATCATTGTGCATTTTCTATTTAATTGTGATGCAATTTCTGTGTTTCATCGTCAATATTTATGTCCAAGTGATACAGTAAACCTGGAGTGAAGCATCGGAATCTATAACTAGTCTCAATGGTATGGTTCAAAAAATAGACAGTAAGAAGAGTCAGTCTTCTTGTCCTTAAGTCGGCATTGTGCATTCTGTATTTATTTCCAATGCAATTTCTGTGTTTCATCGTCAAAACGAAGGTCCAAGGGATACAGTAATCCTGGAGGGAAACATCGGAATCTGTAACTAGTGTCACAGGAATGGTTCAAATCATAGACAGTAAGAAGAGTCAGTCTTCGTGTACTTCAGTTGGCATTTTGCCTTTTGTATTTGATTCCGATTCAATTTCTGTGTTTCATAGTCAATAAGAAGCTCCAAGGGATACAGTAAACCTGAAGTGAAGCATCGGGATCTGTAACTAGTGTCACAGGAATCGTTCAAAACATAGTCAGTAAGAAGAGTCAGTCTTCTTGTACTTAAGTCGGCATAGTGCCTTATCTATTTAATTCCGATGCAATTTGTGTGTTTCATCGTCAATAAGAAGGTCCAAGGGATACAGTAAACCTGGAGTCAAGCATCGGAATCTATAACTAGTGTCAATGGTATGGTTCAAAACATAGACAGTAAGAAGAGTCAGTCTTCTTGTACTTAAGTCGGCATTGTGCCTTTTGTATTTATTTCCGATGCAATTTCTGTGTTTCATCGTCAATAACAAGGTCCAAGGGATACAGTAAACCTGGAGTGAAGCATCGAAATCTATAACTAGTGTCAATGGAATATTTCAAAACATAGACAGTAAGAAGAGTCAGTCTCCTTGTACTTAATTCTGCACTGTGCCTTTTGTATTTAATTCCGATGCAATTTCTGTGTTTCATCGTCAATAAGAATGTCCACGGGATACAGTAAACCTGAAGTGCAGCATCGGAATTTATAACTAGTGTCACAGGAATGGTTCAAAACATAGTCAGTAAGAAGAGTCAGTCTTCTTGTACTTAAGTCGGCATTGTGCCTTTCCTATTTAATTCCGATGCAATTTCTGTGTTTAATCGTCAATAAGAAGGACCAAGGGATACAGTAAACCTGAAGTGAAGCTTCGGAATCTATAGCTAGTGTCACAGGAATGGTTCAAAACATAGACAGTAAGAAGTGTCAGTCTTCTTGTCCTTAAGTCGGCATTGTGCCTTTTGTAATTAATTCCGAAGCAATATCTGTGTTTCATCGTCAATATGAAGGTCCAAGGGATACAGTAAACGTGGAGTGAAGCATCGGAGTCTATAACTAGTGTAAAAGGACTGGATAAAAAATAGACAGTAAGAAGAGTCAGTCTTCTTGAGCTTAATTCGGCATTGTGCCTTCTGTATTTAATTCCGATGCAATTTCTGTGTTTCATCGTCAATAAGAAGGTCAGAGGGATACAGTAAACCTGAAGTGAAGCATCGGAATCCATAACTAGTGTCACAGGAATGGTTCAAAGCATAGTCAGTAAGAAGAGTTAGTCTTCTTGTACTTAAGTCGGCATTGTGCCTTTTGTATTTAATTCCGATGCAATTTCTGTGTTTTATCGTCAATAAGAAGGTCCAAGGGATACAGTAAACCTGGAGGGAAACATCGGAATCCGTAACTAGTGTCACAGGAATGGTTCAAATCATAGACAGTAAGAAGAGTCAGTCTTCGTGTACTTCAGTCGGCATTTTGCCTTTTGTATTTAATTCCGATGCAATTTCTGTGTTTCATAGTCAATAAGAAGCTCCAAGGGATACAGTAAACCTGAAGTGAAGCATCGGGATCTGTAACTAGTGTCACAGGAATCGTTCAAAACATAGTCAGTAAGAAGAGTCAGTCTTCTTGTACTTAAGTCGGCATAGTGCCTTATCTATTTAATTCCGATGCAATTTGTGTGTTTCATCGTCAATAAGAAGGTCCAAGGGATACAGTAAACCTGGAGTCAAGCATCGGAATCTATAACTAGTGTCAATGGTATGGTTCAAAACATAGACAGTAAGAAGAGTCAGTCTTCTTGTACTTAAGTCGGCATTGTGCCTTTTGTATTTATTTCCGATGCAATTTCTGTGTTTCATCGTCAATAACAAGGTCCAAGGGATACAGTAAACCTGGAGTGAAGCATCGAAATCTATAACTAGTGTCAATGGAATATTTCAAAACATAGACAGTAAGAAGAGTCAGTCTCCTTGTACTTAATTCTGCACTGTGCCTTTTGTATTTAATTCCGATGCAATTTCTGTGTTTCATCGTCAATAGGAATGTCCACGGGATACAGTAAACCTGAAGTGCAGCATCGGAATTTATAACTAGTGTCACAGGAATGGTTCAAAACATAGTCAGTAAGAAGAGTCAGTCTTCTTGTACTTAAGTCGGCATTGTGCCTTTCCTATTTAATTCCGATGCAATTTCTGTGTTTAATCGTCAATAAGAAGGACCAAGGGATACAGTAAACCTGAAGTGAAGCTTCGGAATCTATAGCTAGTGTCACAGGAATGGTTCAAAACATAGACAGTAAGAAGTGTCAGTCTTCTTGTCCTTAAGTCGGCATTGTGCCTTTTGTAATTAATTCCGAAGCAATATCTGTGTTTCATCGTCAATATGAAGGTCCAAGGTATACAGTAAACCTGAAGTGAAGCATCGGAATTTATAACTAGTGTCACAGGAATGGTTCAAAACATAGTCAGTAAGGAGAGTCAGTCTTCTTGTACTTAATTCTGCTTTTCGCCTATTGTATTTAATTCCGATGCATTTTCTGTGTTTCATCGTCAATAAGAAGGTCAGAGCGATACAGTAATTCTGAAGTGAAGCATCGGAATCTATAACTAGTGTCACAGGAATAGTTCAAAACATAGTCAGTAAGAATAGTCAGTCTTATTGTACTTAGGTCATCATTGTGCATTTTCTATTTAATTGTGATGCAATTTCTGTGTTTCATCGTCTATATGAATGTCCAAGGGATACAGTAAACCAGGAGTTAAGCATCGGAATCTATAACTAGTGTCACAGGAATGGTTCAAATCATAGACAGTAAGAAGAGTCAGACTTCTTTTACTTAAGTCGGCATTGTGCCTTTTGTATTTAATTCCGGTGCAATTTCTATGTTTCATCGTCAATAAGGAGATCCAAGGGATACAGTAAACCTGGAGTGAAGCATCGGAGTCTATAACTAGTGTCACAGGAGTGGTTCAGAAATAGACAGTAAGAAGAGTCAACCTTCTTGAACTTAATTCAGCATTGTGCCATTTGAATTTAATTCCGATGCAATTTCTGTGTTTCATCGTCAATAAGAAGGTCAGAGGGATACAGTAAACCTGAAGTGAAGCATCGTAATCCATAACTAGTGTCACAGGAATGGTTCAAAACATAGTCAGTAAGAAGAGTTAGTCTTCTTGTACTTAAGTCGGCGTTGTGCCTTTTTTATTTAATTCCGATGCAATTTCTGTGTTTCATCGTCAATAAGAAGGTCCAAGGGACACAGTAAACCTGGAGTGAAGCATCGGAATCTGTAAATAGTGTCACAGGAATGGTTCAAATCATAGACACTAAGAAGAGTCAGTCTTCGTGTACTTCAGTCGGCATTTTGCCTTTTGTATTTAGTTCCGATGCAATTTTTGTGTTTCATCGTCAATGAGAATGTCCAAGGCATACAGTAAACCTGTAGTGAAGCATCGGGATCTATAACTAGTGTCACAGGAATCGTTCAAAACATAGTCAGTAAGAAGAGTCAGTCTTCTTGTACTAAAGAAGGCATAGTGCCTTTTCTATTTAATTCCGATGCAATTTCTGTGTTTCATCGTCAATAAGAAGGTCCAAGTGATACAGTAAACCTGGAGTGAAGCATCGGAATCTATAACTAGTCTCAACGGTATGGTCCAAAAAATAGACAGTAAGAAGAGTCAGTCTTCTTGTCCTTAAGTCGGCATTGTGCCTTTTGTATTTAATTCGGGTGCAATTTCTGTGTTTCATCGTCAATAAGAACGTCCAAGGGATACAGTAAACCAGGAGTGTAGCATCGGAATTAATAACTAGTGTCACAGGAATGGTTGAAAACATAGTCAGTAAGAAGAGTCAGTCTTCTTGTAGTTAAGACGGCATTGTGCCTTTTCTATTTAATTCCGATGCAATTTCTGTGTTTCATCGTCAATAAGAAGGTCCAAGGGATACAGTAAACCTGGAGTGAAGCATCGGAAGATATAACTAGTGTCACAGGAATGGTTCAAAAGATAGACAGTAAGAAGAGTCAGTCTTCTTGTACTTACGTCGGCACAGAGCCTTTTCTATTTAATTCCGATGCAATTTGTGTGTTTCAACGTCAATAAGAAGGTCCAAGGGATACAGTAAACCTGGAGTGTAGCATCGGATCTATAACTAGTGTCACAGGAATGGTTCAAAAAATAGACAGTAAAAAGAGTCAGTCTTCGTGTACTTAAGTCGGCATATTGCCTTTAGTATTTAATTCCGATGCAATTTCTGTGTTTTATCGTCAATAAGAAGGTCCAAGGCATACAGTAAACCTGAGGTGAAGCATCGGAATCAATACGTAGTGTCACAGGAATGGATCAAAACATAGTCAGTAAGAAGAGTCAGTCTTCTTGTACTTAAGTCGGCATTGTACGTTTCTATTTAATTCCGATGCAATTTCTGTGTTTCATCGACAATAACAAGGTCCAAGGGATACAGTAAACCTGGAGTGAAGCATCGAAATCTATAACTAGTGTCAATGGAATATTTCAAAACATAGACAGTAAGAAGAGTCAGTCTCCTTGTACTTAATTCTGCACTGTGCCTTTTGTATTTAATTCCGATGCAATTTCTGTGTTTCATCGTCAATAAGAATGTCCACGGGATACAGTAAACCTGAAGTGCAGCATCGGAATTTATAACTAGTGTCACAGGAATGGTTCAAAACATAGTCAGTAAGAAGAGTCAGTCTTCTTGTACTTAAGTCGGCATTGTGCCTTTCCTATTTAATTCCGATGCAATTTCTGTGTTTCATCGTCAATAAGCAGGTCAGAGGGATACAATAATCCAGAAGGGAAGCATCGGAATCTATAACTAGTGTCACAGGAATGGTTCAAAACATAGTCAGTAAGAAGAGTGAGTCTTCTTGTAGTTAAGACGGCATTGTGTCTTTTCTATTTAATTCCGATGCAATTTCTGTGTTTCATCGTCAATAAGAAGGTCCAAGGGATACAGTAAACCTGGAGTGAAGCATCGGAAACTATAACTAGTGTCACAGGAATGGTTCAAAACATAGACAGTAAGAAGAGTCAGTCTTCCTGTACTTACGTCGGCATAGTGCCTTTTCTATTTAATTCCGATGCAATTTGTGTGTTTCAACGTCAATAAGAAGGTCCAAGGGATACAGTAAACCTGGAGTGTAGGATCGGAATCTATAACTAGTGTCAGAGGAATGGTTCAAAACATAGACAGTAAGAAGAGTCAGTCTTCTTGTACTTAAGTCGGCATTGTGCCTTTTGTATTTAATTCCGATGCAGTTTCTGTGTTTCATCGTCAATAAGAAGGTCAGAGGGGTACAGTAAACCTGAAGTGAAGCATCGGAATCCATAACTAGTGTCACAGGAATAGTTCAAAACATAGTCAGTAAGAAGAGTTAGTCTTCTTGTACTTAAGTCGGCATTGTACCTTTTGTATTTAATTCCGATGCAATTTCTGTGTTTCATCGTCAATAAGAAGGTCCAAGGGATACAGTAAACCTGGAGGGAAACATCGGAATCTGTAACTAGTGTCACAGGAATGGTTCAAATCATAGACAGTAAGAAGAGTCAGTCTTCGTGTACTTCAGTTGGCATTTTGCCTTTTGTATTTAATTCCGATGCAATTTCTGTGTTTCATCGTCAATAAGAAGGTCCAAGGGATACAGTAAACCTGAAGTGAAGCATCGGGATCTGTAACTAGTGTCACAGGAATCGTTCAAAACATAGTCAGTAAGAAGAGTCAGTCTTCTTGTACTTAAGTCGGCATAGTGCCTTATGTATTTAATTCCGATGCAATTTCTGTGTTTCATCGTCAATAACAAGTTCCAAGGGATACAGTAAACCTGGAGTGAAGCATCGGAATCTATAACTAGTGTCAATGGAATGGTTCAAAACATAGACAGTAAGAAGAGTCAGTCTTCTTGTACGTAAGTCGGCATTGTGCCTTTTGTATTTAATTCCGATGCAGTTTCTGTGTTTCATCGTCAATAAGAAGGTCAGAGGGGTACAGTAAACATGAAGTGAGGCATCGGAATCTATAGCTAGTGTCACAGGAATGGTTCAAAGCATAGTCAGTAAGAAGAGTCAGTCTTCTTGTCCTTAAGTCGTCATTGTGCCTATTGTATTTAATTCCGATGCAGTTTCTGTGTTTCATGATCAATAAGAAGGTCCAAGGGATACAGTAAACTTGGAGTGAAGCATCGCAAACTATAACTAGTGTCACAGGATGGTTCAAAATATAGACAGTAAGAAGAGTCAGTCTCCTTGTACTTAATTCTGCACTGTGCCTTTTGTATTTAATTCCGATGCAATTTCTGTGTTTCATCGTCAATAGGAAGGACCAAGGGATACAGTAAACGTGGAGTGAAGCATCGGAGTCTATAACTAGTGTAAAAGGACTGGATAAAAAATAGACAGTAAGAAGAGTCAGTCTTCTTGAGCTTAATTCGGCATTGTGCCTTCTGTATTTAATTCCGATGCAATTTCTGTGTTTCATCGTCAATAAGAAGGTCAGAGGGATACAGTAAACCTGAAGTGAAGCATCGGAATCCATAACTAGTGTCACAGGAATGGTTCAAAGCATAGTCAGTAAGAAGAGTTAGTCTTCTTGTACTTAAGTCGGCATTGTGCCTTTTGTATTTAATTCCGATGCAATTTCTGTGTTTTATCGTCAATAAGAAGGTCCAAGGGATACAGTAAACCTGGAGGGAAACATCGGAATCCGTAACTAGTGTCACAGGAATGGTTCAAATCATAGACAGTAAGAAGAGTCAGTCTTCGTGTACTTCAGTCGGCATTTTGCCTTTTGTATTTAATTCCGATGCAATTTCTGTGTTTCATAGTCAATAAGAAGCTCCAAGGGATACAGTAAACCTGAAGTGAAGCATCGGGATCTGTAACTAGTGTCACAGGAATCGTTCAAAACATAGTCAGTAAGAAGAGTCAGTCTTCTTGTACTTAAGTCGGCATAGTGCCTTATCTATTTAATTCCGATGCAAGTTGTGTGTTTCATCGTCAATAAGAAGGTCCAAGGGATACAGTAAACCTGGAGTCAAGCATCGGAATCTATAACTAGTGTCAATGGTATGGTTCAAAACATAGACAGTAAGAAGAGTCAGTCTTCTTGTACTTAAGTCGGCATTGTGCCTTTTGTATTTATTTCCGATGCAATTTCTGTGTTTCATCGTCAATAACAAGGTCCAAGGGATACAGTAAACCTGGAGTGAAGCATCGAAATCTATAACTAGTGTCAATGGAATATTTCAAAACATAGACAGTAAGAAGAGTCAGTCTCCTTGTACTTAATTCAGCACTGTGCCTTTTGTATTTAATTCCGATGCAATTTCTGTGTTTCATCGTCAATAAGAATGTCCACGGGATACAGTAAACCTGAAGTGCAGCATCGGAATTTATAACTAGTGTCACAGGAATGGTTCAAAACATAGTCAGTAAGAAGAGTCAGTCTTCTTGTACTTAAGTCGGCATTGTGCCTTTCCTATTTAATTCCGATGCAATTTCTGTGTTTAATCGTCAATAAGAAGGACCAAGGGATACAGTAAACCTGAAGTGAAGCTTCGGAATCTATAGCTAGTGTCACAGGAATGGTTCAAAACATAGACAGTAAGAAGTGTCAGTCTTCTTGTCCTTAAGTCGGCATTGTGCCTTTTGTAATTAATTCCGAAGCAATATCTGTGTTTCATCGTCAATATGAAGGTCCAAGGTATACAGTAAACCTGAAGTGAAGCATCGGAATTTATAACTAGTGTCACAGGAATGGTTCAAAACATAGTCAGTAAGGAGAGTCAGTCTTCTTGTACTTAATTCTGCTTTTCGCCTATTGTATTTAATTCCGATGCATTTTCTGTGTTTCATCGTCAATAAGAAGGTCAGAGCGATACAGTAATTCTGAAGTGAAGCATCGGCATCTATAACTAGTGTCACAGGAATAGTTCAAAACATAGTCAGTAAGAATAGTCAGTCTTATTGTACTTAGGTCATCATTGTGCATTTTCTATTTAATTGTGATGCAATTTCTGTGTTTCATCGTCTATATGAATGTCCAAGGGATACAGTAAACCAGGAGTTAAGCATCGGAATCTATAGCTAGTGTCACAGGAATGGTTCAAATCATAGACAGTAAGAAGAGTCAGACTTCTTTTACATAAGTCGGCATTGTGCCTTTTGTATTTAATTCCGGTGCAATTTCTATGTTTCATCGTCAATAAGGAGGTCCAGGGGATACAGTAAACCTGGAGTGAAGCATCGGAGTCTATAACTAGCGTCACAGGAGTGGTTCAGAAATAGACAGTAAGAAGAGTCAACCTTCTTGAACTTAATTCGGCATTGTGCCTTTTGAATTTAATTCCGATGCAATTTCTGTGTTTCATCGTCAATAAGAAGGTCAGAGGGATACAGTAAACCTGAAGTGAAGCATCGTAATCCATAACTAGTGTCACAGGAATGGTTCAAAACATAGTCAGTAAGAAGAGTTAGTCTTCTTGTACTTAAGTCGGCGTTGTGCCTTTTTTATTTAATTCCGATGCAATTTCTGTGTTTCATCGTCAATAAGAAGGTCCAAGGGATACAGTAAACCTGGAGTGAAGCATCGGAATCTGTAAATAGTGTCACAGGAATGGTTCAAATCATAGACACTAAGAAGAGTCAGTCTTCGTGTACTTCAGTCGGCATTTTGCCTTTTGTATTTAGTTCCGATGCAATTTTTGTGTTTCATCGTCAATGAGAATGTCCAAGGCATACAGTAAACCTGTAGTGAAGCATCGGGATCTATAACTAGTGTCACAGGAATCGTTCAAAACATAGTCAGTAAGAAGAGTCAGTCTTCTTGTACTAAAGAAGGCATAGTGCCTTTTCTATTTAATTCCGATGCAATTTCTGTGTTTCATCGTCAATAAGAAGGTCCAAGTGATACAGTAAACCTGGAGTGAAGCATCGGAATCTATAACTAGTCTCAACGGTATGGTCCAAAAAATAGACAGTAAGAAGAGTCAGTCTTCTTGTCCTTAAGTCGGCATTGTGCCTTTTGTATTTAATTCGGGTGCAATTTCTGTGTTTCATCGTCAATAAGAACGTCCAAGGGATACAGTAAACCAGGAGTGTAGCATCGGAATTAATAACTAGTGTCACAGGAATGGTTGAAAACATAGTCAGTAAGAAGAGTCAGTCTTCTTGTAGTTAAGACGGCATTGTGCCTTTTCTATTTAATTCCGATGCAATTTCTGTGTTTCATCGTCAATAAGAAGGTCCAAGGGATACAGTAAACCTGGAGTGAAGCATCGGAAGATATAACTAGTGTCACAGGAATGGTTCAAAACATAGACAGTAAGAAGAGTCAGTCTTCTTGTACTTACGTCGGCACAGAGCCTTTTCTATTTAATTCCGATGCAATTTGTGTGTTTCAACGTCAATAAGAAGGTCCAAGGGATACAGTAAACCTGGAGTGTAGCATCGGAATCTATAACTAGTGTCACAGGAATGGTTCAAAACATAGACAGTAAAAAGAGTCAGTCTTCGTGTACTTAAGTCGGCATATTGCCTTTAGTATTTAATTCCGATGCAATTTCTGTGTTTTATCGTCAATAAGAAGGTCCAAGGCATACAGTAAACCTGAGGTGAAGCATCGGAATCTATAAGTAGTGTCACAGGAATGGATCAAAACATAGTCAGTAAGAAGAGTCAGTCTTCTTGTACTTAAGTCGGCATTGTACGTTTCTATTTAATTCCGATGCAATTTCTGTGTTTCATCGTCAATAACAAGGTCCAAGGGATACAGTAAACCTGGAGTGAAGCATCGAAATCTATAACTAGTGTCAATGGAATATTTCAAAACATAGACAGTAAGAAGAGTCAGTCTCCTTGTACTTAATTCTGCACTGTGCCTTTTGTATTTAATTCCGATGCAATTTCTGTGTTTCATCGTCAATAAGAATGTCCACGGGATACAGTAAACCTGAAGTGCAGCATCGGAATTTATAACTAGTGTCACAGGAATGGTTCAAAACATAGTCAGTAAGAAGAGTCAGTCTTCTTGTACTTAAGTCGGCATTGTGCCTTTCCTATTTAATTCCGATGCAATTTCTGTGTTTCATCGTCAATAAGAAGGTCAGAGGGATACAATAATCCAGAAGGGAAGCATCGGAATCTATAACTAGTGTCACAGGAATGGTTCAAAACATAGTCAGTAAGAAGAGTGAGTCTTCTTGTAGTTAAGACGGCATTGTGCCTTTTCTATTTAATTCCGATGCAATTTCTGTGTTTCATCGTCAATAAGAAGGTCCAAGGGATACAGTAAACCTGGAGTGAAGCATCGGAAACTATAACTAGTGTCACAGGAATGGTTCAAAACATAGACAGCAAGAAGAGTCAGTCTTCCTGTAGTTACGTCGGCATAGTGCCTTTTCTATTTAATTCCGATGCAATTTGTGTGTTTCAACGTCAATAAGAAGGTCCAAGGGATACAGTAAACCTGGAGTGTAGGATCGGAATCTATAACTAGTGTCAGAGGAATGGTTCAAAACATAGACAGTAAGAAGAGTCAGTCTTCGTGTACTTAAGTCGGCATTTTGCCTTTTGTATCCAATTCCGATGCAATTTCTGTGTTTTATCGTCAATAAGAATGTCCAAGGCATACAGTAAACCTGAGGTGAAGCATCGGAATCTATAAGTAGTGTCACAGGAATGGTTCAAAACATAGTCAGTAAGAAGAGTCAGTCTTCTTGTACTTAAGTCGGCATTGTACGTTTCTATTTAATTCCGATGCATTTTCTGTGTTTCATCGTCAATAACAAGGTCCAAGGGATACAGTAAACCTGGAGTGAAGCATCGAAATCTATGACTAGTGTCAATGGAATATTTCAAAACATAGACAGTAAGAAGAGTCAGTCTCCTTGAACTTAATTCTGCACTGTGCCTTTTGTATTTAATTCCGATGCAATTTCTGTGTTTCATCGTCAATAAGAATGTCCACGGGATACAGTAAACTTGATGTGTAGCATCGGAATTTATAACTAGTGTCACAGGAATGGTTCAAAACATAGTCAGTAAGAAGAGTCAGTCTTCTTGTACTTAAGTCGGCATTGTGCCTTTTCTATTTAATTCCGATGTAATTTCTGTGTTTAATCGTCAATAAGAAGGACCAAGGGATACAGTAAACCTGGAGTGAAGCATCGGAGTCTGTAACTAGTGTCACAGGAATGGTTCAAATAATAGACTGCAAGAAGAGTCAGTCATCGTTCACTTCAGTCGGCATTTTGCCTTTTGTATTTAATTCCGATGCAATTTTTGTGTTTCATAGTCAATAAGAAGGTCCAAGGGATACAGTAAACCTGAAGTGATGCATCGGGATCTATAACTAGTGTCACAGGAATCGTTCAAAGCATAGTCAGTAAGAAGAGTCAGTCTTGTTGTACTTAAGTTGGCATAGTGCCTTTTCTATTTAATTCCGATGCAATTTGTGTGTTTCATCGTCATTAAGAAGTTCCAAGGGATACAGTAAACCTGGAGTGAAGCATCGGAATCTATAACTAGTGTCAATGGTATGGTTCAAAACATGGACGGTAAGAAGAGTCAATCTTCTTGTACTTAAGTCGGCAATGTGCCTTTTGGAATTAATTACGATGCAATGACTGTGTTTCATTGTCATTAAGAACGTCAGAGGGATACAGTAAACCTGAAGTGACGCATCGGAATCTATAGCTAGTGTCACAGGAATGGTTCAAAACATAGTCAGTAAGAAGAGTCAATCTTGTTGTCCTTAAGTCGGCATTGTGCCTTTTGTATTTAATTCCGATGCAATTTCTGTGTTTCATCGTCAATAAGAAGGTCGAAGGGATGCAGTAAAACTGGACTGAAGCATCGGAATCCATAACTAGTGTCACAGAAATGGTTCAAAACATAGACAGTAAGAAGAGTCAGTCTTCTTGTACTTGATTCGGCACTGTGCCTTTTGTATTTAATTCCGATGCAATATCTGTGTTTCATCGTCAATAACAAGGTCCAAGGGATACAGTAAACCTCAAGTGAAGCATCGGAATCTATATAACGGGTGTCACAGGAGTGGTTCAAACATAGTCAGTAGTAAGAGTCGGTCTTCATGTACTTAAGTCGGCATTGTGCCTTTTGTAATTAATTCCGATGCATTTTCTGTGTTTCATCGTCAATAAGAAGGTCCAAGGAATACAGTAAACCTGAAGTGAAGCATCGAAATCTGTAACTAGTGTCACAGTAATGGTTCAAAACATAGACAGTAAGAAGAGTCAGTCTTATTGTACATAAGTCGGCATTGTGCCTTTTCTATTTAATTCCGATGCAATTTCTGTGTTTCATCGTCAATAAGAAAGTTCAAGGGATACAGTAAACATGAAGTGAAGCATCGGAATTTATAACTAGTGTCAATATAATGGTTCAAAACATTGTTAGTAAGAAGAGTCAGTCTTCTTGTACTTAAGTCGGCATTGAGCCTTTTCTATTTATTTCCGATGCAATTTCTGTGTTTCATCGTCAATAAGAAGGTCCATGGGATATAGTAAGCCTGGAGTGAAGCATGGGAAGCTATTACTAGTGTCACAGGAATGGTTCAAAACATAGACAGTAAGAAGAGTCAGTCTTCTTGTACTTACGTCGACATTGTGCCCTTTCTATTTAAATCCGATGCAATTTCTGTGTATCATCGTCAATATGAAGGTCCAAGGGATACAGTAAACCTGAAGTGAAGCTTCGGAATCTATAGCTAGTGTCACAGGAATGGTTCAAAACATAGACAGTAAGAAGTGTCAGTCTTCTTGTCCTTAAGTCGGCATTGTGCCTTTTTTATTTAATTCCGATGCAATTTCTGTGTTTCATCGTCAATAAGAAGGTCCAAGGGATACAGTAAACCTGGAGTGAAGCATCGGAATCTGTAAATAGTGTCACAGGAATGGTTCAAATCATAGACACTAAGAAGAGTCAGTCTTCGTGTACTTCAGTCGGCATTTTGCCTTTTGTATTTAGTTCCGATGCAATTTTTGTGTTTCATCGTCAATGAGAATGTCCAAGGCATACAGTAAACCTGTAGTGAAGCATCGGGATCTATAACTAGTGTCACAGGAATCGTTCAAAACATAGTCAGTAAGAAGAGTCAGTCTTCTTGTACTAAAGAAGGCATAGTGCCTTTTCTATTTAATTCCGATGCAATTTCTGTGTTTCATCGTCAATAAGAAGGTCCAAGTGATACAGTAAACCTGGAGTGAAGCATCGGAATCTATAACTAGTCTCAACGGTATGGTCCAAAAAATAGACAGTAAGAAGAGTCAGTCTTCTTGTCCTTAAGTCGGCATTGTGCCTTTTGTATTTAATTCGGGTGCAATTTCTGTGTTTCATCGTCAATAAGAACGTCCAAGGGATACAGTAAACCAGGAGTGTAGCATCGGAATTAATAACTAGTGTCACAGGAATGGTTGAAAACATAGTCAGTAAGAAAAGTCAGTCTTCTTGTAGTTAAGACGGCATTGTGCGTTTTCTATTTAATTCCGATGCAATTTCTGTGTTTCATCGTCAATAAGAAGGTCCAAGGGATACAGTAAACCTGGAGTGAAGCATCGGAAGATATAACTAGTGTCACAGGAATGGTTCAAAACATAGACAGTAAGAAGAGTCAGTCTTCTTGTACTTACGTCGGCACAGAGCCTTTTCTATTTAATTCCGATGCAATTTGTGTGTTTCAACGTCAATAAGAAGGTCCAAGGGATACAGTAAACCTGGAGTGTAGCATCGGAATCTATAACTAGTGTCACAGGAATGGTTCAAAACATAGACAGTAAAAAGAGTCAGTCTTCGTGTACTTAAGTCGGCATTTTGCCTTTAGTATTTAATTCCGATGCAATTTCTGTGTTTTATCGTCAATAAGAAGGTCCAAGGCATACAGTAAACCTGAGGTGAAGCATCGGAATCTATAAGTAGTGTCACAGGAATGGATCAAAACATAGTCAGTAAGAAGAGTCAGTCTTCTTGTACTTAAGTCGGCATTGTACGTTTCTATTTAATTCCGATGCAATTTCTGTGTTTCATCGTCAATAACAAGGTCCAAGGGATACAGTAAACCTGGAGTGAAGCATCGAAATCTATAACTAGTGTCAATGGAATATTTCAAAACATAGACAGTAAGAAGAGTCAGTCTCCTTGTACTTAATTCTGCACTGTGCCTTTTGTATTTAATTCCGATGCAATTTCTGTGTTTCATCGTCAATAAGAATGTCCACGGGATACAGTAAGCCTGAGGTGAAGCATCGGAATCTATAAGTAGTGTCACAGGAATGGTTCAAAACATAGTCAGTAAGAAGAGTCAGTCTTCTTGTACTTAAGTCGGCATTGTGCCTTTTGGAATTAATTACGATGCAATGTCTGTGTTTCATTGTCATTAAGAAGGTCAGAGGGACACAGTAAACCTGAAGTGAAGCATCGGAATCTATAGCTAGTATCACAGGAATCGTTCAAAACATAGTCAGTAAGAAGAGTCAATCTTGTTGTCCTTAAGTCGGCATTGTGCCTTTTGTATTTAATTCCGATGCAATTTCTGTGTTTCATCGTCAATAAGAAGGTCCAAGGGATGCAGTAAAAATGGAGTGAAGCATCGGAATCTATAACTAGTGTCACAGAAATGGTTCAAAACATAGACAGTAAGAAGAGTCAGTCTTCTTGTACTTAATTCGGCATTGTGCCTTTTGTATTTAATTCCGATGCATTTTCTGTGTTTCATCGTCAATAAGGAGGTCCAAGGAATACAGTAAACCTGAAGTGAAGCATCGAAATCTATAACTAGTGTCACAGGAATGGTTCAAAACATAGACAGTAAGAAGAGTCAGTCTTATTGTACTTAAGTCGGCATTGTGCCGTTTGTATTTAATTCCGATGCAATTTCTGTGTTTCATCGTCAACAAGAAGGTCCAAGGTATACAGTAAATCTGTAGTGATGCATCGGATCTATGACTAGTGTCACAGGAATGGTTCAAAACATAATCAGTAAGAAGAGTCAGTCTTCTTGTACTTAAGTCGGCATTGTGCCTTTTCTATTTAATTCCGATGCAATTTCTGTGTTTCATCGTCAATAAGAAAGTCCAAGTGATACAGTAAACATGAAGTGAAGCATCGGAATTTATAGCTAGTGTCAATGTAATGGTTCAAAACATTGTCAGTAAGAAGAGTCAGTCTTCTTGTACTTAAGTCGGCATGGTGCCTTTTGTATTTAATTCCGATGCAATTTCTGTGTTTCATCGTCAATAAGAAGGTCAGAGGGGTACAGTAAACCTGAATCCTGAAGTGAAGAATCGTAATCTATAGCTAGTGTCACAGGAATGGTTCAAAACATAGACAGTAAGAAGAGTCAGTCTTCTTGAACTTAATTCTGCTTTGTGCCTATTGTATTTAATTCCGATGCATTTTCTGTGTTTCATCGTCAATAAGAAGGTCAGAGCGATACAGTAATTCTGAAGTGAAGCATCGGAGTCTATAACTAGTGTCACAGGAATAGTTCAAAACATAGTCACTAAGAATAGTCAGTCTTATTGTACTTAGGACATCATTGTGCATTTTCTATTTAATTGTGATGCAATTTCTGTGTTTCATCGTCAATATGAATGTCCAAGGGATACAGTAAACCAGGAGCTAAGCATCGGAATCTATAACTAGTGTCACAGGAATGGTTCAAATCATAGACAGTAAGAAGAGTCAGACTTCTTTTACTTAAGTCGGCATTGTGCCTTTTGTATTTAATTCCGGTGCAATTTCTGTGTTTCATCGTCAATAAGAAGGTCCATGGGATACAGTAAACCTGGAGTGAAGCATCGGAATCTGTAAATAGTGTCACAGGAATGGTTCAAATCATAGACAGTAAGAAGAGTCAGTCTTCGTGTACTTCAGTCGGCATTTTGCCTTTTGTATTTAGTTCCGATGCAATTTTTGTGTTTCATCGTCAATGAGAATGTCCAAGGCATACAGTAAACCTGTAGTGAAGCATCGGGATCTATAACTAGTGTCACAGGAATCGTTCAAAACATAGTCAGTAAGAAGAGTCAGTCTTCTTGTACTAAAGAAAGCATAGTGCCTTTTCTATTTAATTCCGATGCAATTTCCGTGTTTCATCGTCAATAAGAAGGTCCAAGTGATACAGTAAACCTGGAGTGAAGCATCGGAATCTGTAAATAGTCTCAATGGTATGGTTCAAAGATAGACAGTAAGAAGAGTCAGTCTTCTTGTCCTTAAGTCGGCATTGTGCCTTTTGTATGTAATTCGGATGCAATTTCTGTGTTTCATCGTCAATAAGAACGTCCGAGGGATACAGTAAACCAGGAGTGAAGTATCGGAAACTATAACTAGTGTCACAGGAATGGTTCAAAACATAGACAGTAAGAAGAGTCAGTCTTCTTGTACTTACGTCGGCATAGTGCCTTTTCTATTTAATTCCGATGCAATTTGTGTGATTCAACGTCAATAAGAAGGTCCAAGGGATACAGTAAACCTGGAGTGTAGCATCGGAATCTATAACTAATGTCACAGCAATGGTTCAAAACATTGACAGTAAGAAGAGTCAGTCTTCGTGTACTTAAGTCGGCATTTTGCCTTTTGTATTTAATTCCGATGCAATTTCTGTGTTTTATCGTCAATAAGAAGGTCCAAGGCATACAGTAAACCTGAGGTGAAGCATCGGAATCTATAAGTAGTGTCACAGGAATGGTTCAAAACATAGTCAATAAGAAGAGTCAGTCTTCTTGTACTTAAGTCGCCATTGTACGTTTCTATTTAATTCCGATGCAATTTCTGTTTATCATCGTCAATAACAAGGTCCAAGGGATACAGTAAACCTATAGTAAAGCATCGAAATCTATAACTAGTGTCAATGGAATATTTCAAAACATAGACAGTAAGAAGAGTCGGTCTCCTTGTACTTAATTCTGCACTGTGCCTTTTGTATTTAATTCCGATGCAATTTCTGTGTTTCATCGTCAATAAGAATGTCCACGGGATACAGTAAACCTTAAGTGTAGCTTCGGAATTTATAACTAGTGTCACAGGAATGGTTCAAAACATAGTCAGTAAGAAGAGTCAGTCTTCTTGTACTTAAGTCGGCATTGTGCCATTTCTATTTAATTCCGATGCTATTTCTGTGTTTAATCGTCAATAAGAAGGACCAAGGGATACAGTAAACCTGAAGTGAAGCATCGGGATCTATAACTAGTGTCACAGGAATCGTCCAAAGCATAGTCAGTAAGAAGAGTCAGTCTTCTTGTACTTAAGTTGGCATAGTGCCTTTTCTATTAATTCCGATGCAATTTGTGTGTTTCATCGTCAATAAGAAGTTCCAAGGGATACAGTAAACCTGGAGTTAAGCATCGGAATCTATAACTAGTGTCAATGGTATGGTTCAAAACATGGACGGTAAGAAGAGTCAGTCTTCTTGTACTTAAGTCGGCATTGTGCCTTTTGGAATTAATTACGATGGAATGTCTGTGTTTCATTGTCATTAAGAAGGTCGGAGGGATACAGTTAACCTGAAGTGAAGCATCGGAATCTATAGCTAGTGTCACAGGAATGGTTCAAATCATAGACTGTAAGAAGAGTCAGTCATCGTGCACTTCAGTCGGCATTTTGCCTTTTGTATTTAATTCCGATGCAATTTTTGTGTTTCATAGTCAATAAGAAGGTCCAAGGGATACAGTAAACCTGAAGTGAAGCATCGGGATCTATAACTAGTGTCACAGGAATCGTTCAAAGCATAGTCAGTAAGAAGAGTCAATCTTGTTGTCCTTAAGTCGGCATTGTGCCTTTTGTATTTAATTCCGATGCAATTTCTGTGTTTCATCGTCAATAAGAAGGTCCAAGGGATGCAGTAAAACTGGAGTGAAGCATCGGAACCTATAACTAGTGTCACAGAAATGGTTCAGAACATAGACAGTAAGAAGAGTCAGTCTTCTTGTACTTAATTCGGCATTGTGCCTTTTGTATTTAATTCCGATGCAATTTCTGTGTTTCATCGTCAATAACAAGGTCCAAGGGATACAGTAAACCTCAAGTGAAGCATCGGAATTTATAACGGGTGTCACAGGAATGGTTCAAACATAGTCAGTAGGAAGAGTCGGTCTTCATGTACTTAAGTCGGCATTGTGCATTTTGTATTTAATTCCGATGCATTTTCTGTGTTTCATCGTCAATAAGAAGGTCCAAGGAATACAGTAAACCTGAAGTGAAGCATCGAAATCTATAACTAGTGTCACAGGAATGGTTCAAAACATAGACAGTAAGAAGAGTCAGTCTTATTGTACTTAAGTCGGCATTGTGCCGTTTGTATTTAATTCCGATGCAATTTCTGTGTTACATCGTCAACAAGAAGGTCCAAGGTATACAGTAAATCTGTAGTGATGCATCGGATCTATGACTAGTGTCACAGGAATGGTTCAAAACATAGTCAGTAAGAAGAGTCAGTCTTCTTGTACTTAAGTCGGCATTGTGCCTTTTCTATTTAATTCCGATGCAATTTCTGTGTTTCATCGTCAATACGTAAGTCCAAGGGATACAGTAAACATGAAGTGAAGCATCGGAATTTATAACTAGTGTCAATGTAATGGTTCAAAACATTGTCAGTAAGAAGAGTCAGTCTTCTTGTACTTAAGTCGGCATTGTGCCTTTTCTATTTATTTCCGATGCAATTTCTGTGTTTCATCGTCAATAAGAAGGTCCATGGGATATAGTAAACCTGGAGTGAAGCACCGGAAGCTATTACTAGTGTCACAGGAATGGTTCAAAACATAGACAGTAAGAAGAGTCAGTCTTCTTGTACTTACGTCGAAATTGTACCCTTTCTATTAAAATCCGATGCAATTTCTGTGTATCATCGTCAATATGAAGGTCCAAGTGATACAGTAAACCTGAAGTGAAGCTTCGGAATCTATAGCTAGTGTCACAGGAATGGTTCAAAACATAGACAGAAAGAAGTGTCAGTCTTCTTGTCCTTAAGTCGGCATTGTGCCTTTTGTAATTAATTCCGAAGCAATATCTGTGTTTCATCCTCAATAAGAAGGTCCAAGGGATACAGTAAACCTGGAGTGAAGCATCGCAATCTATAACTAGTGTCACAGGAATGGTTCAAAACATAGACAGTAAGAAGAGTCAGTCTTCTTGTACTTAATTCTGCTTTGTGCCTTTTATATTTAATTCCGATGCAATTTCTGTGTTTCATAGTCAATAAGAAGGTCCAAGGTATACAGTAAACCTGGAGTGAAGCACCGGAAGCTATTACTAGTGTCAGGAATGGTTCAAAACATAGTCAGTAAGGAGAGTCAGTCTTCTTGTACTTAAGTCGGCATGGTGCCTTTTGTATTTATTTCCGATGCAATTTCTGTGTTTCATCGTCAATAAGAAGGTCAGAGGGGTACAGTAAACCTGAAACCTGAAGTGAAGCATCGTAATCTATAGCTAGTGTCACAGGAATGGTTCAAAACATAGACAGTAAGAAGAGTCAGTCTTCTTGTACTTAATTCTGCTTTGTGCCTATTGTATTTAATTCCGATGCATTTTCTGTGTTTCATCGTCAATAAGAAGGTCAGAGCGATACAGTAATTCTGAAGTGAAGCATCGGAGTCTATAACTAGTGTCACAGGAATAGTTCAAAAATAGTCAGTAAGAATAGTCAGTCTTATTGTACTTAGGACATCATTGTGCATTTTCTATTTAATTGTGATGCAATTTCTGTGTTTCATCGTCAATATGAATGTCCAAGGGATACAGTAAACCAGGAGTTAAGCATCGGAATCTATAACTAGTGTCACAGGAATGGTTCAAATCATAGACAGTAAGAAGAGTCAGACTTCTTTTACTTAAGTCGGCATTGTGCCTTTTGTATTTAATTCGGATGCGATTTCTGTGTTTCATCGTCAATAAGAACGTCCAAGGGATACAGTAAACCAGGAGTGAAGCATCGGAATCTATAACTAGTGTCACAGGAATGGTTCAAAACATAGTCAGTAAGAAGAGTCAGTCTTTTTGTAGTTAAGACGGCATTGTGCCTTTTCTATTTAATTCCGATGCAATTTCTGTGTTTCATCGTTAATAAGAAGGTCCAAGGGATACAGTAAACCTGGAGTGAAGCATCGGAAACTATAATTAGTGTCACAGGAATGGTTCAAAACATAGACAGTAAGAAGAGTCAGTCTTCTTGTACTTACGTCGGCATAGTGCCTTTTCTATTTAATTCCGATGGAATTTGTGTGTTTCAACGTCAATAAGAAGGTCCAAGGGATACAGTAAACCTGGAGTGTAGCATCGGAATCTATAACTAGTGTCACAGGAATGGTTCAAAACATAGACAGTAAGAAGTGTCAGTCTTCGTGTACTTAAGTCGGCATTTTGCCTTTTGTATTTAATTCCGATGCAATTTCTGTGTTTTATCGTCAATAAGAAGGTCCAAGGCATACAGTAAACCTGAGGTGAAGCATCGGAATCTATAAGTAGTGTCACAGGAATGGTTCAAAACATACTCAGTAAGAAGAGTCAGTCTTCTTGTACTTAAGTCGGCATTGGACGTTTCTATTTAATTCCGAGGCAATTTCTGTGTTTCATCGTCAATAACAAAGTCCAAGGGATACAGTAAACCTGGAGTGAAGCATCGAAATCTATAACTAGTGTCAATGGAATATTTCAAACATAGACAGTAAGAAGAGTCAGTCTCCTTGTACTTAATTCTGCACTGTGCCTTTTGTATTTAATTCCGATGCAATTTCTGTGTTTCATCGTCAATAAGAATGTCCACGGGATACAGTAAACCTGAAGTGTAGCATCGGAATTTATAACTAGTGTCACAGGAATGGTTCAAAACATAGTCAGTAAGAAGAGTCAGTCTTCTTGTACTTAAGTCTCCATTGTGCCTATTCTATTTAATTCCGATGCAATTTCTGTGTTTAATCGTCAATAAGAAGGACCAAGGGATACAGTAAACCTGGAGTGAAGCATCGGTGTCTGTAACTAGTGTCACAGGAATGGTTCAAATCAATGACTGTAAGAAGAGTCAGTCATCGTGCACTTCAGTCGGCATTTTGCCTTTTGTATTTAATTCCGATGCAATTTCTGTGTTTCATCGTCAATAAGAAGGTCCAAGGGATGCAGTAAAACTGGAGTGAAGCATCGGAATCTATAACTAGTGTCACAGAAATGGTACAAAACATAGACAGTAAGAACAGTCAGTCTTATTGTACTTAAGTCGGCATTGTGCCGTTTGTATTTAATTCCGATGCAATTTCTGTGTTTCATCGTCAACAAGAAGGTCCAAGGTATACAGTAAATCTGTAGTGATGCATCTGATCTATGACTAGTGTCACAGGAATGGTTCAAAACATAGTCAGTAAGAAGAGTCAGCTTTCTTGTACTTAAGTCGTCATTGTGCCTTTTGTATTTAATTCCGATGCAATTTCTGTGTTTCATAGTCAATAAGAAGGTCCAAGGTATACAGTAAACCTGAAGTGAAGCATCGGAATTTATAACTAGTGTCACAGGAATGGTTCATAACATAGTCAGTAAGGAGAGTCAGTCTTCTTGTACTTAAGTCGGCATGGTGCCTTTTGTATTTAATTCCGATGCAATTTCTGTGTTTCATCGTCAATAAGAAGGTCAGAGGGGTACAGTAAACCTGAAACCTGAAGTGAAGCATCGTAATCTATAGCTAGAGTCACAGGAATGGTTCAAAACATAGACAGTAAGAAGAGTCAACCTTCTTGAACTTAATTCGGCATTGTGCCTTTTGAATTTAATTCCGATGCAATTTCTGTGTTTCATCGTCAATAAGAAGGTCAGAGGGATACAGTAAACCTGAAGTGAAGCATCGGAATCCATAACTAGTGTCACAGGAATCGTTCAAAACATAGTCAGTAAGAAGAGTCAGTCTTCTTGTACTAAAGAAGGCATAGTGCCTTTTCTATTTAATTCCGATGCAATTTCTGTGTTTCATCGTCAATAAGAAGGTCCAAGTGATACAGTAAACCTGGAGTGAAGCAACGGAATCTATAACTAGTCTCAATGGTATGGTTCAAGAAATAGACAGTAAGAAGAGTCAGTCTTCTTGTCCTTAAGTCGGCATTGTGCCTTTTGTATTTAATTCGGATGCAATTTCAGTGTTTCATCGTCAATAAGAACGTCCAAGGGATACAGTAAACCAGGAATGAAGCATCGGAATCCATAACTAATGTCACAGGAATGGTTCAAAACATAGACAGTAAGAAGAGTCAGTCTTCTTGTACTTAAGTCCGCATTGTGCCTTTTCTATTTAATTCCGATGCATTTTCTGTGTTTCATCGTCAATAAGAAGGTCAGAGGGATACAGTAATCCTGAAGTGAAGCATCGGAATCTATAACTAGTGTCAAAGGAATGGTTCAAAACATAGTCAGTAAGAATACTCAGTCTTCGTGTACTTAAGTCGGCATTTTGAGTTTTGTATTTAATTCCGATGCAATTTTTGTGTTTCATCGTCAATAAGAAGGTCCAAGGGATACAGTAAACCTGAGGTGAAGCATCGGAATCTGTAACTAGTATCACAGGAATGGTTCAAATCATAGTCAGTAAGAAGTGTCAGTCTTCTTGTACTTATGACGGCATTGTCCCTTTCCTATTTAATTCCGATGCAATTTCTGTGTTTCATCGTCAATAACAAGGTCCAAGGGATACAGTAAACCTGAAGTGAAGCATCGGAATCTATAACTAGTGTCAATGGAATGGTTCAAAACATAGACAGTAAAAAGAGTCAGTCTCCTTGTACTTAATTCTGCACTGTGCCTTTTGTAATTAATTCCGATGCAATTTCTTTGTTTCATCGTCAATATGAAGGTCCAAGGGATATAGTAAACCTGAAGTGAACCATCGGAATTTATAACTAGTGTCACGGGAATGGTTCAAACATAGTCAGTAAGAAGAGTCAGTCTTCTGGTACTTAAGTCGGCATTGTGCCTTTTCTATTTAAATCCGATGCAATTTCTGTGTTTCTTCGTCAATAAGAAGGACCAAGGGATACAGTACACCTGGAGTGAAGCATGGGAGTCTATAACTAGTGTCACAGTACTGGTTCAAAAATAGACAGTAAGAAGAGTCAGTCTTCTTGAACTGAAATCGGCATTGTGCATTTTGTATTTAATTCCGATGCAATTTCTGTGTTTCATCGTCAATAAGAACGTCCACGGGATACAGTAAACCTGAAGTGTAGCATCGGAATTTATAACTAGTGTCACAGGAATGGTTCAAAACATAGTCAGTAAGAAGAGTCAGTCTTCTTGTACTTAAGTCGGCATTGTGCCTTTTCTATTAAATTCCGATGCAATTTCTGTGTTTAATCGTCAATAAGAAGGACCAAGGGATACAGTAAACCTGGAGTGAAGCATCGGAGTCTGTAACTAGTGTCACAGGAATGGTTCAAATCATAGACTGTAAGAAGAGTCAGTCATCGTGCACTTCAGTCGGCATTTTGCCTTTTGTATTTAATTCCGATGCAATTTCTGTGTTTCATCGTCAATAAGAAGGTCCAAGGGATGCAGTAAAACTGGAGTGAAGCATCGGAATCTATAACTAGTGTCACAGAAATGGTTCAAAACATAGACAGTAAGAAGAGTCAGTCTTCTTGTACTTAATTCGGCATTGTGCCTTTTGTATTTAATTCCGATACAATTTCTGTGTTTAATCGTCAATAACAAGGTCCAAGGGATACAGTAAACCTCAAGTGAAGCATCGGAATTTATAACGGGTGTCACAGGAATGGTTCAAACATAGTCAGTAGGAAGAGTCGGTCTTCATGTACTTAAGTCGGCATTGTGCCTTTTGTATTTAATTCCGATGCATTTTCTGTGTTTCATCGTCAATAAGAAGGTCCAAGGAATACAGTAAACCTGAAGTGAAGCATCGAAATCTATAACTAGTGTCACAGGAATGGTTCAAAACATAGACGGTAAGAAGAGACAGTCTTATTGTACTTAAGTCGGCATTGTGCCCTTTGTATTTAATTCCGATGCAATTTCTGTGTTTCATCGTCAACAAGAAGGTCCAAGGTATACAGTAAATCTGTAGTGATGCATCGGATCTATGACTAGTGTCACAGGAATGGTTCAAATCATAGTCAGTAAGAAGAGTCAGTCTTCTTGTACTTAAGTCGGCATTGTGCCTTTTCTATTTAAATCCGATGCAATTTCTGTGCTTCATCGTCAATAAGAAAGTCCAAGGGATACAGTAAACATGAAGTGAAGCATCAGAATTTATAACTTGTGTCAATGTAATGGTTCAAAACATTGTCAGTAAGAAGAGTCAGTCTTCTTGTACTTAAGTCGGCATTGTGCCTTTTCTATTTATTTCCGATGCAATTTCTGTGTTTCATCGTCAATAAGAAGGTCCATGGGATATAGTAAACCTGGAGTGAAGCATCGGAAGCTATTACTAGTGTCACAGGAATGGTTCAAAACATAGACAGTAAGAAGAGTCAGTCTTCTTGTACTTACGTCGACATTGTGCCCTTTCTATTTAAATCCGATGCAATTACTGTGTATCATCGTTAATATGAAGGTCCAAGGGATACAGTAAACCTGAAGTGAAGCTTCGGAATCTATAGCTAGTGTCACAGGAATGGTTCAAAACATAGACAGTAAGAAGTGTCAGTCTTCTTGTCCTTAAGTCGGCATTGTGCCTTTTGTAATTAATTCCGAAGCAATATCTGTGTTTCATCCTCAATAAGAAGGTCCAAGGGATACAGAAAAACTGGAGTGAAGCATCGGAATCTATAACTAGCGTCACAGGAATGGTTCAAAACATAGACAGTAAGAAGAGTCAGTCTTCTTGTACTTAATTCTGCATTGTGCCTTTTGTATTTAATTCCGATGCATTTTCTGTGTTTCATCGTCAATAAGAAGGTCAGAGCGATACAGTAATTCTGAAGTGAAGCATCGGAGTCTATAACTAGTGTCACAGGAATAGTTCAAAACATAGTCAGTAAGAATAGTCAGTCTTATTGTACTTAGGTCATCATTGTGCATTTTCTATTTAATTGTGATGCAATTTCTGTGTTTCATCGTCAATATGAATGTCCAAGGGATACAGTAAACCAGGAGTTAAGCATCGGAATCTATAACTAGTGTCACAGGAATGGTTCAAATCATAGACAGTAAGAATAGTCAGACTTCATTTACTTAAGTCGGCATTGTGCCTTTTGTATTTAATTCCGGTGCAATTTCTGTGTTTCATCGTCAATAACAAGGTCCAAGGGATACAGTAAACCTGAAGTGAAGCATCGGAATCCATAACTAGTGTCACAGGAATGGTTCAAAGCATAGTCAGTAAGAAGAGTTAGTCTTCTTGTACTTAAGTCGGCGTTGTGCCTTTTGTATTTAATTACGATGCAATTTCTGTGTTTCATCGTCAATAAGAAGGTCCAAGGGATACAGTAAACCTGGAGTGAAGCATCGGAATCTGTAAATAGTGTCACAGGAATGGTTCCAATCATAGACAGTAAGAAGAGTCAGTCTTCGTGTACTTCAGTCGGCATTTTGCCTTTTGTATTTAGTTCCGATGCAATTTTTGTGTTTCATCGTCAATGAGAATGTCCAAGGCATACAGTAAACCTGTAGTGAAGCATCGGGATCTATAACTAGTGTCACAGGAATCGTTCAAAACATAGTCAGTAAGAAGAGTCAGTCTTCTTGTACTAAAGAAGGCATAGTGCCTTTTCTATTTAATTCCGATGTAATTTCTGTGTTTCATCGTCAATAAGAAGGTCCAAGTGATTCAGTAAACCTGGAGTGAAGCATCGGAATCTATAACTAGTCTCAATGGTATGGTTCAAAAAATAGACAGTAAGAAGAGTCAGTCTTCTTGTCCTTAAGTCGGCATTGTGCCTTTTGTATTTAATTCGGATGCGATTTCTGTGTTTCATCGTCAATAAGAACGTCCAAGGGATACAGTAAACCAGGAGTGAAGCATCGGAATCTATAACTAGTGTCACAGGATTGGTTCAAAACATAGTCAGTAAGAAGAGTCAGTCTTCTTGTAGTTAAGACGGCATTGTGCCTTTTCTATTTAATTCCGATGCAATTTCTGTGTTTCATCGTTAATAAGAAGGTCCAAGGGATACAGTAAACCTGGAGTGAAGCATCGGAAACTATAATTAGTGTCACAGGAATGGTTCAAAACATAGACAGTAAGAAGAGTCAGTCTTCTTGTACTTACGTCGGCATAGTGCCTTTTCTATTTAATTCCGATGGAATTTGTGTGTTTCAACGTCAATAAGAAGGTCCAAGGGATACAGTAAACCTGGAGTGTAGCATCGGAATCTATAACTAGTGTCACAGGAATGGTTCAAAACATAGACAGTAAGAAGTGTCAGTCTTCGTGTACTTAAGTCGGCATTTTGCCTTTTGTATTTAATTCCGATGCAATTTCTGTGTTTTATCGTCAATAAGAAGGTCCAAGGCATACAGTAAACCTGAGGTGAAGCATCGGAATCTATAAGTAGTGTCACAGGAATGGTTCAAAACATAGTCAGTAGGAAGAGTCAGTCTTCTTGTACTTAAGTCGGCATTGTACGTTTCTATTTAATTCCGATGCAATATCTGTGTTTCATCGTCAATAACAAAGTCCAAGGGATACAGTAAACCTGGAGTGAAGCATCGAAATCTATAACTAGTGTCAATGGAATATTTCAAACATAGACAGTAAGAAGAGTCAGTCTCCTTGTACTTAATTCTGCACTGTGCCTTTTGTATTTAATTCCGATGCAATTTCTGTGTTTCATCGTCAATAAGAATGTCCACGGGATACAGTAAACCTGAAGTGTAGCATCGGAATTTATAACTAGTGTCACAGGAATGGTTCAAAACATAGTCAGTAAGAAGAGTCAGTCTTCTTGTACTTAAGTCTCCATTGTGCCTATTCTATTTAATTCCGATGCAATTTCTGTGTTTAATCGTCAAGAAGAAGGACCAAGGGATACAGTAAACCTGGAGTGAAGCATCGGTGTCTGTAACTAGTGTCACAGGAATGGTTCAAATCAATGACTGTAAGAAGAGTCAGTCATCGTGCACTTCAGTCGGCATTTTGCCTTTTGTATTTAATTCCGATGCAATTTCTGTGTTTCATCGTCAATAAGAAGGTCAGAGGGGTACAGTAAACCTGAAACCTGAAGTGAAGCATCGTAATCTATAGCTAGAGTCACAGGAATGGTTCAAAACATAGACAGTAAGAAGAGTCAACCTTCTTGAACTTAATTCGGCATTGTGCCTTTTGAATTTAATTCCGATGCAATTTCTGTGTTTCATCGTCAATAAGAGGGTCAGAGGGATACAGTAAACCTGAAGTGAAGCATCGGAATCCATAACTAGTGTCACAGGAATCGTTCAAAACATAGTCAGTAAGAAGAGTCAGTCTTCTTGTACTAAAGAAGGCATAGTGCCTTTTCTATTTAATTCCGATGCAATTTCTGTGTTTCATCGTCAATAAGAAGGTCCAAGTGATACAGTAAACCTGGAGTGAAGCAACGGAATCTATAACTAGTCTCAATGGTATGGTTCAAAAAATAGACAGTAAGAAGAGTCAGTCTTCTTGTCCTTAAGTGGGCATTGTGCCTTTTGTATTTAATTCGGATGCAATTTCAGTGTTTCATCGTCAATAAGAACGTCCAAGGGATACAGTAAACCAGGAATGAAGCATCGGAATCCATAACTAGTGTCACAGGAATGGTTCAAAACATAGACAGTAAGAAGAGTCAGTCTTCTTGTACTTAAGTCCGCATTGTGCCTTTTCTATTTAATTCCGATGCAATTTCTGTGTTTCATCGTCAATAAGAAGGTCAGAGGGATACAGTAATCCTGAAGTGAAGCATCGGAATCTATAACTAGTGTCAAAGGAATGGTTCAAAACATAGTCAGTAAGAATAGTCAGTGTTCTTGTATTTAAGTCGTCATTGTGCCTTTTCTATTTAATTCCGATGCAATTTCTGTGTTTCATCGTCAATAAGTAGGGTTCAAGGGATACAGTAAACCTGGAGTGAAGCTTCGGAATCTATAACTAGTGTCACAGGAGTGGTTCAAAACATAGACAGTAAGAAGAGTCAGTCTTCGTGTACTTAAGTCGGCATTTTGCCTTTTGTATTTAATTCCGATGCAATTTCTGTGTTTCATCGTCAATAAGAAGGTCCAAGGGATACAGTAAACCTGAGGTGAAGCATCGGAATCTGTAACTAGTATCACAGGAATGGTTCAAATCATAGTCAGTAAGAAGAGTCAGTCTTCTTGTACTTATGACGGCATTGTTCCTTTCCTATTTAATTCCGATGCAATTTCTGTGTTTCATCGTCAATAACAAGGTCCAAGGGATACAGTAAACCTGAAGTGAAGCATCGGAATCTATAACTAGTGTCAATGGAATGGTTCAAAACATAGACAGTAAAAAGAGTCAGTCTCCTTGTACTTAATTCTGCACTGTGCCTTTTGTAATTAATTCCGATGCAATTTCTTTGTTTCATCGTCAATATGAAGGTCCAAGGGATATAGTAAACCTGAAGTGAACCATCGGAATTTATAACTAGTGTCACGGGAATGGTTCAAACATAGTCAGTAAGAAGAGTCAGTCTTCTTGTACTTAAGTCGGCATTGTGCCTTTTCTATTTAAATCCGATGCAATTTCTGTGTTTCATCGTCAATAAGAAGGACCAAGGGATACAGTACACCTGGAGTGAAGCATCGGAGTCTATAACTAGTGTCACAGTACTGGTTCAAAAATAGACAGTAAGAAGAGTCAGTCTTCTTGAACTGAAATCGGCATTGTGCATTTTGTATTTAATTCCGATGCAATTTCTGTGTTTCATCGTCAATAAGAACGTCCACGGGATACAGTAAACCTGAAGTGTAGCATCGGAATTTATAACTAGTGTCACAGGAATGGTTCAAAACATAGTCAGTAAGAAGGGTCAGTCTTCTTGTACTTAAGTCGGCATTGTGCCTTTTCTATTTAATTCCGATGCAATTTCTGTGTTTAATCGTCAATAAGAAGGACCAAGGGATACAGTAAACCTGGAGTGAAGCATCGGAGTCTGTAACTAGTGTCACAGGAATGGTTCAAATCATAGACTGTAAGAAGAGTCAGTCATCGTGCACTTCAGTCGGCATTTTGCCTTTTGTATTTAATTCCGATGCAATTTCTGTGTTTCATCGTCAATAAGAAGGTCCAAGGGATGCAGTAAAACTGGAGTGAAGCATCGGAATCTATAACTAGTGTCACAGAAATGGTTCAAAACATAGACAGTAAGAAGAGTCAGTCTTCTTGTACTTAATTCGGCATTGTGCCTTTTGTATTTAATTCCGATACAATTTCTGTGTTTCATCGTCAATAACAAGGTCCAAGGGATACAGTAAACCTCAAGTGAAGCATCGGAATTTATAACGGGTGTCACAGGAATGGTTCAAACATAGTCAGTAGGAAGTGTCGGTCTTCATGTACTTAAGTCGGCATTGTGCCTTTTCTATTTAATTCCGATGCATTATCTGTGTTTCATCGTCAATAAGAAGGTCCAAGGAATACAGTAAACCTGAAGTGAAGCATCGAAATCTATAACTAGTGTCACAGGAATGGTTCAAAACATAGACAGTAAGAAGAGACACTCTTATTGTACTTAAGTCGGCATTGTGCCCTTTGTATTTAATTCCGATGCAATTTCTGTATTTCATCGTCAACAAGAAGGTCCAAGGTATACAGTAAATCTGTAGTGATGCATCGGATCTATGACTAGTGTCACAGGAATGGTTCAAAACATAGTCAGTAAGAAGAGTCAGTCTTCTTGTACTTAAGTCGGCATTGTGCCTTTTCTATTTAAATCCGATGCAATTTCTGTGTTTCATCGTCAATAAGAAAGTCCAAGGGATACAGTAAACATGAAGTGAAGCATCAGAATTTATAACTTGTGTCAATGTAATGGTTCAAAACAATGTCAGTAAGAAGAGTCAGTCTTCTTGTACTTAAGTCGGCATTGTGCCTTTTCTATTTATTTCCGATGCAATTTCTGTGTTTCATCGTCAATAAGAAGGTCCATGGGATATAGTAAACCTGGAGTGAAGCATCGGAAGCTATTACTAATGTCACAGGAATGGTTCAAAACATAGACAGTAAGAAGAGTCAGTCTTCTTGTACTTACGTCGACATTGTGCCCTTTCTATTTAAATCCGATGCAAATACTGTGTATCATCGTTAATATGAAGGTCCAAGGGATACAGTAAACCTGAAGTGAAGCTTCGGAATCTATAGCTAGTGTCACAGGAATGGTTCAAAACATAGAGAGTAAGAAGTGTCAGTCTTCTTGTCCTTAAGTCGGCATTGTGCCTTTTGTAATTAATTCCGAAGCAATATCTGTGTTTCATCCTCAATAAGAAGGTCCAAGGGATACAGAAAAACTGGAGTGAAGCATCAGAATCTATAACTAGCGTCACAGGAATGGTTCAAAACATAGACAGTAAGAAGAGTCAGTCTTCTTGTACTTAATTCTGCATTGTGCCTTTTGTATTTAATTCCGATGCATTTTCTATGTTTCATCGTCAATAAGAAGGTCAGAGCGATACAGTAATTCTGAAGTGAAGCATCGGAGTCTATAACTAGTGTCACAGGAATAGTTCAAAACATAGTCAGTAAGAATAGTCAGTCTTATTGTACTTAGGTCATCATTGTGCATTTTCTATTTAATTGTGATGCAATTTCTGTGTTTCATCGTCAATATGAATGTCCAAGGGATACAGTAAACCAGGAGTTAAGCATCGGAATCTATAACTAGTGTCACAGGAATGGTTCAAATCATAGACAGTAAGAATAGTCAGACTTCATTTACTTCAGTCGGCATTGTGCCTTTTGTATTTAATTCCGGTGCAATTTCTGTGTTTCATCGTCAATAAGAAGGTCCAAGAGATACAGTAAACCTGGAGTGAAGCATCGGAGTGTATAACTTATGTCACAGGAGTGGTTCACAAATAGACAGTAAGAAGAGTCAACCTTCTTGAACTTAGTTCGGCATTGTGCCTTTTGAATTTAATTCCGATGCAATTTCTGTGTTTCATCGTCAATAAGAAGGTCAGAGGGATACAGTAAACCTGAAGTGAAGCATCGGAATCCATAACTAGTGTCACAGGAATGGTTCAAAACATAGTCAGTAAGAAGAGTTAGTCTTCTTGTACTTAAGTCGGCGTTGTGCCTTTTGTATTTAATTCCGATGCAATTTCTGTGTTTCATCGTCAATAAGAAGGTCCAAGGGATACAGTAAACCTGGAGTGAAGCATCGGAATCTGTAAATAGTGTCACAGGAATGGTTCAAATCATAGACAGTAAGAAGAGTCAGTCTTCGTGTACTTCAGTCGGCATTTTGCCTTTTGTATTTAGTTCCGATGCAATTTTTGTGTTTCATCGTCAGTGAGAATGTCCAAGGCATACAGTAAACCTGTAGTGAAGCATCGGGATCTATAACTAGTGTCACAGGATTCGTTCAAAACATAGTCAGAAAGAAGAGTCAGTCTTCTTGTACTGAAGAAGGCATAGTGCCTTTTCTATTTATTTCCGATGCAATTTCTGAGTTTCATCGTCAATAAGAAGGTCCAAGTGATACAGTAAACCTGGAGTGAAGCATCAGAATATAACTAGTCTCAATGGTATGGTTCAAAAAATAGACAGTAAGAAGAGTCAGTCTTCTTGCCCTTCAGTCGGCATTGTGCCTTTTGTATTTAATTCGGATGCAATTTCTGTGTTTCATCGTCAATAGGAAAGTCCAAGGGATACAGTAAACCAGGAGTGAAGCATCGGAATCTATAACTAGTGTCACAGGAATGGTTCAAAGCATAGACAGTAAGAAGAGTCAGTCTTCTTGTACTTAAGTCCGCATTGTGCCTTTTCTATATAATTCCGATGCAATTTCTGTGTTTCATCGTCAATAAGAAGGTCAGAGGGATACAGTAATCCTGAAGTGAAGCATCGGAATCTATAACTAGTGTCAAAGGAATGGTTCAAAACATAGTCAGTAAGAGGAGTCAGTCTTCTGGTACTTAAGTCGGCATTGTGCCTTTTCTATTTAATTCCGATGCAATTTCTGTGTTTCATCGTCAATATATATGGTTCAAGGGATACAGTAAACCTGGAGTGAAGCTTCGGAATCTATAACTAATGTCACAGGAATGGTTCAAAACATAGACAGTAAGAAGAGTCAGTCTTCGTGTACTTAAGTCGGCATTTTGCCTTTTGTATTTAATTCCGATGCAATTTCTCTGTTTCATCGTCAATAAGAAGGTCCAAGGGATACAGTAAACCTGAGGTGAAGCATCGGAATCTATAACTAGTGTCACAGGAATGGTTCAAATCATAGTCAGTAAGAAGAATCAGTCTTCTTGTACTTATGACGGCATTGTACCTTTCCTATTTAATTCCGATGCAATTTCTGTGTTTCATCGTCAATAACAAGGTCCAAGGGATACAGTAAACCTGAAGTGAATCATCTGAATCTATAACTAGTGTCAATGGAATGGTTCACAACATAGACAGTAAGTAGAGTCAGTCTTCATGCACTTAAGTCGGCATTGTGCTTTTGTATTTAATTCCGATGCAATTTCTGTGTTTCATCGTCAATAAGAAGGTCAGAGGGGTACAGTAAACCTGAAGTGAAGCATCGGAATCTACAACTAGTGTCACAGGAATGGTTCAAAACATAGACAGTAAGAAGAGTCAGTCTCCTTGTACTTAATTCTGCACTGTGCCTTTTGTAATTAATTCCGATGCAATTTCTTTGTTTCATCGTCAATATGAAGGTCCAAGGGATATAGTAAACCTGAAGTGAACCATCGGAATTTATAACTAGTGTCACGGGAATGGTACAAACATAGTCAGTAAGAAGAGTCAGTCTTCTTGTACTTAAGTCGGCATTGTGCCTTTTCTATTTAATTCCGATGCAATATCTGTGTTTCATCGTCAATAACAAAGTCCAAGGGATACAGTAAACCTGGAGTGAAGCATCGAAATCTATAACTAGTGTCAATGGAATATTTCAAACATAGACAGTAAGAAGAGTCAGTCTCCTTGTACTTAATTCTGCACTGTGCCTTTTGTATTTAATTCCGATGCAATTTCTGTGTTTCATCGTCAATAAGAATGTCCACGGGATACAGTAAACCTGAAGTGTAGCATCGGAATTTATAACTAGTGTCACAGGAATGGTTCAAAACATAGTCAGTAAGAAGAGTCAGTCTTCTTGTACTTAAGTCTCCATTGTGCCTATTCTATTTAATTCCGATGCAATTTCTGTGTTTAATCGTCAAGAAGAAGGACCAAGGGATACAGTAAACCTGGAGTGAAGCATCGGTGTCTGTAACTAGTGTCACAGGAATGGTTCAAATCAATGACTGTAAGAAGAGTCAGTCATCGTGCACTTCAGTCGGCATTTTGCCTTTTGTATTTAATTCCGATGCAATTTCTGTGTTTCATCGTCAATAAGAAGGTCAGAGGGGTACAGTAAACCTGAAACCTGAAGTGAAGCATCGTAATCTATAGCTAGAGTCACAGGAATGGTTCAAAACATAGACAGTAAGAAGAGTCAACCTTCTTGAACTTAATTCGGCATTGTGCCTTTTGAATTTAATTCCGATGCAATTTCTGTGTTTCATCGTCAATAAGAGGGTCAGAGGGATACAGTAAACCTGAAGTGAAGCATCGGAATCCATAACTAGTGTCACAGGAATCGTTCAAAACATAGTCAGTAAGAAGAGTCAGTCTTCTTGTACTAAAGAAGGCATAGTGCCTTTTCTATTTAATTCCGATGCAATTTCTGTGTTTCATCGTCAATAAGAAGGTCCAAGTGATACAGTAAACCTGGAGTGAAGCAACGGAATCTATAACTAGTCTCAATGGTATGGTTCAAAAAATAGACAGTAAGAAGAGTCAGTCTTCTTGTCCTTAAGTCGGCATTGTGCCTTTTGTATTTAATTCGGATGCAATTTCAGTGTTTCATCGTCAATAAGAACGTCCAAGGGATACAGTAAACCAGGAATGAAGCATCGGAATCCATAACTAGTGTCACAGGAATGGTTCAAAACATAGACAGTAAGAAGAGTCAGTCTTCTTGTACTTAAGTCCGCATTGTGCCTTTTCTATTTAATTCCGATGCAATTTCTGTGTTTCATCGTCAATAAGAAGGTCAGAGGGATACAGTAATCCTGAAGTGAAGCATCGGAATCTATAACTAGTGTCAAAGGAATGGTTCAAAACATAGTCAGTAAGAATAGTCAGTGTTCTTGTACTTAAGTCGTCATTGTGCCTTTTCTATTTAATTCCGATGCAATTTCTGTGTTTCATCGTCAATAAGTAGGGTTCAAGGGATACAGTAAACCTGGAGTGAAGCTTCGGAATCTATAACTAGTGTCACAGGAGTGGTTCAAAACATAGACAGTAAGAAGAGTCAGTCTTCGTGTACTTAAGTCGGCATTTTGCCTTTTGTATTTAATTCCGATGCAATTTCTGTGTTTCATCGTCAATAAGAAGGTCCAAGGGATACAGTAAACCTGAGGTGAAGCATCGGAATCTGTAACTAGTATCACAGGAATGGTTCAAATCATAGTCAGTAAGAAGAGTCAGTCTTCTTGTACTTATGACGGCATTGTCCCTTTCCTATTTAATTCCGATGCAATTTCTGTGTTTCATCGTCAATAACAAGGTCCAAGGGATACAGTAAACCTGAAGTGAAGCATCGGAATCTATAACTAGTGTCAATGGAATGGTTCAAAACATAGACAGTAAAAAGAGTCAGTCTCCTTGTTCTTAATTCTGCACTGTGCCTTTTGTAATTAATTCCGATGCAATTTCTTTGTTTCATCGTCAATATGAAGGTCCAAGGGATATAGTAAACCTGAAGTGAACCATCGGAATTTATAACTAGTGTCACGGGAATGGTTCAAACATAGTCAGTAAGAAGAGTCAGTCTTCTTGTACTTAAGTCGGCATTGTGCCTTTTCTATTTAAATCCGATGCAATTTCTGTGTTTCATCGTCAATAAGAAGGACCAAGGGATACAGTACACCTGGAGTGAAGCATCGGAGTCTATAACTAGTGTCACAGTACTGGTTCAAAAATAGACAGTAAGAAGAGTCAGTCTTCTTGAACTGAAATCGGCATTGTGCATTTTGTATTTAATTCCGATGCAATTTCTGTGTTTCATCGTTAATAAGAACGTCCACGGGATACAGTAAACCTGAAGTGTAGCATCGGAATTTATAACTAGTGTCACAGGAATGGTTCAAAACATAGTCAGTAAGAAGGGTCAGTCTTCTTGTACTTAAGTCGGCATTGTGCCTTTTCTATTTAATTCCGATGCAATTTCTGTGTTTAATCGTCAATAAGAAGGACCAAGGGATACAGTAAACCTGGAGTGAAGCATCGGAGTCTGTAACTAGTGTCACAGGAATGGTTCAAATCATAGACTGTAAGAAGAGTCAGTCATCGTGCACTTCAGTCGGCATTTTGCCTTTTGTATTTAATTCCGATGCAATTTCTGTGTTTCATCGTCAATAAGGAGGTCCAAGGGATGCAGTAAAACTGGAGTGAAGCATCGGAATCTATAACTAGTGTCACAGAAATGGTTCAAAACATAGACAGTAAGAAGAGTCAGTCTTCTTGTACTTAATTCGGCATTGTGCCTTTTGTATTTAATTCCGATACAATTTCTGTGTTTCATCGTCAATAACAAGGTCCAAGGGATACAGTAAACCTCAAGTGAAGCATCGGAATTTATAACGGGTGTCACAGGAATGGTTCAAACATAGTCAGTAGGAAGTGTCGGTCTTCATGTACTTAAGTCGGCATTGTGCCTTTTCTATTTAATTCCGATGCATTTTCTGTGTTTCATCGTCAATAAGAAGGTCCAAGGAATACAGTAAACCTGAAGTGAAGCATCGAAATCTATAACTAGTGTCACAGGAATGGTTCAAAACATAGACAGTAAGAAGAGACACTCTTATTGTACTTAAGTCGGCATTGTGCCCTTTGTATTTAATTCCGATGCAATTTCTGTATTTCATCGTCAACAAGAAGGTCCAAGGTATACAGTAAATCTGTAGTGATGCATCGGATCTATGACTAGTGTCACAGGAATGGTTCAAAACATAGTCAGTAAGAAGAGTCAGTCTTCTTGTACTTAAGTCGGCATTGTGCCTTTTCTATTTAAATCCGATGCAATTTCTGTGTTTCATCGTCAATAAGAAAGTCCAAGGGATACAGTAAACATGAAGTGAAGCATCAGAATTTATAACTTGTGTCAATGTAATGGTTCAAAACAATGTCAGTAAGAAGAGTCAGTCTTCTTGTACTTAAGTCGGCATTGTGCCTTTTCTATTTATTTCCGATGCAATTTCTGTGTTTCATCGTCAATAAGAAGGTCCATGGGATATAGTAAACCTGGAGTGAAGCATCGGAAGCTATTACTAATGTCACAGGAATGGTTCAAAACATAGACAGTAAGAAGAGTCAGTCTTCTTGTACTTACGTCGACATTGTGCCCTTTCTATTTAAATCCGATGCAAATACTGTGTATCATCGTTAATATGAAGGTCCAAGGGATACAGTAAACCTGAAGTGAAGCTTCGGAATCTATAGCTAGTGTCACAGGAATGGTTCAAAACATAGAGAGTAAGAAGTGTCAGTCTTCTTGTCCTTAAGTCGGCATTGTGCCTTTTGTAATTAATTCCGAAGCAATATCTGTGTTTCATCCTCAATAAGAAGGTCCAAGGGATACAGAAAAACTGGAGTGAAGCATCAGAATCTATAACTAGCGTCACAGGAATGGTTCAAAACATAGACAGTAAGAAGAGTCAGTCTTCTTGTACTTAATTCTGCATTGTGCCTTTTGTATTTAATTCCGATGCATTTTCTATGTTTCATCGTCAATAAGAAGGTCAGAGCGATACAGTAATTCTGAAGTGAAGCATCGGAGTCTATAACTAGTGTCACAGGAATAGTTCAAAACATCGTCAGTAAGAATAGTCAGTCTTATTGTACTTAGGTCATCATTGTGCATTTTCTATTTAATTGTGATGCAATTTCTGTGTTTCATCGTCAATATGAATGTCCAAGGGATACAGTAAACCAGGAGTTAAGCATCGGAATCTATAACTAGTGTCACAGGAATGGTTCAAATCATAGACAGTAAGAATAGTCAGACTTCATTTACTTCAGTCGGCATTGTGCCTTTTGTATTTAATTCCGGTGCAATTTCTGTGTTTCATCGTCAATAAGAAGGTCCAAGAGATACAGTAAACCTGGAGTGAAGCATCGGAGTGTATAACTTATGTCACAGGAGTGGTTCACAAATAGACAGTAAGAAGAGTCAACCTTCTTGAACTTAGTTCGGCATTGTGCCTTTTGAATTTAATTCCGATGCAATTTCTGTGTTTCATCGTCAATAAGAAGGTCAGAGGGATACAGTAAACCTGAAGTGAAGCATCGGAATCCATAACTAGTGTCACAGGAATGGTTCAAAACATAGTCAGTAAGAAGAGTTAGTCTTCTTGTACTTAAGTCGGCGTTGTGCCTTTTGTATTTAATTCCGATGCAATTTCTGTGTTTCATCGTCAATTAGAAGGTCCAAGGGATACAGTAAACCTGGAGTGAAGCATCGGAATCTGTAAATAGTGTCACAGGAATGGTTCAAATCATAGACAGTAAGAAGAGTCAGTCTTCGTGTACTTCAGTCGGCATTTTGCTTTTTGTATTTAGTTCCGATGCAATTTTTGTGTTTCATCGTCAGTGAGAATGTCCAAGGCATACAGTAAACCTGTAGTGAAGCATCGGGATCTATAACTAGTGTCACAGGATTCGTTCAAAACATAGTCAGAAAGAAGAGTCAGTCTTCTTGTACTGAAGAAGGCATAGTGCCTTTTCTATTTATTTCCGATGCAATTTCTGAGTTTCATCGTCAATAAGAAGGTCCAAGTGATACAGTAAACCTGGAGTGAAGCATCAGAATATAACTAGTCTCAATGGTATGGTTCAAAAAATAGACAGTAAGAAGAGTCAGTCTTCTTGCCCTTCAGTCGGCATTGTGCCTTTTGTATTTAATTCGGATGCAATTTCTGTGTTTCATCGTCAATAGGAAAGTCCAAGGGATACAGTAAACCAGGAGTGAAGCATCGGAATCTATAACTAGTGTCACAGGAATGGTTCAAAGCATAGACAGTAAGAAGAGTCAGTCTTCTTGTACTTAAGTCCGCATTGTGCCTTTTCTATATAATTCCGATGCAATTTCTGTGTTTCATCGTCAATAAGAAGGTCAGAGGGATACAGTAATCCTGAAGTGAAGCATCGGAATCTATAACTAGTGTCAAAGGAATGGTTCAAAACATAGTCAGTAAGAGGAGTCAGTCTTCTGGTACTTAAGTCGGCATTGTGCCTTTTCTATTTAATTCCGATGCAATTTCTGTGTTTCATCGTCAATATATATGGTTCAAGGGATACAGTAAACCTGGAGTGAAGCTTCGGAATCTATAACTAATGTCACAGGAATGGTTCAAAACATAGACAGTAAGAAGAGTCAGTCTTCGTGTACTTAAGTCGGCATTTTGCCTTTTGTATTTAATTCCGATGCAATTTCTCTGTTTCATCGTCAATAAGAAGGTCCAAGGGATACAGTAAACCTGAGGTGAAGCATCGGAATCTATAACTAGTGTCACAGGAATGGTTCAAATCATAGTCAGTAAGAAGAATCAGTCTTCTTGTACTTATGACGGCATTGTACCTTTCCTATTTAATTCCGATGCAATTTCTGTGTTTCATCGTCAATAACAAGGTCCAAGGGATACAGTAAACCTGAAGTGAATCATCTGAATCTATAACTAGTGTCAATGGAATGGTTCACAACATAGACAGTAAGTAGAGTCAGTCTTCATGCACTTAAGTCGGCATTGTGCTTTTGTATTTAATTCCGATGCAATTTCTGTGTTTCATCGTCAATAAGAAGGTCAGAGGGGTACAGTAAACCTGAAGTGAAGCATCGGAATCTACAACTAGTGTCACAGGAATGGTTCAAAACATAGACAGTAAGAAGAGTCAGTCTCCTTGTACTTAATTCTGCACTGTGCCTTTTGTAATTAATTCCGATGCAATTTCTTTGTTTCATCGTCAATATGAAGGTCCAAGGGATATAGTAAACCTGAAGTGAACCATCGGAATTTATAACTAGTGTCACGGGAATGGTACAAACATAGTCAGTAAGAAGAGTCAGTCTTCTTGTACTTAAGTCGGCATTGTGCCTTTTCTATTTAATTCCGATGCAATTTCTGTGTTTCATCGTCAATAAGAAGGACCAAGGGATACATGTAAACCTGGAGTGAAGTATCGGAGTCTATAACTAGTGTCACAGTACTGGTTCAAAAATAGACAGTAAGAAGAGTCAGTCTTCTTGAACTGAAATCGGCATTGTGTATTTTGTATTTAATTCCGATGCAATTTCTGTGTTTCATCGTCAATAAGAAGGTCAGAGGGATACAGTAAACCTGAAGTGAAGCATCGGAATCCATAACTAGTGTCACAGGAATGGTTCAAAACATAGTCAGTAAGAAGAGTTAGTCTTCTTGTACTTAAGTCAGCATTGTGCCTTTTGTATTTAATTCCGATGCAATTTCTGTGTTTCATCGTCAATAAGAAGGTCCAAGGGATACAGTAAACCCGGAGTGAAGCATCGTAATCTGTAACTAGTGTCACAGGAATGGTTCAAAACATAGACAGTAGGAAGAGTCGGTCTTCATGTACTTAAGTCGGCATTGTGCCTTTTGCATTTAATTCCGATGCATTTTCTGTGTTTCATCGTCAACAAGAAGGTGCAAGGGATACAGTAAACCTGAAGTGAAGCATCGGAATCTATAACTAGTGTCACAGTAATGGTTCAAAACATGGACAGTAGGAAGAGTCAGTCTTCTTGTACTTAAGTCGGCATTGTGCCGTTTGTATTTAATTCCGATGCAATTTCTGTGTTTCATCGTCAATAAGAAGGTCCAAGGTATACAGTAAACCTGAAGTGAAGCATCTGATAACTAGTGCCACAGGAATGGTTCAAAACATAGTCAGTAAGAAGAGTCAAACATCTTGTACTTAAGTCGGCATTGTGCCTTTTCTATTTAATTCCGATGCAATTTCTGTGTTTCATCGTCAATATATAGGGTTCAAGGGATACAGTAAACCTGGAGTGAAGCTTCGGAATCTATAACTAATGTCACAGGAATGGATCAAAACATAGACAGTAAGAAGAGTCAGTCTTCGTGTACTTAAGTCGGCATTTTGCCTTTTGTATTTAATTCCGATGCTATTTCTCTGTTTCATCGTCAATAAGAAGGTCCAAGGGATACAGTAAACCTGAGGTGAAGCATCGGAATCTATAACTAGTGTCACAGGAATGGTTCAAATCATAGTCAGTAAGAAGAATCAGTCTTCTTGTACTTATGACGGCATTGTACCTTTCCTATTTAATTCCGATGCAATTTCTGTGTTTCATCGTCAATAACAAGGTCCAAGGGATACAGTAAACCTGAAGTGAATCATCTGAATCTATAACTAGTGTCAATGGAATGGTTCACAACATAGACAGTAAGTAGAGTCAGTCTTCATGCACTTAAGTCGGCATTGTGCTTTTGTATTTAATTCCGATGCAATTTCTGTGTTTCATCGTCAATAAGAAGGTCAGAGGGGTACAGTAAACCTGAAGTGAAGCATCGGAATCTACAACTAGTGTCACAGGAATGGTTCAAAACATAGACAGTAAGAAGAGTCAGTCTCCTTGTACTTAATTCTGCACTGTGCCTTTTGTAATTAATTCCGATGCAATTTCTTTGTTTCATCGTCAATATGAAGGTCCAAGGGATATAGTAAACCTGAAGTGAACCATCGGAATTTATAACTAGTGTCACGGGAATGGTACAAACATAGTCAGTAAGAAGAGTCAGTCTTCTTGTACTTAAGTCGGCATTGTGCCTTTTCTATTTAATTCCGATGCAATTTCTGTGTTTCATCGTCAATAAGAAGGACCAAGGGATACATGTAAACCTGGAGTGAAGTATCGGAGTCTATTACTAGTGTCACAGTACTGGTTCAAAAATAGACAGTAAGAAGAGTCAGTCTTCTTGAACTGAAATCGGCATTGTGTATTTTGTATTTAATTCCGATGCAATTTCTGTGTTTCATCGTCAATAAGAAGGTCAGAGGGATACAGTAAACCTGAAGTGAAGCATCGGAATCCATAACTAGTGTCACAGGAATGGTTCAAAACATAGTCAGTAAGAAGAGTTAGTCTTCTTGTACTTAAGTCAGCATTGTGCATTTTGTATTTAATTCCGATGCAATTTCTGTGTTTCATCGTCAATAAGAAGGTCCAAGGGATACAGTAAACCCGGAGTGAAGCATCGTAATCTGTAACTAGTGTCACAGGAATGGTTCAAAACATAGACAGTAGGAAGAGTCGGTCTTCATGTACTTAAGTCGGCATTGTGCCTTTTGCATTTAATTCCGATGCATTTTCTGTGTTTCATCGTCAACAAGAAGGTGCAAGGGATACAGTAAACCTGAAGTGAAGCATCGGAATCTATAACTAGTGTCACAGTAATGGTTCAAAACATGGACAGTAGGAAGAGTCAGTCTTCTTGTACTTAAGTCGGCATTGTGCCGTTTGTATTTAATTCCGATGCAATTTCTGTGTTTCATCGTCAATAAGAAGGTCCAAGGTATACAGTAAACCTGAAGTGAAGCATCTGATAACTAGTGCCACAGGAATGGTTCAAAACATAGTCAGTAAGAAGAGTCAAACATCTTGTACTTAAGTCGGCATTGTGCCTTTTCTATTTAATTCCGATGCAATTTCTGTGTTTCATCGTCAATAAGAAGGTCCAAGGGATACAGTAAATGTGGAGTGAAGCATCGGAATCTAAAACTAGTGTCCATGGAATGGTTCAAAACATAGTCAGTAAGAAGAGTCAGTCTTCTTGTACTTAAGTCGGCATTGCGCCATTTCTATTTAATTTCGATGCAGTTCCTGTGTTTCATCGTCAATAAGAAGGTCCAAGGGATATAGTAAACCTGGAGTGAAGCATCGGATTCTATAACTAGTGTCTCATGAATGGTTCAAAACATAGACAGTAAGATGAGTCAGTCTTCTTGAACTTAATTCTGCATTGTGCCTTTTGTATTTAATTCCGATGCAATTTCTGTGTTTCATCGTCAATAAGAATTTCCAAGGGATACAGTAAACCTGAAGTGAAGCATCGGAATCTATAACTAGTGTCACAGGAATGGTTCAAAACATAGTCAGTAAGGAGAGTCAGTCTTCTTGTACTTAAGTCGGCATTGCGCCTTATGTATTTAATTCCGATGCATTTTCTGTGTTTCATCGCCAATAAGAAGGTCCAAGGGATACAGTAAACCTGAAGTGAAGCATCGGAATTTATAACTGGTGTCACAAGAAGGGTTCAAAACATAGTCAGTAAGGAGAGTCAGTCTTCTTGTACTTTAGTCGGCATTGTGCCTTTTGTGTTTAATTCCGATGCAATTGCTGTGTTTCATCGTCAATAAGGAGGACCAAGGGATACAGTAAACCTGGAGTGAAGCATCGGAATCTATAACTAGTGTCACAGGGATGGTTCAAAACATAGACAGTAAGAAGAGTCAGTCTTCTTGTACTTAAGTCGGCATTGTGCCTTTTCTATTTAATTCCGATACAATATCTGTGTTTCATCGTCAATAAGAAGGTCAGAGGGATACAGTAATCCTGAAGTGGAGCGTCGGAATCTATAACTAGTGTCACAGGAATGGTTCAAAACAAGGTCAGTAAGAAGACTCAGTCTTCTTGTCCTTAAGTCGGCATTGTGCCTTTTGTATTTAATTCCGATGCAATTTCTGTGCTTCATCGTCAATAAGAAGGTCCAAGGTATACAGTAAACCTGAAGTGAAGCACCTGATCTATAACTAGTGTCACAGGAATGGTTCAAAACATAGTCAGTAAGAAGAGTCAGACTTCTTGTACTTAATCCTGCTTTGTGCATTTTGTATTTAATTCCGTTGCAATTTCTGTGCTTCATCGTCAATAAGAAGGTCCAAGGGATACAGTAAATCTGAAGTGAAGCATCGGAATATATAACTAGTGTCACAGGAATGGTTCAAAACATAGACAGTAGGAAGAGTCGGTCTTTATGTACTTAAGTCGGCATTGTGCATTTTGCATTTAATTCCGATGCAATTTCTGTGTTTCATCGTCAATAAGAAGGTCCAAGGGATGCAGTAAACCTGAAGTGAAGCATCGGAGTCTATAACTAGTGTCACAGGACTGGTTCAAAAATAGACAGTAAGATGAGTCAGTCTTCTTGAACTTAATTCTGCATTGTGCCTTTTGTATTTAATTCCGATGCAATTTCTGTGTTTCATCGCCAATAAGAAGGTCCAAGGGATACAGTAAACCTGAAGTGAAGCATCGGAATCTATAACAAGTGTCACAGGAATGGTTCAAAACATAGTCAGTAAGGAGAGTCAGTCTTCTTGTACTTAAGTCGGCATTGTGCCTTTTGTATTTAATTCCGATGCATTTTCTGTGTTTCATCGTCAATAAGAAGGTCCAAGGGATACAGTAAACCTGAAGTGAAGCATCGTAATTTATAACTAGTGTCACAGGAAGGGATCAAAACATAGTAAGTAAGGAGAGTCTGTCTTCTTGTACTTTAGTCGGCATTGTGCCTTTTGTATTTAATTCCGATGCAATTGCTGTGTTTCATCATCAATAAGAAGGACCAAGGGATACAGTAAACCTGGAGTGAAGCATCGGAATCTATAACTAGTGTCACAGGGATGGTTCAAAACATAGACAGTAAGAAGAGTCAGTCTTGTTGTACTTAAGTCGGCATTGTGCATTTTGCATTTAATTCCGATGCAATTTCTGTGTTTCATCGTCAATAAGAAGGTCCAAGGGATGCAGTAAACCTGAAGTGAAGCATCGGAGTCTATAACTAGTGTCACAGGACTGGTTCAAAAATAGACAGTAAGATGAGTCAGTCTTCTTGAACTTAATTCTGCATTGTGCCTTTTGTATTTAATTCCGATGCAATTTCTGTGTTTCATCGCCAATAAGAAGGT